>NC_137898.1:4150064-5449853 GCF_963455335.1 Martes martes | reverse complement strand
AGGCAGCCCTCTCCCCTCTCTCTGTTAGGGCCAGGAGATGGCCAGGTCCGTGGGCGCAGTGGCCTACCTGGAGTGCTCAGCCCTGCTCCAAGAAAACGTCCACGCGGTCTTCCAGGAGGCAGCCGAGGTGGCCCTCAGCAGCCGCGGTCGCAACTTCTGGAGGAGGGTCACCCAGAGCTATTGCGTGGTGACCTGACGTCTTGAGTCCCTCCCTGCCCCAACCGCCCCAGCAGCACCGGAAGGAGCTGGGCACTGCGGTGCCCAGTCGGCTGGGCTGGACCCAGTCCCCTAGGCTGTGATCACCGAACTGCACCTCACACGGCTGGACCCCGCCAAGGCCGGGCCCCTGAGCTGGGGCTGCTAACCCTGGACTAGAGCGTCACCCCCTCACCCCGAGGCCTGAAGAAGGGGCTTCTGGAGCCCACCCGCCCTGTGGAGGGCTACTCCTGGAGTCCCCTAAAATGACTGCCGGTCTCCCAGCTCCCAGCCTGGACCACACATCCGGAAGCAGCCTATTTAGCCTGGCACCACCTCACGGCTGCCCCCAGGGCTGCCCCTTCGGGCCCGGGCGCTCCCAGAACGCTGGGCCACACAAGTCACACCCTCCCTCATCCCCCGTCCCCTGCCCACCCAGTGGTAACTAACAACTAAAACCACATTGCTCGCCAGCTAGGTCACGTGTCTTTTTTTTTTTTTTTTTAAAGATTTTATTTATTTATTTGACAGACAGAGATCACAAGTAGGCAGAGAGGCAGGCAGGGGCGGGGGGGGGGGCGGGGGGGCAGGGGGGGAAGCAAAGCAAGCTCCCTGCTGAGCAGAGAGCCCGATGCGGGGCTCGATCCCAGGACCCTGAGATCATGACCTGAGCTGAAGGCAGAGGCTTAACCCACTGAGCCACCCAGGCGCCCCGAGGTCACGTGTCTTGCTTTACACACACACACTCCGTAGCAGAAAAGGACCCACCACTCGTAGGCACTGGAGTGGGACTGCCCGCATCCAAACCGGGATCCAAACCGAGCTCTATCACTTCGGGACCTTGGGCAAATTACTTGAACCCTCTGCGCCTCAGTATCCTCATCAGTGAAATGGGACCAATCCCAGATGATGGCATGGAGCCTTTAGATGAGGAAGAGCATCTGAGACGCACGCAAAGAGCTTGGCAGGTGGCTGGCATCCACAAAAGGTTCGCAAGAGGGTTTTTTAGTTGTTGTTTATGATAAATACATAATATTGCTGAGATATATGTAATATACTCACAAATATTATAGTGGGGTTTTCCAGAGAAACAGAACCATATAGAACCAATAGTGTGTATGTGTATGTGTGGAGAGAGGGAGAGAAATTGTAAGGAGCTGACTCACAGGATCACAGGGGCTGGCAAGTCTGAAAGCTGTAGGGCAGGCTGGAGATTCAGGTAAGTTGGTGTTGCAGTCCTGAGTCTGAATTCTGCAGGGCAGCCGGCTGGATGCTCAGGCAGGCTTTCTGTGCTGCAGAATTCTTTCCTCAAGAAACCTGTCATTTCTCTTAAGGTCTTCACCTCATTGGGTGAGGCCCACCCACATAGAACCAGCCACAAACATGCACTGCTTGGGTTTCATTAGAAACAGCTCAAGGGCAGGGGGGTGGGGAGGCAGCGACTGCATGGCTCAGTCCATTAAGCGGCTGCCTTCCACTCATGTCCTGATCCCGGGGTCCTGGGATAGAGACCTGCATCGGGCTCCCTGCTCAGCGGGAAGTCTGCTTCTCCGTTTCCCTCTGCCCTCCCCCCCTCTCTCAAATAAATAAATGAGATCTTTAGTTTTAAAGATCTTATTATTTATTTGTTGGAGGGAGAGAGAGAGCGCACAAGCAGGGGGAGGGGCAGAGGGAGAAGCAGGCTTCCCGCTGATCAAGGAGCCCAACATGGGACTCGATCTCAGGACCCTGAGATCATGACCTGAGCCGAAGGCAGAGGCTTAACCAACTGAACGACCCAGGTGTCCCAGTAAATAAAATCTTTAAGAAAAAAAAAAGGGTGCTTGGGTGGCTCAGTTGAGTCCAAATGTTGGTTTTGGCTCCGGTCATGGTCTCAGGGTCGTGGGATCATGCCCAGCGCCAAGCTCCGTGCGTGCTCAGTGTGGAGTCTGCTAGAGATTCTCTCCCGCTCCCTCCCTCTGCTCCTCCCCACACTCGCTCCCAGTCTCTCTCTCATAACATTTTTTAAAAAAGAAACTCAAGGGAGGGACCACTTCATGGGCACATGGCAGACACAGCCGGTTGAGTGTGCAACTTGATTCTCAGGGTTGTGAGTTCAAGCCACACGTTGAGTGTAGAGATTACTTAAAAATAAATCTTTTTTTTTTTTTTAAAGATTTTATTTATTTATTTGTCAGAGAGAGAGAGAGCGCGCGAGCGAGCGAGCGAGCGAGCACAGGCAGACAGAGTGGCAGAGGGAGAAGCAGGCTCCCTGCGGAGCAAGGAGCCCGATGTGGGACTCGATCCCAGGACGCTGGGATCATGACCCGAGCCGAAGGCAGCCGCTTAACCAACTGAGCCACCCAGGCGTCCCAAAAATAAATCTTTAAGAAAAAAAAAAACCTTAAAAAAAGAAAGGAGAAAAAGAACAACGACAAATAGCTCAAGGGAAGGACTACTTGTGCAAGAGGAGGTCTCGTGGCTTGGGATACAGAGCTGAACTGAGGCAAGGGAAATGATGTTATTGGCCTGCTCCAGAAACCCCACGTGAATTACAGGCTTCACTCCAGGAATGAATGGGAAATAACGTTTCCTGGCCTAGATTTCTAGCCTGATTGCTCCTTCCTGCCAAGCATACCCCATGCCCAGAATATTCCTTATTCTCCCCTTCCTGCCCTCCCCAAGCCCAGCTCAGACAGCCCTCCTGTCTAATTTCCCCAAATACATGTTCCTGGAGCCATGATAGGTTGCTACAAAGCTTTTCACGCTAACTTCTTGCACATCTGTTTGTTGTTTTTTTTTTAAAGATATTTATTTATTTATTTGACAGAGAGAGAGAGAGAAACAGTGAAAGCAAGAACACAAGCAGGGGGAGTGGGAGAGGGAAAGCAGGCTTCCTGCCAAGCAGGGAGCCCGATGTACGGCTGGATCCCAGGACCCTGGGATCGTGACCTGAGCCGAAGGCAGACACCTAACAACTGTGCCACCCAGGCGGCCTGCACCCCTCTCTTCTTGCACTAGATCTCAGCTTCCATGAAATCAGGACCCTTGTTTGATTTGTCTCTTTGTCCCCAGCCCCTAGCTGAGGATGTGGCTTGGCCTGTTGGCACTGATGAGTGTCCCATCTCTGGAGTCAGTAGCAGATCTGGGTTCGAATGTCAGTGCTGCCATTTTCCTTAGCTATGTGGTTTTATGAGAGTTACACTCTTTGAGCCTCAATATCCCATCTGGCAAAGGGGAAGGAAGCGACAAAATGCTTGTCAGGTGCCTAGCACAGTGCTGGCCACAAAGGAAGAAGCAGGAAGCAGAGAACACATTGCAAGAAGCTGGTCTGGACGGGATGTCCTATACTCGAGGGCAAGGTGCTGAACAAGAGGTCGAGAGACACAGGTGCTAGCATGGGCTCCTTCCCTGAGATAACCAGGGACTCCGTCATCTGTCCCTTCAACAACCTGGTGTCTCAGGAGCTCTCTGGTATGCCCCACACTAGGACAAGGGCTAGGAATATGACCACAGGTGAGTATGGGGTATGACGTGTCCCATCGTGATGACCCGAGAGCCTGAGTGTGCGTGTGTGTGAAGTCTTGCAAGGCAGATGGGACAAAAGGATGTGGGCCAAGGGGGCCATAGGATTAACAAGAAGGTAGAAGGAGTGATGTGCTTGGTCCCAGGAGGGTCTCTGTCTTCGAATAAGTTCTGCTTCCTTGCTTCTTATCTCTTGGCAGTATTCTATCTGGAATGAGATGATTAGATAAATAAGCAGCTTTGATGGTTAAATTTATGTGTCAACTTGATTAGGTGACAGTGCCCAGTTGTTTGGTCAAACACCAGCCTAGATGCTGCCCCTAAAGGGATTTTTTAGAGGTCAGGAACTTTTGCATCAGTAGGCTTGGAGTAAAGCGGAGATCTTGCATCATGTAGGTGGGCCTTGTCCAATCAGTGGACGGCCTTGAAGGACAGGTTTCCTGAGGAAGAGGGTCACGTGACCAGGGGCAGGCCTGACGTTTAACTCAACCGTCACCGCTTTTCACCCCGGGACACATGCTAGGAGGTCAAGGTCAGAGAAGAGCTGCTCTGGGCAGAGGTGAAGTCAGATGGGGTCAGGGAGACAGAGGATACTGTGGTATGCAGGGAAGGGGCTTCTGGGGCCGCTGCACGGAGAGGCCTGAGCCCAGCCTCATGGGGTCCCCGCAGGGGAGCTGCTGAGTCAGAAAGACACATCCACTCGCTCTCCGCCTCGCCGCGCCCTTGGAGGCTCTCCTTTACTTTCCTCCAGAGCTCATCACCGTGTGGGACGGTCTTGTGTGGCTCCCCGCGGATTACCAGCTCCTCGAGAGAACGGACTGGGCTTGTCGGATTCCCCTGTACCTCCCAACAGTGCCCAGCATATAGGAAGCTCTAAAGAAATACCCGCGGGATGAATGGAGGCTCCCACTCGGTCCTGCCTCAGTTACCACGTAGATCTCCCCGCCCTCGCCCTCCTCCTCCTCCTCCTCCTCCTCCTCCCCAAGCTCCGCCCCTCCTCCCCCACCCCCGCCGCCCGCCAGCACAGCCACTCTCCCCAGCAGGGATCCAGTCACGTCAGCTGGATCCTTCAGGAAGGTCATCCGACTGGGGTAGCCGGGGACTTGAACTCTCCTGTAAATGGCTGCCTGGCTGCCGCCCGCCTTCCCTACCTCATGCGGAGACACCTGACTGTTCAAGTCCCCCCTCCATCCCCAAATCCTTCAAAGGCAGATCAGACACCACCTTGCCCAGGAAACCCGTGGACCTGTCAACCTATTCACTCCCCCTCATGGCATGCACCCCCCAGGGTCCCTTGTCTTTGCACAGGCCCCTTGGGAACTGGGCTTTGCTTTCCGGCAGTGGGAACGGCCAGACTGGGCTCCTGAAGATGACAGTCTGGTGGCGGACGGGGCAGGATGGCTGGGAGGGCGGGGCAGGAGCCCGCTTGGGCAGCCGCAGACGTCCGGACTCGACCAGAGAAACAAGCCTGCACAGGTCAAGGCCGGGTGACTTCTAGGCTTGGAAGGCGAGGTGGTGGCCCCGGGTGGACTGCGGGAAGGGTGGGGACGCTGAGAGTGAGGGAAGAATGCAGGCCTCTCCCCTGCGTGAGAAACTTGGAGAAGGCGAGCCCCTTCCCCGCTGGCGGCACCAAGAGAGGCGGATCTGGCCAGGCCGTCCCCCCACAGCCCATCCCAGGTGTCACGGGAGGGCACAGTGAGTGGCAGCCCTCGGAGCCGCCTGGCCGAGGAGCCAGGGTTGTTATTATGGGTTGTTGTTCTCCTCCTCACCCGCCAAGCCCCCCTTCCAATTCCTTACAACCCTGTCTGGCAGGGTGGCGGCCAGACGAGTGGGAGCCAGGGGAAGGCACAGCCCAGAGGCCAGCTGGGGCCAGAAGCCACAGACCGCAGTGTCTTCAGTTCTCCACACCGCCTCCGCCAGCCTTGGGGTTGTCTGCCGGGAAGGCAAGGGGTGGGGGTGGGGACCCCAAGTCACCTCCTCCAAAACAGGCCACTCCCTGGCATCCTTGGGTGGGAGGGTGGGGCACACTCCGTGAGTCACGAAGCTTCCCTGTAACTCTGCCTGTACGCGCGCGTGCCGAGCCCCACATCTGGGAGCAGGGAGGGGAGGGTGGCTGCCAGATCACCCCACTTTGGGCCACTCTCTTTGTTTTCTCTGGCCTCCTTTTGGAAGATGAGAATTCACAGGCTCCCAGGAAGTCATCCCGAAGCCACTGGCGAGGGAACCAACAAAGCCCGAGAGCGGGGTAAGGGGCCGCGAGATCCGAGATCCGTGAGCCGTGATCCAGGAGAGAGCAGGATGGCTGACGGGCCACCCTGCATTCTAGGGCTTGATCTCCAGCTAAATGCTTCCGTTTAACAGGTCGGATTTGGCCCAACCCTCGGAGCGGAGGCAGGAGGATGGGCTGAAATTGCCCGTGGGGCTCACGTCTGCAGAGACACCAAGCCTGGCCCACGACTAATCTCAGGGCAGACACTCGAAGTGTTTGTTTAGGAAAGACGTCTTGGTTGCCTACCATGTGCGGTCCCTGCTCCAGACGCTGGGATGTCTGGGAGGTGTGCAAGGGAGCAGGATGTGGCTCCTGCCTTGAAAGCCTCCATCCTCCACCCTCCGTGAGAGTCCCATTGTGGACACAACCCGCGGGGGAGGGAGCGTCCAACATATCATCTGGAGCCTGCTTCTACCCTTGAGATAAATAAGCGGGGAGACGGGGGAGGTCCCCCCTCACACCCACAAATCTGAAACAGGGTTGTTTCTAGGATCTGTGCTCCCGTCTGCCCTCCGGAAGAGCATTACTAGAATTGTCTGGCCAGACGCCGTAGGTGACATTCTGCAAACCTCCCTCATTCAGTCCTCATAATATCCTCACGTCAGAGACGAGGAAAGCGCTTCAGAAAGCTAAAGAGTGGGACCAAAAGCTGGGGTCGTGCACGCAGGATGGGACTCCCAGCCCAGGCTCCTGACCTCCCCTGGGCACCGGCCAGGTGGCTGGACCTCCACCAGCAGAGGGCAGCAGGGTCCAAGGAGAGGAAACTCCCCAGGGGAGGCCGGCGGGCAGGCCAGGAGAGGACACCTGTCCCATCGCCCCCACCTGGGGCACTGTGGGCCGCCACACCATGCCCACCAGCCGCCACCCACCAGCCGTGCCCATCCCAACATTTTATCGAAGAAAAAGCAGGCTCAGAGTGGCCAAGGACTTGACCATTCAGCGAGTCTGGGCGGACTTAGAATGAAAATCGTGCTGGGGTTCTATCGTCAGAATCTGGGACTAGAATCCCAGCGCAGCGTTTCCGCCTGGCGGGATCACAGGGAAGTGCGGGGGCTGGAGCGAGATCAAAGGAGGCGGCTCGCTGCAAGCACTTTTCACGGGGCCACGGGACCCAGACTCGCTTCATTTCCTCAGGGCGACACCTGGGGAGGCAGACGGTGTCTCGGCCCCTGACTCACTCTCCCTTGACTCCACCCCCGAATTTAGAACATGGTTGTAGGAGATGATCCAAATACTTTAGGACATCAGGGAACCCCAAGGGAGCACACCCAGAAAGTAAGGCACTGTGGGTGGGCATCTGGGAGCATGCCCACGTGGCCGGAACTATCCTGAAGGGCTGGCGGGAGGAGGGAAGGGAAGAAGGGGAGCATCTGGAGGACCTTGGGGTCCTTCCTGCTGGAGAACTAGGCCATGCGGAGCCCCAGACCTGTGATGGGGGAGGGAGGGTGCTGGGAAAGGTGAGCCTCTCCGGCCGAAGGCTTACTCGTGTGACCAAGGGCTGCCTTCCACAGTAGGGGAGACGTCCTGCAGGGCTCCCCGCTGCCCATCCCCTAACTTCGAACATCTCGGGCTCTCCAGAACATCTCGGGCTCTCCAACTCTTCGCTTCCCCACCCCAGCTCTTCCCCCGAAATGAGAGAGAGTGCTTTACGCTGCTGTCACCGGTTGGGTGCCTAGACTCATGGCGTGCAACTTCCCATTCACTCCACCTTTATCCCTGCCCCTACCCCAGGCCGGGGACCCCCCTGACCACAGGGTGGAGGGGCAGATCTAAATGCCCCATGATCCCAGTGGCGACCTGCGGGACATGGCATGAAGAGCTGCTTTTTCTGGTCTCACTGCCCCACCTCCCTCCTCCTGCTTCCTGGGCTCTCCTAACTAGCTTTTCTGTTCCTTCTAGTTGTTTCATTTGTTTTTCTTGTCCATTCATTCATGCACTGGACCCTTCTTTCCTGAGCACCACCCAGCCCAGTCCCTGGACCACCCCCTGGCTTCTTGATTCTCTGTGCAGCCTTACTGGGAGGCAGCACGCCTTCCTCTATGGAAGCTGGGCCACCCACTGGACCCTCACTCTGTCCTTAACGTGTCGCTAGGACATCACCAATATCGACTCCTCTTGCTGGGTCTCCCACACTTAAGACTTTTAATCTGGACGAGGAGACAAAGAGGAACGTTTAAATTCGTCTTAGTGACATGGGCAATATTTTTTTTTTCTACCTTCCAGACTCATTCAGTCTTCATAACCACCGTACAAAGTAGGTCCAGTTGTCAGCAGCTCCATTTTACAGATGGGAAAACTGAGGGGCAGAGAGCTTAGGAAACTTATCCAACTTGTACAAGCCAACGAGTGACAGGTCTAGAGTTTGAACTAGGGCTGTATCTGTGCATGGTCCAGGCACTGGGTGGGGGTGGCCTGCCCAGGAAAAGTGCTCAGTGGCTGTCACCTGGCCCATGGGGACCTGTTCCCCTGCTTTCACACTGATTGAGAGTGATCAGACAGCCTTTCCATAGGCCTTTTCTGCAGAAATTAACCAGCCCCTTCCAAGGTCCAAAGCCTCTGAAGAGCTCTGAGTGTTGAGATCGTATATCAAGGGAAAATTGGAAAACAGGATTCAAATTACTCTGTGTCATGGTCAACCAAAAACAGCTGTTGATAATTTGCATATCTTCTTTTCCTCTTTTTTTCTATGAAAATGCTTTTGCATAGTTGTAATCACACCATTGACCAATTTTGAATTCTGCTTTTTTTTTTTTCAAAATTTTAGCCTAAAACAAAAACAAAACCCAATTTTTAGTCTAAGCATTCTTATATTCCGAACAGTTTGTGAATATCCTTAAAAATTATTTTTGGAATAATCTCAGATTTAAACAGGAATTACAAAAATACTACATCAAGTCCCCATAAACTCTTCACCTGGCTTCCCCTAATGTTAACACTCATTTATCAAAACTAAGAAATTAACATTAACACGGTTCACTCTGGACCTTACTCGGGTCTCACTAGCTTTTTCACAAACGTCTCTTCCCTGTTCCAAGATCCAATCCAGGGTATCATGATGCATTTAGGTGAATATCATTTTTAGTGGCTGCATGTTATTTCCTCTAGTGAATATTCTAATAAGTTTTTAAAAGCCTCTCCGCTGCTGCACATTTTTTGCATTGTTCCTAGTTTTACTTTGGAAAACTTATTTCATAAGAAATGAAAATAAGAACGCTTACTTAAAAACAAGTGCTGGTTCACACCTGGGGTTTGGGCACCAAATGAAACAAAACAAAAAACAAGTTCTATTTAAGTAGGAGCCCCGCTGACCAGTAGTGTAACTACTCAGTGGCCCCACGCCTCCCCCACGCACACCACCCCCCGATGCTCAGGTAAGGAGAAATGTTAGGGGACTGACCCAAGATCACACAGGGCTGGCCGGATGGGACAAAAAAAGACCTTGAACCCCAAGGTGGTCTTGCCCCTAAACCGTACGCTGTTGTCTAGATGAAACTCTATCAAAGTGCCAGTATGGCATCTATTGCGACTTGGTAAGGGGAGCCCAGGAATCAGTAAATTAAAGAAGAAAGGTTTTCGAGAAGGAAAAACTCTGGCTTGCTCCCTGCCGTTTTTGGTTTTAGATACATTTATTTTTTTATCAGATTAAGATCAGTAATCAGTGGGTGGGACCTCGGCTTCCTCTTCTGTAAAGCGGTGGTAGGACCTCCCTCCCTCGCTGCCTAGACGGCTGCCAAGAGATCCTGCACCGAAGGACTTAACACAGCACCTAGTGAGTGCCTGGAGAATGGGAGCCCAGCCGGTGTTCAGGGAAGCCACTTGGTCATTAGTGATGGTACTTCTGCTGCAGACCTTGCAGGGGCTGCTGAAGGGCCTTGGGGGCAGGGGAAGAGACAGAGGGGAACGTTGCTCCTCACCTCCCACCACCCCAGTCAGACAGGACTTTTTAGGACTCACTTCAAGCACCCCTTTGGTGGGTCTGTTCTCTACAGCTTAACTAATAATCCCAACAGCCCTAACAAGGTGGGTGCTCTTAACATAGATGCAGAAAATAAGATTTGAACCCAGGAAATCCATGTCTCAATCGCTACACCTCACTGGTCCTCTCCTGTCCCCAGAGACCCTCCAGTTCCCCCCCAGGAGCCCCAGGCCACTGAGCACCCCGCCCCTCGACTCCTTAGCTCTGATGGCCAGGTCTAGTCTTCTACAAGCCAACAGAGAAATAGAGGAAGTGTTTGGGCCAGGCAAAGCAGGTGCACCCCAGAAGAAAAAGAAAAGGTGAAGGCAATAAAGAGAGCTGGGGCAGAGGGAGGGGAGAAAAAAATGAACAGTTTTGGACATAAATTTAATTTTTATATTCAAGATTAATCAAAACACTTTACCATTGTGATCCTTCCTAAACCCTATGTTTATTTATTTATTTTACAGATTTTATTTGTTTAATTTTTTTTAATTTTTATTTTTTAATTTTTTTATTTTTTTAAAGATTTTATTTATTTATTTGAGAGAGAGACAGTGAGAGAGAGCATGAGCGAGGAGAAGGTCAGAGGGAGAAGCAGACTCCCTGTGGAGCCGAGAGCCTGATGCAGGACTCGATTCCCAGAGTCCGGGATCATGACCTGAGCCGAAGGCAGTCGTCCAACCAACTGAGCCATCCAGGCGTCCCTGGTTTTTTTTTGTTGTTTTTTTTTTTAATTAAAGATCTTATTTATTTGTCAGAGAGAGAGAGAGCACAAGCAGGAGGAGAGGGAGGCAGAGGGAGAAGCAGGCTCCCCACTGAGTAAGGAGCCCGATGTGGGATGTACGACTCCATCCCAGGACCCTGGGATCATGACCTGAGCTGAAGGCAGGTGCTTAACCGACTGAGCCACCCAGGCACCCCTAAAGATTTTATTCATTTGATAGAGAGTAAGAGAGCACAAGCAGGGGGGAGCAGGCTCCCCACTGAGCAGGGAGCCTGAAGCAGGGCTTGATCCCAGGACCCCGGGATCATGACCTGAGCAGAGGGCAGATGCTTAACCAACTGAGCCACCCAGGTGCCCCTTTTGTTTTTTGGGTTTTTTTTTTAATATTTTATTTTTGAGTAATCTCTATGCCCATTGTGGGACTCAAACCCACAACCCTGAGATTAGAGTCACCCGCTCCACTGCCTGAGCCCCTATTTAATTAGGAGAAAAACTACAGACAAACCCCTGCTGAGGGACATTCTACAAACTACCTGGCAGGTCCTTCTCAAAACTGTCAAGGTCATCAAAAACACTGGAAATCTAAGAAACTGTCACAGCCAGAGGTGCCTCAGGAGACGTGACCACCAAATGTAGTGTCTCGTGTCCTGGAAGGGATCCCGGGACCAAAAGAACATTAGGAAAAAAGTAAGGAACTCTGCAGAAGGCATAAACTTTAGTTAATAATGTATCGATATTGGCTTATTACTAGGGGTGTCTGGCTGGCTCAGTCGGCAGAGCATGCGACTCTCGATCTCGAGGTCCTGAGTTCAAGCCCCATGGAGCCTACTTAAAAAAATAAATACTAAAACAAAACAAAAGAAACATTGGTTCATTACTTGTAACAAATGTACCAGGCGAATATAAGATACCAGTACTAGGGAAACCTGGGTGCAGGGAAACATAGAAACTGTACTAATACTTTTTTTTTTTAAATATGAATCTAAAACTTCCAAAATAAAAACATTACTTAAGGGGCATCTGAGTGGCTCAGTCGGTCATGGGATCGAGCCCTACAGCAGGCTCCCTGCTCAGTGGGGAGTCTGCCTCTCCCTTTCTTTCTGTTTCTCTCCTGGCTCATTCTCTCTCTCTCTCTCTCAAATAAATAAAATCTTTTTAAAACATTATTTGAATCCAAGTAAGCACCGGGAGAAATCTTGTGTTGATCGGACATCCTATTATCTATGCTGGGGAAGGACCCCATGATCCTTCAGTTGAGAACCTCTAAGGACAACTGTCAAAGCTGAAACCGTGTACCGTGACCAGTGTCAGGATGGCAAAAAGGCTGAGGGCAGGTTCCCGAGGCTTAGCGACGTGCCCCGGGGCCTCCCTTGGAGGCCTTTAATGTTCATTAAATGCACGTGGGCTCTCAAAGCCTGAACGGCCCCACCTCGGGGCAAGACTGATAACTGCGCGCGATTCGTGCTGACTTGTGAAATTCAAGTTCTGAGCCGAAGCCGAGACCCAAAAGAGCCAGGGGAGACCTCCTGGGGTTTAAACAAACAGACGCCGGCCTCTGACAATAGAAGTGTAAACAGCCCCTGATGGGCTCACTCACACGTTGTCACTCTCGGGGACGCGTCTGCCCAAGCCCAAATTCACTGACCCTCGGAGTCCCGGGAAGCCGGGACACAGCAGTCAGTTACCCCGTTTCAAACCAGATCTAAGTACTCTGGCCCAGACGAACTCAGTTCGGAGTCCCCGGGCATGACCCTGCCCCTGGGCTGACTGCCTGTCCTAGGGACCCCGGGTTGGGATGGTCCAAGACGGGCCTCCTGAGGTCTTCGGGGTGTGGGCAGAACAGCCCCCCGGCCCTCTCCAAGCTCACCCGCCCCGCTTCCCGCCCCTCCGCTGGGCAGCCAGCAGAAGGGATTATGGCAGGGATTAAAAGCCTGCGGGGCGGGGCGGAGATTACAGGGCCTGTGTCCTGGAGGCCAAGGCAGCTGGGGCACGAGGCACAGCTGTGCACTGGTCAGCGGGGGCCCCCCTGAACCCCTCTACTCACCTGGCCCGAGCCTCTCGAAGCCTCTGACCCAAGTTCTACCCGGCCCAGCCTCACAGGGCGGTGGTCTGTGGTCACCTGCGTGTGGGGCGGGGCCTCGGAATAGAGGGTCGTGGTGGAGGTAGGGGAAGAATCTGGAGCTAAACCAGGCAGGGGGACCCTGGAGAATTTTTGCCTCTGGGCTGAGGGTAGAGCAGGCAGAGAATCACAGGCAGGATGGAGAATGCCGCGGTGCATGTCCGGGCTGAAAACTAGTCAGGGCCGGGACTGAGACCCTTCCCCTAAGGAGCAAAGACCCACCTCCAGCTTGGGGGTCACCCTGGCCCTCTTCCCCTGAAGCTGCTCTGTCAGCTCCCACCAAGTACCCGATGGACGCCTAGGACATCACCATCACTCCGAGCTACGGGCAAGACTCAGGACAAATCTCCCTTTGGGAAGGGGCCCAAGGCCCACAGCCATGTACCCACTCTCTAGAGGACACTCCGCCCCAGTCCCACAAAGCTGCCCGGACTCCCGCGGGGTAGCCCGCCTTGCCTGCCGCGCTCCCTCCTCTCCCACCCTGGAGAGAGCAGCGTCCGCCTGTGTCTTCGGAGCTCCGGGAGGAGCCTGCAGGCATCCGGGGGAGACTGGGGGTCACTGCACCTGTGAGCACGGAGTGGCCTTCCCGTGCTGGGGCCGAGCTCTGCTGTCTGCGCTCGGCAGCAGCCCCTGCCAGCCTCTGGCCCACCTGGGCACAGCTGCTGAGGGCGCTACAGAAAAGGCACCTTAGGGGCGTCTCCTGACTCAGTGGGTGGAGCCTTGACTCTTGATCTCAGGGTCCTGAGTTCGAGCCCCACATTGGGTGTAGAGATTGTTTGAAAACAAAATCTTTAAAGGGGCGCCTGGGTGGCTCAGTCGGTTAAGCGGCTGCTTTTGGATCCGGTCATAATCCCAGGGACCCGGGATTGAGCCCCGCATCGGGCTCCCTGCACAGCGGAGAGCCTGCTTCTCCCTCTCCCTCTGCCTGCTGCTCTGCCTGCTTGTGATCTCTCTCTCTGTCAAATAAATAAATAAATAAAATCTAAAAAAAAAAAAAAAAGAGAGAGAGAGAGACAGTTAAAGACAAAATCTTTAAAAAGAAGAAAGGAAAGAAGCAAGGAAGGGGAAGGGAAGGGAGGAAGGAAGGGAAAACACTCGAGCCTCTGGCTGGGACTCTTTCAGAAGTGAGCAGAATTTCAATTTAACACACTTGTCGCACACCTTAGGGAATCTTGAGACAAAATAAAGCGTGAGTTGTGTGCTCCGAAGTCTCTCCAGAAGGGCCCCTGTAAGGAGCAGCTCTTTAACTGGAACATCACTCAGGACCCCAAGAGCCACGGCGTCAACCCCGAGCACAGCCACGCTGTGACAGCTCAGGGCTTTGTCCAAGAGGATCGCAGTCCGTCCCAGGACTACGAGCCCCATCTGGGCCCCTGAGACCACATGGGGGCCGCTGCTGCCTGAGACTCAGTATCCTTACATAAACATAGGTCAAAGAGGACAATGGACATGGGTTATTTTCTGGCTGATAATTCTAGTGCTGTAGCACAGCACAACTAGAAGCTGCTGAACCCTGCCAGGAGAGAGGAAGGGGCGGGAGTGGTGGGCAGGCAGGACTGTAGGGCATGGGGGAGGCAGGTGCCCTGGGGCTTGGGCGTGGGGCAGATCGGAGGGCTGGCAGGAGGCAGGAGTGTGTGGGAGTGAGGGTGCGGGAGCAGGGCTTCCCTTCCCACGGCAGGATCAGACCATAGGACTCTGCTTCCCGCATCCGCCTCCACTCCCAGGCTGCTGCCACACCCTGCCCCAGCAGCGGTCACCTCCCTCCATCGTTTATTGTGGCCTTTCTCATCTCCTCCCTGGCCTGCGCTTCTGCTCAAGAGAAAGGGCCATGTCTTCCTCACCCTTTGCAAACCTTAGTGCTCCCCCGCACCTGACACAGTGGCTCCCATCTTGGGCCCCTCTGCTTGGCAGGTGCACCTGTCTCATCGCCTGGCCTGCCACAGCGCCTGCCCCTCTCCCACCTTGCCATGCCCCCAGCTGGTGACACCCAGGGAAAGTTCTTCCTCGCCGTGTTCCTGCCCTTCACCCAGGCCTGCCCGTCCAGTTCACTTTGCTGGGAGAGTCCCCTGCAGCCCTCGGAGAGTCTCATTCACACTCGTCACGGAACACACGCAGCCTTCTGGGTATTCATAGAGCAGGAACACAACCTCACCTGTATTTTTTTGTTCAATGTATTTATTTAAGTAATCTCTACACTCAGTGTGGGGCTTGAACTCACGACCCCGAGATCAAAAGTCGCATGCTCTACCGACAGAACCAGCCAGGCACCCCAATAAAAGTTTAAAGGGCATCTCTGGCCGCCAGTGGAGGCCAGGGAGGCAGGTGAGATGCTGCTGCCTGGCGAGGAGGGTTGGGGGGTGGTCCTCCGCTCTCCAGCCTCCTTCCTCCCACCTCTAAGCCAAGCAGGCTACCTCTGATCAGGATGCCTCCTCCTGGGGTGGGACCTTGGCACGGCGGGTTCTCTTTCCAGCTGGCCTTCCTTTTCCACACCGGCAAGTTCACGTTCAGAACCCATCAGGCCTAGAGAGCCTTAGTGAAGAATGTCACTTGGGTCTGAGGACATTTTCTCTCTGGAACTGACGGCTCTCCTCTGATGCCCACCATCCCCTCTGCGTCCCAGCTCTCTCAGAGAACCCAGAGAACCCTCCCTTCCCCCCACTGCACTGCACAGCCCTGGAAGTGGTGGCCCGCCCAGGGCTCCTCAGGAGCCACATTCTATGTCTCTACCCGAGGGCTGCGTAAGCTGCTAACTCGGTGAAAGGGCTGGGGAGCTCGTGGCCTCTGGAGGCCACCGTCCACCAATGACAGATGGCAGTTGGTGGCTAGATGAAACTGTGAGGCTTCTTCTGCACCGTCTCCCAGAGGCCCCAGCCGGGCCGAGCTCCTGTGGCTCACTGGGGTAGCTGTTTGATGACGCACCTTCTGTTGGGCTTCTTCTCTTCCTTCTCTAACCCCCCCCCCACTCCCCCTCGGTGCTCCCTGGGACCCCTTCCCTCATCTACTTGCACTTGAACCCTTGTTCTGAGTTTTGCTGCTGGGTAAACTCAAGTGAAGACACACTCACCGGCCTACGTTAAGACCAGAGCCTGTCACATTTGTCTTTCCCTCCACCCCGCACCCCTGCCCCCGTCGCTGGTGCACAGTACCTGACTCCTAGGAAACGAAAATCACGAACCAACCTGCGGTTCTTCTGAATTCTTCCTTGGACCCCACATCCGTGTCGGAATCCGACAGCATCCTCAGCCTTCGGTCGGCAGAGATGGAGTTCTCAGATTGAGTCAGAGTTCTTAGTGGCAAGCAACGGAAAGGGACTCCGACTAACCAAAGGGGAGAGGAATTTGACCTAAGTGTGCGAGTCTGCGCAGGGGCGGAGCTGGCCCCAGAACTGACTGGGGGCTGAGGGGCGACATTTGGGTTGGTGGGAAGCCAGGGAGCTTCACCTGGCTCAGGATCCACATCCTGAAAGAGAGGGTCTGCCGGGTCACACCTAAGTCACAAGCCACCCCCAGCCCCCCAAGATGAGGTGAGCAGGGCTGGCGCCTTCAGCGTCCGTGGAAGGGAGACGCCACTCCTCTCCCTTGAGACGACCCGTGAGGCCTCTCCAACCCTTTTGAATGGAGTTGGGTGAGGACCACCAAGAAACGCAGCGTTCACCAGCCTCTCCTCAGGCTTTCCTCCCACTCACAGGGCGAAGCTCAGCCTGTGTGAGTCACCGCCACCCTCCTCATTCCATGCCCTCTGCCAAACACCGGTCCTTCTCGCCTGCTCTCCGCTCTTCCCATTCCTCCGTCACCGCCTCAGTCTAGTCTGTGGCCACCAACCCTCCCCACTCCCGGCTTCCAGCAACTGCTGACATGGCGCCCAGCTGGTGGCCACAGGTGCCCTATCTCTTGCCCTGAGTATAGGCTACAGCCCTTTCTAGAGCCTTGCACAGCTGCCGGCAACCAACCTGCCCCCAGGCTAAACTCTGCCAGCAGCTCTTCTCCTCAGGCCCCTGGCTGCTGCTTCCTCTCCCACCGCCTCCTTCCAAGGCTGGGCCTTCGAAGTCACTCAATGGCCTCTTCCATCGTTTCATCCTGTCTGAGTCGTCACTCTGATGCCAATACCTGGTGCCTGTGATGTCGTCTTCTGAGAGTTACCTCACAAGTGCCACATCTTTCCTCACAGGCCCTCTCGCTGGTTCCTGTGCCTTTGGCCCCTACCCAGTGGCCTCCTCTCAGTTCATTACCTTCACGAGCATTAGTGAGGAAACGGCTTTTTTTGAGGGCTGATTCCAGACGCATTGGAGGAGACCATGACACGGAAGCCCCAGTCTTTAGGGGGCTTATCCAGGAGGGAGAACGAGACACACTCACTGGAGATTTTCTTTTTCTTTCTTTCTTTCTTTTTTTTTTTTTAAATATTTTATTTATTTATTTATTTGACAGAGAGATCACAAGTAGGCAGAGAGGCAGGCGGAGAGAGAGGGGGAAGCAGGCTCCCTGCTGAGCGGAGAGCCAGATGCGGGGCTCGATCCCAGGACCCTGAGACCATGACCTGAGCCAAAGGCTGGGGCTCAACCCACTGAGCCAACGAGGTGCCCCTCACTGGAGATTTTCAAAACCCAAAAGATCATGCAGTAAATGCCAAACTGGGTGGGTGGTTTCCAGCGCGCTGTCGGAATCTACAGGGGACAGCCGGGAAGGCCTGGGGCACGTGACTGAGGACAGAGGAGGGCCCTGGAGGAGGGAGCATAGCCTGAGCCAGTCTGGAGGGAAGGAGCATGAGGAGACCTCGTTCCTCACAGGGGAGTCCAGGGAAACTCCAACGGCGAGGTTGCTGGCCAGATGGTGTGGGAAGGTCAGGGCTGCAGCAGCAGCGGGAGTCACCCCCATGAGATGACATTCAAAGTTAGGAGAATAAATGAGAACTTGGAGAGAAGGACGAGCTGAAAGCTGAACGCCGGGCCCTGCAGAAAGTCCGGGGGCAATGGTGGGAGAGAAGCAGAGCTCGGCCTGAGGGAGGCAGAAGCACCTGCTTTTTGGTCTGCTGGAGCCATCGTGGCCTGCTTTGGACCCTTCCAAGCTCTCCTTCCTCACTGACCCCTGGCATGACCAGTGGTCACAGGAGGCAGGGCTCCCGCAAGGACCCCTTGCTTCCCGAATCCACGCCCTTCTCCCTCCAAGGAAGTTCGGAGCCATAAGACGTGGCTTCTGTCAGAGAGGAAGGGACTGGAGCTCCAAAGTCTACCACACTGTCTTCTCCATCCCCAAAACAAGCTCGTTTCTTTCCCATCCCAACCCCCACTCCCCATCCTGTCTTCCCTCTGCTCTTGTCTCCAGAGCAGAGTTCTATGAGGGAAGGAGATACACTTGACATCTTTTCTTCCCATTCGATCTCGGCTTGTCGCGTTCTGACCCCACCCCTCCCACCCCCATCTGCGCTGACACGGGTGTCGAAGGTGATGTCATAAGGGTTCCCCACCCTGGGGTGGTCTTCCAGCTGCATAGGACCCCTCCACTCCTCCCTCCTGCTTGACACTCTCCTCTATGCTGCTTTCCTTCTTTGGGTCCTACCTCTGTGGTCTTTCCTTCTCAGCTGTTTTCACGGGCTCCTCTTCCTTTGCTGGCCACTTCCTACATTGATTCACTCTTCAAGCAGTAACCGAGCATCTTCAAAGGGCTGGGTACGGTCCTCCTACCTGCTGCCCTATCCCTGCAGCTCTGGCCTCCTGCACTTTCAGCGGGCTATCTCGTGCCTCCCAGGGTCTGGGTGCAGACCGTTCTCCATTCCAGCGCCCCAGCGGAGTCCCAGTCTCATCCCATCCTCTTGGCCCTGCCCCTGCTTCTCCTGGATTCCCTCCTTGGTGGTGGTGGTGGGGGGAGCACAGCAAATATAGCTGAGAGGGCAGCAGCGCAGAGGAGCGGTTCGGCAGTCCCTCCCTCTGCCTCACTTCCCACACAGTCCCGTGTGTGACCAGACCCTGTGGAGGTTGTCCTCTACCTCTCCTCTCGCCTCTCCATACCAGATCTACAGCTGAGGCCATGCCCTCAAATTCTCCCAAAGCCATCCACGGAACACCCGAATTTTCTCTCCAGCATTCTGCTTTTGCATAAGAGTTCTTTCTGAAACATAAACTTGACCTTGTCATCCCCTTGCATCCACAACCACCGTGGGCTGCCCTGGCCCTAAGAGTACACTCCCAGCCTGTGGCAAGCTCTATGTGACCCAGCCTGGCCGCTCTGACTCCATCTCGCACCAGTCTCCACCTCGGCCCCTCTGGTCTGCGGCTTTCCCAGTACACGAACTCCTGCTCCCACTCAAGCAGTTCCCTTTCCCCAGAACGTTCCTTTCTGTTTTACGATCTCAACTCCAATGTCACTACCTCGGAGAAGCCTTCCTATTTTCTTTATACAATTTTGCTAATAATTAATTTGCTGTGGTTCTCCCGACTGTGAGCTCGGTTTTGTTTCACAAACTCGTAGAGCGCTTACTACGTTCCAGGGGACTGTTAACCTGTTTAGATCCTGTGACAGCCACCTTATGAGGACAGACTCGTCCCCATTTTGCAGATGAGGAAACCGAACCCCGAAGAGCTCTGTGGCTTGAGCGATGTGACATATTCACTGCACGATGCACCTGGACTGGGAATATGATCCGCGCATCTCCAGGGTCCCTGCCAGACCACACACCAGCCCCTGCCTATCATGTCCACAGTATTCCCAGGGCCTGCCTGTTACCTAGTGGATCCTCAGGAAATATTAGCTGTCTGGATGACCAAATACCTGCTGGGATCCAAGGGAGACTGGGGGTCACCGTGCCCCCATCTGCTGGCTGAATATGGTGGGAGAGGTCCTCTAGGATAGGAATTCCCTTCCCCCTTTTGTTGGCTGTCCTGCTGCGTCCAGGGCATACCAGAGGTAGGAAATGCTCTTCCCCCATTGTCTTCTTGGTTAACATCACAGCCCCAGTAACTTGCAAGCATCACCTCCTCCAAGAAGCCTTCTGGGACTGAGCACCCCTCCCCCCACAGTAGAATCCACCCCTCCCACCTTTGTGCCCTCACGGTATCCTGTACAGACTGCATATATCCTGCAGAGACCTGATGTCCATGATGGTACTCGTCCTAGTTTATACCTGACGTACATACAGCTATTAGACCATTTCGCTGTTTTTTTTTTTTAAAGATTTTATTTATTTATCCGCGCGCGCGTGAGAGAGAGATCACAAGCAGGGCGAGGGGTAGAGGAAGAAGCAGGCTCCCCACTGAACAAGGAGCCCGATGTGGGACTCGATCCCAAGACCCCGAGATCATGACCTGAGCCAAAGGCAGACCCTTAACTGATTGAGCCACCCAGGTGTCCACTTTCGCCGTTTCAAAGGGTCTCAGTTTAGAGGCTAATTTACATGGTCATTGGACCCCCCCCAGGCCCCCGCCCCCACACAATGTGGGTCTCGTGCACACCCACGTTGCAATCAACCCCAGTGCCAAGCACAGTGTCCTGCATAGGCTGGCGCCCTCTCTGGGGGAGGAACGAATGAATGAATGATGTTGGGTCCCACGATTAAAACTGCCATTTCTTTGAGTAGCAGCAGAAAAAGCAACTATCAGAAGACATGGTTTATAGTTCCAATTTCATTACTAAACTAGCTGCATGACCTTGGCCAAGCTGTTAAACATCTTGGGGTCTCAGATGGCCAGTTTTTAAAATGAGCGGGTGGGATTAGATGACCTCTAAGCTCCATGCCAGCTCTAAGATTTTGTGATTCAATGCTAACGTCCCCTCATAGATGAGGCTCTAACAGAGGGAGAAGTTAGTGCAGCACCAAGTAAATGCACCAGAAGTCCTAGGAAAGAGACAAGAACACGGCTGCAACTCCCGAAGTGTCTAGAAATACTACCCACTTTTCTCTTGCCCAGCCCTCTGTGCTGCTGACAGTTTTGACGTAGTTCATTTCTTCCCCCTTTCTTTTTTTTTTTTTAAAGATTTTTTATTTGTTTATTTGAAAGACAGAGATCGCAAGTAGGCAGAGAGGCAGGCAAAGAGAGAGGAAGGGAAGCAGGCTCCCTGCTGAGCAGAGAGCCCAATGCGGGGCGGGGGGGGGGGGGGGGCTCGATCCCAGGACCCTGGGATCATGACCTAAGCTGAAGGCAGAGGCTTTAACCCACTGAGCCACCCAGGCGCCCCCCCTCCCCTGCCCTTTTCTCTTTAAACTGGAAGCTCCTTGAGGGCAAGGTCCAAGTTTTAGACTTTAAAATCTTGAGGACCCAGCAGGGAGTTAAAAACTGGCCTGTATTTTGTGGTTGCTGACCCTAATGGTCATACAGAGATCCAATCAAATGTGAGACAGTGGGCAGCGGGGTTCATTAGAAGTGCTCTCGAGGGGCGCCTGGGTGGCTCAGTGGGTTAAAGCCTCTGCCTTCAGCTCGAGTCCTGGGATCGAGCCCCACATCGGGCTCTCTGCTCAGCGGGAAGCCTGCTTCCTCCTCTCTCTCTGCCTGCCTCTCTGCCTACTTGTGATCTCTCTCTCTCTGTCAAATAAAATAAAATCTTAAAAAAAAAAAAAAGAAGTGCTCTTGAGAATGAAGAGACGGTATTGGAAATGAGGGCATTGCTCTATCGATAGCGGCCAAATCACATGCCTGTGTATTAAGGAGCAACTTAAAGGCATATAGAAAGAAAGAAATACGGTCCCTTCAAGAGGAATAATGTGGATTCAGAAAAAAGAAGACATTGCAGATTCTATATTTATCTCCCAGCAAGCTGGACTTGAGAATTCTATTTGCCCACTTTTCTGAATTGGTTGACTACAATGCATGAAATATAGGAAATAGTAAATGGGGGCGCCTGGGTGGCTCAGTCAGTTAAGCATCTGCCTTTGGCTCAGGTCATGATCAGGAACCTGACTGAGCCCAGCCTGGGCTCCCTGCTCAGCAGGGAGTCTGCTTCTTCCTCTCCCACAACTCCTCCCCCCTACTCATTCTCTCTGGAGCATGCTCTCTCTCTCTCAAATAAATAAATGAAAAATCCTCTTTTAAAAGATTTTATTTATTTATTTGACAGACAGAGATCACAAGTAGGCAGAGAGGCAGGCGGGGGGTGGGGAGCAGGCTCCCTGCTGAGCAGAGAGCCTGATGCCGGGCTCGATCCCAGGACCCCGAGATCATCACCTGAGCCAAAGGCAGAGGCTTTAACCCACTGAGGCACCCAGGCGCCCCAATAAATGAAAAATCTTAAAAAAGGAAAAAGGAAATAGTAAATGAGTACTGAGGCTATGGAAAATACTAACATTTATGCAAAACATAAGCCTTCGCCATTATAAACATGTTTATTAAAAGCTTGGATATTGGTAAATCTTGCAATCAGTTTCAATAATAAAGACTAAGACATAGACATCTAGTGTCTCCCACTTTCCTCAAACCAATAAATTATACAGGAATAGAAAGTTTCTAAGGACACGCAACTTACCAACGAGACAATAACTAGATCAACGGTAGAAGCAGAACTAGTAATTATGACAAAATCAAAACATGAACCCCAAGCTGGGTGGCAAATCAAGTATAATTGCAAAAAATACAACATGAAAATCTCACCTTAAATGCAGTCAATATTTTCTTGTGGTTCCCCCAGGGAGTGTGAAAATAGATCTAGCCAGAAAGAAAAAGACAAGTGAATACATTTCAGAGTTTAAATATTTAGCAAGCATTTGGGGGGAGAAAAAGAAGATCGTCATTTGAAAATTACACATGTCCAATATTACGAACAAGGTAATTAGAGGCATTCAGGGGGGAAAAAAATTTGACTGGCGATATTAAGCTCATAATATCACATTGAAAGCTGCGCTTCTGATGTGGACTCTGAAGACGGCACCCAGAAACCGGAGGCGGTAGAGATCAGTGGAACAGAAGGACTAGATCACAAGAGAACCTGGAGTAAAGAGAGCGAAGCACTTGCCCTAATATCTGCATCCTTACCTCCTGGTAGGGGTTTTGGGTTCCATCAGCTCTATTCCGGCTGAAGTGACAACTGTAAGAACAGTTCACCTCCAACAAGTGCTGTCCCATCAACCCATTGCTTCCGGAACCTATGTGCCTCTCTGTCCAAACCAAACCTACCTGTGCAGAGGTTCAAAGCCCTCCTGCGTCTCAAAAGCACCAGCCCGCTACATTATTCATGGAGTCAATAAACACGGACAGACTAGTGCCAGCCAAGCCTGGCACTGTTTGAGGCACTGGGGATATATCAATGAACATGAACAAAAATGTGCAACTTTTCCTCTCCCCTGGGGCCCACATCCAAGTGGAATTCTCTCTCCAGTTCCTGCTGTCTACACGATCATCTGATGATTGACTGTAATGATGATTTTTCTCTAAGCATGTCAAGTCTTCCCAGTATGTCCTCCATGATATGGAGTGTCCAAGGGTAAAAGCCAAGCTTTCTAATTTTTCAAATCTACTGTCTCCATCTTAGCGCTCCATTTAGTGTTGGGCACAAGGGTACTCAGTGGCAAAACAAATTCCTCATGTAGGAAAAAAGAGAAATGAGAAAAAATAGGAGAACCAGCAATCCCATCTAAACGTGTTGTCTTCTAGCGTCCATAGGGTGTTCGTGTGCATTTGTCTGTTTGATTCCACAATAATCCCAGCAGGAAACAGGCAGGAGTTGTTATCTCTGTTTTATTAAAGAGAGAACGGGGTTCCTGATAGGTTAAGGGCCTGGGCTAATAACGTATAACTGGTAAGAACCTCTCATAAAGCGGCCGAAGAAGGACTAGACTTAGCCAAAGCTGATAAAAGGCAGTGGATGTTCTTATAGAAGATGGGCAAAGATCAGACCCACTAGGCGGATCCAGGAACAGGCCCAAGTGTTTAGGTAACTAGCCCCTTGGGGATGCGGCTGCAACACTATAAGCTCTCATCAGCTCAGCCAGTGAACAAGCATAAGGTTGCAAACAGACCTGGAAACCCCAGGGTGCCAGAAAGAGCCCCCGACGAACCCCAAGCGTGGTGAGGCACAGGGCTTGGCATCTTTGAAGACCCACACTTGGAAAACGCAGGGAGTCCTCCCTTTTAGAAGTGGAAGTGATGGTGGCCTCGCCCCAAGGGGGAAAGGAAGGCGGCTAAAAAGAGCAGGCAGGTCCCAGATGCTGCTGTAGCTGCCCTCTCAGTGGGAGTCAGCCCCTCACGTCAGGAGAGGCAGGTCCGCACAAAGGCAGGCTATACGCCCAGAAAAAATGGCAGCAAGGAGGCATTGGGCCAGGGAGAGCTGTGGTCCCATAGTCCTGCAGAAGGGATCAACAGCACTCCATGAAACTTACAAGAAACTCATGTGCTATTCATGTTCAATGCTAGGACAATCCTCAGGGCTTTTCTGGCTTCCATTTTTTCCTCCTGATCACTTCAGATTTTACTTCCATCCTCAAAAGAAAGCTTTCTATCCCTTAAAACCCACAATCACCCAGCACTTTTTTTCTTTTTTTTTAACCTCTCCTAAGGTTGACACCGTTAAGTATGTGATACTGGTTTTGGAAGGTTTTTTGACGGATACGAATGTGGCCTGACTCCTGTCTTGAAAGAACTTACAGTCTAGTGGAGGAGGTAGAGGGAGATGTTCAGGAAATGATTAGCAGAAGTACAGAGTATGTGCTTGAGGGCTCCAAATGGATGGGTAAAAGAGACCTCGGGAGGGACGTGATGATGAGAGAGACACAGACAGAATCCATGAAGAGAGGAAAATGGAGATCAGAGACATCAGGGGTGGGGAGGAAAGAAAGGCTAGGAGCTAGAAAGGGAAAGCGAAGCTCTAAGTGACTCCTTGCACTCCATGTCAATTTACCTAAACATTGAAGCATCTTTACTCAAAACTTTCCTTAAAACTAGAAGTCAGAAACATAGTAAAACTAGAAGTCAGAAACATAGTAAATGCTCATAATTGGAGACTATTATGTGCTAGACATTGAGCTTTAAAACATTACTCATTTGAGCGTTAGGCATTTTCCCACTTCATAGATGAAAAATGGAGGCTTTGAGGGGTTCATTAGGATCAAAGAGCTGGTAATTTAGTCTCTGACGTCAAAGCTTTTTAACCACTGGTTATGCTACCACAGGGGCATCTTCAAAATGAACTTCTCTATTTTGGTTTAGACTTCTACTGTTTGGGACATCCCTACTTCCTCCTTAACATTTAAGGGGTGCAGAGAAATTAGAAATAGTTTGATCTGGTTGAAGAGACTATACAGTTCTCCTTCCACCCACTAAAGTCTCCCAAAAGAAGTAGGTGATCTGGATTTTGACTCTTAGCGTTTGTTGGGTGTCAGCTTTGCTCAAAAAGGCAGAAATTTGTTAATATCTTATTAAGGTGCCAGTGTATTCCAGCCAGGGATCCTCTCCTCGGTGTTTCTAGAAGGCGCCTTTCTTTCCTTCTTCCCATCCACCACTCTGCCTCTCCCTGCAGCTACAGTTGAAGCCATACAGTTTCATAGCTCTCGTGCCCTTCTTGGGGAATCACCCAAGCTTTATTCTTTTTTTTTTTTTTAAAGATTTTATTTATTTATTTGACAGAGAGACAGTGAGAGAGAGCACGAGAGAGGAGAAGGTCAGAGGGAGAAGCAGACTCCCCATGGAGCGGGGAACCCGATGTGGGACTCCTTCCCAGGACTTTAGGATCATGACAGGAGCCAAATGCAGCTGCTTAACCAACTGAGCCACCCAGGCACCCCCAAGCTTTATTCTTGAAAATGTCTCCTTTAGGGCAAAGCAGTGAGCCTCAAAACACACCCTTGCCAATTGTGATTTTGGGGGCATCGTTGCTACCTATCTCTTAACTTACCCCGCACATCTGCTTTCAAATATTAATAAAGATTGCCTGTGGAAAACCCATTGTGTATGTATATATATTTTTAAAAGATTTTATTAATTTATTTGAGAGAGATAGCATGAGAGGGGAGAAGGTCAGAGGAAGAAGCAGACTCCCCATGGAGCAGGGACCCCCTATGCGGACTCTGGGATCGTGACCTGAGCCAAAGGCAGTCGCTTAACCAACTGAGCCACCCAGGCGCACGCCCATCGTGTATATCTTTTTAAATGCTATCACCTCCCCCACACTCCCCCCCCCCCATCCAGACTAGTTAACAAACGGCTTTCAACTGGAAAAGAGCTGGTTGCATTCTGACAAAACTTTACTTGCAGTTTTGTTCCAAGTTAAGTATGACGGTCCACTGCTCTTAGAGCTTTCTTAGGTTTCCTCCCAGCATACCTACCTGGGTTAAATCTATAGGAGGCATCGGCTGAAGGTGAGGAACTCACACTCAGTGTTGAGGGTTAACTACTTGAGAGGCTCGGGACCTTAAGGAAAAGGGCAAGACCAAGTTGAGCTACTTTGAGAACCTCCTCTCCTTCTCTTTGCCCCCAAGCATGGGTTATAAGGATAGGTGGGAAGTAAATAAAGCCATTTAGTTTGCAAATAGCAATGAGGCCTAACACTTGCTTAATCTGACAATGGCAAAAGTCTCTCTCTTCTACTTAAAACAAGCTGCTGCCTTTTTCTATACCTGCAGACATCCAGTTGCCTCTGCGGCTTTTAAAATATATTTTACTGTAGTCCGAAAGACTTAAAAAGGCTTTAGACCTGATAAGGTTTTGGTGAAGATTTTCTTCACAACAGCGCTTCTGAAAATCCATGAAGTTTGAACAAAAATGGTATCAGAATAAAGACCATTTCCCAGTGACTGGAAGGCAAGAAGTAAGACCATATCAACAAATCATTTTTTTTTTCAATTTTTTAATCTTAATTCTAGTTAACATACGGTGTAGATTAGTTGCAGGAGTACAGCACAGGGATCCTGGGGTTCCACACATCGCAGGGGGCACATCACCGCAAGTGCACTAACGAACCTGGTTTTGTTGTTGGGAGATGTTTTAGTGGGCTCTCGAAAACCGCTGGACTCCTCTCTGTTCCAGTAATTAGGCAAGCTGTTTAACCTTTCTGTACTTCGGTTGTCTATCTTTAAAATAAGTACAATACTATCAGGCGCATTAGCTTGACTCCCAAGGATGTTGTGAAACAGAGAACGTTTTTAAAACTCCCAACATGTGCATGTAGAAAAACACCCTGTGGTAATAAATACTACCACCTCGGGTGTACATAGTGCCTTTACCCTAGAGTTTAAACCCAGAGTTGTGATAGAAACAGAAGCGATCTTTACTTCAATTGTCTTTCTCCGTCGGTCTTCCTAAAAGAGCGGAAGGTTGTTTAAAGAAGTTACATGATTCACTCCATATTCTTTCCCCTCTCCTGCATTCCTGGCTCCCAGCATCAGAGGTTAAAGAGTAGGAACCCAAGTCAGGGAGAAAAAGATCTGGGTGACACCTCTCAGAAAGACCTTAGCGAAGCCGAGAGTGTCGATCCGGATGCGTAACGCCCAAGCCACGGTCCTTTATGGGATTTATAATTTAAACGGGCCCCAAAGCACGAGATTGGCTGGGGAAATGCCCTGATCGCGGTTGGGCTGCTCGCATGGCGTTGCTCAGATACCTCTGGCCGAGCTCCGTCGACGTCCCCAGCCTGCTAGCCCGTCGGGCAGCTGTCGAGCCGCGGGAGCCCGTTCGTGGGCAGGGCAGGCGCGGCTCGGGCGGCCGCTGCCCCGTCGCTGACCCTCGCGCGAAGCTGCGCGCACCGAGAGGAGACATCTTCCCAGCCGGGCCTCCCGCGCCCGCCGCGGCCCGGGGCGGCGGGGTCGGCCCGGGGACTGGGGGCGACCCGCGCACCCCTCCGTGGGGGGCGCCCCGACTCGCCGGGGGCGGGGTCACGTCCCACCCGGGGCGCCGGGGGCACCGGCGCTGCGGAAACCTGAGCGTGGCCGAGGAGCGGGGGCTTGCAGGGCCACCTCCCCGGGCGCCTCGGGCCCGCAGTGGGCGCGCCGGCCGCCGCCGCCCCCGGGCCGTCGCGGAGACCACTCCCGCGCCTGGTACCTGTGGACGCCCTTGTCAAGCGCCCGGAGCTCCCCCGGGGGAGCCGAGCCCAGGACAGACATGCTACTCCCGTTTCCTGCCCCTTCGGAGCGGCCAGGAGTGGGTGAGGCGGGGCCGAGCCGCTGCACCGAGGAGCCCCCCGAGCCGTGGGCGAACGGGCCCCGCGGCGGGGGGCGCTGGGGCCTGCCCGGGGATGGCGGGCAGGCCGCCCTCGGCCCAGCGGCCGGAGGGCGAGGGGAGGGCAACCAGGGGGAAGGGGCGCCCCCTCGCCCTGGGCAGGCCCGAACACGGCGCCGAGCTCGGACCGGCCCGGCCCAGCAGCCTGACCCCGGGAGACCCGGCTTTCAGGCGGGCAACGGCTGCTCTGGCCCAGGCCACCCGGCCTTCAGGTTGTGTGACTGTGACGGGCCGACTGGGGCAAAGGGCGGTTGAAGGGGAACGGGGCGCTTCTCCCTTCTGCTTGGGGGGGTTGTTGTGCTTTGTGGGGGGTCGGGGGGGGTCACCACCCTCCCGGGAGAGGTGGGGGAGGGCCGCCGGCGCAGCTGGCCGGCGAGGGGCGGGGTCACAGAGGCGAAGTGTGTGTGTGTTCGAGCGAGGGCGTGTGGGAGGGGAGGGCGCGCGGAGGAGGATCCTGGTCTGCGCGCAGGCGCGAGCAGCGGGTCGGGCCCGAGCCCAGGAAGAAGGCCCTGGGGGGAGCGGGGGCGGTGGGCCGGCGGGAGGGCGGGCAGGCTGACGCGAAGGGGGGCGGGGAGCCGCGTCGGCGTCGCCGGGCGCGGGCGATTCGAGGCCGACGCATCCGCGCGTGCGCGCGCCGCGGAGTGTCCGCGTTAGAGGGGAGTGACGCGTGCGCGTTCACGTGCGCCCGGGAGAGCGGTAAGAAACGAAGGGAGGCTTGAAGGGGGGTGGGGGTGGAGGCGAGCCGGAGGAGGGGTGGGGGGGCGGCGCCTGCGCAGTGCGCCGCGGAGAGCTGTGTGTATGTGAGAGTCTGACGGGTTCAAAATGGCGGCGGCTGCTTCAGCGGCTCCTCCTGTGTGAGGGAAACAACACCCCTCCCCGGCGGCAGCGGCGGCGGCGGCGGCGGCTGCGGCTCGCAGAGCACCTTCCCAGCGGCTGGGCCTGTCGCCGCTCCGTCTATCCTGGGCAGGGGGCGCTCCGGGAGGAGGGGCAACGCCAGGGGGCCCATCCCCCGGAATCCCTCCTCTGCGACTGGGGAGTAGCCGGGGGCTCGTCCCGCAGCGCGGAGCCCGGGCTGAGGGGGAGACGCGAGGGGAGTCCGGGCCCCCAGCCCGGCGCACCGCGCCGCTCCCGCCCTCTCCGCCCCCCGGGGCCGGGGCCCGCGTTCCGGGGGGCCGGGGCGGCGCGGGGAGCCTCGGGCCGGCCGGTCTCAGCTGATCGGCCGCCGCTCCTGGGATCCGGAGGCGGCCGGGCGGCTGCTCGCCGAGGGCACAGCGAAGAGGGCGCTCCCCGCGGCCGGGGCTGGCCCGGGGCTCGGGCTCGGGCTGCTGACCGCTGGCCCGGGGGAGGCGGGGGCGCCCCGGGCTCGGCGCCGAGGGGTCGCGCTCCCCTCTCCTGACGCCTCCGACTCCCGGTCTCCGAAGCTTGAAGAGGAGGTTTGATTCAGCAACTGTTTCCTCTTTTTCCGGGTCGCTCTGACCCTCTCTGGATACTGGGTTGATCCACGGGAAAAAAAACGAAGACGACGTTTGGGATTTAATTTTTCTTCTCAGTTTTTGGAATCTTTTACTTCTCACTTGGACAAGAACTCACGAGCAAAATCCCCGGTGAGATTCCCCCTCCTAGGCCTCCCCCCTGGAAGTTTGGTTCACCGTGTTACCTAAAGTCTTAATGTAAAGTTTCTATTTCTTTTTCCGATGGGTGAACGATTGAAACGCCTTTCCTTCGGGGAGCCCAACGAGATTTGCCATTTTTCCTCTCCGGCCCTGGCTGCTTTCAGTCCCCGGCGGTCCTCGCCCAGGGGTGCAAACACGGTTTCTTTTCCTCCCGACTTGGGACAAGGGCTTCCTCTAGGAGGGCTCTGCCACGAACTGCTCTTGCAAACTGTGTCATTGGGTCCTTTGGTCTCGTAGCAGTTTTGAAAGGATGCTATTAACGTGGCTGTAATGTAGTTGCAAAAAGGAAAAAAAATCTGCATTCCCTATGGAAGCCATTATCCTTGAGAATATTTAGAAAAAAAGAAAAAACCTTTCTTGGTATTACGGCTCGACCCTCGCGCAGTTCGGTCGTAATTTTTGGAAAGCTGTATTTTACTTATTTCTGTAGATGGATTCGGTCATTTTATTACTTTATTCAAAAAGATCTAATGTGATTTTTGTCCCTGATTTGCAACTCTCTTGAATTTGTTTCAGAGTTACACACATCTTGTGTTGGGGTGGAGTGTTGGTTTGGGAATGAAAAGATCCAGGGACTCTAGGAAGGAAGGCGACGATTGTGTGAGGCTCTCCTAGAGGGGTATGGGAAATTGTTTTGGAATCTTTCTTTATCCTGATTTTTTGTCCTTTTTAAAATTATAGTCTGCCCTTTTTTCCTTTTAGTTTCTAATTATCCGTGAGAGAGAGCTAATTTGGTTGGGATCTGGATTTGTTCAGTGCCCGCTTCACCTGGTCAGTTCTCTACAGATAAAAGTCCCCCCCCCCCTTTTCTTTTTTTGCCACTGCTGCCATCAAGGGGAGGCTGGCTTATTGTAATCCTGTGGGGAAGAAACAGTGGTGTGTGGCCCATCCACAAGGAACTGAAACCAACATCATCTCCTTTTGCCTAGGCCTCAGACAGTTGTAATGTGATTAACGTTGGTCATGGCAGGGGAACACTTGCCCCAGAGCAGGGGGGTCCCGAACTGACGAAGAGGAACCAGATTTGTCAGAGAGCCTTTAACTTATGCACATCTTAAATCCCCCTCCTGTGAAAAGAAAGCTTGAGTTTGGGGATGAGTTCTCATCTCTGCTCCTATCCTTATCCTTTAGCGTTGTAAACCTGGTTCCTAAGGAAGAGCAAGGCAGCCCTGGAGTGGTTTCTTCACAGTAATTTCAACAGAAGAGTGAGAGATGGAACCCGAAGAAGAAAGGATTCGTTACAGCCAGAGACTGGTTAGTATTTTATTCTCTCTCTCTCTCTTTTTTTTTTCAATTTTGTAGTACAATAACTGTTTTGTCTCCATTTGTGAACCTACTGTGATTAAAACTTTCCAGGTGGCTTTTCTGTATACCAGAGGAGAGATGGTGTATTAATATCTCATTTGGTTTTTAGGCCAAGTAGTTAGAGCCTTAATATTCATCCTGTTTGGAAATGGACTTTTATGTAGCCTTAACTTCTATAGAAACTATTGTAAATCAAAGGATTTTGTGGATTACATGGTGACAGGGATTACTAATTTTGCAGTACTGACACTGTAATAAATCTAAGTTAGATTAGAATGTAAATTTTAGGGACAAAACTGAGAAAGGATTGTTCTGTATCATTTTTATAGATTATGGTATGTCAGGATTTGTGGCTTTGAGCTGGGGGGTAGAACTATGGATTTTATTTTTATTTTTAACACAAGTAACACTGATAGGTTTAGAGGGTTGGTGGGGATTTATTGAGAAAGGGTAGAATACCAGAAGTTCTATATTTTGTATTTTGGGAAGGAAGTATGAGATACATCATGTTGAAAGAAATTTTTACTTAGTAATGGTTTGGAGGGAATTTGCTTGTATGTGCATATGAATATTTGCTTCTTTAAGCTCTACTTTCCTCTCAGTGTTTCCCTGTTGGAGTTTAAAAATTTGATTTTTGTCTCCCCTAGTCAAAGAGAACTTTATTAATATTCTCACCATATATTCATTTCAGAAATTTGCATTTGTGTCTTTAGAGTAAGGTATGGGGAAAGCCAAAGAATTGTATTACATGAAATTTGGTGAACTGAGAGACCTAAAAGATTACTGAAGGAATTTATGGTGGTTTTCTTTGGCTCTGCGTTTTAGACTGAGTTTGGAGGAAAACAGAGTGATTCTTAAATCATTTTCTGATGCTCTCCACTCTTTTTGAGAAAAGGCTACTTTGTTTAAACGTGACTGTTAGAAAGGTGTGGAGTGCAAGTATATCCAGCAGGCATGTATGTTCTGGCAAGCCTTATTCCAGAGATTTGCCTCGTCTCCTAAAGCATGTATTGAGAATATAGTTCTTTAACTTTTAGAAATAAACTCTTACTATTTAACTTTCAGAAATAAACTACGTATGTCAGTAGTGAAATTTTGTGTGCTTGTTTTGTTTTGTTTTGACATTCCTTAAACTTTTTTCTTTGGGACCGTAGGAGAAGAAAGGATGCTGCAGAGTTCTCTTCCCAGGTGGTTATTCCCAGCTATATGGGGAATCATTTTTATCATGTCAGGCTTGCAGAATTGTTGAGCTGTTATGTAAATATTTGAAGGATCTTGGATCTTGGGATCCAGTCTTTCAAAGGAAGAGCCTTTCATTCAGCCAGAAAAAGTTCACTTTTTTTTTTTTAAAGATTTTATTTATTTATTTGACAGACAGAGATTACAAGTAGACAGAGAGGCAGGCAGAGAGAGAGGGAAGCAGACTCCCTGCTGAGCAGAGAGCCCAATGCGGGACTCGATCCCAGGACCCTGAGATCATGACCTGAGCCGAAGGCAGCGGCTTAACCCACTGAGCCACCCAGGCGCCCAAAAGTTCACATTTTTTAACAAAATAGGAAGGTAGTGGTAGAAATCCAGGGAATCTATGATTTTTGTCGTGGTAAAATTTTTTTTTAAATTGTAAAGTGATTGCTACCTGTTGCACACATTAACCCTTTCCATGTCTAGCATATTTTGTTTTTGGTTCATGTGTTGTATGAGAGGGCATCAGATATTTGGGGGGGATCTTGGAATTTTGGGTAATAATTCTGAAGTTTAGGGTGACCGATGTCTGTTTTTCTAAGATTACATGACAAAATTATATCTGAAGTGTAAATTCCTCCTGTAACATAACTTTTTTTTTTTTTTTCAAGATTTCATTCGTTTATTTGGCAGAGATCACAGGTAGGCAGAGAGGCAGGCAGAGGGAGAGGGAGAAGCAGGCTCCCCTCCCCGCTGAGCAGAGAGCCCAATGTGGGGCTCCATCCCAGGACCCTGAGACCATGACCTGAGCTGAAGGCAGAGGCCCAATCCACTGAACCACCCAGGTGCCCCAGTAGCGTAACTTTTTTGATTTGAGAGCATAGTGGCAGTTTATTTGAGTGACAAGTTTGCCTACCAGACTTTTAGTGTTTGTCTCTGTGGTGAGTCCTCATGTTACATTGGTTAAGTTAGATCTCATTTGAGGAATTTTAAGACTACCATAATGGCTAATTTTTATAGTAGTTAGCTATTTGTTTATACACTGTGTTTGTCTGTAAAGTAGGTCAAAGTATAGACCTTACTTTGTTTTGTAGGTATTGGCCATAAAACATAAAGTTTGAAAGAGAGACAAACGACAGGTTTACTTACTTAGCTTAGTGATTAAAATTTGTGTGGCCTCATACAATATATATTTGTCAAATTGAAATGAGTTACTTGGTACATTGATTTTAGTGTTACTAAATGTTACTTCCATGCTGTTTTAAGGGACAAAACCTAAATGGTCATCCCTTGTGATACGCCTCTAAAATAGCCTCTCGAGAGAGAAAGTAGTATCAGTATTACAAGTCCTAGTCCAGGGGTGCCTCTGTGGCTCGGTGGGTTAAGCCTCTGCCTTGGGCTCAGGTCATGGTCTCAGGGTCCTGGGATCCAGCCCCACAGCATCCAGCATCGGGCTCTCTGCTCAGTGGGGAGCCTGCTTCCCCCTCCCTCTCTGCCTGCCTCTCTGCCTACTTGTGATCTCTCTCTCTGTCAAATAAATAAATAAAATCTAAAAAAAAAGAAGTCTGAGTCCAGACTCATTTCGGAATGATTTTATTGTATTTGGGACCTTTTACCTATCTTTAAGAAAAAGAAAAAGTTGTATTCTTACTAGTAAGAATACTATTAAAAATTGAGTAAGTCATTTTAATGCTTTTTACTGAGATAGCTATTTCAGGTGCACAGGCTGAAGTTGGTAAATTTTGATATGTTTATATCAATTTTGTGACAAGTCATTTCTTAAAGTCAGAAATAGCTAGTTTAAAAAAATGGCTTGCCTCTTGCTAAACTTTACTATTACATATAGAAGAGAATTGTACCTTTGAAGATGGTGTATATGTATAGATTTGGGGCATAAGCTCTACTTTCTGGAACTAGAATGCTTGTTTTGCAATGTGGGAAATGAATGATGTTTGACTCTTCTTAAGCAAGACATAGTTTTGTTCTTTAATGAAAAGATGAGTCATTTTGTGTATGGATTCCTAGAACAAAGCCAGACAGATCTCTAAGGCATGTTGATGTACCTGGAAAGGGTATTCAAGTGAGAGGGGTAGAAGCTTCAGCTTTGGTGATGGGTGGATGTTTGATTGTCCTGAGGTGAAGATTGTTTATTTCTGTATTTCTAGTAGATTTAGATGGAGGACTTTATTGAGAAATATTGACTAGTACTAAAGATGGAACTTCTTTTTTTCTTCATTTGATTTCAGCAGCCAAAGTGTTGGAGTAGTTTTAGTTGTTTTTTTCTGACCGTGTATATTAAGTATTGATTTGTAGGGAATATTCAGCATAATATCTTAGTTACTTTATCTAAAATGTTAGTTAGATCCTTAGCAATTATAATTGATGATCTTTTAGGTTTTTGAAATCATACCAATTCTGAGTAATCCTTAAGTGCATAGAAAATCAAGGGCAAAATAGCATGCATCTAAATACTATTTATATGCTACGTAGTATCATTTCAACTTGGGACTTTTTTCATTTTTATTGGAAAAGATGACCTTTGTTATTTATTTATTTATTTTTTAAAAGATTTTATTTATTTAACAGACAGAGATCACAAGTAGGCAGAGAGGCAGGGAGAGGGGGAAGCAGGCTCCCTTCTGAGCAGAGAGCCCGATGTGGGGCTCGATCCCAGGACCCTGAGATCATGACCCGAGCCGAAGGCAGAGGCTTAACCCACTGAGCCACCCAGGCGCCTTGTTATTTATTTTAATACACTGGACTATGTGTCCTCAACTTGTAAAATATATTATACATATCATTACATTTAGTATGGAAAAAATTCATTGGCTCCTGCCAAAGGCAATTGTAGAAACAAACGGACACCTGAATCAATGTAAAAGAAAGTGAAGACAATATACTTGAGGGTGAGAGAAGTTAAGGAACCTTATATGAAGGAGGAGATGTTGATTTTCTTGAGAATTCCTGATTGTCAATGTTGATGAGATTAAGAGATTTTCTAAAGGATGTTATTATGCTGTTAGATGTTCAGTGCTGTTTATTTCTTACATATGTTTTTCTTTGAAATAGCTAAATCATTTATCTTTTTTAAGAAACTGGGGGCATTGAAGCCCTAATGATATTCTCACCATTCTTTGGATTACCCTTAAAAATTGTCTTCCCAGATTCAGCAGCAGTTACCAGACTATCCCTTTTATAAACAGTCCCACTTTGAATGACCTCACTCTGAGTAAGGTCTTTCTGACCAGGAATGGACTTGGCAAAATAAAATCCTCCTTTTAAGCCATATTTTCCCTATCGTGAAAGTGTCATCTTATTAATAACTGGGAAAAAGTTATAGATGGTCTAAATTGTTGAATTTGCTTATTTATAATTATTTAATTAGACTTAACCTTCAGTCTGTGATGGTGCAGGAGTACATTGTTCTGAGTGTTGCAGCCTCCTTCCTGGAGATGTAGGAAAAACTTGTTGCCCGTTTTTGGGTGATTCAAAATGCAGATAATGAGGGAGCTAATTCTTTATTCTTATGCATCAGTCTTCCATAGTTAGCTGCATTTTGGGGACCCATAATGAGGACTGTATTTAAGCCCTATCACTTTCTCTTGTTTTATTTTGCTGAGCACTAGTCATTATCATACTTGTTTGTTTTGTTTGTGCATCTCTCTCCATTGGAGTGTAAGCTCCTTGAGAGTTGGGAGTTTGTTTTGTTTATGGTATATACTGGATGCTTCAAATAGTGCCTGACACATAGAAAGTGCTCAATAAGTAGCCTCAAAAAAAGAGAAAGTACTCCATCTACAACACAGAAAGTGCTTGATAAGTATCTGTTGATTTTGTTGAAAGTCCTGATAAATACTTTCCTTTGCTACCAGTTTTCTTGAGGCCCAGCGATAAGTCACTGGAATGAAGGAGAGTTTGGTGTGTAGGGATGAGCAGAATATCTGGATATTAGGGCTTGCAGTGTGCATAGAACCAGAAGCTTTAAGCTGTGACAGAAAAAATTGATACTTAGCACACATGCCAGATGAACACATTTATAGTATTTGCGCCATTAGAACAAATGAAAAAAAATGTCCAGTTAACTTTAAAAGCTCAGTCTGAATTTTAAGTTCTTCCCTTAATCCTGTAAAAATCTTCTGTTTCAAGGTTTTTGACCATCTTAAAGTTGTGAGATTGCAAGTGATTATATTTGTATTATTCTCAAGTCCTAGTTTTGGCCATTAAAAAAGTCAAAGAATTGATATGTTTATTCCATACAGAGATACATGCCATTATTTTATGTCCTTTAAAATTTTTCTTCTTGGGGTGCCTGGGTGGCTCATTTGGTTAAGCAGCTGACTCTTGGCTTCAGCTCAGGCTCAGGTCATGATTCCTAGGTCATGAGATTGAGCCCTACATCAGGCTCCACGTTCAGCAGGGAGTTGGCTTGTCCCTCTCTCTCCCCATCTGCTTCCCCCCACCTTTAAAATAAGTAAATAAAATCTTCAAGAAATTTTTTTCTTTCTTCTTGGTAAATGGACATCCTTGACCAGGTTTCATTAATTTGCTCTGTGTGATCTCATTTTTGGAATAATACTTTATTGTCCCATTGTGGTTTTACATCAACAAATTCAGTATTTATGTGCTGAGTACTGGGCTAGGTCTCTCATACACAGTACCTTATTTAATCCTCAAAACTGGCCTGTAAGGTAGATGGTATAGTTTTAAACTTTAATTTCTTTTTTATTATGGAAATAAGAATTTTAGTCTGTGACTTGCCCAAGATCACAGAGTTGGTGTGGGGGGGGCAGACCTTGAACCTCATGTTTCTTGTGTTATTTCATACAGAAAACCAATGATACCCATTCCTGTTAAAGGAAGTTGCAGCCTGAGTGCTTTCTCTTTTTTTGAGGCTACTTTTAAAATTTCTTCCCTCACAGGTATCTTAACATCCTAAATGAGATAGTTACAAATATTTGTCAGTGTTTCATCATGTTTAGAAAAAGGTGGCACATTCTTTTTGTGAACTTTGAACTTACTGCATTTGATCTAGTAAAGCAGCAGTATTTGTGCTGTTTGTGTAAATGTCAGACTTTTTATTTATGCATGTCACTCATGTCATTGTTTTCTGTTTTAAATTTTAGGTTCTTGGGGGTTTTCTCTATCTGTGAGTACTTGGTAAAAACTTAAGCCATAAAGATAAAAGGCAGCAGATAGTGACCAAGCGAGTGGTTTTGGCAAATAACAGTGGTGAAGGCCACCTTCAGGTAGGTAGAGAGGAGGAGGGAAGGGGGTGGCCTTGCAGGAGGCAAAGACAGCATAAGCTTTACTATGGAATGGGATGCTTAGAAGGCGTAGTCTGAGGACATTCATTAGATTCATAGGACTAACGTAGAAGATTTGTTTTGGAAGGCACTGTTGATAATATTGGGAGCACATTTTAAACAATTATGAAGGCCAGACATGGAAAATACAGAGTCATTGGAAGTTGTGGTTTGCTTTTAATCAGATGGTAATTTGATCAAAGTGGTGTTTTAGGAGTAATGTTTTTGTAGTTTCAGGTCAGGGACGTGTCCAAAAGAATATTGAAATAAGTTACCTTTTAAAGTATCAGGTACCTGATCTCTAGGGCAGGGGTTTTTGAAGTGTGGTTCCCTCATCAGCAGCATCAGCATTATCTGGGTATCTGGGAACATGTTAGAAGTACATTTAGGGGGCCCTGCCCTGTGTTTACTGAATTGGAAACTCTGGGATTAGGGCCCAGCAATCTGGGTTTTAACAAGCCAGGTCATTTCAATACATGCAGAAGTTTGAGAATCACTGTTCTGGGGGATAGTTAGTAGCAATGGAAAGGAAGAGAAAGTGGGTGCCTGGATGGCTCGATGGGTTAAGCCTCTGCCTTCAGCTCAGGTCATGATCTCAGGGTCCTGGGACCGAGTCCCGCATCGGGTGCTCTGCTTGGCAGGGAGCCTGCTTCCTCCTCTCTCTCTGCCTGCCTCTCTGCCTACTTGTGATCTCTCTCTGTCAAATAAATAAATAAAATCTTAAAAAAAAAAAAAAAAGAAACAGTTTCAAGAGCTGGTTGTGGCCCTCAGTGTGAATTCAATATGTAGCCTCAACCTTAATCTATTCGTTATATCCCTGGAATACACAACCCTCTCAGGGCAGTAATCTGGCCAACACACTCTTAAAGATTCTGACAGTCATCTCAAGAGATTGTAGATTCATAATAAATACAGTGATCATTTGTAGTACTTTTATAGTTTCCAAAGTACTTCTCTGTTTCTTGTGTCATTTGATCATCTTAATCTTCTGATCATCATCATGTTGGGGGGTTGCCAGAACTTGAGGATGGTGCCACCATATTTCACAATTCCAGCAGGTGCCATTCACATATCTTAATCTGTCTGAAAGATGCCCTTGGAGTTGTGTGGTGAACAACAAAAACAAAAAATCGTGAGCCTTTTTGGGCGGATAAGATAAAGGAAAAGTCACCCCATATATTTGAGACAAGGTAAGAAAAAGCCCAATCTGATGGATAATAGTACACATTAATTGAGTGTATACTAAGTGCCTCATACTGGCACTTTTCACATATTAACTAACTTAATTTTCAGCAGCCCTTTGAGATAGGATCTGTGATTCCCATTTTCTGGTTTGGAAATTGAGGCATATTACAATTAAGTAACTTGTCTGAGGTTATCCAGTTAAGAGAAAGAGTCAGGATTCAAAAGTGGGCAGTCTGGCTCCCAAGCCTTCTAATCTATATTGCCTCTTTTTCAACTTTGTTGGAAGATAGTTTGTTTATATTTTGTTGATGAACTTTGGATGTTCCCAGGTAATATTTTCTCATTCAGGAGATCCATTCACATAGATGTCTTTTTTAGGTGCTTACACTGTGACAGCTACTTTACTTGGGCCTTACTTTTTTGTAACTTCCAACTGCTGTGGTTTCAAGTAGTGCTGAATGTTTTGAAGAAATTAAGAGGGTGATGAAATACACTTAGCCCTTAAATAAGTGGGGATTAAGGGTCCTGACGCTCTGCACAGTTGAAAATCCACATGTAACTTTTGACTCCCCAAAAACTTAAATACTAATAGCCTATTTTGACCAGAAGCCTTTTGTAACATACACAGTCAACACATATTTTTGTACTCTGTGTTTTTATAATAAAGTAACAGGAAACTGTTGAGAAAATCATAAGGAAGAAAAAAAATACATTTAAAGTACTATACTGCATTTATCAAAAAATATCTGCATGTAAATGAACCCATGTGGTTCAAACCAATGTTGTTCAAGGGTCATCTGTACTTGGGTGAGGATCGTTCCTTGAGATTGATGATCCCTAAAGGCTCCCTGAGAAGATGGCATCTTGCGACTGAGACCTGAGTGATGAGGAGTCATTCTTGTGAAGTTCAAGGACTTAGGGACCAAGTCTAGGGCAGCAAAGCTCTGGATAGAGGGACCAGCTAATGCAAAGCCCTGTGGTATGAATGAGAAAATATTATAAGCACTTAGCTTTGCGTCAGACACCATGCAAAACTCTTGGGATACAGTGATGACCAAGACAGGCGTGGTCCCTCTGTTGTGAAGCTTCCAGTCTGGTGGGGAAGTCAGTAACTGAGTACTTCTGTTAGTAAAATCAGTTACAGTTACGCAGAGGACTACAAAGGTAAATAGAGGATGTAGTGAGACTATATAATAAGTGACCTAATCTAAATATCGGGAGTGGGAGGAGGCATCAGAGAACACTTTCTCTGAGAAAGGTTTTAAAAGGGAGACCTGAAGAATGAGTAAGAGGTAACCTGTCAGAAAGGAAGTGATTAGCATATGGAGAAACCCTGAGGTTGGAAGGAATCTGACCTGTTTGAAGAACATACCAACCACACAAAACCAAAAAAGCTAGTGTTAACTGCTGAGAAGTAAGTGGAGGAAAGAGTTAAAATCTTGACAAAGTAATCAGGGGTCAGTTCAAGTAGGGCTTTATTCTGAAGACAGTGGGAAGGCACAAGTTTAGCAGAGGAGTAATGTGCTTGAACTAATAACAGCTGCACTTTAGAGAAAGGATCAGGGAGGGAGTGAGAATGGATTTGGTGATGGCCAATTAGGAGGCTGCTGCAGTGGTTTAGGTGAGAAACAATGGAAGTATGGTTGAGAATAGGGATAGTGGAGGTAGGGAGGTTTTGAGAAATACTTAGAAAACAAAATCATAGGACTTTGATTCCTTGGATGTGTGGGAGAGTGACTGTAAGGGGGTATGTGTAAGCATGACTCTCAAGGTTTTCTCGTGTGAATAGTTTGTGGTAATAGTCCTTTTATTGAGATAGGGCACGCTGAATGAAGATCAGGTCTGGAGATTGAGGGGATGAGCATAAACTCAGTTTGGAGCAAGTTTGGACAGATTGAGTGTGAGTACCTGTGAAACATCTGGTAGAACTCTTGAGTAGGTAATGGACTGTGATTCTGGACCACAGGAAGGGTTTTTTTGGCACATACCTGTGTCTCATTGGCATATGTCTGGTAAATGAAGTTGGGGAGGCCTAGAGTAGCTTACAAAAGGGGTGAAGGGAGGCCAGAGAGGAAAATCAAGAGAGTAGTGGTGTCTTGGAAGCCAAGGCACTGTGGTACTTACTGTTTATCAAGCGCTATGTTAAGTGTTAGTATGTTTTTATTCATTTAATGCTTGTAACTATGAAGTAAGTGCTTTTATTATCTCAATTTTATAGATCAGGAAAATGACATAAGAAGGGGCTATATAATTTGTCCAAGACTACCAGATAATAACTAGAGAGATTACTGGTTTGTTTTGGTTTTTTTTGTTTTTTTATAATTTTTTATATTTTTATTAACATAGAATGTATTATTAGCCCCAGGGGTACAGTCTGTGAATCGCCAGGTTTACTCACTTCACAGCACTCACCATAGCACATACCTTCCCCAATGTCCATAACCCTGCCACCCTCTCCCTACCCCCCACCCCCTCTCCAGCACCCCTCAGTTTGTTTTGTGAGATTAAGAGTCTCTTATGGTTTGTGTCCCTCCTGATCCCATCTTGTTTCATTTATTCCTTTCCTACCCCCCAAACCCCCCACGTTGCCTCTCAACTTCCTCAGATCAGGGAGATCATATGATAATTGTCTTTCTCTGATTGACTTATTTCGTTAAGCTTAATACCCTCTAGTTCCATCCACGTCATCGCAAATGGCAAGATTTCATTTCTTTTGATGGCTGCATAGTATTGAGATTACTGGTTTTTGAACCCAGGTTTGTCTGGCTCCAGTTTGTATTCTTTTGTTTTTGTTTTTGTTTTTGCTTTTTTTTTTTTTTTTTTTAGGATTTTGTTTATTTATTTGACAGAGATCACAAGGAGGCAGAGAGGCAGGCAGAGAGGGGGGAAGCAGGCTCCCTGCTGTGTGGGGCTCTATCCCAGGACCCTGGGATCATGACCTGAGCCTAAGGCAGAGACTTTAACCCACTGAGCCACCCAGATGCCCCTCCAGTTTGTATTCTTAAACGACATTTCATACCGATGGTGCAAAAAGGAGGGGGGTAATCAACTGAGGTGGATGCCACCCAGAGGCTGAGTATATTAAAGATGGAGATTTTCATTGGATTTGGCAACATAGAAGTTAATGGTGATTTTAAACAGGAGTTTCAGTGGCATTTGGAGCAGAAGACATTCTTCAAAATAAGTGTGAGATTAAACAGACAGTGAATGAAAAGAAGTTTAGAGAAGTTTGGCTGTGAAGAGAAAAGGGGAGCAGGTCATAGCTGTAAGTTAAAGTGCAGGATCCAGAGAAGTTTCTCTCAGGTTTTTGTTTGTTACGTTTTGTTTTAAGATGCAAGAGACCACTGCATTTTTTTGTTAATAGAGCTGTCATCTATTATTCCTTCTTCTGTTGTCCTTCACATTTAATCAGGAGCTAAGACCTGATGGATTCTGCATATTCATCTCTATGTCGTTCTCACTACTACTCCAAATGTTTGGACTCTTAGTCTAGACTATTTTTTTTTTTTTAAGATTTTTATTTATTTATTTGACAGAGATCACAAGTAGGCAGAGAGGCAGGCAGAGAGAGAGGAGAAAGCAGGCTCTCCACGGAGCAGAGAGCCCGATGCGGGGCTCGATCCCAGGACCCTGGGATCATGACCTGAGCCGAAGGCAGAGGCTTTAACCCACTGAGCCACCCAGGCGCCCCTAGTCTAGACTATTGTAATAGCCTCTTCCTTGGATTTTTTTGGGGGAAGGGCATATGTTTACCATTCTTTCTTAATATTGTGCTTCCAGGGTTCTGATCATGTAGTTCCTATCCTCCGTAATATTCCCACTCTTTAAAGGCAGTGGTGGTATGGGGTGGACACTTGACTTCGGTTCACGGTACCTGGCTTTGAATTTCAGGTTATTAAACTTAACCTTGATTAACTTAAAAAATTTTTTAACTTTATTTTAAAATTTTTTAGTAAGTAAACTCTACCCCTAAGTTGGGGCTCGAACTTAAAACCCTGAGATCAGGAATCATATGTTCTGCTGACTAAGCCATCCAGTCGCCCCTATGAACTTTAACTTTTCATGTGTGGCTTAGTGAAAATAAAACGTACCTTTCGGAAATTTATTTTTTTTTTTTTAAGATTTTTATTTATCAGTCAGAGAGAGAGAGAACACAGGCAGGGGGAATGGCAGGCAGAGGGAGAAGCAGGCTCCCCGATGAGCAAGGAGCCCGATGTGAGGCTCAAACCCAGGTTCGTGGGATCATGACTTGAGCCGAAGGCAGATGCCGAGCCACCCAAGTGTCCCTGGAAATGGTTTATAAGTGCTTAGTTAACTTGAAGGGTTTTGCCATTGTAGGCACAAACTCCTTAGCCTGATATTCAGGCCCCAGTTGACTACTACGGTCTTATTAGCTACACTTACATTCATATATCTTCCAGCCAAACCAAACTACCTTCTTGGTTTTTATTTCCACACACTTGTGCTATCTTGTCTCCCTGTCCCTACCATAGTTTTCATGTTCTAAAGCCCATTTTGTAATACCGTTTCCTTAGTTCTGTGTATTGAAGGCAACTTTTTCTAAATCCTCGTGTTTTTTTCTCCCTACCTCTAACGGTATCTAACTGGATACAAGATAGAAAGTTTAATTACGTCTTTTTTATATGCTTTGTGAGGCCAAGGCATGACTTCCCTGGCTCACATAAGCATAATACCATTAACATCATTGAGACTCAAGTTGCTGGTTGGTTAACATTTCAAGAAGACAAAGTATAATGTAATAAAATTAATCTCCCTTCTGTGGTTGAGTGCTGACAGTTATCAGAAAGGTGGTGGTTAGAACAATCAAAGAGAAGGAGAGCCAAGGAACAAAAATTTGCCACATCTTGTTCTGGTCATTAGAGAAAGGAGGAATGGACTATTCATTTCTTTTTTTTTTTTTTTAATATTTTTTTTATTTATTTATTTGACAGACAGAGATCACAAGTAGGCAGAGAGGCAGGCAGAGAGAGGAGGAAGCAGGCTCCCCGCTGAGCAGAGAGCCCGATGCGGGGCTCGATCCCAGAACCCTGGGATCATGACCTGAGCCGAAGGCAGAGGCTTTAACCCACTGAGCCACCCAGGTGCCCCTGGACTATTCATTTCTTGAGACCATCTAGTTACCCTTGTTCTTATATTGTGTTCACCAGCCAATTTCATAATTAGTTTGGTTCTCCTGTTTGTTGATATCGGGAAATGGGTTTCCTGGATAATAGGCTCATAATATTCATAGTCTAGGCGAGGCATCTGAAGAAGTTAATCGGCAGTCCTTTTGTCTTGAAGAGTTGAGTAGTAGCCTACCAAGATACCTCCTTTGAACTTCAAAAGGGCACAAAATGTCTACTTAACAGTAATAGTGTCTACAAATACTCTTAATGTGCAAAGGTTTGAACATGGTGTATAGAATGCTAAGGTACCGTTCTCCAGACCCTTTTCTTAGGGAAGCATTTCTTTGAGTAGATCTTCTAGTTAAAAATTCTCATAGTATAGTCTAAAACATCTTTTATGCATGACACCTATCGCAGCTATATTTACTTGAGTTATTGTTTGATTGTCTGTTTCCCTTTTCAGATTGTAAGCATCATTAAAGGCTGCTATGATGCCTTTTCTCACCGTTTTATCCCCATGCTTGGTACAGTGTCTGGTCCACAGTAGGCATTAGAAGGGTTTTTTTCCGTGAATATGCATCTCTGAAATGCTCTCCCTCCAGCCCCATTCTGCCTTCTTGGTGAGCTCCTAATTACCCTCCAAAGCCCACAGATATTCTTCTCTTGAGTTCTCCTCAGTTAAATTCCTAAGGCACTTTATATGCATTTTTGTTGTGGGACCAGTCACTTTATGTTGTAATTATTTGACCATGAGCCTCTTTTCTTTTTAAAGATTTTATTTATCATTTATTTGACGAGAGAAAGAGAGAGAGCACAAGCAGGGGGAGAGGCAGGCAGAGGGAGAGGGAGAAGCAGGCTTCTCAAAGAGGCGGGAGCCCAATGTGGGACTCAATCCCAGGACTCTGGGATCATGACCTGAGCCAAAGGCAGATGCTTAAGCAACCGCCTGAGCCACCCAGGTGCCCTTGACCATGAGTCTGTTTTCATCCAGCTAGAGTAGACTTCTTTAAGGCAAGGATCATGTCTTAATGTAAGTGCTCAGAAAAATGTCTGTTGAATTGAACAAAATGTGTTGTGCACTTCCTAAAAATTGTATAAATTTGTATAAATTGTATAACATAATAACTGAACCCTAACAATGGAAAGAACCTAACAATGGAAAGAAGGCTATTATCCAAGCTTTATTTTATTCATCTGCAAGGTCCTTCTCAGTTCTGATAGTTTAAACTAGTTTTCAAAGTGTGCTCCTGACCACATCATCTGGGAACTTGTTAGAAATGCAGATAATCAGGTCCTACCCCAAACTTGCTGAATCAGAAACTCTGGGGATGGCTGAGTTCAACCAGCCCACCGGGTGATTCTGGTAGATGGTGAAGTTTGAGAACCACTGGAATTACTTTAGCAGTTTATCTGTTTTCTGTGTGTTCCAGAAAATCATAGTTAACCATCTTAATTTAAACTTTAGAGCTTAAAGTTATTTTTAAAGCTTTCTTCATGTTGTTTCCAACCAGTTGAATTTGTGGACCTTTTTTAAACTGATCATAACTGTATAGCTGGAGTGTCTGAATCAGGCAGTCAGTTCAGAAGTATTTGAAGACTGTGGCTTACAAACTATGTGCATGTGTATTTATATCTGTATGAATGCACCACACACACACGCACACACACACGCTTTTCTCTCTATCAGTGGAAACTCCTCTGTGAAGAGTGATTAAAGGAGGGGAAAGGTAAAGTACAGGCTTCACGAGGCGGACTTGAATGAGTGGTACAGCTGAACAAGACATCAAGTGGCAGAGGTTGCTTTTTTGCGGTAGCAGTTAGATATACTTATTCACCTCCTATACCAAGGAGCTTATTTAATTTTATTTCTTTTTAATTCTAGTGTAGTTAACATATAGTATTGAATGAGTTTCAGGTGTACAATATAGTGATTACCAAGGAGATTTCTTAGCAATAAATGTTTGCCTCAGTGTCACCTGCAACAGGTTGTTGCGGACTGAAAGTGCTGATTGTTGGTATTCGTTGACTTCCTGCAAAGGGAGTTGCACACTTTACTGATAGAAACCGTGTAATAATAGCTTATCTCAGATGTATATTTTGTGCTCAGCGCCATGCTAAGTGCTTCATATGTGGCCCACTTCCACCATTGTTTTGGCTTAATACCTTGAGTTTAAATTTACTCTCTCTTTAAATAAAGGGAATCTTTTAGAAATGGAATTCCTAAAAAGCACTGCTTTTAAGGTACAGTGTTGCTGCCTGGTTGAATGGTTCCAGGATTTAGAAAACAGTATCATTTGTTCCATTTACCTTTTGTACCTTTATTTATAACAGCGTCTCAGACTTTCTAAATTGAAGAAGCCTGTTTTCTTTAGTCTTTCCTTACTTTTCTTACTTTTCTTTTCTTACTTTTTCTTTTCTTCTTTTCTTACTTTTTCTTTCTTTCTTTCTTAAGATTTTATTTATTTATTTGACAGAGATCACAAGTAGGCAGAGAGGCAGGCGGAGGGCAGGGGGTGGGGGCGGGAAGCAGGCTCCCTGCTGAGCAGAGAGCCTGATGTGGGGCTCTGTCCCAGGACTCTGGGATCATGACCTGGGCCCAAGGCAGAGGCTTTAACCCACTGAGCCACCCAGGTGCCCTGCTTTTTTTTTTTTCTTTCTTCTTTTTTTCTTTAATTATAATTGCCTTTCTCCATGTCTTTTCTGCCTATTAACTATTTCTTTTTTTTTTTTTTTTAAGATTTTATTTATTTATTTGACAGACAGAGATCACAAGTAGAGAGGCAGGCAGAGAGAGAGGAGGAAGCAGGCTCCCTGCCGAGCAGAGAGCCCGATGCAGGGCTCCATCCCAGGACCCTGGGATCACGACCTGAGCCGAAGGCAGAGGCTTTAATCCACTGAGCCACCCAGGTGCCCCTATTAACTATTTCTTAGTGGGATTATCAAAACTGTAAGAATTATAATAAGTTCAGAAGTTTTGTTCTTTGGTTTTGTGCTCATTTATTCAACAGACGTCAGGCTTACTGTTGGTGTTTAATAAAATATTGGGTATACAGAAATAAATATCTTGTACCCTGTCCTTGTACTCTGATAAGAGCCACATAGACAAATAATTATACTATACTGTGATAAATGAAATTTAGAAAGTACAGGGTACAGAGGCAAAAAAAAGGAGGGAATGACTGAGGAAGAAATTTAGAGAGGAGGTAACTACTAAGTTGGGTATTAGAACATTAAGTATTGTCTAAGCAGGTCAGGAGGCAAGGAAGGAAATTCCAAGCAGAGGAACCAGCATATCCAGAAGCAAATACATATGAGACTGTTATAAGATCAAAACATCATTGCCAGTAGTTGAGGGTTACTGGAACGTAAGAATGGGAGGGAATCTGAGATGGGAAGAGTCACTCATGTAAAGTAATATGTACTTCTGCAGTTGGTAATGGGGAGACATTAGAGGAAGTGTAAACATGGGGGAGGCTCGATCATATTTCTTATTTATTTATTTATTTATTTTAGAGAAAGAATGAGTGAGTGAGATTTGGGGGGAGGGGCAGAGAGAAAGAGAGAGAGAGAGGCTTAAGCAGACTGCACTGAGTATAGAGCCCAACTCAGAGCTCAGTCTCATGACCGATCATGACCTGAGCCAAAATCAAGAGTTGGAGGCTCAACCGACTGTGCCATCTGGGCACCTCTAATTTTTATTTTTATTTTTTTAATATTTATTTATTTGAGCAAGCAAGAGAGAACGCATATGCACATGACGGGAGGGGCAGAGGGAGAGAGAGAATCCTTCAGCAGACTCCCCACTGAGTGTGGAGCCCAACATGGAACTCAAATCCCAGGACCCTGAGATCATGACCTAGGCCCAAACTAAGACTCAGCCCCTTAACTGACAGAGCCACCCAGATGCCCCTAATTTTTATTTTTTATGTTAATTTTTATGTCTATGGTAGTATATTTAATTTGCCATTTATTGAGTGTACTTTATGAAAAACCCTACCAGGGATTCTTGGCTAATGTCATGAGGTATCAGTATAGATTTGGATGGATTTTTATTGGGTAAAATTAGTTCAGAAACCATTTTATTTTAATTACTATATGAATTGCTTAATTTTTTTCTAGACTTTTTACCTTGCCCGAGTCAGAGCTAATCATATAACATTCATTCGCTTGGCTTGTGAGCTTTCTCAGTTTATCTCCCTCTGTTCACGGTGTTACCACCATGTTGTCTTCTGTTATTTATGAAAATATTAGGAACATCCCAAACATGTTATGGAGGACACAAACAGCTGGGGAGACCCATTTTCTTCTGTACTTCATTTCTTCATTTTTTACCAGTTCTTCATACGTGACACAAAATTATCCCAGATTCTATATTTTAAAAATTCTGGGGGGTGCCTGGTTTGTTTAGTTGGTAGAGCATGTGACTTGTGATCTCAGGATTATGTGTTTGAGCCCTACATTGGGTGTACAGTTTAATTTTTTAAAAAAGCATTATAAAAATTCTGTACAAAGCCTTATTAAAGGTTTTTATCATTTAATTTTTTTTTTTTTTTTGACAGACAGAGATCACAAGTAGGCAGAGAGGCAGGCAGAGAGAGAGGAGGAAGCAGGCTCCCCACTGAGCAGAGAGCCTGATGCAGGGCTCGATCCCAGGACCCTGGGATTATGACTTGAGCCGAAGGCAGAGGCTTTAACCCATTGAGCCACCCAGGCACCCCAAAGGTTTTTATCATTTAAATAAATTATATTTTTTGCATTTCTCCCTTTATGGAATCCATGTGGGCATTATAATAGCACATTCAAGAAAGGCTATCTTTTTTTTTTTTTTAAGATTTTATTTATTCATTTGACAGAGAGGGAACACAAGCAGGGGGAGTGGGTAAGGGAGAAGCAGGCTTCCTGCCGAGCAGAGAGCCCAATATGGGGCTCCATCCCAGGACCCTGGGATCATGACATGAGCCGAAGGCAGACGCTTAATGACTGAGCTACCCAGGCACCCCAAGAAAGCCTGCGTTGATATTTGTGCCATCTTAAGTCAGGTTGTGACTTTATACTAGTCGTGAGCCAAAGAACCCCACTGGGTAAAAGCAGAATGGGAATTTCTAATGCCATGGTCAAGTGTGTGTGGCGGTTTTAGATGAAGGAAGGCAGCACATCTCTGCCTCTCAGCCTTCCCTGTGTAAGAACAGCCTTCTCATTCTTCATAGGTTGAGAATTTTCTGATCACCTGATGTAGCTCCTTAATTTGGTGAGAGACTTAGTTTTAATACCCATCTGAAAAGAGAAAACTATTGGCTAAAATTTCTCAACCTTGTTCTGTTGTAATAATCATTTGAATGACTGTGTATACCTGCCCATTATTAGTAAACTTCATTGGCTTCTACTGAAGCTCTAATGGGAATTGAATGGCAAGCTGACACATGTCCATTTGAATCAAAATCTGTTCATTTCACAAGCCTCTGATAGGTTCATTGCCAGCAGACTTTAAACCAGAGCAGTGGCTTAGCTGTGAAATAGTTTCTCTTCAGTTTCTGAAAAGAAGTTCTTTTGGGTATAATGCTTTTTTTATATGCTATTAAATTCTAAAAATAGTTTATTGGCTAATTGTACTAAGGGATTAATTGATACTAAAAAGACTCCTAGAATTGTAATTAAATACAGGGATAATACAAAGGACTTGAGAAAAATTCAAATAGGATTTTCCCATGGGTGAAATTTTGTTTACCTTTTTCCATACTGATCAGTCTTTTAGAATGTAATAGTGATAACTCTTCCACAATTTATTAATGTTTTTGCTTTCTTCCCTCAACTTTGATAGAATCAATACTTTTAAGAGGACTCCCCCCACCCCCTCCAGTGATAGATGTTACATATGCTGGTTGTGAAAAATAAAAGAAAGTTAGTCATGATCCCAAACTTAACCAGCATCACCATTTTAGCATATCTTCCCCCCCCCTTTTTTTTTTTTTTACCATGCCTAAAAGTATTTTTATGGGGGTGCCTGGGTGGCTCAGTCATTAAGCATTTGCCTTTGGTTTGGGTTGTGATCCCAGGATCCTGGAATCAAGCCCTGAATCAGGCTCCCCACTCAGTGGGAAGCCTGCTTTTCCCTCTCCCATTCTCCCTGCTTGTGTTCCCTATCTCTCTCTCCTTTCTCTCTCTCTCTGTCAAATAAATAAATAAAATCTTTTTAAAAAAGTATTTTTATATACCTGAGATTATGCTTGATATAGAATTATATCTTGCTTCCCTAATTTATCACTATCATTTACATGTCCCTAAAAACTCTTGTGCAGGTTTACACTGTGGCCTCCTAATTTATTTGCTCATTTTTCTGTTATCGGGCATTATGTTGTATTCACTTGGGGGGCCATTCAAAATAAAAACACAATGAACTTAATTATGTATTTGCTTTTCTATGTTTCTGAGTATATGATTGTTCCCTAGAAGTGCAATAATTGAGGTTATAAGCATTAAAAAACTTACGGAAAGATTTAAACATGTGCAGAGTAAACAGCGGTGTAATTAACTATATACTTAATCACCAACTGCAAAAATTATTGATAGGAGGAACTCTTCTTTCATCTGTGTCCTCCACTCCCTCTCAGTTACTTTGAATTAAATCCTAGATGGGATTTATTTATTTAATCTATAAATACTTCAGTTTTATATATCTAAGTTTTTAGTAAATCAGTAGTAAAAGTTAAACTTAACAGTTTGTGAAGTATAATGCACGTAACAGAAAAGAGCATACAACATAGACGTCTTACAGTTCAGTGAATGATCACAAAATGAACACCCTTGTAACTACCATTCAGTCAAGATTTGGAATTGCCACCACCTCAGAAGCTTCCTCATGGGGTGCCTGGGTGGCTTAGTGGGTTAATAAGCCTCTGCTTTTGGTTCAGGTCATGATCCCGGGGTCCTGGGATTGAGCCCTGCATCAGGCTCTCTGCTCAGCAGGGAGCCTGCTTCTCCCTCTCTGCCTGCCTCTCTGCTGACTTGTGATCTCTCTCTCTCTCTCAAATAAATAAATAAAATCTTTAAAAACAAAACAAAACAAAAGAATAAAAAAGAAGCTTCCTCATCCCTCTCCCAATCACTAGTTTGTTGTTCTTCCCCAGTGGAGACTTCTAGCACTATAATTTAGTTTTACTTGATTTTGAGCTTTTAAGAAACGTAATAATATAGTGTGTATTCTTTTGTGTCTGGCTTGTTTTACCCCAAATTGTGAGATTCATTCATGATGCTCTGTAATACAAAGACTTTAAAAGCATAGCCACATTACCAGTACCAGAGTAAAACAGTGAATAATTTCCTTCTTATGGACCCTGACCATTTTATGGACTCAGGACCAGGACCCTGAGATCATGACCTGAGCCGAAGGCAGAGGCTTAACCCACTGAGCCACCCAGGTGCCCCAAGATTTTATTTTATTAATTTTTTTTCATTTTTATTTTATTTTTTTTAAAAGATTTTATTTATTTATTTGACAGAGATCACAAGTAGGCAGAGAGGCAGGCAGAGAGAGAGGAGGAAGCAGGCTCCCCGCTGAGCAGAGAGCCCGATGATGTGGGGCTCGACCCCAGGACTCTGAGATCATGACCTGAGCCGAAGGCAGATGCTCAACCCACTGAGCCACCCAGGCGCCCCCCCAAGATTTTATTTTTAAGTAGTCTGTACACCCAGTGTGGGGCTCAATGCTGGGATCAAGAGTCACATGCTCTACTGACTGAGCCAGCCAGGTGTCCCTGAACAATTTCTTAGTATCTTTATTGTTCACATTTCCCCAAATCATTTTTTTTTAAGTGGTTGGTTGTCTTGTTTTTCAGACAAGGTCCATCCATATGTTTTGTATGTTTCTGTGTGTCTGAAGTCTCTCTTAACCTGTTGGTTGTTTTTCCCCTTTTTTCCTTTTTCTTTTCTGGTGGAAAAAAGCAGTCACTTGTCTTACAGAATTTCCCACCTTCTGGATTTTGCTGTTGTATATCCATAGTGTCATTTTTTAAATAATTGAGATATATATATATATAACATACATTAGAATGCACAGGTTTTGTGTTCAGTTTGGTGAGTTTTGACAATGTGGTGACTATTCAAAATAGCATACAGAGAACGTTTCCGTCCCAGTGGAAAGTTCCCTTGTGCCTGTTTGCAGTTAGTTTCCCTTTCCATCCCTGTATCTGACTTGTATCACCGTAGATAGGTTTTCCCACTTGGTGTTCATATATATATGGAATGACAGCAAGTTCTCTTTTGTGAGGGGCTCCTTTCATGTAACATTATGTTTTTGAGATTTGTCCATGTGTTTTCATAGTTTGTTCTTTTTATTGCTGAATATATTCTTTATTGCTGAATATATATATACACAATGTATATACACAAATATATATTTGTGTATGTATACCACAGTTTGTTTATTCTCTTTTTGATGGACATTTGAGTTGTTTTCCATTTGACGTATTACGGATAAGGCTGTGATAAATACTCTTATGCAAGTTGGTATGGACGTGCTTTCGTATACGAAGCTGTACTTGCTAGATCTTATGATAAATGTATGTGTAACTTCGAAGATAGCTAAACTCCTGAAGTGCTGTTCCATTTAATACTCAACCCCACCAGTGATGTATGGGAACTGCCCCCCCCCTTTTTAAAAAGATTTTATTTATTTATTTGACAGAGTAGGCAGAGCAGCAGGCAGAGAGATAGGGGGAAGCAGGCTCCCTCCTGAGCAGAGAGCCCAGTGCAGGGCTCGATCCCAGGACCCTGAGATAATGACTTGAGCCGAAGGCAGAGGCTTAACCCACTGAACCACCCAGGCGCCCCAAGAACTGCCTTTGTTCCATATACCTGCAAGCATTTTTTTTTAAAAGATTTTATTTATTTGAGAGAGAGAGAGGAAGAGAGAAAGAGTGACCAAGCACAAGCAGGGGGAGGGACAGGAGGAGAAGCAGACTCCCTGCTGAGCGGTGAGCCTGATGTGGGACTCTGGGAACATGACCTTAGCTAAAGGCAGTTGCTTAACCAATTGAGCCACCCAGGCGCCCTCATTTGGTTTTTGAAATCGGCCATTCTAGCCAGTAGAAGTAGTATCTCATTATTTTAATTTTGTTTTTCTCTGATGGCTAATGATGTTGAATGCCTTTCCATGAGCTTATTGGCTATTTGTATATCTTCTTTGATGAAATGTCTGTTGAGATCTCCCCCCCCACCTTTTATTGGCTTGTTCATCTTTTAATTGTTGATTTGTAGATTCTTTATTATATTTGGATACAAGTTCTTTCTTAGACGTATGAGCCACAAATACTTTTTCCAGTCTGTGACTTGTCACTTTATGTATTCTTAATGGTTTATTTTGGTGAGTGAAATTCTTTTTTATCATTCTTTTGCTTTTATGGCTTGTTACATTCTTTTAAAAATTTGATCCTAGGGGCGCCTGGGTGGCTCAGTGAGTTAAAGCCTCTGCCTTCGGCTCAGGTCATGATCCCAGGGTCCTGGGATTGAGTCCCACATCAGGCTCTTTGCTCTGTGGGGAGCCTGCTTCCCCCTCTTTCTCTGCCTGCCTCTCTGCCTACTTGTGATCTCTGTCTGTCAAATAAAATCTTAAAAAAAATAAAAATAAAAAAATAAAAATTTGATCCTAGAGACAACCTTTTGAGGGAGAATAATATGGTAGTGTTCTCATTTTGCTCATTAGGAAATAAAGGCCCAAAGAGGGAAAGAGAATTGTCTTAAAGTTATGTAACTATTAACTTGTAGAGCAAAGCCTGGAAACCAGGTCTTTTCAGGTTGAATTTCTTTCCATTACACCATATTCTCCCTGTCTCTTTTCCCATTAACTGAAAATGATACTATGCTCAGCTATTTTTCTTAGAGTTCTATCCCCTCTTTTACTTTGGGCTTTTGCATATGCAGTTCTGTCCGAGTTGAACACTTTTCCTCCTCTCTTTAATTCTGTATATCGTTCAAATTTCAGCTTAGATGTTAGTTATATCCTTTAGGAATTTTTTTTTTAAAGATTTTATTTATTTATTTGACAGAGAGAGAGAGACAGTGAGAGAGGGAACACAAGCAGGGGAGCAGTAGAGGGAAAGGGGGAAGCAGGCTTCCCGCCAAGCAGGGAGCCTGATGTAGGGCTCGATCCAGGACTCTGGGATCATGACCTGAGCCGAAGGCAGACGCTTAATGACTGAGCCTCCCGGGCGCCCCTCTTTTAGGAAATTTTTGACATCTCCCTCCTTTCCTGCTAGATAAGGTGCCCCTTCTCCTCTTTTCTGCAGATAGCAGAATATATCCTGAATTCTTTCTACTTATTTTCTGTAGATTCTGAGGGCAGGAGCCATGCCACACTTAGTAACCAGAATATTAACAGTGTCTGGCATATGGCAGGTGCTAAAAAAAAAAAAAAAAAAAAAGTCATGAATTCAATTAAATACAATTCTTTCCTGGGGCACCTGGCTGGCTCAGTTGGTAGAGCATGGGACTCTTGATCTCAGAGTCCTGAGTTCAAGTCCCATGTTGGGGGTAGAGATTACTTAAAACAATAATAATAAACTATCTTAAAATACATACATACATACATACATAAATACAAATAAATTTCTGTCCCTGACTACTTGTGACAATTTTTTTTTTGTACTGTGTACTTAAACCCTGTCATGTATTTAATTTAGCATTTTTGTGTAGCATTATGAGGTTCCATTTGTGGTTGTTGAATTTCTGGAAGGATTACAACGTATTTTAAAGTAAGGGTTACAAAAATTATTTTTATTTCCTGTATACCGAGGAAGTGTTTAAAATTATTGAATATTTGACTAGTTTTAAGAAGTTTTCTTTACCCATTTACTTTTCTTTTTTTTTTTTTTTAAGAGAGATCAAGAGTGAGCAGAGCGGGAGAGAATGAGAGGGAGGTGCAGAGGGAGAGGGAGAGAGAGAATCTTAAGCAGGCATCTCGCCCATCATGAAGCATGATGTGGGGCTCCATCTCACAACCCTGAGATACAACCTGAGCTAAAATCAAGAGTTAATGCTTAACGAACTGAGCCACCCAGGTCCCCCCCCCCCCCCGCTTACTTTATTTTTATCCATTTACTTTTACTACTGATACTGTCAAAAAGAGTGAGCGAGCACACAGAAGCAGGGGGAGCAGCAAGCAGAGGGAGAAGCAGGCTGTCTACTGAACAAAGAGCCTAATGTGGGACTTGATCCCAGGACCCTGGGTTCATGACCTAAGTCCATTGCGATGCTTAACTGACTAAGCCACCCAGGTGTCCCAATTATTTTTTTTTTTTTAAGTGGGAGAGAGAATGTGTTCAAGTAGAGGGTAGGAGGGTAGGGGTATAATTGCCTGAATGATAACTACATCTGAAAAACCAATTTATAAATTTAATAGCTACTGTTTTTGTCTTTGAACAGCAGGCATTGATTCCATCTTTCATTTCTGAAGAATAGATTCTTAAAAAGTAACAAAGCATTTATCGAAGTTGACAACTGTTCCGTGGTTAGGTTAAAAAATATTCTTTTTTTTTTTTTTTAAGATTTTATTTATTTATTTGACACAGAGAGAGAGATCACAAGTATACAGAGAGGCAGGCAGAGGGGGAGGGGGAAGCAGGCTCCCCGCTGAGCAGAGAGCCCGATGCGGGGCTCAATCCCAGGACCCTGAAATCATGACCTGAGCCAAAGGCAGAGGCTCAACCCACCAAGTCACGCAGGCGCCCCCCCAAAATACTCTTATTCTTAGGAAATACACACTTAAGTATTTAGTGGTGAAAGAGCCATGGTATATGCAACTTACGACTCTTGGATGGTTTGGGACTAAGTGAGAAAAAAAAAAAATATATATATATATATAACCCCCCCCCGTATATATATATCCACATACATATGTACAGGCAGTCTTCACTTTGCATGGTAGCGTAGGACTATAAAAATGACCATGCAAGCTGAAACCACACAAGATGATCAATGGGAAAAATTATGAAGTGACTTTTTAACTCTTTCGTTAAAATACTAAAAAACTATTTCGTTGTTGACTATAAATACATGAAGAAATGAAAAATAGTAAAACTAATATTTGGTATGCTTATTTATTTAAGTACACTAATTTTAAAGCATTAGAAACATTGAATATTAAAGTGTTCTTGGGGTTGGTTAAGCATCTGCCTTTTTGACTCAGGTCGTGATCCGAGGGTCCTGGGATCAAGTCCCACATTAGGCTCTTTGTTCAGCAGAGAGCCTGCTTCTCCCTCTGTCTGCTGCATCCCCTGCTTGTGTGTGCTCGCTCACTCTCTCCCTCTGACAAATACATAAGTAAAATCTTTAAAAAATAATAATAATAAAAGACAAAAAAATCCCATGCTGTGTAGTTTAAGTAATGCTTGCCTGCTCTTGTCATTATAATTTATGATGTGGAGCAAATGTCTTTTGGATGCCATGGCTTCCATCATTAATCCTTTGCAGTTTCAGTGTCATGTAATATCTTTGAGAGTTCTTTAAGTTGTGGGGTTTTTTTTGTTTTTTGTTGGTTTTTTTTTTTTTTTTTTTTTTTTGCTGGTGTCACTTCTCTGGGACATCTTCATCCTTGTCGTCACAGTAAGTTTCCTTATTTATGTTGAAAAGTTTACCTGTACTAAGTTCCTCTGATGCATTTAGCTCCATTTATTTCCTGTTCAGATTTTACTTCCAGTTTTATCCCTTTTCATCCCTGCCCTGCCCTCCCTGCCCTTCCTTTTTTATATAGGCTCCTTGCCCAGCATGGAGCCCAATGGGGGGCTTGGCATGAAGACCCTGAGATCAAGACCTGAGCTGAGGTGAAGAGTCAGATGCTCAACTAACTGAGGCACCCAAGCACCCCTCATTTCTTTCCTTCATTTTCACCTTTGTAGGCCAGTTCCCTCTCTTGATTGTCCATTTTTGTAAATGGGCTTATCACTGGTAGAGTAGGAGGAACAGCTATACGCTTTGCTGTTTGTGTGTACGGAACTGAAAAATATGCCCAGTGACTCATCCCTAACAGACTTTGAAAGAAGTGGATGAGATTGGTTCCTGATCATGATGCAAACTTATTTACATAGTGATTTGTGGACTGAGAAACCTGCAGTAAAGTTTGTATTTTATGCAACTACTCATACTTCATATACACCATGGTAATTAAAATTTGAAGTATGTTGTTGGAGGACTGATGTTACTTAATTAAAATGTGGTAACTGAAATTTGTGTAAATTGGGAGTATGCAAAACCAGTACTACCAGTATAAAGAACATGTACAAATGAATATAAATGCTTTGATTTTTATAATATTCGAAAGATTAACTCCTTGTGGGAAGATTTATGTTACTGTATTCATTTTTACTGACTTGTAGTTATAGTTTACAGGGAGAATCAAATGATGAGACTGTATGTATATAAAAATCCTTTGCTAACCATGACACATGATAGAGAACAAATGTGTGTTATGGTAGGGCAACCGACATATACTGAATAGCTCTAATAAAGCCAGGGAGTATTTTAGACACTTTACGTTTATTAGGCATGTTATTTGATTTTTAAAGCAACCTCTGAGGTTGGCAGTATTTTATACAATCTCATTTTATAGGTGAGGAAATTGAGGTCCACACCAAATCCATACCTGTTCTACAACTCCATTCTTTACGAGTGTTGTTGGAGATCCTCCTAGAGAAACTTTGATAGGGCGAAATTGAGACTAAAACATGAGGAAAGGAGCATTTTAGTTTTAAGTTTATGAGGCTTTAGGTGGTTAGATTCAGGTTAAATATTTTGGCAAAAATACTGTACCATTTGTGTATATTTATTGGATCCTTCCATGAGACACAGTATCAGGTTGCCTCACTCTTGGTGATGCTAGGTTTGATAACTTTGTTACAGGTATGACTGTCAGGTCTTTCCTGTAAAAACATATTTTGTTCTTTGTAATTAGATATAATTTATGAAAAATTATTGTGGGCTGGTCCTCTTCAGCAACTTTTCACTGATCATCTCTTTATTGTCCTTGCTCTGATATGCTTTAATCTTTAAAAATTAATAGGGGTGCCTGGGTGGCTCAGTGGGTTAAAGCCTCTGCCTTTGGCTCAGGTCATGATCACAGGGTCCTGGGATTGAGCCCCGCATTGGGCTCTCTGCTCAGCAGAGAGCCTGCTTCCCCTCCTTCTCTCTCTGCCTGCCTCACTGCCTGCTTGTGATCTCTGTCAAATAAATAAATAAAAATCTTTTTTAAAAAATTAAGAAATAAGTTTTTTTTAAAAGATTGTATTTTTAAACAGTCTGTACAGCCATCGTTTGGCTCAAATGCACAACCACAAGATAAGGAGTCACCTACTCTACCAACTGAACCACCCAGGAGCCCCCACAATTACCAAAAATTTTAAAATTAGATAACATATCTTTTATCATAGGGAAGAGAATTAGATGATCTCAAGAGAAGAGAAAAGGTCCAAAGGCACCATTGAACTTTTTTATTTTTATAACTTTGTAATTCCTAAATTATTTTATTTTATTATTGTTTTTAAACATAAGGATCTTTTCTATTTTTTAAGAGTCTTAAAATTTTCTTAGGAGGGGAGGGGCAGAAAGAGAATTTTTTTTTTTTTTTTTTTGAAGATTTTATTTGAGAGAGAGCATGTGCAAGAGAGGAGAGCAAGAGCCGGGGGTGGAGTGGGGGTGGTGGTGGTGGTGGAGGGACAGAGGGAGAAGCAGACTCCCTGCTGAGCAGGGAGCTGCCGCCTCCTTGTTCCATCCCAGAACTCTGGGATCATGACCTGAGCTGAAGGCAGAGGCTTTAACCCACTGAGCCACCCAGGCGCCCTGGAAAGAGAGAATCTTAAGCAAGTTCTATACTCAGCACAGAGCCCAGTGTGGGGCTCGATTTCATGACCCTGAGATCATGACCCAAGCTGAAATTAAGAATCAAATACTCAACTGACTGAACCACGCAGGTGCCCCAGTAATTTCCTAAATTATTATTATTTTTTAAAAGATTTTATTTATTTATTTGACAGAGATCACAAGTAGGCAGAGAGGCAGGCAGAGAGAGGGGGGGAGGCAGGCACCCTGCCGAACAGAGCCGGATGCGGGGCTCAATCCCAGGATCCCGGGATCATGACCTGAGCCGAAGGCAGAGGCCTTAACCGACTGAGCCACCCAGGCGCCCCTCTAAATTATTTTAGAATTATGTATTCTGTGAAGTATGTCAAAGGCACTGTTCTGTATTTTAATTGTTACGGTCTAGTAGAACACAGCATAATATATACATACATATTTGGCCTATTAAAATTTTCTGAGTTTGTTTTTTTAAATTGTCATCAGTAAGCACAATATAACAATCAGTTGTAGAAACTTTAAAGAGAAGACAGAAGTTGAGCTTTACTTGGTTGGTCTCAGTGTAGTGGCAAAGAAAAGAGAAGAGTTATTTCATGGCTCTAAGTAGATAGAATTGGGTGGACTGTGGTGATAGAACTTCAGGAATCAGGATTAAATAATGGCTTCTCTGGAAAAGTTAAATCTTGAACGGGTGAGGGAAGAGAACCAAAGAAAGAATAAATTTTAAAATTAATTATTTTAAAAGATTTTATTTATTTGACAGAAACACAGCAAGGGAGAGAGAGAGCACAAGCAGTGGGAGTGGGAGAGGGAGAAGCAGCCTTCCCACTGAGGAGGGAGCCCTATGCAGAGCTTGATCCCAGGACCTTGGGATCATGAACTGAGCCGAAGGCAGACGCTTAAGGACTGAGCCATCCAGGCACCCCAAGAAATTATAATTTTAGATAGAAAGGTGGGAAAAGAACAACATAGAACTTGGTTGTCTTGGTGCGCTTGGGTGGCTCAGTTAAGTGTCTGCCTTTGGCTGAGGTTGTGATCCTGGGGTTCTGGGATCGAGCCCTGCATTGGCCTCCTGCCCAGTGGAGAGTCTGCTTCTCCCTCTGCCCATCCCCCTACCTGTGCGTGCGTGCGCGCTCTCCACCCCCCCCCAAATAAATAAAATCTTAAAAAAAAAAAAGAACTTAGTTGTTTTAGTATCTGAGTGAGATTATTGAGACCCACTGGGAGGGTGAAGAGGTAACTTAATGTTAGGGGCAAGATGAAAGAGGGCGGGATTGCCCCAGTGTGGTGGGAAAGGAAAACTATAATTGTTAGCTTTTAAGCTACTGATGTTCTTTAAAACGTCATGAGGTCATCATTTGTAAGGAAAGATGGTAGATGGGGGACTAGAGTTTGGGAAAGGAACTTGAAACAGCATGTGTACTATGAACTGATGCCGCTAGATGTAAATGAGCAGTACCAAACCTGTAGATGGAAAATAACTATTTAGTCTTCTTATTTATTTATTTGCTGTAGAAAACTTTTTAGTTTATTATTGGTTATAAACTATAATGCCATGTTTTTCCCATCATTTTAGTGGATTTTATCTCTCTATTCCTTCATTGGAGAATAAGTATTTTATAAAAATTTTCAAGGATATGTAGCTTTCTGATCTCATTTAGGATCATGTTAATGTTTGAAACTCTCTGAGAACCTGGCTGAGTACTAAAGTTAATTTGTAGCACTAGCAGAAAAGATTTCCTGAACTAGATGTAAATAACCGGAAAAACTATGCAAGATGGAAGTTGAAACAGGGCTAAGATTTATTAAAGTGTCTGCCATGTGAGTCCAGAGTATGTAACCAACTCAAAAACAATGCTGTTACGAAAGATTTGGTGTATAAGAGTAGAAATAAGCCTTGTGTGTATTTCATCCAGGCTTAACCACATCTCTTGTGCCATCCTGGGAAAGATCAGGTTAAAAAATAGGCTGTTCACTGGATTTCAGGAGTCATTGAATGTAGCTAAACCTTATTAAACTAAGAAGAAAAGAGAATTTCAGGGATCAAGGAACTGAGTAGTTCCCTTACATTAGAGATTCTTGTAGCAAGACTCCTAGCTGATCTTCTAGTGGTGATGTAAATCAAATTGGTACATACATATTGATTGAACGAAGTGTTTTTACTAGATCATATATAGTTGGTGTAAAGAAAATTATGGGGTTTCTTTGGTAGATAAAACTCAAATCATAGATTTTTTTCCCCTTTATTAGAAACAAATCCATACCATAAAGTGCAGTCCAGCTGAAACTGTCTGTTGTACTTCACCTAGAGTTAATGAAAATAGTTGAGATATGGGCCTGTGGTACCTGGCTCAGTACAGTTCTACTTAAATCTCTTAAAACTTTCATTAGGTTCAGGATGCTACCAACCATGTTCAGCATGGTTAATAAGCCAATCAAATACTTCAGAATGTTCATACTGCTTGCTTTATTGAGGCTGACAAATAAATAAGCAGATTTTCTTTTGGAGCTCTTTAACAAGGGCAAAAGTTAGAAAGTGTTTTCTTGGGTCGCTTGGGTGGCTCAGGGGGTTAAAGCCTCTGCCTTCGGCTCAGGTCATGGTCCTGGGGTCCTGGGATCGCGCCCCCCATCGGGCTCTGCTCAGCAGGGAGTCTGCTTCCTCCTATCTCTCTCTCTCTCTGCCTCTCTGCCTACTTGAGATCTCTGTCAAATAAATAAATAAAATCTTTTAAAAAAAAAAGTTTTTTCTTTACTCCTAAATTAACTCATTATTCTCTTAACAGGACTATAACCAATGTGTTAAATTTCCTGTGAGTTTGCTTTAGTGTGGTTTTGGAGTTCCTTCTGGGTCCCAGCATTTGTGTGACCTTGAACCGGGCACTTCCTAATTCTCTGAGTCTCAGTTTACTCATTTCTAAATGGGAAGGGGCAATAATGATATCTTCTTAGGGTTGTTTGAGGGTTTAATGGGATAATGAATGTAGACTGCTTTGTAAACAATGAACTTTCAATAAATGATATCTATTATAATTTTCAAAACTGAATAAGTTATATGTATTTCAGATCTGACTAGTTTTTAATTATGGAAATAAAATATGAACGCACTATTGAACAAAATTAAACTTTTACAGATAAGGTTAAAGAGGCTTTTGAACTCTCCAATCCTAATCCTTTCCCAGAAGTAACCATTTATCAGTTCATGTATCTTCCATGTCTTTTTCTGTACACACACAGTTTCTTTTTTTTTTTTTTTAAAGATTTTTATTTATTTATTTGACAGAGAGAAATCACAAGTAGACAGAGAGGCAGGCAGAGGGAGGGAGGGAAGCAGGCTCCCCGCTGAGCAGAGAGCCCGATGCGGGACTCGATCCCAGGACCCCGAGATCATGACCTGAGCCGAAGGCAGCGGCTTAATCCACTGAGCCACCCAGGCGCCCCCACACACAGTTTCTACTTTATATCAGGAATTAAAAAGATAGTGATTTAGTATTTTTATAAATATTTATAATTACTAGTTATTAGAATCTGTGTTTTGTAGGGTCAGTAACCAGAAGATAGCAAAATTCAACAGTGTGGTATGATCTTGAGTCAAATTACAGCTCTTTTTTTTTTTTTAAGATTTTATTTATTTATTTGACAGAGATCACAAGTAGGCAGAGAGGCAGGCAGACAGAGAGAGGGGGGAAGCAGGCTCCCTGCTGAGCAGAGAGTCCGATGCGGGACTCGATCCCAGGACCCTGAGATCATGACCTGAGCCGAAGGCAGAGGCTTAACCCACTGAGTCACCCAGGTGCCCTATAGCTCTTTTTTAATACACCTAGAAAGGTTTAATCAAAGGGAAGAAGCCAAGAGAAATAAACATAGCTTCAGCTATTTAACTCAAAGATGTATATTTGCTTTTCTGACCAATAAATAGATCAAAACTTAAGAAATTTACTGTCTCAGCTTATCCTGAATTCCACAACTAGGGGTCAAAGATATTGTTTGTAGTCTGACAAGTAAGAAATACTTCCCTTTCTCAAAACTGAAAATTTTGCCACTTTCTTTTGGGGGCAAGGAAAACATTTGGGGAAGGATAGTAAGAAAGAGTAATTGAACTATTAGCTTATCATCGATTGTCAAGTATATTTAAATTACTTTTGTAGTGACCTGTGGCATTTTTGTTTGTAATCTGTACACATTAGGAAGTAGATTCTAGGCCACTTATTGAAGAAGATTGATCTTGAAGCGTTGTTAGTTGTTCTCCTAAAGCCATTTGTTCTGACAGAATTTCCTTTATAAATAAGGGGATGTCAGGAGGAAGAGGCCGCAGTTGGGAGCAGCCATCTGAGTTGGAGAGTATGGATTTGATATGATCTCTCTTGCGGGAGTTGAAAGTCAGTTGGACAAAATTATGTGGAGAGGGGTTAGTGGACAAAGGAAAATGCCAAGTTAAAATGGTGTTATTTCTTACCACTTTGGGAGAGTGGTGGTAGAGGGTGGAACAAAAGACTCAGCTCCTCTTCATTCCAGTCTTCAGGCTGAACCTGGTGATGAAAGCCAAAGGGCAGAGCTCCCAGTTCAGTGTATTTGTGTGGGAATGTGTAGTAAAGTTCCTCTTAACCAGAATAGAGATGTAAGAACTTCCTTTGTTTGGATGATATCATGGAGGGTTCCAGAGCAGGATTGAGGTTAGTTTGTAAGTTTATGCCTTAGTGAAGTGTTGTTTACCTGGTTATCATATGAAAATATAGAATGATTTCAGTATATATTGCCTTGGGAGATTCATATACATACATTAAATCACTTCCTTGGTAGCTCATTTTCTAAGCTTTGCTTCTGTTGCTTCTTCCAAGAGCTAGACTGTCCTGTCCAGTATGGTAAGGCCAATGTCACATGCTACTGAGCATGTGAAGTGTGGCTCATCTAAATCGAGATGAGAGAGTAAAATACACACTGCGTCTGAAGACTTAGTATGGAATAAGAATCTAAATTATCCCCAAATGTTGTTATAATGATAATGCCCTGTGTGGGGGTGGGGGGGATGCAAAAAGGTGATTTTATTAAAGCACCCAGACAGGACCCATGGGCAGAAAGAGATGTCAACATATTGAAATGCTGTTATTAATTACATATGAATAGATCTATTAGATTAAAATATATTAAAAGTGAATTTCACCCTTAAAAAATAGAGATGCTAAGAAAAATTACACATGTAGCTGACATTATCTTTCTTTTGGGCCTTGCTGGTCTAGGACAACCTGCAGTAGGGATAAATAACTTCTTTTTTCTTGCTGTAAAATTTTATATGGGTCATTCCAGAGATGTTGAGTAATTTAAGTTGAATAAAAATGGTTAAGCGGTCGTTTAATTTCTACAGTCAGATTTTTTCCCCCCTTGGGAGGAAAAGTTTTTTTTTTTTTTCTCCAAGTTTGTATTTAAATTCCAGTTAGTTAACATACAGTGTAATATCACTTCAGGTATAGAACTTCAGGTTCTATACCTCACTTCAGGTATAGTGATGCATCACTTACATACAACATGTGGTGCTGATCAAAACAAGTGCCCTCCTTAATATGCATCACCCATTTAACCCCTCCCCCTGCCTGGGGGAAAGTTTTTTAAAATTTAATTTTATAAGTCAGTGGGAATACAAGATTATAGTGCCAAATTAGTGTGTTTTGTGCTGTGTGCATGCATGCATGCATGTGTTATTTTTCAGGAATTTCCCATATTGTAGTGATCATGATCCAACATATATCCATGTTCACAAGGCACAGGTCCTCAGTATTCCTACCTGATTGAGCCTGTCCATTGAAAAACATTACTTTTCCAGAAGAATCCTGGAACCAGGTTTATTCTTCAGCCCAGCTCTTATCAACTCTTATTGGGAGGAATGTGGAACATTAATCTTAACATGATGTCAGACTTCGTATTGGGCGATCCCAAGCCAGTTTTCTACATTCATGAAATACATTTTTCCCTAAACTTTCTTATTTTTGTTTATTTATTTTTAAAGATTTTATTCATTCATTTGACCGAGAGAGCACTAGCAGACAGAGGGAGGGGCGAAGCTGGCTCTCCCCGCCCAGCAGGGAGGCCAACCCGGTTTCAGTTCAGAAGTCAGTCCTGTTTAGTCATTGCATTTAATTATGACTCTTTAGTCTTTATCTAGAACAGAGGTCAGCATACTACAGTCCATGTGCCAAGTCTCTCTAGCCACTTGTTTTTGTACAGCTCACCAGACAAGAATAGCTTTTACGTTTTTTCCCTATATCAATAAAAAAAGGTAAAATTCACATAATGTAAAATTAACCATTAACCATTTTAAAATGTATAATTTATTGGCATTTAGTATATTCAGTACATCGTGTAACTGTCACCTCTGTCAGGTTCAAGACTTTTTAAGCACCCAAAAAAGAAACTCTGTATCAGTAAGCAGTTTCCCCATTCCCTCTCCTCCTGCTTCTGGTAAATACTAGTTGACTTTCTGTGTTTGTGGATTAACCTATTCTGGGTTTCATATAGATGAAATCATACTATATGTGACCTTTTATGTCTGGCTCTTTCCACTTAGTGTGTTTTTTAGATTCATTCACATTTGTAGCATTTATCAGTATTTCATTCCTTTTTACAACTGAATAATCATTGACATAGGTATACCACATTTTGTTTATCCATTCATCTATTGATGGATGTTGTCATTGTTTCTACCTTTTAGCTATTTTTTTTTTAAAGATTTTACTTATTTGAGAGAGAGAATGAGTGAGAGAAAGAGCATGAGTGGGGTGGGGGAAGGTAGGGAGAGAGGGAGAGGGAAAAGCAGATTCCCTCCTGAGCTGGGAGCCTGATGCAGGACTCGATCCCAGAACCCTGGGATCATGACCTCAGCTGAAGGCAGATGCTTAACTGACTGAGCCACTCAGGCGCCCCCTTTTAGCTATTTTGAATAGCGCTGCTATGAACATCTGTGTATAAGTATTTGTTTAGGTACCTGTTTTCAGTTCTTTGGTTTTAACATTTTTAAATGGTTGAAAAAAAAAAATCAAAAGAGGCATAGTATTTCATGACATATGAAAACTATATGAAATTCAAATCTCAGTGACCATAAGTAAAGGCATGCGTATTCATTTATGTGTTGTCTGTGGCTGCTTTCATGCCGCAGTGGCATAGTGGAGTAGTTGTGATAAGACCATATGTCCCACAAAGTTTAAAATATTTACTCTCTGGCCCTTTGTAGTAAAAGTTTGCTGACTCTGAACAGTCCCTCTATTTTTTTGTTTTTGCGACGTAAACTGGTGTTTTGTGGGTTTTTTTTTTTAACTAATAAGACTTTGTTTTTTTAAATATTTTATTTATTTTAGTGAGAGAGCACATGAGCAGGGTGAGGGGCAGAGGGAAAGGAAGAAAGAGAATCCTAAGCAGACTCCATGTAGAACCTGGTGTGGGGCATGATCCCATGACCCCGAGATCATCACCTAGGCCAAAATCAAGAATTGGATGCTCAATCAACTTGGAAACCCCAAGACTTTATTTTTACTTCTTATTTTTTAAGATTTTCTTTGCTTATTAGAGAGAGCAGGGGGAAGAAGGAGGGGGGAAGCGAATTCCCCACTGAGCAGAGACCCTGATGCAGGACTCATTTCCAAGATCCCAGAATCATGACCTGAGCCGAAGGCAGAAGCGTAACTGACTGAGCCATGCAGGGACCCTCAGGCTATTATTTATTTATTTATTTATTATTTTAAAATTTTATTTAAACAGGTGCCTCTGTTTTTTTTTTTTTTTTAAGGTTTTATCCATTTATTTGACACAGAGATAGAGAGCACAAGTAGGCAGAGTGGCAGGCAGAGGGAGAGGGTGAAGCAGGCTCTCTGCCGAGCAGGGAGCCTGGCGCGGGGCTCGATCCCAGGACCCTGGGATCATGACCCGAACCAAAGGCAGAAGCTTAACCGACTGAGCTACCCAGGTACCCCTCAAACTTTATTTTTATTTTATTTTTATTTTTTATTTTTACTTTTTAAAGATTTTATTTATTTATTTGACAGAGAGATCACAAGTAGGCAGAGAGGCAGGCAGAGAGAGGAGGAAGCAGGCTCCCCACTGAGCAGAGAGCCCGATGTGGGGCTCAATCCCAGGACCCTGAGACCATGACCCGAGCCGAAGGCAGAGGCTTTAACCCACTGAGCCACCCAGGCGCCCCTCAAACTTTATTTTTAAAGGAGTTTTAGATTTGCAGAAAAATTGAGCAGGAAGTAGAGTTCCCACATACCCCTTCCCAGCCCCCCCCCCCCAGTTCTCCTACACTAATTCTTGCATTGGTTGGCACATTTGTTAAAACTGATGAACCTACATTGACATGAGATTATCACACAAAGTCCATAGATTCCAGTAGAGTTGCACTCATGTGTTTATAATTCTTTGGGTTTTGACAAATGTGTATTGTCATGTATCTGCCATTAGAATAACATACAGAAGTCTCACAGCCCCCAAAAATCTGTGCTCCACCTCTGATGTCTCCCCATCTCCTTTCCCCTCACAGCAGCAGTTAGTGATTTTTTTTTTTTTAAAGATTGTATTTATTTATTTGACAGAGACCACAAGTAGGCAGAGAGGCAGGCAGAGAGAGAGGGGAAAGCAGGCTCCCCGCTGAGCAGAGAGCCCGATGTGGGGCTCAATCCCAGGACCCTAAGATCATGACCTGAGCCGAAGGCAGAGGCTTAACCCACTGAGCCACCCAGGCACCCCACTAGTGATGTTTTTATTGTCTCTGTAGTTTCACCTTTTCTAGCATGTTGTATGGTTGGAATCCAAATATAGTATGTAACCTTTTCAGGCTGGCTTCTTTCACTTGGCAGTATGCATGCAAGGTTGCTCCTTGTTTCTGTGTCTAGATAGTTCATTTCTTTTTATTGATGAGTAATATTTCATTGTATGGCTGTACCATAGTTTATCCATGTCCTTGTTATTACCAAGGATATCTTGGTTGCTTCCAAGTTTTGGCAATTATGAGTGAAACTCCTATAAACGTTTGTGTGCAGGTTTTACATGGACATACTTTAAAGATTTTATTTATTTATTTGAGAGAGAGAGGGAGAGAGCATGAGACGGGAAAAGATCAGAGGGAGAAACAAGACTCCCTGTGGAGCTGGGAGCCGGATGCAGGACTTGATCCCGGGACTCCGGGATCACGACCTGAGCTGAAGGCAGTGGCTTAACCAGCTGAGCCACCCAGGCGCCCCTATATGGACATAATTTAAAGAAAATAGGCTATTTTTCATTTTATTTTTATTTTATTTTTTAAGATTTTATTTATTTGAGAGAGAGAGACAGCACAAACGGGGAGCGCAGTGGGAGAGGGAGAAGCAGACCCCCTGCTGAGCTAGGAGCCTGACACGGGGCTTGATCCCAGGACCTGGTGATCATGACATGAGCCAAAGGCAGATGCTTAGCCATCTGAACCACCCAGGCGCCCCAAATAGGCTATTTTTTTAGAGCTGTGTTAGATTCATAGCAAAATTGAGTGGAAGGTACAGAGATTTCTCGTATATACCTTGTCCTGCTGTGTGCACATAGCTTCCTTCACTATTAGAATCTCACACCAGAGTGGTATATTTAATAACACTTAATGAACCTACATTGACATTACTCCCAAAGTCTACAGCTTACATTAGGGTTCACTTTTGGTGTACGTGCTGCTGGTCTTGACAAATGCATAATGATATGTATCTCCCATTCTAGTGTTTACACAAAATCGTTTTCACTGTCTTGAAATCTATGCCCTGCCTACATACATCTACGTCTCTTCTTCTCCATATCCTCTGGCAACCACTTAACCTTTTACTGTTCATAGTTTTGCGTTTTTCCAAAATGTCATGTACATGGAATCATGCAGTATGTATATAGCGTTTTCAGATTGGCTTCTTTCACTTAGTAATACACATTTTAAGTTTCTTCCATGTCTTTTCATGGCTTAATAGCTCATTTCTTTTTAGAGCTGAATAATATATCCCATTATCTGGAGGTACCACAGCTTGTTTATCCATTTACTTAAGACCGTGACCTGAGCTGAAACCCAAGAGTCAGATGCTTAACCTAAGACTGTGCCACCCACGTGTTTCTCTTCTAGAATTTTTTAGTTGTGTTTCACATTTAAGTCTCTGATCCATGATGCATTTTGCATTAGTTTTTGTGAAATGTAGTAGGTCAGTATTTGGATTTGGGGGGAATATAAGAATATCTAGTTGTTAGAGTACCAGTTGCCGAAAAAGACTGTTTTTTCCACACTGAAATGTTGAGTTGTCTTTGGTCCTTTGTCAAAAAGTATAGTTCTATGAGTGACATTATCATTTAAAATAAATTTGTTTCTAAACTGTATAGTTTGTTTTCCTAAAATGTATTGCTTGTAAACTGGAACCTGAGTCTAGAAGATTAGAGTCATATTAAACATTTTGGCAAGAATGGTTCCTGCATGATTGAGCACTTAAATCGTATCAAGTCAGGAGGTTCCCAGTGCTAGAATGTCCCACTGGTAGTGATAATTAAGATTGGCTAAGGTAGTAACCAACAGATCTCAGCATTGTAAATCTTTATTTTTCCTTTTACGGTAAGTATTTTGTGGGATCATACTTGGGCCATGTAGCAAATAAATATTTGAATCTATACTTGTCAGGCATGTGCTAGGTTCTGGGGAGATAGCAGTAAAAAGGAAGATTTCTACTCCCAGAATTTGCTTTTATCCCTCTAGGTTTCAAGACAATAGTGGGATTGTGTCTATTCTTAGAAGGAGATACATTTGCAACTTAGGGTATATTGATAGCAGAAAAAAATGAGATCATTGGAAAAGTATATGCCAGTAAGTATAGAGTTTAAGTATGGAATGATACAAAAGGTCTGGAGAACAGATAGTGTGTTGGTTGCATACCATTGTGAATGGACTTAATGCCACTGAACACTCAAAAATGGTTACCAAGATAAATCTTAAGTTATATGCATGTTACCCCACTTTTTAAAAGTATGTGCCATTACGATACATCACTGAGTTTAGGCCTGCCTCTGTCTTTGATAATTTTCATCACACTTCCTATTGGTCTGTTTGGACTAGTTGGGAGAAATGGTTTCTGAAATAAAATTCTGTAGTTCAGTTCTGGTAGAGAGGAACAGGCGGTGATTTTATATTTCACTCCCTGCATCCAGTAGAGTCGGTCTTTGTGGCTTCTCAGCGAAACCCTTGAGACTTCTGGGTGTCCTGGATTGCCAGGCTGTGGGTGGAGCTTCAGCTGTGGGTGCAGGCTGGCTCAGCCTTTCGCTGGGTGCTGTTTCCATTTGTTGCAGTTCACCAGATGCAAGCCCTATTTTGCCAGGATACCAAGAGAGATCTATAACTTGAACCATTGCTGGGTCAGAATGCTGCAGTTTTGACCCCTGAAATCTTAAAGATTCAGGATGAGAGCAGTAACCGTAATGCCGGTAACAGAGCAGTTGTTGACCAGTTTGCTGTGAAGGCAGGCCCTTCTTTTCGGAAGTGAATCCAGTGATTAAAAACAAGAGCTTGTTTAGAGGGAAGGAAAGAACACCTTTATTTGTGGCCAATGGAACTTGGATAACCTCTCTTGTCTTCCTTTTCCCTGAATTGACGGCAGAAGAGAAGGTGGTAGGAAAAGCTTTATTGGTGGCTCTGGCTAACAGCAGGATACGGTAAGGTGAACTGGGAACTTCCTTAAGTCTGTAGAAATTTTATCCATCTGAAACCTTTAATTCCATTCTTGTTGGAGAGTATCTGGTTGTCACAAATTCTCAGTTTTCAGTCTACAGATTGTAGGTTATGTGTGTGGCCTTTGCTTTGGCAGAATAGGGAAATTAGTTCTTGTTCTGCAGTGTTTTCCACAATTTTTGACTGACCTGCAGTAAGAAATATATTATTCTATGTTACCACCTAGTACTTTGCATACAAGTGGATGTACATAACTAACAAAAGTTTCAGAAAATGGAACTTACCCATACTACATTTTCTGACACTCTAAATTTCATCCTATTATTACTTCATTTTTCAAAAATGCATATATGACCAAAATTGATATATTTTTTAGTTTTTTTTTTAAGATTTTATTTATTTATTTGACAGACAAAAATCACAAGTAAGCAGAGAGGCGGCAGAGGACGGGGGGGAGCGGGAAGCAGGCTCCCCACTGAGCAGAGAGCCTGATGCTGGGCTCTATCCCAGGACGCTGGGATCATGACCTGAGCCAAAGGGAGAGGCTTAACCCACTGAGCCACCCAGGTGCCCCATAGTTTTTCATTTTTATTTTAAGTAATTGCTACACCCAAGGTGGAGCTCAAACTCATGACCCCAAGATCAACAGTTGGATGCTCTCCTGACTGAGCCAGCCAGGTGCTCCAGTAATCTGAATTGATTTTTGTAACTCGTGGTTTTTTGTTTTTTTTTTTTTAAAGATTTTATTTATTTATTTGACAGAGAGAGATCACAAGTAGGCAGAGAAGCAGGCAGAGAGAGAGGAGGAAGCAGGCTCCCTGCTGAGCAGAGAGCCCGATGCGGGGCTCGATCCCAGGACCCTGAGACCATGACCTGAGCTGAAGGCAGAGGCCTTAACCCACTGAGCCACCCAGGCGCCCCTGTAACTCGTGGTTTAAAGATGATTGATGTAGAACAGTGGTTCTCAAAGTATGATTTATACTCAGGATTCTTTTATAGGGATCTGCATAGTCAAAACTATTTCCATAGTAATAATTAAGATGTTGTTTGTCTTTTTCTCTCTCATTTCTTGATTGGAGATTTTCTAGAAACAGTAGTTTTCCAGAACTACATGATGTGTGATATCATTGCTTGCAGAGCTAATGGCATGTATATTTGTGTACTCTTGTATTTCCTATTATTTCCTAAGGTAGTAGGGTATACAAGTGCTTTTTCAGATATTAAAGTGCATTTTCAGTACTCCTGTTGTGCTCTTACTTTTGATTTATATGTACCCGCTATAATCTCTGTACTCTCATTGAGGTCCCGTGAATTATTACCCTGAAATCCTGAAATTTCCTTGAGCCTGTGTGGAAATGTGTTGCCTTGTTTTGCCATTTTACATTTAGAGAATTCCTTTGCTTTAATTTATAATCAGTAAATATATATAATCTATATAAATAACCTAAATGTGTTAGGTTGCACAATGTGTTGCCTTGTTTTGCCATTTTACATTTAGAGAATTCCTCTGCTTTAATTTATAATCAGTAAATATATATAATCTATATAAATAACCTAAATAAAACATAAATACGGGGCATCTGGTTGACTCAGTCGGTTAAGCATCTGCCTTTGGCCCAGGTCATGATCCCGGAGTCCTGGGATCAAGCCCCACATCGGGCTCCCTGCTCAGTGGGGAGTCTGCTTCTCCCTCACCCACTCCCCCTGCTTGTGTTCTCTCTCTCAAATAAATAAAATCTTTAAAAAACTATATAAAACATAAATAACCTATATAAACGAAAGCTGTCTGGGGTCCTCAGTAATTTTTAAGAGTGTAAGGGATTCCTGAGACTAAGAAGTTTGAGAGTTAAGAATGTCGACTTGGGGAGGGGAGGGTGTCACACTGTGTGTGTGTGTGTGTGTGTATTTAAAAAAGAAAAAAATATATGGCATGAAATCTCTACCCTTAACAAGTTTTTATGTATACAGTTTTGTTTACTGTAAGCACAGTGTTGTACAGCAGATCTAGAAATTTTCATCTTATGTAATTGAAACATTAAAAACTTTGAACAGCACCTCTGCACTTCCCCCACCCACTCCCAGCAGCCACAATTTTACTTTCTTTTTCTGTGAATTTGATTAGAATATAGACTTTTTTGTAACTTCTTTGTAACCAATCTTTTGGACCTGGATTGAATTCCCAACTTGGATACTTGTTAAATTATCCTGGCTCAAGTTACCCAACCTTTTTGATTCTTACTTTCTTTATAAGTAAAATTGATATTTTGCTGTTTTATTTCATAGGGCTATTTTGAGGATTACATGAGCTAGAAAAATGGCCTTGAAAATACTTAGCATATAGGAAGCATTCATATGTTAGCTTTTATTATTTTTGGATATGTAGTAATATCTAGCCACATTGATATTCAGCTGTTGCATTTCTTTCCTTTTTTTTAAGATTTTTTAAAACATTTATTTGAGAGAGAGAGAGCGAGAGAGCGGGCCCATGAGCACAAGCAGGTGGAGGGGCAGAGACAGAGGGAAAAACAAACTATTGAGCAGGGAGCCCAGTGTGGGGCTCCATCCCAGAACCCTGGGATCATGACCTGAGCCGAAAGCAGATGCTTAACTGACCGAACCGCCCAGGTACCTCCAGCTGTTGCATTTCTTAGCCACATTCACCTGTGTGAAGCTGGATCGTTTAAACTTTCTGTAGGATCTTGTTCTCATTCTGCTCTTTCCTGTGCCTTTAGACTTCTTTTTTTTTTTTTTTTAAGATTTTATTTATTTATTTGACAGAGAGAGAGAGATCACAAGTAGGCAGAGAGGTAGGCAGAGAGAGAGGAGGAAGCAGGCTCCCTGCTGAGCAGAGAGCCCGATGCAGGGCTTGATCCCAGGACCCTGAGATCATGACCTGAGCCGAAGGCAGTGGCTTAACCCACTGAGCCACCCAGGCACCCCGCCTTTAGACTTCTTAATTGGGTTTTGTTTTCCATATAAACTGTGAGATTCTTGAAAATAGTAGCTGTCTTCCATTTCTTTCTGTTGTGCCTTAGATACTACTCCGCCTGTAGTAAGCACTTAAGACGTGTACGTCCTTGGGCAAAGGCCATGGGAGACACAGGTTTAGAATTCCCATGAGGATAGGGGCGCCTGGGTGGCTCAGTGGGTTAAATAAAGCCTCTGCCTTCGGCTCAGGTCATGGTCTCAGAGTCCTGGGATCGAGCCCCACATCGGGCTCTCTGCTCGGCAGGGAGCCTGCTTCCTCTCTCTCTCTCTGCCTGTGTCTCTGCCTACTTGTGATCTCTGTCAAATAAATAAATACAATCTTTAATTTAAAAAAAAAAGAATTCCCATGAGGATAGTGGTGGGGAGAGAGCTTTTAGGGCCTTCTTCTGATTATTTACTGTCTATCTCAGGAACTTTCTTCCCACTACTGAACAGACTGCCTAAGAAGTATAGTGAAGGATAAATTAATATTTATTAAATAATATCAGTTTCTTTGGTTAATCCTGTTCTTCTTGGCAATATGAAATTCTAACATAATTGGCATACTTTTCACCAGGGTTTCTCTCATTACATTCCAACAATGTAAGAGAATCAGTTATTATACCAAATAATTCAGATTAGGATGTTTTAATTCTTATGGTCTATAACTTCTAAAGATTTAGAGCAACCTGGGCAAGAAGGTGTGGATTTTGTTTAAGCCTTTTATTTTTGTTGGTCAGCCCTCTTCTCTCCTTGAGTTTACTTTCAACCTTCTGCTCTAGTCTTCTTTTTTGGTAAATATACTTTTAAAATTTTTATTTATTTATTTGTCAGAGAGATAGAGAGAGAGCAAGCAAAAGGAGGGGGAGTGGCAGGCAGAGGTAGGGGCAGGGAGCCCAACGAAGGACTCGATCCTAGGACCCTGGGATCATGACCTGAGCTGAAGACAGACACTCAACTGACTGAGCCACCCAGGTGCGCCAGTCTGATTGTCTTAATGTTCATGAGTTTGTTCTAGTATAAGCTCATTGCTGCTATGTCTTCTGACTCTACACTTCCCCTGTTCAGATTTGACCATTCTTTCAAGCTCCCTCTACCTAGAAGTTAAGAATGATACCAACTCTGTTACTTAGAAAAGGGCCTTCTCCTAAATAACACCTTCCAGAAATTAAACCTTCATATTATTGGCAGTGAGGGGGTGGAGAGAAGGCAGTTGTTGGAGCTCATAAAATTTCATCCCTAGGATTAGACATTTGGTGTGAAGAGATTTAGAGATGGTGTAATCAGAAAAGAGCTCCATTCCAAAGGGGTGGACTTGGAAAATTTATTAAAAGCCTACTACTTGGGATGATAAAGAAGAAAATCTTGTCTGATGTTTAATGCTGTTTGAGAAGAGGCATTTGAAGTATGATTTATCTCTAGCCACATAGACCATTCTTTGGGGGCAAGATGGTTAGTTTCCCAGTCCCAATTTTGATTCATGTTCAAAACCACAATTGCTATTTTTTTTTTTTGACATGTGCTGGCTACCTTGTTTCTGTTTAATTTAATCCTTATACAGTCCTGGGTGATGGCTTCTATTAAGTTAAGTAGATCATATATAGTGAGAGGCTAAACCAGGATTTGAACCCTGGAAACGTGGTCCAAACCCTGACACTACTCTACATAGCCTCTCTTTTAATCTGTAAGGCACTTCACAGTTTGCAGAGTATTTGTACATATGTTCTCAAATATTTATTTATTTATTTTTAGATTTTATTTATTTGCGAGAGAGAGAGAGAGCTTGAGCAGGGGGAAGGGGCAGAGGGAGAGGGTGAAGAGAAAGAAGCAGACTCCCCACTGAGCAGGAAGCCCAACTCCGGACTCAGTCCCAGGATCTCAGGACCATGACCTGAGCTGAAGCAGATGTTCAACCAGCTGAACTGCCCAGGCACCCCATATGTTCTCATTTAAACCTCACAGCAATCCTGTGCGTTCGGTGAAATTCTTGACATTTTCAACCAAGAGAAAAATGTCTTAGGGAATTTGAAGCTCATCGAGGCAGTACTTAGACCCAGGCTCACACCCACTTCTTACTTTAGTTCCTTTGTTTTCATTACGTAGTATTGCTTAAGATAATAAATAATAAATAGAGTCATACCTGAAGGTGGGTTTTTTTTGTTTGTTTGTTTGTTTTTGAGGGAGAGGTGAAGGGAAGGGCAGAAGAAGAGGGAGAGAGAATCTTAAGTAGGCTCCATGCCTAGTGTGGAGCCCGACATGGGGCTCAATCTAACAGCCCTGAGATCATGACCGGAGCCCAAATCAAGAGTCAGACACTTAACTGACTGAGCCACCCAGGGGCCCCTGAAGGTGAATTTTCTAAGAATTTGAACTTGGCTGAAGGTGATTGGTAATACTGTAAGATGTGATGCTTAAGTCTAGAGAAATTTAGCAAAGATGTGTGGCCATTAAATTACACTGTTAGTTTCTCTTAGTAGCTTGAGTATAACTACTTTTTTTTTTAAAGGTTTTATTTATTTATTTATGTGAGAGAGAGAGCGCGCACACACAAGCAGGCAGAGTGGCAGGCAGAGGGGGAGAGAGAAGCAGGCTCCCTGTCGAGCTAGGAGCCCGATGGGGGAACTTGATCCCAGGACCATGGGATCGTGACCGGAGCCGAAGGCAGTGGCTTAACCGACTGAGCCATCCAAGAGTCCCGAGTAGAACTACTTTTATTAAATATTTTCTTCAGGGATGCCTGGTGGCTCAGTTGGTTAGTGTCTGCCTTAGGCTCAGGTCATGATCCTAGGGTCCTGGGATTGAGTCCCACATCAGACTCCTTGCTTAGTGAGGAGCCTGCTTCTCCTTCTGCCTACCATTCCCCCTGCTTGTGTTCTCTTTCTCTCTCTGACAAATAAATTAAAAAATACTCAAAAAAAAAAAAAAAAGTAAACTGACTCCGAGTATTAAACAGTCCAGCAACAAGAAGATATTTACCAGTCTTTTTTTTTTTTTTTTTTTTTAATTTATTTGACAGAGAGAGTGAGTGCAAGCATAAGCAGGGGGAGAGGGAGAAGCAGTCCCTGCCGTGGAGCGGGGAGACCAGTGCGGGGCTTAAAACCCAGGACCCTGGAATGGACCCAAGCTGAAGGCAGGCCCTTAATCAACTGAGCCACGCATGCGCCCCCAGTTTACCAGTCTTTAAACTAATGTTCCTAGGTAGTTACAGGAGTGAAGACATAATTTTTTCTGCTTTAACTTTAGTTGGCACAGATGGGTGACTGAAAGCTCAGAAGGAAAGAGGTCTTGCCAGGATTGTAATGTAGTCATGACAATAGGAGAGGGGAGGAGTTGTATGTGTTTGTGGGGGATAGTTTATAATATCAGCTCTTAACCTTTTGCCAGTTCCTTCTGGAGCTACTACTTCTACACATGAAATTTCACGACCCCTTTAAATCTCAAGTTTGACAGTTTGAAAAAAAAGGTCATATGTTGCTTAAGAGATTGACCTTTGTGAATCAAAACCTATCAGTTCTAGAGAGAAGGGAGGTAGAGGAAAGCATCCTGATGAGAGCAATGTAGCAAGACTGGAAGTAGGTGCATTTATATAATCTGGCTTCCAGGGACTACTTGCTGGCTCCCTAAACTTAACCGAAAGACTTCGGAGAAGATGCATGTGTGGCACATTTCATTGTGTTATTTACTGAGCAAATGTCTCAAGTCAGTGTTTTTCAGAACAAGCTGTCCTCTGAGGTCTGCAGTACCTTACTCAGTGACAGGCAGAAAGATCATTTACTTCTTTAAATTTGAGATAAACTTCTAGGTTGTTTTTTTTTTTTTTTCCCTCTTTTTCTGTAAATTGTTCTTGCCTAATAGGTACACTAATCTTTACCTTCCAGGAGCTGCAGTGGCATGGCTTGTACCATGTATTATACTAATGACTTAGAGTTGCATCAGTTGCATCAGTTACAGAAGATGGTGAAAAAAACTAGGCATTATCTTTGTATTCTGTGTTCTGGGTGTCTGTTGCTGTAGAAACAAATCAAGCAATAAACAGAAGTGTTCAGGGAGTATTTGGATCTCAGTGGATGTTCATTGGCTATTGAAAATAAAGTTAAGAAATTGGTTAGGTTGAGCGAGAAACTGAGTATTTCTGAGTTCATTATTGTTTCCATTTTTGGCAGGTGATTTTTTTTTGTTGTGTGTGGGTAATTTAAAGATTGTTTCCTAGTAATTAGGCTTTCTAAAATTCCCTTTTTTAAAAAAAATCTTTTTTTTTTTTAAGATTTATTTATTTGACAGACAGATCACAGGTAGGCAGAGAGGCAGGCAGAGAGAGAGGGAGGGAAGCAGGCTCCCTGCTGAGCAGAGAACCCAACGTGGGGCTCAGTCCCAGGATGCTGGAATCATGACCTGAACTGAAGGCAGAGGCTTTAACCCACTGAGCCACCCAGGCGCCCGTAAAATTCCCTTTTTTGGTCTAAGAGGTAAATAATTAGAAAAAGCAAACCTTTTACGTTTTGGGGGTGGATACAATTTCCTTTAGACTAATTTTTTTTTTTAAGATTTTATTTATTTATTTGACAGACAGAGATCACAAGCAGGCAGAGAGGCAGGCAGAGAGAGAGAGAGAGAGGGAGAGAGGGAAGCAGGCTCCCTGCTGAGCAGAGAGCCCGACGCGGAACTCGATCCCAGGACTCTGGGATCATGACCTGAGCCGAAGGCAGCGGCTTAACCCACTGAGCCACCCAGGCGCCCCTAGACTAATTTTTAAATGTCAGATAGTGAGTTCTGGGGCTACAAAAAGGAAGTGAAAATTTGAAAGAATGGGACAGAAGGTAGAGTGAGGAATTAACACATCTTTACCAGGCTGCTTGTGGGTAAACTAATTGAATAATTTGCATGTTGATAAAAAGTATAATATTATGGATACTTCTTTTGTCATTATCCAAGGAGAAGAGTAGGTATATTCGAATTTTTGTTCCTTTGAGGGAACAAAAATGTGCTTTTGGTATAACATCTGAACTCAGATTATTTTTCTTCAGGATGTTGATGAGGTGTCTTATCTTCATCCTGAATTTCAGAGGGTGATTTTGCTACTTAACAGCCACGGTTTTTTCCTTTGCAGAATTGTGATGATATCATGGTTAAATCTGCAGCAAGTGCACTGAACAGTTGATTATACTAAATGGTATGTAGAAAAGCAGGCAATGTTGGTGGAAGGGATCCAGCACTTTAACTCATTTCTCAGCTTGTTGGTTTTGTGGAGGGCATATTTGTGGTCAGGCTAAGTGTATGCTGACTCTTTCAGAGAATTTTAGGATCAGTCTGTATATATAGTAGGTATTTGACGCCAGTTCTGCAGGAACCTTGAGGAGAAAGTTCACATTGTGTTGTATATCCAACACAAAGTGAAGCTCACTATCTTTGAGCTTCTACCTTTTCAGATGCCCTTTTTCCTTCTAAATCAAGAGAGACTTAGTTGTGAATAAGCTTCTTGCCAAATTCTGTAGATATCTTCTTTTTATGGATTACTTTGTCTTTTTCTTGAAATTAACTGGTCTCATAAAGATTTCATATGTAGAAAGTGTTCTGTGTACTGTTGATCTCTGCAGAAGTTGATCTAAGTTGCCCAGAAAATACTTGAAGACTGACATAGCTGAACTTTCAAAAAGAAAGGCAAGCTTTTCTAGCCATGCCGCTTCATCAGTATGCCTTCTTTGTAATGTATTAAAGCAGTTATACATAAAAAAAACTAGGGGTGGGTTCTTCCTTAATCCTTGGGCTCAGGTCTCCTACTATTTTGGGGACAGAGTTACATGGATCAAAAGATAAAAACTGTAAGGCAGTGATTTCCACTATTTTTGTACTTCCTTAGGATGTTCCCATTAAAATCCCCCATTAGATAAAATGAAATTATACAGATTTTCTAAATAAAGATTATAACCTTTTTAAAAAAAGATTTTATTGATTTATTTGAGAGAGAGAATGAGCAGGGTGGGGTGGGGGAACAGAGGGACAAGCAGGCTCCCTGCTGAGCGTGGAGCCTGACCCTAGGACCCTGAGATCATCACCTGAGGCAAAGTCAGATGCTTAACCAACTGAGCCACGTAGGTGCCCCAAGATTATAATCTTTTATTTTTGAAAAATGCTTGTGCTCTGTCTACTTATATCTTATTAATGAGATACTGAGAAATCCGGTAGGGTGAGAGGGAAGCCCAAAAAAGTTTGAAGAGGTCACCTCTTCATAGAGGTGCAACATTAAGAGTCTGTATCCTTTGTCCTTGGAACTTAGTAGGTATTTAGTAAAGTTATACTTAATGAATAAATATTTCCTCTTGTATCAGTTCTTATGGTGGAGCCTTAGTCAACCCCTCTGTGCTAGTTGTTCTTCCGTCTGAGTTTTAATAACATTTGTATCTACTTGTCTTAATACATGTCACATTGAATTGCAATACTATAATTTAATTACATGTCTGTCTCCCCCTACTGGCCAGCAATCTTCTTGAGGGCTAGAACTGTGCCTTTTTCTTTGTATGGGGAGTATCTGGTTGTTACTCCATATTCAGTGTGTCCCTGTTTTATGAATGAGTTAAGTATTCAGATAATAATTTTTATAGTACTCACATGCACACAGTGGGGGGAGGGTATAGACAGCAGTCTGTCAGTGTGTGTGTGTGTGTGTGTGTGTGTGTGTATCTGCCTCTGTGTGACCTTGAGGTAGGTAATGTTAATTTCTCAAAACATGAAATAAGAGAAAATGAGAACAACACTTTAAAGTTCACTTGATTTGGGGGATATATATGTATTCGTATGTTTGTGAAGGGTGGGGGAGGATGAGAGCCTGAGCATTTTTCTTCTTTTGAAGTGTATATAAGTTCATATTAAGGGTAATCAAGTGGGGATTTGGTGTATGTTGCAAAAATCCAGATTTAATCCATCTAAATTTTTAAAAATGTGCCCTCAAACTATTTTTTCAATAGCAATATCATGATGTGGGACATTGAAAATCTAATTGTTTCTTGACTTCTTAAACCATCACTGGTAGAGGCTCTGTAATTAATTTTTTTTCCCCTTAGGCAGTGGAGTAAAATCAGAATCTTAGAGAAAATAGGAGATGAAGAATTAATCTTGGTAAAAAAAAAATTGGCAATTTCATCTTTACAGGTGTGTAAATAAATGTCAGTTTACTACAGATTTAGTGAATGAGAACAAATTTTACTAACATACATAATGTACTAAGTTCAAAGCACTCTGATATAAAATGGTTTCTGGTTAGGAATAGTACTATTTTTCAGTCAAAATAGCTGAATAACCAGTAACATAATTTGTCAGGTAAAAACTAGAATTAGAAATCAGGAATGGTAGGGGGCACCTGGCAGATTTAGTCTGTGGAGCATGTGACTCTTAATCTCGAGGCTGTAGGTTCAAGCCACACAGTAGGTATAGAGATTACTTAAAAAATTTAAAGATCTTTAAAAACCAGGAATGGTAGAATAAACAGCAGCAGATCTAGAAATGTAGTGTCCCTTAGCAAATACCAAAGATCTCCCACCCTGGGGAAGATTTTTGTTAACCTCCTATCTATGAAGCAGTTTTCTAATTTATAGGGTGTCATTTGTTTCCAAAAGATCCCACCACTTCCCCTCTCTTTGCCAGAGCCATTTAAGCTGTCTGGAGTCTCCTTCCTTTGCCAGTTTCTTCTAGCTGCCTCAAGCTGCTGGTGTGGTTAAAGTTTCATTCCAGACTAGTGTCAGCATAGACCTGCAGTTAAGACCATTGGTTCTAGAACCAAAGTGCCAGGATTCAAATTCCAAACCAATTTTACTAGCTTTGTAACTTGGGCAAATTACTTCTGTCCTTCATTTTTTTATAAAGTAGGGAAGATGATAATTTTTATTTTTTTTTAAGATATTTTGTTTGATGGGGCGCCTGTGTGGCTCAGTTGGTTAGGCGACTGCCCTTGGCTCAGGTCATGGGGCTCGAGTCCCAAATTGGGCTCCCGGCTCCATGGGGAGTCTGCTTCTCCCTCTGACCTTCTTCCCTCTCATGCTCTCACTCTTCCTCTCTTACTCTCTTGCAAATAAATAAAAATCTTCAAAAAATTTTAAAAAAAGATTTTATTTGAAAGAGAAATAACAAGAGAGAGCACAATCGGGGGTAGGGGATGGGTTGGGGAGAAGGAGAAGCAGACTCCGTGCCAAGCAGGGAGCCTGACATGGGGCTGGATCCCAGATCATGACCTGAGCCGAAGGCAGATGCTTAACTGACTGAGCCACCCAGGTGCCCTGAAAGGATGATAATCTTTTTTTTTTTTTAATTTTTTTTTTAAGATTTTGTTTATTCATTTGACAGAGATCACAAGCAGGCAGAGAGGCAGGCAGAGAGAGAGAGAGAGAGGAGGAAGCAGGCTCCTCGCCGAGCAGAGAGCCCGATGTGGGGGCTGGATCCCAGGATCCCGGGATCATGACCTGAGCCAAAGGCAGAGGCTTTAACCCACTGAGCCACCCAGGTGCCCCAAGGATGATAATTTTATAGGGCTGTTGTTTACCTTCAGAGCAGTAGCCTTTCTGGGTGTCGTTATAGTAACAGCCTTTTCCTACTTTATGCAACTTAATTCCTTCTCTGATTTCATTGTACCTTTGGGGATGAGAATTGCCTAAGTCTCCAGGAAGAACTACTTCTTCTTTTTTTTTTTTTTTTAATTTGACAGAGAGAGACACAGAGAGAGAGGGAACACAAGCAGGGGGAGTGGGAGAGAGAGAAGCAGGCCTCCCACCGAGCAGGGAGCCCAACGCAGGCCTTGATCCCAGGACCCCGGGATCATGACCTGAGCTGAAGGCAGACGCTCAACAACTGAGCCACCCAGGCGCCCCAGAAAGAACTTTTTTTTTTTTTAAGATTTTATTTATTTATTTGACAGAGATCACAAGTAGGCAGAGAGGCAGGCAGAGAGAGAGGGGGAAGCAGGCTCCCTGCTGAGCAGAGAGCCCAATGCGGGCTCAATCCCAGGACCGTGGGATCATGACCTGAGCTGAAGGCAGAGGCTTTAACCCACTGAGCCACCCAGGCACCCCCAAAGAACTACTTCTAACATCTGGTAGATTGAGATATGTGAAGGTTTGTTTAATAAGGGGGCAGGAGTTATGGAAGGACAGGAGGAAGACGTGGAAGTCCCTAGTAGGTTTACCCTGCCAACGTCTGCCAGGTCTCACCCTGGTTAGGACACAGGGAGCTGGGTCTAAAATTAGATATTCTTTGGATAAAGAGAAACGGACCTGTGGGTCTGGTACGTAGCAGATTTTCCATACACTATAGTTTATATAGGAGCAAGACTGAGATCTTAGTTGGAACCAGATTATAGAGGACTTTATTTTAGAACACAGAGGGACCTTAAATTACTTACCTCCAAGGGAAAATTAGGATCTAGAGAAGTTAAATGACTTACTTAGCTGCCTAACATCACACAGCATAGTAGTAATAGTAGAATTGACACTAGATACTTTTGCTTATAGATACTTTTGGTTTCTTGTTTTTCTGTTATCCAAAAAACTTAGGTCAATTTTACCTTTTTTTCCCCTCTTCATTTGTAGAATAATGCCATCCTATTTCCTGACTTTCATAGAGTGACTATCTTAGGTATAAAAAAAACCTATTTGATATAGAATTTAAAATGATAAAACTGTACATTGGTTCTCTAGGAATGGTTTTGGTATGTTGTGTGATTTTTAAAAATTGTGGCAAAATACATATAACATAAAATTTGCCATTTTCACTATTTTTAAGTGTACAGTTCAATAGCATTAATTAATTAATTCACAGCTTTGTGCAACCATTACCACTATTTATTTCTGAAACTTGCTGATTATCCCAAGTAGAAACTCTAACCACAAAGCAGTAATTCCCCATTCCTCCTCCTCACAGCCCCTGGTAACTTTTTTTTTTTTTTTTTTTAAATTTGAGAGAGAAAGAGAGAATGAGAGAAGAGAGAGCATGAGAAGGGGGAGGGTCAGAGGGAGAAGCAGACTCCCTGCCAAGCAGGGAGCCTGATGCAGGACTCGATCCCGGGACTCCAGGATCCTGACCTGAGCCGAAGGCAGTCGCTTAACCAACTGAGCCACCCAGCCACCCACCCCCATAACCTTTAATCAGTTTTCTGTCTCTGTGAATTTGCCTGTTCTAGGTTCCTCATATAACTGAAATCGCATAATATTTATCCTTTTGAATCTGACCTCTTCCCCTTAGCATGATGTCTTTAAGGTTCATCCAAGGTGCCCCATGTGTCAGAACTCCATTCCTTTTTATTGCTGAGTAAGATTCCATTGTATCACTATCCCACATTCTCTTTATGTGTTTATCTGTAAATGGACCTTTGGGGTTATTTCTACCTTTTGACTATTGTGAATAATGCTGTTATGAATATTGGTATGAAAGTACCTGTTTGAGTCCCTGCTTTCAATCTTTTGGGTATATACCTAAAAGTGGACTTATTGGATCATATGGTAATTCTATGTTTAATTTTTTGAGGAATTGCCCTGCTATGATGTTTCCACCAGCAGTGCATAAGGGGTCCAGTTTCTCCATTTCCTTGCTAACACTTGTCTTTTTTTTTTTTTAAATAATAGATATCCTAATGGATGTGAAGTATATCTCATTGTGGTTTTGATTTGCATTTCCCTGACGATTAGTGATACTGAGAATCTTTTCATATGTGTATTGGTCATTTGTGTTTTGTTTTTTGGGTTTTTTAAAAATTTTATTTGTTTGACAAATCACAAGTAGGCAGAGTGGCAGGCAGAGAGAGAGGGGGGAAGCAGGCCCCCCGCTGAACAGAGAGCCCGACTCGGGGCTCTATCCCAGGACCCTGGGATCATGACCTGAGCTGAAGGCAGAAGCTTTAACCCACTGAGCAACCCAGGCGCCCCCCCCCCCCACTTTTTAAAAAATTTTATTTATTTATTTGACAGAGACCATAAGTAGGCAGAGAGGCAAGCAGAGAGAGAAGGGGATTGTTTTGTTTTTTAAGATTTTATTTATCTGACAGAGAGTGAGCAAGCACAGCAGACAGAAGGAGAGAGAAAAGCCAGCTCCCTGCTGAGCAAGGACCCGATGTAGGACTCCATCCTAGGACCCTGGGACCATGACCTGAGCCAAAGTCAGTCACTTAACCAGCTGAGCCACACGGGTGCCCCTGGTTTGTTTTTTAAGATTTATTTATTTTAGAGAGAGAAAGCAAGCAAGCGCCTCTGCAGCTGGGGGAGGGCAAGAGGAGAGAGAGAGAGAGAGAAAATCTCAAGCAGACTCAATGCTGAGCAGGGAGCCTCACACGGGCTTGATCTCATGATCCTGAGGTTATGACCTGAGCTGAAACAAAGAGTTGAATGGACGCTCAACCAACTGAGACACACAGGCACCCTGTATTGGCTATTTGTAGATCTTCTTTGAAGAAATGTCTAAGTCCTTTGCCCATTTTTGAATTGGGTTATTTTGTTGTTGAGTTGTAAGAATTCTTTATGTAGTCTAGATATTAATTCCTTATCAGATACATGATTTGCAAATATTATCTCCCATTCTGTAGTTTGTCTTTTCACTTTGTTGATAGTATCCTTTGCATAAAAGTTTTCAATTTCAATGAAGTCCAGTATATCTTTTTTTTTTTCTTTTGCTTTTGCCTTTGGTGTCATGTCTAAGAAATACAATGTTGTGAAGATCTTCCTTGTGTTTTCTAAAAATGTTAAGAGTTTTAACTTTTTTGGTTAGGTCTTTGATCCATTTTGAGTTAATTTTTGTATATGGTGTGAGGTAAGGGCCTAGCATTATTCTTTTGCATGTAGATATCCAGTTTTCCCTGCATCATTTGTTGAAAATGTATTTAATCTTAATTTACGTCTTAGAGCCGCATGTGGCTAGTTTCTACCATATTGGACAGCACAGCTATAGATGATCATATCTTTTTAGTCCTTTAATCTGTTAATGTGGTGAATTACATCAAGTGATAGGAGTGGAAATTCTCAGAACTAACAAATAGCTTTTGCATTCCTGGTACATCATGGAGTTCATTAACTACTTAACTTTTTTAGTCACTTGTCTATTCATATAAAATCAATTAAAATGACTGCAGTTGTTTAGAAAAAAATAGTGCTTTATCAAAAATGTTATTTAAGCAGTGTGTCTTGAATTAGTCTACCTCAAACCCTATTCTGATATTATCAAACTACAGTGCTTTTTTTTTTTTAAGATTTTATTTATTTGAGAGAGCGATATAGAGAAAGCAGGGGGAGGGGTAGAGGGAGAGTGAGAAGCAGGCTCCTCGGTGAGCAGGGAGCCTAATGTGGGACTCCATCCCGGGACCTTTGAGGTCATGACCTGATCCAAAGGCAGATGCTTAACTGACTGAGCCATCCAGATGCTGCCCCTACATTGCTTTATTTAAACATATGTGTATTACCTTTTTTCTTTTACAGATTGCCAATCATTTTTTATTGAGATACGATTCCTGTACTATGCAATTTACCCTTTTAAGGTGTACAGTTCAGTGGTTTTTAATATATTCACAAAGTTGTGCAGACATTACCACTGTCTAATTCCAGAACATTTTTAGTACCTCGAAGAAACCCAGAAGACATTGGCAGTGGTTCCCTATCTCTTTTCCCTCCAGCTCCTGGTAACCACTAATCTAGTTTCTGTCTCTGTAGACGTGTTTATTTTGGATATTTCATATAAATGTTATAATATGTAGTCATTTGTGACTGGTTTTCTTCACTGAGTAGTATGTTTTCAAAGTTCATCTGTGGTGTAGCATATATCAGGATTTCACTCCTTTTTATTGCTAAACAGTATTCCATTTTGTGGATATACTGTTTTTTTTTTTAAGATTTTGTTTGTTTATTTGACAGAGACTGCGCGAGAGAGGGAACACAAGCAGGGGGAGTGGGAGAGGGAGAAGCAGGCTTCCCGCTGAGCTGGGAGCCTGATATCGGGCTCAGTCCCAGGAATTACGACCTAGGCTGTACACAGATGCTTAATGACTGAGCCAGCCACCCAGGCACCCCTGGATATACTTTTATCCACTTATATCTAGTAGATATATTTTTATCTACTCCTCACTTGATGGACCTTTGGGTTGTTTTCTGCGTTTTGGCTGTAATGAATAATGTTACGAATTTTTGTGGGTATATGTGTGTACGTACCTAGGAATGAAATTGCTGTGTCATATGATAACTCTGTTTAACGAGGACCTACCTGCCAGACTTTTCCCAGAGGGGTTGTTGTACTCTTCTGCATTTCCACCAACTGTGTATGAGGGTCTCACTTTCTTCACACCCTCGCCAGCGCTTATTATCTGACTAATGGGTATGAAGTGGTGTCTCCTTAACGGCTTTCATGTGCGTTTCCTTAATGACTAATGATGAGCTCATGACTGATAGTGTTTCATGTGCTTTTGGAGCCGGTTATATATCCTTGAGAAATAATTATTCAAGGTCTTTGCCCTTTGCCTGTTTCTTAAAAAATTTTTGTCATTTCATTATTAAGTTGTAGGAGTTTTTATATATTCTATATGTCTATCTAGATATAAATATATATTCTGGATACTTGTGAGATGCACGATTTGCAAATATCTTCTCCCATTCTGTAGTTTGACTTTTATTTTTCTTGATTGTGTTTTTTGAAGCATAAGAAATGTTAATTTTGAGGAAGTTCAGTTCATTTATTTTGTTATTGTTAGACTGTTTTGATGTCATATCTAAGAATCCATTACCTAATCTAAATTCATGAATATTTACACCACATTTTGTTAAGAACTACAGTTTCAGCCTTTACATTTAAGTCTTTGATCCATTTTTAATGTGCTTTTTTGTGTGTGTGTGGTATATGATACGGGTTAGAGGTCCAACTTCATTCTATCACATGTGGATACTGTTGTTCCAGCACAGTTGCTTAAAAGGACTCTCATCCTGGGGTGCCTGGGTGGCTCAGTCAGTTAAGTGTCCAACTCTTGATCTCTGCTCAGGTCTTTATCTCAGGCTCCTGATTTTGGCCCCCTGCATTGGGCTCCTTTCCCCATTGCATTATTTAGGCATCCCTGTTGAAAATCAGTTGACTATAGGGGCGCCTGGGTGACTCAGTCGTTCAGCATCTGCCTTTGGCTCAGGTCATGATCCCAGGGTCCTGGGATTGAGCCCCACATCGGGCTCCTTGTTCAGGGGAACCTGCTTCTCCCTCTCCCAGTCCCCCTGCTTGTGTTCCCTCTCTCACTGTGTCTCTGTCAAATAAAATCTTTTAAATAAAAAATAAAAAATAATTTTAAAAAAAGAAAATCAGTTGACTATAAATGTAAAGGTTTATTTCTGGGTTCTCAGTTCTGTTCTGCTGATCTATATGTCTGTCCTCATGCCCAAACCACACAGTCCTGATTATTATATAGCCTTCTTAGTAAGTTTTGAAAGCAGGCAGTGTGAGTCCTCCAATATTACTCTTTTTTCAAGATTGTTTTGGCTATTCTGGTTCCCTTCGTTTCCATAGGAATTTTAAGATGATTTTGCTAATTTCTGCAGAAAAAAAGGCACCTGGGATTTCATTAGATACTGTGTTGAATCTGTACATCAATTTGAGGAGTACTGCCATTATCATAATAAATCTTGCAGTCCATGAACACAGGATGTCTTTCCATTTATTTAGATCTTCAGTTTCTTTCGACAATGTTTTGTATTTTTTTTTCCAGTGTACAAGTCTTGGCTTTTTGGTTAAATTTATTTCTTCGTATTTTTTGATGCTATTATAAATAGAATTGTTTTCTTAATTTCATTTTTGGATTTTTCATTGTTAATATATAAATATACAACTGATTTTGTTAACTCAAATTTTTGTGTGTGTGGATTCCATAAAGTTTTCTATGTACAAGATCCTGCCATTTGTGAATAAAGATGGTTCTACTTTTCTTTTCAAACTTGTATGTCTTTTTTTGCCTAATTGCCTTCACTAGAACTTGTAATACGGTGTTGACTAGAAGTGATGAGAGCAGACATCCATGTCTTACTCCTCATCTCAGAGAGAAAGCTTTCAGTCTTTCACCAGTAAGTGTGATGTTAGCTGTGGGTTTGTGGTAGATGCCCTTTATTAGCTGGAGGAAGTTACCTTCTATTCCTAATTTGTTCAGTGTCTTTTATCATGAAAGGATGTCAGATTTTCCCAAATGTCCTTTCTGCATTTATTGAGAGGATCATTATCATTTTTGTCCTTTTTTTTTTTTTTAAGATTTCATTTATTTGAGAGAGTGAGTGAGCACGAATGGGGGGAGGGGCAGAGGGAGAGGGAGGAGCAGGCACCCCACAGAGCAGGGAGCCCAATGTGGGGCACAGTCCTGGGACTCCAGGATCATGATCTGAGCCAAAGGCAGACACTTAACCAACTGAACCATCCAGGCACCTCTCATGTGCTGATTTTTAAATTTAATATTTCACAAGCACTTTTCAGTGTTACTTGTTGTAATAAATATGTTGATGGTCACATTATATTCACTAGAATATATGTTAGCCTTGGATGGCTTAGCCGTTTTACTATAGGACAAGTCTAGTTTTATGTGACCTTTAGAAAATGATTTCTCTTTCTCACCTCATTCCACTCCCCCAAATATCTAAGAGAGGCAGATGGTTGCTGGCATCAAGGAATATTCCCTGCTCAAAATTCCTGATTTCTTCGCTCTGCTCTGTTCTTTTACTTTTTAGGTGTATAATGTAAAGGCATCTTAAGACGATGCCCTTTCCATCATTCTTTTTTACTACATGTTTATAAAAGGGAATGCCAAAAGTTTCTATATAATGATTGATAACCTATTTGCATCTAACCTTGCCTCACTGTCTTTTCTTCATCATCTAGGAGAGATATTAGGGTATTAGTATTTACTAGTATATTAGTATATTAGATATTACTATTTTAGTAACTAATATTAGTATAACTAATAATTAGTATAACTAATATCTAATATCTGTATCCCTTGAGCTTGACCTACCTGTCAGTACTAAGTGTTCATTTACATGGCCATTTTTACCATTTAATACAGTTACTCACCACTTGACTAAGGGTGGTGAATTTTTTTAAGGCAGTTTTAAAATTCTTTTCATTGTTTGGATGCTGGAAAATACAAGTTTGCTTATATAGTTTGGTTATCTAAACAGAATAAACCATTATTGATTATAAACTCACTGTGGGCCCTGCAAAGTACAAATTGGTTTTGAGGGAAAATGTGGTTGGAATAGATTTCAGTGTTCACTTTGGGCCTGGTATTTTCTGTGACACTTGGTTCAGTGAGGGCTGGGATCTATGGGAGACCGTTAACTTCCTCTGGGCTGCCTAAAATGGCCTGTATGGAAATCACCTAGAATGAAAAAGCACAGCACGCTGGTAAGCCATTTTGAATTATTTGACAGTGTTGGTGGGCTGAAGGAGATTGATGGTTGCTTTCCTTAGTATTAAAGTAGCCTTGCCTTTTGGGTTTTATCTGTAGCAGATTGTGTTATTGCCTACTGATTTCCAAGCTTATTGCAAGGATTGAAAATGTTCTTGTGCTTTTTAAAAAGATTTATTTATTTATTTTTAGAGGGAGGACAGAGGGGCAGAGGGAGAGGGAGCAAATCCTCAAGCATACTCCCTTGCTGAATGGTAGCCTGACTCAGGGCTCAATCCCAGGACCGTGAGGTCATGACCTGAGCTGAAACCAAGGGTTGCACGTTTAAACAGCTGAGCCACCTGGGTGCCCCAGGATTGAATATATATTTAAAGCGCTTAGAGGTTTGCTATAGATACTGGTTTACTTTCGCTAGGGTTTATGTAAAGATGAGGATAGGCAAAAAAACAACATTCTTACAGTATTAAAACTGATACAGATAGTTTTCACATTATTGCTGATTTATCAGTTGCAGCAATCAAAAAGAAAACAATCCAGATTCATTTTTCTGTTGTCTTTAAGTGCCTTCCCCATATCCTTATACTCTGTATATTGGAAATGTAAATGGAAGAAGGAATTCTTGAATATAGGAAGAAGAAAAGCATATAAAAAAGAAGGATGGGGGAACTTCTGGTTACCATGTTAGAAATGTTGGGCTAGTCGGTGATTATGTCCTCCTTACTGAAGAAGAATCAGTAATGGTAGACCTAGGAAAGGTTAAAGTTTGAAAATGTGACTGGGATTTTTTTTTGACAAGTGTATTAGAAGTTACAGTGCATGTGAGGGGAGGGGGCATCTACATTTATTTTAATGGTGTTGCCCTTGCTCTGTGGAATTCATCTTTTGGAGTTCTCTTCAGAAACATATAAATGAAGTATAGTAAGGAGGGGAACTAAGGATATCTTTTTTCTTTACTTTTTTAAGATTTTATTAGGGGTGCCTGGGTGGCTCAGTGGGTTAAAGCCTCTGTCTTCGGCTAAGGTCATGGTCTCAGGGTCCTGGGATCGAGCCCCCTGCATTGGGCTCTCCGTTCAGCAGGGAGCCTGCTTCCACCTCTCTCTACCTGCCTCTCTGCCTCCTTGTGCTGTCTCTCTCTCTGTCAAATAAATAAATAAAATCTTTTAAATAAATAAATAAATAAAATATTTTATTAATTTGAGAGAGAGCATGAATGGTGGGGAGGGGCAGAGGGAAAGGGAGAAGCAGACTCCCTGCTGAGCAGGGAGCCCGATGTGGGGCTCAGTCCCAGGACCCTGAAATCATGACCTGAGCCAAAGGCACACACTTAACTGACTGAGCCACCTGATGATGTCTTTTATAAAAACAAATTCGCTCAGCTGTGGTACCCCTGAGGCTAGTGATGGTAGCTGGTATTGATGACTGCCATACCTCAGCCCAGGGGCTGCTCGGTTGCACCCCCGCCATCCCCCGTGGGCAACTTCACCAGGGCCACTTTGGATACCATTTCCAAGACCTCCAGCTACTTCACCCCCGACCTCTGGAAAGAGACTGTGTTCCCAGGTCTCCCTATCAGGAATGCACTGACCGTCTTGTAAAAACCCAAACCAGAGTCTCTATACAGAGGATCTAGGCTCCCACTATGGCCACCACATAGTTTTATACAAGAAAAATAAAGTGAATTAAAACTTGTTTAAAAAAACAAACAGACTCGTTAGAAATTGTCAGTGAAAATACCCTCACCCCAAATCTATCTAAAAATATTTTGACCAGTGATGGCATTATTGGAATAAGTGAAAAGTTTACCAAAATTAGGTCTTCTTTTGGTCTTTGAGCTGGGACTTCAGGCAGCAAAGGTGTTAGGTAAGGGTGTTAGGAGTTTTGGGGACATATGGAAAAGATATCAGGTATCCCTCAGTGTTTTCAACCCAAACGTAACCTGGCATGTTAAATCTAGCTCTCTGCTGTTAACAGTCATTTTTGTTTCCTTTAATTTTTATTTTTTATGACTCATTCCTGCCCCTTTCTTGACCCCCATTCCCAAAAGACCTTTCCCCAATATCTAATTTTAAATTCCAGGTTTGATTGTTCATAGCACATCCTAGGGTAGGGCTACTATGTTTACCCTTGCCTCTACCGTGCCCACACTGATTGTCCTTTGTGTACGTATTCAAGAAATTTCAGCAAAATTTGACACTGGCTAAAGTAAATACACTAGAAGGTAAATTTGCAGCAGGAGCAACATGTTATCTTTAAAAAAAAAAAAAAAGCTTGTGGTCACCTGGGTGGATCAGTGGGTTAATAAGCCTCTGCCTTCGGCTCAGGTGATGATCTCAGGATCCTGGGATCAAGGCCCCACATTGGGCTCTCTGCTCAGCGGGGAGCCTGCTTCCCTGTCTCTCTCTGCCTGCCTCTCTGCCTGCTGGTGATTTCTGCCTGTCAAATAGATAAATAAAATCTTAAAAAAATTAGCTTGTGAAATATTCATATGCTGTAAAACTCACCCATAAATGTATATTATTAATTGGCTTTTTAGTATATTCACAGTTGTACAAATATCACCATTCTTTAATTCCAGAATATTTTCATCGCTCCTGAAAGAAACCCAGACCATTAACCGTCACTTCCTATTCCTATTCCTTTCCCCAGCTCCTGGCAACTACTAATCTACTTTCTATCTCTATGGATTTGTCTTTCTGGACATTTCTCTCTCTTTTTTTTTTTTTTTGGTTTTGTTTTGTTTTTTTAAAGATTTATTTATTTATTTATTTGTTTTATAGAGAGAGAGAGATCACAAGTAGGGAGAGAGGCAGGCAGAGGGAGAGGGGGAAGCAGGCTCCCCGCCGAGCAGAGAACCGGATGTGGGCCTTCATCCCAGGACCCTGAGACCATGACCCAAGCTGAAGGAGGCTTAACTCACTGAGCCACCCAGGCGCCCTATTCTTGAGATTTCATGTAAATAAAATTACATCATCTGTGGTACCTGGTCTGTTGTATTTGGCTTCTTTCACTTAGCATAAGTTTTCAAGATCCTTCCATGTTGTAGTTAACATGTCAGTATTTCATTCCTTTTTATGGCCAAATAATATTCCTCTGTGTAAATATACAACGTCAGTCAGTTGACATTTGGGTTAATGCTGCTATGAACATCTGTGTACCAAGTTTTTGTGTGGACATAAGTTTTAAATTCTTTTAGATATGTACTTAGGAGTAGAATTGCTGGTCATAAGATAACTCTATGTTTAATATTTTTAGGAACTTCTGAGCTGTTTCCCAGAGTGGTTGTACCATTTTACATTCCTGCCAACAGTATACAGGGGTTCTAGTTTCTCTACATTCTCACTCTCACTTGTTATTGTCCACCTTTTTAAATTTTTTTTTTTTTTTAAGATTTCATTTATGTGAGAGAGAAAGAGTGAGCAAGATAGAGCATGAGCAGGGGGAGAGGCAGAGGGAGAGGGAGAAGCAAACTCCCTGCTGAGCAGGGAGCCCGAGGCTGGGCTCCATCTCAGGACTCTGGGATCATGACTGACTGAGCAACCCAGACACTGCCCCTATGGTCCACCTTTTGATAATGGCCATCCTAGTGCTTGTGAAGTGATGTCTCATTGTAGTTTTAATTTCCATTTCCCCTAATGACTGATATTGAATATCTTTTCATGTGTTCATTGGCCATTTGTATATTTTCTTTTCTTTTCAAGTTTTATTTGAGAAATCTTTATACCCAGCCTGGGGCTCAAACTTAATAATCAAGAGTCCCATCCCCCCTCCTTTTCTTTAAGATTTTATTTATTTATCTGTCAGAGAGAGCACAGGTGGGAGGAGCGGCAGGCAGGGGGAAAAGCAGACTTCTCTGTGAACAAGGAGCCAGATGCAGGACTCCATCCCAGGACCCTGGGATCATGACCTGGGCCATAGGCAGACACTTAACCAATATGCCACCCAGGCATCCTGAGCCATATCCTCTTCTGACTGAGCCAGCCCAGCACCCCTGTATATTTTCTTTAGGGAGATGTTCTAAAGCCCAATATTGATGGTCTGCTATTTGGAATGCTATTACTTAGGTTAACGTTCTTATCTGATGTAAAGGAGTTTTTGCTTCATTAATTCAAATTAATTCATTAATTCAAATGTCCTTAAAGATGGTTTTATTTTTTTTTAAAGATTTTATTCATTTATTTGACAGACAGAGGTCACAAGTAGGCAGAGAGGCAGGCAGAGAGAGAGAGGAGGAAGCAGGCTCCCCGCTGAGCAGAGAGCCCGATGCGGGGCTCGATCCCAGGACCCTGAGATCATGACCTGAGCCGAAGGCAGAGGCACCTGAGTGGCTCAGTTGGTTAAGCGTCTTCCTTCAGCTCAGGGTCCTAGGGTTGAGCCCTGCATCTGGCTCCCTGCTCAGTGGGGAGCCTACTTCTCCCTCTGCCTCTACTCCCCCCCGACTTGTGCTCTCTCTTTAGCTCTCTCTCTCTCAAATAAATAAACCTTAAAAAAAAAAAAAAAGGAAAGAAAACTAATGTAGATACTGCTCTTTCCCCTATGAAAATACTGTATTTTGTATCCTGACCTGAAATTGTCTATAAAGACAGTTGTTCCCCAATCTTTAGTGGACCCTGTTTGGTTATATTTCTATTGTAAATTTATATCTCTAGGGTCAAAGAGTTATCAGAGGTAAAATTCACAAGTAGGAAACCAGTGACTCCTCAAAATTTTGTTATGTTCTGTACATTCTGAGGACATTAGCTGACCTTTAGTTGAGAGAAAGATCTATAAGACAAGGAAAATTGATGTTTGACATAACAACTGAAGTTGAAAGTACAGGACATTGAAGTGTGCACGTGTTTATGGGCTCTTTTAGATAGGCATGAAAAGTACATGATTTGATCCTTATGTCCCTCTCTCCACAGCGTGGTACCATGCGACGACGCTATGAAGATGATGGCATCTCAGATGACGAAATTGAAGGGAAAAGAACTTTTGACTTGGAAGAGAAACTCCACACCAATAAATATAATGCAAATTTTGTTACTTTTATGGAGGGAAAAGGTCAGTATCATTTTGGTTCAGGAGACCTATAGTCCCTTGATGTAGGAGGTTGTAGATTCTGGGAACTGTGGGCTCGGAATCTATGCAGCTAAATATTGCCCATTGATGTTGTGATGCTGTTTATTTTCTCTTATTCTACAGTGCCATTCAGTACACACACACACACACACACACACACACACACACACAAACACACACAACCCCATCCCCTAATCCTCCCACCCTGTGAGTCATTCCCTGCTATATGAGAAGAAACAAGCCTTTATTAGGGCCAGAAGCACTGTTGGAGTTTTTCCCTGAAGTCCTTTCCCTTCTTCCATCCCTTGCTTTGGGTTTAATTAAAAGTAGTACAGTAAAAATTCATTTATGCATGCATCCCCTCTCCCCAAACAAAACAGAGGTGGGATTCCGTGTGTACCATGAGGCTTTTTTGCTCCTTGGCAAAGTGACAAGGATGTTACGGTATGTATTATAGTGGACAGAATTAAATTTTTTGGCTTTTAAGAGACCGGGTGATGATAATTTCTGCTTAGGATTTAGAAGGTAACTCAATTATAGTACTACCCCCCGTTGGTTAAATTCTGTTTACTATGTAAATATAGACTTAGCAAACCCCTTGAACCCTGCCTGTCAGGATGCTTTTCCTGTATCCTGAGAGATGCTTTTTATAACAAGCATGTATCTAACAGAGCGAAACTATATACACAGAAACAGCAAACACTATCTCTACCTTATTACTTAGGATCTTTTTTTATGGTCCTTTCATCTTTTTCCAGCTGTACCTCTTGCCTTTCTAATAATTGTTTTCTTATGGTGACAGATTTTAATGTAGAGTATATCCAGCGGGGTGGCTTAAGAGACCCTCTGATTTTCAAGAATTCTGATGGACTTGGAATAAAGTAAGTATTGTCAGCCTGATTTGTTAGGTTGCAAAATGATCATATTATACCAGGGCTATAGACAATGCCATATTGATAACCCAAAGCAGTAGATAATTGAAAATAATCCCCCATTTAGATTTTAAAAGTGTGTATTTTTCTTCTTTTGTTACAAAAACAGTTCATGGCTGTTCTAGTTAAGTGAGAAAATACAGGTGAGCTAAAAAGAAATAATTTTAAATCTCTTAAAATCTGTTACCCTGAGATATTTTTTCTTATATTTAAAATATATTGTTTTTTATATATTTAAAATATATTGTTTTTAAACCTAAATACAAGATTTTTGTGTCTCAGCTTAGGAGTTTTTAGTACTCTAAGAAGAAACTCACACTGACTAGAGAAGGTGTGCTTCCTGTTTACACTTACTGGTGTTTGTTTCATAGGATGCCAGATCCAGACTTCACTGTGAATGATGTCAAAATGTGTGTGGGTAAGTATTGAGCTTTATGGCCTTTGTGTCTTTTAGGCAAAGATTTAAGACTTGGGACTGAATTCTAAATTTCTGACTGAGGTTTAAGGCTTAGGAACATGGAACATGGAAGTACATGTTCCTTGATTGAAGTACCCCATTTGAAGTAGTTTTTTAATAGAACACTGCTCTTAGCAACTTAGCGAATTTTCTCAAAGGGAGTTACAAAGTTGCTTCATTTAGTACTCATTAGGCATAGAACTCTATTTCTCTCCTTTATCACTCTCTGTCCCTCCCTCTCTCCATGAAGAGCCTGTTCGAGGATATTTTATATCTCTGAACCGAGAATGAAACTCATTCATATCTGTGATTCTCTTCTGTTCCCTAAAAACAGTAGAGAAATTTCCTGGTAATTTTCACCAATGCTACATTTGGCAACTTGGTCAACATTTAAAACTTTTTAAGCTGAAGCATGGAACTCTTGATCTGGGGGTTGTAGGTTCGAGCCCCGTGTTGGGTGGAGAGATTTCTTAAAATCGATCAGTCAATTAGTGTAAGCTAAGAAATAGAAATATATTAAAGTTTCTCTTTATCAGTGACTGGCTAACTTGTCTTTCGTCTGATTTATATTTTATTCAAAATTGAGGAAAAGAAAGGAAATTGGATCAATCTAATTAAAGAAAAAAAACTTCCTGTGTCGGTAAAAATTCAGGTCAATTTTGTGCAGACCATTTGGTGTTCAGTGCAGCCCTGAGACCCACCAGGAAGGATCCTTAGGAATTCAGGCATGGTCACTCTCCTATACACATTAAAGCAGTAAAATGGTTTAAAACCTTTTGGAAATGTTTCAAACAGGTCATGAAACAGAAGGAGGTTTTTGTAATGCTTTCCTCCCCACATTACTTTTGTTAAGTTTTGTCCTCTATGTTGAAGCTCCAGTACAAACTCTTGCTTTGGAAATTAAGTATTGCAGTACTATCTCTTAGCCACTTGAGGGCCCTTTTTAGATAGTTGGATAACTTCTTTTTTTCTAAGAGGCGAAAGTCACAGATAACCCAGCTAGAGGAAGGTTCTCTAATTCCCTCTATTTTTTATTCCCTTACTATTTCTTTGTTAGATTCCAGCTATCTGCCTGTCACTGTGTATTTCCTAGTTTCTAGCACAATCTCTGGAGTATAGTAGGTACTCAGTAAATCTGTTGAGTAATTAAAAAGCTTTCCCACTCTTCATAAAGCAGGGGCTTTCTCAGGGGACCTCCTGAAAATCTTCTTGAGTATATAAGATCTGTCAGTAGACTTCTTTTCCTAACAGACCTCCAGGACAGTAATAACTTAATAGACCGCAGTAGCATTTCTCTGTTGGTCAGGCATTCTTACGGTTTGTGATCCACAGTGCATTGCATCAGAATCCTCTGTGGTACTTGTTAAAAAATAAAGACTTCTGGATCCCATCATAGACTTAATGGTATCCAAATTTTCCAAGCTATACAAATATAAGGACTTAAACTCAGTCCTTATTCAATTGAATACTCCTTATTCAATCACTGGTCTCTTTTTGGATTTTTTCCCACTTCCTTCCCACTTTCCTATTTCTCCAGTAATATGTTCACTGCTAATAATGATCTTTGGAACCCCGTCATAACCTTGTATTTTACGGATAGACCTTTGGGTGGTCATAAATATCTTTGCCATGATTTAAAATACAGCAGCGGGGCACCTGGGTGGCTGGCTTAGTTGGTTAAGTGTCTGACTCTTGGATTCAGCTCAGGTCATGATCTCATGGATTGTGAGATCGAACCCTGTATCAGGCTCCATGCTCAGTGGGGTACCTGCTTAAAGAAGGATTCTCTCCCTTTGCCTGTCCCTTCCCCTCCCCACCCCGCTCACCTGCACTCGTGCTGTCTGTCTCTCAAATAAATAAATAAGTCTTTAAAATAGAGCAGTGAGGGTGCCTGGGTGCTCAGTGGGTTAAAGCTTCTGCCTTCAGCTCAGGTCATGGTCTTAGGGTCCTGGGATCGAGCCCCGCATCAGGCTCTCTGCTCGGTAGGGAGCCTGCTTCCCCCCTCTCTCTGCCTACTTGTGATCTCTGTCTGTCAAATAAATAAAATCTTTAAAAAGAATAAAATAAAATAGAGCAGTGATTGTATCTAACCTAACAGATTTAGCATAAATTTCAGCTGATGCCTAACTTTATATTCATCCAAGTTGTTTGAAGTCCAGATTTTTTTTTTCTCGGATAACTAATGATTGTCAAAAGGTAGTCAACAAAATATTGGTGATTGTAATAATCCATTATCACTACATGTACTTTGGCTAATCCAGTCTTCTTTTCTACCTAAAGTAAAATGCTACATTTCCAGTGTTAGTTCATGTCCCATAAAGAAGAAAACCAGGGGCACCTGGGTGGCTCAGTGGGTTAAAGCCTCTGCCTTCAGCTCAGGTCATGATCCCAGGGTCCTGGGATCGAGCCCCGCATCTGGCTCTCTGCTCAGCGGGGGGCCTGCTTCCTCCTCTCTCTCTGCCTGCCTCTCTGGCTACTTGTGATTTCTGTCTGTCAAATAAATAAATAAAATCTTAAAAAAAAAAAAAAAAAAAGAAGAAGAAGAAAACCAGACTATTGTGTAAACTTTAGGTGATGGGGTATATTGGTTGAGAGTATAGACTCAAAACTGCCTGGTTTCATACTTCAACTCTATTAATTACTAGCTGTGTAACCTTGGACAATTTACTTAAATATAAGATGTTCAGAATAGTGTCTAATACAAAGTACATGCTCAATAAATGTTAGCTATTACTATGATTCATTATTTTATCTAAGTACTCTGGTACATACAGAGTCTTGGGTGCTCTGGTACCATTGGCAGAATGGAATTGCTTTTGCTTTGATCTGCCTTATTGAAGGAAAAAATTCACTTACTTTTTAAAAATTGTGGTAAAATACAAACAACATAAAACTTATTGTTATCATAGTTTTAAAGTATGCAGTTCAGGGGTGCCTCGGTGGCTCGGTCGTTAAGTGTCTGCCTTCAGCTCAGGTCATGATCCCAGGGTCCTGGGATCGAGCCCCACATCCGGCTCCTTGCTCAGTGGGAAGCCTGCTTCTCCCTCTCACACTCCCCTTGCTTGTATTCCCTCTCTCACTGTGTCTCTCTCTGTCAAATAAATAAAATCTTTAAAAAAATAATAAAGTATACAGTTTAGTGACATTAATTATATCACAACTTGCAGCCATCACCGGTATCTAGTTTCAGAACTTTTTCATCACCTGAAATGCAAACTCCATATATAGGAAGTAGTCACTCCCTATTCCCTCCTATGCATAGTCCTGGCAGCCACTTTGTACTTTTTATATGGATTTGCCTGTTGTGGATATTTCATATAAATAGAACAGTAAAATATGTAGCTTTTTGTGTCTGTTATATTTGTATTATATTATGTTCCAGCATGTAATAACACTTTATCCCTTTTTAGTGTTGGATAATAGTCACCCGTGGATAAACCACATTTTGTTAATGCATTCATTTATTAATGGACATTTGAGTTGTTTCCATCCTTTAGCTATTGTGACTAAAGCTGCTGTGAACATTCACGTACAAGTTCTTGTTTGAACATCTGATTTTGACTCTGTAGATTCATACCTAGGAGTGGAAATTGCTGGGTCATACGGTCATTCTCTTTTTAACTTCTTGAGGAACCACCTCCCTGTTGTCTGTCGCAGCTGCACCACTTTACATTGTTAGCAGCAAAGTCTTGACGGTTCCAGTTTTGGCCAGCTTATGGCTGTCATAGTGAGTGTGAAATGGTATTTCAATGCAGTTTTGATTTAGGCATTCACATTTTCTTCCAAAATACGAAGGGTACGTGTGATTCATTGCCTTATATTATCAGTTGTATTTTCCTGTGTTCTGCCACGTCTGCTTGATTGCGGCTGTGTTCTGCCATGTCTGTTGATTGCGGCTGTGTTCGGCCACATCTACTGATTGCTGCTGTGTTCTTGTGGTGTTCTTGTCCTCCTTTTATCTCTGATCTGTGACGAGATTCCATACTTCTTGGAGGCAGGGGACCAGGTCTTGTACTACCTGTTAAACCCATGAAGTCCAGGTATATAGTAGGTGTTTGTTAGTTTCTTACAAATTGAACAGTATTCTTAACATTACACAGCAGCCTTTTATTCTCTCTCTCTCTCTCCCGACCACTATGATCTTAACTTTTTAAAGCTGTCCTGCCTCTCCATATCTTCTCTTAAGCTGCTGCCTCTGCTCGCAATTCTCTGTTGACTCTTTCTTGTTTAGAGTCTGTTTATTCTAAGGCCCAGCCTAAATGTCTCTTCTTTTCCTAAAAGGCTTCTCTAGTCAGTCCAGTGTTATTTAAGGAAAAAAAAGTATTATCCTTTTATTTTTACTACTGTTTAATTGACACCTACTTTGTGTTAAACAATTTATTTCATTGACTAAATCCACATAGCAGCTTACAAGGTGGTATTATTCCCAAGTTACAGAAGATATTGAGGCGCACAGAAGTTAAATAACTTTCCCAACTGTTACTAGAGATGAGATTTAAATTTAGGTATCGTTGGCTTTGAAGCTGTTGTTTTTTCCCCCATACTGTTTTGTGCATTCTGCCTTTTGTTGTAGTTGTTACAGTTGGTTGAGAATCTGATACCAGTCTTTATGTCCATCATGGTGTCTTTATCATTCAGTGAATATTTGTTAAATGAATGAAAAGGGGGGTTTATATTAAAAATGCTTAACAGGTTTGGGAAATAACTCTTTTAAACAAAAGAATATATCACTATTTTGGATCCTTTATTCAAATTGTAAGATGGATCTAGGTCCCCAAACTGCTTCAAAACAATGTAGCTTGGTGGATAAGAGCATTGACTATAGAGTTGGTCCAGGATTTTTGTCCTGGAGGTTACCTACTACCTATTTTCTCACCTATGAAATCAAAATTTAGTACTTAACATTTAGAATTGATGGAATTGAGTGAGATATTGAATATAAGATTTCTTTCTTGACCATATAGAGATATGCCATAGGGAATTGCTTTTAATATTACCTGTTGTCTTTTCCACTCTCCCTGGTTTTATTTTCTATTGATTATCCTTTTGCGTGACAATTCTTTATTCCTGAATATCCTAAATAAAGGATAGCTTGTTTTCTTCCACTTTTGTTTTATATTCTTAATATATTAAGGATAATAGTGGCTCAGTGGAGATGATTGATACATCTTTCGTGGCAGGGAGTCGTCGCATGGTGGATGTCATGGATGTGAACACACAGAAAGGCATTGAAATGACCATGGCTCAGTGGACACGCTACTATGAGACCCCAGAGGAGGAACGAGAAAAACTCTATAATGTCATCAGTCTAGAGTTCAGCCACACCAGGCTGGAGAACATGGTGCAGAGGCCCTCCACGGTTAGTCGTAATAATTTTTTCCACGTTTTCATTGTCACCAAGAGAGTTGTTTATACAATGGGAGAATGGGAGAATCTGTAACTTCTTATACATACCAAGATGAAATTGATAAACAAGACAATTTGATAATAACCTTCATTTGTAAGAAGTTCATCATTTTTTAAAATCACTTAATTTTATATGGGAGGGGCCATTTAGTTCTGATCACCAGTAACCTGATTTAAGAATAACATTGGTCTTTGCATGGAGTGGAGAAGTGTCTTAAAATTCACTCTTAAAAGACTTGCTGAAAAGCTTGAGGGAAAATTAGTTTAGAGACAAGTGATCATTTTTATGAGATGGTTTCTGGAGCAGATTCCACTGGATGGCTAGTAAACAGACAAACCATTCTAAGGGAAAGTTGTTTGGTTTTGATCCTTCACTCTCCTGAAGGTAGATGCTGATTTAGCTCATCTCTTTGCAAAGTAGTAGCTATCTACAGAATGTTGAAACACTTACTTCACTTTGAAATATGCCTAGTCATTTTTGGACCATTTTTATTCATTTAATTCCTATCTCAGAACTCACTTGAGTTATATATTAGGTATGGAATAGCAGAACTAGCAATATTCTAATCATTTCTTTTGTTTTGTTTTTTTTAAATTTTATTTATTTGACAGAGCGAGAGAGTGAGAGAGAGAGAACAAGCAGGGGGAGTGGCAGGGAGAGGGAGAAGCAGGTTCCTGCAGAGCAGGAAGCCTGACGTGGGGCTCAGTCCCAGTACCTTGGGACCATGACCTGAGTAGAAGGCAGACGCTTAACGACTGAGCCAACAAGGCGCCCCTAATTATTTGTTTTGGAGTCAAGATCTTGGGTGCCTGAGTGGCTCAGTCAGTTGGGCATGTGCCTTCAGGTCAGGTCATGGTCTCAGGGTCTTAGGATCAAGCCCTACACTGGGCTCCCTGCTCAGTGGGGAATCTGCTTCTCCCTCTTTCTCTGCCCCTCCCCACTGCTTGTCCCCCCTCCCCCAACTAAATAAATAAATCTTTAAAAAATAACAATAAAAAAGTCAAGATCTTGGTGGATTTTTTTTTTTCTTAAGATTTTATTTGTTTATTTGACAGAGAGAGATCACAAATAGGCAGGTAGGCAGGCAGGCAGAGAGAGGGGGGGAAGCAGGCTCCCTGCTGAGCAGAGAGCCCAACGCGGGGCTCGATCCCAGGATTCTGAGATCATGACCTGAGCCGAAGGCAGAGGCTTAACCCACTTAGCCACCCAGGTGCCCCAAGATGTCGGTGTTTTATTCTATTCTTTTAAATTATCCCGGTCACACCTTTTGACTTTCGAAGTTAAAATATAATTGCTTTTAATAGTTATTTTATATATACACCTATATTCAGCTTACTAGTAATGTTATTATCATAAGACATTGATAATGTACAGACCAACAGGAAAATGTTCTCAGTATTTCACTATTATCTGAAGAGACAGTATATAATTTTTTGTCACTGCTTCTTGTTACTGGAGCTGCTACAGCTACATAGAGATTTTCTTGGGGTGCCTGGGGGCTCAGTCACTTAAATGTCCTACTCTTTTTTTTTTTTTTTTCAAGGTTTTATCTATTTGTTTGAGAGAGGAAGAGTGAGAGTGAGAAGCAGACTCCCCGCCCTGCAGAGTCCCCATGGGGGGCTCAGTCCCAGGAACCTGAGATCATGACCTGAGCTGAAGGCAGATACTTAACCAACTAAGCCACCCAGGCGCCCCTTGTGTCCTGCTCTTGATCTCTTGACCCCAAGGTTGTGAGTTCAAGCCCGAGGTTGGGCTCCACATTAGGGTCCATGTCCAGCCCCATATTTTAAAAAATAAAAAACCGGGGTGCTAGGTGGCTCCATTGGTTAGCCATCTGAGTCTTGATTTTTTTTTTTTTAAGATTTTATTTATTTATTCGACAGAGATCACAAGTAGGCAGAGAGGCAGGCAGAGAGAGAGAGGGAAGCAGGCTCCCTGCTGAGCAGCGAGCCCAGTGCAGGGCTCGATCCCACAACCCTGGGATCATGACTGGAGCCAAAGGCAGAGGCTTTAAGCCACTGAGCCAAGCAGACGCCTCTGAGTCTTGATTTTAGCTTGGGTCATGATCTCAGGGTTGTGAGATCAGGTCCTGCATTGGGCTCCTTGTTGAGCTTGGAGCTTGCTTAAAATTCTCTCCCGAGGCAGCTGGGTGGCTCATTCGGTGAAGCAACTGCCTTCGGCTCGGGTCATGATCCCTGGATCCTGGGATCGAGCCCCTCATTGGGCTCCCTGCTCAGTGGAGAGCCGCCTTCTCCCTCTGCCTCTGCCTCTCTTCCTGCTCATGTTCCCTCTTTGCCTTCTCTCTCCAATAAATAAATAAAATCTTAAAAAAAAAAAAAAAAAGTTTCTCTTCCCCTCTGCCCCTCCCCACTGGTTCTCTCAAAAAAAAAAAAAAAAAGAAGAAAAAGAAAATAGAATAAATGAAAAATAAATACAGAATTTCCCATTAGGAAAACTTTATCTCCCTAGGATGATAAAAATTCTTTTTACAGGGGTGCCTGGGCGGCTCAGTGGGCTAAGCCTCTGCCTTCGGCTCAGGTCGCGATCCCAGGGTCCTGGGATCGAGCCCCACATCAGGCTCTTGGCGCAGCAGGGAGCCTGCTTCCCCCTCTCTCTGCCTGCCTCTCTGCCTACTTGGGATCTCTCTCTCTCTCTCTGTCAAATAAATAAATAAAATCTTAAAAAAAAAAGAATATTAAAAAAAGTTCTTTTTACATTAATTATCATCTGGTTATGTGGAAATACAAGAAGACAGGTGGTTAGAATCTAGCCTTGTTAGGGGCACGTAGGTGGGACAGTTGGTTAAGCATCTGGCTCTTGGTTTTGGCTCGGGTTGGGATGTCAGGGTCTTGAGATCAAGCCCCTTCTTGGGCCCTGGGTGTGGAGTCTGCTTAAAAGATTCTCTCTCCCTCTTCCCCCCAGTGCATTGTCCCTCTCTCAAATAAATAAATCTTCAAAAAAAAAAAAAAGAAACGATTTAATCTTATTAGTCAGACATGGTCCACATAATAAAGAATAAAGGGCGCCTGGCTGGCTCAGTAGGTAGAACATGCAGCTCTTGGGGAGCCTGGGTGGCTCAGTGGGTTAAAGCCTCTGCCTTCAGCTCAGGTCATGATCCCAGGGTCCTGGGATTGAGCCCCGCATCAGGCTCTCTGTCTGCCTGCCTCTCTGCCTACTTGTGATCTCTGTCTGTCAAATAAATAAATAAAATCTTTAAAAAAACAAACAAACATGCAGCTCTTGATCTCAGGGTCATACGTTCAAGCCCCATGTTGAGCATAGAGCTTGCTTTAAAAAAAAATTATTTTTTAATGTACAATTCATTGGTTTAAAATAGAGAGGGATGTAAGAATCACTGTAACATTGTTTATAATATTTACAAATGAACATTGTTAATACTTTTTAAATTTCAATTTAAAAGTGATTGTAGCGGGTGCCTGGGTGGCTCAGTGGGTTAAAGCCTCTGCCTTCGGCTCAGGTAATGATCCCAGGGTCCTGGGATCGAGCCTCACATCAGGCTCTCTGCTCAGCAGGGAGCCTGCTTCTTCCTCTCTCTCTCTGCCTGCCTCTCTGCCTGCTTGTGATCTCTTGTCTGTCAAATAAATAAATAAATAATTTTTTTTTTTTTTTAAGTGATTGTAGCTATGAAAGTAAAACCTATGGGGCGCCTGGGTGGCTCATTTGGTTAAGGTTTTGGCTTAATGGTAATCTCAGGTTGTAGTATGAGGCCCCACGTCAGAGCTCTGTGCTTGGCAGGGAATCTCCTGTCCCTCTCCCTCTGCTTCTCCCTCTACTTGCATGGGTGGGCTCTCTCTCTCTCTCTCTCGGATTTTTAAATAAAATCTTTTTTAAAAAAAGAAAAGTAAAATTCATGCATACTTTTCCATTCTTAAAATTTAGAAATGTGTCATTACATAGGAAGCCTTTTTTGTAACATTCTTGATTTATTCATTTTGTCCTTTTAATGATAAAAATGCTGCATCATTGAACAGAAAAATAATGAACCATTAAATGAAGGAGTAGAACTGTGGAAGGACTCAAAAATAGAAAATTCTTTAGAGAGCAGAAACAATGCTTCGGTATTTTTGAGGGACCCAAATCATATTCAGGAAGATTGAGTGAGCTATTACCAAGGTGACCTCCTGAAAGCAGAAAAGCTTTTGATGACCTTACCGTGTAGGCAGTAATACGCTTATTCTGCTGGGGTATTGTTTATTTATTTACTAGAGTATTTTTTTTCCCCCACAGTGTGTCTCCATTTATCTAGGTCTTTTCTAATATATCTCAATAATGCTTTTTCAGAAATCAACTTTATTGAGGTACAGTTGACATACAATAAAGTATACTCATTTTAAGTGTACATTTCAGTGCGTTTGAGTAAATCTCATTCATGTAATAATCTTTCACATAAAGTACATAATCTCTTGTTCTCTATGTCATTCACACCTTCAGAGTTAGCTTATTATTAGCTCAAGTGCCTGCCACATGCTGAGCACTATGCTAGGTGCTAGAGGACCTGTGGAAAATAAGGTCATTCTCATTCTCAAAGAGCTTAAAGTCTCACCAGGAAGAAAAACCAGAGGATGGACATTTCTGCAAACCACGATAATGATGAGTGCCTCAGAAGTGAATAAATACAGTGTTGTGGGGACAATAGGAAGGACCCCCCTAACAAACTGGAGGAGAATTAGGGAGGGGAAGCTCTTTGGAAGAAGTGATAGCTAAGCTTGATAGGAAGAAAATAAGGAGACACAGAGAACGAAAACCAAAATTCCAAACAGAAGGAGTCATCTGTGTAAAAGTAGGCACAGGGAGAGAAAGGTGGGCAGCCCTTAGGTGCCTTTTATGGGATGTTAGCATAAAGTGGGATTCTCTGGTGAGAAGAGAGAGATTGTTTTCTGCTGTCATTCCAGCAGTACCTGAGAGGTAGATGAAAAGCAACATATAAAATATGCAGATTGGTAGTAGGGAAATTAGTTCATGGAAGGCCGTGAGTTTTGTGTGTGTGCATGTGTGTGTGTGCACGCGCGTGCAGCATATGAATAGACGAATTCCTAGGTATTGGACTTCTTACCAGTTTGGCCCTAATATTGATGCAGAACAGGTAGAACTGGTGATTACCTTTATGGGAGACTTGCTCTCACATGGAACCGGCCGTTTAGTAAAAGGCCTATCCAGAGCCTAAAGATTAATCTAAGGAGAAAAGTATGAGTACCTTAACACAATATTTTCTTGGTAGTCAGATGATACCTAATAATACTAGTTAAAGAGAGGCCAGAAAGTGTAACTTATTGCAGCAGGTGGGAAATTCTGGCCAAAGAAATTCAGGTTTCTCTGAATGAACAATTGATTAAAAAAAAAAAAAAATACCCATGTGTTCTTAACCCTTCCTTTCCCCCACCCATCCAGACATAAGAATTTGTGGTGTCTTGAGCAAGTAAGATCTTCATTCTTCTTTAAAGACTTTCCAAAGGAGGCACCTGGGTGGCTCAGTGGGTTAAGCCTCTGCCTTCGGCTCAGGTCAGGACCTCAGGGTCCTGGGATCGAGCCCCACATCGGGTTCTCTGCTCAGCAGGGAGCCTGCTTCCCTCTCTCTCTCTGCCTGCCTCTCTGCCTACTTGTGATCTGTCTCTCTGTCAAATAAATAAATGAAATCTTTAAAAAAAAAAAAAAAAGACTTTCCAAAGGAGAATACCGGGAGTTGGGAGATGCTGACCACTACATGAAGAGAACAGAAAGTAGATTTTTTTGAGGGAAAGAAAGGAGCTAGAGTTCATTCAGTGTTCTAGGGCCAGTGGGTGTTAGGTTAAAACTCTTGGCTCCCTGAACAGAAATCCTTTAAAGTAAAGTAGCAAGTTAACCTTTAACTTGTTGCTCTTCAATTTGCATGTCATTGATGATCCCTTCTGGCCACTCTCCCACAGTTTACATCTGAGTGTTCCCCTAGACACCTGCCTCATGTCATTATGCACAGATTGTATGCATTTGTCCAGGTTTGTGTTATAAGGGAAGTAAATGATCAAATGTAGATTTTGTTGGAAAGCTTACCAGATACATGTGTTTTATAGCATTAAGCTAGATATTTACTGTGTCAATACTGTACTGGATTCATGGTTTGGCTCACATTTTAGCCACCTGAGACTGTCTTAGAGGTCAGTGGTGGGGTGGTATGCACATTTGGAGGTACACGACATGCTACAATTCATTATAAAGTGCAAGTAAGTTCATACTATTTTCACTTCTTCTTTCAACACGTATTTAAAATAGATTCCAGGGCGCCTGGATGTCTCAGTTGGCTAAAGTCTGCCTTTGGCTCACTCAGGTCATGATTCCGGGGTCCTGGGATTGGGATCCTGGGATCCAGCCCCACACTGGGCTCCCTGCTCAGCAGGGAGTCTGCTTTTACCTCTCCCTTTGCCCCTCTCCCCACCTTGTGTGTTCTCTCTCATGCTTTCTCTCTTTCAGATAAATCCTATAAATGAATGAATGAATACATGCATGAATGAATGAATTAGATTCCTAAATTCTGGTAACATTATTTTTGAAAATTTTAATATGTATTTACATGTAATCATTATAATAGCACTTTGAGTTAATTATCCTCATTTTACAAACGAGTTCCAGGGACTTGCACGTGATCCTGAGAAAATGTGACAGACCTGGAAGTTCTGATTCCTAACCTGATAGATTCTATAGCACACTATTGGATTTCTTTCCTTTTTCAAAAAAATTATTTATTTTGGGACGCCTGGGTGGCTCAGTTGGTTAAGCCGCTGCCTTCGTCTCAGGTCATGATCCCAGGGTCCTGGGATCGAGTCCCGCATCGGGCTCCTTGCTCGGCGGGGAGCCTGCTTCTCTCGCTGCCTCTGCCTGCCTCTCTGCCTGCTTGTGTGTACTCTCTCTCTCTCTCTCACTAGCAAATAAATAAAATCTTAAAAAAAAAAAATTACTTATTTTTATTTTTGATATTTGAGCTGCTCTAACAATGTTATGTCTTCTGATAAATTTATTAATACATTCCAGACAGTGCCTTTTATTGAATCAGAAAAAGACAGCTGATTATACCAGTACTGACACAGAAGAGATACTGTTGTGTTCTTCAGTGACTTCATTTTGCTTAGATCTATCTTTATGATCATGTTGATGGAACCATTAATCTTTGTTCACACTGAATAATGATTTCTAGAATGTTTGCTGCTGACCCTATGATTCACCAACAGATTGTTTGTTCATAATTAAATTATAGTCTTTCAGGGGTCCCTGGGTGGCTCAGTTGGTAAAGTGTCAGACTTGATCTCAGCTCAGGTCTTGATCTGAGGGTCTTGAGTTCAGGCCCTGCGTTGGGCTCCACGTTTGATGTGGATCCTACTTAAAGGAAAAAAAGTAAGTGAAATAAATAAATTGTAGTCTTTCAGTGTATATTTTAAGGAATTCTGTTTTCCTGACTTTAAAATTCTCTTTAATTCCAATCCTCCCATTGAATCCTAAATGTTTCCTCCTCCTTTTTAAAGGTGGATTTCATTGACTGGGTAGACAACATGTGGCCAAGGCATCTGAAGGAGAGTCAGACTGAATCGACAAATGCCATCTTGGAGATGCAGTACCCCAAAGTGCAGAAGTAAGTGGCTTTTCCTGCGTTTCCTCAGGTGCATTGGGAAGTCAAAGTGATAGCAAGGACTGGTTCCTCCATCACAGCCTTGCTCTATGTCCTAAATGATCAAAAAGATGAATTTTGGGGCGCCTGGGTGGCTCAGTTGGTTAAGAGACTGCTTCCAGCTCAGGTTCTGATCCTGGAGTCCCAAGATCAAGTCCTACATCAGACTCTGCCCAGCGGGAAGTGTGCTTCTCCCTCTGACCCTCTCCCATCTCATGCTTGCTCTCTCTCTCTCTCTCTCTCACTTTGTCTCCCAAATAAATAAATAAATAAATAACCCCCCCCACACACAAAAGGATGAATTTTTTAAGCAGTAGGCTTTACAGTTCCAAAGGGGAGAGTGTATGTAACAGTGTCATAACCATAGGTTAAAGAAAATGTATGGTCTGATAATACAATGATTTGAAACTGCATTCCTCTCACTGGGAATTGATTAGGCAGAAAGTGGGATAGTGTGTGAAAGGGGAGAGTGTGGCATTGGGGTAGAGCAGGCTCTCTTTTTTAATCAGTGCACTAATGCTGCTGCTTTTTTTGGGTCAGGTACTGTCTAATGAGTGTTCGAGGCTGCTATACTGACTTCCATGTGGACTTTGGTGGTACCTCTGTTTGGTATCACATCCATCAAGGGGGAAAGGTACGGTCATAGTCATGATGGGGGTTGGAATCTGAAGCTGGTTTTATGACTCTGCTTCAGTTCATGCATGCTTAATATACCCTGGAAATGAATCTTTTAGAGAATTGTCCCCTATTCTAGAGAGAATCATAGATTAAGTTGACCTTCTTGGCTAGACTTCAGTAGGAATTAGTATTTATCTGGTCTGCTATCATTACACCAATATTGGCACAGTACTCAGTAAACCTCAACAGTCCTGTTTTTAGATTCCCAGGGCGAATTCTCCACATGAAGGCAAGGGAGTGGTTTTAGGAAGACAAGATCATTTCTCTACCTGGAAGTGTAATAACGAAATAGAAGGCAACAGAAATTTTGTATAGATTCACAACGATATCAGAAACTAGAATTCAGACCCCCTTTTCCTATAGGAAGGCATTGATCTGAAATTTGGTCAAAGGAAGCCTTTAAGTCCTCTCTTTGGGTATGAATAGATTTTGAAATACTATTCTCATTCAGAAAGAACTATATTCCATCTTACCAGATTGTTTCTAAATGCTGTGTGAGAACAGAAATCTGCGATTAATGTCAGGTTTATAGTATTGTACTCCTATGGTTACCCTTATTTCCCCTTGCTGGAAGTGGATGCTTTTGTCAGAGAAAAAGTAGAACTAGAATGAAGACCGATGCTTTTAAAATATGAAGTCTTAATTTAGAACAACTGTACCTCCAAGTCCAAAGTCATTTTGTTTACTTTGGATCCATTTCACTGATACCTTAACTTTTGTCGTTTTGATCTTGGTTACTACCCTAGAACAAAGCAACCTAGGCCTGTCTCTTCAAGACACTGTACCTAACTGTACTTCTTAGGACTATAGAGGCCAGATAGCTAGGGGCAAGTAAGGGACTATCTAGGTAACAAACTGAATACACCTCTTCTCTCTCAGTCCTGGATCGGTTCTGGACTCTCCAGTCAAACCCCCAAGAAGCTCTAATGCCATTTCAACAAGTCAAAAAAAGACCGACTTCTGTAGGGCCTCTAGAATTTCCCAGATGGTCAGGTTCTGTAAGCTAAGGGAATTGCTTGTTGCTCTTCTACCTCTTGACCTTAACTTGTACCCATTTATCAGTTGAGGGAGACGACTGGGTCATGTCAATAGCTGTTAACAGACTGAAGTTTTTTAACTCACAGGTCTTCTGGCTCATCCCCCCTACAGCCCACAACCTGGAGCTGTACGAGAATTGGCTGCTGTCAGGGAAACAGGGAGACATCTTTCTGGGTGACCGGGTGTCAGATTGCCAGCGCATTGAGCTCAAGCAGGGCTATACCTTCGTCATTCCCTCAGGTAAGCAGGATGGGAAAAAATGGGTTGTTTAGCCACTTTCTTGTCTTTAAGAAAAAGAATTGATGGATTACCACCAGGAGCGGTTACGACTGCGTGGGCAGAAAACAATAGTGTCCTTTCCGGTCAGTATGGAGTGTCAGATGCTAAGAATTTGGATTTTTTTAAAAAGCACTGATTTTCCACTAAAATCAGAATTGCCAGTGGTGGGGCGCCTGGGTGGCTCAGTCGGTGAAGTGTCTGCCTTCAGCTCAGGTCAGAATCCCAGGGTCCTGGGATTGAGACCCACATTGGGCTCGCTGCCCAGAGGGGAGCCTGCTTCTCCCTCTCCCCACTCATGCTCTCTCTCTTGCTCTGTGCATTCTCTCTCAAGTCAGCACAATTTAAAAAAAAAAAAAAAGAATTGCCAATGGTGGCTTTTCAGATTTACATGTTTGGGCCCCACATTAGCTCTAGGTCATCAGAGTCTGTTAAGGTTAAGACCTGGTCAGCATGCAGTATCTAACGTCCAGATAAGAGCTCCCTGTTCTAAGGGATGGCTGCAAGTGGTGTAGAAATTAGTGATATTTTTATTGGGTCACTAGTCCTAAAATAAATAGAACACAGATTTTGGAATCACAGATGTGTATTTAATTCTGTGTATTTACCTGCTAATACCACGTTGGTCAAATATTTAAATCTGTCACATTTTGTTGTGAGGGGTAAACGGAAATACATGTGTAATCTCTCTCGTACTGCACCTTCACAGTAGGTGCTCCCGTAAGTAGAAACAGCATTTGTTAAACTTGCTGTATGCTAAACACTTTACATGCATTTTCTGATTTAATGCTTGCTAACAACCATATAAAGTTTAATTTTTATAGAGGATATTGAGGCTGCAAGAGATTAAATAATTTGACCAACCACTAAGTGGCAGAATCAGAGTAAAATGTGTGATCTAGGAGTCTTTTACTAGGTCTCTGAGAAAGCTGTTTTATAACATGTGCTAAAGCCATTGCCCTCCACTCCTTTCTTCTAGGCTGGATTCATGCTGTGTACACTCCTACAGACACATTAGTCTTTGGAGGCAATTTTTTGCATAGCTTCAATATCCCCATGCAGTTAAAAATATACAACATTGAAGATCGGACACGGGTGAGTAATTCTGCATAGCAACTGGATGTGGAAGAGATGACCGCCATTTAAGAGATGTTATAAGAGATTCATTGGTAGTTATCTCAAAACTTCAATTTTTCCTGAGTTAAAATGCATTGTTTACATTTTGGGGACACTGAGAGGAAAGCTTTAACAAGATTTTACATGCTTGATTTGGAGGACTCTAATTCTTTGAGGTTCTTGATATCTTGGATTTTTATAGGGCTAGAAATGGACATTTGATAATTGATGTTTTTAAATTTTATGTTCTTAGAATAATTCGATGTAATGAGATATATCAACTCGGGAGTCACAGCGTGAATTCATGTATCTTTACTCCAATTACTATCACCCACCCAAACCGTTGTACTTGAATAAATCAGGGTACATACTGCTTTTCCCAGCTGGGGTTCCTTGAGAGAATGAAGTCCTTCAGGAAATGATTGCTGCATCTTATTTTCTAGGTTTTCCCTGGGAGGATACGTAGCTAATACCATTCTAGATATAAAGGAAAAAAGTTAGGTACTTACAACGTAGTGGATGCCCTGGCGAGAGTTGTGCAAAACTTTTTCTGTAAAGAATCAGATAGTGAATTTTTAGGCTCTGTGGGCCATACAGGATCTGCTGCAAGTACTTAACTGCCTTGTAGAATGAAATACTTAAACGAATGAGAATGGCTCAAATAAAATAAAAATTTTATTTATGGACACTGAGATTTGAATTTCATATAGTTTTCCCATATAACAAAATGCTCTAATTTTAGTTGTTGGGTTTTTTTTTCAGTCATTTAAAAATGTAAAAAACCCTCTTAGCTCACAGGGCTTGCAAAAATAGGCAGCAGACCAAATCCACTCGCTGCTGTTTGCTGGCCAACCCATGTCTTCGGAAAATAGGGCTTAATTCTTTAGTAGAACCCAAGTCTGTAAGGGCTGAATTACATATGATTAATGTATAGATGGTATTGACCTTAAAGACCAATTAGAGCATAGAGTCTTTAGAGGGTGTGATGTTCCCATCTTGCTCTCAAGTAGTTCAGCAGAATAATAACAGGGTGTATGAATAGAGATTAGCAGATGTGGGGAAATATTGATAGGGGGTGAATCTCGAATAATGCTGTAGGCAGTGTTCTGCACTGCTCTTAAAACTTTTTGGTGGATTTGAGGGGCACCTGGGTGGCTCAGTGGGTTAAGCCTCTGCCTTCAGCTCAGCTCATGATCTCAGGGTCCTGGGATCAAGCCCCACATCGGGCTCTCTGCTCGGTGGGGAGCCTGGTTCCCCCTCTCTCTCTGCCTGGCTCTCTGCCTACTTTTGATCTTTCTCTCTCTCTCTCTCTCTCTCTCTCTCTCTCTCTCTGTCAAATGAATAAATAAAATCTTAAAAAAGAAAAAAAAACTTTTTGGTGGATTTGAAAGTTTTCAAAGTTAAATTTAAAAAATCGCAGTTAGGGGGTGCCTAAGTCGCTCAGTCAGTTGAGCGTCTGCCTTCAACTCTGGTCATGATTTCAGGATCCTGGGATCGAGCCCCGTGTCATGCTCCCTGCTCATCAGGGGAGTCTGCTTCTCCCTTTGTTCCTTCCCTGTGCTCATGTGCTCGCACATGCTCCCTCTTTCTCTCTCTCTTGCTCTCAGATAAGTAAATAAAATCATTTTTAAAAATCACGGTTGGGGCACCTGTGTGGCTCAGTTGGTTAAGCAACTGCCTCCGGCTGACGTCGCAATCCCAAGAGTGCTGGGATCAAGCCTGGTGTGGGGCTCCCTGCTCACTGGAGAGCCTGCGTCTCCTTCTCCCTCTGCCCCTCTCCCACGCTCATGCTCGCTCGCTGTCTCTCTATCTCAAATAAATAAAATCTCTAAAAAGTAATTAAAAAACAATAAAATATCACAATTAGTGAAGAATTTACAGTTTTTAGAAGGAACGGTCATTGACCTATTTACTGTGAACATGCTCAAATATTTTGGTTCCTATTTTGAAACCTGTGTTACGGGGCATCTGAGTGACTCAGTCGTTAAGCATCTGTGTTCAGTGCATGTCATGATCCCAGGGTCCTGGGATCGTGCCCTGTGTGTCAGGGTCCCTGCTCAGGAGGAAACCTGCTTCTCCCTCTGCCTGCTGCTCTCCCAGCTTGTCTCTCTTTCTTTCAAATAAATTTTAAAAATCTTTAAAAGAAGAGACCTGTATTTTGGTTAACAGCTACCTATTACCTTACTTACACACAAGAGTAGTAGTGTTGGAGTTACAGGGATTCCCTGTTAGAATTACGAAGAGGCAGTTCTGGCGCCTGGGTGGCTCAGTTGAGCATCTGCCATCGTCTTAGGTCATGATCCTGGGGTCTTGGGATCAATCCCCACCTTGGGCTCCCTGCTCAGCTGAGAGCCAGCATCTTCCTCTCCCGCTCCCGCTCCCCCTGCTTGTGTTCTTTCTGTCAAATAAATAAATAAAATTCAAAAAAAAAAAAGATGATAATGATGATCCAGTGCCCTTATTTATTGGGGTGCCTGCGTGGCTCAGTCGGTTAAGCAGCTCAGGTTGTCATCCCAGGGTCTTGGGATTGAGCTCCGTGTCACAGAGGGAGAGAATCTTTTTTTTTTTAAATTAATTTATTTATTTTAATAAACATATAATGTATTTTTATCCCCAGGGGTACAGGTCTGTGAATTGGCAGGTTTACACCTTTCACAGCACTCATCATAACCCATACCCTCCCCAATGTCTATATCCCCACCACCCTCTCCCGTCCCCCCTCCCCCCAGCATCCCTCAGTCTGTTTTTTGAGATTGAGTCTTTTATGGTTTGTCTCCCTCCCGATCCCATCTTCTTTCATTTTTTCTTTTCCTACCTCCCCCCAACCCCCCCACATTGCATCTCCACTTCCTCATATCAAAGAGATCATATGATAGTTGTCTTTCTCCTATTGACTTATTTCGCTAAGCATAATACCCTCTAGTTCCATCCACGTCGTCGCAAATGGCAAGATTTCATTTCTTTTGATGGCTGCATAGTATTCCATTGTGTATATATACCACATCTTCTTTATCCATTCATCTGTTGATGGACATCTAGGTTCTTTTCATCGTTTGGCTATTGTGGACATTGCTGCTGTAAATATTCGGGAGAGGGAGAGAATCTTAAGCAGGATCCCTGTTGAGTGTGGAGCCCCACACCGGGCTTGACCTCATGACCCTGAGATCATGACCTGAGCGGGAACCAAGAGTTGAACACGTAACCAGCTGTACCACCCAGATGCCCCTGCAGTGCTTTTAAAATAAATTTTAGGGGCGCCTGGTTGGCTCAGTGGGTTAAAGCCTCTGCCTTCAGCTCAGGTCATGATCCCAGGGTCCTGGGATCAAGCCCCACATCGGGCTCTCTGCTCAGTGGGGAGCCTGCTTCTCTCTCTCCCTCTCTGCCTGCCTCTCTGCCTACTTGTGATCTCTGTCTGTCAAATAAAATAAGAATCTTTAAAAAAATAAATTTTTAGGGATGCCTGGGTGGCTCAGTTGGTAAAGCGGCTGCCTTTGGCTCAGGTCATGATCCCAGCGTCCTGGGATCGAGTCCCACATCGGGCTCCTTGCTCGGCGGGGAGCCTTCTTCTCCCTCTGCCTCTGCCTGCCACTCTGTCTGCCTGTGCTTGCTCGCTCTCTCTCTAACAAATAAATAAATTTAAATTTAAAAAAAAATTTTTTAATAAATAAATAAATAAATAAATAAATAAATAAATTTTTATAAGCGTGCCTGGGTGGCTTGGTTGAGTGTGTGCCTTCAGCTCAGGTCACGATCTCGGGGTCCTGGGATCGACCCCCCTGTAGGGAGTCTCCTGCTCCCTCTCACGCACACCCTTGCTCTCTCTCTCAAATTAATAAGTTCTTTTTTTTAACAAAACGTTTATATGTGTTTGTTTTTTAAGAGTAATGAAACTACAAGAAAATAGTTAAGTTTGAAATTTCAATAATAAAAAGATAGTTGATTTTTCAAAAGAGGAAATTTATGTAATTTCATAATAAAGTACTCTTATTTAACTAAGAATCATTCTGAGGTAATACCACCTATCTACTCTAAGATTCAATCTGAAAATTAGGTTTTAGAAACTGTTCCCCTTTTTTTGGATAAAATTACTATTATTATGCCTTTGAGTTACTGACTTAATTGATAAGTTGCTCCGTTTGAGGGAGGAAAAGGAGAATGTGTATTTAGTGGCATAGGTGAAGTGAGTTACCTTATCTCTGCTAGAAGTTTCTTGGCAGACTGTTAAACTTGTAATAACTGATCTTGATTTAACTAATATTCCTAGATTTTGTTTATCAGAAAATGTCAAATTTCAGTCCGACCACATTATTCCATTTTCCCTAAATATAGTTTAATTCTTTCATTCTAAATAAGGAACTCCTTGGTGTTTCTGTAAAATTTCATTGAGTCCCCTGCATATGTACACACAGTGATATTATCATTATTATTATTACTGCTTTCTACACCAACCTTTTATGTGCCAAAACCAGTCTGACATTCATTTAGTATGTTACTTTACAAAAATAAAGTGTGTTATAAATTAAGACAATGGTTGGTTTCTTTTGCCATGCCAGTGTGGAAATACCAACTATTTAAACTTGAGTGTTGGTGATTATTCTACTGATAGCACTTAAAAGCTCCATAATTTGTAAAGAGGATTTAAAAAAATTTCCCCCACCAAAAAATTCTAACCCAGTCTTAGAAATTTATATGTTCTGTGGTGTATGGCAACAAAGATAAAATATAATGAGGCAGGTTGGGTGGGTGTGTGGTATCTTGGGTGTTACTAATGCAGTCTGATGAGTTCCAAGTAAAAAATCAAAAGTTTAATGTCTTTTTTTTTTTTAACTGTCAATACTTAGCTCTCAACAGAGTACCAGAGGGCTTTAGAATTTTGGGTTGTCCTGAACTTTTCATAAAAACCCTTCCACAGGGCACCGGAGTGGCTCAGTTGGTGAAACGTCTGCTTTCGGTGTGGGTCATGATCCTGGGTCCTGGGGTCCAGCCCTGCATTGGGCTCTCTGCTCAGCAGGGACCCTACTTTTCCCTTTCCCTCTGCCTGCTGCTCCCCCTGCTTGTCTCTCTTTCTCTCAGTAAATAAATAAAATCTTTAAAAAGAAAAAAAAAAAGACCCTTCCAGAAAAGTGTTAATATGTGTAAAAGGTGAGCAGAGAGGCCCGTGTGTTATATTTAATTTGGGGGAACCTAGTATCTATTAATTGTTGTGGTTCCCCCACACACTTTATCAAAAGTAAATTAATTTGATCTTTGTAAAAACAAATTTAATTTATGTATTTTTAAGTAGACTCTAGGCCCAGTGTGGGGCTTGAACTCATGACCCCGAGATCAAGAATTGCATGCTTTATCGACTGAGCCAGCTAGGCGCCCCTAACTTGACTTGAAAATAAAAGAGGAAACACTGCTTTTAGTTGTTAAAACTGTAATCACTTAAGATACCCAGACTCAGAGCCCAGCTTGTCTGAATTGGAAACCTAATGAATAGTACCTGCCTCTCCTGCCTTGCCGTGAGGAAAGTGGTCTCATCTCACAGTCATGCTCTGTGACCTGGTGAAGGATTTTGAACAGGGCCTTCCATCCAGATCTCCTTAATTCAGGAATACTACCTGACATGAAGCTTCGAAAAGGAGATGAAAACGTTCTCAGTTGCATATTCAAAACAATCTTAAAAGTATTGTTGGGCTTCTCCTTTTGAAAGCTATCCTCTAAGCTTTCAAGACAGCAAAATATATATAGGTTAGTCCCCATCGTTGGTCTTCCTCGCTGATTAATCCATGCTGATTTGCCTTTGTTTCGACTATGCTAGAGCTGAAGGGCAGTTCTTTTTGTTATTATTCAGCTGGAATGATTTCATGCTGCTTCTGGAGGGAATGAAAGGAGCTAAAGGCAGTGGCTGATTAGGCCGTGTGGAGCAGCAGTCTCATTTGTGGACCTGCCATTGGGCAAACTGCGAAGTACTGTACAGACCAGCTAAGAGCTGATGGTGGGAAATACACAGTCTTGTGTCCTAGGCTAGGCATAGCTTGAGAACGGGTCTCTCTAATCATACTGTCCTATAGGTAAGGACATAATAAAAGCATATAGCTTCATCTTGTGTCCTCTTGTCCATTAGATTCTTTATCTCGTGGTCTTCTAATTCAGGTTAGAGCTGTCGTAAAGGTAGGACTGTTTGGCAGGCCTTTGTATCCTAAGAACACTGAAACAGTTTTCTCAAGTGTATTGTGTTGTACTCTAACACTTTATTCTCTGTCCCAAAACTTACTTTTGATGCTTTCCCAAGACACCTTCTTAGTGGTGCTGAAACTTGATTTTGGTGATCATTTCCCAAGACCAACAATTTTTAGGTTGACAGATCCACTTAGGTTCTTGTTCCAAATGCCACCCTAGGTGTTGACAAGAATGTTTTTCCTGGGTTAATTTTTGCAGTGATACAGTGTGTCTTACTCTCTTTACTTGAAAATTGTTATCAGCTTGTTTTTCCCATTATTTTGTTCCCACGTAGGTTCCAAATAAGTTCCGTTATCCATTCTACTACGAGATGTGTTGGTACGTGTTGGAGCGCTACGTGTATTGCATAACAAACCGCTCCCACCTAACTAAGGAATTTCAAAAAGAGTCCCTCAGTATGGGTAAGTGTCCTGCGTGAACATGCATTTACCTGCTTGGAACTACCAAGTTCATTCATTGGAGTTGAACATTGGTTACAGCTGAGCTCCTACCCAGACATGAATTACTAGGCAACATGAAGTATCTGGATCTTCTCTTTGTCTGAATTGTTGATACTTAGCTCCTTAAGAAAGATGGTCACTTCTCTACTATATTATCTAAAGAATGGTCTTTGGTATAATAAAAACTAAATGTCGTCATGCTAACTCTTAACTGTACTCCAGGCACATTACTAAGGAGTAAATTCTGTTATTACCTGTGAGGTGTAGGTATTACCCTCATTTTACAAATGGTGACATTAAGTTTCAAAGAAACTAAAAAACCTGTCCATGATCCTATAGTTTATAAGTGTGCAAGCTACAGTTTTAGTCAAGTTGGTAAGTTTCTAAAATCTGTACCCTTAACCTCTATGCTTTAATGTTTCCTCAACTTATATCAAGAGAAGTATTTTATTGGATGGCAAGATACTTTGTTAGTTATACATTTTTAGGTTGTTTCATGCCCTGAGGTGTGGAGGAGTCAACACTGTAATGTCCTGTGGTCATGTCTTTCACAGAATCTTTGATCTAAGCCAGATAATTTTTTTTTGCTTCAGCATTTTCCTTTGAGGATAGTTATATTCTTGTTTGAAAATAAAAAATGAGTGGGGCTCCTGGGTGGCTCAGTGGGTTAAAGCCTCTGCCTTCGGCTCAGGTCATGATCCCAGGGTCCTGGGATCGAGCCCTGCATCGGGCTCTCTGCTCAACGGGGAGCCTGCTTCCCTTCCTCTCTCTCTCTCTGCCTACTTGTGATCTCTGTCAAATAAATGAATAAAATCTTAAAAAAAAAAGAAAGAAAGAAAGAAAATAAAAAATGATCACCTAGTACATGAAAGCAGGATACAGAATTTAATTGTATATGCCACATATCCCAAGGCAATCATAGTCATACACATATGCAATGAAAAGGATTCAGGGGCACCTGGGAGGCTCAGTAAGTTAAGCATCTGCCTTCGGATCAGGTTGTGATCTCAGGGTCCTGGGATCTAATCTCAGGGTCGTGGTGTCCAGCCCTGCAGTGGGCTCCCCGCTCAGCGGGGAGTCTGCTTCTCTCTCTCTCTCTCTCTCTCTCTCTGCCCCTCATCCTACTCATGCCCTCTTTCTCTCAAATAAGTACATAGACGCTATAAAAAAAAAAAAAGAAAAAAGGATGGAAAGAAAATACCAGCTGTTGAGTTGTTATCCAAGGTTAGAGGGATAAGGGATGACTAATATTTACTTCTTTGCACCATCTTACATTTTCTAAATTATTACTAATAAACATATTAGTTGTTTTCCCATTTGGATTGGCTAATTAATTTTTATACTTTTTTTTAAGTTTTTATTCAAATCCCAGTTAGTTAGCAGGCAGTGTAATATTAGTTTCGGGTGGACAGTATAGTGATTCAGCTTTTCCATAGAGCACCTGGTGCTCCTCACAGCAAGAACGCTCCTTAATTCCCATCACCTGTTTCACCCACACCCCCACCCACCACCCCTCTGGTGATCCTCGGTTTGTTCTGTATAGTGAAGAGTCTGTTTCTAATATTACTTTCATCATAAAGGACCAGTGAACATTTAACAGTTTTTCTTTCATTAGCTCTTCATTTTGACTATCAAAATCTTCTTTCTTAAAAAAAAGATTTTATTTATTTATTTGACAGATAGAGATTACAAGTAGGCAAAGAAGCAGGCAGAGAGAGAGGAGGAAACAGGCTCCCTGGCGAGCAGAGAGCCAGACGTGGGGCTTGATTCCAGGACCCTGGGATCATGACCTGAGCCGAAGGCAGAGGCTTTAACCTACTGAGCCACCCAGGCGTCCCTATCAAAATCTTTTTAAAAATACTTGCTTTGTTTTGTTAGCCATGTTGATGAGATTTCAATTCCATAGTTTAGTTTTATGACCAAAACTTGTAACAAAACTATATGTGCAGGCACCTGGGTGGCTCAGTGGGTTGGGCCTCTGCCTTCGGCTCGGGTCATGATCTCAGGGTCCTGGGATCGAGTCCCGCCTGCATCGGGCTCTCTGCTCAGCAGGGAGCGTGCTTCCTTCTCTCTCTCTGCCTGCCTCTCTGCCTACTTGTGATCTCTCTCTGTCAAATAAATAAATTTAAAAACAAAACAAGAAAACTGTATGTGCTTCGTACTGTCTGCTTTTTAAAAAGTTAATGAAGGGGCACCTGGGTGGCTCGGTTAAGTGTCTACATTTGGCTCAGATCATGATCCCAGGGTCCTGGGACTGAGCCCCACGTCTGGCTCTCTACTCAGCGGAGAGCTTGCTACTCCCTCTGCCTGCTGCTCCCCCTGCTTGTGCTCTCTCTCTTTGTGTCAAATAAATAAATAAAATGAAATAAAAAGTTAATGAAATTATAACCCCAAATTTCAGTTTGGACTTGGAATTAACTTGTAGCCATTGTCAGCTGACTTATTTCTAGCACACAGTTCATGGACTCTTCAATCTTTTGAAAAATCCGTTGATCATTACCTTAGCTCTCCTACTAACTCAGGATCCTCTTCTTACCTGTAACTACGATTTTCAACAAGTGGCCATAGCTGGGATAAGGAGAGACCATTTTAAAATGTCCCAGCTTTGGGCGCCTGGGTGGCTCAGTGGATTAAGCCGCTGCCTTTGGCTCAGGTCATGATCTCAGGGTCCTGGGATCGAGCCCCGCATCGGGCTCTCTGCTCAGCAGGGAGCCTGCTTCCCCCCCTCTCTCTGCCTGCCTCTCTGCCACTTGTGGTCTCTCTCTCTCTGTCAAATAAATAAATAAAATCTTAAAAAAAAAAAGAGTCCCAGCTTTGTCATTTTTAACCCCATTTATAACCCCTCCCATGCTGCCTGTTTCTCTCGTTGATCACATGGTCAAGTGGCATGTTCTTACTATATATATATATATTTTTTTTTTACTGGCAGATTTGGAGTTAAATGGGTTGGAATCTGGAAATGGGGATGAAGAAGCAGTGGATCGAGAACCGAGGCGCCTGAGCAGTAGGCGTTCTGTCCTCACGAGCCCTGTAGCCAATGGGGTCAACCTGGATTACGATGGACTGGGCAAAACCTGCCGAAGTCTTCCAAGTCTGAAGAAAACCTTGTCAGGGGACTCGTCCTCTGACTCTAGCCGGGGCTCCCATAATGGCCAAGTGTGGGATCCCCAGTGTAGTCCTCGAAAGGACAGGCAGGTGCATCTGACCCATTTTGAGCTTGAAGGCCTCCGCTGTCTGGTAGATAAGTTGGAGTCTCTGCCACTGCACAAGAAATGTGTCCCCACAGGGATAGAAGATGAAGATGCTCTTATTGCTGACGTGAAGGTAAGGATTGGTCATGTGGCATGGCAGCCACTCATCTGGCTCGGGCAAGCAGTTCCGCATTTCTTAGAAAGTACAGGAATTCTGGATAATCTGGTTCATTCAGAAAGAAGTTAGTATTTACTGGTGTGTGTGTGCTGTACAGTGTTAGAATTCCTAAAGTGAGGTTAGGTCCCTGCTGTGAAAATACTAACATTTATTTGCTCAATTAGGACTTAAATTTAGTCCTAAAAACACAGATTACAGATTCATTCTAAAAATAAAGGAGACTCTTTATTTTTAATACTAAGTAATAGTATTAGGAAATACTATTAAAACAAGTTACCTGCAGATAAAGAGGCCTGTTTCAGAATAAAAGTGGCCAATAACAATCTCTAGCAGTCTCACCCCAAGCAGATAAGGAAGAAGCTCTTTTCCACTGGTTGATGTTGAGTAGCTTTCATATACTTAGTTTTATTTTTATCTACTTTTAAGATTTAAATTTTAAAAAAACCATTGGACAGCTTCTGAGGAAGTGTCATTGTAAATAAACATAATCTGTCCCGTGGCGCCTGGCTGGCTCTCTCAGTGGAGCATGCACCTCTTGATCTCTGGGTAGTGAGGTCAGTCCCCACATTGAGCATAGAGGTTTTTAAAAAAAAAAAAAAAAAAAAGACAGACAGACATAACCTATCTGATTGCTAGATCAGGTTTCTTCATGTTATGTATTTTTCTACTTTTTCAAGAGATCTCCCAGTATTAGTGATTTTTCAGAGCTGTCCCACCCTTCATGTATTAGTCTCAAAGAAATAAGCTTCGCAGGGGTCCAGGTATCAACTGTCTAAACTGGAGGAGGTTCTTTTAAGTCCTTCCTCACAAGTAACCATTACCGTAAACACCAAAACTGTAAAGCTGGGAATATCAATTTTCTTTGTAAGTCATCATTTGGAGCTACAGTTTGGATGCAGGGCATGGATATGTGATTTAGAAAGCTGGTTTGCTATTGGTAAATAAGTGTTTATTTTCAAAATTTGTCATACAGATTATTTTAAGCCACAGAAGTATTTATATTGAATAATTTTATGTGGCCCTAAGGAAGATGGGCTTAATATCTCAGTATGTGTGTTTCATTTCTGATTTCCTGATTCACATTATTCCTTGGCCACTTCTGCCAGCCACCTCAGGAAAGAATTCCGATATCTGGGATAGGACTGAACTTTTCTTTCCCCTGCTTTTTCTTTTTATGATAAACTTTTTAATTGTATCTTAATGTTCAGGCATCAGTGAAAGGGTAAAAGACTAGAGGCAGAAAAGAGTGGTAACCTGGTGAGGTTGGTCCTCTCCAGTAGTGACAGAAGTGGGACAGTTGGTTTTATAGTTTGGTTTTATAAGGTTTGTTCTAGAAGAGACAGGTGGTATGATTGTGGCTTATATTTAGGGGAGGAAATGGCAGAGGTCCAGGTAGGTGTGGTCTTGTTTCTATAATGATTAATATGCTGCAAAACAAACTTAACCATACTTTTTCAGACTCACAAACTGATTCTAAATTCACTTTCCACCCTAGAGTGAGCAACAGACATTTAAATTTTTTCTTTTCCATTGTGATAGGACATGTATTTTTATACTTTCCTGAGAGTTTGATTATAGCATCTTTACCTTTTTCCCTCAGAAGTTTCTTTTGTATGTAGCTATTCCATCATAGGTACCTGTAGGAAACATTAAATTAATTAACTTGCCTATAGGGTCCCTAAAAAGAAAGATTTCTAAGTTTATATCTCACTGACATTCTCTTGGTCTGGATATCTATATTTCTGAATCATGAAAAAGAATAGGGGATTTGACTCCATTGAATCCAGTTGTAGGAAGCCATATTATAATCCACTGGTCAGTTGTACAGGGTCAAGTGTCATGATAGAAATACAGATGCTCCCTTAACTAAAGTAGTTAAGTAAAGATATTTGAGGAGGCAGAGTAGTAGGGGAAAATGTAGAAAAATTTGTGTCAAATATCTAAGCAGAATGAAAGGAGGCAGGAAGAAAGGGAATGAGTCAAAAAGATCTCTAAAGAGGGCTCTGAGCATTATGGAAAGAGTCTAGGGAGAGCTTCCTTCTGTTTGTCAGGAATCATGAAAAACATGGTTGCCATCACTGGCTAAGGTAGAGTGGCCTAGAGACCAGAGCATGAGGAGGGAGTGGCCACCAGGACGACCGCGGGGTGACAGTGTTTGATTATTCCTGCAGGGGCTTGTCCACACCTTGTCTTGTTTGCCCTGATACCGTAGTTAAAGTAAAGCTGATCACAGACAACGACAGATTTAGGTCCCAGCTCTGCAGGTAGTTTTCCCTTAAGATCATATGGATAATTATGCCTGCATTTGACCGTTTATGTTTAGTCTGAACTTCAGACAATAGTGAATTTAGAGCTTGAATACTTTGAGAATCTGAACATCACCAAAAAGAAAAGAAGCACTGGATTGGGTAGGTGCCACTCCCGCACAGCTGGAGACTGCAGTGCTCAGAACTTGGAGCCGGTAGCATAGAGGCCTGTGCTGCAGTGGAGGACGACAGCAAGCCCGGAGTTTACTCTTCCTGCAGAGAGAGGAATTGCTTCTCGGTGCAGCCTGTGTGGCTCTCACAAAGAACTAGCAGTGGAGGTGAGAGTAGAAGTGATAAGATGGAAGATCCGTAATTCCGTATCCCTGAAAGAAAAGTCCATTCTCATGATGGTGGGAAAGGGCTTTGAAGATTCCAAGTGTTAAATTCCACGTTGTTGAAGAAAGATCGTAGAATATAAAATTGGAAGGGGATTTGATTAAAAAAGGGCCATTAAAAAGTGTTGACTTATTGGTAAAAGATCAGGGGAAAGTAGTCAGTAGTGTGTCTGTCTGGGAGGGATGGTAACTTGGACTCCTAAAAGTAGGATGGAGTCCTCTCGCACTGTGAGATACTTTCGCGTCTCTGAAACCGGGGAGTCTTGTGCTTGCTAGATGTTGATTAGAGACAGAACCTGGTGCAGCGTGTATAGCACACTCCCACTAATGTGAGAAAAGGTCTCTTTGGCATGTGCATTGCAGGGGTGCTGCAAAGAGGGACATGCCAACTGCTGCCAGTGGGTCACAGCAATATGGTGGGCGTCAGCTGGAAGACTAAATTTTTAATCGGACTTTATTGTGTTGTTTGTATTTACTTTGCTCATGAAGGAGCTCTTAATATACGTAAATAAATAAAAGGAGATTTTTAGTGTATCAGTGTATTTGGCTGCCAACTCAGTGAAACAAATTCAGTGTTGTATATTTACTTTCTTGGTTTCTCTAAGCTTTTTGATAAGCTTAGCAAACATGTGACTTTCGGTCAAGATACTAGATATATATATGAAAGCCTATTTTCTGTAAAATAACATCTACCTCAGTGGAGCTATTCTGAAAATTAATAATATTAGTAGAGTACTTAATAAGCCATATCACTGTTACAGAAAACAAAATTAGATGTTACAAATCTATGAAATTCATTTATTCCACTTCTCTGAATAATGCCTGCCTACTCTGTGCCAGGAAGCAGGCTGAGTGTTGGAGTAAATACGCAGACGTGCTATGGATCAAGCCGTCAAGGGGCGTACAGGTCAGTGTTGGAGCAGCCCTTTAAATGGGCTGAGAAAGTCAGTGCGTTCTAGGTTTTACAGGCACCGTGCGTGGTGTAGGGTGCCGAGTGAGCACTGGGTGTGGTGGGTGGATTCTGTTGCGAGGGAAGGAGGTGCCAGTCATACTAATTCAAGAGTTAAGGGGCACCTGGCTGGCTCAGGTGAAGGAACATGTGACTCTTGATCTTGGGGTCGTGAGTTTGTGCCTCACGTTGGGTAGGGAGATTACTTAAAAATAAATAAATAAGGGGCCCAGGTGGTTCAGTCAGTGAAGCATCCTGACTCTTTGATCTCAGGGTCATGAGTTCAGGCCCCACATTGAACTCCATGCTGGGCATGGAGCCCACTTCAAGAAATAAATAAATAAAAATAAAAAGTTAGCCTCGCCTGAGTGCCTCACTTGGTTAAACATCTGCTTTCTGCTCAGTTCATGATCTCAGGGTCCTGGGATTGAGCCGCTGTCAGGCTCCATGCTCAGCAGAGAGCCTGCCTCTCCCGCTCCCGCTCCCGCTCCCCTTGCTTATATGCATGCTCTCTCTGTGAAATGAATAAATTAAATCTTTAAATAAAATAAAAATTTCAGGTGAGCTCTTAAATAAAAAATAGAAAGTTAATAAACTTTCCTGTTAGATGATACAGATTCATTGCCAACATTATATAAATGGCTCTCAACTTATAAATTCCAGAGTTGTTCTTTGTGGTGCATAGACTACTACTGCTGCTCTGATCTGAGATGCTAACGTTTTGCAACCATGATCTAAAAATTTACAGTCGGCTCCATCTCAGGAGTATGCTGGAACTGAAAGCAGAGAGTCATGGTTTCAGATAAGTATAGACACTAATCACAAGTTTGCTTCATCTGACACTTTGGGGGTGACGCTGATGCTAGTTAAAGAGAACTGGTAGAGGACCCTGTATTGGATCTTAATCTTTAATAAAACTAGATGAAAGGGGGGAGAAGGCAGCCTCTATAAATAAAACTTCATTTGCAGTTTTTACTGTTATTTGTAATAATTCACACATTGTTAATAAGTGAAAAGTTTTATTTTGTTTACTTATACTTACTATTTTTTTTAAGTAAACTCTCCACCCGCTATGGGGCTCGAACTCACTACCCTAAGATTGAGTCTCATGCTCTACTGACTGAGCAGCCAGGCACCCTTAAATAGAAGTTTTAGATAATTTAACAGCTACAAGGCATATAAGATTAGATTAAAATGCATATAATTCTTCAAAGTGTTTTTATTACATTCTTGTATTACATGTCAAGTTCTTACTAATTCTGATCTTTATTGCCTATCTTATTCTAAATTAATAGAAAAAAATCAGCCTTGTTTAATTAGTGATTTGGAAACTTACTTGGAGTGAGTTCCCCAGTATCGTATCTGGTTTTTGTCCTTTCCTGGTGACCTTTAGGGTTTTCACTTGCTACAACTTGACAATATGTTTTCCTAAGTATTCGTTCTTTATCATCCCTCTAGGTTAGATAGGACCAAGACCAAACAAGGATTTTCTAAGAAGACCTCCCACACGATCAAGGAAAGTTTGTCAAGCATAATAGGCCGATGGCACTTGGTCTTTGAGTCTTAAAATAAAGTGCAGACTAGAGGTTCAGGATTGGGATGATCATAGAACCTTTTCCAGGAAGAGCTCTACCAAAAAGCACAGAACTCCCACCTTTCCTTGGTAAACTACTGTGAAAATTAAAATATGTAGCCCCTGGCAGCAAGGCCTAGGCCCCGTAAAGCCCATTAGCCACTGACTCTGCACCAGAAACTCACTGAAACAACTGTCCTGAAAATAAATAAGAATGTTTCCTAGCAAGGTTCTTAATGGCCTGAGGTCTTTCAAAGCAGCGTCTGTAATTCCTGAAAAAGCCAAGTTACATTTATGAGAGTCTAAAAATTACATAAATCTGGATCCAAAAGATACACTGTAGCCTGAGAGAGTGTGTGTTCAGTCTGAGCTTCTCCCTAACGGTGATCAGTGCATGGAGAGCGTGTGACACACATCACTCAAGGGGCTGTCAGAAGTGGCGTGGTTGAGGTGTCTGACAAGATGCAGGGTCGCCTGCTTCATTCAGGGGACATCAAGAATGGGGCAGGCAAAACAAATGACTAGAGTAGGAAATGTGCAGGAGTGCTGGTGTCCTGGAGAGTCCGAGGAGACTGGTGGGTTTGGAGTTGGCAGACACAGATTCAGTGGCTCCTTGTGCGGGTTCCGAGGCAGGAGAGTAAAGCACCTGGACCTGAGATTGAGCCTCAGCTCGCTGGACTTGGTCGTGATGGAACTGCTAGAAGCACTGGCTGCCTAGGCATTGCTGTTCCGGTGGTGGAGTGCCCAGTCGCAACCAGAGGCAGGCATCTGTTGTAGAAATAGTTGATATTAAACAGACATATGTATTGAATATCTCAATATTGGTTGAAATGTGTTGTTCCTGAAGGTTTTTCTGGAAACACGTATGTTCGTTGTGAATTCTGGACTTGGGAGAGCAGCACTGAGGGCAGGTGAAGCAGGCGGTGTGCCGGGAGAAAGGGGGCTCAGAGGAGCTCAGCCCGGGTGCCTGGCTCTTGCACAGGCTGAACTTCGGGCGACTTGCTGTCTGCCTGAAGAGCAGGGGGGACGGTCGTGTGTGTTTGCTCCCCGGGAAAGAGTGCTGCTGTAACAGTAAGAGGTGACCCTGTGTTGAAGGGTGTGGACGGAGGCAAGGACACTCACGGGCGCAGATGCAGAACGGGTTAAAGCCTTTCCTTTCGCTGGCGCCTTCCGAAGTCGGCCGTAGGGAGCCCTCTGGGGCCGGCCTTGGGCTCTCCTATTGCAGTGGTGGTGGGAGGGAGGAGGCGGGGGCGCGGCCCAGCTCGCCTCCTGGGCGGCCTTTCCTCCAATCACGGGGCCGACAGCCCTCACCGAGCACACCCCCTCCCGACTCTGCAGCAGGACGGCTGGGCCCTCTGCCTGGCTCGCTCACTCGAGCTCAGCTCCCCCTCCTGCCATCTTCCGTTGCAAAGCATTTCTGGGAGCTGCATGTGGGTGACGCAGCAGCATTGTTCGCAGGCACAGGAAGCCGCGGCTGAGCTGAAGGGCTCGAGAAGGAGCTCAGAACACGACACGCTGCTCGCTCTGGGTAGCCTGAAGGGTTATAACCGGACTGCCCTGCCTGATGTACTTTGGGAGATTCCAGAATTTTCAAGTAAATTGGTATTTTCCTAGAGGGAGAAAACCTAACTCCTTCAGCACAACTTCCAATACAGAAAACAAAACAAAGACGCTGGGAAAACTTCAACCGAGAGCCTCGGCAGCTCCAGAGCGACGAGAAACGCAAGGTCAGGCGGGCGGGCGGCAAACCCTTTCTGACTCGGGGTGTGTGTAACTGTAGGGACTTTGTCTCAGCGGAGAGGCAGAAGACCAGCCTGCCGGGCGAGTCCAGGACAATGCTCAGGTTACTTAGTGTTGCGTGAGCCGTCGTTGCACTTGTTCCCTGTCCTGGTGGGCTCTGCTTTTGAATTGGGTCGCTTGGCTTTCGGGAGTCCTTTTCCCTTCTCTGCCCAGACGCCCGCTGTTCTCTTCCCCTTCCTGTGATGTGTGGGGTGTGGGCTTGTGTTTGAATGTTCTCCCGAATGCCAGGAGCCTAGATAGGCGTCAGCCTTTCCGCACTCCACCCCCGCTCTCCGCTCCCCCGTCCCAAACCCCCTCTGGTGAAGGGTGGTGGCTTCTTTATATGGTTTCTTAGAGGGCCTCATCTGGAGTCTGCCTTTTTTGATGAAGCAGGGTGAGCTTGGTTGTATGGCCCCAGCAAAATAAGGCTTGGAAGGAAATCTGCATTTCCCTCCACACCCACACGGACCCCAGCAAGTGAGCGGTCTATGCGTGAACAGCTGCCCCCCTATACCCCCACGCAGAGGCAGTTTCTCCACCTACCTTTCCCTGTCCCCCACACAAAAAATCGTGCAGGTAGAAGTAGACTGCTTTTGGGGAGCAGTTAGGTTCCTTTCCTCCTCAGACAATCGCAGATCTTTCTGTGCGGTCTGTTTTGCTGAAAGTGGAAAGTCCCTGTTTGTGGACAGCTCAGTGCTCTCCGGCAGAGGAAATGGGCAGAGTCCTACTCCTCGGCAGTATGACGTGGGGGAGGGGAACTGTGCACTCCCTAGCACACACGTTGAATGGACCTGAATTTTTCACCCTAGGGAGATTAGGAGCCCATACCAGAGCCTAGTCCCACGTGGCACCGCACCCCGCCTCTTCACCCCCACGCTGGGCGGTGTTAAACAGGAGGCTTCAGAATAGGACGCCATAGCAACTTGAAGTAAATAAAACGTCTGCAAATGAAATCAGTTTGGGGGAGGGTGAGAGGCATCTGGAGACTTGGCAAAGGGGATCTTCGTGGGGGAGCTTCCTGGGTGTGAGTTTTAAAGAGTCTTTCTGAGTCCCAACTCTGGGATTTGGATCATGATCTTAGGTTAGGATGAAAATGCTTGGTAGAGAAGTGCTTCATGCCTCAAAAAGTCCTGGTCTTCTAGGCAGACCCTGCAGGAATTTGGAAATGATTATTAAAGATGGCCCAGGCATGCTCACGGTCCAGGATCAAAGTTTAGTTGTTGAAACAGTTAATATACTAGGGCAACCTGAAAGGAATCTTGTAACTTGTCTTCTGGATTTGTGGGGTTTTTGCTGTTACCTTTGCATTGGGGCTCATGAGGTCAGGGAAAGAGGGATTTCATTCTGCTAGAAGGTCTGGGATTCAGAAGTTTCTGTCCAAAACATAAAGACTTGTTTCCAAATAACAGTCAGCCAGTATGAATCACTTACGCGACAGTTTCTTACTGTAGCGTTGTCTTCAAGTCATTCAGACTAGATTGGTTAAAGCCATCAAAACTGTTGCCCCTAAGATTGTTCCTGCTCCATTTATAAGAATAAAGCCAAATACTTGACTTTGTGTGTGTGTGAGAGAGAGAGAGAGAGATTGATGAATTGATTGGTTGATTTGAAGTTGAGATTTCTGTAATCAGCTTTAGAAGAACAGAGCTCTGGGTTGAATCAAGACATTAAGACTCTGCGTTTCATATTAATTAATTCAGTATTAGCCGTCTTTTTTGCTACTTTGCTGAGATCTACAAAATGAAGGCAGTACTTACTTTTGATAACATTCATTGACTGGTATTGAGAAGTAAAGGGGCAGTATAAAGTTGTACTGCCGTATATAGAACTGCATGACAAGTAACACTTGTTGCCATGTAGCTGGCTACTTCAGTGTACATACCAACAGTACAGTGAGTATGCGAGTATGGGGTTGGGAGCAAAGGTGAATTCAAAGTCTTGATAGTACTACTTGATAGTACTACACTAGTCGCAGTTTTCTCTTTCATCTTCAGTTTGTTTTACAGTGAGTCTCTATAAACGAAGGGAAAACACAGTTGCCAGCCTGCCCTTCCCATGTTGGTTTTAGGGACTGGGGCTAAGTCTTGATGCTGCTGGGAGTCATTGGCTCTTTGTTCACTGTGTCCTGCTTTTCTTCCCCCTCTTCTATCCTATCCTATCCTCAGATTTTGCTGGAGGAACTTGCCAACAGCGATCCCAAGTTAGCCCTCACTGGAGTCCCTATAGTGCAGTGGCCCAAAAGGGATAAGGTAAGAAACTATTACTCTTGATCTTCAGGCTGCTGAAGCATTTTGCTGGCGGATCATCACCATTCCAGGAAGAAAAAGCACAACTAGAGGCATACAGCTTTTGGCGCATTAAAATAAATTGACAGAAAATCATTACTCTGTTCTGTTTTAACTCTTGGGTCAGGATAATTGGCTATCTTTGGAGGTGACTCTTAACAGAACTATCAAACTAGGAACCTGCCTCCAGGTCTAGATCCAAAAGTGTGCATTTATTCCCCAGAATGGATTTGTTCCTATCGTTCTGGCCCGGTGATTCAGTTATTTTCACGGATATTTTTTAAAACTGTCAAAATAATTATATATATTTAAATGGCCGGAATATTTCAATGATGGAGTGAGTGCACACTCAGGAAACCCCTTAGTTTGGATTTTTCGGTATCAAATTGAAAAAAGGAGGAAAGGAATGACCTCTTAGCTAATAAATTGTCATTTATGAGTTTTCATTAGGTTCTGTGTGATTTTTTCCTATATTGTCCTTTGTCACGGTTATTAATTAAATAAAAGTAAGAGCTAGCATTCTGATCTTTGCCATGAGTTTGGCAAATATGTAGGCCCTTCTTTAGTGTCCCCACTTGAAATTTGCAGAGCTGTCACGTTCTAGGAATGTTTAGGTGTATAGCTGTGAAAGATGTCTTAAAAGAACCACTTCCTAGGTGGAGAAGTCCCACCTAGCCGATGCTTGACCACATGAAACTGCCTCACAACAGTTTAGTCATTTCTCGCTGTTGCATGTTTTGTGTCAGAAATATGTTTAAGGTACCCTGGAAATTTGAAGAACTAAAAGACCCAGTCCTTGTTCTCGAAAAGATCACCAGGACAAAGACAAGTAATAAGATTATAAACGTATACCTAAGAGATATATTCTACACCTAAGGGCTGCTGGAGTGTGTGTTATGTACCAGATGGAGAATAATAACGAAATGAGCAAGATCCGTCTCACCCTCAAGTAGTTTACGGTCTTCTTTATGAGTATCTTCTGAGTAGGAATGTTCAGGACAGGGAAATATCAGAGGGCCCCTGGGTGACTTTGGCACATAGAAAGCTTCAGGGAGCAGGGAAGGTCACAGCTCAGCAGAGTGAGACGAATGTGGGTGAGGTAAAAAGACTGACAAGATTGGCAAACCTTTTCTATAGAGGTAATACACAGATGACAGATATAATAAAGGCAATAAATATTTTTGGTTTTGCAGGCCATACAGTCTCTGTGGCAACTCTCAACTCTGCAGTTGCACGTGAAAGCAGCCATAGACAATACGTAAACAGATGAGCGTCACTATGTTCTGGTCACATTTCATTTACAAAAACGGGCAGTGGGCAGATTTGCTCATGGGCCGTAGTTTGCCAAGCTGCGTTACCTTCTACCTTCTCCAGTCCTCAAAGTTACTTGATATATTTGACCTTGCTGCTTTCTCTTTCCAGCTTAAATTCCCCGCCCGGCCAAAGGTGCGGGTTCCTACCATCCCCATCACAAAGCCTCACACCATGAAACCGGCTCCTCGGTTAACACCTGTGAGGCCAGCTGCCGCCTCCCCCATAGTGTCAGGAGCCAGGCGGAGACGAGTGCGCTGTCGGAAGTGCAAAGCATGTGTGCAAGGAGAGTGTGGTGTTTGCCACTACTGCAGGGACATGAAGAAGTTTGGGGGGCCTGGTCGCATGAAGCAGTCCTGTGTTCTTCGGCAGTGCTTGGCAGTAAGTGGCCTGCTGGGTAAAGAACTTGGGGGAGGGAGAAGACAGGTGGTGCCAAAAGGACTGAAGTACAGGTAGTGAGAGTTCTAGAGACTTCAGAGATGGAAAGAAGTTTCTGTCTCTTTTTGGCTTGCTTTGTTTGTCCGTTTTCTCTCTGGGCTCAGAAATGATCCTGTTTAATTTTTCGTCCTTGCTTGCCCAGTTTTCAACTAAGAAAGCAGTATTGTAAGGACGAGTCACTGCCGTCGGTCCCTCTTTACCTGCATTAGGAGGGAGGGCCTATGAGGCCTGGGACTGACTGGTGAGAGTGAACTGGTCTTTGTTTCCAGTTTCCAGCTGGTTTGTTCTCCCTGTCTTCCTCCGCCCGTTGCCCTACCAGAAACCGCTCTGCCCAGTTTCCATGCTCCCTGAGAATTACAGGAAGCAAATCACCCGTCTTGAGTTAAAGGGAAGCTGAACTGATAAGCATCTAAGTCTGCTTTTTTCTTGGTTTCTTCATCCTCTTGTAGCCCAGACTGCCTCACTCCGTCACATGTTCCCTCTGTGGAGAGGTGGATCAAAATGAGGAGACACAGGACTTCGAGAAGAAACTCATGGAATGCTGTATCTGCAATGAGATTGTTCATCCTGGCTGCCTCCAGGTGAGGAGAGGCCTCAGGGGCCCCTGAGGCCTCAGCTGCTAGAATGTCTGAAGGCACTGGGTGGAGCAGGGAGTGGGAATCTGTCACAAGAAGCCACTAGCATCCCTAATATGGACCGTCAGCTGTGGGTCCTGTCATAGTCTAACATCTGTCGTTGATTCAGATGCCTGGTTTGTGTGTCAGCCACTGTGTTAGACCCTGAGGATAGCCCAGGACAAAATAATAGTTCAGTTCCTGCCCTCCTGGAGCTTGCAGTCTGGCCTCCAAAGAGTATATATTTGGAGTCCCCAGGCCATTGCAGTACTGCCTGGTCTATTTTGGAATGCCTTGTGCCTTTAAGCATCTATGCTATGTACTTCAGTGTATCTCTGGATATGAGTTCCTGAAAGATGGTGAGAGTGATGGTATCAGCTAATGTTTAATGAGTGCTTATGCTCTATCACGCTTTGTATGCACTTGAGGGCCTCTAAGAAGGTAATAGGGAGGTTGATGCAGTCTTAAGAGGTCATGTCCTTGGGGCGCCTGGATGGCTCAGTGGGTTAAAGCTTCTGCTCCGGCTCGGGTCATGATCCCAGGGTCCTGGGATCAAGCCCCACATCGGGCTCTCCGCTCAGCAGGGAGCTTGCTTCCTCCTCTCTCTCTGCCTGCCTGTCTGCCTACTTGTGATCTCTAGCTATCAAATAAATAAATAAAATCTTTAAAAAAAAAAAAAAAAGAGGTCATGTCCACTCTTCAAGCAGGGACCCTGGGCCTAAGTGTGTGCAGAAGCTCCTTAAATGATACTAATGTGTAGCTGGAGCAGAGAACCACTGATTGATTGATTGATTGACTGTTGATTCTGAGAGGGAGGAGGGGAAGGGCAGAGGGAAAGCAGGCTCCACTACCAGGGCAGAGGGAAATGCAGGGCTCCGTCTCACAGCCCTGTGATCCTGACCCAAGCCAGAATCAAGAGTTGACCCTTAACCAGCTGACCCACCCAGGCACCTGGGGAGCCACTGTTTTACACGCATTCTCTTGTTTACATCGTCTTCTAATTTTTTTTTTTTTTTAAGATTTATTTATTTGAGAGCGAGAACACATGAGTAGAGGAAGGGGGGGGGAGAGAATCTCGAGCAGACTCCCGCTGAGCACGGAGCCCAATGTGAGGCTCGATCCCACGACCCTGAGATCATGACCTGAGCTGAAACCAAGAGTCACACACTTAACTGACTAAGCCACTCAGGCACCCCTCTTGTTTATGTCTTGAAGACAGCCCTGTGAAGTCAGGTCTACCCTATTACTTCATATTTCTTTCAATCTAAAGGGCATTGGTACTGGTATTTTGTTGATTTCTCCAAGGGTGACAACTATATCATGACTGCCACCTGGCTGACAGTGATTGTAAGATACTGTTAATTGTGGAGCGCCTGGGTGGCTCAGTGGGTTAAAGACTCTGCCTTTGGCTCTGGTCCTGATCTCGGGGTCCTGGGATCGAGCCCCGCATCTGGCTCTCCGCTCAGCGGGGAGCCTGCTTCCTCTTCTCTCTCTGCCTGCCTTTCTGCCTACTTGTGATCTCTATCAAATACATTTAAAAAATTAAAAAAAAAAAGATACTGTTAATTGTGAGACGCAGCCCAATTTTAGAAATAGTCAGATGTGAAAAAATATGCATCTTAGGATCAGTAAGATAGGGTATCATCTCCATGTCGATAAACAAAGTATTTACTATACGCTAAGCATTTTCCTAAACACTTAACAGGTAATTCATTTACTCCTCACTACAACCCAATAAGATAGGAGTTGTTATTTATCCCCACTTTATAGTTGAGAGCACAGTGTCACAGAGACTAGGCCACTGGTGTCGGAACCCAAGCAGTCATAATTATTGTGCCCCACTATCAAGATAAGGTCTGGCACCTTCTGAATTGTGTGGTCAGTTCCTTCCGCAGAGTGGCAGGAAACTTTCAAGAAAATGAATGTATCAGGAGAGATGAATATATACATGTGTATGTCAGGAGAGAGACCCCACATTGACCCAGACTCTTGGGAATCTCCACAAACACCGACGTATTTACAAATAGGTAACTTCCACGTTCTTCCCAACCATGTGGCTGTTACTGTATGACACAGGAGCCTTAAGAAACAGGCTGGGGTGGGGGTGCCTGGGTGGCTCAGTGGGTTAAGCCTCTGCCTTCAGCTCAGGTCATGATCCCAGAGTCCTGGGATCGAGCCCCGCATCGGGCTCCCCCTACTTGTACTCTCTTCCTCTTTCTCTCTCTCAATAAATAAAAATCTTTAAAAAAAAAAAAAAAGAAAGAAAGAAAGAAAGAAAAGAGGCTGGGGTTTCTTATATTTTGGTTTTTTGTTTGTTTGCTTCTAATGTGCTAGATTTTTAACATCCCTGTCTTACTCTAGATGGATGGAGAAGGGCTGCTTAATGAGGAATTGCCAAATTGCTGGGAGTGTCCAAAGTGCTATCAGGAGGACAGCTCGGAGAAAGCCCAGGTAGGGGAGCTTTTTCCAGACTGTACTGGAGAAGAAAGGAAACGCCAGGCTTGGAGAATGGCTAGAATACATTTGCCTTTGCAACTTTATTCACATGGTTTTTCTGACCCACAGAGATTATTTTGTATTGTGTCTATCTTTTTTTTCACCTTTGTTAATTATTTTTTCTTCTTTCGTTTTGAATTTTTAATGTTTGGGTTTTTTGTATTACTGAATACTGTTCCACTTGGGGTCTGCAAATTGCTGAGGTCTTTTTACACTCGGGGACCCTAGGCAGCACAGACAGCTGAGTTATTTGAGGAGGGCGGTGAGGCGAGCACGGTTGCTCCTGAAACTAAAGGGAAGGCAGTGACCTGAGGCAGTGGGTAAGTACAGTGGTGTGCTGGAGTTTCCAGTTAAGCAGGCTCACATTTTTGTCCTCTTCACCTTTGTGGCCTTGCAGAAAGCCCTGCCCTTGTGCCCAAACATGTCCCACAGAGGTAGCCCCTCCTTGCAGGGGGACCAGTGCCATGACCTTGGCCCTGAGTAGTGGAGGTTGCTGGCCCGGTGGGTAATGCTAAAGGGCCAGAAGGACTCTGGTTACTCAGACCAGCAAGAACAAGACCTGTTGGGGGCACACCCAGAGGAGGCAGCTGGCCTGGTGGCAGCCATCCAGCCCCCAGTGGTCCCCTCTGGGTCCGTTGCACAGGAGCAGAGACAAATTTCCTTGTCTTCTCTCTGTTTCTTCCCACTTGGGCACTGAGGTAGTTGAATTTTCAACTATCTTGGGAGTAGCGGGGATGTAGAGTTGACTAGTACTAAAGTTCTCCTTACCTCAGGTTCTTACACTGGAAGCTTCTCCATTTTTTGTCCTTGGTGGCAGCAGCGTAGTGGTGGGCGTTTGCCTCCCTTCTATAACAGGTGGGCTGACAGATTCTGTGTTCTAGTGTTACCTTCCTGCATTGTCAAAGCCAGCAGCCAGAAGGTGGTCGTTCTCTTCCAACCACAGTGCTCTAAGAAAGTACAGAGCAAAGGGAGCAGGGCTTGTTGCTGAGGGACAGAAGCGGTCTCCTTGAGGAAAATAGGAACACTGCTCTCTGATCCCTAGTGGAACGCTGGTGCGGCGTCATCACAGCAGAGTCACGGTGGGCGCCAGGAAGAGACAGGTGCCCTGGGATGAGGTGGTTGGCCTCGGTGGAGCACTGTCTTCACTGAACCCCAGTTCCTCCTCTTCATCTGGCGCACATGCCTCAGAGCACTGCAGTTCCTCACAGAGGTTCTCGCGCTCTGCTTTATCTTCCGTGGGGTTGGTCTCTAGGGAGAGGGTGGGGTGTGGAGGGGAGGAAGCAGCCTGGTGGAGTCTGGCTCAGACGCTGGAGCTAAACGTGGTGTTTACCACTGTGAGATCTGTGTCCTAGTTCAGACGGTTCCTGTAGGCTGCTTTTCTTCTACCACAAGCATCAACCATCAGACGCCTCTCCAGGGTGAAGGAGCTAAATTAGAGACAGAATTAAAAATGGTCAGATTGCATAGGGGTAAAGTTGTGGCCTCTTTAAAGGATATCTTTATCCAGGGAATTATAATCCCAAAATTTGGGGCAAGAGATGCATAAGGTGGGCTATGGAATCATGCAGCCCAGATTTGGATCTCACTCCTCTATACTTGGACACAAACCTTTGTGTCACAGGTAGATTTCCCAAGTGACCTATTTTAAGGGTTTGTCCTGTAATCAGCTCTCTCCAGCACAGGCTCGGGCCCGGTTGCTGATGTGGTAGATTGCGGACTCTGAGGAGGTGACCCCCCTGTAGCCTGCAGCCACCCCTTTCCCCGTAGAAGAGCAGTGATCTGTCTTCTTTCTAGTCTCCTGAGAGCAGCAGTGAGGCTCACTGCAAATTTAGAGGGTTTTGGAGGAAGGTTCTGACAGGACTTTTTGGGGGCGTGTTTTGCAGAAGCGGAAAATGGAAGAGAGTGACGACGAAGCCGTGCAAGCCAAAGTCCTGCGGCCCCTGCGGAGCTGCGACGAGCCCCTCACGCCCCCGCCTCACTCACCCACCTCCATGCTGCAGCTCATCCATGACCCGGTCTCCCCCCGGGGTATGGTGACTCGGTCATCCCCTGGGGCTGGCCCCAGCGACCACCACAGTGCCAGCCGCGATGAGCGCTTCAAACGGCGGCAGTTGCTGCGGCTACAGGCCACAGAGCGCACCATGGTACGGGAAAAGGAGAACAATCCCAGCGGCAAAAAGGAGCTGTCTGAAGTTGAGAAAGCCAAGATCCGGGGATCGTACCTCACTGTCACGCTGCAGAGGCCCACCAAAGAGCTCCACGGGACATCCATTGTGCCCAAGCTGCAGGCCATCACGGCCTCCTCTGCCAACCTTCGCCATTCCCCCCGTGTGCTAGTGCAGCACTGCCCAGCCCGAACCCCCCAGCGTGGGGATGAGGAGGGGCTGGGGGGAGAGGAGGAGGAAGAGGAGGAGGAGGAGGAGGAAGATGACAGTGCAGAGGAGGGGGGTGCAGCCAGGCTGAATGGCCGGGGCAGTTGGGCTCAGGATGGAGACGAAAGCTGGATGCAGCGGGAGGTCTGGATGTCTGTCTTCCGCTACCTCAGCCGCAGAGAACTTTGTGAATGTATGCGAGTGTGCAAGACGTGGTATAAATGGTGAGCAGGGATACAGGGATCAGGAATAGGGGTATGGGAGTAGGTGGCAGATTTTCCATATGAGAACTGCATGCGTCTTGGCATCTGGAGGCTTGCTGGGTCCCCAAGGATTGAATCAACTCAGTCCATTCCCTAGACAGTGGGTCCTGTTAAAGATGCGGCTATTTGTGCCTACAGGTGTCCTCGGGGAAATTTGGCCCTTTGCTTCCTCTCCCTGCTCTGTACTTTCCCGTTTCTCTCTACTGGGTGTACGAAACTGATTTGGGGGATGGATTTGTACGGTTTGTTCAAAACCCTTAGTCATCCGTTTTCCCCCCTCAAGTAACCTGTACTCGGCACACATGTGTTGAGAGCCTGTGCTGTGTCCGTCACTCCTGCTGCTGACACAGGTGGCTGCTCTCAAGCCCCTGCCTCAGTTTCCGCTCCATCTACTCAAAGAGGTGGACGTGCTTTTCAAAAAATGTGAATGTTTTCACAGTGTTCCAGTTTTTGTTCTTATCCCCCAAGTCTGGGCCATAATTCCTTTCTTCAGGAAGCAGAGTCCAGTTTTGAGCTTCCTGAGACCTACTCATCCTTCCTGATGAGACCTGCCGTTTCTTCTCAAGCTCAGCAGTGAGATACTTAAGGGGGGGAAAAGTCCCTCGAGATGATGAACAGACGTTTCCATAGGGCATTATTTTTCCTTTTGCTCCTAGACCCTAGGACGTAACATACCCTTTGTATCTGGGCCAGACCCAGTTACAGTAGTTTTCAAAATGTGATGCTCAGACTACTGGTGGGCCGCTGGCATTGCCCGGGATCATGTTAGAAATGCAGATTCTCATTGCCTGTTTCAGTACTTCTGAGTCAGAACCTTTGGGGCTGGGGCCAGGCCATCTGTTTTTAACACGTTTTCCAGGGGCTTCTGATACACGTTCAAGTTTGAGACTCACTGCTCTATCATAAGCAGCTTGTTTTTACCATACAAGCAAGTCTCATGTGCCATTGGTGAAATATTTTCAGTCTTTAAATAAAGACCTTGTTCTTTGCAAATGCGAGTTTATTTCCCAAATCTGAATTAATATGTGATCTACCCAAATTGTCCTAATATTTTCTCTTCGTAGGGCTAGGGGGCCTGCCTGGCTCTATCCCTCAGTTTCCAGACCAAGTCACATGAGACTCATCCTATGTGCTGTCTCCCCGTCCCCTGCTGACCAGACTCTGAGCCAGGCTTGGAGGCGGGGGCCTGCATGTTGCAGTGCGCTGTATGGCCTGTGGGCTGCAGACGGCAGTGGGAGGGCAGGCCTTTCCCCTCCAGTTCTGGTCTGGACTGGAGCAGAAAATAAAAAGACGGCACTGAAGCAGAACCCAAGACAGGGAGAAGACTGGCCTGGCCTGATGATAAAGACCGTCTTTCGGCCTGATACAGGGATGGGCTCTTTGTAGGGCTTAAGGCAGGATGGATTGTAGCTGTGCTGAGGAACACCCTGCAGCCCGGGCAACTGGGTGTGACTGACAAGGGAGAGAATTGGAGGCAAGTCTAAGGCTTCGGGCAGTAAGAAGTCAAATTTTTTAATATGTCCTTCTACAAGCTTTGGTGGGAGCCATATTGTTTTAATGCGATTGAGGGGTTATAGTATTGTCTGCTGTGTGTTCCTAACAATTGTGTTCTCAGCCCTTCCAGAGTCAATTGGTGAACCGGGTCAAGTTCACTGCTTAACCTGTATGGTTGCCGTAAAGGACAAGTCCTTTTCTCTGAAGCAAAAAAAAAAAAAAAAAAAGACCAAAAACAAAATTAAAAAAACAAAAACAAAAGCAGGGTGTGGTACCTGTCTGCGTATAGAAGAGCCTAGCCGGGCAGGGTGGCTCTCCACGTGCTCTGCTTCTCCCAGAAGCCCGCAGCACGCTTTGATGGGAGCTCCTCCGACAAGGGGTATTGGGTTGTTGACGGCCAGTTCTCTCTCTTTCTATCACAGGTGCTGCGACAAGAGACTTTGGACAAAAATTGACTTGAGTAGGTGTAAGGCTATTGTACCCCAGGCTCTCAGTGGCATCATCAAGAGGCAGCCAGTCAGCCTTGACCTCAGTTGGACCAACATCTCCAAGAAACAACTGACGTGGCTCGTCAACAGGCTGCCGGGTGAGCAGGCGGGGAAGGCTGGCTGTAGGCAGTGCTGCTTCCGATTGCTTTGGGGCGGGGCACCTGGTGGCTCAGTCAGTTGAGCATCTGCCTTCGGCTCAGGTCGTGATCCTGGGGTCCTGGGATCAAGTCCCGCATTGGGCTCCCTGCTTAGGGGAGGGCCTGCTTCTCCCTCTCTCTCTGCTTGTGCTGTCTCTCTCTCTCTCTTTCTCTAACAAATAAGTAAAATCTTAAAAATAAATAAAATAAAATTGCTTTAGAGCAATATTGGGCAGCAGTCCCATGCCATTGTCATTTTCCTGCTTATTAGCAGGGGTTTCACCCAGGGCCCCCTAACTGCCAGTCCCCAAGGCACTGCTCCAGCCTAGTTGGACTTGTCAGTCATCACCCCGGATGGCAAAGACGTGCCTTCTCTCTCCAGCATTTTGAGGTCTTAGAAGACAGGAAGTCACTCACACTCACTACATTACTGTGGTAGGAACGAAGCAATTGGTTTTACCACCAAAGCTAGGAAATGTAACAGAGTATACGGGTGCATGTCTGTCTGTTCCCGTTGTAGGACTGAAAGACCTCCTCCTAGCAGGCTGCTCCTGGTCTGCAGTGTCTGCCCTCAGCACCTCCAGCTGCCCCCTTCTCAGGACCCTCGATCTTCGGTGGGCAGTAGGAATCAAGGACCCTCAAATTCGGGACTTGCTGACTCCACCGGCTGATAAACCAGGTATGCTCTGGGCCTGACTTCTCTGTGTTCCTCTTAGGGTAGCTTTGTCTTTCGACAGACTTTGTCTCAGAAACTAAGGAAGTGTCCAGAATGATGCTGTGGATGAGTATGATGGAGGGCAGAGTGCCGGGCGGTGTGGAAGTGCAGGTGAGCTGTTCACAGCCGGCTGCCTGCCTGCGGGCAGAGGAGGGACTCCGCCTGGGGCGCAGATGGTGTAATCCTGAGGAAGTCTGGGAAGTCTTCATGGTCGAGGTGGGACGTTCGAAGCCGTTTGCATCATGGTCTAGAAAAGTGTGGGAGTGTGGAGAGGGGTGGAGCGTTCCACTCGTCCCCTTTTGCTGTGTGAGGCATAATCTAGCAGCTGGGAAGAAAGAAAACGTGTCTGGTTTCCTAGAAACTGCCCCCACAGCCCGCTCACTCCCTGCAGGCAGGGCTGGGTGTGGGCAGTTCTGCTTCACCCCTGCGAGGAGGCCTGGCTCGGAAGGAGCCGAGGCTGCCCGCAGCTCTGGAGCCAGACTGGAGGGAAGAGTTCTGACGTGGGCGCTGCCCTTGCCTGTGCAGGTCAGGACAATCGCAGCAAGCTCCGGAACATGACTGACTTCCGGCTGGCGGGCCTCGACATCACGGATGCCACGCTTCGCCTCATCATTCGCCACATGCCCCTCCTCTCTCGACTAGACCTCAGTCACTGCAGCCACCTGACAGACCAGTCCTCCAATCTGCTCACCGCCGTCGGCTCTTCCACTCGCTACTCCCTCACAGAGCTCAACATGGCAGGTGCGCCGCGGCCGCGTTTCCGCACGGGCAGGGCCGCTCGCCTCCGGGAGGGCTCAGCCCTCCCTGGAGCTTGCCCAGTGAAACAGAGGACCTGGGTTTGTTTGAAGGGAATTGAGTTGTTTCCTCGTACCTGGACGAGGACACGGATTTCCCTCTCTTTAAACTGATGGGGGGATGGAGGCCTCAGGTAGTCAGGTGCTTAAGGGCGTGGCCATTGCCGCCTGCAGTTCGGTGGGCCTTGGCCTTGCGGTGTAGGGGGCGTAGGGGGCGCACTTCTCTCTCTGAGCCCGGTCGCTTACGAGACACAGAGGGCTCTCGCTTAGCATTTGAAGGGAAAGCGCTGGGGAGCTGAGCGGCAGAGCGGGCGCCTGTGGCTGTGCGGACAGGGCATTGCCCTCATGGTCCCTTTCCTCACAGGTTGCAATAAATTGACAGACCAGACCCTGATCTACCTACGGCGAATTGCCAACGTCACCTTGATCGACCTTCGAGGATGCAAGCAGATCACTCGAAAAGCCTGCGAGCACTTCATCTCAGACTTGTCCATCAACAGTCTCTACTGCCTGTCTGACGAGAAGCTGATACAGAAGATCAGCTAAAACACGCGCAGCCCAGACTGAGCAGGAAACCGATCTTCCCCTGACTCCCCAGCCAGGAGAGCCTCTCTCCCCGACCCTGCACGGGCTCTGAGGCCGGCGTCACACTCCCTCTCTGCTCTCCTGTCCCTTGAGCCCTTCCCCTACAGGCGGGGCAGCGAGGGGGGTAGACACCAGGCTTACCTGCCCGCTCCTCTCCTCCCGAGGAGAAAGGAGTAGCAGACTGATCCGAATCCGAGGGGAAAGCACAGGCCGTGTGCTGTCAAGGTGCCTGCTCGCTCGCTCACCTGCCCGCCTGCCTGCTTGCTCACCGGCCGGGAGGCCGGGCTCTCAGTTTGGGGTGTCTGTGCAACCGTCATCCGTGCTGGGCCCTGGGGCCCTTCTCCCCATTCATGGTTCCCAGCCGTGCCTGGTTCTGAGCAGATTTCCAGGGAAGAAAGCGGCCCTGTCTCCGTGGCCAGGTTCTCCTCGTGGTGTCCAGTGCGTGTCTCTCCTCCACCACACTCTCCCGGCTTACGCAGGAGGGGCCAGCAGCCCCAGGAAGCCAGACCCGTGCCGATCACACTGGTGCTGTTGAGGTGTCTAAAACCTCTCATCCGTGTCCACGCTCTGCCCCTTCCTTTAGCTTGATCCTGTCCGATGCTCGTGGTAGTTCGCGTAATGAGGTCACCCCCCGCCCCCGACTTGCCCGCTAGAGTCTCTGAGGTCCTTGTTGCACTTACTGGGGTTGAAGCTCTTCAGAGGAGCTGGAACTGTGTACCCCAGGGACACCCCCATTTTATTGCTTCCTAGGCAGATTCTGAGACAGGCGCCATCTCCTTGTTCCCCTCCCTCTTTAGCCTCCCACTGCTCTTTCCACACGTTCCTCCTTCCTGCCTGGACAGGGCTTTCCCAGGATGTGTGTCCTCAGAGGGAGCAGCCTATCTCCCCAAGCCGGGGAGAGCAGAGAGCTTGGCTGGGTCCCCACCTGCCTCCCAGCAGGCTCTGGGCCTCCGCTATGGTGTAGCCCCCAGAGCCCAGGCCTGTGTTTAGCCCCAGTGGCTCACTGATCCGGCACCTTGTGGCAGGGTGGGGGGGGGTCCTGCTTTGAAGCCAGTCACCTGCCCTCTGCCTGTAGCCGTGGAAGGGGGTGTGCATGTGCCTCTGTGTGTGTGGCTGAGTGTATTACACGTGTGTGTGGAGGGAGGGAGGGAGGGGAGCATGGTGTCTCCCCCTCCACCGCCCTGTGTCGAGCCCCATCAGCTGCCCCCTTTTACTTTGCATTGAACGGCCTGTCCAAAGATCCTCTCTCTAGGGCAGCAGAGAGCTTTTTGCACTTTAAAAAAAAAGAAGAAAAAAAAAAGGAAAGAAAGGTCGGAATTTCTTTTGGGTCAATATTTAAGTGTGTGAGGAGATGCTCAGTAGCAGCAGCCTGTGGCAGGAGCTTGTACGTGACAGACGCGGATTTGCACTCTGCTCCCCATCTGTGAGGATAGCGATAGCACAACCTTGCCCCGCCTTCTCGTCCTCCAGCCCCCTCCTTCCTGGCCCCTTCCCTGCAGCCCAGTCTCAGGCTCTCCTCCTCCTGGAACCCCGTGGGGGAGGGGAAGGAGCCCAGGCACCAGGGGTCTGAAGCGTGAGCCACCCCGAGGAGAGACGCCAACTGCACACTTGCCACTTCCAAAGCAATAGAGGCAGAGGGGCCCCCTCTTTGCCACCTAGCCCAGCTTTGACCCTGGCATTGACTGGCCTCCTAAGAGAAAACTGGGTCCCGGTAAGGGGTGGCATTGTGTCTGTTTCTTCCAATCTGCTGATTCTCTTGGCTGCACCTTAAAAGCAGCAGTCTGCTCCCGTGACCCTCTGCCCCTTCCGTTGGTCTCCAGGCCCCAGTGACCTGGGGCTGAAACTTCGAGGAAATGCCAGTGACTTATTCCAGAGTGCCTCAGTTAGGGGGACTTCTCTGTAAAGAACCCTGGGTATTGAGCAAAAACCTTATTAATATTATTGTTAATGACCTATAATTGGAAGCTTCCTGCCTTTTTCTGGTTGCTCCTGTGGAAAGTACTGAAAAGATTGTTTCGTTTTGTTGTCTTTTTATAAAAGGGGAGGTGGAGAGACCCCTTCAGAGCAGGGATTGTGCCGGGAGAGTGCCTCTGACTTTGGGACATTTCATCCACAGAAATTTCCAAGCTGATGGTTTGGTTGGGGGTGGGGGGCGTTGGTTTTTATTTTTGTTTGTTTTTGGTTTGGAAAAACAAGCATTTTTACCGCGCACGTAAATCGGTCAGCAGGAAAGGGAGCCCAGGAGTGGCGGCAGATGGACCTATGCCCTTGCTGGGTCGCCTTTTTCTCTAGGACTGTGAGGGGGGAAATGGTTTGTAGAGGTGAGGGTTGGTCTGCGTGGAGGAAAGAAATGTCTCTGGGGACAGAGGCTCCCGGGAGTCCCATCGCATTTCCTGCAATCTGCTCTGAGATGTGGCCTTGCCAGGAGAGCCCGCCCGCCTCAGACCGCAGGGCCAGACACCCCGCCTCCGTCTTTCCAAGCACCGGGGCGAAAAACCACAAAGGAAAGGAAGAAAATTTATATATATATAATATAAAATCACTTGGTGATTAAAAAAATAACTGCTCCATAAATAAAACTCCTAAAGTCACTATGTTTAAAGGGTTTGGTTGTGTTTTTTTGTTTGTTTTTCGGAGAAATACTGTAAATATATATTTTTTGTTGCTGATTTAGAGTCAATCTCCAATGTTGTGCTAAAAATTTTAAATTAAATGTTAAGCATTAAGGGGGCAAGTCCTGCTATCTCAATTGACACATGGGGGTTGTTTTGGGCCAGGGAAGGAGGAAAGCTAGTTGGACTTTGGTTTTCTAAACGTTCTCCACTATTGGTTTTAGAAAGAGCAAGGACATCTTTCCTCTGACACATGAATGGGAGATATTTGTGTAATAAAATTTTTAAAAGACAAAAAAAGAAATAGCCTCCAATGGGAAATATTTTGATTTGGGTTTTTTGGGTTTTGGGTGTTTTTCTTTTCTTTTTTTCTTTTTTCTTTCTTTTCTTCTTTTCTCTTCTTTTCTTTCTTTCTTTTTTTTTTTTTTAAATAAAAAGGCTTTAAAAACTAAAGAACAAAACCTTTTCTGTGTTGATGTGTGTGTGTGCCTGAGTGTCGGAAGGTCATGGAGGCTCTGGTGCTAGAGACCAAGGTCAAGGGTTGCCTGTTTCATCCTTGGAGGAGAAGCAGCAGAACCATCTCAGGCCTGTACTACTTGCCTTTCCTTTTTTTTTTTTTTTTTTTAAATGTCAAAAAACATTACTTGTTTTTAGAAACACCATGCTATTTTACTTCATCACGGCAAACATTTTAATGAATGTGCAAATGTGATTACCTGATTCCCTGTAGTCCCCGGCCCCCTCCCATGGTGCTGTGCTGAGAAGGCCTGGGAATTTCTAATCTTGCCATCCCTGGAGATCCAAAGCCAACCAGCCTCCACCCGCCAGAGCTGCAGAGCAGGCCCGTTGATCGTACCCGCTCAAGGTCGCTGAGCAAGGTCTGGACCAGACAGGCTCCACTCAGCATTGGTCCCACCACATCTTGCTGCTTCTCGTCACTTGGCTTGTTGAGCACAAGCCTGCAGCCTTTAGATCGGTGTGCTAGGTGCCGCCAGCCGACTACCAGCCCGCCCTGATGGCAGCATATCCAGAGAGCCGCACTCACATCTGGGGGGTCCTGAGTAGGCTTCCGCCACTGCCGTCAAACGAGTGGGGAATCCCTGCCCATCCTACTCCCCAAGCTCCAGCTCTGCATGTTCTAGAAAAGGACAGGGTCTTGGAAAGGAGTTAGTTGACTTCATGTTGGTTTCTTGAGGATGGATATGGATGTGGTGGTGGTCGGATGTTGCCAGGAAAGGAAAGAAGGGTGTCAGGTTTGCAGCTTAACTATCTCAGAAACCCATCTGCCTCTGGGTGACTCCATCTCTGCCACCCTACTCAAAGCCACCATTGTCTGGAACTCTGATCACAGCAAGAGCCCTGAGTGCCTCCCAGCCTCCAGTCCAACGCCTGCGCTCCATGTTGGCAGCCAGAACATTTTTCTTAGATTTGACTCCTTTGCTTAAAACCTATTGCTGTGCTTCTCGGGACAAAGGCCTCAAGCTTCCTCACTCACCATTTGCCCCTCGGACTCCCCTCCACCCATACCTACCTTTTTCCAGTCCCACCCTCTCTGGGCCTTTGCTATCTCCTCTGCTGGTACACCTGCCTCAATTTATCTGTTACCTTCCTCTGGGAAGGCACCTCCCGCCCTGTTCTAGACTAGTCCTGTGCTCCACAGTACCCTACTAGTTTTTAAAGATTTTATTTATTTATTTGACAGACAGATCACAAGTAGGCATAGAGGCAGGCAGAGAGAGAAGGCAGGAAGCAGGCTCCCCGCTGAGCAGAAAGCCCGACGCGGGGCTCAATCCCAGGACGCTGGGATCATGACCTGAGCCGAAGGCAGCGGCCCCAACCCACTGAGCCACCCAGGCGCCCCACCCTACTAGTTTTTAGGACGCTAAGGTCATCTCCCCAGCTAGCCGGGAAGCTCCACGAGGACAGAGATCAGTCTGTGTTGCTCCCCACATCATCTCCAACAGCTGGTGCAAAGCCTGACACCTAATAGCTGATGTGCCCAGCAGTAGCTCAGATCCCCAGAGGCCCATCTGTTCCCAGGGCAGTCCGTCTGTTGCCACCCTCTCAAAACTCACATAGCCTTCAGCTATGAATTACTCTTCCTAAGCCGCACTCAAAAATCTTAAGTAATCTGGGGCGCCTGGGTGGCTCAGTGGGTTAAAGTCTCTGCCTTCAGCTCAGGTCATGATCCCAGCGTCCTGGGATCGAGCCCCACATCCCTGCTCAGCAGGGAGCCTGCTTCCCCCTCTCTCTCTCTGCCTGCCTCTCTGCCTACTTGTGATCTCTGTCTGTCAAATAAATAAATAAAATCTTTTAAAAAAAATCTTCAGTAATCCTCCAGGGTCATATCTAAACTCAGCAAACTCCTCCTGTAAAATGGCACAAGGCAGGTGCTTCTATGAGCACTTGAATGACACATTTGTGGTCTCCAGGCTTGCTGTGGTTTTCTTTGGGTTTAAGTACCTGAGAGAGAGAGAGCACGAGTGGGGTAAGGGGCAGAGGAAGAAGCAGACTCGCTGCTGAGAAGGGAGCCGGATGTGGTACTCAATCCCAGGGCCCTGGGATCATGACCTGAGCTGAAGGCAGATGCTTAACCGACTGAGCCACCCACATGCCCCAGGCTTGCTCGGCTTGGGATATGCTACCCTCACTAAAACTATGAACATTTTCCTTCAAACCTCTTCCTCCATTTCCCATCCACCCAAAATGGATTAATTTGGACATTCTGTGCCTTTTTTGGCATCAACAATGTAGTAAAAACAGCTGGTTCCTGAGGTGCTGGGGTGGGCAGGGAGTCTGCTTGTCCCTCTGCCCCTCCCCCCACTCATGCTCTCTCTCACTCTCTCAAATAAAATCTTAAAAGAAAAAAAATAAGGGGCACCTGGGTGGCTCAGTGGGTTAAGCCTCTGCCTTCAGCTCTTGTCATGATCTCAGGGTCCTGGGATCGAGTCCCGCATCAGGCTCTCTGCTCAGCAGCGAGCCTGCTTCCCCGCCTCTCTCTGCCTGCCTCTCTGCCTACTTGTGATCTCTCTGTCAAATAAATAAATAAAATCTTTAAAATAAAGGTGAGGAACTGAGTTATGGATACTGAGCAGCTAGCTGAAATGTCTGGCTATAATAAAACCAACCCTTAAGGCTGGCCCCGGAGTCAGTCCTATCCACCTGGCTCCCTAGGCCCTCGAGTGATGACATTTCATTCACACCCCAGCCCAGGGAGCAGGTGCCTTCATTCTAGAGATGACAAAACCAAGGTTCCGAGAGGTGAAGCAAGGTTCTAGAGTCAGTGGCCGAGCTGGGATGCATTCGAACACTAGGCCAGGGCCTACAGCCTTGACCCCAGCTCTCCCAAGCCCTTCTTGAGGGTGGGGCTTGCCTGAGCTAGCTCAACCCCCCACTTCATCAGTTCCAGGAGTGGTGGGATAAGGACATTTACTGAGCAGAATGAAAGGTGGGTGTTATGGGAGGGGGAGGCAGTACCTAACTCATAGGAAATTGACCCATGCCCTTACAGGGCCCTGCACGCAGAAGGATCCCACACTCAGCTTAAGGCTCTGCTACCACCATCTTCAAATGCTCTTCTCTTTTTTTTTTTTTTAACAAGGAGCCCGTGAGTTCATTTGCAGTCTATGTACATGCAGCTCTCACCCTCCCCTCCCAGGCCAGCTCTGTGCTAAGTGCCACTTGGGAGGCCAGCAGCAGAGCAGGCCTGGCACTTCCAGGCTGGGGAGACCCATCCTGCCTCCACCTTTCCAGGTGCCCCAGCCCAGAAGGAAAGCTCAGCACTGACACTCCAGCGGGCAGCAAACAGTGAGAGCAGGCACCCGAGGTCGGGAGCACCTCAGCCTGCTTTGCCTGGTTTGCTCTCGGCCTGACGCTGTCACCCAGCTTCTGCCTCTGCCACCCGCCCATTCCAGGGAGTTACAGGGGGCTGGAGGGTCCAGCTGCCCTGCCCCCAGGGTGTGTCGTCGGAGTGCTAGGATGGCAAGACAGAAGGACAGAAGCGGAAAGAGACATAGAGACACAGAGGAAAACACCCCAAAAGATGCAGAGAAGGAAAGGGAGAGAAGGGGAGAGGAGAGAATAGAAGCCACAGCGGACACGTAGAGGGAGAGACAAGTGAGGCCCACATACTCCACGTGTGACAGTGGCCGCTCAGCAAGCCGTCTGTCCCCGCCCACCACTGCACACACAGTATCTCCCTTAATTCTCAGAGCGATCCGGTGAGGTCAGGCCGGAGGGCAAGGAAGAGAAACCCAAGTCTCTGAAAGGTTAAGTAACTCGGCTGGGCAGCCAGCCCGGACAGTAGCAAGCGGCATTCGCATCGGACCCCAGGTCTTCTCCGCACACGTCCTCCCTCGCCGCGACACAGCAAGTACCACAGGCCACAGCAGGAGGCCCGTGGGGGCTACGAGACCACGCTTCGGACACTCGCAGGGGGGCCTGGGGCGCCAAGAAACAAACGCTCCCTGCGAAAACACAGACGATTCCAGGGACGGGCGGAGCCGGGGGCGCCGGGGCGCACGCGCGCTAGACACGGCTGGGTGCGGGGCGCCACGGAGGCCGGGGCGGGGCCGGGGCGGGGCCGGGGGCGGGGCCGGGGCGGGGCCCTCGTCGCGTGGGGCCAGGGCGGGGGCCCCGGCCTAGCGAAGGCTCTCTCTGAGGCGGGAAGGGAGACGAGGGGCCCCGGGGCAGTGCGGGGACTGCGTGACCTTCCGGAGGGTTCCGCGGGGAGGCGCTGCTCCGGAAAGCGGGTCGGGCGGAGCAAGCTGTCTGGAAGCCCGGCCCGGAACTGTGGGCGGGTGTCTGGGAGCCGAGGGGCCCGGAAGGGCCTGGGACTGTGCGGTGGGAGCATGGGACCGGCGTGCTGGAGAGCCGAGCCTACAGGATACTAGAGCCCTTTCCTCCCTCCGGGCCTTCGCACTTCACTTCCTGTTCCACAGGCCCGAAAAACTCTTTTCCCTGCCCTAAAACAAAGCTGTTCCCCTCCCATCCTTCTGGCTCTGGCAAAAACGCCCTTCCTCGGGGGTATCCCTGATTTACAGGAGAAGGCTCCTGGCTCACTCTTTCTTTCTTTCTTTCTTTCTTTTTTCCCCCAAGATTTTATTTATTTATTTTAGAGAGTGTGTGTGTGCATAAGCAGCGGAAGGGCAGAGGATGAGGAAGAGGGACAAGCAGATCACGAGGAGCGCGGAGCCCATCCTGGGGCTGGACCCCACACCAAAAGTGTCCCCTCCACCCCGCCCCACTCCCTGCTTCACCGACTGAGCCACCCAGGAGCCCCTCCTGGCTCTTATAATAACTTGTCACCTGCCTCATAAGGATGTTTTGAGCATGAATTGAGATCATCTGGGCTCTAGCAACAGTGCTCCGCAGAGACTGAGAACACGATAAATGTCAGCGGTTCTTATTATGTGTATTTTGCCTGTAAGTTCACCGTTTGTCTCTCCCTGTGTTGGATCCTCAAGGCCAAGCACCAGTGTAGCAGGAGCTCAACAAGTATTCTCGGATGAGTGAGCGAGTGAACGAAGTGAACTTCTGCCGTCCCAGGAAGAGCCTGGCACCCGTCTAAGCCCTGGACATCAGAGAGGCAGCAGCCCGTGTTGGACAGGAGTTTCTCCCTGTCAATCCAGACAACCCTGGTGAGGTCAGGGAAGCCTCCGAGCTTATCCTTCTGGATCTTCAAAGCCTAGGGGGCCCCAGCAGGAGGCAACTGGCACTCCTGGGTCTGGGCACATATCAGTCCTCACCACAACCTGACACGTGCTTATTATGCGCACACGATGTCAAGTTCAAGACTTTCCCCACCTCTCCTCTGCCCTCCCTGCCCACCCACTCCTTCCAGTATAGCTCTCTTGCCAGCTTCATTGGAGGTGTACTTTGAGAGGTCTTCCTTACAGGACCGGGCCACCACTAAATCCGGTTTCTCTTTGTGAGCGTAACTCTGTGCCAGGCACCATGCTGGGTGTGAGGAACGATGCAGTGACCACAGCAAACAGGGGCACCAAGGGAGAGCCCCCTGAGCAGGAACCTCTCAGCCAAAGAGACACGGAGTGAACAGGAGCCTTCCTGGACAGCAAGGAAGGGAGCAACATTCCAGGCAAGGGGAATTATAAAGTCAAAACCCCAGAAGTGGAAATGAACTTGGCTTATTGTAGTGACGGAAGACCAGAATGACCAGAGACTAAGAGGCTCGGGGAAGGGAAAATGGAGTTGAGTTAGAGAGGGAGGCAGGGGCCAGACCCTGTCGGTCTTATAGGTCATGGGGTATCTTTCCTTAGTGCAGAGACAGTCACTGGAGTTGGGGTTTGCCTTAGGCCTGTAGAAACCGGCTAGAGGAGAGGCCGGGAGCCCAGCGAGGAGGCAGGAGGTGGCGGGACTTGGGTGGGGCTCAGCAGGACGCAGTGGAAGGGCACAGAGTATACTTGGGAGGCAGACGCACCCGATGACAGCAGGAGTATGAGTGGGCGCAGTGGCAGGGGAGGGAGGAGAGGATTCAAGGGTGACTCCTAGGTTTTTGGAAGAAGGAGGAACCATGACTGGGATAGGTAGGTGGGAGAGAGGAGCAGGTTGGACGGCCTGGGTGGTGGGAGCCAGAGCTGTGCGTGGGATGCGTGAGGTCAGCAACACTTATAGTCATCTGAGAGAGATGCCAGGTAGTGGTGTGTCTGCGGGCCTGCAGGCTGGGCAGAGATGGGCTCCCACTCCTTCCCTCCCAGCGTCCCAGCTGGGCCAACACTAAGGTTTCTTAATCGAAGGAATGTCTGAAGCTACTCGCAAAGACGAGTTTACAATCGGCCTTTCCTCGGCCACCAGGGGGCAGCACCATCCCCCCCAAAACAGCCTGCCCCAGGCCAGGGGCTCCCCTCAACCTCTTCCCAGCCAGGGCTCCCCCAGCCGTGCTTCCGGGTTAACGGAATTGCGAGGGCTGTCCTGGAGGACTGGCTCCCCGTCTAAGGACCCGGACTTCAGGCCTGCCAGGGCCCCGGGCAGGGCTGGGATGGGGTTTTCACGTGGTGAGGGGAAGGAAGAACGACCTCCTGGGCCAGGATGGCTGGCCTTTCAGAACCCAAAGGGACAAGTTGATGAAGAAGAATTTAATTTTTTTCAAATATTTATTTATTTATTTATTTATTTATTTAAATATATATATATATACACACACATATATATTTTAACTGTTACCTTCTTCTTTTTTTTTTTTTTAGATTTTATTTATTTATTTGACAGAGAGAGAGATCACAAGTAGGCAGAGAGTCAGGCAGAGAGTGGGATGAGAAGCAGGCTCCCTCCTGAGCAGAGAGCCCAACGCGGGGCTCGATCCCAGGACCCTCAGATCATGACCTGAGCCGAAGGCAGCAGCTTAATCCACTGAGCCACCCAGGCGCCCCTATATATATATTTTTAAAGATTTTATTTATTTGACAGACAGAGATCACAAGTAGGCAGAGAGGCAGGCAGAGAGAGGGGAGGAAGCAGGCTCGCTGCTGAGCAGAGAGCCCGACGCAGGGCTCGATCCCTGAACCCTGGGATCATGACCCGAGCCGAAGGCAGAGGCTTTAATCCACTGAGCCACCCAGGCTCCCGTTTATTTATATTTTTAAAGATTTATTTATTTATTTGAGGGAAAGAGAGCATGTGTGCACACAAATTCACGGTGGGAGGGAGGGGCAACGGACAAGGGAGAGGTCGCCTCAAGCAGACGCCCCGCTGAGCATGGAGCCCCGGGGGGGGGGGGGGCTGCGGGGCTCCATTTCATGACCCCCGGATCACAGCCTGAGCTGAAACCAAGAGTCAGACCCTTAACTGACTGTGCCACCCGGGTGTCCCTTATTATTTATTTTTTAAGTAAACTCTACACTCAGTGTGAGGCTTGAGTTTACAACCCTGAGATCAAAAGTCGCATGCTCTACCAACTGAGCCAGCCAGGCCTCCTCAGGAAGAATTTTAAAAATAAGGGGCTGCCCCAGAAAACCGGGGCCAGCGTGTGGCAGGAGTCAGTCCCTGAGAGTTGGAGAGTTGGGGTGGGGCAGGAGGAGGTTAGAGGCCTCCTGCTGTGGTATCCTTGTGTGCCACCGTCTCTGTTCCGCCCCAGACTCTGCTTGGGCTGAGGAGCTCATTCACTCCGTCACTCATTCATTCATCAAACACAGACTATCCCTTTCTATGTGGGGTCCCGTGGTGGGCACTGGGGCAAGGGGAGAACTGGGAACATCAGTTACAGTTGGATATTGTATGTACCTTTTTGGTTTCTTTTTAAATCAGCATTCCCAACATCAGGATGCATTTTCCAGTTGACACAAACATTTAAGGAAACTCCAACCATCCAGTCCCCACCACCCCAGTCGAAAACTTGGAATGATACATTTTGTGACTGATGTTGTTTTCAAATCAAGGAAGCCGGAGCTAAGTGCAGAACTGGAGCGCTCGTCCGCAGAGGAAAGAATACAGGAGCAGAGGTGAGAAGGATGGGTGGGCTGGTGGGGGGATCCCAGGTGCAGAGAACCGCGGCAGCACAAGCAGGAGAAGGGAGCAGGGTCCAGTCATCCCAGTTCCATGACTTAAGGAACTCTGCTTTGAGCAGAGGGGGTGGGAACCCAGAGCCCCCCTGCGCGCCCCACTCCCCCCTCTCAGCAGCTCCCAAAATCCTTAGTAACTCCATCAGGTCTAGATTTGGGAAAGGTGTCTCTGACCAGGGCTTGCGTCAGAGCAGCAGCTATGGGGATCCTGAGAAGTGGACAGGTTTAAGAAGATTCCCAGGCCAGACGAGAGGGTGTGGTGAGAGATTAGGCCAGGGGACTGGGGCATTGTCAGTTGTCAAGGATGATGCCTGGAGTTCTGACCTGTGTATCTGGGGGGATGGTAGCGTTACCCACTGAGAAGGGACCTGATTATTTCTGATGTGCTCTGGTGCTGATCTCAGAAGGTTACCTGAGAAATGCACAGAGAGGGAGGCTCTGTTTGTAAAAGGGTCCTGGTTACTGGCCCACAAACTGACATGGGCCTCAAGCTCAAACTCAAGGACTGGGAAGGGATCTTGTCATCCTGGAAAGCGGAGGAGGAAAGGCTCTAGAGAGGGGCATGTTGAGATGAGATGGGGGTGCTGCTTTGAGACACATGGATTCCCCCTGACCCCTTCCTGGAGTCCTTTCAGTACGGCAAGTTTCCCTTACCAGGCAGCACCGACACTCCTTTGTTCTCCCAGGCTGAGAGAGTTTCGATTCCATGTTGTGGAATCATGATGATTCCATTAAGATTTCATGGGTGCTTGGAGCTGCAGGCCAGGGACCTGGGTCCAGGGAGGGTGAGGGTTGGCAAGGGGTCCTTTGTCCTGCATGGGAATCCTGGGGGCAAAAGCTGGGTCTAAAGCAGGAGGAGTGAGGTTGGGGCTGGGGTAGGCCTGGAACCTGACTGCAGTGGTCAAGTCCCAAGTTCATGATGACCTGTTAAGTGTTCTAGGTTCACACTGGGCCCCTGGTTGGATATCCTGGTCCTGGGTCTGTGTACAGAGTTCTTGATGTTGGGTCTGGACCTCTTGTCTGGGATTGATGGTCCAAGTTCAGGTCTGGTCCTTGTCTCCAAGTCCAGGGTTTAGGGTCATGACCATGGTCTGGGTCCAGGGTAGGAATCAAAGTTGGGGTTAGTAACCAGGATGGAATCAGTGTTTGAGGTCATGATCCAAAAACTAGATCTGGGGTCCTATTGGGGGTCTGAGGTCAGTGTCAAGGTCTGGGTGTGGAGCGAGGGCAGGACAAAGGGTTGTGATCTCAGGTCACAGAGTCTAAGATAGTGGTCTGAGGTCTGGGCTTGGGGTCCTGTCTGGAGGCTGGGGTCAGGAATGTTATCCAGGTCTAATGTCAGGTCGTGGACTTCCACCAAGGTCCGGAAGTCAGGGGTTATGTCCAAGGGCTGAGGTCCAAGTCCTGGAGATCGTGTTCTGAAGTGTTAAGTCTGGAGTGAGGGCGGGGGGGGGGGGGGGGGTCCATTGTGGGGTCTAGATCCGAGTTGGGATCCGAGTTGTGGTCAGGGTCTGGGTCCAGGGTCTTCTTCGGTCCCGGGTTCCCCGGTGAGTTCCAGATCTGGTGTCGGGGTCACAGCACAGGTCGGGGTCAGGGTCGGGGTCGGGGTCAGGTCTGAGAAAGGGTCTGCTCCGGCCGCGGGGGGTCAGGCTCGGGCCAGCCCGCGCGGCCTCCAGGGGGCGCCGCCGCCCGCCCGCCCGCCCGCGCGCCCGGCCCCTCGCGGGCTCGCTGGCGCTGTGCGCGGCAGGCGGGGCCGGAGGCGGCGGCGGCTCCGGGGCGCGGGCGGCGGCGGCGGTGGCGGCGGCGGCGGCGGCGGCGGCGGCCCGACTGCAGTCCCGGCGGGAGCGGAGCGAGCCGGGGCCGGGGCCGGGCCCGAGCCGGCGCCATGGGGCGGCGCCGCCTGTGAGCCGCGGCGAGCGGAGCCGCGGGCGCCGAGCGGGGCCAGGCGGGCGGCGGCGCCCGAGGCCGACGGAGCGGCCGGGCCGGGCCGAGCGCGCCGAGCGGAGCGGAGCGGAGCCGAGCGGCGGGAGAGGCCGCCGCCGCCGCCAAGATGGCGGACCTGGAGGCGGTGCTGGCCGACGTGAGCTACCTGATGGCCATGGAGAAGAGCAAGGCCACGCCGGCCGCGCGCGCCAGCAAGAAGATCCTGCTGCCCGAGCCCAGGTGAGGCGGCCGCCGGCCGGGCCCGCTCCCCGAACCCCGCGCCCGCGGCCCCTGACCGCCCCCCCCAACCCCGTGCCCCAACCTCCGCTCGCGGCCCGGCCGCCCCGACCGGACCCCTGCGGCCCCGGGCCCCGCGCACCTGAACCCCGAGCGCCCCGGCCCCCTGGCTCCCCGAGCCGCGCAGTGGCCCCTGCCCCGCTTCCTCCTTCCCTTCTGCCTGCCCTCGCGTCCGTCAGCCCCGCGCCCCTGCTCTCTCCCACGGGGCCCCATGCTGCCCTCCCTGCCCCTCTCGGTAGCCCTCGGTCCTGTGCGGTCCCCTCCTCTGCCTGCCACCGTCTACCTGGCCTGACTCCGTCACCCATCCCGTTGCTTTCCCGACTCCCGGCACCCCGCCTTGGGTTCCACTACCCCCACCGCTGGGCCCCCTTTGGCCGACACTTGTGCGGGGTTTGGGGGAGACAGCAAGTCTTCCCGGTCTTCCCTAGCCTTCTGCTGCCTCACGGGCTTTGGGTCGGGCTCGAGAGTGCCTTGGGGGCCAGGGTGGTGGTGGGGAGCAGGGTGTGGTGTGTTCCCGAGCCTGGGGGGGGGGAGCAGACCCCCACTGCCCTCCTCTCTCCTCCAATTCCTCCTCTGGCCGGCCGCCTCTGGTGCCCTGGGGGTGCTCTTTGCCAGAGGACATCCCCGCACCTCTGCAGCAGCTGGACCACGGTTGCCACCTGTCCGTGAGACAACGATGTCACTACACCTGGTATGAAAGTTTGACTGTTCAGGATGTAGACACGTTCTGGTCAGGATACGGACCAGGGCTGAGGCTTGGCCAGCATTTTATGGCTTCTCCCGTATTTTCCTGTTGTCTGAGCCTTGAGGTGGGCTGTGAGCAGGTAGGACAGGTGGGGAAGCCGAAGCCCCAGATGTGTGTGGCTTGCCCAGTGTCACAGGCGATCCAGGGTGGCGCCTGGTCACCACAGGGCTTCTGGCTTCTATTTCCACGCAGGCCTGCGCGGGGGCCTGGCCATCCTGCCTCTGTGGGAGCTGTGTGGGCGCCCCCCCCCCCCGCCCCGATTGCTCATGCCTGGAAGTTGGCATGGTGGAAGGCTGGCTGGCCTGGGAGCCTGGGCCTGTCCTGGCTGTCGTGGTCTTATCATGGGACTTTGGCAAGTCTCTTTCTGTTTCTGGGCCTCAGTTTTCTCATCTGTGAAATGTGGATAGGGCGAAAGGGGGGGTTGGGACCCTGTGTTACCCTGAGTGTTTGAAGCTGAGCCCAGAGCTGCGGGGAGTGCTGTGCCTACCTCTCTGGCGTCCTTCTCTGTGCCCTGTTCACTGGGTTTCGGATTGACTGAACACCAGCCCTGGGAGAGGAAAATCGGTCTGCATTTTGAAAAGGCCGTTAGGGCCCTTTTTTTTTTTTTTAAGACATTTGCAATCAGATTTCTCAAAACAGGAACCAGGCTGACTGTCAGCTGGGGGCTGTCCAGGGAGCAGCGACAGTTAGAACAAAAATGCGTTCAGAAGTGACAAAGCCACGAGGGAGGAAGCTGGGGGGGGGCGGTGCGGGGAGTCAACTTCTGGGGCTCACAACGGCTCTCCTTGGTGGCTGTGGCCTTGAGACCCTTGGAGTTCTGCAAAGTGTCAAGCAGAGCCTTTTCTGGAACTCTCTGTGTTTGGGTAGTCTCTCCCCAGAATGCATTGCTCCTGATGGGGCCCCGCCTTGGGTTGGCTCTGCAGGTGTTAGAACCCTGAGAAACGAGCTGTTCCTCTTTTCCTGTCCCCTTTGCCATCTGTGGTAGTGATGGTGCTGGTAGGAAGGATGGTGGAAATTATAATAATTTATTATTTATTTTGACATCTGTCATCTCAGTTGATCCAAAAGCCAACCTGTGAAGTTGGCAAGGCCATGCCTTGCGTGCAGTAGTTGCCCAAGAAACGTCAGGACTAGGTGACTGCTGGAAGCCGGCTGGGAGTTTTCGGGGAACAGCAGGAGACCAAGAGCCAGGTGCCATGGGTTCTCACGTGGGGTCACCATCGAGCAGCACACCGTGGGACAGATTACCACGTCTGCGAGATGGAAAGAGGCTCTGGCAGTCCCTGTCGGTGAGCTAAGGCCAGGCCTCTCCTACAGCCGCGGACATGCCACCTTTTCCTTTGTGCTTTGCACGCCCAGTGGGTCCAATGCCTCCTGCCCTGGAAGGTCACGATGACTGTGTCTCACGTTTGCCTGGCACTTCCCGGTTGCCAAAGCTGTTGCTACTCCATTTTATTCTTCATACAACTGTGGGAAGCACGCCCGGGAGGTGGTGGTCTCCCGTTTAATGTTTGAAGCAACCAAGGCTAGGGGAGGGGAGGAGACTTAGGCCCGGAGGTGAGCTGGAATTTGGACTCAGGTCTCTGGTCCCCTTGTGATGCTTCATTTCCTCCCCACACCCCTGTACACGTGTGGTCTCTCCTCCGGCACCCCTTGCCCGGGGAGCCGTGATCTGGTCTCGGTGATCTCAGGCCCCTGGGCTGTCAGCTGCCCTGGTTCACAGGGCTCAGCCCCCACCCCGTCCTCTGGGGCAGAGTAGAGCAGCTCTGGCAAAGCTAGAGCGGAGAGGAGGCCCGGCTTCCCCTTACCCCCAAGGTCAGGGTCAGGGAGAAAGGCCGTGGTTTGTCCGTGACAAGGTGCCATTTGGAGCTGGTCCCACCTTGGGGTGGGCCATCTTGGCAGCCTCCCTGCCACTGGTGCCCAGGTTGTGGCTTGGCCCAGAGCTGGGGCTGGCATCAGCTCTGACTTCCCAGGGCTAGGAGCAGGAGCTGCTGGGCAGGCATGGTGCCACTTTGAGCTGGCACCGGGTCCTCCCCTTCTGTCACCCTAGAGGATCCGAGGAAACAGACCCATTGCTCGGCCTTCCCATGGGAGCAGGCGGTGTTGTGTCGCTGGGAGACGGGAGACCCGGCTTCTGAGCCCACTGCAGTACCAGCCTGTCCCTTTTCCTGCGTGCGCCTGCCTCCGTCCCCAGCTTGGGAAAGCCGGGGGCCCGCCCTGCCCTGACGCCCTGTCCGTGCTCCCTCCGCTCGCAGGCCTGTGGTCTGTGCTTCTCCCCGAAGGAGCTGCTGTCTCCCTCCACCAGCAGCGGCCCTGTAATTACTGTCATTTGCTTAATATGACCACGGAGGCCGTGTGTAATTAATCTCTGGGCTCCCGGCTGAGGAGCCTAGCTAGGGCCGTCCCAGGAGATGCCTCTGCTCTCCCTGGTGACAGCGGCAGCCCCAGCAGCAGCTTGTCGGAGCCGGGGGGCCTCTTGCAGCCTCCCATTTTCTCGGCTCTTTCCTGGTCCCTCCCCCACCATGGATTTCCTCCTTCCTGCCCCTTCTGGCTTCCCTGTCTCCCAGACCAGGCCACTCTTCCTCTGCTTCTTCTTCGTTCCTGTTAACTCTTTGCCTCCAGCACTTTCTGCCCTTGATTTGTGGGCGGAGGGGGGCGGGAGGAGAAGGGGTGCAGGGGAAGGCTTCCTCCCTTCTTCCTCCACTTCTCCATCACCAGCAGAACCCTGTCGTTTCCAGCCTTATCCCTCGCCCAGAACTTTCCACCCCAGTAGTAGCTCTCCGCCTCAACTCCCCATCCCTAGAACAAGGTGATTTTTTGGCTGTCGGCTGTCATTCCCTCTGGGCCTTTGAAGCCCCTGCCTTCCTCAGGAATGGGTCCCTGGGACGTCTGTTCCCATCTGTTCTTTCCAGAGCGGAGGGCTTCGCCGTTCTGCCATTCCGTTGCCTGCCCGCCCGCCCGCCCGCCCTTCCCGCAGGAAGTCGATTTGAAGGGAGCGGGAGCATCACAGGTTGGAATCCGTGCAGGGGAATCTGGGCTCCGTCAATCCAGGAATAACGTGTCCTATTAATGCACGATCAATTCCTAGTAGTAAATTCCCGGTGACGTCAGGTGTAGGCACTCTGCAGCCGGCGGTTCCTCCCCGCCCCGGGCACCTAGGGGCTGCGCGCGCGCGGCTGGCGCTTCCAGGATATTCTGCTCCTGCCTCGGAACAAACAGCAGAAGCCAGGAGCTCGTGAGAGGCTCTGGGGCGTGCACAGCCTCCCTCACACCTGCCCCCTTCTTCCCGTGACCCCCAGGGGCGACTGTCCTCTCTGCCAGTCCCGTAAGACAGACCTTGCATTCGAGTTACCGCTGATCTGTTTCCAGCAAGAGACCCTAAAAATGACCTGTTTGGCTGCAGCTTTTTCCACAGCAGTAACCTGCCTTCTCGGCATTGCTGCTGCCCCGACGGGTAGCCTTTGTGTGGGCAGAGGGCAGGGTTTTGCAAGCGAGCCTTCTGGTGGTCAAGTGTCAGCAGCGCCATGTCCGAGTGGGGCGTGCTCGGACCCCGGAGGCCGCCCGGGTTGGGGTCGGGGCAGCCTCTTCCTGTGAACCCAGGGCCAAGGAGGCCTGGAACTTTGCTCTGGGTGAGTTTTCACATAATAGCAGCAAATCGCAGGGTGTGGCGCTTACGGCACATTAGCACAGAAGCCGCGCGACGTGTGACCAGGCAGCCAGCACACGTGTCCTCTTCCGCACATCCCGCCAGGAGCCGCTCTGGGCCCCTGGCACCGGTGGGAGCCTGGGATGTTCCGTCGGGCATCTGCAGGGGGCCTGTGTGGGCGCTGCCTGAGCTGTCGTGTTCTCTGCTGGGCCCGGGGCTTGGTCTTCCCCGTTTGGTACGTGGTCCCATTCTCAGCTCTAAGCTCCGAGGACACTGTGTGAGCCCCAGGGAGAGTCATTGAGAAATATTAATAAGAAGCCCCAGGGGACTTCCTCCTACTGCTGCCACCTCGGTGCCAGGTTTCCTGGAAATGCCACAAAGGAGCCGTACCGCGGTCTCTGCTTGGCGGGCTCATCTACCAGCCTGTCCCAGAGGGTGGCCGCTCCAGACCCGCCGGGCCTGGAGCCCACCTGCCAGCCTGTGCCGTCTGGGCTTTCACGACCCTGGCGTCCCTGTCACACAGGAGCATGGCCACCATGGCCCTGGCCTGCCAGGTGCCGACCAGAGCTGCCCGTAGCCTGCTGGAAGCGATGCTGACCGCTGCCCGTGGCACTAGCAGGGGACGGAGGGAGAGGCAGCCTGGGCATGAGTCTGGGGTCCTCGGGGACCCTGCCCCCAGCCCTCCTGCAGAGGTTGACGGGAGGCCCCCGCCCTCTGGGACGCCTTTTCTCTGGGAGAGTTGGACACGGTCTCGTTTTCTGGCGGCTCACTCAGTGTGGGATGCGGGGGCAGGCCGCTCAGCTCCTAGCTGAGATGGCTTCACCAGCAGGACGAGCGTGTTTGCTTCTGACCCCTGCTGTCCCTCCCAGCCCACACTCAAGCTACCGTCTGTGACCCCGGGTGGGAGTCACCTGTGAGGGCCCAGATCAGCTCGCCAGGCCTGTGTGCCACAGAGCAAGGGACCTTGCTTTTCTTCTGAACCACGTGGTTCCAGAAGCTACCGGAAGTTCTCCCCCACAGCCCTCACCACCTTCCTGCCTGCTATCCTGTCACCCCTGCCCGCACTCCGGGCTGGGAGGGAGGACGACATGCTTTTCTCCCTCGGCGTCAGGCTTGACCTGCTTCTCGGAGCAGCTGGGGCCGGAGTGAACAGCCCTGGCTGTGGGCAGCGGGGTCTGGCGGCCCGTCCTGTCATGGCAGGACGGGCCCTCCTGCCGGGGGGCCCTTGCCGCTTTGATTGGGGCACATACCGGGCTCTGCCCCCCGACCCCGAGCCCCCGAGGCAGACTGGCATGTGTGTGTGAGGCTGCTCTGCGCAGAGGAGCCTGGCACCCGTGCACCTGCCCCGGGGAGTGCTCCCGGCCCCAGCTCTGGTTAGAGCGCGCCAGGGCACCCGGGAGGCCCCTGGCCACAGCACGTGTTGCTGTGGAACAGAGACCCGAGCGAGAAAGACCAAGTAGCTCGGGATCGTGTTCTAGAAGCAGCACAGGGAGCCGTGGGCTCCCAGGAGGAGGGCCGCGTCCAGGAGGGGACGTGAGCTGACGGCTCTCACGGCAAGGCCGGCATCCTGAGGCAGTTCCGCTGCTGCGTCTCTGGAAGTGGCCAGCGTGGTGGTAGCAAGTTCAGGCTTTTTGTTGACATCCTCATTTCACAAATGGGGAAACTGCGCGTTTAAAGCCCGTGAGTAGGCCTGGCCGCCCCCCGGGGCCGGAGGCCGGGGAGAGCCATTCGGAGCTCAGGCCTCAGGCCTTTCCCCCAGAGAGCCCGGGAGCCTCAGAGTCCTTCTGGCGGGGAGGAGGCGGGCATTGGGCTCTCCTGACCCCCCAGAGCCGACCCGGCAGCCACGTGCTCCTCGCTATCAGAGTCACTGGCCCGGATGGGGGCAGGAAGGCTGCTCTGGGCTCGTCGCCACTCTAGACTCCCCCGGTATCGGGGCGGGTGTTGGAGACGGAGGTGACCCAGCCCAGGAGGCCGCCACCACCTCCTGTGCCAGCCTGTACTTGCCACCCTGGCACAAGTGTGTCCCGTAACACGTTCTTCTGACCTGCCGGCTCCCTCGGCTGCCAGCCCCAGGAGAGCGGACAGGAAGCCCTGACGTCGTCGCTCTGGGGGCCTGCCATGCAAGGGCTCTGCTCAGTCTGATCCTGGGTTTGGGTGCCGGGGAGGGGGGGGGTGTTTATTTTATTTAGAAAACAGTTTTTTCTTTTTAAGGAAGAAAGTGAAGTGCCGTGGGCTGGGGAGAGCGCCGTGGCCGTCCCGTGCAGCTTCGGGGGGGGGGAGGCGGGGTCTGCCTCCCACCGCCCCCCCTGGCCCCGGGCCCCACTTTCTGCTTTTCCCTGGGCTGAGCCCCCAGCAGAGTCACTGGGAAGGGAGAGGGCTGTGCCCGAGGCCGGCTCCCTGAGAGGCGACTGCACCAGCTCCTTCGTCTGCGGGCCCTTGTGAAGAGTGCATTTCCCTGGCAAGTCTAGTCCCCGGTTCTTCTTGGGGCCGCCGGGTCCTGTCGGGGGGGCAGTGGTGGGCATTCCTGCTCTGTTGTCTTCGCTGAGTGGGTGCCAGTCTCGCTGGCTCCCGGGAAGCCAGTGTGGGGCTCAGGCGGGCTTCCCAGTCCTCCCCACAGGGGCTGAGCCCAGCGGGCTGGTGGGGTCACCCTTCAGGGGCTGGAGTCACTTGGCCTGTCATGTGTACCCCTATGTCTGGGCGTCCCCTCCCACCGCACCTGACCACCATCTGATGGTTTTGTGATATTTTGGTGCCTCTTTATTACTTTGTCCATCCCCTCCCGTAGGCCAGAATGTCCCCAAACCCAGAATTGGGTGCAGATGTGCAGTGCCAAGAGCTGAGCCAAGGGGTAGGGAGGACCCCGCCTTCCCGGCCCACTTCACAGGTGGAATTCAGGCACTGGTCCCTTGTGGGGTTCCAGGGCTCTGAGCTTAGACTCTGACTCTGGGCTGCCTGGTCTCTCGACCCTGCCGGGCCTTCTCTGCCTTGCTCGGGGCCCTTGCTTCCCGGCTGCACCCTGCATCCCCCAGACCGGTCCCACTGTCCTCCCAAAAGGAGGTCCTGTGTGCTCCCTCACGGGGCAAGGACCTGTAGGGCTCCGGTCTCTGATCTGCAGGCCCCGGGGCAGGGTTTTCAAGCTCCTGCCGCGTGTGAAGCACGGAGTGGGCCTCCTCTCCTGAGTGTCGCGGGGCCAAAGAGATGTGTTCTGGTCAGTGGCTCTGGGTGTGAGCTGGTGTGTGGCACTCAGGAGGGGAGGGTGTGCTGGCTTGGGTGAGGGCCACCTCCCGGCCTCTGAGCCCCTGCACGTGGCAGAGGCCATCCTTGCTTCCCCCGAGGGAACCAGCTCAGGCAGCACGGGGCCACCGAGCCACCACCGGCCCTGGGCTGGGAGGAGGAAGGAGGAGAGTGCTGAGGGGAAGGGGCAGGGGTCCCCCTGCCTTCAAGCCCCGGCCCAGAGGCTGGGCAGTGTCCCTGGGCCACATCGACCCTGCCCGGAGCGCTCTCGCCTCAGACACCCCTTCATGGGTGAAACCCTGGCAGGCAGCCTGCTGTCCCGCTGGCCCGGTCCGTTCTCCTGCCCGCCCGGCGCTGTTTCCTCCCCTCCTTGCGGATTGTCCCTGTCGCGTCTTCCGCACCTGGACTTCCTCCTCTGGGTGCCTCCAGTGAACTCCGTCTGCCCTGGACCGAGCCCCGCCCCCCGCCTCATAGCCTCTTGCTCACCCTTGGCTAGGTCTTCCCCTGCTTGTCCCCACACCCCCCATCTGTCCCAGGCTTTGCCACCTGTTCACATCCTGTTTGCCCGGAGGAACCTCGCGCGGTTCCTCCTCCACGCAGCCTCTCCCGACGGCCCAGAACACTCTTCCCTGCCCTCGTGGCTCCCCTCGGGCTTTGTCACGCACCATCTAATGTCTCAGAGCCGCAGAAACAGAACTTGCTCCCTGGGAGGGCCTGCCTGGACGGCAGGGGCGCGTGGAACCTTCTAGTAGAGGATGCGCGGCAGGCCCTGGTGACCTGCGCCGAGTTCCAGGAGGGATGCCGTGAGGTGGGGGCGCAGAGCCCAGACTCTCTCATCCTGGTCCTCACCGGCTGCCTCGGTGGTGTTTATCAGTGGCCTGCCGGTGGCCCCACATAGCCTCAGGGCTGTGAGTATGGCGTGGCCTCAGGTGTGCCGGCCCAGCTTGGTCCCCGGTACAGGGCTGGAGTGTTCCTCAGGAGCCCGGCCTCGGGAAGCCCAGAGTGGTTACAGGTGGCCAGCATGACAGGCAGGCTGACCAGGCCGGACTGCAGGTGGCCCCGGAGAGTGGGGGAGGGGACAGCAGGTGAGGAAGGGAACGGGAGGGCACAGCAGGGTACCACTGAGACAAGAGGCGTAGCCCCAGGTAGCCTGCCCGGATGGTCCTCTGTGTTGAGGGTGAGCTCTCGGGTGGGGAGTGCTGGGTTGGGGTCTCGTGGTCACAATGGCCAGTCTCCCCTGCGGCCCTCCCAGGCAGCCCGGGGGGAGGGGGCACAGGTTTAATTCAGATGTTTGGGACCCAGGAACTGAGGCTTGGCTTTTGTTGCTTTTTTACTGTGTAAAAATTTTGAGATACGATTCACGCAACATAAAATCCATCATTTTAAAGTGTAGAATCCAGTGGATCTTAGTACATCTCGGCATTGTGCAACCCTGGCCCTACCTCATTCCGGAACATTTCCATCACCCCAGAAAGAAACCCCGTGCCTGTTAGCAGTCACTCCTCTCCTCTCCCCCAGGCCCTGGGCACCCACTAGTCTGCTTTCTGCCTCCGTAGATTTGCCTGTGCTGGACACACGAGATAGTGGAACCCTAGAACCTGGGGACTTTGGGGACTCTCTTTTCCCTTAGCTCTCTGAGCTTCGTCTGTGCTGCAGCGTTTCTGTGTCTCGGCGCTTCGGCCCACTTGACGGCCGAGCAGGACGGGACGGTCAGGTCGGGCCCCATCTGGGGTACCCATCACCTGCTGAGAGTGAGGCCGGGCTCTGGAGCTTGGCCGGGTCCCCAAAGCCGGCACGAGGCGGTACCGGGACCCGACTTCTGAGCAGCCACGCTGGCCAGCCTGGCTTTGAGGGACAGAGCGTGGTGACCAGACCCAGGCTGGTGGTTGCCCTCCTGGAGGCAGTGGTGACAGTATGCATTCCGGGAGAGGAAGCCTCAGGCTTCCAGGCCAGCAGGCCTGGTGGGCCTGGCAGGAGCCCCGGGGGGCTCTAGCTCACCAAGCCCCCCCCCCCCCCCCCGTCTCTCAGTATCCGCAGTGTCATGCAGAAGTACCTTGAAGACCGGGGTGAGGTGACCTTCGAGAAGATCTTCTCCCAGAAGCTGGGTGAGTACATGAGGAACTCTGGCGGCCCCGAGGACTTCCCACTACTGTCCAGCTGCCCCGACCCTGGGGAGTGGGGGCAGGAGGACCCTCTGAGGCTGCTTTCCTGCCCTCCCACACTCCCCCCCCCGCCGTCAGCAAGCCTCTGTTCTCAGGGGCCGGCCAGGGTTGGCCTCCTCTCTGATGGGGCAGGGCAGCTGCGAGCACCTCATGTCCCAGGCTGGCAGCAGGGCTGCTAGGGGCCCGGGACCCATCGTGCCTCCTAGCCCCTGGCTGTCGGCCCTGGGAGCCCCGTGAAGGGGGTGGGGGCCCAGCGACCTTCCAGGCTGCCGGGGAAGTTCCTCCTTGGGGTTTTTGTTTTTGAGAATTGCAGCTTCCCCTTGGCGCAGGCACAGCTGCTCGGGGCCGGGCCGTTGGTAGAACTGACAGGAAGGGGCGGGGCCCTTCCTGTGGCGCCTGGCGAGCTGTGGTCGCCTCCCCCGCCCCCATGGGCCCTCTTTGTGAGCAACCTGCTCCGGCTGGCCCCTGAGATCCTCTTCCTCCTCCCCCCTCCAGGGGGCTGGTGAACCGGCTGCAGACCTGGCCCACGGGGCAGGAGTGGGGTTGGGGGGGGGTCTCAGGGAAGCTCGGCCCTGATGTGGCCTGGCAGAGAGCAGGGTCTCAGCTCTGATATGGGAGTGGCCTGGCCTGACCTGGCCAGATCAGGTACTGGAGGTCAGTCTTGGGGAGTCAGTCTATCAGGAAGCACAGTTTGGGTCCCCAGCCTACGCTGTGTGACCTCGGGCACATCGCTTCACATCTCTGAGCCTGTTGGTGTCCTCACCTGGGAATTAGGACTCAAAAGCCCTGCTACTTTGGAATGGTGGCGGGCCGGATGAGGCGGTCTCGGTTGAAGCCCCTTGCCCACTGGGAAACCCACGTCACAAATTACCCGAAGGCCAGGCCACCCTTACTGGAGGTGATGTCTGTGTGCTCTGGTAGACGTCCACAGGCGGTGCCCCTGGAAGCCACCAGTGCAAGCCTGGTCCCCCATGTCAGCCTGGAGGGAGTGGGCCCGGCCCTTATTTCTGCTTTGAACCTTTAGGGCTGCTCTGGGGCCAGGCCTCAGGCACCTGTTCCCTGGGAGGGGTGAGGCCTAACCTGTCCAGGGAAGGGGGAGGCCTCCTGAGCCCTTCTCGTAGCTTGCCCCACCTCTTAACCTTCCCAGTCTCCCCCAGCCTGTCTTTCCCGGGACCTCCCAATGGGTAGAAGAGCCCCAGGTTCTACTCATGCCCACCTGACAGGCCTCCCGGAAGTCTGTTTCTGTAACTGTTTCTCAGGGCTGCTGTGAAAGTCAGCCAGATACCGGGGGCGGGGGGGGGGGGGGAGGGTGTCCAGGGAGAGGCCCCCCTGGGAGACTGCCTCCCCCCTGCTGTGACTGGCCCGACCCAGGTGGATCAGCACCCGCGCAGCCTGCCCAGTGGGCGTGTTGCCCTCAAGCAGCAGGTGCAGGCCCGGGGCTGCAGCAAGAGGGTGGGCGGCCAGAGCCAGCCCCGAGCCTCTGCCTCCCCGGAGGGCGCGTCACTTTCTAGCCACCCCCCGAGGAAGCAGATTCTGGGGGTGGGGGGTGGAGACACAGGCACCCCTCGCCCTGGAACTGAGAATCTTGCCCAGTCCCTGCCTAGGGCCATCATCCTTGCCCAGTTCGGCCCTTGCCGCCCGCAGCGATGGGAAGGCCTGTGAGGGGCACGGTTCCGCGTGACCCGACAGCCTTGCTTTCAGGGTACCTGCTCTTCCGAGACTTCTGCCTGAAACACCTAGAGGAGGCCAAGCCCTTGGTGGAGTTCTATGAGGAGGTGAGGCCCCTGCGGCCTGGGGAGAGGGGAGGGGGTTGGGCTGCTTTTGTTTGAATCTGCAAGATGCCTGGCGCTGGCGCCTCCGTGTCACCTGTGGGGGTCTTGTCGTCTAGATCAAGAAATACGAGAAGCTAGAGACAGAGGAAGAGCGCTTGGCCCGCAGCCGGGAGGTCTTCGACACCTACATCATGAAGGAGCTGCTGGCCTGCTCGCATGTGAGTGCCCCGGCCAGCTTGTCCTCAGGCCCAGACCCACGTGCTGGCCCGATGCCTGGGCATCGGGGTGGGACGAAAGGACCCTGCGGAGAATTCACAGCCGCCTCTGTCTTCCCCAGCCCTTCTCGAAAAGCGCCACTGAGCACGTCCAGGGCCACCTGGTGAAGAAACAGGTGCCTCCGGATCTCTTCCAGGTGTGTACTGGGTCCCTGCCCCGCCGCCTCCCAGCCCAGCCAGGGTCGCCCTTGGGCAGCTGAGGTCACGGAGCCTGGTCAGCTCCTGGTCTGGCTCCGTCACCAACTCCAGCTTCCTCCCTTAGCCGTACATCGAAGAGATCCGTCAGAACCTCCGAGGGGACGTGTTCCAGAAATTCATCGAGAGGTGAGACGGCGTGCGGTGGGGGGGCAGGGGGAAGAGGCTGTTCTGAGAAGGTGTGGCTGGTGTGCGGGAGAGCAGGCGGCCTGCTTCGGCCTCGGGGCCCTGGGCAGACACCCTCAGAGGTCAGACAGGCTCCTAGCCGTCACGTCCTGCGTGCTCCCGCCCTGGCCTTCTTGGCAGCAGGTATCTCCGAGCCTGTCCCAGGCGACTCCCCAGGGAGCGAGGGACCTCCTAAATGTCTTTCCCTCTCAAGGACTGTTTAGCACCTTGCTGGGCCCATCTAGGCTGAGAAGTACCAGGGTGACAGTAGGGGTGGGCGCAAAAAGACACAGTGTCGTCCACTGTGACCCTCATGGCCGGAGCCGGCCTGGGGGGCAGGAGCTGTAAGCCGACTTCAGCCTGATGCAAAGAACAGTTTTCTGAGGTCCCGGCTGCCCAGCTGTGGAGTGGGAGCCTCGGGGGGAGTGAGTGCTGCATCGCCGGAGGCGTGCAAGCTGGGATAAGCTGAGCACCGTCAGAGCTATGGCAGCAGGAGATCTGGATCAGACGGGAGGACCTCTTCTCCAGGCTTACCTGAAACCTGACAGCAGGTGGCCAGGCCCCACCTGGGCCAGCACTATGCCTAGGCAGTCCGGGAGGGGACACTGAGGCTCGGGACTGCAGGCAGTGGCCATGATATGGGGCAGGCTTGCACCTGGCACCATTTTGCCCACTTTCTGAATCTCATCGGAGCCCTGGGTCTTTTCTTACAGTGATAAATTCACACGGTTTTGTCAGTGGAAGAACGTGGAGCTCAACATCCATGTGAGTGGGGTGGTGGCCGTGGAGGACTGTGCTCCCTCCCTCCCCGCTGTCCTCCCCAGGCCTACGGGATGCAGGGGAGTCTGTCCCTCAGCCCGCAGGGTGGTGGCTGGGGGGGTCCATGCTGGGGTCCCGGTGGGGGTGGCTCAGGGTAGGTAAGTGCATGGTGAACGGGGGGGCCCCTGCATATGCCCCCACAGCATGGGACTGGCCCCCTGCTGCCTGGGTGTCTTCGCCCCGAGGCGGGGCCCGGGCAGCCCGCAGTGACCCTTCTGTCACCACCCCCACAGCTGACCATGAACGACTTCAGTGTCCACCGCATCATCGGGCGGGGCGGCTTCGGCGAGGTGTACGGGTGCCGGAAGGCCGACACGGGCAAGATGTGAGTGCTGGCTCGAGGGCGGGCCCCTGGGGATGTCCGTGGGGCTCTCTGCAGAGGCTCCTGTCCCTCTCCATCCCGGGTGTGCTCCTCGCTGCACAGGCTCCCAGAGCCCTGACTCTCCAGCACTTTCTCCTGCCGTCGCTCTGTCTTGACTCCGATGGGTCTTAGGCTTGTCGCAGTGTCTAATCTTCACTGCGAGAGCCCCGAGGACTGCCCCCTGCCCCTGCTGACTCCCAGAGGCAGCCCTGGGCTCTGCACCGAAGGAGCGAAGGAGCATGTGGACTGACTGACTGACCGGCGCCCCCCCCTGCCCCTCCCCCCACCCCCCTCCTCCCCCACCAGGTACGCCATGAAGTGTCTGGATAAGAAGCGTATCAAGATGAAGCAGGGGGAGACCCTGGCCCTGAACGAGCGCATCATGCTGTCCCTTGTCAGCACTGGGGTGAGCCAGGAGGGCCCGGGCCTGTCACCGCAGCAGCCTTCGGTTCCGAGCCAGGCGCGGCTCCGCTCACTCCCCTCCCGTGCCCTCCTAGGACTGCCCGTTCATCGTCTGCATGTCGTACGCCTTTCACACGCCGGACAAGCTCAGCTTCATCCTCGACCTCATGAACGGTGAGTGCACGGCCTGGGCCAAGGTTCACCCGCCCCCGCCTGGGGCTGGGGGCCGGCCAGGGAGCTGAGCGCAGCCCCTGCGCCCCACGGGGCTGCCTCCCTCAGGCGGGGACCTGCACTACCACCTGTCCCAGCACGGAGTCTTCTCCGAGGCCGACATGCGCTTCTACGCAGCCGAGATCATCCTGGGCCTGGAGCACATGCACAACCGCTTCGTCGTCTACCGGGACCTGAAGGTGAGGCTTCGGCCCCCACCCCGGCCCCGCAGCGCGACTGGCACAGGGCCTGCGGGGACAGGCCCGCCGGCCGCTCCCTTCCCATCCCTGCTGCCGAGCCATTTTCCGGATTCGGGTGGTCACGGGGGGCGGAAGGAGAAGGCCTCGCCCGGGGCCTCATCCCTGGACGCCCGGATCCCTCTAGAGTGACCTGACCCTCGCGGGCGTCTTGCCTGGCCGCACTCGGTCCCGGGCCGCCCCGGAGGCTGCTCACTAGACTTCCTCCACAGCCGGCCAACATCCTTCTGGACGAGCATGGCCATGTGCGCATCTCAGACCTGGGCCTGGCCTGCGACTTCTCCAAGAAGAAGCCCCATGCCAGCGTGTGAGTGCCCGGCTCCCCACTCTCCCTCCCTGCGCCCTTGGCCCGACCCACTTACGGTCCCCTTGCTTCCACAGGGGCACCCACGGGTACATGGCCCCCGAGGTCCTGCAGAAGGGTGTGGCCTACGATAGCAGTGCTGACTGGTTCTCCCTGGGCTGCATGCTTTTCAAGTTGCTGCGGGGGTGAGTGGGCTCCTCCAGGCGGGCGGTGGGAGAGGACCTCTTCCCTAGTCCAGGTGGCGGCCTAGGGGAGGGGTGCCTCCACTGCTTGGGGGTTAGGGTGGCACCATCCCTGACGTTAGATGAGAATCATTCCTGCTGCCTGCCTCAGTTTCCCCTTTCCTGCCCTCTGACCTTGTGTCTCTTGTCCAGGCACAGTCCTTTCCGGCAGCACAAGACCAAAGATAAGCATGAGATTGACCGCATGACATTGACAATGGTGAGTACAGGGAGGCTGGGTGGAGTCCACGGGGGGCCACGGTGGGACTGGGCTCTCCTGTGCGTGTCTGGGCCGTGGACTCTCGGTTCTCACCAAACTCGGGCCACTCATCCTTCCTCTGGCCTCCTGCCCCAGAGGCTCCCCATCCCTGTGTTGTCAGAACAGACACGCCTTCTGGGGTGAGTGAGGAAGCTGGGCGCTCTCTCTCTGTGCCGGGGGCCAGGACTCTTCTTCGGCCCCTGCCAACGTCCGCTCCTCCCTGCAGGCCGTGGAGCTGCCCGACTCCTTCTCCCCCGAGCTCCGTTCCCTGCTGGAGGGGCTGCTGCAGAGGGATGTCAACCGGAGACTGGGCTGCCTGGGCCGAGGGTGCGTGTCTGGGGCCGGGGCCCCTGTCCCAGGCCTGTCTTCCCTGCCAGGGGTGTGTGGGCATGCCACTAGGCTGGCTTGAGGATGACGCCTGTGTCCCACCACCGGGGCCCCCTCCTGGGGCCAGCATCCTCTGAGTTGCTCACAGGGTCGGGGTGTGACCAGCCCCGTCCTGTGTTCTCAGGGGGCGGGGCTGTCTGGGGTCGCAGCTGCTGGAGCTGGCTGGGGCCGGCTTCCAGAAGGGGCCCCTGGAACAAAGATGGTGACAGTAATGATGATGACGAGAGCTTCTGGTGTTTATTAGACATTCACGGGACGCCTGGGTGGTTCAGTCGGTTAAGCCGTTGCCTTCGGCTTGGGTCATGATCCCAGGGTCCTGGGATCGGGTCCCACATCAGGCTCCCTGCTCAGCGGGGGCGCCGGCTTCTCTCTCTGCCTCTGCCTGCCACTCTGCCTGCTTGTGCACACTCGCTCGCTCTATCTGACAAATAAATAAATAAAATCTTAAAAAAAAAAAAAACCCATTTACTAATTGCTGGGCGTGATGTTTCAAAGTTTACAAACGTGAAAACTCCCAGCAGCCCTGTGGTGTGGGAACTGTTGCTCTCCCCATTTTAGAGTTGAGGGAACAGGCTAGAGTTTAAGGAACTTCCCCAAGGGGACAGAGCCGAAGAACAGCTGGCCGCTGGCCTGGGAGTTCACCGGGGCTACCTGCTCCAGTGCCCAGACGTGACCCCTGGCCTGATGCCCCGCATCTCTCTGCAGGGCCCAGGAGGTGAAGGAGAGCCCCTTCTTCCGCTCCCTAGACTGGCAGATGGTCTTCTTGCAGAAGGTACCGGCCTGGGTTGGGGCCGGGCGGGTCCCCAGGAGCCCCTGCCTGGTGCTGACGCCCAGTCCGTGTTCTGCTGCAGTACCCTCCCCCGCTGATCCCTCCTCGAGGGGAGGTGAATGCTGCTGACGCCTTTGACATTGGCTCCTTTGATGAGGAGGACACAAAAGGAATCAAGGTACCTGGGTCGCCCCTGCCTGGGGAGGCTGTTGGGCCCCTCCCCGCCCGCCTCCACCACCACCCCCCCGCCCGGACCTGGGAGCCTTGGGGCTGGGCAGGCCTGTGGCTGACAGCTGTCCCTGCCCTGTCTGCTCACTGAAGTTGCTGGACAGCGACCAGGAGCTCTACCGCAACTTTCCCCTCACCATCTCCGAGCGGTGGCAGCAGGAGGTGGCGGAGACGGTCTTTGACACCATCAACGCCGAGACGGACCGAATGGAGGCCCGCAAGAAAACCAAAAACAAGCAGTTGGGCCACGAGGAAGGTGAGGGTTCAGGGCCGCGGGGGGTGGGGTAGGCACCCCCTGCTCGTTGTAGAGACCAGGCGAGGCCCAGGTCGTGGTCGCAGGAAGCCACCTGCGGTGGCGGTGCCCAGCGGGGATCCCGCCCACGGCCAGCCTGGCTGAGTCCGCCTCTCGCTGTCCCGTGTCAGACTATGCCCTGGGCAAGGACTGCATCATGCACGGCTACATGTCCAAGATGGGCAACCCCTTCCTGACCCAGTGGCAACGGCGGTACTTCTACCTGTTCCCCAACCGGCTGGAGTGGCGGGGCGAGGGCGAGGCCCCGGTAAGCGGCGGGCTGGGGGGCGCCCCCCGAGAGCGCGGCGGCTGGCCCAGCCACCGGCCGCCCCCCTCACCGCCCGCCCCGCCCGGCCTGCAGCAGAGCCTGCTGACCATGGAGGAGATCCAGTCGGTGGAGGAGACGCAGATCAAGGAGCGGAAGTGCCTCCTTCTCAAGATCCGCGGTGGCAAACAGTTCGTGCTGCAGTGTGACGTGAGTGCGGCCGGGGCGGGGGGGGGGGATGCTGGGATGGGGGGAAACGGGCGGAAGGGGGGACCTGCACCCCCCACCCCTCCCCCCCGCCTGACACCCCCTCGGGCGCCCGCAGAGCGACCCCGAGCTAGTGCAGTGGAAGAAGGAGCTGCGCGACGCGTACCGCGAGGCGCAGCAGCTGGTGCAGCGCGTGCCCAAGATGAAGAACAAGCCGCGCTCGCCCGTCGTGGAGCTGAGCAAGGTGCCGCTGGTCCAGCGCGGCAGCGCCAACGGCCTCTGACCCGCCCGCCTTTTATAAACCTCTAATTTATTTTGTCGGATTTTTATTATTTGTTTTCCCGCCAAGCGGAAAAGGTTTTATTTTGTAATTATTGTGATTTCCTGTGGCCCCAGCCTGGCCCAGCCCCCGGGGGGGGCTCCCCCCCCCCGCTTGCCTTGGCTCCTGCTGCCACCAACCCAGCCACTGTCCAGCCGCCCTCAGCCCTGACCCTCCAGGGGCCTCCCCTCCCAGTGTCTTCCTGCGGGGGGGAGGGGGGGGAGAGCGGCAGCCCTGGCGGCCCTCCCAGCCCTTCCCCGGGGACGACGCCACACCAGGTTGTGCCCCCTCAGGCTCTGGGCTGTGCTCTGAGGGTGGCCCCGTGTCCCCCCACCCCGGGGGAGGCCGCAGCACAGGGGTACTACTTGAATTTTCCCACCGCAGCCCCTCCTGCGCCAGGGGCACAGTCCTGCACTGTCCTGTCCTCCACCCGGTTGGTGGAGGAGGGCCCGCGATCTCCCTGACCCCGGGGCCTCACCACAGCGACTTGAGCTCATGTGCCCTTGCCCGGGAAGAACCCCGGTGTCACTGGCTGCCTCCATCCCCACAGTCCGCGGATGCCGAGGGGCTCGGTCAGGAGGGTGGGCATTGGCAGCAGGTTCCGCTGCCCTCCCTGCGGTCCCCCCTTCCTCCCACCCCCAGCGCCCGGGCTCAGGAACCACAGAAAGGCAGCTGTGGGCTGTGGTACACTGGCCTCGCTTGGCCCCGAGGTCCCCTGCCTGCCCCCTCCTGGGTTGGGCCGGGCCTCCTCTGCCCAGGACCAGAGGGGAGCAGCATGGACGGGCCGGGCAGCACAGTGAGAGGGGCCGGGTGGGGCCAGCCCTCGCCACCCCTGGCCGGTCAGTGTGCTCCCCCCGGGCTGTCTAGCCCCATAGCCCCATGTCCCGTCAGTGCCACTGCCCACGGGGCGCCACCCCGCCCGCCGCATGCCCCCTTGTGCCAGTCGCGCTGCCGTGTGTGGTGTCGCGCCTTCTCCCCCTGGGGCTGGGTTGGCGCGCCCTCCCCTCCCATCTACTCACTCCCCGGGGCGTTCCTTTGCCGATTTTTGAATGTGATTTTAAAGAGTGGAAAATGAGACTATGCGTTTTTATAAAAAATGGTGCCTGACTTGGCTGTGTCTGATTCTTTTGTGCCTGATGACCGTTTCCAGCTACCACTGGGCCGGGGTCTGAAGGGAGAGGGTGTTGGTGGCACCGGGTCCCTTCCACGGCGGCGGCAGGCATCCGGGGCCAGTCTGCCTGGGCCCAGCCCTTTGCTCCACTGCTCTCCCACCCTAGAGGAGCAGAAGGGGTCTTCTGCCTTCTGTCCAGGGAAGCAGGAGGGTGTGCCTACGGCTCGGTCCTCGGTGTCCCCGTGTGGGCTGGTTGACTGGGCGCCCCGGCTTGCCAGGCACTGTGCTGAGGACACCTTTGGAGCAGTCAGACAAGTGCCTCTGCTCTTGGGGTCACACGGCGGCCTCTGGGCCCTTGGACCTGCCTGGCTTCCGCCTCCTCTCTTGCCTTGCTGCGCTGCCCTCTCTCGGGGTCCCTGGGGCCCAAGGGATGCCTCAGCATTGGGCCTTTACCTGGAGGTTCTGCTCAAGTTCGGTTCCCCCGTATCCTGGCCCTCCAGGCCCCTCGGGATGTCTGTTGCTGTCCACTCCATGCAGCGCTCTGCTGGGCAGGGGTGAGCGGCCTACATGCAGAGCGCAACGTGGCAGGTGGAGAAGGAAGGCTGCTGGGGGTGGGATGCTCTGGAGGTAGAGGCTGAGTCTTGGGAGGGAAAGGCCCTTGAGCTGGGCCTGCAGGTGGCATTGGGGTGGGGAGTGAGGAAGGAGCTTCCTGGTGCACGGAATGGCCAGGCAGTCAGGAGTGGCTTGGGTTAGGAGCACTGTAGAAAGGAGCTGCCTGGGAGGCCCTGAAAAGCAGGCTAAACCTCGCCCGGAGCCCGGGGCGCACATAGGGATGAAGATACAAATGGACGTGGGGTCTGAACTTGGATAGGTTCTGGGAAGTCCCTAGAGGCTCTGGACAGGCCCAGTGATGAGGACGGGCTGTAGAACAAGTGCCGACGGACACCCATGATGCAGGGAGGGAGGCACAGGATAGGAGGCAGGGAGACAGGCTAGGGGCCACTGCTTGTCCAGGGAAGAAATACAAAGAGAGGAAGAACACGGCCCACCAGGAATGGGCCCCACTTGGGGACAAGAGAGGTAGGAGTCCACAGGGAGGTCTATGGCATGTTCAGAGGACAGCCAGGGAGTGTTGCCTGGGAAAAAGAGGGCGGAGAGTTGTGTTCAAGACTGCACAAGGTAGGAGGGGCCTGACGAGAGAACGGGCTCCTAGATTTGGGTTGAAGAAACTGGGGGAGGGGAGAGCCCTTTACAAGGAAGGTAGAGGCTGGAGTGGGCTGCCGTAGGGTAGGGTGGCCTAGTGTTCAGTTCTGGACATTCAGAGGCCTTCGAGCTGCTCTAGAGCCAAGGACTTAACAGTGACCTGATGACACCACGGGGCAGAGTGGCAAAGGAATCCCAGACAGCGCGAGAGCCGCTGGCTCACAGTGAGAGGGCAGGCGGAAAATGGCAGCCAGGACCTCCCCGCACAGACGCGGCTCAAACTTCTAGATCAAAATACGTAGTTAGTTATTTTACCAATAGGGAGCCTGAGACCAGAGGGTCAGCCGTGGCTCAGCCCGGCAGCTGCCCTGCCACCCACCAACACCAGACTCCAGGCTGAGGCTGGGGCTAAGGACAGAGCTCAGGCAGCTGAGGTCTGCACCCTAGTTCCGGTGTGGGTGGAAGGCTGGCCTGATGTCGAAACTCTCCTTCCTTTCCTGACACTGGCAGCCAAGTGCAGCCTCTGCAGAAGGGATCTGTGCAGTGAGTGAAGGCAACCATTCACGGTGGGCAGTGCCCTGGGAGAGGTCTGCCTCCAGCCAGGCCCACTGCCCCCATTCCCCAGTGCTCCCATCCCTGACTCCAGTGACCTGGCGGGGCCGTCTCTCCGCACGGCTCTCCGCCCGGCTGGGCCCAGCCCGTCATGCCACCACTAGACACCGGCCCAGGGCCCTGGGGAAGGTGCTTTCTGCGAAGCTAGCCAGCATTTAGGGACATCTCGGAGGTGATGGGAAGGGGAGCCAGGGTCTCCCGCCTCAGCCGCCCTCACAAGCACAGTCGGTACCCGCGGCGCCCAGGGTTTGAAGGCCGGGGCAGGAAGGCCGGGGCATGGGCGGGTGGCCGCTGGGGAAACGCGGATAACCCAGGGACAGCAGGATCGCGGGCCGCGGCGCACGCACGCGCACACGCGCGCGCCCGCGTCCCAAGGGCCCGGGCCCCGCCCCTGGCCGAACCGCCCCGCCCCCGGACTCCCTCCCTCCTTCCTTTTTCCGGACCCGCAAACAGGGGTCTGCGCTGGGCCTGGGGCGCCCCCTGCAGGCTGCGGGGGGAGCCGTAGCCAGGCCCCGCCCGCCAGGAACTTCCCCACCCCCACCCCCGCAGACCCGGGCCCGGCTGAGACCGGGGTCCTCAAGACGCGGCCCCTGGCTGCTTCCCCGGCGCGCGTGGTTGCCAAGGCGACTGGGCAGCGCCCCCCGCCTGCCCCCGGCGGGCGCGGGCCGGGCTGCGGTTGCCATGGCTGCGGGAGGCAAGGGGGCGCGCGGCCCGACGCCCCGCCCCGCCCCGGCGAGCCCCGCCCGCCCGGCCCGCCCTCCACGCCGCCTGCGCCGCCGCCGCCACCGCCGCCCAGCGCGGGGGCTGCGGGGCGCACCTCTGCGCGGACGGAGGCGAGGGGGCCGCATCAGGCCTGGAGCCGAGGCGGGGCCGGGTCGCCCCCGCCGCGCCCGCCCTCCCTCCCGCGATGCGGCGCTGAATCCCAGCATGGCCGGCCCGGGCCCCACCTTCCCGCTGCACCGGCTCGTCTGGGCGAACCGGCACCGCGAACTGGAGGCCGCGCTGCACAGCCGCCAGGTGAGACCCACCGGGCCCCCGGGCTGTCCTCTGCGCAGCCCGCTCAAAGCCGCGGTCTCCACCCTGGAGGCCGAAGCCCGGGTCGCTGCCCCTCTCGCTTGAGCCTCTGGCCTGGGCTTCCAGCGCCGGGCCTTGCCCCGCCCGTCTTGCCCGCTTCACACTGCATCCAACCCCCGAATTCGCGCCACACCACCCCTGAGCCAGGGTGAGCACGGCCAGCCTGGTTCTGGTCCCCAGGCCTCTCCACACTCTTGACATCTGCGGCTGCACCTCTCTCTGACCAGGCTGCTTGACCAGGGCCCACCGCCTGACCCCCGGCTCTCTTCCTGGGAAGGCAGGAGAGGTGGGCAGGCCTTCCCACCTGCTCCCTCCCCGCCCCCTCCACGAGGACGGAGGCTCCCCCCAGCCATTTCCATGGCCTGTTTGCTGTCTTAATTTCCCACCATGACCCCAGCCATGTTCAGCCCGGTGGCCTCCTTGCTTCTCTTGACTTGCCCTGTGCTGAGTGTCCCGTCTTCCCCAGCACGACATCGAACAGGAGGACCCCCGGGGGCGCACTCCCCTGGAGCTGGCTGTGTCCCTGGGGAACCTGGAGTCCGTGAGAGTCCTCCTTCGACACAATGCCAATGTGGGCAAAGAGAGCTGCCAGGGCTGGGCAGGTACTGCAGAGGGCAGAGGGGCCCCCCTGAGGCTGGCAGTGGGGTTGGTGCGTGGCAGTGAGTTGCCAGGCCTGGGGCCTTCCACGGAGCTGCCCTCAGCGGCCTGGTGCCCCCAGTCCTGCAGGAGGCAGTCAGCACTGGGGACCCCGAGATGGTACAGCTGGTGCTCCAGTATCGGGACTACCAGAGGGCCACACAGAGGCTGGCTGGCATTCCAGAACTACTCAACAAACTCCGCCAGGTACGGTTGGGCACGGGGGTGTGGCCGGACAGGAGGGGCGGGGAGCCCCGTCAAGGGTCAAGGGGCTGTGACAGACTGCATGGCAGTCCGGTCCCTCTGGTCACCCGCCACTCGCCACTCGCTTGGTCTGCGCAATAGGCTTTCCCATCACTGCCGACGACGTCCCTCTCTCTCTCAACCCCAGTCCAGGGTCATGTAGGAAAGAGGAGTCCCAGCCCACACGGGTGAGATGGGTGAGATGGGGGCCCTTAAGGAGGAAAGCCGTTGCCCACGTCAGGGGTCCCTGGTGCCAGAAATCTCCACGGAGCTTTAGATGTGGGCCTCCTGGTGAATGCCTGTTTCCTGGGGGGAGAGTTTCATCTGACGCAGTGGCTGCAGCCAGGTGCCCCGGAGTGCCTGTCGGTCCTCCTCAAGCGTGGGGGGGGGGCAGGCCCAGAGAGGGTCATTGTGCCCTCTTTACAGATGCGGACTCTGGGACCCAGGGGGGAGCGAGAACATCCCCCAGGGTCCCTCCGCAGGCCAGTGGCCAGGCGGAGACTGACCTCCAGGCTCCAGATACTAATAGTCTGTTTCTTCCGAGACCTTTTTAGGGCCCCGCTTCGCCCGTTTCCTGGGTGGGGTGTGGTTGTAGCGGGGGCGTAGCTGGGACACAGCACTTTGCGACTTGCCCACGGGCTGGACTCCCAGAGCGGGGCTGCAGATCAGGGGCTGCCTGGGCCCGCGGGTCCTCCGCGCCGGGCCCCCTCAGCCGCTCTTGGTCTATCTCAGGCTCCCGATTTCTACGTGGAGATGAAGTGGGAGTTCACCAGCTGGGGTGAGTGAGGACCTCTTGGCTTCCAGGGGCCTGAGGGGCAGGTGGAAATCTACGGGAGAGAACCACGGTGATCCCCGTCCTCCCGACAGTGCCCCTCGTGTCCAAGATGTGCCCGAGTGACGTGTACCGAGTGTGGAAGCGGGGGGAGAGCCTGCGGGTGGACACCAGTCTGCTGGGCTTCGAGCACATGACCTGGCAGCGCGGCAGGAGGAGCTTTATCTTCAAGGGCCGGGGTGAGCTCCGGGGGACTCCGGGGGACTCGCTGCGGGCGTGAGGCGGGCCACCGCCCTCCTGCTCCCGGACTCTCTCGTGGCCTGTGAGGACGGTGCTGTTCTTTCCCTCTGCTCTGTGGAAACGGAGGTTGAGGGGGGGCGGGGACCCCCCGGGGGGCGGGGGCCTGGCCCACTTAGCAGCCGGTGGCCACGGGCACCACGGTGGCCCTTTCCCCGCCGTCTGGGGCCTGGCACTGACTTGCGCCCCTCACGCACCCGTGCCGGTGGGCAGAGGCAGGAGCCTTGGTGATGGAAGTGGACCACGACCGGCAGGTGGTGCACACCGAGACGCTGGGGCTCGCCCTGCACGAGCCGGAAGCGCTGCTGGCCGCCATGCGACCCAGTGAGGAGCACGTGGCCAGCCGGCTCACCTCTCCTATCGTCTCCACGCACCTGGACACGCGCAATGTGGCCTTCGAGAGGTCAGTTGGGGCCCGGCCGCACCGTGGGCCCTGGCTCAGGCCTCTGGGTGGGTGAGCCGCCCACAGAGGCTGCTCAGGTTGGGGCAGGGGTCCCTGCAGGCCCCGCGTCCCACCCAGACCGCCTGCATGTCCCTTCGGGGCCCTGCACGTCTGTCCAGGGGCAGCTGTCTTCCTGGGGAGGAGGCCAGGTCAGGGAGCCCCAGCGTCTTGACTTCTGTCCTCGTGTGTCTTCCCATCACAAGGATTTTAGGCAGCTCTTTGCCCCAATGTGGGTTTCTCAGTAGTCTGGCAGTTTCTGGGCCAGAGTCCTTTGTGGGTAGCCTAGGAATCTGACCCTACCGGCCAGGCTGTTCTCTCCCTGACAACATATGTCCCAGTTCCTGGAACAGACTTCAGAAATACCTTTTTGAAAAACAAACAAACGAAACAAGCAAACAGCTCTATCGGAATATCATTTCATATCGTCAACAGTTCACCTACTGAAAGCGCGATTCAGTGGTCTTTAGTGTTTGCAGAAATGCCCCATCGCCACAGTCAGTTTCAAAACATTGTCGTCACCCCAAAAAGAAATCCTGTAGCTACCAGCTCCCTCGCCCTCACCCCCTTCCCCAGCCCTAGGCAACCACTGACTCACTTTCTCTGGAGATTTCCTGATTCTGGACCCTCCCCCGAGCGGAATCCTGTGCTAGTGGTCTCGTGTGACTTCTTTCCCTGAGAACGTTTTCAGACTTCACCTGTACTGTGCACCTGCTTCACTCCTTGGATTGCTGTCCATTGTGTGCCTCGCTCACATTTTAATTATTCACTCACCTACTGACGGACATCAGGATCGTTTCCACGTTTCGCCTTTATGAATGTTTCTGTAAATGTTCGTATACGAGGCTTTGTGTAGACGTGGTTTTCATTTCTCTCAGGTGTATACCGGGCAGTAGAATTGCTAGGTCATCTGGAAACCAGATGTTTAATTGCTTGAAGAACTGTCAGACTGTTTACCAAGGGGGCTGCAGCATTTTCCGTCCCCTCCCCGCCAGGGGACAAGGGTTCCATTTCCTTCGTGTCCTTACTGGCACTGGTGTCCATTTACTTATTTTTGGATTATAACCACCCTAGTGGGTGTGAGAAGGGGTATTTCGTCACACTGTGATTTGCATTTCCTTCATGATGAATAATGTGGAGAACCTTTTCATGTGCTCATTGGCCAATTATAGCTGGTTTTTGGGGGATGTGTCTATTCAGATCCTTTGCGCGTTTAAAAAATTGGGTTCTCTTTTTACCGTTGAGTTGCCAGAGTTCCTTGCATGTTCTAGATCCAAGTCCCTTCTCAGGTATATGATTCGCAAGTATTTTCTCCCGTTCTGTGGGCTGACTTTTCACTCTCTTGACTGTGTCCTTTGAACACTTTTAATTTTCGTGAAATACAATTTATGCATTTTTTTTTCCTCTCGTCGCCTGTTCCTCCGGCATCCTATCTAATAATATTTTGTCAAATCTAGAGTCACAAAGATTTCTCCTATGTTTTTTTCTGAGAGCTTTATAGGTTTAGCTCTTACATTTTGGTCTTTGACCCACTTTGAATTAACGTGTGTGTATGGTGTGACGAAAGGGTCCGACTTCATTGTTTTGCGGGTGGACCCGCTTGTCCCAGCACCGTGTGTGCAAAAGACTGCTCCCTCTCATTGAATGGGCTTGGCACACTTATGGCAGATCAGGCGACCGTAGATGTGCGGGTTTATTTCTGGTCTCTAAGTTCTAGTCCGTCAACCTATATGTCGGTCCTTGTGCTAGTACCACACCATCTTAGTAAGTGTTCCTTATGGTAAGTTTGGAAATCGGAAAGTGTGAGCATTTTGACTTTGTTCTTCTTGCTCAGGATTATTTTGGGTATTCCGGGTCCCTTGCAATTTCATAGGAATTCCAGATCCATTTTGTCAGTTTCTACCAAGAAGTTGCCACGTGGGATTTTTTTTTTTTTTTAAGATTTTATTTATTTATTTGAGAGACAGAGATCACAAGTCGGTGCGGGGTTCGGGGGGCGGGAAGCAGGCTCCCTGCTGAGCAGAGACCCCCCGATGCGGGGCTCGATCCCAGGACCCTGGGATCATGACCTGAGCTGAAGGCAGAGGCTTTAACTCACTGAGCCACCCAGGCGCCCCACCAGGTGGGATCAAACCAGGGTTTGCGTTGAATCTGTGACTCAGTTTGGGGCGTGCTGTCCTCTTGGCAATGTTGAGTGTCCTCTCCCAAGACCGTGTGATCATTTCCCACTTACTTAGGTCTTTCATTTTTTTCTCAATGTTGTCATTTAGAGTTCTAAATTTCCCTCTAACCACTGCTTTCGCTGCATCCCACAAGTTTTGAGTATTGTATCTTTACTTCCACTTCTCTCAAAGCATTTTCTGATTTCTCTTTTGGTTTATTCATTGACCCTTGGGGTTTTTTTTTAGGAGTGCGTTTACTTTCTACACATTTGTGAGTTTCCCAGATCTTTATTCTTTTATTGGTTTCTTATTTCATTCTCTCGCATTTGGAGAACATACTTTGTATGACTTTTCTCCTTTCAGTTTTGTCGAGGCTTCTTTTATGGCCTAGCACGTGGTCCATCCCGAAGAACGTTCCACGTGCCCCTGAGAAGAATGTGTGTTCTGTTCTTCTTGGGTGGAGTGTTCTAAGAAAGTCTGTTAAGTCTGGTTTACAGGGTTGTTCAAGTCTTCTGTTTCCTTGTTGATCTTTTGTCTCCTTGTCCTAACCATGATCAAAAGTGGGGTATTGATGTCTCGCAACCAGTATCGTTGATTCAGACAGATTTTTATTTTTCACTTTTTATTCTGGGAAACTTCAAACACGTGTGAAAGAAGAGAGAATAGGATGTCCTCATCGCCCAACTTTAACACTTACAGATGTTCTGTCAATCTTGTTGAATCTGTCCTTCCTTGCTTTTTTCCTTTTTTTCTCTGGACTACTTTTATTTTTAGAGAGGGAGTGAGAGGTGGGGGAAGGGCAGAGAGCGAGAGAATCTTAAGCAGGCTTCGTGCCCACTGTGGAGCCCAATATGGGACTCAGTCTCATGACCCTGAGATCATGACTGCAGCCAAAATCAAGAGTTGGACGCTCAGCTGACGGAACCCCCCAGGTGCCCCTTTCCTGGACTTTTTTTTTTTTTAAGATTTTATTTATTTATTTGACAGAGATCACAAGAAGCCAGAGAGGCAGGCAGAGAGAGAGAGGAAGAAGCAGGCTCCCCACCGAGCAGAGAGCCCGATGGGGGGCTCAATCCCAGGACCCTGAGATCATGACCTGAGCTGAAGGCAGAGGCTTAACCCACTGAGCCACCCAGGCGCCCCTGGACTTTTTTTCTTTTTAAGATTTTATTTCCTTGAGAGAGAGAATGAGAGAGAGCACAGGTTGGGGGGAGGGGCAGAGGGAGAAGGACAGGCAGACCCCCAGTGAGCAGGGCTCGATCCCAGGACCTCAGGACCTTGACCTGAGCCAAAATCAGATGCTTAACCCACGGAGGCACCCCGGCGCCCCTTCCCTGGACTATTTTTAAAGCACCTCCCAGATGTCCCGTCACTTTAACAGTAAATGCTTCTGCACATGACTCTAACCGATCAGGAGGTTTATAAAGCCAGCCCCAACGCCATTATCACGCCTACCGAAGTTACTGATAATTCCTCAGTACCATTTAGTGCCCAGTCCCTGTTCGAGTGTCCCCACTGTCCAGGCATCCTCTGCAAGGCCCTTGCGTTTCACAGTGGGAAGGCGAATTGGAAGGGGTCTCTGGAAGGGAAGATGCTGGCTAGGGTCGAGGGGCACCGGCCCTCACGAGCTCCTGTTTGGTCTGTTGCAGGAACAAATGTGGTATCTGGGGCTGGCGGTCTGAGAAGATGGAAACCGTTAGCGGCTACGAGGCCAAGGCAGGAGAGGCTAGTGGTGGGGGCTGGGGTAGGAGACGAGGCCCAGGAGCTCCCCCGCTTCTCCACATCCACCCACGTGGAGGAGAGACAGCGCAGCCCGTGGGCTCTGGGAGCCCGGTGCAGCCGTGGGAACTCAGGGGGGCCCGAGTGCCCAGGCCCCACCGAGCACGTTAGGGATCACCCCAGCACGGGCCCTGACCCCGGTTTCCGAGATGACACGAGGAGTGCTTTCCCCTCACGACTGAGTCCCCACGGTTCAGAGCTGCCGCCTCCTCCGTAGTGGGGGGCGAGAGCCTGTCTGTCCCTGCAGAGAGGAGGACGTGGGTCCTGCACTGGTGAGGCTGAGTGTGGGGAACAGGCTCTGAGCCCTCAGCTTCCGCCGTGTCCCCCCTGCTCCCCAGGTATACAGTGCCACCAACGTGGAGCTGGTGACACGCACCCGCACGGAGCACCTCTCGGACCAGGACAAGTCGAGGAGCAAAGGTAAACCCAGGTGCGCCTGCCTGCTGCCTCACGCCGCATGCTGGGGTCCCTGGTCTGGGGTCGGGGCCGCAACCTCTGGGACAAGCTGGGAGGCCTCCCCGTTCCCATGTGTTCTGTCTCCCACCCGACAGGAGGCTCCCAGAGTGGATGGGGGGGTGGGGGAGGGGACAGTCTGGGGGCAGTGGCCCAAAGTCTCCTCATGGGCTCCCACCCTTTCTCCTTAGGAGGGAAGACTCCATTCCAGTCCTTCCTCGGGATGGCCCAGCAGCACTCCTCCCACAGTGGGGTGAGCCAGGCCCGGGGTGGGGGGGACACCACGGGCAGGGCGCCACTGGGCGGGGCCAGGCAGGCACCCTCCTGAACACTGAGTGTGGTCGTGGGGCCCTCCCAGGCTTCTGTGCAACAGGCCGCCAGCCCCACCAACCCCACAGCCATTTCCCCCAGTGAATACTTCGATCCCAACTTCAGCCTGGAGTCGAGAAACATCGGCCGCCCCATTGAGATGTCCAGCAAAGTGCAGAGGTGAGGCCTTGCAGCTGGCTTGGGGACTTCCCTCAGGGATGGGGACCCTGGCATGGTCCCCCTGAGCCCTTACAGACTCCTGTCACACATGGGGCCCACCAGAGTGGGGGGACCCACTCACCCAGCCGGCTTCCTGCTAGGTTCTCCTCCTTGGGGACAGGGGTCAAGTCTGCTTATCTACGGTTGTTGGCACCCAGCTCAGGGCTGGGCCCAGAGGACTGGTTACACTTCTTCGGCGAATGAATGAATGAATGGGCAGGCAGCACCACCCCCCATTTATGGTTCTCTGTTCAGTGCCAGCTTGGGGCGGAGGGAAGGGGCTCACAGCTGTACCGTCTCCTGACTCTGTGGCCCCAGGAAATGTCTTCCCCTCCAAGAGTCTGTTCGCCTCCTCAGTAGAATAACAGTCACACTTGGCCGCCACCTGCTCACCAGGGCACTGGGAGGATCTGAGGAGCCATGACGTAGAGCTTACGATGGGCCCAGCACTGTCCCAGGGGCTACGGGTGGACTCAGCCACTGAGTGGCAGAGTGGAGCTTCAGACCCTGTAGTCCTGGCCTCTGGGCTTTGCTGGACCCCAAATACGGCAGATGTGAGGTGCTGGGTGTCTGTGGGCCGAGGAGGAGGAGGATGGGGCTTTGGAGGAGGCCCTGACTGAAGCCAGTAGCCCGGCCCTGCCCGCCTCATCCAGACGAGCTGAGGCTCCCATAGGCCCCAGCCTGGGCTCAGGGTCGCACCCTGGGGGGACGGCTTGGTCAGTAGGACCAGAAGGACATAAGCTCCCGGGGGAGGCAGGTGGGGACAGCTGAGCAGACAGGAGGCCAGCTCAGGCTTGGCAGAGGTCGTGAGCAAAGCAGGTGTCCAGGGTGAGTGAGTCTTAGCAGACCGGCCACCAGAGGTTCCTTGACATCCTGTACAGGTTCAAGGCCACGCTGTGGCTGAGTGAGGAGCACCCGCTCTCCCTGGGTGACCAGGTGACACCCATCATTGACCTGATGGCCATCAGCAACGCCCACTTTGCCAAGCTGCGTGACTTCATCACCCTGCGCCTCCCCCCTGGCTTCCCGGTCAAGATTGGTGAGGCCCGGCCTGCAGCCCCAGGGGCAGGGGGCGGCCGCTGGCCCCGGTGGCTCAGTAGCTCAGGCTCACTGCCTCCTCACAGAGATTCCCCTCTTCCACGTGCTCAACGCCCGCATCACCTTCAGCAACCTGTGTGGCTGCGACGAGCCCCTGAGCTCCGTGTGGGTGCCGTCCTCCGGCTCCGGCGGCCCGGGATCAGGTACCTGCGCGGCAGGGAGGCCGCCCCGCTCCCCTGGGCCCCGAGCCCCGGGGCTGAGTGCAGCCCTCCTCCTGCACAGGGAGCCCTTTCCCGTGCGAGGTGGACCCCGCCGTGTTTGAGGTGCCCGAGGGGTACAGCGTGCTGGGCGCGGAGCGCAGCGAGCCCCTCCGCGACGAGGACGACGACCTGCTGCAGTTTGCCATCCGGCAGAGCCTGCTGGAGGCGGGCGCAGAGGCCGAGCAGGTGGGACGCGGGCAGGCCCAGCCCGCCTGGGTGCTGGCAGGGGCGGCCGGCGTGACAGCTCCGGGCTTCGTCTGCCGTAGGTGACCGTCTGGGAAGCGCTGACCAACACCCGGCCCGGTGCTCCTGCCCACGCCGCCGCTTACGAGGAGCAGCTTCAGCTGGAGCGGTGAGGCCCTCCAGGACCTACCAGGACGATGTCTCGGCCTGTCCTTCCCCGAGGAGCCTGCCATCGGGGGCGCTCCTTGGCTGGTGGCGGTGGGGAGTGGGGAGGCTCGGGTCCCGGGACCCCATGCCCTCTTCAGGGCCGCCCTCCGTGAGCAGTGCTGCCTACCACCGAAGGGAGCATGATGATGGGGGAGACCGGGCCCCTCACCCCGCGTCCCAGCCACCCTGTCCTTGCCCTTGTACAACCTCCACAGCCGTGACCCTGCCCTTAGCCTTTTTCCCCAGCCCCAGTGCTCACTCGTCTGCCCTCCCTCTCACGCCTTGTCTGGCAGGGCCCTCCAGGAAAGCCTGCGGATGTCCACAGAGCCCAGTGGCCCAGAATCCCCTCACAGGACACCCCCGGCCCCCGCCCCCCCAAGCTTTGAGGAACAGCTTCGCCTGGCCCTGGAGTTGTCCTCGAGGGAGCAGGAGGAGCGGGAACGACGGGGCCAGCAGGAGGAGGAGGACTTAGAGAGGATCCTGCAGCTCTCGCTCACCGAGCACTGAGCACTGAACACCGAGCCCCTGGGAGGGCTGTCTGGGCTGCTCCCCACCTGCTTTTGTAACTTATTTATTTATAAACTCTCTGCTGCTGAGCTTGGGGCCTGGAGCCCTGGAGGTGGGCCTGCAGTGGAGACCTAGGTGGCAATAAAGAGACTTTCAGCAGCAGACTTACTCTGCTCCACGGGGAGGCGGGGGTGGGGGGGTGGGGGGGTCACACTGAGGGGAGATGCTGTGGGCAATGGCCGCAGACCTGGGTTTGAATCCTGGCTGTGGCTCCTTTAGTGTCTCTGAGCCTCAGTTTCCTCAGCTGTAAAATGAGGCCCTACCCACTCCCCAGGGCTGTTGCGAGGGTGAAATGAACCCATGTAGGTTAAGTCCCTCCCAGAGTCGGTGCTCGATAAACCTCAATTCCCTGGAACCTGTTGCACCCCCCCCACCCCCCGTCAGAGACCCAGGTTCCTCCTCTGACTCCCCGGGTCTTTCCCAGAATCCACCTGTGCTCCTGTCCAAGATGGGGAGGGGCGGGGCCTCCAGACTAGCCCCAGCCAGCTGGGAGGAGCCCCTGCGCCCCAGGCCTGGGTTCCTGCACTGACCCCAGCATTTTCTATCCGATTGATTTCGGACAAGTCACTTCCCTCTGCTGCAGCTCAGCCCCGCTTACCTCCGAGGTGGCCCTGGGGGTCCCCCGTGAGCTGCGAGGGTTATAGCTCTCCACGCCGCCTGATTCCCCCTGAAGCTCTGCATGTCTTCCAATGATTCGTGCACAGAGTGGAAGCAGGAGGGCCAATCAGCAAGGAGAAATAATTTTGGGGTGCCCCCCCAACTTAAGACTCACTGTGTTTGATCCTCTCCAAGACCTGTGTCCCCAGCCCCGCCTCCCTGGGACCCATCTCTTCTAGGTAATAGCGCGGTTGAGGTCCAAAGCAGAACTCAGGTGACCTAAGTGGGCGGAGCCGGGAGGGCAGGGGCTGGGGCGCCTCCCGGGAGGAGGGACCAGCCCCAGAACGAAGCCGGCAAGTTGCGGGACCTCTGGACACTTCCCTCCGGCAGCCCTCCGCACCTGCGCCCCGCCCCGGGTCCGCCCCCAATGTCTCCGGGGGCGGGGGCGAGGCGACCCAACCGGAGGAGTCGGGAAGGGAGGGGCGGCGGCCGCTCCGTGCTGGCTCCGCAGGCCGGGCTGGACGAGTGTCTGGCCCTTTAAGGGCCGCCCCCGAGGAGGTGCCAGGCCCTGGTGGCTCCGGTCTCTCCTTCCTGGTCCTGCGGGGCAGGGACTGTCGGTAGAGCTGTGGGAGGGCAAAGTGCCCGGACCGGCCCAGGTGTCCCCCCACCAGGCCCCATGGCCCTGGTCACCGTGAGCCGCTCACCCCCGGCCAGCGGCCACTCCACGCCTGTGGGGCCCACGGTAAGTCTGGCTTTGCCGTGGTCCGGCCCACGCAGTTGACTGCCAGCTGGGCCTGGGGGAGCATGTCCTGCCCACTGCCAGTCTCCCCTTGAACCTGGGGCTGCAGGGAGGGGGACCCCAAGGTTCATGCTGGAGGGGACTGGGAGGGGGTCTTGAGGCTCCCAGGAACTCAGACCAAAGATCTGGAGCCCCAGAGCGCGAGCCCAGACAGCAGAGGCCCTGCCCACTGCCAGGCCCAGATCTGGGCCAACCCCTTGGACACCTCCAACACCCCCACCCACTCTCACCCCACGCTGCCCTACCTGGACCTGGGCCCAGGCTCCCCCAGTGCCTCCTGGTGGGGAGTGGACTGGAGTGGACTGGAATGGGAAGGGATCTGACACCTTCCCTGGTTCCAGTCCTTAGTTGTGGGGGGAGGTGATCCCACCCCTCCCCCCAGTAGCCCTGAGAGCAGAGAGGAGAGTCCTTGCCACTGCCTGCCTCACTCTGCCCTGGGGGCCGCTTTCTCAGCAGGACCAGGCATCCAGGCGGAGAAGCCGGCTCCAGAGAAGGTGAGCTCTTCTCCCCGACACAGACACCCACGTCCAGCTGCCAGGCTTGGCCACGGCCACCTTGGAGGACTTACAGCCAAAGCCAACTACTGACTGTGTGGGGCAGTGTTGTCAGCGGGCACGGCTGGTGGGCGCAGTCGGCTTGCAGCCCTCACCTGGCTGCTTTTGCTTCCATCTCCCCCCTGGTCACCACCATCCTGGACCCCAGCTCAGGCCTAGTCACAAACCAAAGGTCAGGTTGAGACAGCAGGGCTCGAGGACTCCTGGGTCACCACCAAGTGTGCAGCATCTCCCGAGTTAGGCAGGTGTGAAGAGAAAGGGAGCAACCCTTGCCCCGCCCCCCACCTTAGTCAAGTGGGTTGAGAGCCTCCAAGACAGTAGTTCCCCAAACGGGGTGGCCTTGGCAGTTGGGAACTAGTTAGAAATGTACGTTCTCAGGCCTCCGCTCCAGACCTACTGACTCTCCAGGGATGGGCCCCAACTCCTGTTTTAAGAAGCCTGGTGGGTGATTCGGATGCACCTGTCCTGGGGGGTACGAGGGACCCTAATGGCTTACCTGGACCCTGCCAGGCAGAGCTTTGCCGTGCTCCGCGGGGCTGTCCTGAGACTCCAGGATGGAGAGGATGAGGGAGAAGCAGCTGAGGGTGGTCCCGAGGCGGTGGAGAGACCCCCAGGCGAAGAACACCCCCACGGGGACCAGACGGACGACGGGCACGGGCCCCAGAGCCCCAGGAAGCAGGAGCAGAGCCAGCACCTACATCTCATGGTGGAGCTGCTGAGGCCGCAGGACGACATCCGCCTGGTGAGGGGCGGCCCAGAGCCCCCTGAGAAGGGAGGAGAGCCTGCCCTTGGGTGGGAGGGCGAGGAGGGTGGAAGGGAGCTCGCCCGTGTGTCTGAGTGGGGAGCAGTAACAGGAGCCCCCAAACGCTGGCGAGCCTACCATCTCAGCTGGTCGGCTTGACGGGGCACAGTCAAGTCTTGGGGTCTCTGGCAGGGTGGGAATCGGTGGGGGGAGGTCTGTCCTGCTTGAGCCCGGTAGGGCCAGATTAGGGCCAAGAGCTGGGAATCACACAGACGGGGAACCCTCGCCAGCCCTTCCTGACCCCAGGATTTGTCCGAGTACCGAAGGCCTGGCCTGGCGCTCAGGAGGGCCTGCTGAGCCAGAGGGGGGCCAGGCACCGGGGGCCCCAGATGCGAGCCCGAGGACCAGCTCCCAGATGCCTGTGGGGCACCTCACTGTCTACTGCAAGGTGGGAAAAACGAAACTGGGAAAACAAAAGCAGACAGACTTTCTACAGGTGAATTTATTCCCCGGACACACCATCCTTTGTTGGGGATTGTGTCCTCAGTATTTCTGGGGTGAGAAACCTTTCTTGAATTGAATGACAGTGATGGCAAGTGAAGAGGTTTTTTTCCCTAAGCCTCCTTCCTAGGCAGAAATTGAAAATGGACAATGTCAGGCCCTTTTCCCCCCTTTTTCCATGCATATGCCCTTTAAGAAAAAAATCTTCTTAAACGTTTTGTGGGACTGTGAAATCCAAAAGGGGGGAATCGTCAGGTTCTAGCTACCAATCTGGTATCTGAGAAGAGGGGGGCCTGTTCTAGGTCCAGGTGTATGTCAGGCAGGGGTCGGGGGGGTGCAGGGTCTCCTTGGGCCCCTGTGACCCTGGGCTTCTCGTTCCCCATCTTCCCCAGGCAGCCCAGCTGGAGGCAGCCCGGCCCCCCCGGCTCCGCTACCTGCTGGTAGTTTCCACAAGAGAACACCTGCGCCGGGATGAGACCGTCCTCCTAGGGGTGGACTTCCCAGATAGCAGGTGGGAGCAGGGAGAGGATGGGAGGGGGGCGAGGAAGTGAGATGCTGGAGGACAATGGCTTTTCTTCTGTCCCCTGCCAGTTCTCCCAGCTGCACCCTGGGCCTGGTCTTGCCTCTCTGGAGTGACACCCAGGTGTACCTAGATGGAGATGGGTAAGAGGTGGCAACTGGGGGAGGAGAAGGGGGAGGAGAAGGGGGAGGGGTGGGGCCCTCAGGGTGACATGTGTGATGGGGCAGCTGGGCACTGGGGAGCAGAGGACGAACTCCGGGCTGGACATCTGGGATCTGGGTCTACTCATCCTTACCTTGGATTTGCTGTGTGATCCTAGGCTAGTTGCCTAGCTTCTCTGGGCCTTGGCTATCCCATATCTGGCAAATGGGGCTTATCTTGAAGCCTGGTGACTTGTACAGACCCTGAGGACCAGCCTCGGGGGTGGCTCATGGGCTGGCCTCTCAGGGCTCTGTCCCAGAGCCTGGGGTTCGGTCTCACCCCACCCCCATCTCCCTCAGGGGCTTCAGTGTGACGTCCGGTGGGCAAAGTCGAATCTTCAAGCCGATCTCCATCCAGACTATGTGGTGAGGGTTAGGATGGCCCCACTCTCACGCCGGCCTCCTCTTCTCAGAGATGGCCGAGGGTCTGGGGAGGGGTGGCAGGGAGGACGGCGTGACCCCGCCTCTCCCCGGTCCCAGGGCCACCCTCCAGGTGCTGCACCAGGCATGTGAGGCGGCTCTCGGCAGCGGCCTTGTGCCGGGGGGCAGCGCCCTGACCTGGGCTGGACACTACCAGGAGAGACTGAGCTCTGACCAAAGCTGCCTCAACGAGTGGATGGCTATGGCCGACCTGGAGTCCCTGCGGCCTCCCATCGCTGAGCCCGGCCGGTCAGTGCAGGGAGGGGAGGACAGGGAGGGTGCCGTGGCGGCGGGGGGCAGGGGGCCCTGGACTGACGGGCTCGGGCCCCCAGGCCCTCAGAGCAGGAGCAGATGGAGCGGGCGATCCGGGCTGAGCTGTGGGAGGTGCTGGACGCCAGCGACCTGGAGAGTGTCACTTCCAAAGAGGTGGGCTCCGTCGGGAGAGCGTGCGACTTGAGCTCGCTCGGGGTCATGAGTTCAAGCCCCATTTTGGGCGTAGAGCTTACTTCAAGAACAAACAAACAAACAAAACCACCAAAAAACCCAAAGAAGTGGGCTGGTGCCGGGGAAGGGGGAGGAACGGGGTGAGGAGGGAGCGCCCCCCCCCCCACCGCAGGGCAGGGGGAGGAGGCGTCTGATGCAGGCGGGTGTCCTCCAACTGGGGCAGAGCTTTCCTCTCTTCCTTCCCATCTTGCTTTCCTCCTGTCCCGAGCCAGTCCCCCATACCTGGCCTAGGCTCCTCTGCCTAGACGGGAGGTCAGGCTCTCTGAGGCCCCAGAGGGCAGGGTGGGGCGTCAGGGCACTTGCAAGGGACCCCCTGAGCCTCGGTGGCGCGCTGTGGCTCTGCCCGCAGATCCGCCAGGCCCTGGAGCTGCGCCTGGGCCAGCCGCTGCAGCAGTACCGCGACTTCATCGACAACCAGATGCTGCTGCTCATGGCCCAGCAAGACCGCGCCTCCCGCATCTTCCCGCACCTCTACCTGGTGAGCAGCAGCGGGAGGGGTGAGGCGTGAGGGTGGGCACGAGGGTGCTGCAAGCTGGGGGTATGGAGGACGACGCTGCCCTCCCTCCGCAGGGCTCTGAGTGGAATGCCGCGAACCTGGAGGAGCTGCAGAGAAACAGGTAGGGCTCTGAGCCCCTCGGGACGGTCCGCCTCCCTCGGGGGCTGCTGCCCCTGCAAGGCCTCCAGCCTGGGCCCACTCGCCCTCTGCACACTGTGAAGCCAGCCCCGGCCCCGGGGCCGCAGTCCCACAGGGAAGAGGGGCAGCCGGGCGTCCTGACAGCTTTTCCCAGGCAGGAAAGCGCCTCTCCATGGACCACGTCTCAGGGGAGGAGCGCCTGCCCCTCTCCTGGGGGACCTGGCCGCCTGCTCTCCTGGGTTCCTGCCATCTGCCCTCCGATTTCCCCGGAAGGTCCATGCGGTCTCAGCTTTACTCAAAGCTGTTCTCTGACCCCCTGACACCAGAGAGCTTAGCGCTGCGGTCAGCCCGGCCGCTGGCAGGACCAGAGGGGGCAACTCCAGCCCAGCAGGGCGACGGGATTCACTCGGGGTCACGGCCACCTCCTCTCCACCTGACCCTCCCAACCAGCCAGGCTACACCGGGTCTGCGGGCCGAAGGGCCTCGCGTGCCCCCACCCCCAGCCCGGCCCCGTCGGCCCGGCCCCGTCGGCCCGGCCTCACACCCTCCACCGGCCACCGCAGGGTCAGCCACATCTTGAACATGGCCCGCGAGATCGACAACTTCTACCCTGAGCGCTTCGTCTACCACAACGTGCGCCTCTGGGACGAGGAGTCAGCCCAGCTGCTGCCCCACTGGAAGGAGACCCACCGCTTCGTGGAGGCCGCCAGGTGGGGGCTCCCCCGGCCTCCTGCGGCTCCCCCCAGCCCAGCTCCAAGTGGTCCCCAGTGCCCTCAACTCCGTCTGGCCTTGCCGCCCCCCCACCCCCCGCCCTTCCCCGACACCGACTATGCCCGCCCCCACAGAGCGCAGGGCACCCGGGTGCTCGTCCACTGCAAGATGGGGGTCAGCCGCTCGGCCGCCACGGTGGTCGCTTACGCCATGAAGCAGTACGGCTGGAGCCTGGAGCAGGCCCTGCGCCACGTGCAGGAGCTCCGGCCCATCGCTCGCCCGAACCCCGGCTTTCTGCGCCAGCTGCAGACCTACCAGGGCATCCTGACCGCCAGGTTCGAGGGGGAGGCGGAGGGTGGGGGAGAGCGAGTAGTTGGGTGTCGAGGTTGGCCTTGAGGCTCAGGTGGCCACTGGGTCACTTACGGCTGACTCAGGGCCCGCTCCTTGCAGCCGGCAGAGCCACCTCTGGGAGCAGAAAGCAGGTGGGGCCTCCCCAGAGGAGCCCCTCGGCCCCGATGTCTCTACACCGTTCCCGCCTCTTCCGCCAGAGCCGGGGGGCGGTGGGGAGGTGAAGACTATGGGCCCGGAGGAGAGCCAGGCAGCCCCGAAAGAAGAGCCTGGGCCACGGCCCCGTATCAACCTCCGAGGGGTCATGAGGTCCATCAGCCTCCTGGAGCCTTCCTCGGAGCCGGAAAGCGCCTCAGGGGCCACTGACCTGCCCGAGGTGAGGCTGGGGGCAGGGAGGGGACAAAAGTAGGGGCAGGTGGGGGGAGGAAAGAGAGAGACCAGGACTGGGGCTCGGCTTCCCATGGGGTGCGCTCCCCCCCCGGCGGCTCTGTTCCGTCCCCTCGAAGCGGCCAAGGAGACCCAGAGGGGGCCAGTGAGCACGCTGCCCTCCACGGGAGCCGGAGAGCAGTGCTGGGGCCGGGGGCATCCGCGGCGGCTTCTGGGCCGAGCCAGCCCGGGGCTGGAGGCTGTGGGCGCTCTCGGCCTGATGAAAGGCTTCGTAAGGGCAGCGCTGCCCGGCCACCCTCCGCAGGCCGGGAGCGGGACGACAACTGCTGACCCCAGACAAGGGGGACGAGGCGATCTCGGCAGCCCCTCTCTAATCTGAGGGGCAGCCGACCCATCAGAGGGTGGGGTGCGGGGGGTCATGGCACCCACACAGCCAAGTGCTAGCCTCGGCAGTGGAGCTTCACAAGTAGAACAAGTAGAAGAGCAGAGGCTGGCTTTGACCGTAGGAAGCCAGACGCTGCCCTGCCACACACACACACACACACACACACAAGCATACACACAAGCACAAGCGCACACACACACACACAAGACCAGAGGCCAAGATGGCCCACCTGGAGGAAGGAGAGCTCGTCACAGAAGGTGGGAACATTTGGGAGAGGCTTCCTGGAGGAGGTGGCACTGGGTATGGATGGTTGATGGGTGAGGGTATGTGTTCCTAAAGGCAGAGTGTCTTCACCCGGCGCCTGGCTCAGAGCCCAGCACCTGAAGACCCTCAGGACTGGCTGGACAGAGGCAGAGGGGGCAGGGGGAGGAGGAGGAGGGCGCCTCAAGGATATGGCAGGAGTGGGGACACTCAGGAAGGCTTGTGCGGCCAGGAGGTTGTAGACAGGTGAAGGCCAAGAAGCAGGGACCGTGGGGCGGGCGTGCTGGCCTCTTGCTCATGGAAATGTGACCCGCGAGTAGCCCAGTCTCTGCGTTCACTTACCGTTCCACACCTGCCCCTTTCCGGGCTCTGTGCTCAATGCCCCCGCGCTGGAAAGACTTCTCAGTGGTCCTTCTTCTACTCTGACCCTCGCAGGTGTTTTCTTCAAATGAGTCTTCAGAGGAAGACCCTCCAGAGCGCTGCCCTCAGCTCTCAAAGGCCAAGGGAGGCAGGCGGGGCCACAAGGGGCCTTGGCCGGCCCTGAAGTCCCGCCAGTCTGTGGTCGCCCTCAACAGCGCCGCCCTGGTGGCCACCCGGACCCAGGCCTTCCAGGAGCAGGGGGAGGCTGCCAGTGCCTCAGCGCCCAGGCTCCGCGGGAAGGTGGTGAGGCAGGCCAGCGTGGATGGCAGTGGGGAGGAGGGCGAGGCCTGAGGCCTCACATATGCCCATGGCCCCCATGGCCCCCAAATCAAGGGGCCCACACACAGCTCCTGGGATGAGCATCCTTCACGCCTGCCAACCTGTCCACATTCCTTTTAGCCCCCCACCCAGGTGGCGCCAAGACCCCATCGTCACTACAGTCTCGGCGGCTACGGCCTTAAGTCTCAGACATATCCTCCTCTCCAAGGGCTCAAGACCTTCTTTGTCTATAATGGGGATGTGACAGAGAGACCCAAGATATCTTTGGGGGCAAGAACACCTTGCTTCATTCTCAGTCGCTGCCTGAAACATTCACTTGCAGCCACGATATGAAAACTGAGCTCCCCAGTGCCGAAAAGCCCCTGCTTCCTCCCTCACCCACTCCCATCTGCCTCACCACTGCCCCTTTCATTCCTGGGGCCCGCTAGGCCAGAGAACCAGTGGCCCTTAAAGGCAGAGAGTCGCCTCAGTCCCCAGGCCCGGAGGCTCTGAGGAGCGGGGAGCTGGCCCGCAGGTGGGGCTGGCGGGCCGGCCTCCCTCGCACAGGCCACAACCGGGGGGGGGGTCTTTTGCTGCTGCCCCCCACCCCCCAACTCCCCCACGGCACTGCGCTGGGTCACAGGACACCAGGCCAAAGAGAGTCTTCTTTTTGTCCTTTATGGCCTCTGGCCAGTTTTTCACAGTCTTAATGGTATCTGGCTTTGTACTTAGAAATAATAAACATTTTCATATTATTTTCACTTTTATGATAAAGCTGTCTGCCCGCGAGTCTGATCCTTCTCTGGTTACACGAGGAGTCTGGTCTCTCCTAGCTCATCGGGTCTCCTCCCAGCTCCCAGGTATCTTGTGACAGGCCTGTCTGCGGGAGCGGTAGGTTTGGGACGGAGTGGGAGGAGGAATGGGAGGAGAGGGGAGACCAGGGCTATCTCCCGCCTCTCCCAGGGCAGGACCTGGGTAAATGGTAGCTGCCCACGTGCTCCTCAGGCACGTTGGTAGGGGTGGGGTGGAGGGGACAAGCCTACACTGGGCAGCAGGTGCTTGGCTCTGTTGGGACAGCTGAAGGGAGTTACCCGTGAGAAAGCGGGAGCTGCCGACGCCTATCTGGACAGGACCAAGCCTGTTCCAGAAGCTACGGCTCCTTTTGGACACTTGATTATAGTTCTTTTTTTTTTTTTTTTTTAAGTTTTAATTTACTTAGGGGCTCCTGGGTGGCTCAATGGGTTAAAACCTCTGCCTTCGGCTTGGGTCATGAACTCAGGGTCCTGGGATCGAGCCCTGCATGGGGCTCTCTGCTCAGCAGGGAGCCTGCTTCCCTTCCTCTCTCTCTGCCTGCCTCTCTGCCTACTTGTGATCTCTGTCTGTCAAATAAATAAATAAAATCTTTAAAAAAATTTTTTTTAAATAAATAAATAAATAAATAAATAAATATTTTATTTATTTATTTGGTAGAGAGCACAAGTAGGCAGAGCGGCAGACAGAGGGGTAGGCAGAGGGAGAGAAACAGGCTCCCCGCTGAGCAGGGAGACCAGTGCAGGGCTTGATCTCAGGACCCCAGGACCATGACCTGAGCCGAGGGCAGAGCCTGACCGACTAAGCCACTGAGGAGCCCTTGGTGACAGTTCTTGAGCACATTTAGGGTCCCAAGAATCTTCCTCCTGCCACAATGCAACAGAGCCCGTCACTGCCAAGGGAGAAGTCCCCTCAACCGGCCCTCCCCTTCTAGGTACAGATTCCTTTTGGTCAGGTTTAGTGTTCAAGAAGAGTAAGTGGTCCTGTCTTTGTCACTTCTGTCCCCTCTTCCCAAGCTCATATTCTCTGTCCTATAACACACTACTTTGTTTGGGGTTGGGGTGGGCATGCAACTCCTTCTTTCAGAGCCGACTCGGAGGGAGGAGGTGGCACCAAATGTTCTCATTGATGGAGAACTCATGGCCCATTTTAAGGGTATTTCTCATCCAGATCCTGGAGGGACCCCAGCACTGCTCTAGCCCCGGAGCACCAAGGGGCAGGGAACCTGGGTTCTAGCCCTGGCTTTGCCACTGAGGTCACTCCACCTCCAGTCCCTGTTTCTTTTTGTAAAACAATGGGATTAGACCAGGAAATCCCTAAGTGCCCTGTCCCCCTTCCCACTCTGATATTTTAACAATATATGTCCTCTCTCTCTCTCTCGATATATATATTTTGTCCTCTATATATTGACAGAATTCACCCTCAACCTGTTCTGTAGAAGAGGAAGCATTTGCATCTATCTGTGGGTGACATGCCTAGTGACACAGGTGGGGTCCGGAGAAGCCAGTCTGATTCTTGGTCTGCTTGGCTGGTCAACCCTTCCGAGCGAGCTGCCTGCCATCCCATGGCCAGCCACGGGTCCCACGCAGACTGCCCTTTCAGTGGTCCTAAACCAGGCTAGGGTCAGGTAGGGTGACAGTGTCAAGAGGGAAGTCAAGGCCAGGCCCTGTCCTTCTGCAGCCTCTGCAGCTGGGAACGACGGTCCTACCATGAACTCTGAGCTCCGGAGCTGACCAGAATCTATGGAGGACTCCAAGAAGTAAGAATTCAGCACCCCAGAAAGCAAAAACTGCAGGGGAAACTGCGTCAGAAATGGAGACAGGGGCACCTGGCTGGCCGAGTCAGTAGAGTATCTGACTCTTGATCTCAGGGTGGCAAGTTCAAGCCCCACACTGGGTGTAGAAATTAGTTGGAAAAAAAAGCAGACAAATGATTAAGAAATACATATGCACACACACACACACACACACACACACACAGCTCACGCACATTGCTAAAGGGGCAAAAAAAAAAAAAAAAAAGTGTGTCCCTTTGATCTTATTTTCCAGTCCATCATAGACAACCCCTGTTACAGCTTCTTCCGAGTCCCTCCAAAGACATTCCATGCTTATGTCACCAAATATATTTATCTATTCTTTTAGAAACAAATTACAGCCTATCAACATTCCGCACTTTGAAAATTTTTTGCATATCAGTTCAGGAAGCTCTGCCTAATTTCTAGAATAATCATACGTATTCTTTTTCTTTTTTTTAAGATTTTATTTATTTATTTGGCAGGGGGTGGAGGGGAGAGCACAGAGGGAGAGTGGGAGGGAGACGCAGACTCCCCATTGAGCAGAGAGCTTGACCTGGAGCCCTCACTCAGGACCCTGAGATCATGACCTGAGCCAAAGGCAGACGCTTACCAGACTAGAGCCCCAGAAGCCCCAGAACATATTCTATTCAATGGACTCCACTATTTACTTAAGCGGTCATCTACTGAAGACCATTTAGGTTGTTCATGAATTTTCATTCCAAGTAATGCTTAGATTACTCCTGTATATACTTTCTGGTGCACACAAGAACGAAACCTGTAGGGCATATTTCTAGAGCTGCTGAAGCAAAGCCTATTTGTATTTAATTTTGAAAGGAGTTGCCTCATTTCCTTCCAAGAAGTTGCACCAGTGTACAGCGAATGGGAATGTCTGTCTGTGTCCTTAAAGGACTGTCCAGCCTACAACACTCCAATGCTATTTCCATTGAACCTAGCCACGCTCCCAGGAGACAGAGCAGGCATGATTATTACCACCTTTTTGGAAACAGTTAAGTGAGGCCCAGAGAAGTCACTAAGACTCTGATAAGGCCTGCAACAGAGCCTAAGTTTCTAGATCTCGGACCGGAGGCCCAACTCAGACGCGCAGGGCGGCTCCCGGGGACGCTCACCCAGGTTCACCGATTCACCTAGATTCACCCGTTCTGACAGAGGCCAGCAGGAGGGAGGGGCGGGAGGACCCCCACCCAGGGAATCCCAAGTCGGTCCCCAGCCGGGGCAGGAGTCCCCGGCAGGCGCCGGACCGGTCGCCCAGCCCAGGCGTGAACCCTCGGGCGGACAGCAGGTGCCTCCTAGGCCAGCTCCCACCTCCATGGAGTCCTCCCTCCGCCCGGCCCGCATCGGCCCGCCTAGGACCCGCCCGAGCCGGGGCGGCCCCTCCTCAGCACCAGATTTCAAAAGGGCAAAACGGTACGCGCCGAAGAGAGCGTGCCCTCGCCGCTTCACCCTGCGCCCCAGACGCCTCAGAGCCGCGGGTGCCAAGAGAAACTACCTTTCAGGCCTCCGCGGCCTCTCCTACGCCGGCAGCGCCCGCGCCGGGATTTGGGGATCGGGTCGGGGAGAAGGACCCAGAAGCTCAGAACCCACCGCGACGCTCCGGCGCCATCTGGCGTCCGTTCTGTTGGCCGCCGGGGGTAGCAGCCCGGAAACTACATTTCCCACCGTGCCTAGCGCGTCCGCGCAGGCGTGAAGAGCCTCTCTCGTTTCCATGGGAACCTCGCCCCGAGGGTCCCAGCTGCTTGACTCTGAGGACCGCGTGGCCGTTGCTCCCCCTCAGGTGCCCTCGAGCTAGGGGTCTGCAGAGGGGCAGAGCAGGGGGCTTGAGGGGAGGAAGCCAGGCGGCTCTGCCTCCCGGGACCAGCGCTCCCGAATTCTCGGCGTCCGGCCGGCCGCGCGCTCCCGGGGCCTCGACGTCCTGAGGCGAGGTGGCCCGGGGAGGCCTGGCTCGGCGAGGCCAGTGTCCGCCTCCGGCCCGCGCGGCCCCGCTCGCCTCGTGCCAGCGCCCGGTCCCCGGCCGAGAGCCCGCGCGCCGCCGACAGGTACTCCCGGGGCGCGGGCCGGGCGCGGCAGCCCGCGGGATGGTTGGCGCCGCCGCCGGGCGAGGAGGAGCGCCAGCCGGGCAGGACAGCGAGCGCGCCCGGGGCTGGATCCGGCTCTGCCCCTCACGGATCCGGACCCGGGGCCACCGCTCGGGGCTTCGGTGCCCCCCACCCCCCCCGTCCGTGCGGCCAGGGCTGGAATTCCGGGGCACCCTGCGATCGCGTCGCCGAGCAGCCTCCGGCTCTGCGCGACCCGGGGAACGAGCCCCTTCCTCTCTCCGAGCGCGTTTCCTCCGCTGTCACGGAGGGAGGTCGGGGCGGGTGATCCTTACGGTCTCTTCCTTAGGAGGTGGGGTCTTACCCGCTCGTGCAAGAAGAGGGAAAGGGAACTGGATGGTTTGAGCGACAATCTCAGCTCACGACCTGGAGTCAGAGAAGCTTGGGTGTGTGACTCTGGGCAAAGTCACTGCATCTCTCGAGCCTCGGTTTTTTCACTTGCAAAACGGCGGGTGATGATCGTGCCCCCTCAGGTGTCCAAGACTAAATGAGATAAAGTGTGTACGTTTTTGACCCCAGGCCCTCCCCTAGTGAAATCCCAGCCGTCATTTCTGAGACTCTGTAAACATTCCTTCACTACCATGAGACCTTTCCTAAATTTTGGAGTCACTTCCTCCGTTGATGGGCAAACCCATTCTCCTAGGAGGGATGGTTAAAGGCTGATTCCGATGGGGAATCAGCTGTGGATTTCCTCCCTCCAGCTGTGGTCTGGGTTCTATCCTTACCACGCAGCCTCTAGGGAGGGGGCAAAGCCCACACCACGCAGTGCAGAAGATGCTTTCCCTTCCCGAAGATTCCTAGAGGATGTGAGCACTCGCATGCTGCCATGCAGAGACAGCTGAATATTGAATTATATTTATGTAACATTTACATAGGACTGGATACACACGCAGAAGGAATACATCAGAGTCCTATGCCACTGGCTTTGAGTCGAAACTTTGTATTAATTGGGAAAACCCTAACAAGGAATTTTAAATTAGTGATAAAATGTATCATTTATTAAGTCTGGGAATTCCCAGTGGCTTCACAAACAAGGCTTCACTCATCCAACAGGCATCTTGATGTGGAAGCTAGGTGTTCCGCACGTTGTTTTTGACCGCCTGTTATGTACCTGGTTCGGTGTAGGGTCGTCCGAAGGATACAAAGATGTATAAAATGATCTTTGCCCTCAAGAAAAGTCTGTAGGGGTGCCTGGATGGCTTAGTGGTTAGGGGTCTGAGTCTTGATCTCAGGGTGGTGAGTTCGAGTCCCTCGTTGGGCTGCACACTGGGCATGGAGCCTACTTTAAAAAAAAAATTCTATAGAGAAGATCATTTGTGCCTACCAAACACAGACTGCAGGAGGGAAGTGATGTGTCATGAGACAGTACAGGTGTCTGCTGTGCACATTCAGAGGCAGGAGACCCCACTGCTAAGTGGCTGTGTTATGAGAGCAGCAGGGAGCAGACAGCATTTCAGCCGGGCTTTGGAGGATGTGGACGAGGTGCATGTGTGCAGAAGTCGGGCAAAGTTACTGCGGGCTCCCTTCTGGCAGCCCTTGGGGGAGAAATGTCTGGGGCCCTAACTGGATGTGAGGTCTTAGAAGGCAGGGACTGGGTTTGGTCAGTGTCTGACTCCCAGCATGGCATGCAGGCGCTGTTAGTGAAGGAACAAGGGCTGTGAGTTTCCTGCAGAGATGAGCCAAGGTGTGGTCTTTGTACTGTCCTGAGACCCGTTTATTGAGCTTCTGCGCTCTCTTAGAGATGTCCTTGTCGGGGAGGAGCGTGAATAGGCAGCTGATTGTGGGGCATGGGCTGTATTGGTGGCAGGTTTCGTATAGCAACTGGGAGCCCGGTGAATAGGGTCTCGTGAATGGGTAGGAGGGCGTGGGAGCCTTCGTCCCTGGGAGTGAGCCAAAGAGCCACAAGGGAAGGACACCGAGGCATGGCCTTGTGAAGTGGTCTTGAGGCCCAGCGATGGCTACTCCTCTGGGTCTGTTCTCGGCTCTTCTTTGTCTGTGGCCCTCTCTTCCCCAGAGAAATTTCTTGCCTATTTATGACCCACCTGGGGGTGGAAACCATGTCCACCGTGCCGAGGCCTGTGGCAGCTGCCAAGGAATGAAGCTGGCTTCAGCAGTGCCATCTTCAGGCTGACTTCTGGGCCCGTCCTTCTAGTCTGGGGCTGACCCTGTGCCAGGAGCAAGCCCTGGAGCTGACCACTTGGAACAGCTGCCCAGTGACCCCGGGGAGCAGAGGACTGCCTTAGGACCGGGGATCGAGGTGTCACTTGAGGACGGCGAAGCAGAGACTACTGAGAGGAGAATGGCTTGAGGACAGGGCAGACCCTCTCAGGGCCTACTTAGACTCCCCCCTGGGACCTTCTGTTGCTCACAAAGGGTGAAGTCATCCTCAGAATGAGGAAGCTGGGGGAAGTTTAAGTGGATGCAGCAAAGAAGGGACGGGGCGCCACTGACTGCCGATTTTGTCCCCAGCTGTGGGATGGCGCAGGACTTCTGGAGGCTACCGAAGCTCCTCTTCCTGAACGGGGGACCCAAAGCGAGCTGTGACCTTGTCTCCCGGGCAGCCTGTGCTCCCAACGCTGGAGTCCTGGTCTTCCTCTCCGTCCTGTCCCTCCGGTTCGCCCCCACTCCACCGGCCACAGGTAAGTGCCTGCTGGGTGTGCCAGCATTCCTGCATTGCTAAGTGCCACGTAAAGCTTTAATAAGTCTAGAACCTGGTGCTGGAGAGGAGGTGGTGCTCAGCGCCTACCGTGGAGGCCTCCGTCAGCCTGCTTCAGGGGAACGCTGGTCCTTTACAGCAGCCGGCGAGTCTCACATTATGACTTCCCCTTTCCCACCTACGGGATCTGAGTTTTTAGGTTATAGACCAAAGAGCCAAATGGTGGTATTGAGACCAGCGATCTTTCCACTGCCTTGGCTGTCCCCGAAGGGCTGCCATCTGCCTCCTGGTAAGGTCATGGTCATAGGCTAACCTGAAAGTAGACCTGTATTCTGCTTCCTTCCCATTTCGGCCAGCGTTCCTTACCCATTTTCCTCAGTGTTCCAGCCTGGCCCAGCTGCTCTCTGTTACCAGATGTACTTGGCCCGAGTCTCTCGCTGTCCTGCCCTCTCTAGACACCGCCTTGTTCCTACGGCAGCATGTTGCAGCGGAGAGCTGGCGCTCTGCCCCCTCCTCTGCCAGATCTCCCTACTCCCGGGCGGCCGCCCCGGGTCACTGGGATGCTCTAGGGGATCCTGTGTCTGGGCCCGACACGGGATGGCATGCCTGGCCGCCGCTCCATGAGCCTCAGAGGTGAAGATAGAGAGGGAGCTGTGGCAGAAAGGGGCGCGGGGGACAAGCCAGGATGCAAGCAAGGCCCCACGTGCCGGCCTCGCTCATGTCAGACATAATTGTGGGGGTGGGCAGCAGGTTGGGGAAAGGAGGATGCTTCTCGAGGCCAGAGAGACAGAGCTGATTGTATGGACCCCACAGAGTGTATGTGGCCTGGGAAGGCGTGGAACTGGGCGAGGGTGCTCGGGGCACAGCTGATGGTCCACCCCAGCGGCTCTCACGGCCGCGCCGCTCATTTCTGGGTTTGGTGGACTGACTCCCATCTGCCGAAGGCCTCAGGAGACCTTCACAGCTGTGGCGTGAACTATATTGATAAGCTTGTGTCCCATCACCACTATCCATTTCCAGAACTTTTTCATCAAACATCCCATCCGCCCTGGTAATTTCTAGTTTGTTTTTCTTCCTTCCTTCCTTCTTTTCTTTTCTTTCTTTCTTTCCTTTTTTCTTCCTTTCTTTCTTAGATTTACTTATTATTTTAGAGAGAGCAAGAGAAACGGAGAGAACATGCTTGAGTAGGGGGAGGGGCAGAAGGAGGGAGAGAGAGAGAAACGGATTCCCTGCTGAGCCCCGAGCCGGTGTGGGGCTTGGAACCAAAGTCAAGAGTCCGACACTCAGCCAACTGAGCCACCCAGGCGCTCCTTGATTCTACTCTCTATCTCCATAGATTTGCTTATGCTGCTAGGTACCTCCTGTAAGTGGAATCATCCAGCATCTGTCATTTTGTGTCTGGCTTATATCACTTAGCATAGTATCTCCAAGATTCATCTATGCTTCTAGCATGTGCCAGAATTTCATTCCTTTTGAAGGCTGAATAATATTGCACTACATGGGGGTGCCTGGGTGGCTCAGTGGGTTAAAGCCTCTGCCTTCTGCTCAGGTCATGATCCCAGGGTCCTGGGATCGAGCCCCGCATCGGGCTCTCTGCTCAGCTGGGACCCTGCTTCCTCCTCTCTCTCTGCCTGCCTCTCTGCCTACTTGTGATCTCTGTCTGTCAAATAAATAAAAAAAATCTTTTAAAAGAAATATTGCACTACCTGGATAGACCATATTCTGTTTAGCCATTTATCTGTTGATGGACATATGGGTTGTTTCCATCTTTTGGTGACTGTGAATGATGCCGTGAACACGGGTGTACAAGTATCTGTTTGGGTCCCTGCTTCAGTCCTTTAGGGCCTGTGCCTAAAAGCAAGCCTGGGAATCAGATCGTAAGTCTATGTTTAACTTTCTGAGGAATTGCCAAACTGTTTTCATAGCGACCAAGAAACTTCACAATGATGCAATATCATTATCTAGATTGCCTGTCATAATTACATTTCTTCAAATATCCCTAAAATTTCCATTATAGCATTTTGTTTTGTTTTGTTTAAAAAAGATTCAAGACCCAGTCAGGGATCACAGACTGGTTTTAGTTGTCCTGTCTCTTGATGATTCTTCTTTTTTTTTTTTTTAAGATTTTATTTATGTATTTATTTATTTGAGAGAGAGAGAGAGAAAGCACAAGGAGGGGGAGCGGCAGAGGGAGAAGCAGACTCCCTGATGAGCAGGGAGCTCGATGCGGGGCTCGATCTCGGGACCCCAGGATCACGACCTGAGCTGAAGACAGATGCTTAGCCGACTGAGCCACCCCGGCCCTCCTGGAATATATGGTGGCCTTAATGGGGAGTCTTACCAGAATAATTAAAACTGTAAAAAAGAACCAAATGGACTGAAAAATCCATTGGAGGGGCTTAAAAGAAGATTGAAGAAGGCTTGGAAGAAGAAAAGGCCATGAGTTTAAGGACGGGTCCGGAGAAATGATGTCGTCTGAAAATCAGAGACAAAAGTATCAAATAGAAATTAGCAGTGCCCAGTGATCTGTGGGATGATATCAAATGGTCTGACATATGTGTCTGGAGGTCCAGAAGGAGAGGAGACAGAGAATGGGACAGAAAAAAATATTTGAAAGAGAACGATAAAAAAAAAAAAATCTGAAACTTGATGAGAAACATTCAGTTGCAGATTCAAAAAGTTTGGCAAGACACACATAGGATGAGCACAAAGAAAATCACACCTGGAGTGGGCACATGATAGTCAGACTGCTGAAAACCAGAAGTAAAGAAGACATTTGGAAAGCAGGTGGGTTACAGATCAGGGAACAGTGGTGTGGAAGAGAGCAGGACGGAAGACAGTGGGGTCGCACCTCTAAAGCGCTGACAAGACTTTCTTTTTATTTTTTTTTTAAGATTTTATTTATTTATTTATTTGTCAGAGAGAGAGAGAGAGAGAGAACACACACAAGCAGGCAGAGTGGCAGGCAGAGGCAGTGAGAGAAGCAGGCTCCCTGCCGGGCAAGGAGCCTGATGTGGGACTCGATCCCAGGACCCTGGGATCATGACCTGAGTCAAAGGCGGCAGCTTAACCAACTGAGCCACCCAAGCATCCCGCTGACAAGACTTTGAATCTAGAATTCTTTAGCCGATGAAAATACCTTGCAGTAGGAGGGAGAAGGAACGACATTTTAAGAAAAATAACAGAGGAGAGAATTGCCGCTGGCAGGCCTGCACTATGAGAAACGCTAAAGGGCATTCTTCAGGCTGAAAGGAAATTTGGCAACTTGGATCCATAGGAAGGAATGAAGCACCACAAAAATGATAATATCTGGGTAAATTTAAAAGCACTGCTTTTTTCTTTTCTTAATTTCCGTAACAGACAAATGTCTATTTACAGCAAAAGTAATATTATCATAAGATACAGTTTATGACATATGTAGGAACAAAATATAACAGCAAAAAGAATGGGAGAGCAAACAAAGTTATATTGTTTTAACATTCTTATATTTGCAAAATGTGAAGAAATTCATTTAGACTGTGATCAATTAGTGTTACATACTGTAATTTCTTTTTTTTTTAAGATTTTATTTTAGAGAAAGAGAGAGAGAGCATGCATGAAAGTAGGGAAAGGGACAGAGGGAGGGAGAGAATCTCAAGCAGACTCCCCACTGAGTGGACGCCGGGCTCGATCTCACAACCCTGAGATCAAGAGCCAAAACCAAGAGTCAGACACTTAACCTACTGAGCCACCCAGGCACCTCAAATACTATAGTTTCTAAGGCAACCATTAAAAAATAATAAAAAGAGGTATAGCTACAAAGCAAAGAAAGGAAGTAAAATATAAGATTAATGATACTTAATATCTTGACTATTGAATTATAATATGTAAATATAGTATTGATTATATTCAGTTCCTCAGAAGAAGGCAGAAAAAGAAGAACCGAGGAACAAAAGAACATAGGAGACAAATTTTTAAAATGTAGGAGCACCTGGGTGGCTCAGTGGGTTAAAGCCTCTGTCTTCGGCTCATGTCATGATCCCAGGGTCCTGGGGGATCGAGCCCCACGTCCTCCTCTCTGCTCAGTGGGGAGCCTGCTTCCTCCTCTCTCTCTGCCTGCTTCTCTACCTACTTGTGATCTCTGCCTGTCAAATAAATAAACAAAATCTTTAAAAAAATTTTTAAAAGGTAGCAACGTGATAGACTTTTTTACTATTGATATATTGAAATCCTCACCACCACCACTCCCAGCACCTCAGAATATGACTGTACTTGGAGATAGAGTCCTTACATAGATGCTAAGTTAAAATTAGGTCATTAGGCTGGACCCTTATCCAGTATGATTGGTGTCTTTACAAGAAGAGATTTGGGGGTGCCTGGGTGGCTCAGTTGGTTAAGCATCTGCCTTCGGCTCAGGTCATGATCTCAGGGTCCTGGCATAGAGCCCCGTGTCGGGCTCCCTGCTGGGTGGGGAGTCTGCTTCTCCCTCTCTCTCTGCCCCTCCCCTGCTTCTGCGTGCTTGCGCTCTCTCTGTCTTTCTCTCTCAAACAAATAAGTAAAATCTTGAAAAATAAATAAATCAAATAAATAAATAAAACTCAAAAGATTAAAATCTCACAGAACATGTTCTCTGATCACAATGGAATTAAGCTAGAAATAAATAATAATATATCTGGAAAAATCCCCAAATGTTTACAAATTAATGTATTTGTAGGGGCGCCTGGCTGGCTCAGTCGGTAGAGCATGCAACTCTTGATCTTGGGGTTGTAAGTTTGAGCCCCATGCTGCATGGAGAGATTATTTAAAAATAAAATCTTAAAAAAAGAGAAAATATATATCTTTCTTTTTTTTTTAAGATTTAATTTATTTATTTGGCAGGCAGAGATCACAAGTAGGCAGAGAGGCAGACAGAGAGAAAGGGGGAACCAGGCTCCCCGCTGAGCAGAGAGCCCGATGTGGGGCTCGATCCCAGGACCCTGAGATCATGACCTGAGCCGAAGGCAGAGGCTTAACCCACTGAGCCACCCAGGTGCCCCAGAAAATATATTACTCTATAACTAATGAGCCAAGGAAGAAAACAGTGAAGTTAGAAAATACTTCAAACTGGGGGTGTCTGGGTGGCTCAATCAGTTAAGCGTCCTACTCGTGATTTCGGCTCAGGTCCTGATCTCAGGGTTGTGAGATCGAGCCCCTTGTCAGGCTCTGCACTCAACAGGGAGTCTGCCTGAGATTCTCTCTTCCTCTCCTCTCTCTGCCCCTCTCCCTGCTTGCACTCTCTCTCTCAAATATATAAATTAAAAAAAAATACTTTAAACTGAACAAAAATGAAAGCCAGCATATCAAAATTTGTGTATTGCAGCTAAAGATGTGCTTAGAGGAAAATTAATAACTTTATTTTTTTATCTTTATTTTTTAAAAGATTATTTATTTATTTATTTGACAAATAGAGATCACAAGTAGGCAGAGAGGCAGGCAGAGAGAGAGGAAGGGAAGCAGGCTCCCCACAGGCTCTGACGTGGGGCTAGATCCCAGGACCCTGGGATCACAGCCTGGGCTGAAAGCAGAGGCTTTAAACCACTGAACGACCCAGGCACCCCTTATTTTTTTTTTTTTAAGATTTTATTTATTTGGGGGCACCTGGTGGCTCAGTGGGTTGGGCCTCTGCCTTCAGCTCAGGTCATGATCTCAGGGTCCTGGGATGGAGTCCTGCTTCGGGTTCTCTGCTCAGTAAGGAGCATGCTTCCCCCTCTCTCTCTGACTGCCTCTGCCTACTTGTGATCTCTGTCTGTCAAATAAATAAATAAAATCTTTAAAAAAAAAGATTTTATTTATTTGACTGAGAGAAACACAGTGAGAGAGGGAACACAAGCAGAGGGAAATGGGAGAAGGAGAAGCAAGCTTCCCACTGAGCAGAGCCCCGTGTGGGGCTCAAACCCAGGACCCTGGGGTCATGACCTGAGCTGAAGGCAGACGCTTAAGGACTGAGCCACCCAGGTGCCCCAAATTGATAACTTTAAATGCCTACATCACAAAGAAGAAAGATTTAACATTAATATTCTGTAATTGTACTCTAAGAAGCTAGGAAAAGTTTGGCAGTTTTTCAAAAAGTTAAACATTTTACCATATGACCCAGTAATTCTACTCCTAAATATATAATACCCAAGAGAACGGAAAATGTATATTCACACAAAACTGGTACACAAATGTTTGTAAAGTATTAGTCATATAGCCAAGAAGTCAAAACAATCCAGTGTCCCCCAGCTGATGGATGGATAAATGGGGCCCATCCACAGTGGGGTACTGTTCAGCCATAAAAAGAATGTAGCGGGGCGCCTGGGTGGCTCTGGGTTAAGCCTCTGCCTTCGGCTCGGGTCATGATCCCAGGGTCGTGGGATCGAGCCCCGCATCGGGCTCTCTGCTCAGCGGGGAGCCTGCTTCCCCTCTCTCTCTCTGCTTGCTGCTCTGCCTACTTGTGATCTCTGTCTGTCAAATAAATAAATAAAATCTTAAAAAAAAAAACAAAAAAGAATGTAGTTGCATGTTACAACATGGAAGAACCTTGAAAACCTTATGCTAAGTCAGAGAAGCTGGATGCAAAAGGCTACATGTTGTTTGGTTCCAGTTGTATGAAATTTTAAGAAAAGGCAAATCCGTAGAGAAGGGAAGTAGATAAGTGGCAGGGGGATTGGGACTGACTGCCAATAAGCTTCTTTCTGGAGTAACAGAAGTGTTCTGGAATTAGTGGCGATGGTTGTACAACGTAGTGAGTATACCAAAAAGCACTGATTTGTACCCTTTTCCTTTATTTTATTGTTTAAGTAATCTCTGCGCCCAGCACGGGGCTTGAACTTAGGACCCCGAGATCAAGAGTTGCATTCTCTACCGAGTGAGCCAGCCAGGTGCCTCACCACCCTGATTTGTACACTTTTTTTTTTTTTTTTAAGATTTTATTTATTTATTTGACAGACAGAGATTACAAGTCGGCAGAGAGGCAGGCAGAGAGAGAGGGGAAAGCAGGCTCCCTGCTGAGCAGAGAGCCCGATGTGGGGCTCAATCCCAGAACTCTGGGACCACGACCCGAGCCGAAGGCAGAGGCTTTAACCCACTGAGCCACCCAGGTGCCCCCTGATTTGTACACTTTTACATGATGGGTTTTATGTATTATGGTATAGCTCAAAGAGTAAAACAAGACAAGCTTAAAAAAAAAAAAAAAGTTAAACCCCAAGAAATGAAATAATGAGAGCAGAAATTAGTGAAACGGAAATACACCAGGAACAAAGAAAGCAAAACCGAAAGTTGGGTTCTTTGAATAAAATTAATAAAATTGATAGACCCCTAGCAAGACCAGTTAAGAAAAAAAGGAGGGAAATGCAAATGACCAATTATTGGGAACAAAAGAGTGAACAGGGGCAAAGGAGGAGAGTAAGGAAAATTTGGGGCAGATCGAATGTTCTAGATCTTCACTGGGTTGATGGTTACATCAATGCATACATTTACCAAGACTATATGCTTAAAATCTGTAGTTTTGTTGTAGATAAATTATATTTCAACAGGGGCACCTGGCTGGCTGGTGGTAGAGCACTCAACTCTTGATCCTCTGATTGTGAGTTCAAGCCCCGTGTTGAGACTAGAGCTTACTTAACCCCCCCACCAAAAAAAAGAAAGAAAGAAAAGAAAATCTACCATATGTTATCTCCAATTCAAATCTGACATTTGAGGATTTTTCCTCATCTTCCTTCCGTATTTTATCTCCCTTTTTCCATAGTGCAATCTCTGACTTCTAATATCTAGATATTTATTCATTTTTTGGTATCCTTCATACAAAAACAACAAGAGTTTTAGAATTCCTACACCATTCCATTATCAACAACAAACCCATTAAGTAAAGTTCAAGATTTTTTTTTTGTAGTCCTTAGGAAGCCCATGAACTATATTGAGAATTTATTTGTATTCTTGTATTATTTTTTCTGTGTGGTTATATCATCAATTTGATACACAGTTAGGTTCAGGTATTACTATTTGTAGTCAATTTTAGGATTTAAAAAAATCTCCTGAGATATTTTTAAATTTGTAAAATATTCATATGATTCAGGAGCTGAGACTATTCAAAAATACTTAGACAGATCTCCCTCCCGCCCGTCCTCTTCCAGCCTGTTCTTACCTACCCCCAACAGGACCCGTCTCACTCACCTCTAGTTTACTCTTTCTATGTTTCTTCTTTCAGATTTATACCTTATTCTCCCTTTTTCCCTTGCACAAAAGTAGCATACTATATATTTAACAAGATATCCTAGAAATCACTTTGTATCAGCTAATGGGAATCTCTCTCTCTCTCATTTTTGTTTTGTTTTGTTTTTAAAGATTTTATTTATTTATTTGACCTACAGAGATCACAAGTAGGCAGAGAGGCAGGCAGAGAGAAAGGAGGAAACAGGCTCCCTGCTGAGCAGAGAGCCCGCAACTCGCAACTCGGGGCTCGATCCCAGGACCCCGGAACCAAGACCTGGGCCCAAGGCAGAGGCTTTAACCCACTGAGCCACGCAGGCGCCCCTGTTTATTTGTTTTTTTATAGCTACACAGGATTGCATTGCTGGGTTTATTTAATTAGCTTCCATGGGTGGGAACTTACATGGTTTCCAGTGCTCTATTGCAAATAATGCCTACAGTGAATAAGCTTAGGCCTGTGTTGCTATATGTCTGTGGAAGTGAATCTTTGGGATAAGTTGCTAGAACTAGCATTGCTGGACCAGAGGGCAAATGTTCCGTCGTCTTACTAGCTTACCAAATTCCTTTGCCATTGGTGTGCTCCTACACGTTCCCCCCCAGCCTGGCCAACAGACTATACTGTCCAAGCTTTTTAGCTTTTGCCAGTCTTTTTTTTTTTTTTTTAAGATTTTATTTATTTATTTGACAGACGGAGATCACAAGTAGGCGGAGAGGCAGGCAGAGAGAGAGAGAGAGAGAGAGAGAGAGGAGGAAGCAGGCTCCCCGCTGAGCAGAGAGCCCGATGTGGGGCTCGATCCCAGGACCCTGGGAACAATGACCTGAGCTGAAGGCAGAGGCTTTAACCCATTGAGCCACCCAGGCGCCCCAAGCTTTTTGCCAGTCTTATTTGATGGTGGGTATCTCGTCATATGTTTAAGGGTGGACTGGAAACACTTTGAGGCTTGGGGACCCAAGCCGCTTCTTCCACGTGCTGCTCGTGCTTTCCGCGTTGTTCAACGAGGAAAGAGACAAACTGGCTGAATTTCTCTTGGACTCATCAGGCTTGGACTCTTGTGAAACCCGACACCATGACAGTTGACTCTTGTCCCAATGTGGGCAGAGCCGGGTGCCCTGCAGAGGTCTAGTGAAAGAGGAGATGGCCCTTCCCCCTGCCAGCACCCCCACCCCCAAGGACAGGTCGAGGACCCCTTCATCCCAGCGAAATGGAGTCAAAAGAGGGCGGCATTGAGTCCACAGGGCCTTTGCACTATATGGCACAAAGCCTCTTTTACCTTAGAATCGTCTCTAGTACTGTTAATATTTGTTAAATACGTCAGCGTGAACACAGTAAGATTGCCTTTCTTATTGGTTGATTAAATAGGTAATATAGTCACGTAGTTCAAAATTCATGTTAATAAAAAGTGTCCCTTCACTCCCTCTTTCCAACCCACTAAGTTACCTTCCTCGCAAAGGCAACTGATGGTTTGGATTTCTGGAGTGTCCTCTCAGAGATATTTGTGATTATTGTAGGTGAATGCACACATTTTTTTACCCAAATAGTGGCATATTGTATACACTCCTCTATAAATCTTTTCTTCCCCACCTCACTTTTCCCCCATATATCTGAGAGCCCGTTCTATTCTAGACCAGTCCATGCAGAGCTTGCTTGAACTTTTCCGGTGTGGTGTCCGTCGTGTGCGGTAACTTCCTTTACCACTGCCGTCCTGGTAGATGGGCCGTTGATAGTCTTTGCTATTACAAATGGAAAGATCATGAATAACCTTCCATATGTTGTTGTACAGTACAGTTGTATCCGTCGGATGCATTTCTAGCTATGGACTGGATGGGATGTGTGCATTTGTCATTGTGACAAAGGATGCCAAACTGGCATCCTCGAGCTGTGCCGGCTTACACCCCTGCATTGTAGGAGTGGCTATGGGAGGGTCCTGGGCAGCCACTCCCCACCCCTGGAGAGCCCATGGAGGAGCGGCCGGGGTGGTCCTGTGTACTTCCGACGTGATGATCCTCCCTTCTCCGCACCCGAGAGGGCCTCCGGGGAGCACGCCGAGGGCTGGCCCAGCAGAGTCATGGGCTTCAAGCAGGAAGTGTAAAGGAGCCACTTCTGCAGCTGACAGCTTCGATGCGTCCCTTGCTGAGAAGGCTCTAGGAGAAGATGGCTCCTGCCCTCAAGGCCACGCAGCCCCCAGAAGTGACTTAGGTAGAGACCAGATTTCACTCAGCTGACGCCTACCTGAGTCTCGCAGGCTGGACGGGACCAACAGACCGAGCAGGAAGCATGAAGGACGTGCCACGATTCCGTCGGCCTGGAGGGCCTGCCGTGGAGTCCCCCTGTGCTAGGCACACCCCCGCCCCCCGGATGAAACACTCAGCAGAGGGGACCGTGCAGCTCTCACAAAACGGAAACAGGCTGCATGGAGAGCAGAGGAGAAATCCTTCAGTCTTCTTAGGGAAGCCTGCACAGAGAGAAACGGCGTGTCGTCGAGGGTCGGACGAGCTGGACCAGGAGCCACAGCAAACTCTGAGTGAGGTGAAGGACGCATCTGCCCCAAGGGAGGTTCTGGGAAACGCCTTTTCCTTCAAGAGCTCAAGGACCAAAGTAGGGCTCGAGAAGGACCCAGGACCCCCTTGTGTCCACCCTGCTCGTTCTAAAATCCTTAGCCACGGGGCCGCCTTCAGGGAGTCTGAGTCCCCACAGTGTCAGGTCCACACCCGTCCTGGGGCAGTGTTTGAAATGCGCTTGCAGGGCCTTCCTGCTTCCCCCTCCGAGGAGGCTCTCGAAGCTTCCGCATGGGGTTCTGACCATCTGCACCTGCCACCGCTGGCCCAAAGTTGTTTTCTAGTTTAGGGCTCAGGTGAGTGGACTGGAGGGCCAGCGGCCGTGTTGAGGCTCGCCAAAGTCCTAGAGGTCTTGTGAACCCAAATCCACCTTAAGCCACCACTGCCGTGGCCTCGGCCTACTTCTAGACCAGTCTGGAAACCTGTGCCTTTCTTGTTTACTTGAGCTTCTTGGCGAATTAGCTCCTGAAGCCTTTGTGTTCCTAGCGCATTTGTCTGAATTTGAGGCGGATAAATACGGCCACACCTAAGTCAACAGAGAAGGAATCGCGTGACCTTCACTGGCGGGTGCGGCCCTGGTAGTCACTGTGGCAGCTGCGGGTGGCAGAGAGAGTTACAACACCGAGACAGAGGGATGCAGGAAGTGTGAGGACACTCAGAGCAAGCCGGTCCTCCTGTCCACCACCTCCTCCTCCTGAGATCTTAGGGCAGGGGCCACCAGCCACTTGCAAAGTTCTCAGAACTGCCTGCAGGCTGGCTCTGCTGTGGCTCTCCTGCCACTCGGCCATCCTCCCTTCTCCTTGGCTGGTCTTCCACCTTCTAGAGAGGATTTCCCGAGTGCCATCTTTCGTCTTGTCTTCACGCCCCCTCCCTGTCTCTCCCTCCCCTCCTCCCCCGAGAACTCGCCCATCCTCATGGGCTCGAGTGTGGGTTCCGTGCGGGCGATCCCCCTGGGCCCTGGATGCCACCCTCTCCCTGACCTTGCTGCTGGACTTGCCCTCTGGGCTGCCACTGCCTCCCGGCTGTTTCCATATGGGAGTCCTGTCATCATCTTACACTGCACATGCGTGAGATACAGCTTGCCTTCCCTCCCAGTTTCCATTTTTCTGTTCCTGGCATCAGCCTTCTCTCACCCACCCCAGCTCACATCCTGAGTCATCTTTGACGCCTCCCCCCCACTCCTCCCTTCCCAAACACAAGCCTCACCACCTGCCTTTGCAACAGCTCTGGTCGTTCTCCGTCCTTTGCATTCTGTCTGCGAATCCAGGGTCTCAGCACCCATGTCCTGAATATTTTTTTTGAAGATTTTATTCATTTGCAAGAGAGAGAGAGAGAAAGCATGAGCAGGGGGAGGGGCGGGGCAGAGGGACAAGCAGACTCCCACCAACACAGGGCTCAATCCCAGGACCTGGAGATCATGACCTGAACCAAAGTGAGACGCTTAACTGACTAAGCCACCCAGGCGCCCCCATCCTAAATACTTAATAGCCTCCCCTGTGGTCTCCCTGCCTGCAGTTCCCTCCCCATCTGGGCAGACAGATTCTCCAAAATGATTATTTTTATCCTATCTCCCTTCTGCTCAGCAGCCTTCTGGTACTGGTACCGTCATCACCATGGATAAGCGCAGACTCCAGGCCCTCTGTCTGGTCCCAGACCCTCTGGCTGGCCTTACCCCACAGGACGTGCCTGCAGGCATCAGGTTCCTACTCACTTACAGCTGTATGACCCTGGGCAAGTACTTGACCTAGGCTGCGCCTGAATCTCCTCTTTAAAATCTCTTTATAGGGGCGCCTGGGTGGCTCAGCGGGTTAAGCCTCCTCCTTCGGCTCGGGTCATGATCTCAGGGTCCTGGGATCGAGCCCCGCATAGGGCTCTCTGCTCAGCAGGGAGCCTGCTTCCTCCTCTCTCTCTGCCTGCCTCTCTGCCTGCTTGTGATCTCTGTCTGTCAAATCAGTCAATCAATCAATCTTTAGAATGCTCCTCTCTGCCCACCTACTCTTCCTCACCCTTCATGGGCCACTGACCTCCCATTTTGCTTTCGATGAGCCCCTGTTTGCCACTTCCCGCAGCGTGACTCCGCCACTGGGCTGGATTGGGGGGGGCAAGGGGGGGCATTGGGGTAGGTCAAGCCCGCCAGAGGCCACACATGGCACGGCTTCCCGAAGGGTTCATTATACTTGGTAAGTTCATCCATTCTTAACGGTACGGCAACTACTCAGACCTATCATGGAGAAGAAAACAAACCTGGCCAGGGATTTTGAAGATAAAACATACAAGTAGGAAGAATATTCAGAGAGGAAGTATCTTGGGCCCGGCTCCCACTGCCCTGGGGGGTCTGCATTCCTTCTGCAGCGCACGGAAGGGTCCGAGGAGCCGGGGTGAGCAGAAGGGGTGAGGCTCTGAAGGCAGGTGGAGGGAACCACTGCAGTGGGAGGTAACTGTCCTGGGCTCGGGGTCCCCGCAGTGAGGATCTCTAACACGCGAGCTCTCTCCCTCCTGAGGACTCGGTGTCGATACCACTCCTTGTGGCCCCGACGACATAGCCTCTGTATCACACTGTTTTTTTGTGTTTTTTTTTTAACTTTCCACACGGGTGGATCTTGTCCGTTCAGCTGGGGCACAGGTACAGGTGGGGAGCAGGTGTGGGGGCGATGCAGGCAGGTAGCCCTGGGTGTGAGTCCGGCCCTGTGTTTCCTGACTGAGCAAGTCTCAGCCTCAGTTGCCTTTATCTGTGAGCCGTGGCTAATACTCACCTAATGACGGTGTTCTGAGTCACTCTAGTCAGCCACGGAAGGAAGGCGCAGGATTCGGCCCAGCAGATGGCATGGAGGGCATTTAGGAAACATCAGACCCCACCCAGCTGCACGAGGCTCTCAGCAAACATCATATTGTCGAATGTTCCCACGGATACCACACCTTCCCACCTGCACCTACTTCCACATCCTTGCCCTCCCTCCCTTTCACGCTGAGGCCACCCTCTCCCTGGGTCCTGGTCCTGGCCCTTGTTACTTTCTCACAAAGGCCTCACTCCTGACCGCTACCTCTGTCTCCTGTGGCACCAGCACCCTCCCTCTTGGCTCACTCACTGTGTGATCATGCTGTAGCGTCACTCTATCTAAAACAAAAGACAAGGGGCACCTGAGTGGCTCCATCGGTTAAGTGTTTTCTTTGGCTCAGGTCTTGATCCTGGAGTCCCGGGTTCGAGCCCCAGCCCCCCAGCTGTCCAGCTGTCTGCTCGGCAGGGAGTCTGCTTCTGTTCTGCTGCTCACCCCGCTTGTGTTCTCTCTCTCTCTCTCTCTCTCTTTTTTAAGATTTTATTTATTTATTGGGCAGACAGAGATCACAAGTAGGCAGAGAGGCAGGCAGAGAGAAAGGAGGAAGCAGGTTCCCTGCTGAGCAGAGAGCCCGACGCGGGGCTCGATCCCGGGACCCCGGGACCACGACCCCAGCCGAAGGCAGAGGCTTTAACCCACTGAGCTACCCAGGCGCCCCTGTTTTCTCTCTCTCCTAAGTAAATAAATAAAATATTTAAAAAATACATTTAAGGGACGCCTGGGTGGCTCAGTTGGTTAAGCGGCTGCCTTCGGCTCAGGTCATGATCCCAGCGTCCTGGGATCGAGTCCCACATCGGGCTCCTTGCTCCGCAGGGAGCCTGCTTCTCCCTCTGCCTCTGCCTACCACTCTGTCTGCCTGTGCTCGCTCTCTCTCTCTCTCTAACAAATAAATAAATTAAAAAAAAAAATTTAAAAAAAAAAAATACATTTAAAACAAAAGAGAAAACGACACAGAAGAACCCCTCCCTTGAAGGGTGCCTTGGTGGCTCAGCCAATTAAGGGACCAACTCTTGGGGTGCCTGGGTGTCTCAGTGGGGTAAAGCCTCTGCCTTCGGCTCGGGTCATGATCTCAGGGTCCTGGGATCGAGCCCCGCATCGGGCTCTCTGCTTGGCAGGGAGCCTGCTTCCTCCTCTCTCCCACTGCCTGCCTCTCTGCCTACTTGTGATCTCTCTCTGTGTTGAATGAATAAAATCTTTAACAAAAAAAGGGGGGGGACCAACTCTTGATTTCAGCTCAGGTCGTGGTCTCATGAGTCTTGAGATCAAGCCCCGCATGGGGGTTCTGTGCTCAGCAGCGAGTCTGCTTGAAGATTCTCGCCCTGTCTCCTCCCCAACTTGCGCTCATGCATGTGCATGCACACTTTCTCTCTTTAATAAACAAATAAATCCTTTTTTTTAAAAACAAATAAATCCTTAAAAAAAAACCCCAAACCCTCCTTTGATCCCATGTCCCTCCGATCACCACTTTATTGCTCTGCTCCCTTTACAGTAAAAGTCCCTGAAAGAGTTGGCATGCTCCCGCTCTCCACTTCCACTGCCATTCCCTCTGAGCCCACTCCAGGCACTCATGGAAACTTCTTGTCCCCAGCGACCTCCACATTGCCAAGTCCAGCATGCTGCCCTCGGGCTTCATTTTCCAAGCCTCTCCAGAGCATCGGAGACCCTGAAATGCTTTCCGTGCAGGCCTCCCAGGCCCGCCCCTCCGGACTTTCCTCCAGCCTGCCACCCCCAGTCTCCTCCTCCCCCGCCTCTAAGCATAGAAGGTGCAGGCCTGTCCTTGGACCACTTCTCATCTCCATCTGTACCCACTCAGGTAACCTCATCCACATTCAGGGCTTTAAATGCCATCTAAAACACGCCCACATTTACATCTCAAACTCAGAGCTCCCCAGAACTCCAGACTTGCGCATCTACCACCTACTCCCCAGCTCTGCTTGGGTGTCAGGCGCAAACTCCCGATTCCCCAGCCCTCCCCACCCCTCCCAGGTCTTTCCCATCTCAGTCATGGGAACTCTGGCTTTCCAGCTGCTCGGGCCAAAGGCTTTGGAGTTCTCCCTGGCTCGTCTCTCTCAGACCCACAGCCGACTGATCTCCCCACCCTGGCCCCAGTCACCAACAGCACTCTCAGGGCCGACCCCAAAAGCCTCCCAAGCGGTGTTGCTGCCTCTTCTTCCCCCAGCCCCACAATCTGTTCTCCACCGACAGCCAGAGTGATGTTTTCAACACATAAGCTTGATTATGTCATTTATTGGCTTAAAACCCACCAGTGTCTTCCTGTCTCACTCAGATTAAAATCTAGATTCCTTATCTAAGCCTGCCTGAAAGGCCCCGTGGGAGCAACCTGCTACCTCTCTGGCCTCATTTTCCACCGTACTCCTCTTGCCCCCGTCTGCGCCCTGGTTGCGTGGCCTCCATGTTGTTCCTGGACCAGGACGCACACGCTCCTGTCTTGGACATGTGCTTGCCGTTCTTCTGTCCAGAGCGCCCCCGTAGGTGCAGGGCCCGTTTCTGCACTTCGTTCAGGTCTCCGCTGAAATGCCACCCTGTCGGAGAGCTTCCTTGATCAACCTCTTGAAGCATTCTTTGACCTCTAACCCTAATTTTGCCTACCACGTAAGATTTACCTGTGTGTCTTATCTCCTCACCGCTAACAACACCCGAGAGGACCTCTAGAGCCCGGGATCCAGCAGGTGCTCAGCCGATGAGCTGGGGCACGGGTGTAGACGGGCAGAGCCTGGCCTCTCATCCCCACGTCCCTGCTGGTGCCGCCGAGCAGCCCCACGCAGCTCCTCCGGGCTTCAGGCCCCATCCCTATAAAATCTACCTTGAGCGCCCTTCAGGGATTTTAGAGATGATTCATTTACAGTGCTTGAGGCACAGGCAGTGCCCAGGACAGTGGGGGCTGAAGAGGCCACTTCGCTGCTCTGTGGGCCTGTCCCCAAGGAGTTAACAGTGGTGCTGTCTCTGTCTGCTCGTGATGGAGGGCTGGCACAGAAACACAGGGTGAGGAGCACTGACTCTATTCTCCAAGTCAGACCATCCCAGGGTCCCCTAATCATTGTTTCGGCCCCACCCAGTCCCCACCAGAGCCCATCGGATGATGGCCATCTCGGAGCAGGACCTCCTCAATGCTGCTTCGGATCCAGGTGGCCTCGATGTGGGAAGCAGAGGTGCTTTCCGGGAATGTGTAGGTCTGGACTTTATAAGGCTTGTGTGGATCCTCCTCTGACAAAGGACCCATTTTTGTGAGGTGGACCACACTGGGCAGGCTGGGTGGTCCTGTCAGGTAGGTTTTCTGGCTGGTCCCTGCAGTTGGCTAAAGAGTAGTTTCCCTGTAGACCACCAGGAGGCGCCAGAGGCTGATCGGCTCTAATGAGGACTCGTCCCCGGGTCTAGTAAGGCGTCTTTCTTCCGTCCCGGGTGTAAGGTTGAGCCGCGGATGACGGGTGTAGGGTTGGGCCGCGGATGGAAGGCGGAGCGCTGGTTCTCTCTCACCTATCGACTTGCTGGTTGCTGCCGGCCCACGCAGGGCCACATTAAGGAACTGAAGGTCAGGCTTCCAGACTCAGCGTTCTTTATTGATAAGCGTTAGGGAACCCCTTGCCAGTTCTGCCCTCAGATTCCCAATCTTAGGCGGGGAGTGCGTCTTTGACTTCGATCCTGTCTGACCGTGTCCAGGGCTGCGCCTGTTTGCCACACTATTCCCAGGACCACAGGATTTGTGGTCGGGAGGAGGGTGGCAGACATCTGAAAGGTCATGGCCAGGCCCTTGTCCTCAAGACCACTCTCCCTGTAGGAAGGGCAAGCTTCAGCTGAGCTGGCTCTCAGAGGGGGCTCCAGGAGCCTGCTGGTTAGATGGAGGGCTGAGCCTCCAAGACCTCCAGATTCAGCCTCTTTTCTGTACGAGGCTCTTTCCTGCTAAAGGTTCTTCACAGCAGAACTGAGTCAAGGGGGCACCAACGGGCTGTCACTTGTGTCTTGAGGCTCTGGGAGAGCGGGCAGGAGGTCTTAGGTGATGCCTCAAAGGGGATACAGATGCCAGAGGCTGTACAAGGGGAGGAGGGGGGAAGAAGGGAGGGGCCAGAGAGTCAATTAAGTCCTTGGTCTGATTTCACCAGCCCCTATTCTTGGCCATGGCCTATAGTCATTGGCCAACCCCTCTGTCCTAAATAGATAGTCCCTAGGGCCCTGGGTGCACCCTGCCCCCACCATTAGCTCAGCGGTAGGGATTATTAAAGCAATCTTCGGCCTTCCTGAGCCAGGCACCTTAGAGAACCTTCTTGCCTGTTCAGCAAGGCCCCAAAAGCCTGCATCCATTTCTTCCTCAGGCCAGGCCAGCCCCCACCCCAGGGGCCAGGAGGCCCCTTGGCTCCCCTGCGAGCCCTCCCTGGCCTGTCTCTGACCTGAACTGGAAGCGGGGATCTCCAGGGTGGGTCTGTAGCACCTGACGCACTTCTGGGGGCGGCTCCAAGCCCATCTGCTCTGCCCGATGCCAGCGCTGCAGCCGTGTGATCCCTGCCAGGGTGGGAAGAAGACGACTCTGGCACCTCAGCGGGGTGGGGAAGAGTTCGGGCTAGACAGTGTGTGTGGAGGGGTGTGTCGGAACCTCCACACCCCCTAGTTTCAGGAGACAGTGGCCAAGAGGGTCAGGCAGGGGCTTGGGTTGCCTCGGGGACGTGCGGGTGACAGGACTGTCCCCAGGATGCGTTCCTGGGGCCTGAGAGGTTCTCACCTGTGCAGGGCCCGTACTGCCAGGCGAGATCGAACTGCCTCAGCAGCTCCAGCTCTGCTTCATCCACGCTCGGGGGCTGGGGCTCTTCCCCTGCAATGACATGCGGCTCCTCAGGCCAGTCCCCTGCCCCTCACCTCACAGCAGCCCCACTGCTCCCCAGCCCTCGCCACCCCTTTGCCTCTGCCGGCCACTGCCAGGCCTGGAGTAGGAAGTAGACGACATACTTCACTTCCTCTTCCATTGCCCACGTCCGCCCACGTCCTCTCATGCCCCTCGGCGCCTCCGCTGCTCCCGCCCCCCCCCACACATAAGAGACCTAGCTCTGGTGCCAGCTCCCCCTTGCTGTGCCCAACGGGGCCCTCCCTCCTCTTCACTACAGGGTAGGAGTCGGTGATGAGCCGCTTCCGGCCCATGGCGGCCACCCAGGCAGGCGGAGAAGGAGGCGACTGCGGGGAAGGAGAGAGACAGGCCAGCGGGCACGAGAGAGACAGCTGCTGAGAGAGAGAGAGAAGAGGGCTGGGGCCAGAGAGCGAGCCTGGGGCCAGCGACAGGCAGACAGGGTGACCCAGACAAGCAGAGAGGAAGTCCGCGGGTTCCAGGGAATGACGCCTGTCCCCCACCCCCACAAGCGCACAAACATCAAAGACCTAGGCCAATGGTTGGCCGCCTCTGTGGGGCGGGGCCCGACTCCAGCCAATGGCAGGCGGCGAAGGCAGAGGGGGCGGGGCAGCTGCTGCAGCTGTGTTCTGGGGAGAAGGGGTGAGGCTGGGGTGGGGGACCTGTCAAGATGCCCCAGACTGCACCACCTCCCCCTACCCCCCTCCTCCCCATTGGTCTGCAGTGGGTCCCGGGGGACTTATAGAGCGTTATCCTCAGCCTCTCACTTCCCGTTTTCCCTTCCTAGGCAAATGTTCTTTTCAGCCTCAGTAATCCCCGTGGCCGGTTGGTAACTCCCCAGAGTCCAGCTGGAGCCTCCACTCCCACCCCTTGTCCCGCAGAGCCTTGTGGGGGCAGGTCTGGAGGTCCGAAGAGCGTTTGGGCTAATCCAGCCCCCTTCCCTGCTCCCACCCCACCCCCGCCGGCCCCAGGAGACCTGGAGGGAGAAGCCCATGGGTTCCAAAGCTCCTTTCTCACAGTCCGTGCCCAAAGACCCTGCCTGCTCTTAGTCTAGGCGAGAGTTGGCCTTGTCGACTCTCTGGGGGTCCTGTAGCCTGCCCATGCCTACCCTACTAGTCAGGAAGATCCCACAGTGAGCGAAGGGCCAAAGTGTTTGCATCCCCAGGTCTTTATCAGTAAAGTCTGCCCAGTGTCACTAATGCGACAGTATGAGCAGAAAATACCAACGATAAACTAAACACTTCTGTGGCACTTACGGTGTGCCAAGTACTGTTCTCAGCACTTTCCCACATTTCACTCAACTAAAATAGATGTAAAATGCTTCTGTTTTTTTTTTAAAGTAATCTCTACCCCCAACGTGGGGCCTGAGCTCACCACCCCAAGATCAAGAGTCGCACGCTCCACGGACTGAGTCAGCCAGGCGCCTCATAAAATGGTTTTTCAAAGTAGGAAGTGCTGATGGTCCCAGGCGTTGTGGGGCCCCAGTTAAACCACAGTCCCGCTGTGCCCTCCCCACCCAGGAGCTCAGAGGCTAGTGGGGTAGGCACAGGGGACACCCAAGTTGTCAGTGCAAGGACAAAATTCCTAACAAACAGGAAAGGGGAGAAGAAGGGTGGGTCAGGGAGGAGCTGTCCAAGAAGGGTGGGTCAGCACTGGAAGGCCTCCTGGAGGAGGCGGGCTGCTGTAAACAGTGTCTCTCAATTCTCCACCCATGACCTTTGTCCCTTGGGCTCCTGTCATCGCTGAGTCACCCCTTCACCCGCCTCCCCCTCACCAACTTCCTGGCAGCAGGCAAAAGTGCTGGTCAGTGGGAGTCTGGGAATCAGCACAGGGACCAGCCCAGCTCTAACTGCCCTTCAGAGCTCCCATCCAGTTCTTCCAGGAGGACAAGGTCCTGCCCAGATGCTTCTGCCTCCCCCCCACTCCACTGCTCTGCACCCCGGGTGCTCTGCGTTAGGAGTAAAGTGGGCACGAGAGAGGAAAACGCTCTGGAGTGTAGACCACCAGAGGGGAGGCACCAGAGTGGCCGTGTCCGCAGGGGCCTGGTGCCCGGCTCTCCCCAGCCCCTTCCCTGAGGGGGGCTGAGTGGGAGTCAGAGCTCGTGACTGCACTGCACAGCCCTGGAGGGCCCTTCCCTGCTTTATTTTCTGGGCTGGGCCTGGCCTAATCCCCCGTCTGCCTCGTGGACTAAGTGGGGCCCATTACTGAGGGAGACGGGGGCCCTGCTGCACTGGGGAGGAAAGCAGGGAGGCCCTGTCCCCCCGGGCCTGGGAAGGGCTGAGGTTCGGGGGTCCTGTCAGGCCCTGGGCCCTCTACAAAGGGATGGTGCCCAGGCTCCGCGGGGCTGACCACTCTCTCCCCGGAGGGCGGTCCCAGGGTGCGTGGCACCTCACTCCTGAGCCCACAGAGCCCCGAGGGAGTAGGAAGCCATGGGTGGGGCAGACCCCTCCTCATTCCTGGTCCTTCCCACCCCTGAAAGCTGATAGCCGTGGGGCCCTGCCACCGCCCAGGGAGCGTGAAATGGGGTGTGCTGCTGGGCGGCCACCGTGGCTCCTGCTGCCGCCCGATCTCCTTCCTGCTCGCCTCTGGCACCCTGACCTGCTCTGTGGGCACTTTCTGGGCCATCCCTGCCAGCTGCCCCCGGCTCTGCCTGGGCCCAGGCCCTGCGGGCCTCTCCCACCTAGCCTGCCTTCGGCTTCCCCCAGCCCCGACAAAGAATCGGGGCAGTTAGCTCAAGCGCAGGCAGGCGGCCTAGGACTGGCTTTCTGGCCTGGAGTCGAGAGAACTCTCAACGGGCAGTGTCGCCCTCCTGTCCTAGTCAGCCGGTAGTGGGTCTAAGCTCCCCGGCTCAAAGGCGTTAGCACCCAGGAGTTCTGGAACCATCCCCGGCTAATTGGCATCCTTCCCCAATTCGTCATCTGGACCCCTCAGGTGTGCTGGCCAGACTAGAACCTCGGCCCGTCCTCGGGGCTTTTCCTTTCTCACTCCTCTCACCCCGTCTGCCCCCGATCACCTTTCTTCCTGGAACCCCTGCCCCGACTCAGGCAGCCTCCTGGCCTGTCCCCAAAACTGCTGTGGTGGGGTCTGTCACAAGTCAGTCGGGGGCGTCACGCTGGAGGGCCAGGCCAGAGGTCGGAGTCGGGAGCTAAGTTCTCCCTCCTTCAGGGAATTTCCCGAGACCCAGGAGCCTGTTTGTGTGTCAGCTCTGACCCCCAGAGGCTGGTGATGGGACTAGCAGGACTGACCTTTGCACCTCGGCCTGGGAACACGCAAGGGCCTTGTTCAGGTCAATACCAAAGTCTTGGGAGAAGCCAAGAGAAAGAGAAGAGCGAAGAACTGGAACAGGAGCCCAGCACCTTCCTGAGGGCTGAGGCCCACTGCCTACTGCTCCAAGGGGAAGGGGGATTAGGCCTGGCTTAGCTCAGACAATGTGGCAGGGTTGGGGGGCCTCAGCACTGCGCAGGCGCCCTGGGAGCCCCTTCCCCCTCCCCCTGCTCACACTGGGGCTTGTGGAGAGAGCCAGCTAGAGCTAGGAAGGTGGGGGCAGGTAGAGGAAAGGAAGCAGTTGCCTGGGGCCCAGCAGGCTGTGGGGCGTAGCCTGCTCTCCTTCCTTCTCCGGCACCCCCCTTCCTCGGGCCCTCAGGCCCTGCCACCCACCCTGAGCTGGAGATTCTGGGCAGCCAGACTCCTATCCCCAGCCCCCACATAGTCACACACCCTGGGCCCCATTCCCCACCCTCGGGGCCAAAATTCTTTCCGCTGGCTCCTCCGAGTCCATCATGACCCTCCCAGACAGCCCACCTCTTCCTGCTCCAGTGGGCTTAAGGGGCAGGAGCCTGATCGAAGGCAAAAGTTGCCCGGCATCTGGGTTTTTCTGCCACTGGCTGTCTCTTCTGCTTTGTCCCAACGACCCCTTCCAAAGTTCCCATCACCTCCCCTTTCACCTTGGCCGGCCTGGCCCTGGAGAGACTCTGGGGAGATTTGAAAGGGCTCCTTCTGGCCATTTCTCACCTTGGCCACCAGGTGTCAGACTTTGTCTAGCTGGAAGGAAGTCCCAGTTCGTTTCCACTCCATCAGCCAGGCCTTAGAGAGCTGGGCAGAGTTGGGGAGGGGCCTAGAGGTGACCTCTGAACTCGGGAGGCTGAAAGACCCTGAAGGTTGGCAGAAAGAAAGGGCTGGAACTCTGGTCCTACAGTTCACAGCTACTCCCTCGTCGTCCCCACCCCCACCTCCCTGACAAGGGCTTTGTCTGCTGCTGGGAATTGGGGAACCAGGCTGAGTCAGGGAGCTCAAGAATTACAGGGACAAAGGCAGGGACAGTTGTGGCTCCAGAGAAGAAGGGGGAGCTTCGAGGCAGCCATCCATCAGAGCACTCAGCCAGGGGCCTGGATGACTGGCCCTTGCCCTGTAGGTTAAGGGGAACAAGGGCCTCCCTTGGCCCTTCCCCGTGTGGGATGGCCCTGGCAAGATGAGCGCCTGAATGTGTCTCTTCACATGCTGAGAGGGCCCCAAGTCCTTGGGTGCAGGGCCAGTCCGTGCAAAAGCAGGAGGCTGGCAAGACGCCACCACCCCTCTGCCACCCTGTGCCTCTTCTGTAGGCACCCGCTCCTACCCCTGCCCCGGACTTTGCCTCTCCCGAGAGACAGCTCTCCAGCCCCCGCACATCCTCTCCCGCAGGTGCACTTCCAGATGCCCAAGGCAACGCTGAGATTTCCAATGGAGAGAAAGCCTGCCGACTTGTCATTTACCAAGGGCTACCCGCCTCATGGTCCACAGCTCCAAAACCCAAAGGAGGGGGACTCACACCCCGACACTATCCGGAGGGATCTATTTGGGGGAAAAGTTCAAGAACCCAAACTCTGAAATGCCCTTTCTGGCTCAGCCCTCCTCTGTGTCCAGCTCCCCCACCTCTCTGCCGGGGGTGCCCCCTCTGCACCTTCCATGGGAGTCGCCTCCAGCACTTGCCCACCTTTCCCGGTCACTCTCCTCCCTTCTTTCCCTCTGCTACCAGCCCTGTGTGCGCTGTGGCTCCCAGCCACTCCAGAGCACCATTCCTGTCCTTCTGGGGTCTAGACCAACCCTCAGTTCTCTGCCATTCATGCTTTGTCAGCCCTCGGCCTTGGGAAGCACCCTGTCTCCTCTCTGTGCTCGCCTCTGACCATCTCTGGCTTGCTAGGGGATGTCACAGCCCATGACTGAGATGCAGGTGCTGGTGCCGCTGGCGCCATGAGGCTGCCCAGCAACATTTTGATTCCCTTCCTCTGCTTGTCCCTGACTCCTTAGCCTTAGGAAATCTAAGGCTCTCTGCATTCTTCTCAGCTGCACCCCTCCCGCAGCAATTTCATGTTTAGATCTCATTGTTTGAAAACAACAGCAAACCGGCCAACCCTACAGAAAACCTTCTGTGCTCCCGCTACCCACCCAGGTATTCCTTTTGCCACGAAACTCCAGGGAAAATACACTTACCCCTTCTTCTTTCTCACCACCTCCTTTACTCTCACAATTTGGCATCTGCCTCCCAACTGCGCTTGCAAAGATCACGTGTGACTTCCTGATTTCTCAGTGGGTTTCCCCCCGAATTCTTCCCTCAGTGCTTCGGGGGCCTCTGACACTGCCGATCGGCCGCCTCCCTAAAGCTCTTAACTCTCATACCCTGTTGCCCTGACACTCTTCAAGTCAGCTTATGTTAAATCATCAAGTACTTTAGTTCGGGGCAGGCGTCATGCTAAAATGCTGTAGGGATGCAAAGACGAGTAAATCGTGGAAACCGCCCTCGAGATGCTGTGTGCTTAAAAGGGAGACAGAAGCACTGAACCGACCCTCGTTCTGCCCTTGTCCAAATGCTACCTGGAGAAGCCGTGCAGCAGCACCTGCCGTGTGTTGGGCCCTGGAACGACAGCGGTCACGGCGGACACCCTTGCTTCCCCGCGAGGCTTACAGACTGGCACCCTTGGCGGAGGAACGCCATCGTGCCTGCCTCGGACCCCCTGGGATTTCATCTGGGTCTTTCTGCAGCTAAGCACATTCTGCCTTGGATTTTAGCATTTGGGGCAAAGGACCCCTTTTCTGGGTGGTTTGGGTCCGCACACTAATTGAACACCTGCTTTGGGCTTGCGCCTGCACTGGAATTAAGAGATGGAGAAAGCAGAGTCTGCCCCCCAAGATGCTCGCGGTACAGGGCTGTGGGATATGCCTTCCTTCTCCCGGTCTCCTGGATAGCCACTTGCTTGGTGCCTTGCCTTACGGGCTGCTACTCCTTTTGCCCCAGCATGGAAACAGCCCAGATGCCCTCTCCTTCCTATCTTGTTAGGCAGGAAGTAGGCCTGTGGGGCATCTAGACAGAGCCAGGGAAGATATCCTGCCCGGAGAGCCTGGACCCCTCTGTGGGACATGTCCCCTCCCACGTGGGCCAGGTGATCGTGGGACTGTCGGCAGAAGCCAGCTCGCCCACAAACAAGTCCAGTGGCTCCTTCGTCTACACTCACACACCTGGTGGTGGTTTCAGGTAAATTGCCCTTCCCTCCCCGGATGGATCACAGGCTCCGTAAGGGCCTAAGGGCGGGAGCCAAGTTAGCTCTCAGACTTCCCTTGGAGTTCCTACTCCAGTTAGCGTAATGATGGGCAATATTTGAAAGTATTTGTTGATGGCTTGACGTCACCATCATGTTACTTCCTTTGCTTAGGACACCATCTCCTGGTAAAATACTTCTGTGTCACCTAGGAGCAATCAGCCCCATACCTCCCCTGAGGCTCTTTGCAGAGTGTCCCAGCAGGCCGATCTGTCCCAAGTCACCTGTGCTTACTAATCCCTGCCGCTGCAGCCGGGCATCTCACCTCTATCTTTCTCTCAGCCTTCAAACAGTCTTAGAAGGCTGTTTCGTCATCCCCATTTTACAGATGGGGAAATGGGAGAATAGAGAGCTTTAGGTAATTTGTCCAAAGTCACTCTAGGAGGCTACCAGGCTGGGCTTGGAGCTGAGGTCATCCCTTGATGCTAGCACCTACCCCATTTGCTTGCAGACCAATCTGAGTTTTCCTCTTTCCCCCCAACCTGCTGTCTTACACTGGGAAGAAAGGAGTAGAGTCACAGCCGAGACTTGTGACTTGGCCGCAGTCAGTCACACTCCCCAGGAGAGGAAGGGTATTGAGGCGAGGGTCACTGCTGGGGGCCCCAGTGGGCTGTCACAGGTGGGGGTACTGGCGAAGCTGAGGCTGACTACACGAGGTTGACCGGAGGGACAGGTGGACAGCATTGCCGGCAGACAGACCTCTGAGACCCTTAAAGTAATCTTGAGAGGTGAGGCGGGCTGAGCAAAGGCTGGGAGGGGGAAGACAAGATGTTGGAAGGACTGAAGGACACGCCGTGGGTGGAGGAGCAGGGAGTGCTGTGCACACACCCTCCCTATGGACCCGGGTAGAGCCTCTTCCCCAAGCTCTTTGCCTCTCCGAGCCAACCCTTGGACTGGCAGACTCCGAGCCCGGGGGCGCGCGGGAGCCCGGGAGGGGAAGGGCCAGGAGAGGCAAGGCCAAGCCGAGAGACGAAGTCCTGGGGCAAGCATTTTATTCGTTAATACAAGAATAGAAATTTTGCAATAAATATCATCTAATAAATAACATCTCCAAATAAATAAATATTAATACAACAAACTTAGAGTCATGAGTGGGTGAGGCTGGGGGCAGGGCCCGGGGGAGAGCTGCCCCCCACACCCTGCAATGCTACCGCAATGTAAACTTTCAGGGAACCCTGCGACGGTGGCTCTGGCTGCCTTCCCCAGCCTGGGCAACCCACAGCCAGCCCGGAAAGGGGGTGGGAAGGAGGCACCGTGATGCCGGCGACAAGATGCAAAGCAAGGTCCTTTTGGCTGCCATCCTGTGCCACCGACTGCCTTGGTGACCCCTGGGTCCGGTCTGTCCCTGGCCCTATGCTTTCAGCCTGACCTCCAGTGCAGACCCTGCCTCTCCCACCTTTAAAGCCCGTTTCTCCCTGTTTGGACTTGCCACCGTGTGCGTCTCCTGAATCGGGTGTAGCGAGTTATTTGGGGATAGGGGAGCAACCCCTATCGAAGAAGAGCAGGGCAGCCGAAGGGCTTCACCCCAGAAACACACGGGCTGTGGCGGCTCCCACTCCCCGACTTTGGGAAGCAGGGAGGGGACAGGCCTTACTGCATCGCACCCCCTTTCAAGTCCGGAGAGGGCCAGTGCCTCCTGGCTTCTGTCTCCCGGCTCAACAAGGGTGGGCGTACAGGTTTCTCCCTCCCCGAGCGGGAGCAGGGCTTAAAGGAGGAGGCCAGACGGTCGGTGGGAAAGGTGAGAGGTCAGAAGCCGTGGGCCTCCAGGTGCAGGGTGACCGCCGCCGCAGGAGGCTGCATCTTCTTCTTGAGCCGGTTGAAGTCCTTGGCTGAGCGCCACAGCCAGGTCTGCAGCTCCTTGAGCAGCCAGAAGTCGTCCATCTTCTGGAGGAAGTCGCTGTGGGCAGGGCCCGGGGCCCAGGTGGGCTCAGTGCCCGGCAGAGGCTGGGGCAGCGGGTAGCCCAGGGCCGCCATGACGCCCGCGATGCTGCCCAGCAGGCCCTGGAGGCTGGTGCAGAAGTGGGCCAGGCTGCGGCGCAGCTCGGCCGTGGCGGCCTGGCGGTTGAGGCCTCGCAGGTAGCACAGCAGGTGGCTGTAGGCCTCATAGTTCTGGGTCAGCCGCAGTTTGTCGTTGAGGCTCCGCCACACGTCCAGGTTGACGGTGGCCCTGGGCAGGGTCTCTGCCCCCAGCCGAGGCGGGTTGAAGTCAGGCTCGTTGAAAGGGGGGCCCAGGTAGTTCAGCTGTGAAAAGGAGAGGGCGATGGGGAAGGAGGAGGGCCGAGCAGCCAGTGGCCACCAGGAGATACCTGCCCCCAGAGCCGCTGTGTCCTGGGTCCCCAGACACCGGCCCCATCTGGACACTAGGCCCCTCTCTGCTCCGGGGCCTCCCCAGGCTTCTCCGGGGGTGTCATTTGCGTGGAGGTGACAGCTGAGGCAGTGGGGGTGATGAACTCTCCCACGAAGAGGTGTAGAAAGAGAAAACCTTGCAGGAGCTACTCAGGGAGGGGGTGCTGATGGGCTGTGTGTGCAAAGCCCCGGGAGCGGGCCCACCGCGGGGCAGGGCAGAGAGGAAGAGGAGCCAGGAGGACACAGGAGGCCAGGTTGCAGAGGTGGAAGGTGGACCAGAAGAGTGCAGAGCCAGGAAGAGTTCAGAAGGCAGCAGAGCTCGACAGCGTGGCTGCAAAACAGAGATCAAGGAGAATGAGCCCTAGAAAATTCTGTTGGGTTCGGCCAGAAGGAGGTGCCTGACGACCTTGGAGAGAGCCGCTTCAGTGGCCTGGAGGCCAGATTGCAGGGGGTTAAGGAGTGAGTGGGTGGAGAGGAAGCGGAGGCAGAGGGTGTAGACCACTCCTTCGAGAAATTTGGCAGGGAAAGCCAGGAGAGAAAAAGGGTCGGGAGCTAGAGGGGGTAGCAGAGTCAAGCAAAGGTTTTTGGCCAGGGGAGGGAAAAGCGGGTGGGAAGGCAGAGGGGCCCGTGGGAATCAGAGCTCCGTTTGCCTCCCCACATGCCTGGTCCCACCAGCGGAAGGGCCAGGGATAGACGGTACTCATGAAGCCCTGTGGCCCCCAAAAAAGGGCTCCTAGGAGCAGGGCTGCAGAGGGAAGAAACTGAGGCAGTCTCACGAGTTCGGCTGGAGGAAGGGTACAGGAGGCAGTCTAGGGAAGAGGACACAGCTTTGCCAACCCTCAAGGGAGAGGCCTGGGGCCCAGGGAAAGGGCTGAGGGGGACTTGCAGCCAGAGAGAAAGGGAGCAGAGAGGGGCGAGGCCTGGGATAGGCAAGGGCCCAGGGGGAGGTTCACACGCTGACAAGCACAGAGACAAACTAATTTCCTCGGTGTATCCTGGGGCCGGAGCCAGCTCCCCCACCACCCTCCTCCCCTTTCCTTCCCTGGCCCCAGAGTAGGGTCTGGGATGTGGAAGAGGAACACGGGAAGAGGGGGCTGGTTCCCCGTGGTCCTCGGCAACTCTGACCCTCTTCCCTTCTCTCCTGGGCTCTCGGAACACCTCTGGACTGCCCCCAAATCCTTATGGCACAACTTCCATCCACACCCCGAACCTCCTGCCACTACTGGCCTGGCTTCCCCTCAGCCCCCTTCCCCCAAGTCCCCCCTAGGAGGCCCAGCTAGGATGGGAGAGGCAGACAGAAGGGAGGCCCATGGGTCCAGAGCAGCAGGGCCCCAGGTCTGGGGCAGAGGCGAGCTGGAACACAGGCATGGGAGGTGGGGCCCCTCCATCCCCACCCAGCCCCGCCCGTGCAAGAGACACCACAACACGGTGTAAACAGAAGAGACTTCCCCGGCCCCCAGGGGGAGGCGGGCGGCTGGGCGGGCAGCCAGTGGGGCAACGGGCCAAGGCGGGTGCGAGGCCTGCCCACATGCCTAGTCCTGGGGCCAGGGATGGGGAAGAGGGGGGCACCTAAGGGGGAAGGGCAGGAGACAGGCCAGACATGGGGACCGTTTGGAACCAAAGGGCCCCCCCGTCCGCCATTCTGTCTCTCCTCCACCGACTCCCACACCTTGCAGTCACCCCGGTACTCACGTAGGTCCCAGCCAAGCTGCGGAGTTGGTGCTCCAGGTAGCGGGTGAGGTCATAGGTTTTCTGGATGGAGGGACCAGGCCCCGGGTCCCCCGTGCGATTGAGGGCCGGCACTGCGGGGAGGTGCCAGAACACAGTGCACAGGCAAGCTAGCAGCCCCCACGAGTCCCCTGTGGACGGGAGGGGCGTGAAGCGTGAGCGCAGGCCCCAGGCCCAGTGGAAGACACGGCTGGCAGGCCCTCAGGTGTGTGTCCCCACCTTGGGCTTGGAGGGGGGCGGGGAGGGTGGGCCGCCAGATGGGAGGCAGGGGGGATGGAGGAGGCGGGGCGCTCCTGGCCAGGGTGTGTGTGCACAGAGGCGTGTATGTGAACGAGGACCAGGACTTGGCCACTGTGTGTGTATCTCCCAGTATGCTGGCGTGTCAGCTAAAGGTCGCCGTATCTATGCCGACACGTGTGTATGCGTACACAGAGGGACGGGGCCAGGCCTGGGGTCTAGGAACCAGTGTTCCCGGGTTCAGCCTCCTCTCCCAGCCTCCCTGTCCCACTGGAGCTGAGGGGGTGGGGAACAGCACATGTGCCCACTGCCAGCCCGGAGCGGTCAGCCCTGGGAAGGGCCCGAGAGAGGCTGCCCCGAGACAAGTCCAAGCCGAGCCATGGGGGGCAAGGGGTAAGGTTAGATCACCAACGGCAGGTTGAAGGACACAGGGCTGGCTCCTGTAGCTGGGGGTACGTTCTAGTGGATTCCTGGGTGTGGACTGATGCAGGGCCGAGGTCTGCCCCATTCTTATCTAGGAGGTTGGATGGGGAAGAGTTTGACCTGAATGAGTTTGTTGTTTGTTTTTGAAGATTTATTTATTTATTTCAGAGAGAGAGAGAGAGAGAGAGAGAGAGAGAGATGTGTGCGCATGCGGGGTAGGGGCAGAGGGAGACAGGAAGCAGATGCCCCCACTAAGTGTGGAGCCTGACTGGGGGCTCCATCCCAGGACCCCAACATCATGACCTGAGCCAAAATCAAGAGTTGGATGCTTAACGGGCTGAGCCACCCAGGCGCCCCCTGAATGGGGTCCTTTGATCAGCCTGCAGAGAAGAGGGGAGGGGCGGGGGTTTGGAAAGGGAGAAGGAGATGGAATATGCTGTATTTGTTGGGTTTGGTTTGTCAGCCAGCCGTGCTGAAGAGTTTGGACATCTTGAGATACCACGGGTCTTGAGCCCAGGGGGTCAAGGTCTGTGAGGACAGAGGATACCCCTTGAGCCCAGGGGTCAGGTCTGTGAGGATAGACATAGGCAGCGGGAGACATGATTTTCCCAGCTTTTAGGTGAGGTCCACGGTGAAGAGAACGAGGCCAGGGTTCCGTGGGCATGGGTAGAGGCGATTAGGGTTAGACTATAATTGGCGTTGGGCTAAGTTAGGTTTAAGGACTGGGTTACTGTTAAAGTTTCAGGTTAGTTTACTGGGATTTGGCTGATTGAGTGTGGTTGAGGTTTGAGTCCGGCTGGGGGATGTGGTTAGGTTTGGACAGGCACAAGGTTCGCTGGGGCCAAGGTCTGTGAATGTGTTCATTTAGACATCGGCTGGGGTTACACATGGCGCGTCACGAAGAGAGGGCCGGTGTGGGTTTTAAGCTTGGGTAGGTGTGAGATCATGAGTAGTTTCTTCTGCTTTCTATTTTCTGCAGAATTTCACGATGACATATGTTGTTGCTGTGACAGTCAGAAATGAGTTGGATATGCGTTTGACAGTTTGACTGTACTTAGAGTTAGGGGAAGTCTGGAGTTAGCCGTGATGCTGGGTCAGAGTTTTAGAGAGGGTTTAAGACTCAGACTGTATAGAATGTCTCTGACAAGAGTGTAAGGGTCAGGTGGGGACTTCTGCAGTGGCCCTGCCTGTCAGTCTTAACTTTTTCAGACGCTTGGCTGGCGACTTCATGGATAGAGCATGGGAGTGGGCAGGATGGGGGAGAGCACCAGTGTGAGACCCTGCCCCTGGGAATGAGGCCTCTCGGTTTGAGAGCGTGCGTGTGTGGAGACAGAGAGCAGGATCAGGCACGTGACTAGCCGCCTGTCCTTGTCCCCATCTGCAGCCCGTGGCTTCCCTCCTGGTGCTCCTTCCCTCATTCTGCCTTTCCAAGCTTAGCTCCTACGGACTCTGCGTTCCTTTCCATTCATCATGCCTCACATCCCAAGAGAATCCCAGGCCTTCCTCCTCTGCACAAAGCCTGGGGCTACCCTCAGCCTGGATTATCTAGCCGAGTGACCTCCAAGATTCTAGGGGTACAATATGGGTTTCGTTTCGGAGGTTGGATACCTGCCGAGGTGGGCAGTGGCCCTTCCAGCCTTGAGTCAGCAGCGATGCCGAGGGTCCCAGCTGAAACCCGGATTGGGAGCTGGGCTCACCTCTTTCCCCCACACTGCTTGGGGCAGCCCTTCTGGCCAGAGTTCTTATGCCCCAGAGGGGATGGGGGAAGGATCACAGGGTCAGGACCCCAACGGTGGGCCTTGTTTTCCCCTCCCCTTCTGGGCCCTGTGGGGCATCCCTGGGGAGAACTGGCTCCCTGCACAGGGACAACAGGGGGAGAAGCCTTTGGATAAACAAGAGCTAAGTCATCTGGGCAGAAAAACGGCTCATGAAATTAACCAGACGAGGCCGGTGTTTCCAGGAATATTTCAGTTCTGAGGTAACTGTGTCACTGCAGGCTGGGGGGTGGGGGCAGGGGAAGGAGCAGGAGGATCGGACTGACCCATGGAGAGAGCCAGAAAGAAGGAAGGAGTCTCAGGTGTCTAGAGGGAGGAGAGGCTAGGAGAGGTGAAAGGGGACAGGGCTCTCCTCTCTAGTACAACAGCTTCTACTCTGGGCAAGATGTCCCCATATCTCAGGCAGCAAACGGATAGCCATCTGGGGCACAGAACACCTGTGGTTTCGTTGTGAGCGGTGGGACCTGGGGCAGCTTGCCTGCATCCCTGGGACGGAGAACTGGGTGGGCATCCCGGAGCCCTCTTCCGTCCTTCTCGCCAGGCTCGAGGTGTGCAGGTGGACCCGGTCACTGGGGGCTGGGTCCTGGGCCCCCTCCCCCGGTCCTGGCCCCTAGCCCAGCCCCCCCGTCCCAGCTCTGCCTCTGGCTGCTGCCCACTGATTGTTTACATCCCGTCTTCCCCTGTGTTTATAAATCCGGCAGAGCACGTGAGGGGCTAATGAGTGCAGCTCACGTTTCCTGCTGGAGCCCCCCACCCCCCATCCTGGCCCCCTCCCGGGCGGCCCCTAATTCCATCCAGATCCCTGGGCCCTGGGAACCTAGGCCCCCCTCATGAACACACACACACATACTCAGCCCACGCAAGCGCACGGCCACCCTGACACGGCTGCACAGGCAGGCAGAGCCCGGTATGCGTGTCTCTAGCCAGCTGCCCCTTGATCCCTGGCCTGTGTCCTCCAGGCTGACCTCATTCAGTGAGGGTGGGGGGCTCAGTGGGGCAGATGGGCCCCGGCGGCCAGGGTGGGTAGGACAAATCAGCCAGGAGACTCCGCACCTGGGATGGCTGCTTAAGAGCTATGAGCCGAAAATGTAGGAGCTGGGGAGGCATCACAGAGCTCCAGAGGTGCTGAAAAATGTGGAAGCCAGCCGGAAAGGCTCTGCCCTCAGGCCAGCCCTGGACCAGCTTCCGCAGTGACCTTGGAGGGATCTGTTGAGGGGAATTGGGGGAAGGAGTGGTTTAAAGGGTGTTGTGTCCAGTGCAGTGTGAGATCCAGGCACTGAACTCCAGGACATGGCCCTTGGGGGCTCCTCCTGACCAGCCTCCTCAGGGAGAGGCCCCCAGAAGCACCCCATCTTGCCTTGTCCTCTTGGGGGGGGCTGCCTTCCCCTGGCTCTTCTCCCTTCCATCCTCTCCTTGGTTCCCTCTGCCCCAGGTCACTGAGAAGTGCTTAGGGGGCGAGTCCCCATAGGCCCAGAAGTCAGGATCCCCGAGATTTGCCACCAACCCACCAGGTAACTGGGCTCTCGCGAGGGCTGCGCTGTGCACACTTAAGTCGCTCTGAACAGAGCAACGTGGGGCCCCATGTCTGCTGTCCCCTTCAGCAGCACCCTCCCTGCCCTTCTCCTCCAGCCTCAACGACAGAAGAAGAAACTGAGGCCCAGGGCAAGAAGCAGACAGGTGGGCCAGCCGCCCTGCCTTGGGAAGGCGGCATGGATACAGGAGTAGAGCTGTCGGAGTGAGAGGGTTCTGGACGGTGCTGCAAGAGGACGCCAGGTGTTCCCAGGGGGAGCAGGATCAAGCGGGGGCGGCGGGGCCCGGGTGGGGGCGTGGGGGTGGGTACAGCCAGGCAGTCCACTGAGAGCCAGACATGGGGACCAAGAGAAGGAAACGGTCCCGGGAGTGTGGGTGAGTTTGAAAGGCTGTTGTTATTCAGAGGGGTGGGAGGGGCTGGGAGAGAGCTGGCAGGAGCCGGGGTGTGAATAGGCAGGTGGGATTGGATTGTGGAGAGGAATGTGAAGTGTCACTAGCACTAGCTGGGGTGGCCCGGCAGTGTGCACAAGTGTGAACGGGGCAGGAGTGCGGGGCTCCGTGGAGGCGAGAGGGAGCCATTACATCAGTCTGGAAGAGAGGCTGGGGATGCGAGGGCTGCTAGGTGACACTTGCTGCCATCTGCCCGGTGCCAGTTCTCTCCCCCGCTTGAGAGTGTGGCTCCAGGTCAGTGAGGGCAGCAGATCCAAACTGCGGGTGCGTGTGTGTGGGGGTGCTATCTGGTCTGTCGCAGGAATGTGTCCCGAGGGAGGGGTAGCGTGTGCTCAGAGCCGGAAACGGGGTCTGTGGGGGTTGTGAAAGGCCGGAGGTGTCAGCCCCTCAGGCTCAAGGTCAGGGTCAGAGAGTGCCCGACAGAGGTGTGCGTCCAGCGCCCTCACCCACAGCCTCTGTCTCCAAGGCTGGGGACCTCCAGCTCCCCACCCCTCCTGGCAGCTCCCTCCTACCTCAGCCGGGAGGGCCTGGCCGGGCGCTGGGGGAAACTGGGACGGGGTCCCGTGGGAGTGGGGGGTCTGTGAGGGTGGGGGCTTCTGGAGCGTGGTGTGGAGTCACTGGGAAGGAAGGTGGGGAGGGTGGAGATGAGGGGACTCTGGCGAGGCCCGAGGGACCTGGGGTCTCCCTCGAGGGGCTCGGCCCGAGAACTTGGCGGCGGCGGCCGCTCGCTGGCCCTCCCCCTCGGCGGTGACCTCTCGCTCCCGGCCCCCTCCCCGCGGCGGCGGCGGCGCCTTCCCCCTGTGTGGCCTCGGCGCCCCCGGCCCCGCCCCCGGCCCGCTCCCGCCCGGTCGCTCCCTTCCCGGCGGCGGGGGCGGGGGCGGGGTCCGGGGGCGCGGGGCTCGGGGCTCTGGGCTCCGCCGGGCCGCTGCCCTTTCCCGCGCGTCAACTCCCCGCTCGGCCCGCCCGCCCTCCCGCGGGCCGCCGGGGCCGAGCGGCCGCTGCCGCCGCTCCCCGGCCGGTGACGGACTTTCTCCCGCCGGGTCCGGCCGAGCTGCGCCCGTCCCCCGCACTAATCACTCCCAGGCCACGGCGGGCGGGACCGGGGACTCGCTGCCGCTGCCGCCCGCCCCGCCGCCCGGCCCCTACCTGCCGCCGGCTCCCCGGCCGCGGGCAGCATGGTGGGCTCCGGCCGCGCGGCGCGCAGCGAGGAAGCCGCGGGTCCCGCAGCCCGGCCCGGCCCGGCCCAGCCAGGCTCGGCTCTGCCCTCCGCCCTCCCCTCCTCTCGCCCGCCCTCCTTCCCGCCCTCCCCTCCCGGCGGGCCGGGGAGGGAGCGCGGCGGGCCCGAGGTGTCGGCCTCCCCCTCGCCTCCCGCCGGCCCGGCCTCGGGCTCCCCGCCCTTCTCCTCTCTTCCTCCCCGGCCCCCTCCTCCCCGCGCGCCGCGTCCCCCGCCCGCAAGCCCGCTCCCCGCCTCGGACTCGCTCTCCCCGACTTTCGCGCGGGGCTCTTTCCGCCGGGATCCCCGGGACCCCGTCCCGCAGGGGCTCCAGGTTGCCGGCTGCCCCTGGCCAGCGGGTCGCGCGGGCTCCCCGCCGCGCTCCCGGCCACCTCCTGGCCCCGCCGAGCGGACTTGAGGAATGCCGCGTCCCCGCCCGGCCCCTCTCGAGGGCGCCCGGCCGTGCCTCCCCCGGCCCGAGCCCTGCTGGCGGGGGTGGCTCCCGGCTCCCCAGCCCGGCCCCGGCTCGGGGCTCCCGGGGGAGGCACGGGAACCGGATCTCGCGGCTCCCGGGCGGGGGCGGGGGCCGGGGCCTCGGACGCCGGGCTCCTACCTGCTCGGAGGTCCATGGGGCTGGGGGCCGGGCCGGCCGGGCGCGGCTCCTCTCCCGGAGGCTGGCGGAGTGGGAGGGCGAGCCGCGGCTCCGGCGAAGCTTTAATAATCCCATCCGCCAGGCCCACTCGCAGGTTTTTTTCGCTCGGTTTCGGATTTTTTTTTTTTTTTCGGTGTGGGACATTCTGCAAACTTTTTTTTTTTTTTTTTTCTGACGTGTAAAGCTGTAACCACAAATTGTAGCGGCCCTCCCCGGGGTGGGGGGAGGAGGGGGGAGGAGGGAAGGGAGGGCTTCTGGGGCTCCTCTCCCTCCCACAACCCCGAGGAGGGGTGAGGTGAGGCGAGGCTGCGGCGGTACCACCCTGGGCCTCCTGGGGGAGGGGGCGGGGAGGGCATCGGTCCGTCTGCAGACTCCCCGAGCTGGGGGAGTGAGTCGCCGGCTCCTTTTCTTCTCCGACGGCGTCTACCTGGGGTGCGGGGTCCCTGCGCTCACCCTACCTCCGACTCCTCATCTCTAACCTTCCCTCCCCTCCCCCTCCCCCTGAGTAAATGGAATGACACATTCTCCCAAATGCCAGCGAGCTGGCTTCGTAGCAAGTGATGGTGTTTTTCCTGCTGCCCTTTGTCTGGGCTGACCGCCCCCCTTGCCTATTGTCCCGCCGCCTGTCCCATTTCCAAAAGCCGGGGCTGAGTGAGGCGCTGGGGCTGGGGCAGGTGACTAACCGGCTCCCGAGGCCCCCTGGGGTGGGGGAGGCGGAGGGCACCGCGGGCCCACTGCCCAGCTCTAAGGAAAGTAGAGGGCACTTGGCTGAGGGTTTTTCCCTCAGGTTCACAGGGTTCTTCATTCTTCCCAGTGGCCGGGAGAGTGCACATGGGTGGGGGAATTGTAGTTCATTAATCAGCACGAGGCACCAGACCAGTTTCAACACCAGAGGCTGCACGGGTGACTCAGCGGGAATGCTCCCATTCAAGGCGATGGACTGACCAAGAGTCCCCATTTGTGAAATGCTTCCCCCTAAAGACTTTTGGTCTTCTCTCGCCTTTGGGGTTTGGGGTTGTTGGGGTTTTCCAGTGGCGGGGTAGGGGTGGTTTGGCTGCAGAGTGCTCTCCCTCCTTCCTTACCTCAGGCCTGGTTGGGGACTTGCTAGGCGGGATACCTGGGGGACCCATAAGCCCAGACCCTCCCTAAAGGGTCTCCTTCCTGCCCTCTTTCTCCCCCTCCAGAGAGCCACCAGGGGGAGTGCAGAGGAAATGGCTCACGTCTGCGACTTGCAGACATCTCCTCTGGTGACTTCTTGGGGGACAGTCCTTTGGTCTCCAAGGCCTGAGTGCTCTAGATCCAGACCACCAATTAAATCATTTGGTAATAAGTTGCTTCTGTTGCTTGTTTTTTTCAAAGTGGGTGAGGCAGTGGTGGGCCAGCCCTGGAAGGTGATTCCTCTCTCTGGAACGGCATCAGATTGTTCACTCCATGCTCCTGTCCCAGCGCCCCCAGAGAAAGGAGGGCACCCCGCCAACCCTGCCACAGCCCCCCGCCCCCAGGCTGCAGGTCAGAGCCGGCTGGTGGTTAGGACCAGTGCTGGGTTCCCAGGGCAGCTCTTCCCTTTTCTGCACTGTGCGGGACTGAGGTGGGGGGGTGGGGGGGTGGGGAAGAAGTTTGTTTTCAATTACCTCACTGGAGTGGGACAGACTTTGTTGTTGGGGTTTTTTTTCTTTCTTTCTTTCTTTCTTTCTTTCTTTCTTTTTTCTTTTTAAACAAGGAGAAAAATTGCTGGGAAAGGGGAGCTGGCCTGGGGTTGGGGGCAGGGGGCTTTCTGGGGCATCAGTAGCAGCTCTGAGGAAACCTGCTGGGGGGGTTCCTTCTGAAAAGTGCTGGGGGGGGGCCTCTTCCCCCTCATCCCTCCACCCGCGCCAGAACTCTGGGGTTTCAATGACATTCTTGGCGTGTGAGCCCTGCGATCTTTTGATGCCCATGCCAAGGTCAAGAAGGCAGATGCCCAGTGGGTGACTGGCACTGAGGCCAGCCTGCAAGGTCCTCGAGCAGCCTTCTCTTTCAGAGGGAGGGAGCCGGGAATGCCAGGGGTGGGGGGTGCAGTCCGTCCCTCTGCCCTGGTTTGCAGCCTGCTCCTTGTGGAGAGTGTGTGCACAGACAATGTGGTTTGGATTTGGCCGAGCCCCCTCGGCACCTTGTAAAGCACCTTGCTGAGTCAGGGAGAAAGCAGTCCCCACGCGGGAGAGGAGGAGGGGGCCGAGGGGGCCGGGAGGGAAAGGCAAAAGAGGGAAAGGGGAGCTGAAGGAGGGAGGTGGGGGCTGAGAGACGAGGAGGGAAAAAAGAGAAGGGAAGGGCAGGAAAGAGGAGAAGCACGGAGGCAAATAAATGGGTGGGCGTGGGAAGGAGGGGGGGAGGCAGGAGCCCAAGGAGCAAGAGGGACAGACTCTGCCGTGGAAGGGGAGAGGAGCTCACCATGCTGCCTGGCCCCCCTCCCCCCGCCAATGTTCACCTCAGGAGTCCAGAAACCATTGGTTTGCAGGAACTGAGGTCCGGGGCTCGGAAATGGGGACCCAGGCCAAGTGAGTGCAGGGACAACTGGCTTTACACCGGCATGCAGCCCTGCCCTCTCCCCAGCTTGATACAGTGACCGCCCCCCCCATGCTGGGGAAGTCACCTTCTCCCTCTGCCTCTTGTCTAGACTCGCATCCCTGCCCTCTCCCCTCACCCAGGGGGTGGCCAAGCCCCCCCCCATCTTCCCCACTGCCAAAGAGAAAATCTGCTCCATCTCCAAGCAGCCAGTGCCCCTCTGCCATGTCTGGGCAAAGGCTGCAGGCCAGGAGCTGCCAGTGGGTTGGGCTGGGGGCTGGAATAAAGACCGTGTCTTTCTGCTGCCAAATCCCAAATAGGGTGGGCTGGGGGCGGGGGGGGGGGGGTGGGCGGGAGAAGGAAGAAAGGAGAGGCTGGGCAGGAAGAGCCCTTCCCCGTGTTTCTGGGGGGTAGGGGCACAGGTGGCTGCCCTCTGGTTTCCAGCCCCGGGTCTCAGGCAGGTTCCCGCTCCCCTGTGGCTGGCGTTCTGGGACTGCTGCTGAGGGCAGGCGGAGGTTATGGGAGACTCCCGCCCCCTGAGCCCCAGAGCCATCTGTCTCGGTACAAGGTGCAGGCACTTCCCGGATCCCTGCTGGAGGCTAGCCGCAGGAGGGCAGAGGGGACAAGGAAAACCCACCCGCCTCGCCTTTCTAGAGAAATTCCCTCTAGTGGGAATTTCATGGTCTTGTGACAAGGGGCCCTCATTTAAGATCAGAAGATGGAGAGAGCAGGAGCGTCCCAGCAGAAGGCGCAGCCTCAGCCTCAGGGTGGAAATGGAGCTGGAGGGCAGGAGGGGCAGTGGCAATCGCAGGACGAGGCCCCCCACGCTGGCCCCGGGTGGTTCCCTGCACTTGGCAGAGGGCCAGGCTGGGAGTTAGGCTGAGGAACTCCCAGTTGGCCCGCTTGGCCTTGGGATAAACCCATCACCTCTCCGTGGAATGGCTTAGGACCCTCTGCGCCCTCCTCCCCCACGGGATGGTGGGAGGTCAGTAAGCTCGAGAAGGCCACTGCTTTGCTGCCCTGTGTGGCCTGTCAGACTGCAGGCCTTATCGTCCTCAGGGGGTGACAGGCCAGGCCCCAAGGGATGGGGCTGGGAGGTGGGCGGGGCTGGCGGTGGCTGATGCCCTCCCTTGCTGCCCTCCCAGGGGTGGGGGTGAGTCAGTGTTGGCTCAGGGACAGGCTAGACCCTGAGCCTTCCCTCTCCCTTCCCTCGCTATGCCCATAACCGGCATTCCCAGGAAAGACACTCCAGACACCCCCAAAACACCATGTCCCACGCAGCTGCAGGACTGGCATCGAAGGGGTTCTGGCCCAGAGGTTGGCATAGATTTCTGAATGAAGGAGGCCTCCAGTCCAGTCCCCTCCTGATGAAGGAGCAGGAGTGTGGTGGTGGAGAAGCCCACGGAGGTAAGGAAGGACACTCTCACTGACTTATGCGTGGGTTCACCAAGCAGTTCCTGTGGGGCCGTGGGGATGAGGCATAGAGGCTGACCTCTGTGCAGGCGGGGGGGGGCAGAGTCCCGCCGGGGGCAGCGATGCATCTCTTGGTGACACTTTTACTCCTTTTAAGGCTCTAAAACTTAAATACTGATAATAGTTTAAACATACTGAGCTCTCACCACCTGTTGGGTTCTGGGCTCAGGTTTTGGGGGGACGATATCATGTCATTCTTACAGTAACCCTCTAGGATGGGAACTGGAATTTACCCATTTTATATGTGAGAACACTAAAGTCACTTGCCTAAGGTTACAACAAGGACTGGAATCCAGCACTGTCTGCCCTTTTAATGACACCGCTCAGATGCTAACATTCCCTCCCTACCCTCCCTGCACAGGGGAAGAGGCTGGGTTCTGAGTGCCTGGGGTGGGGGGAGACCACAGGACTTGCCACTGAGAGGATCCTTGGGACAGAAAGGGACCCGGAGACCTGGGCTCTCACACACTCCACCCACCAGCCACTGCCGACGCGAACCGACGGTGCGCTGCTGGGCCAGGCACCTGCCCGGGGCCCTCCAGGTTTGGTGAGAGTCAGTCCCCCCGGAAGCTCTCCATTCCCCTCAGCTAGAATTACAGACTCCACGAGCAGCCAAGTGGGTCTGAACTGTGGACTGAGGACTGGACTGGGTGTTAGGTACCCACCGCCCACAGCCGGGTGGAGGGCTCTCCCAGGCTTCCAAGCCCCCCAAGCGGTCCTCCTGCAGGGTGAGGGCTAGGTAGGCTCAGAGGCCCTGCCTGGGCTGCCGGAGGCCAGAGGGGGCTCCCTGGGATCGCATCCCTGAGGTGGCCGCCTCTCCACCCCCGTGTGCACGCTCCATGGAGAGCAGGCCTTGGGGGCCGCCAAGGGCAGGAGGGGGAAGGGAGGCGGCAGGGCTGTCCACTTTCCCTTTCCCTCTAGTGGGCAGGAGCCCAGAGGGCCCTGCCTCGCCCTGAGCTGGCAGTGATGTCAGCGGAAACCCTGGGCGCCGAGGACCTCCTCCTATCTCAGCCCCGGCCCTACCCTGCCCCGGGTCCCCCACCCACACCTGGACTGGCTCAGCCTCCCCGGGGAACACCGCGCCCACCTGCCCCCTGCTTTCCCGAGGGGCTGAGAGAAACCTGGTCCTGCTGCCTGTCTCTCCCCTGACCTGCCTAGGCTCCGTCTCCCCATCTGCAAGGACGTCTGGGTGATGAGAGCATGAGGAAGGCAGGGGCAAAGGGGTACCCCCAGATGCTCAACTCCTCCCTTGCCTGCCAGGAGCTTTCCCCGCAATTCTCCCAGGATGTTCCGTTGCCCTGGCCAACCCATGCCTCGGGCTCCGTGACTCTGTCTCCCCTGGCAGAGGAGTGGGGTTACCTCTCCCTGGGCTGGAAGATCCTTATCCGGCCCTGCTGAGTCACTGCCGGCTCCTCCCGCGCTGTCCCCTCCCTCCCCACCGCCTCCCTCCTTCAGATTTCTCCGGCTTTCTCCAGAGTGTCTGGGTTCCTCAGGGGGCCCCGGGGGCTCACAGGACCGCAGCACCTCCCTGGGACCACACACAGTCCCACCCCAAGTGGCTGCCATCCCAGCACTGTGGGGACAGTGACACTGAGTGAGGGTGCCCTCGGCCTTTACTAGCTGTGTGACCTTGGGCAAGTCGCTTGGTCCTTCTACACCTCACTTGTCTCCTGTATAGAACAGGAAAGATGATAACAACACCTCCCTCAGAATAAGGGCAATTGAGTTAATTCAAGTAAATTCGCTGGCGTTCGGGGCTAGATCGTGTTGAGTCTTACTATCTGCCCCTCCTCACACCCTATCCTCCTGGCTCGGCTGGTGATGCTACCTTCCCCTTCCAAGTCTGCATCCTACCTGTTCTTTAGGTTTTGCTTTCCTCCCGAATCCAGGCCCCACAACCCCCACGCTGACCCGTCCCCACAGGGCACGGACATAGGCTGGATGGAGAGTTCTAGAGTTGGGCCGTTCCTTGTTCAGCTCTCCTCCCACTGAGGAGCTTTCACCTTTGCACCCCAGACAGCCTCCCCATCCGGGTTCTGTGAACTGACAGAGGGCTGGAGGGGGCAGGACGAGAGAGTGGTCACCGGGTCCTAGCTGTGCGGGGCGCGTCTGGGCTTCCCGGCCGCGGGTCCTTCTGTACGACAGCAGTGGTTTGGGGCTGTGAGGAGCTCCCCCCTCCCTGGCCCCCACAGGCATCTCTCAGAGGGCCCATCGTGCTGCTCCCCAGAGCCCCCCGAGTTTCCGCTGCTGGCCGCTGCAAAGTGCGTTAAGTGACACAGGGCTCAAGAATTCCAGCAGGTGTACCTGGGGCATTTGTGGGGAGGAAGGAGACGGCCAGGAGAGCTTGGCAAGGGGCCGAGGAGAGGAAGGCCACACCTGGCCTGGGACCCGCGCCTGGGGCTGGGGAGGAGCTGGCACTCAGGTCAGGGGGGGCACCACGCGCCCCAGTTTTCAGAAGCACCTCCTCTATGTACCCTGAGGAACGGTGTGGACCGATGAAGACCCGCACCCTGCCTACCAGGGGCTCGGGGCTGCTGATGGTTCCGGAGCCGCCCTGCCCTTCATCCCTGCCCTACCCCGCCGCTCCCGGCCACTGCAGGGACCCCATCCCAGCCAGGGACGTCGGCTTCTGGGCCCCCTTTCTCCCTGGGTGCATAACACAGTGTGGGGCACCGAGCTGTCACTCGGCCCCGGTGACCGGGTGTCTGGGCTGGAAGCTGGGACTGTGCGCGGTGTCTGTCTCCCTCTGCTGGTCCCTTAAGGGACAGCCCGGCCAGGACACTTTCCACAGAGCTGGTGGCCTCCCTGTGTCTCCCCAGACAGTGGCGGGTGACTACTGCAGGGCGGAGGAAAGGGCCCCGGGGCTCAGGCCTGGCTTCGGCCTGCCGGACCGCCAGCACCGCCTCCTGGGCCCGGGACGCCTGACAGGGGCCCCGAGGGGTGGCCTCCGGTCGGCCTTCCCCACAGGCCAGCAGGCCCCAGACGGCCTCCTTCCCCTTCCAGCCCGTGAATGGAACTGTCAACCGTGGATTTATCTGAACCTTTTGTGAAGCCGTTTCTATTTCCAGCCGAGACCGCATCTTGGAGTAATGAGTTCCATCGGTGTCCTCCCCTGCTGGGGCAAGCACGCTGCCTTTGATTTGTCCTAAACTTACCTCACTTGCGCTCCAAGGGGGCCCTGGAACCCCAGCATGCCAGGTTTTGGTGAACAAGCTGGAGCTTCCCCTTTCGCATCCCTGCTGTGGGCTTAAAAACTTCCATCCCTCTCCCTCCTGCCGCCTCCACCCTGCAGCCTGGAGAGAGAGACCTGGTCTCTCTCTGCTCCCCTCGGGGCTGACTTTCGCCCCCACTAGTGTCCTCCTAGCATCTTCCAGTCGCTGGCGGCCTCCGGGCCATTCTCTGGAGTGTTCCTCCAGGGAGACTTTCCTCCCAGACGCCTAGTGGGATTCCCTGGGCTTTGTCCACGCGGATTGGTTTCGTTTCTGGTCCTGACCCTGAAGAAGTACGGGGGAGGTGTACTAGGATCGTTAGGAACACCGGGGGAGCGAAGCCTCCCAGCCGCCCCCTGAGGGAAGGCCTGCTGGAACCCCTCCCGCAATGTCCAGGTGAGGCTCAAAGCAAAGGCCATGTGTCCCGTTTGCAGTCACCTGAAAGTGGTGGAACCAGACAGAGGCAGGCCCGTACCCCGAATGCCCTCCGTCCGTCTCAGCATGCAATCTGGGATCAAGTCTTGCCAACTGGCTGGATGCTCCCCCAGCGAGACCACACATAGCCCGTCTCTTGTGTGTGCACAGCCCAGACGACCTCCTGCAGAGGCTCGGCACCGGCCGGTCCCTCCACTCAGCACCCCACCACGGCGACGGGTTTTTGTCCTGTACATGCTCTCCTGCAGAGAAGTGCATCTAAAGCAGGTTGAATAAATAAATTGCTGCCCTCTGGGAATTCCCGCATTTTTCTTTAAAGATTTTATTTGCAGGTAATCTCTACGCCCCACATGGGGCCGGAGCTCACAATCTTGAGAACAGGAGTCCCATGCTCCATTGACCGGGGCGGCCAGGCGCCCCTGAATTCTGGCATTTTTATTTTATTTATTTATTTATTTTTTTAAATGTATTTATTTGTCAGAAAGAGAGAGGGAGAGTGAGCAAGCACGGGCAGAGGCAGAGGCAGAGGGAGAAGCAGGCTCCCCGCCAAGCAAGGAGCCCGATGTGGGACTCGATCCCAGGACGCTGGGATCATGACCTGAGCCGAAGGCAGATGCTTAACCAACTGAGCCACCCAGGCATCCCAATTCTGGCATTTTTAAACCTAACCAGCCGGGTAAGAAGTGGTGGTTGAAGGGAGGAAATTTCCCAGTAGATTAGTATTTTAAAAGTTTGAAATGGTGACCACTTTCCTCCATTCGGTATCTGCCTCACCACACACATATTCCCACATACTTACATACTTATGCACCTGCGGGAGGCCACCTCGAATATGGGGTGAGGCTAAGAATTTGGGGTTGAAAAAATCCTGAGAGCATCTCAGGCGAACCCCCTCATTGTATCAAGGAAGACTCTGAGGCCCAAAGAAGGGCCTTGACTTGCTTGAGACGGTGCGTAGGGCTGGAGCTATACAGGTCCTCGACTTGTGGCACAGACCCTGGATTGTCTTTGGGTTCCGATACCGATCCCTCTCAAGACACAGCCTTCCTGAGGGTCGTGAGGCCCTCCGGACCTGAAAGGCGTCACTGCTTGTGCCAGTCGCAAGCCTGGAGAGGCCGTCTGCCTTCGGTCAGGTCTTCCTTCCGGTCCCGCAGTCTGGGGGGAGCAGGACAGCCCATCACAGATCCTCTCCAGAGCTGCAGCCAGATGACGGGCCCAGGGAAGCCGAGGGCCCCTCTGAGAACACAACACAAGGTTGGAAGCAACCTCAGTGAGCATCTCACACCACCAAGCACGTTGTACAGATGAGGAAACCGCTGCAGAGACAGAGAGGGACCTGCGTAGTTACACAGCAAGTCAGCAGCCAAGCACAGACTAGAGACCCAGGACTCCTGATTCCCAGTTCTAGCTCCTTTCTGGTGTCCGAGCCCTTCGGAGGGGACAGGTGAGAACAGACCTCTGGCAGCATGTGTGTGTGTGTGTGTGTGTGTCCAAATACTCATTAAAAATCCCAAGGAGGGGCGCCTGGCTGGCTCAGTCGGTAGAGCATGCAAATCTTGATCTTGACGTTGTGAGTTTAAGCCCTACGTCTGGCACAGCGATAACTTAAAAAAAACAACAACAAAAAACTAATGAGTTCGTGTGTGTGTGTCTGAAGACTCATTAAAAATTGTGAAGAGTTTGGGGTGCCTGGGTGGCACAGTTAAGCGTCCGCCTTTTGGTTTCAGCTCAGGTCGGAGATGGAGCCCTGAGTTGGGCTCGGTGCTCAGGACGGAGTCTGCTTAAAACTCCTTCTTCCTCCACCCCGTCCCCCCCCCTTAAATAAACAAACAAAAACCAAAAGCCAAACAAACCCTGAGGACTTTGTCTTCCTCTCCCTCCCCAGGGCCGTGCCTCAAAGACCTCAAGGTCCCAGGACCCTACAGCCCCACAGGTGTCAGGGGCAGAGGCTGGGTGTGACTGTTTCCCCTCCTTGCCTTCCAGGTAAACGCGACTGGACTTCTGCCTCCGGCTCCAGCTGGGCAGCTCAGGTAAGGGTGGCGGCCAGAGCTGTGAAAGCCGTGCTGAGTTACACGGGGGTAAAGAGAGAGACGGAGAGAGGAGGAGAGGGAAGAAAGAGAATAGCTAACGCTAGGTTCTTTTGTGGGTTTTCTTTCTTTCCTTTTTGTGGGTTTATTTTTTTGACCAGGGGAGGGGGGAGGGGGAGGAAGCTACTGTCCAGGGAAGGATGGGAAGGTGCTGGAAGCTTCCTGACAGCACCCTATGTAGACACATGTGAAACACTGTTGCACCGTGATGAGCCGTGGGGGGCCGTGCATGGAAGGCGTCTCTGAGGACCAGCAAGTCAGCTGAAACTGAGCCCGAGGAAGAGAAGGAGCCGGCGTGTGAGAAGGGGGACGTTTTAGGAAGGTCGGTTTGGTGCTGTATGGAGCGTGGACTGCAGGGACGGGGGAAGGCAGGAGACCGCTCAGCTCCTATAGTCATCCGGGTGACAGAAGATGGTGGCCGGAGCCAGGATGACAGCTATGCCATGTGTTTGGAAGACGGAGCAGTGAGGGCTTGCTGAAAAGCTGTAATATGTGGGGTGACAGAGGAGGGTCCAGGACGACTCCTAGTGTACGCGACTTACATGCCTGAGTACAGGTATTACTATTTACACTGTCTTCCCCCACCCCTCAAGGCAGGAACAGTCTCCCCGAGCATTCTGGAGAAGTCTGGTGATGCCGGAGGCTGAGGGCAAGGAGAGGGAGAAGCAAAGAGGCAGGGTCCGGCACTGCAGGCCAGGAGCTGGAGGGCAGCGGGCTGGGAGAAAAACACCACTCCTCAGGGCAGACAAACCCGCCCTAAGGAATGCAGGGGTGCCCAGGGCCCTTCGAAACACTAGGGAAGCTTGGTGCTGCGGGGCTCGAGCTCAGACAGTCCCTCTGGACTTCCACTTTGCAGACCCGCAGCCCAGGGCCCAGGGCGAGGGGTTAACTTCCCCGCGGACCAACCCCCTCCTTCTGCACACTCCTGGGGGCTCTTTAAAATGGCCACATAAACGCAATTCCACCCTCGTAAAACGTTTCCAGCGCTTCTCACCGGTGTCCCTCATCGTTTGGCAGGCTCCATCCCTCTGCAAGGCTCATGGACCACTTCCCTGTGCAAGGGGCAAAGCCCACGCGCCACTGACCCTCTCCTCTCGCTTCCCCAGCTAGATTCCCCGAGAACCTTCTGGTCTTCAAGGATCAATAACGGATCCTCGAAGCCAGAATGAACGGCCACTCTCCCACTCTGGGATCCTGCAGCAAACAGCTTTAATCTCTCTAGAGCTGGTGGTTCTGTGTCCGCGAGGATGGTCCAGCTCCAACCCCGGATCCAGGGAGGCGCCCGGAAGATCGTACTAAGCTACGCAGGAGGGCTCGCCCGCACATCTCAGCGCTCCGAGCCCGGTGCTCGCAGCCTCGCACCGGGTACCTCGTGCCCTGCGGCCGCGTCCGTGCTTCTCGCGCTCGGCGGCGCAGCCTCCGACGTCCCGCCGAGCCCGCCCGGCTCCCCAAGGGCGCGAAAAGGCCGGGGCCGGGGCTCCGCGTTTGCGTGACCCCGGCCAGGCCCCCCTCCCCCACCTTGGACTCCGTCACGTGACGGCGGAGCCGGCGAGCGTTTTTCTCACGTGACGGAGGCGCCCGCGCAGGGGCCAATGAGAACGCGGGGGAGGGGCTTCCGGGGGCGGCGCGCGGGAAGGGAACCCCGGGCCCCCGCCGCGGCGGGTGAGACCCGGAGCCGAGCTGCGGGCAGGCGGGGTAGGGCCCGCCGCGGGCCAGACGCGGGTCTCAGCTCCGTTGGGAGGCCAGGCCCGGCCTCGGCGCCGGCAGCAGCATGAAGTGTCTGGTCACGGGCGGCAACGTGAAGGGTGAGTTGGGGGCGACCGGGTTTGGGGGGCGGGGGCACGTGGGACCGCCGGAGACGCCAGCCTAACCCCCGTTTCCTTTCTCCTTCCCGCAGTGCTCGGCAAGGCCGTCCATTCCCTGTCCCGCATCGGGGAGGAGCTCTACCTGGAGCCCCTGGAAGACGGGGTGAGGGGGTGGGTGGGATTACAGGCGGGAGCCCGTTTCTCCCCGCGTCAGGCCAGATGCCCTCGGGCAGAGCTGTCTGCCGAGTTTGTCCGCCGCCCGTGGTCGGGCGTCAGTCTGGGCCCCGTCCTCTCCCCAGGCCGGTGTGTGAGTCCAGAGCCACTGCCCTCCCTGAAGTGCCTGGTGGCGGGTGGGAGCAACTAGGGGGGAAAAGGCGGACGGTTGTATAGGGCCCTTGCTGTGGGAGCAGTCGCTGCCGGGGACTCGGGGAGGGAAGGCTTCAGGAGAAGGCACCCGCTGACCGGAAGGAGAGGGAGGATTTCAACAGGTGATGGTGGAGGAGGAGGACATTAGGACGACTGTGTGAGCAAAAGCCGGCCAGAGGGCAGGGCCTGTCCCCTGATCGCGTCCTTCCCCCTGCTTTTCCTGGCCCAGCTCTCTCTCCGGACCGTGAACTCCTCTCGCTCTGCCTATGCCTGCTTCCTCTTTGCCCCACTCTTCTTCCAGCAGTACCAGGCGGCCGCCCCTGGTCAGGAAGCCCTGCGCTGTAAGATTTTGATGAAGGTGAGACCTTTCCCTCACCAACGGTGCTTGGTGTCCCCTCTGCTCTCTGTCGTTGGTCCCGCCCAGTATGTCTGCCCTGGGGGCATTCAGAAGGTGCTGACTGGGGAGGGGCATGTATGCAGGAGCAAGCAGGTGTAAAATGCGGTGAGGAGCATAAGAAAGACACCACAGAGGGTGATGGGAGATATGGTGAGGGTGGTTGATTCTGCCAGGGACCTGGGCGGTGGTGACATTCACTTTGGTCCTTGAAAAGTAAGCAGATCTTTCAAGGCACGCCAGACAGGTGTGTAACATCTTGAAGAGGGGCCTGGAAGGGTGTAAACATGCATGTTGTGGGCGCTCCTTTCCTGGTACGACACTGCGGAGCCTGGGATGGCCAGGGCCTGCGTGGGATTTGAGAGCTGGTTGGTGGAGACACAGCACCGGGCTGATGTGTTCCCCCCACTCAGTCATTCCTGGCCGCCTTCCGCTCACTGGCCATGGTGGAGAAGAGTGTGGAGAAATGCTGCATCTCCCTGAACGGCAGGAGCAGCCGCCTGGTGGTCCAGCTGCACTGTCGACACGGTGAGTGGGCGGCTGGCCGGTCCAGGGGTCCCTGCGGTGGAAGGGTGGAGGGCAGGTCAGCGAGACCCCCTGAGACCCTGTCTGCCCATCCAGGGGTGAGGAAGACTCACAACCTGTCCTTCCAGGACTGCGAGTCCCTGCAGGCCATCTTCGACCCAGCCTTGTGCTCGTATGTGCTCCGTGCCCCAGCACGGTGAGTGTGTCCTCCGGCTACAAACCGAGCCGTGGGTCTTGTTTTTTCCTTTGGAGCTTCCAGGGTCGATTTAAGAGGACACCTTCTTCTTCTTCTCTGTCTCTCTCTGAACCTCTGATCCAGACCAGCCTGCTCTCACGTGTCGGTCTGGCTGTTTAAGGGCAGAGGCTGGAATGGAGGAGGGCACCGCTCCTTGCACCTCAGTGTTCGGGAACCTGTGTTCTCCACCCCAAAGGTCCAGCTTGGCTTTCTGGCCACTTCCATGGACCCCTTCCGACTCCTATTTCAGAAAGCGCGTCTTTGGCTTCCCCTTAAGTCCTCTTTCCATGGCTTGAACAGCCTTGGAGGTCCGTCTCTAGCTCTGTGACTCGGGGGCTCACAGTTCTTCTCTGGTGTGGTCATCTTTCTGGGCCTGTTCTCCACTCAAGGGTAGCCTCTTTTCCTGTCTGTCTGGGCTGTCGCTTTGAGGAGTCCACAGGCCGAGGAAGGAGGCTGGACGGGGAGGTCATGGTCCAGGAGGGCTGCCTGAATAGGGTGCTGTGGGGGCGGGGCCGTGCGGGGAGAGTCAGAGCGGGGAGGCGGTGTGCCGGCCCAGGAGATGGGGACTCGGTGGAGGCAGAGGTCCCCGCAGAAGGCCAGTGTAGAGAGGCGTGGCTCTCCTCCCACCCTACACTGTGTGCCGCTTGCATTTGAGTAGCCCAAAGTCATGTTCGTTTCTTTTTGTAGCCATGGGGTGTGATCATTTGAAGTTCCCGTTGGGTCCTGACGGTCTGTTTTTTCTGAGTTCTGTTGAGATAATGCTGCTCAGGACTCCTTCGGGGAGAGAAAGAGGGACGGATCTCCTGTGGTCTGGATTTTGATGCTTTCTTTCTTTTTTTAAATGAACAATTGTTTTTCTTTTTCTCATGGACAGTTTCAGATTTGTGTGAAAGTGGATGCCTGCCCCTGTCCCATCGGTTGTGAGACAAATTCCAGATGTTATTTTCTATGTACATATTTGTCAACATGTATCCCTTAAAGGCGAAGATTGAAGGTCTTTTCTGTGGCCGCGTTTATAGGGATGGCCCAGGTGGGCTTTCCCACCCCTGGGAGGGCAGGTGCTGCCGGCCTGGTTTGGCCCAGTGCGAACAGCCCATCCTTTCTGTTGCCTCCTCTGGGCTCTGCTCTTGTCTGCCCCGTCCCTTGCAGGGGACTTCTGTCCCCCAGCAGCCGCCAAAGAAAGCTTCGGATGGGGCAGGAGCCACGTTCTGCTCACCTTGTCCTTCCCAGGGCGTGCTAGGGCCGGCACATGGTGGATCCCTTCGGACATGGTACACGGGTCGCAGCCCTGCCTCAGCTCTTGTGAGAGCGAAGCCGCGGGGCGGGGCTGAGCCTTGGGAGTGATGCTGTACCCCCTGCACAGGGTCCTGGGGGAGGCTGTTCTGCCCTTCCCCCCCGCGCTGGCAGAAGTGACGCTGGGCATTGGCTGTGGCCGCAGGGTCATCCTACGCAGCTACCAGGAGGAGGAGGCAGGTGAGAGAGCCAGACGTGGCCTCAGACAGGGGGTTAGAGCTGGGGTGGGAGGGGGGAGGGCCCGGAAGCCCAGGCTCTCCTGTCCCTCCCTCGGCAGACAGCTCCGTCAGAGCCATGGTGACTGAGATGAGCATCGGGGAGGAGGATTTCCAGCAGCTGCAGGCCCAGGAAGGGGCGGCCATCACTTTCTGCCTCAAGGAATTCCGGGTGAGGTTCCCCGCAGCACACTCCCTCCGCCGTCCTCCCCGCCCTGCCTGGGGCCTCACGGCTCTGCTTCCCCCTCCCAGGGACTCCTGAGCTTCGCGGAGTCCGCAAACTTGGCCCTTAGCGTTCACTTCGATGCACCAGGCAGGTAATTCCCGGCCTCAGGTCAGGGAGGGGAGGCTCTGGGAAGCCGGGAGCCCAAGGGCCCTGACCTTGCCCGGGACCTGCCGTGTGCCTAGGCCAGCCATCTTTGCCGTCAAGGACTCCCTGCTGGACGGACACTTTGTCCTGGCCACGATGTCAGAGTCAGACCTGCACTCCCCAGCCCTGTGCTCCCCAGAGTCCCGCAGGCTGGTGCCTCCCCTCCAGGCTCACAGGTGAGGCTGCCCACCTGCCGGCCAGCTCCTCCCCACCCCCATCCCTCCACACCCTGGCCCCCTGGCCCCCTGGCCCCAGCCTCCTGCCTGCAGCTTGCGCACCTCCCCCAGCTCGCACACTTCCTGTCAAGCCCAGCCCCTCCGGGGCTCACAGCCCCTTCCAGCCCCTCCGGCTCAGCCTTCCTGGTCAGCTGTGCTCAGAGAGCCCTCCTCCCACCCAGGGAAGTGTCCCCAAGGTCGGGCTGGCTTCCTTCTCTGGCTGAGTCCTCCCTTCTGAGCCTCTTCCTGGGCCAAGGAGGGAACGGGCTGCCGGGAGGCAGGGGGCTGGCTGGGGCTGGGGAGAGCAGGTGGCTGGAAGGGCAGGTGGGCTGGGAGGACGACGGGCCCAGCGTAGCCGAAGCAGAGGAAGTTTGGTCTGGCCCCCCGCCCAGCACGTCCCTGGGCCCCAGTGCTCTCCAGCTCTGTCTCCGGGGAGGGCAGAGGCTTTGGCCCCAGGTGGCCTAACTCAGAGGACTCGATGCTTCTCCACCCCAGCTGAGCTAAACCGGCTCCCAGGATGCTTCCCTCAGGCCCCTATCTGAACTCCGATCAAACGGAGTTTGATCCACGCCTTGCAGGAAGCCACCACTTAACCTCAGCATCCTTCCCCCAAATGAGAAAGTAATGAAGCCCAGAGATCAGCAGTGGGTGGTCACGAGGCTTCTACTGCTCTCTCAGTCCTCTAAAGTGGGGTCCTGCCTCTGTACCCTCTTCTCTCCGTGTGGTTCACTGACGCCCTCTCCCTGCCAGCAGCACGCCCCACCTGGATGACTTCGCCAATGACGACATCGACTCTTACATGATCGCCATGGAAACGACTGTGGCCAGTGAGGGCTCCCGGGCAGGACCCTCCTTCCCCCTTTCCCCCGGCCCCCCGCCCCCCTGTAGCCCCAGCCCCTACCCTGAGGACCATGAAGCCGAGCCCAGTACAGACTCTGGGACTCCCCCACCCAAGAAGGTAGGGGTTGGAGATGGAGCCGGGGGTGGGAGGCAAGGAGGGAGCCTCCAGAACTCACTCTGCTTCCTCTGTTCCCCTTCCAGTTCCGCTCGCTGTTCTTCGGCTCCATCCTCGCCCCTGCACACTCCCCTCCGGGCCCCAGCCCTGTGCTGGCTGAAGACAGTGAGGGTGAAGGCTGAACCGAGGACAAGCCTGTGTCCGGAGGCTCCGGACTAGATGAAGCCACAGCCGCCCGCTTCCCCCGGCAGCAGCCCAGGGATAGGGCTGCTGTCCACCCCGCCGGGTGGTCAAGGTGGGCTGAGCTGAGCTGAGCTGAGCTGAGCGCCGGTCCTGCTGCCGGTCCTGCTGCCACTCCAGGCGCCTCCTGGCCACCTGGACGAGGCCGGGTCCCATCTCATCAACTTCCAACCAATCATGTCTGTTCCTAGGCTTGGCACTGAGCTGCCACCTGATGGAATGTCCCTCACCTATCACCCAGCCCCTCTGTAGGCCTTTAGGCCAGACTCCAACCATGTGGCTAGGGCTGGACACCTGCCTTCCCTAAGCGTACCTCCCTAAGACAAAAATCACAGAGGGGCTATTGGCCCCCGCCGGTCTCCCTTCTTTGCCAATCATGACCTGTCACTCCCCCAAATCCCGGGCACATCTTTGGGATCTCTTGTGGCCAGCTAACTTTTTCTTCCTTTCTCTGTGCCGTCTGGCCCTGGCTTGGGATTCTAAGTCCCTGTGGACCTGAGCCTGTGGCTGGGATTACCCTGGCTGGGGCCTCGTGCCCAGCAAGCCTGTCCTCCCAAGTGACCCTGGATAGAAGGGCTGCCAGCCCAGTACTTGGGACAAGGGAGACAGAGGCCATGGCGAGAATCCAGCTTTGACCTTTATTCAAGAGACCAGATGGGTTGCCCCAGGATCTGTCTGCTGGCCCTGAGGCCAAGCAAGGCTGGAAACCCACATCTGGCCCTGCTTTGCCCTGAGCTGCAGCCTCGGCCCCAGGATCCTGCGTGCGACCACTGCAGGTGCAGGCGGAAGGAGCCCTGGGGGATTGGACGCTGCTATTGATTCATTAAAAAAGAAAAATACACCAAGGCTCCGTGTTCCCCATGACAGGTGGGCCTGGGGGGCCAGCATGAACCACCCCCCACGGCCGCATAATTTCTGTACAATCCACCACCTGGGGCAGAGTGCGGGCACGCAGAGGCTATTTCTTGGCTTTGGCGGAGTTGCGGGGCGGGGTGATGGGCCGGCCTCCAGGGTTCAAGCCACTGAACTGCCCGTATTTCCCCTTGTTCTTGTCTGCGGGCTTGAGGATCTGAAAGAGACAGAGCTGGTCAGGCTCACGGGCTAAGCCACGGAGTCAGAGGCCACTACCTTTCCCATCCCCACCTGGAAAGAGCACATGAGCGTCTCGTCCACACTCATCATGGCGCCTGCATTGTCAAACTCGCCACAGTAGTTGGGAGCCGAGAAGAGTGTCACCAGCTGCCGCTTGGCAAAGAACTCATAGCCATCTTCCACCACCTGGATGAGGATGGGGGCAGTCGGCTCAGCAGGTGCTGGCTACCCAGCCCCCGTGCCCACCCGCCCCAGAGCTGCTGGCCCACCTGGTGTGCCCGGCAGATGAGATCCAAGTCGTGCTTGTGCAGAAACTTGGCCACCACCTCGGCCCCAAACGTAAAGGAGACACCACGGTCATTCTCGCCCCAGCCCTGCACGTCCTTGTCAGGATCCGACCACAGCAGGTCACACAGCAGGCCCTGGTCAGGCACGTCTGTGGGCCGCATGATACGCCGAATCTGTTCCATGGACTGCAAGTCTGGGGACAGGCCTGGGGGAGCATGGGAGGGGACAGGTCACTTCCTCAAGCCTCAAAGATCCCCTGCCCCACAAAGCTTCTGCTGGTCAGTCTCCCCTCCACCTGCCACCCCCTGGCGCTCTCCCAAAGTCCCAGGAGTCCAGGCAGGCAGAAATCATCCCCTTTGGCCTCGAGGACCACAGAGCTCTCTGAACAAAGGAGACAGTCCACGCACAACGCCAAGGCCAAAGCAGGGGCGAGTGGAATGGAGTACTGGGGAGGGGTGGCAGGGACTTCCTGGAAGAAGTGACATGCAAAGCCGGAGCCCTGGGAGAGCTGGCAATACATCCCCCCAGCCCCCAGCCTCCTCCCAGGGCCCCCGGGGATGTGGCCCAGGGGCTCTTCCTTCCCAGACACGCGCCCAGAGCCACCCTCACCTCCGTGGCAGCAGAAGATCTTCTCATCCACGATGGCAGCGATGGGCAGGCAGTTGAAGCAGTCGGTAAAGGTTTTCCACAGTTTAATGTTGTAGCGTCTCTTGCCTGTCGGGAGCAATGAGAGGCCTCAGGAGGCCTGTCTGCCGCACACCCAGCCCGGGTCTCTGGGCCCTCCGGGGCACTCGGCGGGCAGTCCAGACACAGCTGGGAGCAGGCAGTGGCAGACAAGAAGAGACACCCCCCTGCCCCCACCCTGCTGCCTACCAGCCTTCCTAGAATTCTAAAGCAGCTGAGTCTGCAGGAACCTGAGTTCCAATCTGGAACAACCCACCCCCAGCCGGGGAGCAGGCCAGGCCAAGACCAGGTCTGGTTTATCTCAGCTTCGGGTCGGCAGAATCCAGTCCAGAGAGGCATCCTAAGTGCTTAAGGGATATGCTGGAGGGGCGTGTCATGAGGCAGGGCCCTGCTCGAGGACACTGGGTAGTCTCCAGTCAGCAGCCATTCACCAGACCCCTCCTGAGCGCCAGACCCCAGGCCAGGAGGGCAGGGGAGCCCCCCGCATAGATCTCAGTCTGCAGGTATCTGTAGACACCGGTACCTTTACTGCCAATCCAACGTGAGGGTCTCACTGGATAGCCGAGTCACTTAAGGACTTGGGAAGTCTACTCACACTCATCATAGAAACCGTAGATGCGGTTGATGCTGGCACACTCGTGGTTCCCACGGAGCAGGAAGAAGTTCTCGGGGTACTTGATCTTATAGGCCAGCAGCAGGCAGATGGTCTCCAAAGACTGCTTGCCCCGGTCGACATAGTCCCCCAGGAAGAGGTAGTTGCTCTCTGGAGGGAAGCCACCGTACTCAAATAGCCGCAGGAGGTCGTAGTACTGGCCATGGATGTCACCTGTGACCAGGGAACTGGTTCAGCGCTAGGGGCAGGGGCCACACTTGAACCCAGGGCCAAGTCTGGGCACCAGGGAGCAGCACTGCAAGGACTTCGGGGGCAAGGGACAGGGAACGCCACTTTCAGAAAGCAAAAGGGGCCGAGGCGGGGGGCTCACCGCAGATCTTGAGGGGTGCCTCCAGCTCCAGAAGGATGGGCTGGCTCAGGAAGATCTCTCGTGATTTGAGACACAGACCACGGATCTCGTTCTCTGTGAGCTGTACATTCTTTCCAGGCCGCGAGCCCTGCACTGGGGACGGAACGGGGCGTCAAGGCTCTCGTCCCTCAGGCAGGAGGAAGGTGGGCGACACAAGTGGTCCTGTGGGCACATCTGAGGGCGCCTGGGTCTCCTGGGCCCCTCCTTGCCCATGGGCAGCTGTTGCTGCTGAGCCTCCAAGGATGGGACCCCTCGAGGGGTTCTGCTGGGCGTCGGGGGGGCCTGCCACCCAACAGCCCAACCCACAGCGCACGATCCCTGGGAGGGGTGGAGCTAGATTTCTTAGGCTTCTCCTCCACCCCCAGGAGTGCAGGCCAACCTGTGCGCCCCCGGCCCAGGAGAGGGGGTGCTCCCCGTGCCAGAGCGTCCCCGGAACGTCCCAAGCGCCCCGCGCCTTGGCGGGGGGCGGCTGTGGACGCGGGTCCTCGAGGCCCGTCCCCGCCCAGTCTAAGCTGGCCCTGGGAGGGGCAGGCCCGCCCGCGCACCACTTCCGGGCCCGGCAGGGGGCCAGGGCGCGGCGCGCACCGACGTCCCCCGCCCCGGCCAACCTTCCAGCAGGCGCCCGATGATAGAGTCCAGGTTGAGCTTCTCGCTGTCGGACATGGCGGCGCCGCCGCTCCGGCCCAGCAGCTCCGGGCCCAATCCTGCCGCCCGCCCTCCCGCTGCCTCCTTCCGGCCTGGCGCTCCTTCCGCCCGCCCCGGCCCGCCCCGGCCCGCCGCCCCGCCTCGCCCCGGCCCGCCGCCCCGCCTCCTAGGCCTGCCGCCCCGCCCCGCGCGCTGCCCCCGCGCTCTAGCGCCCCCTCTGGACGCCGGGCGCAGCGGCTGCGGCGGTCTGGGGGCGGGGCATGGGGAAGGGGCGGGTCTTGGGCTGGGTTTGGTCTGTCTAGGACGAAGCCTGGCCGGTGGGTGGAGCTTGATGGGGCGGGGTTCAGTCTGGTTCCGCCCCTAGGAGCGACCCGTTCCGAGAACAGGGCGCCGGAAGTACCGTGAAAGTTGTTTTTTTCTATCAAAGGCTAACCAGCCGTTCCCACCCTGGGCGGGAGTGTGGTGTGTGCACATTAAAAACCGAGTCTCCAAACGCTGCGGATTAAGTCCTCGCAGTGCCAAAAAGGAAACTGAGACTCAGAGATAGCAGGGGGCTGATCCAAGACCCTGGCGTCCACCTCCTGAGTCTCTGTGGCCCCCCAGGCAGCCGGCCAGACCAAGACACCTGCTGCTACACTCTGAACCCAACTTGGTCCGCACTGTGGTGCACGCTAAATTAGTATTTTTTGTAAGATCCACTGTTACCTGCTGAGTGCATAGTAATGCCGTATTATGTGCATATTCAAAGCATTACCTTGTAAAGAGCAAATATTAAATAAACCAATCTTTTGGTTTTTTAAATATTAAGTAAACCAATCTTGAAATTTTAAAAGTACTTTACTTATTTATTTGACAGAGATCACAAGGAAGCAGAGAGAGGGGGAAGTAGGCTCCCCACTGAGCCAAGAGCCCAATGTGGGGCTTGATCCCAGGGCCTGAGACCATGACCTGAGCCAAAGGCAGACACTTAACTGACTGAGCCACTCAGGTCTCCCTGGAATTCTGAATTGCTTTACATGCTGATAACCTCAAAACTGGAGGGGGCCTGGCCTCTGTACTGCGAGGGTGGGTCCTGGCCCCTTCACACCCACCGCAGGAACCCAAATCTGCAGCCATTCAGCCCATGGGGAGGAGAGGGGAGGGGAGGAGCCCACAGCCCTGGGCAGGCCGGAAGAGCCTTGGAGAGGAAGGGGTGATCACCCCCCCACACACTTGGGAGGGGAGTGTGGGAGGGGCCCCCAGCGGGTTGCTGAGGCTGCCCAGAGGAGGAAGTGAGAGGAGGAGGTGAGGTGCAGCAGGGAGGTAAGCTGGCCTGGGGGGGCAGGGGCTGAGTCTGGGGCTGGGCCTCCATCCAGAGGCCTGGCTTTTCTGCCACTTCAGGGCCCTCCCCCCACCCCAATAAAAGAGGGGCCAGAAGGGGCTTGGTGAGATGCCTTGATGCCTCTCCCCTCTGAACCCTGCAGCCAGGTCCCTGGGCTGGGGATCGGCTGGATGGGAGCCCAGGTCCCAGGCTGGCCAGAAGCAGCCTCTCACACTGGCTTTCTCCACATCCTACAGCCCGTGGTAGCTTGGGTCTGGGGCACCATGGCCCAGGCCCTGGGGGAGGACCTCGTACAAACTTCCGAGGGGCAGGATGACTCCAGCTCTTTGGGGTCCGACTCCGAGCTGAGTGGGCCCGGCCCATATCGCCAGGCTGATCGCTATGGCTTCATTGGGGGCAGCTCAGCAGAGCCAGGGTAAGAAGGGAAGGGATTGGGGGGCAGTGGGGTGCTGGGATTGAGGTTGGGGGCTGAGGGCTGAATTCTGGAGTGAGGCTCAACCTCGAGGGTCCTGGAGGGTCTGGGGACTCAGCCAGTGTCACCCCTCTTCATGCTCTGGGTGGAGTCCTAAAGCCGGCAGGGACAAGGCAGCAGTGTCCCTCATATGCCTCTTTTACCCCCAACCTCTCAGACTTTGCACCTATCCTTGGAAGCAAATAGTCTTCCCCTATTAATCTGCCCCCAAAATCCCAGAACCCAACCAAAGAACCCACACCTCTACCTCTCCCCTCTCCCATTTCCAATATACAGACAGGAAAACAATCCAGAATCGAACTTGCCCAAGGTCACACAGCAGATCAGATGGAATCAGATTAGAACTCAGGACTCCTGGCTTCTAGTCCACGGATCTGTCCACCTTGCTTCTCTTAATGAGTTGTCTGTGTTCCTATCTTAGAGGACAGCCAGCCGGTCCCTCCCCCAACACACACCTACACACCCCCTTCAGTCTCTCCTGCTTCTGCCACATCAGAGCCACATCCTTTCTTATCCCTATGACAACCACGGGCCGCTCCTGGGTGACAGGTTACCCCCCAGGGCCCCCCAGAGATCTCCAGGGCCAGGAGCTGAGCTTCCCAGGGCAGCATGGAGAATGGCAGATGTGGGCCCTGGGTAACGGCTAGCCAATGCCCCCGTGCCTGTGCCATGTGCCCGCAGGCCAGGTCATCCTCCTGCAGACCTTATCCGCCAGCGGGAGATGAAGTGGGTAGAGATGACCTCGCACTGGGAGAAAACCATGTCTCGGCGGTACAAGAAGGTGAGGGGAGCATGGGGCTCCCCGTCTCAACCCACTCTGCCTCTGCCCCTGCCCTGGTAAAATTTACCCCTCCTGTGTCCCAGCACCTCCTGCCTTTGTCCCCCCTCCCACCCAAAGCGCCCCTTGCCCCATGACAGGCTGGGGCTGGGATGTGCCAGCAGGAGCGAGGGATGCTGGTCTGGCTCATCTGACTTGGCCTTGGCCTCACCCGCAGGTAAAGATGCAGTGCCGGAAAGGCATCCCCTCGGCTCTGCGGGCCCGCTGCTGGCCCCTGTTGTGCGGGGCCCATGTGTGTCAGAAGAACAGCCCAAGCACCTATCAGGTAACTGTTGCCAGGGGTCCCTGCCTCCCCTTTCCTCGCCACTCTGAGCCCTCACACCCACCTTGCTGGCCGCCCGCAGGAACTGGCCGAAGCCCCTGGAGACCCGCAGTGGATGGAGACCATCAGCCGGGACCTGCACCGCCAGTTCCCTCTACACGAGATGTTTGTGTCGCCCCAGGGTCACGGGTAGGCGGCCAGTGACACCCAGGGACCTCCAGCCCCACAGCCTCCGGGGCCATCAGCCTGGACCCCTAACACAGCTTTATAGCCTGGGAAGAGGCCCCCTGAGGGTGGGGGAGGGGAACATGGAGGACCGGCCCTGATGGGGTCTCCTGGCACAGGCAGCAGGGGCTCCTGCAGGTACTCAAGGCCTACACCTTGCATCGGCCTGAACAGGGCTACTGTCAGGCCCAAGGCCCTGTGGCCGCCGTGCTGCTCATGCATCTGCCCCCAGAGGTGAGTGCCCTCAACCCCACTCCAGAGGCTTGGGACCCTGAAACCCAAATCTCAGGAATCCATGACCCCCAACCCTGGGGACTTGGACTTCAGGCCCCTGAGACCCTTGACCCACATCCTAGTGACCTATGGACCTAGTCATCCTGGGCTCTGGATCCATGACCGCCACCCCCCCCCCCAACCCCAGGAACTCTGGACTCAGGGACCTGGGATCCTTAACTCCCAGATCCTGTCCTAGCGACCTAGGGCTTCACGACCACCATCTTCAGTGAGCTTCAAGCCCAACGACATTGACTCCAGGAACCTGGGACCCCTGGCCCCTGCTCCCTGCCCCAGTGACCTAAGAATCTGGACATCATCACCTTGACCTCATGACTCCCAATTCTGAGCCCTGTGACTATTATCTCAATGACCCCAAGAGCTCAGGACTTGAACTTTGGGATCCTCCCAACCCTTGACCATAGAGTCCCAAATCCGTGACTATGAAATTCAACATCATGAACCCTATGACTTCCGACTCCCTAAAACCCATTGGTAGGCCTCTGGCCCGTGGGGAGACTTTCAGTAAGAGCCGGAGCTTAGGCTCTGGGCTCCAGAGTCACCCCGGAGGGTACAGAGGACCCTCCCCTGTGCTCCTGTCCTCTACCCTGCGGTTCCTTCTGTGATCCCCTGGGTGGGGGCGCTTACGGCCTGTGCCCCTACCCAGGAGGCCTTCTGGTGCCTGGTACAGATCTGCGAGGTCTACCTCCCCGGCTACTATGGGCCTCATATGGTGAGAAGCTGGGAGGGGGCCGGAGGGCGCCGGGAGGGACTGGGCAGGCGGGCAGGGGACGACGGGTGATGGAGAGGGGCAGGGCCTGGGCTCCGGGAGTGGACGTGCTGACCGACGCGGCTGCAGGAGGCCGTGCAGCTGGACGCCGAGGTGTTCATGGCTCTGCTTCGACGGCTGCTCCCGCGCGTGCACAAGCATCTGCAGCAGGTGGGCGTCGGGCCTCTGCTCTACCTGCCCGAGTGGTTCCTGTGTCTCTTCGCCCGCTCCCTGCCCTTCCCCACCGTGCTGCGTGTCTGGGATGCCTTCCTCAGCGAGGGTGAGTGGACAGCTGGAGGGGAGGCGTGGCCTGGGCTGGGAGCCTCGGGGTGCGCACAGGGACGAGAGTGCCAGCTCCGCTCTGCCCCACCTGCCACTGCCAATCCTGGTCCCGGCTGTAGGTGCCAGAGCGTGCCGAGGCTGATGGCGTCGGGTTGGCTCTGGAGGGAGCAGCCCAGCCCCCGCCTGCCGTGCGATGACTGGCCACCCCTGCCTCTGTGACGAGACTCCCGGAGGGAGGGAGGCTCTGCTGGGGGCGGGCTGGGGCCAGGGAGGGGCTCCCCGCACAGGGATGTGGAACAGAGCTGGGGAGATCCCAGCAGCGGGGCTGTTTGGGGACTGGGCTCAGTGAGCATGGCCAGTGCCAGGGACAGGGCCGGTAGGAGTGGAAGAGCACTGGGTGAGCCCTCGCTGTGCCCTGCTTGGCTGTAGGACGCCGGGACCACTGGGTGAACGACTCTTACATTCTGGTGAGGGTGGGGATGGGAGCCAACGGCAACCAAATTAACAAGATATTTATAGGGACGCCCGCCTGGCTCCTTGGTGGAGCATGTGACTCTTGATCTCGGGGTTGCGAGTTCAAGCCCCATGTTGGGCACAGAGCTTTAAAAAAAAAAGGTATTTATAGATTGTTATAAGTGCCATGAAGAAAATAAAGCAAGGGGTGTGACAGAGTGTTAAGGGAACAGTAGGAGGAGAGTGCTGTTTCCAAGATGCTTTGGGCCTCTCCATGGGGGCGGCGGACTTGCAGGGCGCCGTGGAGGCCGGGAGGCCAGGAGAGACACTGTCCACATGGTCCAGGCTGCTGCCGACTTGGGGGTGTGGGTGTGGAGAGAGAGGAAGCCAGAGAGGTCAGGCCAAGAGTGGGGGGAGTTTGGGGCAGAGCTGAGCGGGACGTTTTAGGACTTTGGGGCTCTGTCTCCGAACCCCCATCAGTAACCCACCTGCATTCTGTTCTCTATGGGTTGTCTGGCAGTTACAACCGGAAAATGGCAGAAATCAGTCAGTACGTTTATTGAGCACCTGCTATGTGCCCAGTTGGCTACAGGCCCCCTTAGAGCTCTGGTCACAGGTGTCCAAGCTGCCATCTATGTGTCACCACCCCTCCAGCCCCAGATCTCAAGGACCAGGCAGGGCAGGCGGAGCCCTTTGTCCTCTCCTCCGAGCACGGGACAGGCAATGTCACAAGCTCTGTTTCGTCATGGTGATGACCCGAGTGGTGGTGATCATTTCTTTACGAGGCACGGTCGTCACTAGGCCTCACTGGTCCCCAGACTCGAGGCTACCTGGAAGGGATTCTGAGGCTGTGGGACAGCCCAAGGTCACACCTGTGCGTGCCCGTGAGTGTGCACGCTTGGGTGTGTGCTCGCCTGCCCTACGCTCTTGGCTTAGCGGCGAAGAGCTCTGGTGAGAATCTCTCTAGAAAGAGAAGGTCATAGAACTGAGCTGGAAAGGCCTTCTTCGCAGGGACCAGCTGCCGAGGCGCAGAGAGCAGGTGTGGGGAGTTGTGTCCCCTCGCTGCCGGCACGCTGCTCTGCCCGGAAGCATCAGCCCCCACATCGCGGTCCCACTGTGCTCCTGGTCTGAGTCAGGCTGCAGAGCTGCGGGAGGGTGGAAGGCGTCTGGCGGAGGGCAGGGTCAGGTACAGAACCGAGGAGGGGCAGGGTTGGCCCTGCACTGAGTGAGCCCCCTGGCCCGCAGGCGTGAAGGTGCTGTTCCGAGTGGGGCTAACGCTCGTGCGCCTGGCACTGGGCACCACAGAACAGCGCCTGGCCTGCCCCGGGCTCCTGGAGACCCTCGGTGCCCTGCGAGCCATCCCACCCACTCAGCTGCAGGAGGAGGTCTTCATGTCCCAGGTGGGTGCCCCCCGCCGCCTTGCCTTCCACAATGGCGCAGCCCCGGCTGCTCAGGTGGGGAAACTGAGTCACACAGCCAGAAGTCAGAGTGAGCCCCGGGGCCCAGTTCCTGTCCTCTGAGCAGCAGAAAAGCTGAAAACCCCAGGCTTCAAAGTAGCTTTCTACGGTTCCCTTAGTGAGTCTGGCTGTCAGTCCCTCAGCCCTCAGCCACTTCCTGGGGCTGTGTCCTGCCCGCCCTGTGGGGACCTCACGGTTTCCTGCCCCTCCCCCTCCCCCCCCCCCCCCCCCGGTCTGGGCACACTCACTACCAGCCACTCCCCACAGGTGCACAGCGTGGCCCTCTCTGAGCAGGACCTGCAGCGGGAAATCAGGGTCCAGCTGGCCCGGCTGCCCGAGTCCGCATCCGGGCCACCCCCCAGACCTCAGGCCCGCCTGCCTGGGGCCCAAGCCATCTTCGAGGCCCAGCAGCTGGCCGGGGTGCGAGGAGGCACCAGGCCCGAGGTGCCCCAAATCGTGGTGCAGCCCCCAGAGGAGCCCAGGCCGCCACGGCGCAAGCCCCAGACCCGAGGCAAGACCTTCCACGGGCTCCTGACTCGGCCCAGGGGTCCCCCTCTCGAGGGCCCCTCCAGGTCTCATCGAGGCTCCACCTCCTTCCTGGATACCCGGTTCTGAAGGTTCGACTTCTGAGGGCATCATGGACTCGGTGTCCCCGAAGCCCGATTGCCCGATGGGCTGATGCTCGCCTCAGAAACGGGCCCTGCACTTTACCGCTGGGGTCTGGCGTCTCCCTGGCCCGGGACTGTGCGGCGCGAGGACGAAGGCAGGCCGCGGAGTGCGGTGTCGCGGGCCCGGGTCCGCCGTTCTCCCGCGGAGCCATCCTGGTGCCCCCACCCTCGCAAACATGGAAGCGGGCGCCGAAGGAGTGTGGGGTGCAGGGCACCTGGCTGGGCTAGGGGACCCCAAAGGGCTCCTGGAGAGGCCTAGAATAAAGGCTCACTGAGCAGAAGCCTGGATGGATTTGGATGGAATGCTCCCCACCCCCTCCTCCTCCCACCCTCCCCACGCCCCCCTCCCCGAGTTCCCACGGGACACACCGCAGCTGCCCATTGGCTGCTGAAAGCTGTTTACCAGCCACAGGATCCAATGGGGAGCCACCTCGCCTAGCCTCTTGCGGGCAGGTAAGGCTCTGGCACCTGCGGGAGGAAGGGACCCCAAGTGGAGGCTGGGCTCGGAAGTGGGGGTCTATCTCCTACTCTTCCCCTCCTCCCAGGTTGGTTCAGGACCCCCAGGGGCTGGGGGACTCTAACCCAAGTCTGCCCCCCACTCATGGTCCTGTCTGGCTCTCAAAGACAGCCAGGCCAGAACAAAAGCCTACTGTACCAGGACAAAGGAGAAAGGTCCCACGGGCCCTTGCCCACCCCTAAAGCCCTGGTTGCGCCCCCTCGGGACTGCCACCATGGAAACTCCCTCCCACACTTGATAATTGCCCCTGTGGGTGCCTGGGGTACCCGTGACATGAGCCATCACCAGGACAACAGGGCAACAGGGCTGGCTCCAAGGCCGGCTTGTGTCCCTACAGTGCCTGTTCCAGGGTGCTTTGCCTCCCCGGGGGCCCGCCCCAGCAGGGGGAAGGGTGGCAGGGCATGGCAGGACTTTGGAGCAGTGGGAGAAAGCACCTGGACTCCTGTTTCCACGGTGGAATATTCAACCTGCGAGTCCCAGTGGCTGGGCTGGAACACTGGCCTGGCTGCTGATCAGAGCCCTGATTCGGAATGCTCTGGCGACAGGGCACTCGCTCTTACACATGTTCATTTCGTGCTTAGCATGTGCCTGGCCAGGCCCTGGGTCTCGGGCAGACCATCCCATACCCAGGGGAGCCTACTGCCGAGAGGAGGGAACATGGAGGTCCAGACCCAGGTCTGCAGAGTTTCCTGGGGGAAACTGAGGCTCGGGAGGGGAGGGCATTTAGCCAAGATCTCGCAGCATGTGGCAGACCCCAGGTTTACCCCCGCCTCCACATCAGCAGACATGAACCTGTCCCCTACAACTGGGCGCTCACCCAGGTCTGTCCTCCTGGGGATGCTCTCTCTCCTGCTCCCACCCACACCCTTGGCCCTGCCCCAGCCTGAGTCCCAGCCCCTTGGAATGTGGGGCAGCATCTGGGCCCTTGGGAGTTAAAGAGAACCTCCAGGGCCCTCCCTCCCTCATCCCTGCCCCACTAAAGTACCTGTAGCTTAAGTATAACCCACTTGCCCACACTTCCCAGAACCTTTTCTCGGATCCCCTCCCCCTCTGCAGGCAGCACTGATAACCTCACTAGAGAAAGGGGAAATGGAGTGCCCAGCCCAAGATCACCGTTAGGGGTTAGAGCCACTAGAGTTCAGGTCTTTGTGCCTTCTGGACAATACCTTAGCTTTAGGGCATCAAATGCAGTCCAGGCTCTGCAGCAGGTAGGGTCGGGGGACCTACCCCTGGAGTCAGCTCCTAGACTCCCTGCCCTCCAAGGGCTCACTCTTCTGCTCGGAGGGTGGGGAAGCAGGAAAGCAGCAACCTCAGCCCAGGTCCGGGAATCTATCATGAGGCTGGGGGGGGGGGGGCATGGTGACAGTGGGTCCCACTGGTCATAGACCCTAGGGGCAAATGCTCTCTGGCAGGACTCCTCCAGCTAGGGCTGAATCAATGCCTTTTCTGCTCAGGGAAGCATTTTCTGGGCAGGTGCCATTATCAAACATCTATGTGGGGACCCTGAGGTGGGTAGGGTGTGGGGGTATCAGACCAGAAGAAAACTAGCTCCCTCCTCGTGTGAACACTTTTCTGTACACATTGTCCTCCTAAGGCTGTGCTAGCCCCTACAGCACCGTGTGCTAGTTGGGAAAAGACAGCTCTTCTCCAGCCACATGCAGCCCTATGTGGCAGAGGGGAAGTGACCACTTTCAGCTGGGAGCTTTTGTGCAGTGAGCAACCTGAACAACCATACTCAGCAAACCTGGCAGTCCCAGCTCCCGACAAACCTGCTTGGAAGGGGGGCTCGGGAATCTGATGGCACTCAGTCTGCTGGGACTGAAGCTGGGATGGCACCCAAAGATGTCCATTGGCCTGGGTCAGCCCCGGGGACAGGAGTGGGGGCTAAGCAAAAAAGTGGAAAGACAGGGGCTCCTGGCTGGCTCCATTGGAAGAGCATGCAACTCTTGATCTCGAGGTTGTTGAGTCTGAGTCCCACGTTAGGTGTAGAGATTACTTAAAAATAAATAAATACACTTTTTTAAAAAGCAGAAGGGCAGATGGATCCCCACCTTGTCGTGGGGAAGGGTGCGTGGTCTCTATCTTGCACTCCCACGCACCCCAGACAGTCCCCATCCCCACACTGTCCGGAAGCCAACTCAGACTCCCTGCAAAGTCCCTGTATAGGAAATGTCCTCTCGATGTCTGAGCTCAATTTTCTCCTATAGATAATGAGATAAAAGCTCCCACCCCAGCCCCAAGATCGCTCTCTGTGCGGTGTGTACACACTCTGGTGGATGGAAGACCCCGGCTCCACCTCTCACCAGCAGCGTGATCAAGACCTGAGCTGAGATCAAGAGCGGGACACATGGGGTGCCTGGTGGCTCAGCCTGTGGAACGTCTGACTCTTGACTTTAGCTCAGGGGCTGCGGGATCGAGCCCTGCATCTGGCTCCAGCTCAGCCTGGAGTCTGCTTGAGATTCTCTCTCACCCTCTGCCCCCACGCTTGTGCACACTCTCTGTCTAAAATAAAGAAGATCTTAAAACAACAACAACAAAAGAGTCAGACTCTTAATCCACTGAACCACCCGGGGGCCCCCAGAAACGGAATCTAAAACAAGGATCAGGACTCACCTGCCAGCACTAGTTAGGTCACCTGATAGACCTCTGCCATCCCCTAAAGGAAGGCGAACTTGCAAAACCCAACCTGCTGTTTTGCCCATACAACTTCCTAGTCCTTGCTCCCTTCTGCCTATAAGGCTTTCACTCTGCACGGCGCCTCAGGGCTCCTTCCTCTCTCTGCTAGATGGGCTGCTGCCCAGTATGTGAATTGTTGAGTAAAGTCAATCAAATCCCTAACATCTACTCAGTTGAATTTCGGTTTCTAACTCTTGTTAAGGGCCTAAGCTCATGCTTCTTGATGACATCTGTGTCCCCCGTTTCCACCGGTGGGATCGCGGTGGGGCTCAGGCTACCCATGCGGCAAGAGAGTGGACTTCTCTAGTGGCCACACCTCATTCCAGGGAGGGCGTCGAGCAGCCTGCCCTGGAAAGCTGTGTGGGGAATGTGGGCTGGGCTGGACGGACGCTGGATGAATCATTTCTCCCCTCTGAGTCCCTTCAGTGGTAGACAGGGGTGGGTCCTCTGTACAGCCAAAGCCGCCACCTCAGCCCCCACAGATGCCACGGGACCCCCAGCCCAGAAGGTTCTCAGGGACAACCATGGAGTCTCTAACTCGGAGACAGGCAGGGAGAAGCTGTGGGTTTAAGGCTGTAAGTTGGGGGAATTGTAATCACAGGCTACGTGTGGTGCGTGTGCAGGGGACCCTGTACTAACCCTCCCCACAGCCCTGAGAGATGGGAACTAGCCCCGTTTTAGGCAGGAGGAGACTGAGGTTCAGACCAGGAAGGGGAAGTGCCCAGGTCCCACAGTTGGCGCTAGGATTGACACCTGCCTCCCGTGACACTCAAGGAGAGGGTGTGAGTCCCTGAATTTGTGGTCGTGAGCCGGGTCTCTTGAGGTGTTTTCTGTGAGTGCTTGGGTAAGGGAACCTGGGGCAAGGTATGTGTCTTGGGGAGACTGGGTGTCACTGCAGGCACGTCCAGCAGACGTGGGTGTCAATAGGCAAGACAGACCAGGTACACACCCCTTTTCCTGGGCTCACATCCACTGGAACCCTGAAGCATGGGCACCCCCTTCCCTCTTGGCCCCCTGCAGGGCAGAGGGTCTCCCGGGAAACTGGGCCTGCCCTTGTGGGGTCCTCTTACTGACTGATCCCCACTCTGACAGGGGCCAGGAGAGGTGAGGCAGGAGCCCCACAGACGTACAGGGATCCCTGTCCCACCGGGCCTTTCTGGGAGAGTCTGGCTAAGGCACAGTGCTCATGGCTGAGGCCGGCTGCTGGGGGCTGGGTGTGCTGGGGCGCCCAGGACTCCATCCAGGGGCAGGACTCCAGATCCTGTGTCCTGACTGATCTCCTGGCCACCCCACCCCCAAAGGCCAAGGGCAGCCCTGACACCCCTCTCTGCCCTCTCGTGCTCTCCCCCTCCCCTCCTCCTCTGTACGGCTCCCTTTCTTCCATCCCTCTTCCATTCCGGACTCTGTCTCTGTCCCTCTGTCCCTCTGTCCCTCGTCGCCACAGCCTTGTGGCTGTGATCCTCTGTTTCCCTTGGTCTGCCCTCCCTCCCTGGCTCCACCCTGCAGCCCAGGTGTCGGGCTGGGTGGCGGGTGTCTCCACCGGAGCGGTGGGGCGGCCGGAGGGGGTGCCGGCCGGGCCCCGCGCCGCCCCCGCCCCGCACTGGGCATGCCCCGGTCGCTTCTATATAAAGCGGCGCCGCCCGCTCCCGCTGTGCCGCCGCCACTGCCGCCGCCAAACCCCCGCCGCTGCGCGCCGCCCGCCTGCCCCGCCGAGCCGCTGCAGCCCTCCAGGTACCCCGGCTCCAGCCCGCGCCCCCGGGAGAGCCAGGGAGGGGGGCCAGGGGCCGCGGGGACTCAGCGCGCCCCCCGCTGGAAGGGCGGGGTGCTAGGACCCCAATGGGGCCTGGCGCAACCCGCAAGGCTTGAGCTCTGGGGGCGGGGGCAGACCCCCCGGGGTCCGGGCCGCAGAAATCCCACAGCCTCCTTGGAGTGGGGGTGGGGCAGCCTTGGACACCTGCCAGGGTCAGGACACCCGGGGCCTCGGCAGTCACTTCTCTGTTCCAGAGTCTTAGGGGCTGGGCAATGGGGTGCAGACCACGCTGCCCTGACTCCCTCCTTTGTCTCTCTCTGTCTCTGCCATCAGTCTCTCAGCCACTGCACCTGTAAGATGGTGAGTCTCCTCTGCTACTTTCCCTCAAAGGGCCCAAGCCGCTTGTCAGAGGGAGGGCCCAGAGGGCAGCGTTTGGCACCCAAGAGCCTCACCCTGGGGGCTCCCCTGTGCAGACAGCTCAGACCTATGGCCCCCGGTGCGTGGGCCAGGCACTTCCGGCTCCCCCAGCAGCCCCCGGGGACAGGCACAGGTGGTCCCCTTCGGCGGTCATTCATTCCACAACACCCCTCGAGCCCCTGCTATGCACCTGACACCATTCCAGGCTTGGGGACATAGCAGTGAGAGCACGGTCTGGGCTCTCAGGGGACGCACACCTTCTTCTTTTTGGAACACACTTTCTAAGAGAAGGCACGAGGCTCAGAATTTGGAACCGGTCAGCCTGGATTTGAGCCCAGGTCTCAGGCGCAGACGTGCCCTCCCGGCCGCAGCACACTGCATCCCCGTGACTGAAGGCTAAGCCTCACCGGTCTCGTGGGGTGGGACGGGGCAGACACCAGACCCCCCCCCAAGGCCAAAGAAACCTTGTCACTTAGCCAAGGTTGCTCAGACTGTCCCCCGGAGGATAAGCCCACTACTGTCCCCACCTATGGTCACACAGAGTCTGAGTAGCCTCATTGGGAGTTAGCCTGCCTCAGAGAGGGGCAGGGGTGCAAAATGCCGTCCAAAGAAAGCATTTCGGTGACTCAGAACATCTGAAAATGGCACCGGCTTTTTCCCCTACCAGTGCCCTGCACAGGGCCAGCCACACAGTAGGTCCTCAAGGCCTACCCGGGTGGCCATGGGACAGCTTCGTCTACACATTCAGGTCTCAGCAGAGCTCCACGATGGTGATAGACAGGTTACCGAGGCCGGAGGGGAATGAGCAGCTCAAGCGATTGCTTGGTTCTTTCATATGTTTTCAATCCGTGTTTGCTGAGCAGCTATGGTGTGCTAGGACTGCTTCAGCGAACAAAACAGACCAACACGTACGTCTAGTCCTACGAACCGAGCTAGGACAGACCTCAGCGTGGGATGGGGGGCAGTGGTCCAGCCAGCGGCACATGGCTTTCTACCCTCCCCCCCAGCCCCCCTGGAGCACTGTACCTGGAGTTTACAAAGCACCCCTACCTACATGTTCCTGGTGACAGGCCTTCACCCCCTAATCCAACGCCATCCCCTCCTGGTTCCCAGGACAGTGTCTGCCCTGAACATAGCCCAAGGTTAGGGGTGTGGAGGGCTTATACCCTTGAGTGACTTAATGGGCCCTTTGCTCGATCTACCCCAGACCCACCACTTCTGCCCCTCTCAGCTCTCCCTGGATCCGCTGGGTCCCGACTGGGACTGCCCCCTGGGCTCCAAGGACCTGGAGGAAGACGAGGGTCCATGGGGAGGAGGCTCTGGCCTGCCGCCCCCAGGCTGCTTCCCTGGCTCCTGGCGCCAGGACGTGGGCCTGGACTGCAAGGGCTCCCTCGAGGGGGCGGAGGCCCGGGCCTGGACTGTCTACGGCTACAGCCTCCTGCAGAGCTGTCTGCAGCAAGCTGGCCTTCCGGAGACCCAGGACCGCAGCCAGGTGCCCCGCACAGGTGCCCAGGGGCTCCAGGGAGGGGGGCGGCCCTGGGGGGCGGGGAGGAGATGCCCTCAGCCCAGCCTGCTTCCCATCCCTGTCAAGGTCAGCCCCTTCCCCCAGGCTCTGGCTGGATCTGAAGCCAGGGAGGCAAGGCCAGTTAACCTCGGGCAGGCAAGCATTGTTTCAAAGGGCATCTGGCACCGGTAAAGTCAGAGATCAAGGCTTCCCTCCTGTCCCCAGAAGACCCAGCCGTGGGATTTGTAATGTAGGTTCTGTGGAGTTGGAGCTCCTATAGACGGGTTTTGGGAGCTGTGTGGAAGCCGCTAACAGTTGGGACCCAAAACTGCTTCCCGGCTTTATCAGTGTTATTTGTATTGATTTTTATATCTGTTCTATAGATCGGGTGGCCACAAAAGTTCTGTGGGGACACAGGGTTCCCAGCTAGAATACATGAAAATCACAGACTGGGAAACTGAGGCACAGGGACATTTCCCCCCTCTTCCCACCCCCAGCAACTGCACTGCATGGGGGCCACGGGTCACAGAGAAAGTCAATGTCAGAGCCCAGGCTAGAACCCAGGTCTCCAGTCACTCAGGCTCCAGTACCTTCCAGGCTAGCTAGAGAGAGGAGGGAGCCAGCCTCACCGGGGCAGGATGGGCAGGCAGCTTCCCTTTCCCTTTCCAGCCCTTTTCAGCCGACACAGGTCAGACGGAGGGACAGGGACGAGGGACGGGGTGGGGGGGGGGCATGGGGAGGGCAGGGCTATGGGGCAGGGAAGGGTAGGCAGAGAGATCGCAGGGGGAGCCCCTCTTGAGCTTGGCCATGTTCTCCCCGCCCCCACCCCCCCAGGCTGCCCTGGTGCGGAGGTGACCTTATGCATTCTGGGATCCCCCAGCACCTTTCTGTCTGTGCTCCTGGAGGGTGGGGTCCAGAGCCCGGGTGAGTACGTGCCCATGTTCCTCCACCCGCTCCTACAGAAAGGGCAGCCCTCGCCTGGCCCGGCCACATCCCGAAATACCCACTGACCCTGGCAAGTGCCTGCATTCCACTGGGCCAGCTGCCACGCTCTGAGTGGGGGTGGGTTCCGGGAGTAGCTGCCCCCCACTACCCAGGGCCCCGGGCTGGAGGTGGAGGGCATGGAGGCATTAAGCCTTCCCTGGCCAGCAACCCTCTTCCCTCTGCCCACAGGAAACATGCTCCTCTGCCTGTCCCCTGCTTGGCTGACGAAGGTGCCAGCACCCGGGCAGCCGGGCGAGGCGGTCCTGCTGGTCTCTAAGGCTGTGAGCTTCCACCCAGGGGGCCTGACATTCCTGGATGACTTTGTCCCCCCACGCCGAGCCACCTACTTCCTGGCGGGCCTGGGGCTGGGACCTGGCCGGGGTCGAGAGGCAGCTGAACTTGCCCGTGACCTGACCTGCCCCACGGGAGCCTCGGCTGAGCTGGCCCGGCTGCTGGAGGACAGGCTGTTGACAAGGCGACTGCTGGCTCAGCAGGGTGGTGTGGCCGTGCCAGCGACCCTGGCTTTCACCTATAAGCCACCGGCCCTGCTGCGGGGAGGGGAGGCCAGCCCGGGCCTACGGCTGGTGGAGCTGAGTGGCAAAGAGGGCCAGGAGACACTGGTGAAGGAGGAAGTGGGGGCTTTTCTGCACTCTGGTGCCCTGGGCGATGCCCTGCAGGTAACAGGCTCCCGCCTCTGAGGTCTGTGCAGATGCCAGCAGGATGGGACGCACGGATGGTTACCCAGTCCTGCTGCGAAGTTGTCCCCAACTTTGAGCCCTCCTGCTGGCATCTCTCTCTGTGGCAATCCCCTCCCTCCTTACCTCTGTTTACACACTGGATCCTCTGGTACCCCACAGGTTCATGGGGTGGTAAGGAGGCCTCCTTCCCCTCCCCGTTGCAGGTGGCCGTGAAGCTCAGTGGCTGGCGCTGGCGGGGGCGGCAGGCCCTGCGTGTGTACCCGCGAGTGGAGCTGGGCGCAGTGGCGGACACGGTGCTGGCGCTGCTGGAGAAACTGGAGGAGGAGGAGAGTGTCCTGGTGGAGGCTGTGTGCCCACCTGCCCGACTGCCCTTTCCAGGTGAGAGCCCCCTGGGCCAGCCAGCAGCGGGAGCTCGGCTCACCCTCCCAGCGGCTCTGTGCCGGGCTCAGGCCTCACCGTCTTTCTCCAGGCAGCCCCCCACCTGGCCCTGAGCTGGCTGTGCGGATCTGCGCTGTGGTCTGTCGGACACAGGGTGACAGGCCCCTGCTGAGCAAGGTGAGCCTGGCCCAAGTTTAGATCCTGACCCCGCCGCCACACCCCAGCCCAGCCCTCATGAGGGGCTGAGGGCCCCCAGGCAGAGAGAAGACATAACCTCTGGGGGGAGTCCTGGTGGTCTCTAGGAAGACTCCTGGGTCTGACACTTTTCCCCTGCCTTTCCACCCTTCCTACCTCAGGAGCCCTGCCTGGTACCAGGTACCAGGGCCCAGGGCTGAATCCTCTTTCCAGGGAGCTCTTACCCACAGAAGAGGCTGACCCAGGGTCCCTGAACTGCCCGTGTCTGGAGTCCTGTAGAAGGGGCCTCCACGCTGGGGAACTCAAGAAAGCTTGGGGACCCTCCTGGGGACACAGCTCTGAGCCAACCTGAGGCAGAGTCTCTCAACCCTGCCCTCATGGAGGTCTGGGGTGGGGGGCACATCAGGGTGGCACAGGTCCCCAGGCCTGCAGGAGCTAGGAACAAGCGTGTTTGGAACCTCCAAGGAGCAGAGAGACCCCAGCGCAGGTGGAAGCCTGGGGAGAGTCCCCTTAGGGTCTAAAGGACCAGAGGGGCAGGTGGCGGGGAAAGTGGTTTGCGCAGCGGAAGTCACAGAGGCCTGGGCCACTTGAATGTCCAATGAGAGGTCTGGCCTGGGTCTCAGCACAAGGGTAGGTGTGCAGGGGCAGGGGGTGGCGGGTGCATTAGTCCTGGGCCGGCTCCTCCTGGGCCCACACCCTCAGCCACACCCTGCCCAGGTGGTGTGCAGCGTGGGCCGTGAGGACCGGCCTCTGCGGCACCAGAGCTCCTTGCCACAGACGCTGGAGGTGGCACTGGCCCGGTGCGGCCTGGGTGAGCCGGGGCAGGTGGCGGCCGTGCGACAGCGCGTCAAGGCGGGGGCCGAGGCCGCGCTGGCCGCAGTGCTGGCCCTGGAGGCCGGCCTGAGCGCGGAGCAGCGCGGCGGGCGCCGGGCCCGCACGGACTTCCTCGGTGAGTGCGCACCGCCGGGGGCGGGGACCGGGGGGCCGTGGGGGGCCGGACGGCAGCCCGTGCTGAGCCCGCGCCCCCGGCCCGGCCCAGGCGTGGACTTCGCGCTGACGGTGGAGGGCCGCGCGCTGACCCCCGTGGCCCTGGAGCTGAACGGCGGCCCGTGTCTGGAGGCGTGCGGCGCGCTCGAGGGGCTGTGGGCCGCGCAGCGCCCGCGGTCGGCGGCGGAGGAAGCGGCGGCCGCGCCGCTCGTGGAGACCATGCTGCGGCGGTCCGCGCACTACCTCATGGAGGGCAAGCAGCTGCTGCTGATCGGCGCCGGCGGCGTCAGCAAGAAGTTCGTGTGGGAGGCCGCGCGCCGCTACGGGCTCAAGGTGGGCGGGGCGAGGGGCGGGGCCGGCGCGGAGTCCCGGCCCCAGTGGCGGAGGCCGCGCCCTGGGCGCGGGAGCGGAGAAGGCGTTGGGGCGGGGCCAGCCTCTCTTGGGGCGGAGCCTGCGCTGGGCGGGCCCAATGGGGGCTCTAGAGCCCGGAGTAGGGCCGGGGCCCGCTGCCCCGCCCAGGTTAGAAATCTAAACTTTTTTTTTTTTTTTTAAGATTTTATTTACTTATTTGACAGAGAGGGACACACCGAGAGAGGGAACACAAGCAAGGGGAGTGGGAGAGGGAGAAGCAGGCTCCCCACCAAGCGGGGAGCCTGATGCGGGGCTGGATCCCAGGAGCCTGTGATCAAGACCTGGGCGGAAGGCAGACGCTTAACGACGGAGCCACCCAGGCGTCCCAAAACTTTTTTTTTTTTAAGATTTTATTTAGTTTTTGAGAGAGAGCGAGAGTGAGAGAGCACAAGCAGCGGGTGGAGGGGAGCAGCAGAGGGAAAGGGAGAAGCCGAGCTCCATTCCAGGACTCCCAGATCACGTCCTGAGCAGAAGGCAGAGGCTTAACTGACGGAGACACCCAGAAGTTTAAACTCTTTTTGGCTTCTGGTCGAATTCTGTCCCAGCCCGGTGAAACAAGACCTCGGGGAGAGCACAGAGCCCTCCAGGGGCAAAAAGAGCCCAGCGCAGACGGGCAGGAGGGGCGGGGGGGCCGTCATTCAGGTTTCCTACCAGAACCAGGACCTTGAATGCTGGGCTAAGGAGCCTGACCCCATCCTGCAGGAAGGGCAGGCCCCTGGGGGTTGAATTCCTGAGGGCACGAGAAGGGTGCTGGGGAGCAGCTTACAGATCCTGAATCAAGTTCACAGCAGTGGCCTCACATTAAAGACTCTGAAGCCATGCCGGCAGAGTAGATGTTCTCATCCGCTATCAAACAGATAAGAAAACACAAGCCAGGTTCTTCCTGGCCCTAATCTACCACAGTGGCTTCCTCTTCCCTCTTCCACGGTACAACAGCACCCCCTTGGGAATTCACCCTTCCAGCCATTCCCATGCCTCTTCCCTCCCTGCCTTGCACATCGTGCTCTCCACTTGGAATGTCTTTCCCCTCCTCATGCTGCCAAGTGTTACGGTGCTCCCAGCCACGCTCCCGTCTCTTCAGGAGCACCCTCTGCCCTGGGAACCAGCTGCTTTCGGTCTGTGTCCCCCCAGCGGGCAGTGAGATTTGGCGTGCAGGGCCCCACTGGATTCCTCCATGGGCACCCCCAGGGTCAGAACTGTTTGGGTGAATGACAACCAAGAGGATGATGTCCCAAGACACCAGGCCACCTGTCTCAATTCCCAACCCTGGTAGTTTCCCTACAAGCTCTGGTCAGAGAATGAGCCCACGAGCCCCCCCCCCCTTTGCTCTAGCCCCCTCCTGCCCAGATCACACCCTCTTCCTCCTACCACCTTCTTTCCTCTGGCTGAATCTTACTCAGCTCCCCACCTAAGCAGCTGCCTCCTCTCCCCTCCAGGCTGGGCTGGATGTGCCAGCTCGGCACCTGCCATTTAGTCAGTCATCCATATATTTTTTGAGCCCCTAGAACTGGCAAGTCTGTCTCCCCTGCGGGCCCAAACCATGCTCTAGGCCCCATCCGATCGCCCGCAGCATGCAGCACGGGCTGAGCTGGATGTGTTGGGCCCTGGTGGTTTCCGCAGCTGCACCTGGTGGAGTCGGACCCCAACCATTTTGCGTCCCAGCTGGTGCAGACTTTCATCCACTTCGATGTGACAGAGCACCGGCGGGATGAAGAGAACGCCCGGTCGCTGGCGGAGCTGGTGCGGGCCCGTGGCCTACAGCTGGATGGCTGCTTCTCCTACTGGGACGACTGCCTCGTGCTCACGGCCTTGCTCTGCCAGGAGCTGGGGCTCCCCTGCAGCCCCCCGGCTGCCATGCGCTTGGCCAAGCAGAAGAGCCGCACCCAGCTGCACCTGCTGCGCTGCCACGGGCCCCCTTGGCCCGCGCCCTCCCTGCACGCCGTGCCCTGCTGCCCGCTGGAGAGCGAGGCCGACGTGGAGAAGGCTGTCCACCAGGTGCCTCTGCCCGGCGTCATGAAGCTGGAGTTCGGGGCGGGCGCGGTGGGTGTGCGGCTGGTGGAGGACGCGCCACAGTGCCACGAACACTTTTCCCGGATCGCCCGCGACCTGCAGGGGGAGGCCGACCACCCCGGCATTGGGCTGGGCTGGGGCAACGCCATGCTGCTGATGGAGTTCGTCGAGGGCACCGAGCACGACGTGGACCTGGTGCTGTTCGGAGGGCGCCTGCTGGCCGCCTTCGTCTCCGACAACGGCCCCACGAGGCTGCCTGGCTTCACGGAGACGGCAGCCTGCATGCCCACCGGGCTGGCCCCGGAGCAGGAGGCCCAGCTGGTGCAGGCAGCCTTCCGCTGTTGCCTGGGCTGTGGGCTGCTGGACGGGGTGTTCAATGTGGAGCTCAAGCTGACCGGGGCTGGGCCGAAACTGATCGAGATCAACCCCCGCATGGGCGGCTTCTACCTGAGAGACTGGATCCTGGAGCTCTATGGTGTGGACCTGCTGCTGGCGGCAGCGATGGTGGCCTGCGGCCTGCGGCCTGCCTTGCCCACCCACCCACGGGCCCGTGGCCACCTGGTGGGGGTCATGTGCCTGGTGTCCCAGCATCCGCAGGTGCTGAGTTCCACCGCCAGCCGCGAGACCCTGCAGGCTCTCCACGACCAGGGCCTGCTGCGCCTCAATTTGCTGGAGGAGATCCTGGTGCCGGGCCAGTACGAGGAACCCTACTGCAGCGTGGCCTGTGCTGGGGAGAGCCCGGCTGAGGCTCGCCTCCGCCTGCTGGGCCTCTGCCAGGGTCTGGGCATCGATGGGCCCCACTACCCGGTTGCCCACTTCCTGTCCCACTTCAAATAGTGCCTCTCTCTCCCCGGACCCCTGCCCCAACCCTGGCCTGGCCTTCTCCTACGCCTCATGGCTGTTCCAGAGTGTCAAAGCCATTTGACACGAAGGCCTCCCGAGCTTAAGGGTCATAAAAGAAAGTATGGCAGGGGGGCCACTGGCCCCTCTTGCTGTCAGTTCAGCCCAAATGCCCCAGTCCTGCCCCACGAGTCTAGCCACGGAGAAGCAACAACAGCTGTGCACGCGCACACACGCACACCACAGGGAGGTGGGAATGGGCCCAAACTTAGCCCCTCTTTGGCATCCCTCCATGTCTGTCTCTCTTCCTGCACCCTGCAAGAAGAGAGAAGCTGGCTGGCCTCTGGCCTTGGACAAATCCCACAAAAACCTGAGATGAAACGGCCTGTCCCCAACCCTCATTTAGCAAATCCCAAGATATTTCTAGAGCCCGCTGACAACTTTTGGCAGTGCCCTGCCTGCCTCGTTTGGCCTGAGCAGTAGAAGCTGGGGACCTGGGATCAGCAGGAACCATCTCCTCTCCAGGTAGACACCATTGTCCCATTCTACAGATGAGGAAACAGGCTCAGACAGGAACAATCACTGCCTCAAGGTCATACCACAGTAGCTGGGGCGTCAAGGGACAAGCTACAAGGTCCAGGTTTCCACTTTTACTAAGTCTTATGTGCCCGCTCCACTCCTAAACCGCACTCAGCTCCCTGCCCTCATTCATATGTGGCCTTAAGATGAGGGAACGCCCCCTCCCAAGCAGCGCCCGCCTTCTCCACCAAGCTTCGGTGCATTGGCCTCTGGCATAACTAACCAGCACTGGCAGAGGAAAGTCTGCACTCCCTTCCTGATTCAGGGGAGTCTGTCTCAATAACTCTGCCCCTGTGCAGCCCGGGAGTTGTGGCCAGCTCCGCAAGCATCCCTCTCCAAATAAAGGCTTATGAACTAATGAAAGGTCTGGCATCTGTTCTCGAGACTTGGACAACTCCCCTCAGACTCAGCTTGATGGGAATTGGGGAAGAGAGGAGGGAGAGGTGGCTAAGGGATACTTGTACCTCTGACGCTAAGGATAAACACCATACTGGCCAGGCCTCTGTGCTGACCATGAGCAGGGGCCTGCCGTGGTCACTCACAACGGTACCCAAACCTGAGGGTCTCTGGAGGGTGGAATTACAACCAGAGGGCCACATCCAATCAAATAACCCTCCTCCAGCCTGGAGACTCCTGAGTTCTGTCCAACTGAGTTCATATTTAGCCTCCCCATCCAGCTGGAATGCACATCCAGACAGCCTCCAACAACAGTCAGAACTCTATCCAAGACCTAACGCAGCCCAAATTCACCCCTGCAGAGCCCCATTCAACGAGAATCCATATTCATATCTAAAGTCACAGGCCAGGTTTGGTGTATTCATTTATTTGTTATCTTAACAAAGTTTTATTAAGTGCCTATTCTGTACCAGGTAGCAAGATGACTAAATGTACTTAAACTGGCAACGTAGCAAACTCCAGCACAAACCCATTATTTACAGGTGGGTCCGTGAGACCCAAGAACCTGGCAAAAAAGCCCAGCCGTGACCTGAACAATCACCCAGTAAATGCTCTGATACAGGGTCCTTGAGACAGGTGTCACATTAGGAAGACTGTGATGCAGTCGTCTCTCAGGGGCGAACAGAGAGACGCGACCCGCTTTTCGCCACCCAGCCGGCGCCCAGCCACTCAGCTGCCGCACTGCTTTAACAGGGGTGGGGATAAAATTTACACCCATATCTGCATGTGTTTCTGTCCCATCCAAACTCAAACTCTCCCCAGAACCAAGATGAGCGCCTTCCACGCCGCCCTTGTCCCGTGCCGCTTCCGGGAAGCCGTGCTGGGAAGAGTGAGGGTCCGGTCAACGGATGTTAAACCACCTTCAGCAGCCCGGCGCTGTGCAACTACAGTTCCCGAGAGGCCTTGCGCCGGGCGCCATCTTTCCGCCCCGCCCGACTAAGCGGCCAGCCGGGGTGGGAGGGAGGGCTCATGCGTCATCGGCGCGCGCGGCCGCGGTCGCGGAATGATAACATACGACTTCCCCCCACCCCGCCCCCCGGGCTGTCAGTCTGAGCGCGGCCAAGCACGGGCCTAAGGGCCCGCCGGGCCGGCGCCGCTATGGCGGCCGTGTTTGACCTGGACCTGGAGACGGAGGAAGGCAGCGAGGGTGAGCCAGAGTCGAGCCCCTCGGTGAGTGGTCCTCCCGGGCGCGGCTCGATCCCGGAGCCGATCCCATCCTCCAGGCGGTGGAATGGCCCTGGCTTCCCCCAGCCAGAGCGTCTCAGAGCCCGGCCCCTGTTAAGCTCTGACCCACCCTCACTCACCCCGACCTGTCTTCCAGGCCCCAGCCCTTATCCTGGTTCTCCCTTTTCTGCTCTCCGCCTCTCCTCACTAGTGCTGGTCCATCGCCCGCCAGTTCCCATTCCTGACCCCTCCTCTCCTGGGCCAAGTAGTCCAGCTTGAGGCGGGGTTGGGCGGGGGTGGGGGTGGGGGGGAATCCCGGGGCCTTCCTTGGCTCTTACCCCTCGGTTTCTCACAGGACGTGTGTCCCCTTGCCGAGTCGAGGGCGGCTGGCCTGGAGTGAGTGAGGGTTGTGTTGGGGGAGGAGGGTATGGGCTGGGGAGGGAGACACGGGGAGTCCTGGAGCCTTGCCCCCTTTAACTCTTGTGTCAGTAGGCCTGTGGGACGCTGTGAGGAGGTGGAGCTGACCGAGACCAGTGTGAACCTGGGCCCTGAGCGCATCGGGCCCCACTGCTTCGAGCTGCTGCGTGTGCTGGGCAAGGGGGGCTATGGCAAGGTACTGGCCCTCCGTCCTCCCTGGTCTCCCTGCCCCAGTCTTGCAGCAGCAAAGGGTCTCAAAACGAATTAGACTTAGAAATCAGCCGAGCCTCCATAGAACGCTGAGGTAAAAACGTAAAGGAGGGAAAGACAGATCCTCTCAGAATCAGACTTGACATCTTTACTGCCCCACCCTTGGGTGGGCCTCGGCCTCTGGGTCTCAGTCCCAGAGCGTCAGGGTGGAGCTTTTTGAAGGAAGGATGTGGAGAGGGAGGTTGATCCTGTCTCCCCTGCCCTACAGGTGTTCCAAGTGCGAAAGGTGCAAGGCACCAACTCGGGCAAAATATATGCCATGAAAGTCCTGAGGAAGGTGAGTCATGTGTTCAGCCAACACATCCTTGCTTGGTGGCCACCATTCTCCAGGCACGACTTCAGGCTTCTGGAAGATGGTAGTGAACACGGTGGAGGACCTGGCCCCTGGCTTGGGCATTGGCTGGTTTATTGTCAGTTGTGGTTATGTTGTTTTGCAGTAATTCCCAGCCGTGGGCAATTTTGCCTGTATGTTTCTGAGTCACAACTAAATAAATAGGGGCGCTACTGGCATCCAGTGGGTAGAGGCCAGGGCTGCTGTTCAACATCCTGCAATGTACGAGACAGCACCCACGGCAAAGAATTATCTGCCCGAAATGTCATTCCTGCCAAGTGAAGAGATACCCCTAGAGGATAAATCAGTCCTTGAGAAGAATGACCACTGGTAGCAGGATTACGGAGAGATAGAATGGACTGATAAATGGTGGCGGAAGGGTAATGGCAGGAGGGACTAAAGGAGCCCAAAGTGCCCGTTTTCTGATTGATCCCCGCCTCTTCAGGCCAAAATTGTGCGCAACGCCAAGGACACAGCACACACGCGGGCTGAACGGAACATTCTAGAGTCAGTGAAGCACCCCTTCATTGTGGAACTGGCCTATGCCTTCCAGACTGGTGGCAAACTCTACCTCATCCTCGAGTGCCTCAGTGGTATGAGCGGGGGCCCAGCCAGGGAACCAGGGCCAGGGAACCAGCCAGGAAGCACTGGGAGCTCTGGGGGAAGCCCAGAGAGATGTGGTGTGTAGAATGGCTAGGGGGCCCCCACACCCATCCATCCATGTGTCTATCCGTCCCTTCATTCATTCATTCAGCAAACGTCTGTCCAGCACCTATTGTGTCCCTCACCTGTATTGGGGGTGGACGGGAACGGCGGGAGTTTGTACGGGAATCCAGTGGCTTGTTTTGTCCATTTCCACTACCCGTTCATGGCCCGTTCCTCTCTCCTGCGTGCCCTGTGTCGAGTCGGGTCCCAGATCCTGCTGGTTCATTCTCGGCAGTGTCCTCCATCCTCTTCACTCTCCTGAGGGGAGGGCAGGGGTCAGGTTTCCTAACTGGGCCTGAGGCCTTCAGCTCACTTTCTTCCATGAACTCCCAGGCTCGTCGTCTCAGCACAGGAGTTGTCCCCGACGCTCCTACTCACAATCACACGGCTCCTTGTAACTGCCCCGATGAAGCCTGGCCGCCTTGGCCTGGTGCCCCCTGTTGGCCATGAAGCAGTTGGGGCCCACTTCCCTCCAGGTCCTATCTGCACAGATGAGCCCTGTGAGCTGCAGTCCCCATGTCCCTCTCAGTGCCCCCTTGATTCTCACTGTTACCGCGGACTGCGTCCCCTCACGTTGGGAGTCATTTTGCCTCCTCTGTGAGATTTTTTGCACTAAGCTCTTGGAGCCCTTGCCTTGGTCTGGCCTATTAGAGCACCTGTGTGCATGTCTGTCTCCCCATTAGACTGAGCATCCTGAGGGCAGTGGCTGGGTCTCTTCATCTCTGTGTCCCCAGCTTCGCCCAGCACAGGGCCAGACACCGAGTAGGCGTCGGTAGATGTTTGCTGAATTGAATTGAGTCCCCACGGCAGCTCTGTGAGGCAGGTAGGGCCGGAATTATGAGTCCCACTTTCCCCAAGAAGAAACCGAGACTCCGAGAGCAAAGGTGCTGGTTCCCAGCACACAGCTGCTGACGTGTTTGTGTCACAGGCGGTGAGCTCTTCACGCATCTGGAGCGAGAGGGCATCTTCCTGGAAGACACAGCCTGGTAGGTGGTACTTCCTGCCTCTCTGGAGGGGCTGCAGGGATTCCCCTCACCCCGAGCACAGCCCCACGCCTACCCTTGCCTTCACCCTGTCCTCTCTCTGCAGTTTCTACCTGGCGGAGATCACACTGGCCCTGGGCCACCTGCACTCCCAAGGCATCATCTACCGGGACCTCAAACCTGAGAACATCATGCTCAACAGCCAGGGTGCGCATGTGTGCGCCCCTCCCCCGCCCGTGCACCTGCACCTGCCGGGTCAGAACCTGCAGGGAGGGCTGAGGAGCACCACGTGGTGGGCCAGGGCCCTGACCACCCGCCCCTCCAATATCCTCCTCAGGCCACATCAAATTGACGGACTTCGGACTCTGCAAGGAGTCGATCCACGAGGATGCGGTCACCCATACTTTCTGTGGCACCATTGAGTACATGTAAGCGGCAGCTGGCTGGGACCAGGGATTGGGAGGACTGGCAGGAAGGGCCCAGCCCGACCGATGGTTTCCCCTGGCCCTCAGGGCCCCTGAGATTCTGGTGCGCAGTGGCCACAACCGGGCGGTGGACTGGTGGAGCCTGGGCGCCCTGATGTATGACATGCTCACCGGCTCGGCAAGTCCAGCCTCCTTGGGGCGGTGGGAGAGGGTGGTGGGAGGGGGTCCCCATCCCAGGGCTGGGCCAGGGCCTGGGGGGAGGCCCGCAAGTCTCCTCTCACCCCCTGCCTTCTCCAGCCACCCTTCACGGCAGAGAACCGGAAGAAGACGATGGACAAGATCCTCAAAGGGAAGCTGGCGCTGCCCCCCTACCTCACCCCGGATGCCCGGGACCTTGTCAAAAAGGTGGGTTCCCTCTGTCCGTGGTCCCTAGGCCCCAGTGTCTTCTAGGCCCCACCTGGAATCCTGAGTTTCTCTGGGCTCCCTGCCTGCACAGTATGCCTTGGGGATGAAGGAGCACTGGCTTTGGCGTCCGCAGGGCCGAGCTGGGGCACTCACTCTGTCGCACACCAGCTGCTGACCTTGTTGCACAGATCCCTAGTCCCGGGTCCTAATCAGCAGAACGTTCATTCACGATGAGCTAGTTGTTCTCCCATTGAGAAGGCACTCATTGGGGGTAAAAGTGGGCGGCTAGGCTCAGAGATCGGACCCCACGGCAGGGCCCTGGAGTGATGCCCGTGACCGGGTGCCTTTGTGAATGCTTCATGCAGAAGGGCCCATCACACCAAACCTTGGAAGGCCTAAGGTTGTCTGTAGGTGGGGACCACACTCCAGAGCCCCCGCCCCTCCCACATATCTCACCTTTCCTCACCCGGCCCGCCCCGAGGAACCCGGAGGAACACACAGTCAGTGTCTCTCCCCCAGAGCCTCACCCTCTGCCCTTGCCCTGCAGTTTCTGAAACGGAATCCCAGCCAGCGGATTGGGGGTGGCCCCGGAGATGCTGCTGATGTGCAGGTAGGTCTGGGAGCCCCAGGAAGGGGCAGGGTGGAGCCCCCAAAGGCGCCAGGGGGCAGGCAAGGCCTTAGGGCACAGGGAGTTTCTCTGTGAGCCAAGGACGTGGAAATGATGGGATGCTTGGGGGCCCTGTACCCACAGAGGCACCCTTTTTTCCGGCACATTAATTGGGACGACCTCCTGGCTCGCCGCGTTGACCCTCCTATCAGGCCGTCTCTGGTTAGTGGAGGACCCACCGGTCCGGGGGCAGGGGGAGGACCCGTCTCGGATGCCCCCTGACCCCTCCTTGCTGCCCGGGTCTGCCCCACAGCAGTCAGAGGAGGACGTGAGCCAGTTCGACACCCACTTCACGCGGCAGACGCCGGTGGACAGTCCCGACGACACGGCCCTCAGCGAGAGCGCCAACCAGGCCTTCTTGGTAAGGTCCTGGGTGACCTGAGGGTTATGGGGGCCTGGGCAGGATTGTGGTGAAGGAGTGGCGGACACTGAGTGCCATCCGTCCCCCCAGGGCTTCACATATGTGGCCCCTTCCGTCCTGGACAGCATCAAGGAGGGCTTCTCCTTTCAGCCTAAGCTGCGCTCCCCCAGGCGCCTCAACAGCAGCCCCCGGACCCCGGTCAGGTACTGCAGGGCACAGGGGAGGGTGTGCAGCTGGGGTGGGAGGCCGGTTTGGGCTTGGCTCTGCTAGCCTACCCTAGGGCTGCCTCTTGGTGCTCCTCTGTGTTTTCCCACCCACCCCCGGGGACCCCTTGTGGCAGGGGATGCTTTGCTGGGCACTTGACCTCGCAGCCTCTATGCCTAGGTGGGGCGGACTGGGCAGTGTCGGCCCTCTGACCCAAGGGGCGGTCCAGGCTGACTCAGCCTTGGTTTCCCCCGCAGCCCCCTGAAGTTCTCGCCCTTTGAGGGATTCCGGCCCAGCTCTGGCCCACTGGAGCCCACGGAGCCCCCTCTCACCCCTCTCCCGCCACCGCCACCCTCGAGCTCTGCCCCCCTCCCTATCCGACCCCCCTCAGGGACCAAGAAATCTAAGAGGGGCCGTGGGCGCCCAGGGCGCTAGGAGGATTGGGGGCTCTGAGGGCAGGTGGGACCCTGGGCCAGTTCGAGAGACCTGGAGATGGGTCTAGGGGTACAGGAGTGAGTGTATGTGAGAGTGTGTCTCTGCTGGGGGTGGCTGTCCCCCTGAACCAAGCCCACGAAAGGCCAGAGGCTCTGGCTTTCAGGGGAGTGGCCTCGCCACCCAACTGGCCTGCAGTTGAGCTGTGCCCTTGAAGAATTAAAATATTGAATCATGGCATTGACCTGGCTCTTCCTTGGACTTCTGGGGGCAGGATTGGGGGCGGGCGGCTTGTACCGGGAGGAGCCCCTGCTCAGAGACGGGGAGGGTCACTACAGGACCACAGAGCCACGGGGCTGGAGGAGTTTTATTCCAGATGGCTGCCCAGTGTCCCTTCCTGGTGGGGACAGGGCCGCAGAGCTTTGGGGACAGAACTGCTGGGGGAGCGATCGTCTGAGACTCATCATGGGGAGGGGGCGTGGGTGCTGCTGGGTCCGGGACAGCTCGGGACACAGAGGTACGGTGACAATGGTGGACCACCCCACTGGCTCTTACAGAGCGGTGACGTGGAGGCCCTGGCCCCCCGCCGCTTCGGCACTGTCGTCCCAGGCTGCGCTGCCGGCGAAGGCGTGCAGGTCGCTCAGCAGGGCCTCAGCGCTGCCCCCTGAGCCCGCCGGCCCCTGGGATCTGAGGCCCAGGCCCCCTTCGATGTTACTGTCACGTGCTTCGTCAGTTGGCTCTGGGGCCTGCTGGGGGCTGGGCCCCTCTCCTGCCTGCTGCTCCTCCTCCAGGGACTCGGCCTCCTCCAGGCCGCCGGCCGGGTGGTAGTCCTCTTCCCCATCCTGCGTGTCCTGCGGCTGCTCGGGGTCCTCATTGGGCGACTCCAGCTCGACCCGAGCCCGGAGCCAGCGGCCCGGCGGGCTGGCCCAGAGGAGGCGGCGGGTGCGGCCCCACAGCGCAGCGCCCAGGCGGGCCGGGTGGTAGTAGCCCCCCGAGTCCCGGCTGAGGCGGCGCCAGGCCAGCGCCAGGCCGGTGGCCAACAGCAGGAGCAGCAGCAGCAGCACGACGACAGTGACGGAGTTGGAACCCTCACTGTCCTCGGCACTGCCGCCCGAGCCCAGGACCCCCGGCAGGGCCAGCAGTGTCCCGAGCCCCAGGGCACAGGGCAGGTCCTGTGGGGAGACAGGCGGGGGCGCGTCACTGGGGCTGGGGGCGGTCAGGCCGCGTGACTGGGTCCTCAGCTGCCTCTTGGGCAAAATGGGGACCAGTGAGCAGAAGTGGCCGCGTTCTTACTGGGTCTACAAGGCCCTGGTCCTTTGGGCTGTGGCCCTGGAGCCTCTGACCCCTGCCTTTGCCACCCCAGCTGCCTTCCATGAGCCGGTGCCTGCTGCATCCCCGAGAGCCACGCGGCTACCGGCTCACCTTGGCCTGAAGTACCGCCCGGCCCCTCCCCTCTGCGGCCGGGCCCAGCCTGGCTCTGCTTTCCTCGCCCGGGTGCTCCTCACACAGCCTGCCTCATCTGCCCCATCAGAGCAGGCAGCAAGGGGACAGGGATCTTTCAGGCTGAAGCACTACCATTTCTGGCACACACAGTAGGTGCTCAGCAAACACTGGTCAGACGTGTCAAGACTGACAGTGGGGCGGGCGCTGGATGCGGAGGGAGGGAGGGAGGGAATCTGCTCTTCCTGAGTTGTGGGAACGGAGGGGCCAACTCTGAGACGACGGTGTACCCTCCACTTGGTCAGGTCTCAGGATGGGGGCGTCCCTGAAGCCCCTCTTCCTCTCCCACCCACGGGACTGCCCCAGCTGCAGCATTTCCGTTCAACTCCCGTCCCTGGGGGCCTCAGGCTCGCAGGGCCTGGGGCTGGGGGAGGCGGGTGCCGCTACCAGAGGAAGCCTGCGGTCGGAACAAGGCAGGTGGGAGGTGGGGGGGAGGGGGGCCGAGATTCGGGCAAGCCTCCCCTTCTCCCCGGGCTCTGTTCGCTCAGGCTTCAGGGATGCAGGTAGGTTCTGTGCCCAGGTCTCAGCTCACCAGCAGAACAGGTGAGAGAGTCTGTCAGAGGTTCCAGAAGCGGGACAGGGGCCAGGCCTGGAGAGGGGTGCTGGGGGCACACCCTGAGTCCCAGGGGGGCCTGCCTCTGAGGCAAGGGGAGAGGAAGGCCCAGCTTCTGCCCCATGCTCGCCCTGGGTCTCCCATCTCTGCCCTTGACTGACTGCTTCTGCTCCTGGGCCCCAGTGCGGGGGTCCTCCCTTAGTGCCCGGGGCCCAGACATTCCAGCTCTGAGCTCCTGTGGCCCCCACCGCAGGACCCAGCAGGCTCCCGTGCTCACCATCAGTCCGCCGGCCTCGGTGCCTGGGCGCCTGCCACCAGCTCTGGCTGCGTTGAGTGGAAGTGAGTTCTGGCGCGCTCAGCTGCAGCTGGGGCTCACTGGGCGCTTCCGCTTCCTGCCCACGTACCCCACCCAGCCCTCCCTGCCATAGGCCCCTGCTGGGGGCCGCGGGCCTCTTGGGACCACCCTAACCCGCTAACCCACGATAGAGCCTCACAGATCTCTCACCGGATGAGGCCAGGGCTGTGAAGCCTCTGGCCGGGCCTCCAAAAGGAGGACCCAGGCACCAGCTCACAGCCCATGCAGTCGTGGGCATCCACAGGTCTGGGGCCACAATTTCTCTAGCTGGCAGAATTCAGGGAAGCAATGACTTGGTGTGGGGGGGGGGATGCTCTTGGCCCCCAGCCCTTTCTCGCATCCGTGATCCCTGTGGGCTGCCCTCATCTGCCCTCAGTGTTCTAGACTTCCTTTCCCAGCCCGACCCTTTGCAAAGGGCAAACCTGGCTTTTAGAAAGAGAATTTTATTTGGAATGAAAATATAGAGCCTGTCTCTCCCATATCCTCCAGGGAGGGATCAGGGAGCTGGGGGGGGAGATGGTCCCTCAGAGTATAAGCTTGCCTTGATACAAAAATCCTCCACAGTGACAATGACAAGAGCCAGGCGGTGGCTGTGGCCCAGGCCCACAGGATGGGTCAGTGTGGACTGTCCCTGAACCTGGCCCAGAGGCCCTGGGCAGGGGGCAGGAGGCAGCCAGCTAGTGGTGTGACTTGCCAGCAGAGGCTGGGTGAGGAGGGTGTGGAGGAGGAGGAAGTGAGGGGGAGTGGCATCCCCTGGGCCTGTGTCCTATGCGTCCCCATTCTCCATGCGGCCGAGCTGCTCCTCCAGGCGACCGATGCGCTCTCCCTGCTCCTTGACCAGCGCCCGCAGGGCCCGCAGCTCCTGCATCACCTCCTCCAGCTTCCCGGCCTCCTACAGGGATGGCGGGAGCCGGAGTCAGGGGGCGCGGAGCTGCAGCCCTGCCCCGCTCAACAGAGAGCCCGGCCCACGATGGGTTCAGGCACACACACCGCAGACCGGGGCCCCTGGGGGGCACGTACCATGGCTCCGGCAAGGCTGCCGCTGGAGACGGTCGTATGGATGGACGCGGCAGAGCTGGTGGCCCCCGGGCGGGCCGAGCTGGGAGCCCCGGCAGGCCGGCTATCGGATAACACGTTGCGCCTGCTGACCTTCAGGTCCCGCTGCTTGCTGGGCACGTAGGCCTCCCGCAGGGAGATGAGGATGGGGTTGGCATCCTGCCCGCTCACCCACTCCTCTGCCTCCAGGGCCGCCTCAGGCCCGGCCGTGTCAGGGTACAGATCGTCCTGGAAGAGGTCCGACTGGGCGGGGGGCGGGGGAGGTCCGGATCAGCCGGTGGGGGGGGGGGGGGCGTGGTAGGGTCATCTTGTCTGGACCCTGGGCAGCCACCTTCTTATCGCTCTCGGCCTCCAGGCCTGCGCCCTGTCAACCCAGCCTCCCACGCCCTGGCCCCCGTGGCCTCTGTAAGGCGCAAATCTCTCGTTTCACTTCCCTTCGGGGTGAGGCCAACAACTCTCTCAGAAACCTTCCCCACGCTCCTAAGCAGGGGGCAGCCACGTGGCTTCATGGGATCCTGGAAGCCCTGTGTCCCACAGACGCTAAACCCCATCAGCCTCATTCACAGCCTTCCTCCCTGGGAGGCGCCTGGCACGCTGGAAGGTTCACTTAGTGAGCGCCGGCCGAAGAATGGGGCTCCTCCAGGGTTCAAGGCTGGGCATCCGAGGCCCGGCCACATGTGGGCTCCTCCCCGCTTCGTGGGAGTCTCCACAACAGCCAGGCTCTCGTCCCGCTCTCCACTCTTTCCTCCGCGCCGTTCGCCTGGCCTAGACCCGCCGCTGGAGGGTCACCCCTACAGCCATGTTGCTGGGTCCTGCCTTTCCGGCCACAGGGAGCGCCCCAGGCCCGCCCAGCATCTCTCTGCCTCCCGTGGCTCTTCCAGAGCAGGGCCTCACCCTGAGACAGGGCTCACCCTGTCTCACCCCTTCTTGTCCCACGCCGGGCACAGCCCAATGCCTGGCAGTGGCCCAAAGGCGTGCTGGTGTCCGTCCAGCCCACTGACCACATCCACACTCAACCACGTCCCATTCACAGGCCTCAGCCCGGTCCCCACCGCGTGGCCCGTCTGCTGGGGAACGGAGTGGGTGGGCAGGGGACCAGGTGGCCTCACCTTTCTTGGCACAGTCATGACGATGGGCTCACACTTGCGCTCATGCAGTTTGTAGAACCTGGGAAAGAGAAGGGAGGGAGGAACCGTGGGTGGTACCTGCCCCTCACGGGCTCCCCTGCACTCTCCACTTCTGGGCCTCCCCCCAAGCCCTCCATAGTCCGACCTTGACCCTGGCCCTGCTGCGGGCCGATTCCTGCTCCTCAGCCGCCTCCCAAGAGCTGACTGCTCGCCCTGGCCAGCCACCGCTGGTGGGGGACGCCTCAGCCCTGTGCAGCCAGCCACGTGGGAGGCCCCTCTTACCGGGCGATCTCGCACTTGCTGACCTCCAAGCCCCTCTTAGGCATGCTGCCCATGCCCCTCTGGGGCTCTTTGCTGGTGAAAGTGTTCAGGAAGTGGATATAGGGGGGCTCATCTGTGATCTCAAAGTACCGGATGCTGGAGTCGCCCTGTGGGGGGAAGGCGGCAGGGGTCAGCACCCAAGCGGGCCGCCTGCTTCCCACCCCCATCCGCCCTGCCTGGCCCCACCTTGCCGCAGACGTAGACCACACTGGTGTCTGGGTCGTAGAAGGGCAGCAGTGCCCCGTTGCTCGAGTCCAGCTCTTGTAGGGCCATGGGTTCCTCAAGGTTTTCCTGGTGGTGGGCAGTGAGGCCAGGCTGGAACCTTCTATTCCTCTCCTCACCGTCCCGGCCCATCAGGACTGGCCCCAGGCCGCCTCCCATGCCAGCTGGCACGGCCCCCACCAATGCCAGATGGGTTTTCTCCCACCCTCCTGGATCCCTTCCACTCCCAGGATCCCACTTTCCTGGGCCACTCCAGGCCTTTGGTCCCCACCATCAAAGGTCTTGTGAGCAAGGGGGTGCCAGGCATCACTACCCTGTCTCAGAGGGACCCACGGAGGCCACTACACAGCGGCACAGGGCTGTGGGACAGAACACTTCAGGAGAAGGGCTGGGAGGCCTCCTGGAGGGGAGGGCCTCTGCACTGGGCCCCAAAGGGCCACCAGATGGGAACAGGCAAGCCAAGGAAGGAAGGGCTTTCAACGGGCAAGAACAGTGTGGGGGAGGGCCCGGAGGATGCTGGAGGCAGTAGAGGAGGCTGGAGAGTGAAGGGCAACGACAGAAGAGGCTGGCAGGGCTCCAGGTCCCGAGAGCCTCAGGTGCCAGGCTGAGAACCGGGGACCCACACACCTCTCCAGGGTGACTCCTCCCCTCCTTGCCCAGGTGGAGGTCCAAGTCTCAACCAAGCCTGACCCTCAGGCTGACCATGGCCACTCACCGGGTCCCATAGTGCCAGCTGCCGCTCGCTCATGCGGCTGAAGCCTGTGGTGAACACCTTGCCATCCGCCAGGAAGATGGCCCGCATGGGACGGGCCCCTTCGTGAGCCTTCTCCCTCTCCTATCCAGGACAGGAGGGGGGGTGCAGAGTGGTCAGTGCGGCAGCCGACAGAGCCCCCTGGGCCGTCCACTGCCACCCCCCAGGCGTCCAGGGCCACGCACCGCCACCAGGGTGCCCCGGCGGGGGTCGATGATGCGCACGCTCTTGTCTTTGCAGGCGGAGCAGAAGAGGCTGCCGTTGCGGTTCCAGCTGACGTTGTAGATGAGGTCGGGGTGCAGACTGTCCAGGCGGTACAGCTCCTCCGCCGTGCCCACGTTCCAGATGAGCACCACGTTGTCACAGCCTGCCGGGCAGGGGCCATCAGCCCACCGGTGGGCTCGGACCACCCTCCAGGCGCCACACCCGGCCTTCTGACCTCTGTGGGCCTCGGCCGGACCCCCTGTCGGGTGGGCCTGGGAGAGGGTGTGGGTTCTGGAACTGTGCAGGGGGGGGCAAGGGGGCTGGGGCGGGCGGGTGGTGCAGACCTGCGCTGAGCAACACGTTGCGGGCCGTCGGGTGCCAGGTGACAATGCCCACTCGCTTGGTGTGTCCCTCCAGCACCACCACTGGCTCTGTGAGCGGGGCGGTGAGCCCGTTCTCCGGGATCTGCCACACCTGCGGGGCGTGGGGGTTGGGGGGGGGGAGATGCCAGTTGAGGCCTCTGCTTGGCCCTGGCTGCTGGCAGCCTTGAGCCACACCTGTGACCCGGGCCCAACCACAGCCCCGTGCCTCACCATGACTGTACAGTCCTCTGAGCCGCTGGCAATGACTTCGTCGTTGTGGGGACACCAATCGATGTCTAGGACGGGTCCCGTGTGTCCACACACAGTCGGGTAGGCCTTGTCAATGCGGCCCATCTGCGGGCATGAGAGGGGCAGTCAAGGGGGAGCAGGAAATGTTTCTTGCCTCTGACCCTGACCCGTGGTAATAAACCTCTCTCCATCTGGGCTAACACCTCTTTTAGGCAATAAATCTGAATCATGACACCTGCCCACAGCGGTGTAGGGATGGGCAAGTTACCGAAAGTGAGGTGAACAGAGAGGCCTGGCAGGTGTGGCCCGTCTCCAGTCCTTCCCCCAGCCCTCATGGAGCCCACCTTGCTCAGGGGGAGCACCAGGAAGGCACCCCCGCCGCTGGCCTCCACGATCACAGCCAGGAACTTGGGATTGACAGCGCAGAAGGTGCTGTCCCAGGTGACACGGGACACTCGAATATCTTCATAGCACTGGTCATTCTTGACTGGCTGTCCAAACACGTGCCGGAATTTGCTCTGCCGGACCACTTTGCGGAAGGACATGTCTGCAGGGCGGGGATGCTTCCATCAGCCCTCACCCATCCCAACAGCCCTCAACCCTCCCAGGGCAAGGGAGGTGGGGAGGACGCAACTGGGTCTTGGCTTTCAGTTTCCAGTTACAGAACGGGGTCACAGGTGCAGACCCTGCCACCCATCAAGGGGGCATCGAGGTGGGGGGGGGGGCAGCGCACTGACCCAAGGCCCACACTGTTGAATCCGGAGGGGCTTTGCAGGACCCTACCCAGGCGCCTCCCGGGCTCTGGTATGTGTGGGGGAGGTGGGAGGTGCGGAAGCCAGGGCAAGCTTAGCTCCTCTGTGGGTCCGAGTCAGTTCCAAACGAGCTCCTTCCTGCCCCGGATTTGGAAGCTGGGTGATGGGGAAAGGTCTCCAGTGTGGAGCCGCGCTAGGCCCCAGTTCTGAGCCCCGGGGAATGTGCAGTGGCTGCAGGAATGTGCAGGGAGCTGCAGGGAGCCCCAGGCCGGCCTCGGGGGCCTGGCAGGGACTGGGCGGGGGATCAGGATGCCGCTCCCGGCCGCAGAGCATCCCAGGGCGTCCTCGGAGCGGGGTCCAAGGTGAACCTAGAGGGGGAAACGCTGGGCGGCCACAGGGAGTTGGGGCTGAGGGTGGAGCGCCGCGGAGGGTAAGGGCTCCTCGGACTCGCGACCCCCCACCCCAGCCTCTCGCGGCTCCGCCCCCGCAGCCCCGCCCGGTCCCGCGCTCGCGCTCCCAGCTCTGGCCCGCCGCGCTCACCGGGGACACCGGGGGCTGCGGCACCGGCCTCGGGCGGCTCCGGATCCCGGCCTCTGGGAAGCAGGAAGCGGGAATCAGGAAGTGACAGAGGAGCCGGGGACGGGGGCCGGGGGGGCGGGGCGGGGGCTCGCGGGGGCGGGGCCGAGGTCACGCGCAGAGGGGAGGGGCGGGAGACTGCGAGTGGGCCCTGGAGGCCCCGATGGCTGGGGCTCAGGGAGCGCAGGGGCGGTGCCTGGGTGAGCCCCGCCCCTCGGGCGCCGGGTCCCTCCCGGGCGAAGGGGCGGAGATAGGGGTGGGGGTCGGAGGGGCCGTGGGTGCGGGTTGCGGGATGCAGCTCGTCCGCGACCCCGGCCGGTTCCCGGTCCTGCTCCTCTGGCCGTGCCCTCGGGATCGCCAGGATTGGATGGAGCCCGCCGTGCCAAGCCCCCATCCCAGCGCATACTTCCAGGTGCCCCAGTCCACCCCCGACTCGGAAATACAGTATCCGGTCTGACAGTCGATATATTCACGTGCCTCTTTTTAAAGGTTACAAAAGTACACGCTCGTGATGAACAATGTAAATACAGCAGCGGTGTTTTGAGGGGCGCGTGGAAGGCCGCAGCCAACCCACTGTTTTCGGTGAACACCCCTGGGGCCTGCCGAGCCTCCTTATTAAAAATAGAAATGGGAACATGCCCCTACCAGATCCCAGGCTAGTGGTCTGTCCGCAGATGACCCCTCTTAGCTAGCTCCTGGGACAGAAGTCCAAACTGGCCTCCTCCGATCTACCCGTCCCTGTCCCTGTCTCACCCTGGGGGTACTTCGGTGTCTCTGTAAGTCCGACAGGCAGAAACTGTCCCCTCTGCCTGGGGCTGGTGTCCCTGGTGCACGGGGACCCCTCCCTCATCTTCCTTGAGGTGATGGTCAGGGTCCCTTTCCCTGAAAAAGAGAGGTAGATGGGAAGAGGCGGGAAGAGCAAAGCCAGAAGGAGACTTATCTGGGGCTGCAGGAGGCCCCCTGTGTCTCCCGCAGGCTGGGGCTTACACCCTCTTAACCCCTTCCCACTCCCTGATGAGGAAACAGCTCAGAGGGGAGGGGTGCCTGTCCCAGCTCACCCTACCAAGATTTAGTCCCCGTCTGTTTGGCTCCAAAGTCCTTGCTTTTCCCTCTGTTCCACACACCCCGGGACAGGCTGACCCTTCCAAAAAAGGACAGGAATGAGGGTGCTTTGGAAAAGGGAATGCAGCTACTAAGCCTGTTTCTCCAATGTGCCCTCCAGGCAACAGCCAGGGGTTGTTTAAAGCCCAAACTAGACCCTCTACCCCAAACCCTCTCCACGCTCCTCACTGTCACACTTGAAATAACTTTAGTCCTTGTGCCACGCCCCCCCCCATACATTACCTTCTTCTGTCCTCTCCTGGCACGTGGCCCAGTGACACTGATCCTCCTGAAACAAACCCCCTTCTTTCCCACACCAGGGCCCGGGTACATCCTGTTCCCTCCGTCTGGAAACGCTCCCCCCAGATTGTGAAAAGGCTCCATCTCTCGCTTTCTCCAGGTCTCAGACCACCCCCCTCGCTGGTCACTCTCTGACCCTTACTTGTTCCTCCTGCATCCTCCTTAATCCTGATCTGATGTTCTACTATGTAATTATTTGTGGATTTGCTTTTTGTCTGCCCTGCCCCACTAGAATGTCAGCAAACTGTGGGTAGCACTTTGTCCCCGTTCCCACTGTATCCCCAGCACCTAGAAGGAGACCTAGCGCGCCGCGTGGGGTCAAGTCCTGTACGCTGAATGAATGAATGAACAGCAGTCCTGAATGTAGAATTGAAAATGTTCATATTCACAACTCAGAATAAACGCACCTCTCGGCTGGAGAAGGGGCGCGTCTCCTAGAGGGCAGCAGGAGCCCCCCTTCCCAGGGTGTTAGGGGTGAGGTAGATGGACTGTAGAATGTCAGGGAGGAGCCCTGCCTTCACCCTTTCTGGCCTTGGGTGTGCATATTCCTCTAACACAAAACCCTCTTCTGGGGGTCACCAGTAGAACTCCTCTTCATCCCACAAAACCCTTCATAACACCACTCTTTCTCCTGGATAGCAATTCCCTTTATGGGGGAGATTTGCCCTTGGGACCTTGGAGGTGGGGCTTCCCCATTCTCCCACAGGCTGGATTTGGAATGGGGACCAGAGTTGAAGCCAGGTGGCAGGCACTGGGGGTTTCGTGCCTGCTCTGTGTGTCCTGTTGGAAAAGCTTTGGGACCGCTCTCTGGGGGAAAGAGGGAAGGGCGCTGCAGAGTGCCCCGAAGACGACTCCATTCCAGACCCTACCTCCAGGGGCTATGCATAGTGGGGTGGGGCATTTCTTGCAGAAGTGGAAAGCAGTACAATGGAGGGGACAATGCCTAGTCAGCAGCCATGTGGGCTCTGGCCCCTGGGTGAGTGTCAGTCCCAGGCCTGGGTGAGTCTCAGGGATGCCCACCAGTATAATTAAATTAATGGCTAACAAATTATTCAGCACTTACTCTTTGCCAGGCAAGGATCCAAGTACTTCATAGAGATGAACACTCCTAGGGAATGGGGACCCTTGATCTGATCCTCATTTTACAGATGAGGAAACTGAGTCTCAAAGAAGCCAAGGGCCTTGCTGAAGATCACACGGCTGGTGAATGGTGGAGCTGGGATTCAAAGGACCCCCCAAGGGGCACTCGAGGTCTTGCCCCCCACCCCACGTGGCCATGTGTCCCTAGAATGGAGGGCTGGCCGGAAGGTCACCTAGCAAGTGCTCAATAAATGAATGAATTCAACAAATTTGTGCCCGTTCAGAAATCTCTCTCCTGCAGCCTCAGTGTCCACAGTCCCGTCGGCAGAAAATGCTAGAATTAGGGGCCCCCCCAGCATTGCCACTGTTGAGCGTGCTTCCATCCCCGGGCCCAGCCCACGCCAGGGGAACACCACCGCCCCATTCTACAGAGGAGAACGCTGAGGTGACGAGGGGGCGAGCAACCCGGATCCAGATCTCCCTGCACCTCTCCAGACCCCCCGCCCGGCCTGCTGCCTTTTTCAGACAGAGGCAGACCTGGAAGGGCTGCACAGAAATGTCTGTCGTCTGCACCAGCAGTCAGGGCAGCTCAAAGGACTGGGGGTGGCGGGGGAGGATGTTGGGGTCAGTTAAAAGGGGGAAGGGCTCATGGTTCTGGAGCACAGCGGGGGGGTGGGAAAGCTGGGTGGGGGGGGAGCAGCCAGAAGAGAGCGGTGGTGTGAAAGGGAAGTGGGGTGCCGACATGAGAACTTCAACCCTTCCTACTTTTTCTTGCAGTGTCTGCAGCTTGAGAGGGAAGAGGGGGCTCGACCTCATGGGGGCCTGTACCCTTTCTGGAGCCGCTGGTCCCCAGAGCTCTCTCTTTGGCTGTCCCCCACCCCCACCCCCCCCAGCCTGTGGGCTGAGGACAAAGAAGGAGCTCAGCTGGAGGCAGGACCAGGACACTCTGTAGACTGGGTGGCAGGTGGCTGGGGTGGGTGGACACTAGTCGCACCCTTGAGTGGAGGGAGCAGACGCTGAAGTCCTCTGGAGCCATTCGAGGCGCTGATCTGTCTCAAAGCTCCCAAGGGCCAGGCCACGAGGCATCTCCTCCCATCTGACTCCAGCCCCTGCAAGGGACCTTTCTAGACGGCCGTGAGGGTAGGACTCCTGTTTCCTGAGGCCCTACTGTGTGCCGGGCTCTAGCTGAGTGCCTCCCACGCTTTCTGACTTAACCACCACCCCCCCCCCCCCAGCCCGGCGGATGTGGCAGAAGCTGAGAGGGTAAAGTGGCTTATCCAGAGTCCCGGGAGCCTGAGTGGAATCCGGGCTTGGTAGCTCTGGCCTCGGCTCCCACCGCCTTGCTGAGGGAAGCCCGAGGAAGGTCTCACCACCTGCTGTGCGCAGGGGGCCCGGCCAGTCTGCGTGGGCTCCTCGGCCCCATGCTCCTGCAGGCTCTTGAATGCCCTCCCTCTCTGCAGGGACTTCCTCCTTTGGTGTCCTCAGGCCCCACGTTAGAGGGTCAGGGAGGGCGGAGAAGAGGCAGGGAAGGATCAACGGGAGGTCAGTGCAAGCCCGGGGAGGTCACCCCTGCTGGCTGTCTCCTGCAGGACTGAGGCTGGGGGAGACTGTCCGTGGGGTCTGGGCTGTTGGGGGCAGAGCCCAGCCGGAGACCATGGGCTCCGACTGCTGGGCCACTCGGTGCAGGGGACAAGCGGGACCTGAGGGGGGACAAGACGTTTGCGACAAACTGCCTGGGACATTTTGGTGCTTCATTTTTCACTTCCCCAAAGTCCTCCTGCCAGGCCCCGGGGACTGGGTGGGGCTTTCCACGAGGACGTCCTCCATGGCTCCCCTCTGCTCCGACTGGCTGCTTCGTTTGTCTCCCTCAGGTTCCTCCCCTGACCTTATGGGCCTGGGCTTTCCGAGACCCTCACGTGGGGCCTGTCTCCTCTGGGGGGACACTGCTGGGGCTTTCTCCCTCAGAGGCAGCAGGCACAGCTGGGTTCTCGGGGGCTTCTGGGGTGGGATCTGTGGAGCGAGCAGAGGAAGCTTCATCACGGGGCCTGGGGGCTGAGCCAGAAGGGGGTCCGGGGGCCTGGGCCTTAGGGCTCTCTTGTGCCTGAACCACAACGTCCAAATGGGGCTGGGCCTCATGGTTCACCTGGGGCTGAGCTGAGGAGTTCAGCTGAGGCTGGACCACAAAATCTAACTGTGGGGGGACCACAGGCTCCAACTGTGGCTGGGCTGTGGTGTCCGCCTGTGGAGGTGCCACAGAATCCAGTTGTGGAGGGGCCACGGAATCCAACTGTGGCTGGGCTGTGGGGTCCGCCTGTGGGGCAGCCACAGAATCCAACTGTGGCTGGGCTGTGGGGTCTGCCCGTGGGGGTGCCACAGAATCCAACTGTGGCTGGGCTGTGGGGTCCGCCTGTGGGGCAGCCACAGAATCCAACTGTGGAGGGGCCACGGAATCCAACTGTGGCTGGGCTGTGGGGTCTGCCCGTGGGGGTGCCACAGAATCCAACTGTGGCTGGGCTGTGGGGTCCGCCCGTGGGGCTGCCACAGAATCCAACTGCGGAGGGGCCACGGAATCCAACTGTGGCTGGGCCATGGGCCCTGGCGAAGTGTGGCCCCCAGAATCCACCTGGGTCTGTGGCTCGGCCGGCGTGAAGCCGCCGGGCCATTCTTCACAGAGAGCCGCCGCGAAGGAGGAGAGCACGGCGCGCAGCAGGGCGCGCAGGTCGGCGCTGGCCAGGAGGCAGAGGAAGGGACTGAGGCAGCTGTTGAGCAGGATCAGGTAGTCGGAGTAGACCAGGGCCTCCCAGAGCAGGTAGCCGGGGTAGAAGTCCCACAGGAAGGCCAGGTACAGCAGCTGCGCCACGTGGTAGGGCAGCCGCAAGACCACGTAGGCGGACAGGATGGTCTGGGCCACGCGGGCAAAGCCACGGGAGGCCGCGGGCCTCGGCCGGCGGCAGCAGGTCTTGCAGGCGGTGGCGGCCTGCGCGAGCACGTGGCAGACGAGCAGCAGGAGGAAAGGCAGGAAGCCCCCCAGGATCTCGAGCATCCGCAGGGGCAGCTCCTCGCTGTCCCAGAAGTCCAGGCAGATGACCAGGTCGTACCACCAGTCGGCGGCCTCCGGGAAGACCAGCCAGGGCACACTGAAGAGCGTGGCCAGCACCCAGACGCCGGCGCAGACCCAGAGGGGCAGGCGGGCCGGGCGGCGCCCCGGGTACCAGCGCGGGCACAGCGCCAGCAGGCAGCGGTCCACGCTGAGCGCCGCCAGCAGGAAGAGGCCGGAGGAGTAGGACACACCCCACAGGAAGTAGTAGAAGCGGCAGGCCGCCGTCCCCAGCGGCCAGTGTCCTCCCCGCTGGATCTCCAGGATCTGGAAGGCCGCCGCCGCCAGGAACAGAAAATCCGAGAGGGCCAGGCTGAGCAGGAGCAGGGCAAGCCGCCTGCCCGCTCCCTGCCGGGCCTGCGAGCCGGCCAGCCACGCCATGAGCCCGTTGGCCGGCAGCCCCAGGAGCAGCAGGGCCACCAGGAAGACCGTGTCCCAGACACCCTGGGGATAGTAGTCTTCATCGTCTGGCTCTGTGCGGGGCCCGAGGCCGGCGGCACCCGGGTCGGCTTCCATCGCGGTGTCCGTCCGAGGTCCCCGGTGTGCTGTCCACAGAGCGGGGGCCTGATGGATCAAGGGAATCATGAGGGACTGAGTATGAGAGAGAGGGTGCTGTGTATCTCCAGGCACGACACTGTCCTTCTCTGAGCCATCGTCATCGCCCTTTGGGTGGTTAGCCTCGGCCGGGGCCTTTAAGTAGACGACGCCACCTAGTCTTCAGACAATCCATTTTACAGGAGAGGGAAGGAAGGTTCAGAGAATCGGTGACTCGCCCAAGGGCAGAGGTAGGACAGAGGCTCCGGGCCTGAAACTCACACCTAACCATTCTGCCTCTCGGAATCCCAGTGCACCCGATAGAGTTGGCTTTCGAACATGTTTTTAAAGCTGTGAATGTTTTCTTCAAATAAAATAGCACAGCAGAACTCCCACGTGAACGAGAAGGGAGTGCTCAGATTAAAGGACAGGGGAGCACCCCTGGGGCTCCAGGGAGGACAGTTTGTGCAAACTGCTTGGTCAAATCGCCGCAGGCCTCTTCCCATCTGGTATCGTGGGATTCAAGTGCTTTAAGATCCCCAGAGCGGGGAGGCTCAGGGCCCCATGGGCCCGTAGGAGTCCCAGGATCCCGGGCCAGAGGAGGCCCTCCCCGCAGCAAGTGCAGTTCCTGAGCTCAGGTGGGGGTCTGCAGCTCAGGCCAGGACAGCCGTCCCCGGAAGCAGCTCCACCCTCTTCACCATCCTCGACCCCCTTCTGGGGCCCTGTCCTCATTCTCACAGCTCAGGCAGGAGGTGGTCCTCTGAGGCCAGCGGACAGAAGGGGTCGGGGGCTCAGCAGCGTGATGAGGATGGCGTGACTGGGACCCTGGAGGCCTGCTGCCTCTCCCACCCCGCCTCCACCTTCCCTCACGGGCCTTATGGGTGGAGGGACTTTCCCTCTGAGGGTGGAGAAGGTGCTGAGGGCCGAGTCAAGGGGGTACGTAGACAGCCCCCAAAGGCCGGCTCCTGCCTGTGGCCCACCACTCCGGCCCCTCTGCCTGTAGCCCGGGGCTCTCCTCCCGCTTAGCCTCTTCCTCAGGCAGACCCCGCTCTGCCAGCTCCAGCCTCTGCTGGATCATAGCCCTGAGCTGCCCTGAGCCCCCACAGGTGAGGCCTGGCTTACCTGTGAGGTGCGGCCTGGGGCGTGCCTGCCTGCCCAGGGGTCCAGCCGTCCGCGGGGCCCCACGCCAGCGGGGCCTGCTGCATGGCGCCCGGCGGCGCTAGGGCGGCCGGCATGAAACCCAAGCTGAGAAGACATCAATCATTCATGGGGCTGCTCGCCGGGAAACCCTAACCCCGGCCTAGCAGGGCCAAGTGACCAGCCGGGCCACCCCATCTCTGACAGAGCCGGAGGGCTAAAACCTCCTCGCCCTGGGCCTGGCTGCCTCTGATCAAGCTCTGGCTTCCCCCCACCTCTAGGGTCCACCTCCTCTGATAGCCCCTCCATGTCCCTCACTCTGGCATTCAAGGCCTCTGTGATCGGGCCTCCCTTCCGCCACTTCATACACCCTCCGCTCTGGCCACCGTGTCCCGCTATCAGGGGGCTGCAGTGGGCGACTCATCCTGGGCTCTCCCTTCTCCCAGCTTTTGCCCACACTTTGCCTCCTGACGTGACTTCCCTTGTCCTGTCTTAGCTAAGTCCTGCCCATGTCACACGGCTGGAGTTGGGGACTGGAGTCAAGGACAGAGAGTCCCTGCCTCTTCGGCAATATGCCCCCCCGCCCCCCCGCCCCCCCCACCCCCCTTTCCCGTTTCATAGACAAGGCGACTGAGAGGTGAACTTGCTGGGCCTCCCAGCTCGTGGGGGGGCGGAGCAAGAGTCCTAAGCTCCTTGTAGCCTTGTGTCCTGGCTCCCCTGTGGCTGGGGACAGTTCTCTTCACCCATGTGGCTCTGCCCCCAGGCAGAGGGTCCGGATTAGGGCCTGCGCTGCCCGCCTCACTTACCCTAATCCCCTTCAAGTCTCCATCCCCGGCCATCAGTTCTCATGGTAGGGGTGCATAAGCAGCTTTATGGTTCCTGAGAACCAGGGGTGCTCCCTGGTCTTGCGTCTCTGAGCCCGCCGTCCCTCCCCACATGGCCGCAGAGCAGGCGAGGGCGCTGCCCGGCCCAGACCCGGCCCCCAGCCCGCAGAAGCCTCCTGCGGGGGTCGTGGCTTCCAGGAGTGGTGCTGAGGGCCTCCCCTTGACCAGGAAGAGGAGCAAGAAGGAGAGGGGGCTCCGAGGGTCCCGGAAGGGTGCTGGCAGCTCTCAGGGGCAGAGCCCTCTCCCGGGTCCCGAGGCCCCAGGGAGCAGCAGGAACCCCTCTGGGACTGGAGGACGGGAGGGGACCGGTCCTGCAACCCCAGGGCCAGCCTCCCGTCGCCAGTCCCACCGGCATCGCCCCGGCCCCCAGCACGATGCTGCTCAGAAGACATACGGGCCCTTGCTCAACCGCATCTTCGGGAAGGTCAGGTGGGGCCCGGGCTGGGGGTGGGGGTGGGACAGGGATCACACTTGTGCCCTTGGACTCGGCCTGCCCTGCTCCTGGTACTCAGGCCTCCAGCCACCTCTGCTCCAGACCCAGGATTCTGTGAGAGCTCTGGGCCCCAGGAGCAGGAAGGGGGGTGGTCCTGTCTTCTCCAGGGGCCCACGGGAGTCAGATGCCTTCTCCTGCCCTTCTGGGACTGGCCCTACCCAGGCCATCGTGGCCCAGGGCTGGAGGAGGAAGGATGGGCCCTGGGGACATGGCGGACTATGCTTCTGCAGGACCGCGAGCTGGGCCCCGAGGAGCTGGATGGTGAGTGGCCCTTGCTGGTGGCAGAGGCGGGTGGGAGGGGTCCCTGACCCGGGCTGCCTGGGCCTGACCTCCCTCCCCTGCAGAGCTGCAGGCCGCCTTTGAGGAGTTTGACACTGACCGTGATGGCTACATCGGCTACCGGGAGCTGGGCGACTGCATGAGGACGCTGGGCTACATGCCCACCGAGATGGAGCTCATCGAGGTCTCCCAGCACGTCAAGATGAGGAGTCAGTGACTGACCCCCACTGTCCCGGGGCAGGGTGGGGTGGGAGTCACCTAACTTTGTGCCCAGGCTCGGCAGCCCTGGTCCTCTCTGAGTCTCGTGGTTTGGGGGATGACGAGGAGGTGGCAGGAGGTGGCTCTGGGAGTCTGCAGGGGTGGTGGTGGGAGTGGGTGGCAGTTTCTAGGGCATTCTGACCATCTGACATTAGCCTAGTCAGGTGCAGGGGTCATGAAAGGCACCCGTGATCCAAGAGACCCTTGGGGCTTGGCTGAGGACCCCCTCTGTCTCTGTGATACTAGCAATAAAATGTTCCCAGCTGGCTCTCTTCTCTGTGTCTCTCTGACCCTCCTGAGGTCCCTGAAAAGAGCCTCCGAGGTTCAGTGAGGCCTAGTGCGACCGAACACTGGCCTTTCTTTGCGATTAAGTATCAGATAGACGGGGCACTTGTGATTATCATTAGCTGATTTGTCAAATATCAGATTCCCTTCCTTCCAGGACACCTGCATTTGGTTTTTCTATGGTTTCCAAAATGCGATGTGACTTACGGTTAATGCGAACATTCAGTGTTGTGCTTCTTTTCTTTCCCCCAACGCTGTTATTTGTCTATTGGTGCTTTTTACAGTGGATGGTAGCTTAGACTCAAGAAACCACCTGGGCACACTTCTTAAGGGGCATTTATTGTTGCCCATGGGGTCCCAGCATGTAAGAGCCATGCACTGCCGCCTCAAAAGCACCCAAGAGTGGGTCCTCTCATCCTTGCCCCAGGATGAGGAAGGAGGGTTCACGAGTCCCCCCAAGGCCATGCCCCTCGGCAGCTGAGGCAGAGTTTGAACCTGGAGCTGCCTGGGTCCAAACCTTGGGTTCCTTCCCCCACACTCACGTGCTTCACTGAGAGCACCCAAGCACCTCGCCCTGTCGTCCCCGTGGAGAACGGGGCTCCCTCCTCCTCTCCCCACCTCCACCCCCAAGGGCTTGGACCCTGGGGATTCCTTCCCAGATGCAGAGCTGGGGAGAGGCTGGCACCTTTGATGCTTGTGACGTCCCTTCTCGGGCCCGGCCCTTTCCACCGTGACGCTCTGCCTGGGTCCACAGTGGGTGGCCGCGTGGACTTCGAGGAGTTTGTGGAATTGATGAGCCCAAAGCTGAGGGAGGAGACGGCGCACATGCTGGGGGTGCGGGAGCTGCGCATCGCCTTCCGAGAGGTGTGGAGTGTGGTCGAGTCGGGTGCTGGTTGGGTGACTGGACAGCAGGCCTGCTGGCCTCCCATCCGGGCCAGAGAGACTGGGGGTGGGGTTCAGCCTCTGGAGGCCCACGGCCCTGCAGATGGGGGGCCTAGGGCCAGGGAGGGGTTGGAGAAGGTCCAGCTCCCTCTCAGCTGGGGGATCCACCCAGGGAGACTTCCTAGAGCAGGGGGGCCTGCTGTCCCAGCTTCGGAAGAGGTGGAGGGTCTGGATGGGCGCCAGGTGGGGGCATCTGGGCCCAGGATGTGGCAAGATAGAGGCGGGTTCAGGCAGAGCCGGCTTTGGGTGGGAGGGGCTGAGCCCTGCTGGAATCCTAGTTCGACAGGGACAGAGATGGACGGATCACCGTGGCAGAGCTGCGACAGGCAGCACCTGCTTTGCTGGGGGAGCCGCTGGTGGGTCCTGAGCTGGATGAGATGCTCCGAGATGTGGACCTCAACGGGGATGGCACCGTAGACTTTGACGGTGAGTCTCCTTCCCATCCCACCCCCCACCCTTCCTGCGCCCAGGAGGAGCCCAGCGTGTCCTGGGATCCCCGACCCGAACTGGCCCAAGCCCCGCCCCTTGTTTCCTCCAGAGTTTGTGATGATGCTTCTCACCCACTGAGGCGCCAGCAGGGAGAACGCGTTGCCCCTCTGGCCCCAGGCCGGCAGGGTTCACGCTATACACCCTCCCCATGAGGCCCCGGAATGGAAGAGACCCAGCAGCTCCCAGGCTGCTTCAGAACCTTGACAACGTCTGGCTGGTGCTTGTGCGGTCACCCGCCCGCCTCCATCCTCGCCTGCCTCCCCGCGGAGCTGCCTGGAGGAAACCTGCCCCCCGGCGGCCTGTCATTCTCCAGTATGAGCAAGATTTTGGAACTCTCCAGAACTTGGGAGGTAACAAGCTCCCGGGGAACTGCAGCGTTCAAAGGCAGGGGGACGGCGCTGGTGGGATTCTGGTAACGTGGTCAGTTGGGAGGGTGACTGGGTGCCTCACACTATTGTGTAAAAATGTTTAAAAAAAAAAAAAAGCTGAACTTGAAAGAAAGCCAGGGGTGACCCCAGGTACTAAAGACAAGGCAAGAACTCAAAGCTGGGTGGTGGGAGAGTGGGGACACCATGGGGGTCTCAACATAGAGAGAAGTTCCGGAGCCCCGGCTCTGACCCTTACGAGTGACAGAAGATTTGTAAGAGGCCAAGGAACAGAACGTGAGCCCGAGTACCTTCCAGGGTCGCAAAGAGCTACCCTGTTCTTGAAGAGAGGATCAAATATATTTCCACCTACCGGCCTGAGGAAGTGGCAAGGGTACAGATGTCCAGGGCCTTGAGGGGAGAAAGCTACTCTAAGGAACATGAAACTGAGGCTTGCACATGAGGCAGGAGAGCTGAAGAGATAGGGGAAGCTACTGGAAGGGCGCTCTTCAACCCTGGACACGATGGGCTCAACAACCCTGTCACAAAAGGAAAACCCTATAAACAACTCATCTCGAGACAAAAGTCCGATGGCTCACCGAGGAAGAGCAACTCGGCTCCGCCAAGACTTTTCGTTGGCCGCAGTAAATGCCAGAAGACAATGGGATGAGCAGGTCACCAGGCCGAGAAGAAATGATCGCCGGCCAAGAAGCCTATCCCTCACCGAATCGTTACTCCAGAAGGAAGGTGAAACATCAACTTTTTTCAGGAAATAAACGTTGGGAAGAGCTTCCCACCCATGTGCTCTTGTGGAAGGGATGGCTTCAGTAAGAAGGAAATTTAGACCTGAACAAAGGCAGAGTGGGTACTAAATCATGGTCGGGAAAGCGATCAGTAAACACATTGGTGGATTCAAAGAAGCATTAACTGTAAAAAAAAAAAAAAAGTTAATTTGGGGGATTTTAAAAATAAAGGAGGGACTAAAATATAGACAAAATAAAATAGAAGATGGGAGGGGATACTTTAAACATGCTGATATCTTTTTTTCTCATCTTTCCTAGAGGAGGAGAGATTCACCGATCAGTTTAGAATTAGTTAACCATTTAAAGGGAATCATTAATGTATAGAAATAGAGATAGAATGTTTTTTTTTAAAAAGATTTTCTTATTTATTTATTTATTTGACAGGCAGAGATCACAAGTAGGCAGAGAGGCAGGCAGAGAGAGAGGGGGAAGCAGCTCTCCGCCGAGCAGAGAGCCCGATGCAGGGCTCAATCCCAGGACCCTGAGATCATGATCTGAGCTGAAGGCAGAGGCTCAACCCACTAAGCCACCCAGGAGCCCCTAGAATGTTTTTTTCAATAGTCAAATCCATAGAGGAAGAAAAGAGGGAAAGTGAAGAATTCTTGATTAAACCAGTAGAAGGCTACAGAAGATGGGGGGAAAGTAAAGAAAAACAAAGTCCGTGGAAACATTAAAACAGAAGGTAGGAAGGGGTGCCTGAGTGGCTCAGTCAGTTGAGCAACCAACTCTTTTTTTTTTTTTAAAGATTTTATTTGTTTATTTGACAGAGATCACAAGCAGGCAGAGAGGCAGGCAGAGAGAGAGGAGGAAGCAGGCTCCCCGCCAACCAGAGAGCCCCATGCGGGGTTCAATCCCAGGACCCTGGGACCATGACCTGAGCCAAAGGAAGGCTCAGGCTTTAATCCACTGAGCCACCCAGGTGCCCGAGCATCCAACTCTTGATCTCAGCTCAGGTTGTGATCTCAGGGTCACGAGTTCAAGCCCCGAGTTGGGCTCCACGCTGGGCTTGGAGCCTATGTTAAAAAACAAAACAAAACAAACAAACAAAAACAGAAGGCAGAAATAATCCTTTAAAAATAAGAATTCTGGGGGGGTGTCTGGGTGGGACAGAGAGCAGATGCCGGGCTCTTCCCCACAGCTGAGTGCAGGATCTAAGACACACTCAAGCAGCACAATGAGAATGGAAAGGCCGAAAGTGATGGCTTGGAAAACAGATTTACTAGGAAAAAATGAAAGAAACCAAGAGAAACGGTGTAAGTACAGGGAGAGCAAACAGAAATGGGCTATCAGGCAAAAAGCATTAGGGGTAAAATGACGCACAATTCACTAAGGAAATCTAACGTTTCTCATCTGGACACAAATATCGATGTATTTTTCAACAAAGAAAGAAGCTACATTTAGAGGTTCATTATCTCCTGAGGATAGGGCTACTGTCAACTCAGTTGGGTTTACATAAATTAACCAGCCCAAGTCAAGCACACTGGTCATGGTGAAACTTTAAATGTTGTGATTCAGTGTCCTGTCCGTGTGTTCACATGGACCACGGGCTGGTCAATTTTTTCTGTAAAATGTGACAGTGTAAAGATTTTAGGCTTGGAGGAAATACGGTTTCTCTCACGACTGCCCAGCTTTGTATCCCCAAGCAGCCATGGCCAACACAGAAATGAATAGTTGTGGCTGGGCTGGAAATTTAGTAATGAATTAACTAAACTTTGATTCATTGACACTGAAATTTGAATTTTATCCACTTTTATGTGTCACGAAATCGTACTATTCTTTTACTTTCTCCCCAACCATTACTAAAATGTAAAAACCACTTTGAGCCCGGGGACCATATCGGGTCTGTGAGTTATCGCTTGCTGACACCTGCTGTAGTCTTATCATATGGAGAATCACAACTTCTGGAATAACTTTGTTTAGTTAAGATTGTGGAGGGGCACCTGGGCGGCTCAGATGGTTGAGCGTCTGTCTTAGGTCATGATCTCAAGGTCCTGGGATCGAGTCCCATGTGGGTTTCCCAGCTCAGCGGGGAGTCTGCTTCTCCCTCCCTTTTCCCCCTGCTTGTGCTTTCTCTATCTCTTTCAAATGAATAAATAAAATCTTAAAAGACAATTAAAGAAAGGTAAGACCGTGGAATGACGGAAAGTTATGGGCAGAGTAGCAACTTTCTGTCTTAATTGCCTATTTGCTCACAGCGGTTTTCACAAGTTTCCTTTCTTCTTCTGTTTGTTCTGATTATAGTCATTGAAATGTAATTTTACGTCTGGTAAATCTGGTAATACAGACTGTGGGCTTATATTCTGTATGTCTTTATTTCATTTTTCCAGGTTTTATTTTATTTTGCCAAGGTACTGGTCCATGATGGATTAGAAATGAAAACTGGTCCTTTACCACAGCTGGTTTGAGAACCGTGGGTTTAGGAATTCCCGCACTCCACTGGTGCCCTTAAAAGTGTCCTGACTGGGAGGCTGAGGGTGGGAAGTCTGGGTGGGCGAGAACAGGAGTGGGAGAAGGGGTCTGGGGGCTACGTCTTCCAACAAAGTTACAGGAATCTAAAGACATCATTCTGGCTGCTGCAGACACAATGGAAAGCAGGCCATGTCTCTTCTTAGTGGCACTCGTGGGTTATTGGGTAGAAAGACTGTGAACATCTAAGTGTATGAATGAGATCTACCCCAGCTCGTAGTCCTTCAGCCAGCCCCTTGGGTGGTCGGCTGGGGACACATGTGCTCTGTCTCCTTTCCTCTCCCTCTTAAACCCAGGTGTCGTGGAAACCTTGCGTTATGTTCGATTCTGCCCTTGGGTCAATCAGTCTCTCTGGACCATGGTTTCCTCATCTATAAAATGGGGCTAAGGTGGTGATTATCAGAAATCACCTGTGTTAAGTGCTTAGCACAGGACCTGCTGCCTTCTAAGAGCTTCATAAATGGTAGCTATTAGGATTTCAGATTGCAGGATTCTCGAAGATTCTGTTTCCTGGCTCTCAAGATTCTGAGATGCTTGGGTTTTCCAAAAGTCTGAGATGGTCCGTTTACAACGTTCTGTGGTTCTAAGAGCCTTCGATCACCGAGGTTCTGTGATACTGGCCGTTTCCCATTGTCTTTGCCCTTACTTCTCCCAATCCCGGGACTTGGGAAGTAGGGCAGTGGGCGGAGAGGGCTGGGCTGCCGTCTTGTCATGGCCCACATTCAGAGCTGGCTGTGGCAGTCCAGGGCCCCAGAGCCAGGCTGCAACCAGGATACTAGCCTCCAGGGCCCAGGCCTGCGTCATCTGAGTGCCCTTGGCCAGGGCCATCCGGGGCAGGCACCAATGCCGCGCCTCCGGGTAGAGGAATGGGCAGGGCCAACTCTGCAAAGGGCCAGGGGAGATGGGAAGCTGGTGGGATCTCCTCCAGGCTTGCAAGACAGAGTCCCAGGCCCAGCTCTGCCCCCAGAGTGCAGCAGCAAGTCTTAGAGCATCAGGACTGTCACAGTGGGAAGATGGGTGGTCCTGGAGCCCCGGAGCTCCATCAGCCCTTTCCTCAGTTTTTGCGGGAGGGGGGCTGCGGCCAAGCTGGTGGGCTGGGCAGGGCTGGTGGGAAAGAAGGATCAATGGTCTCTTCTGGAATGAAGTACATTCTTTTATTAGCACAAAACACCACCAATCCAGCAGCCCCAGGGGCCAAGAATAAGTTAAGGCACAGAACAGGCCAGGGGCGACTTTTCCAGGCCTGGGTATTGGGCAAACTTCCTGAGCAAACTTCGAGGGGTTAGGGGCTCCGGGGTCCCGGAGTTCTTCCCTGGAGATGAGGGAGCCGGAGCGGACCCGAGGAGCGCCTCCTGGGGCCGCTCGGAGACGAGGCTGGATCCCGGCTGCCCGCCCCGCGGTTCACTTCTCGAAGTAGGGCAGGTAGAAGAACTGGAAGCCCCGGTGGCCCTTGACGGCGCAGTAGATGAAGATCACGTGGTAGACTGCGGGGCGGGGCCGGTCAGCGCCGAGGGCCCGCCCAGAGCCCAGCCCGCCCCGCCCCCGCCCCGCCCCGCCCCGCCCCGCCCCCGAGCCCTTTCACACCTCCGGGAACCAACAACAGGAAGCCCGGCACGAAGAAGATGGCGCTGGAGACACCTGCAGGAAGAGGGGCCGAGTCAAGGCTGGGGGGCACGGGGCGGGGCTCACGGTCACTGCCTGGGCAAGTGTCACTGTCCGCGGCAGAAGGGGCCGTTTCCTGCTAGGAAGGCGGAAGCAAGCTTCCGAGGGGCCTAGGGACTCGCGAGTCCCCGAGGAATTCTTCCCTTGAGGGGGACCCCCGCGGCCTGCGGAGGTAGGAGGGGGCGCTCACCTGGCGAGGGGGCCACCTCCAGTCCCACGGCGATCAGGATCAGCACTGCACACAGATGGAGCCGCGAGGGGTGAGGGCGGGAGGAGGGGGACGGCGCCGGGGCCAGGGCGGGGTCCTCCACCCACAACCCCCAGCAAGGCTTAGGCCCTAGGAATGGTATCCCCCACCTGAACTGAAGGTTCCCTTGCCATAGGCCCTTCCTGGGAAGCTCACCAAGCTCTGTGTTTTCCAAGCAGGGCCCCGGCAGGCCCTGGGAAATATCCCAAAAGAGATTCTTCTCTGCTCCTCGGTGTGCTCTTTCAGTCAATCAACAAATATTTATGGGCTACCTGCCGTGTGCCTGGTACTGAGAATCCCACAGGGAAAGGCAAAGGTCCCTGCTCATGGCCCTTCCTGGTGGCGCAACCAACAAGAACCTCCAGGCTACAACCCTGGGGGGCTCAGGGGAGGGCCAGATCTGGCAGCATTGGAGCCTGGGGCATCAGGGAGGGGCTTCTTGGAGGCAGTGGCCACTAAGCTGAGCAGGGGTAGCAGTTGAAACAGCAGGTAACATTTAGTTACCACTTACTAGGTGCTGCCAGGCACTGGGCTAAGCTTGTTACCTGCACTGCTTTATTGTCACTGTGACTGAATGAGAAAGATATGATCATCCCCATTTCACAGAAGATGAAACTGAGGCAGAGAGCTGCATTTAGAAGGAGGAGATGACCTGACTCCAGAGACTTTGCTGTGGGGATCATGCAGGCAGAAAAGGAGAGGAGTGCTTTAGACAGAGGGAACAGCATGCCAAAGTTCCTTCCCATGGAAGGAACTTGGGGCTTTCTAGGAGCTTCCTGATTTTGCAAGAGTAGAGAGGCAAGTGCCCAGGCTTGAGGAGTTTGGCAGGGCCTGGAGACCCCGGCAAGGGACGTGGACTTTGGGTGAGGACAGTGGGTGTTGGGGAAGTCATGGCTGGATCAACTTTTCAGGCCCAGAGAGTCCTGGGTCCCTAGTTAGAAAATGGGATTGGGGGGGAGTTAGGGAGTCGGGCTCTGTAGCAAGGGGGGCGATACAGTATGGAAGCTTGAGGACCACCATGGACTGCTATGGGATTTGTGCCCTGCACAGAGCACCTCAAAAAGGGTACACATGGGGGGCTGATAACACTACTTACCACCTTGGCTTAGGGTTGGGGGCCCTGCCCACTCAGAGGAGGCTTGTTTTTCTAATTCCTGCAAAGGCACTTTACATGTCTAAGGTGGCCTCCAGGTAATGTCCGTGATGTGGGTTTGAATCCCAGCTCATCCACTTCCCAGCTGAGGTCTGAGCAAGTCCCTTCACCTGCCTGAGGCTCTGTCCTTACTTCTGAACTGCGATGGGATTAGTGCTTGCCCTCATGGGTACTAAGAGAATGAAAGGGGGTAAGGCAGGTGGCCAGTGTGACCAGTGCCCAGCTTTGCAGTGGCTGCTGGAAAAGCAGTATCTCTCCCTGCCCCCAAGACGCCCAGAGATGAACTAAGGCTGCTGCTCACCTCTCTGGCCAGGGGACTTAGACCACCTGGAGGAGGAAGAGCAGCTGCCACAGCTGGGCTGTCTTTACGGGCCCCTCTCGACCCCACCCTTGTCCTTTCTGGGGATCCTGAGTCCTCAGCCCCATAGACCGAGTCCGAAAACATCTGGCTGTGCGATCTGTCTGCTCTGGGCTTCAGTTTTCCCATCTGGGCAATGGATGTGCCCAGCGAGGGGCGGGGATAGGTCCTCATCCGCACTCAGACTCCAGAGAAGGGGAAATGACAGGTGCACTGGGGACCGGGTTGGTAGGGACATCCCTGAGCACCTGTCCCTATTCAGGTTCTGGGTCATGGCCCTGCCTCTCACCTGCCGTGTGACTTCCATAAGAGGGGAAATAAGCCTATGCTGCACCTGGCTCCAAGCAGACAAAGAATAAATGGCAGAGCGGTTACTCTTCTGCTCCCTGATGGATTCAGTGGGGGTAAGTTAGGAAAAAAAGAAAAGAAAGGAAGGAAGGAAAAGAAAAGAAAAGTTAAGTTTAGAGCACCGAACCAAGTTCCATTTCAATTATGTGTAATTTCCCGGCTGTGTGACCGGGAGGCCGGGCCTGCTCCTCCCAAGGCCTCAGTTTCTTCACCTGTAGAATGGGGGCGGGGTGACGGCAGCCAGCTTCCTCCTTAGGATGCAGGGAGGCTCCGTGTGCCAAGGGGGACGCAGAGCTGGCACGAAGGGAGGATGGGCCCCGCATGCGGGCAGGCAGGGGACCCTCAGGGCACTCACCCAGCCCCAGCAGCACGAGCAGGAAGGAGGCCAGCACTACCCGGCGGTTCTTCTGGATCAAAGGGTGTTGAGTCCAGCTGGGTGGCAGGAGAGCAGGACGGGTATGGGAGGTGACGCGAGCCCAACTCCCTCCTGTTACCCTTCCCCCGCCCAGAGGACCGAAGGGGAAAGCCCGGCCGCCTGTTCTGGGGGCGCAGAGCGCAAGGAGCTTGAGCAGGGCCGGGTCTCACCTGCAGCAGGCGTGGTAGGAGCGCTGGGTGGTGTTGCTGATGGTGCTGAAGGACCACTGGGAGCTGCGGATGGACGTTCGGCTGGAATCCCTGCAGGCCATTTGGCCCCAGTGAGAGGCCGGGGAAGCAAGGAAGGGGTGGTGATGACGTGGTGGGGGATGGTGCAGGGACTACTGCAGGGTGTTCCTGCGGGATGGGGGCACTGAGAGGGGATGGGGTGATGAGGAATTCAAGGTCTGGGGTCTCTGCAGGACTCAAGGTGGAGAAAGGCTGGGGAGTCAAGCTAGGGATTCCTGCAGGACAGGTGGGAAGGTAGGCCAGACCAGGCTGGGGGGTTTCTTCAGGATAAAGAGCCTGGTGGGGGTGGGTGCGTGGGGCTGGCACTGGGGTAGGTTGACCCTGCAGGACAGGGGAACCCGTGAGGGGAGTGGGGATCAGGCTAGGAATCCTTGTAGGACACTGTGAGAGAGCTGGGTGACCTGAGGTGGAAGACTGGCCAGGGACCTGCGGGACAAGAGCCAGGAGCAGAGGCGGAGGATGGGTCCCCACCTGGCCCTGACCTGGTGTTGACTCCCCCATCCGGCTCCGGAGAGGCCTGGGCTCCTTCCTCATCGTTCTCCAGGTTCTATTCCAGAACACAGGGCTCAGAGAGGTTACTGGGCCCAGGCCCTTCCTCCTTCCCCCTCAGGGAGAGGAGGAGAGCAAGCCCACACAGCTGTGGGCCTGGCTGCGTGACAGCTGCTCACCTGGCCCTCCACCCTCCCGCAGAACGGGTTTGATGATTCACACAAACCGAAACCCAGGTAGGATGTGGGTGCTGGGGGATTGGGGGGCTAGGCGGTGGCAGGAGCCACCGGGGCTGGTTGAGGGCTCCTAGCATGGGTCCCAGGGCCCGGAGTTCTCCCAAGTTCGGGAGTCAGGGTGGAGCTTTCAGAATGGTATTTCACAGGCCCAGTATGGAGGTTCTGGATTTGGGGTGCCAAGGGGGGCAGAAGCCCATGGTTTCCAGGTTTGGGGCACAGGAATCTGGTACAGGTCTCCAAGAAAAGGATCCTAGAGTCAGTGGAAGTCCCCTAGGGCGAATGGAGATTTCCAGTTCAGTGGGAAGTCTGCATCCGACGTACAGAGCACTCTCCAGCCCGGGGGGATAAGGGGCGGGGGAGGGCGGGTTAGGTCAGTATTCAGGAATGGGTGGTAACACCGGGTGGGATTTCCAGGTGGGGCCAGGAGACTTGCTCCCGGGTTCCGGTTCTGGGCTCTCCAGTGGTGGCTGGGGACCAAAATCAGAGCTGAGAGGATCTGGGCTGGGCCCTGGATCAGTGGCCTCGCAGGCTGGGGCCTCTAGAAGGATTTTCCCTTGAGTTGGGGCTCTCCAGGGTCCGGCCTGGGGTCCCGCTCGGACCCGGGCTGGGGTTGAGCCGGGCCGGACCATTCACCTGGTAGCGCAGCCGGGACTGCTTGTCCTCGTCGGCCACCTCGAACCGGGCCCGGCGCTCGAAGTGCAGCGGCCCGAAGCGGGAGACCCCGCTGAATTCGGGCCCCGGGCCCGCGTCCTCCAAGGACAGCTCGAAGGCGTCATCGATGCTGAACTGGGGCCGGGCGGCGCTCATGGCCCCGGCCCGCTCAGGCGCCCCTCGCCGCCGCCATCCGAGCCCGCCTGCCCCTAGCGCCGCGGTCCCGCCCCCGCACGCAGACCCCGCCCCGGGCCGTAGTCTTGGGAGCGCGACTGTCCGGCGCCCTGGCCGAGGCCCCGCCCTCACGTAACGGCCCCGCCCCTGCTCGCCGACAGCAGGCCCGAGCTGCCGAGCGCCGAGCGCCGAGCGGACCAGTGGGCGGGGCCTCCTTTGGGGACCGCACAGGGGCCGTGGCGCCTCCCAGCGGCCGCCTCCGCGAGCCACAGCGGGCGCCGTACTCAAGGCAGTCCCTAGGTCTGTGTCCTGGGCTTGGAGAGGCAGCCGGACGCCAGCCTCCCCGGCCCAAGATGGGGCCTTCCGCATCCCAACCCGCGCCTCCAGTGCCAAGGAGACTCCAGGGACCAGACTGTGTCCCACCCTGACTCACGGCGCATCTGCATGGGATGGGTAGACTTACCCCCGCAGATATGGAAACTGAGGCTCAGAAAGCTTATGTGGCTTCTGCTCCTCCAACCCAGTCTCTACTCAGCAGCCAAAGTGATCTTTTAAAATATATCCGATCTTTTTCTCTGTGTTTTTTTTTTTTAATTTATTTATTTGACAGACAGAGGTCACAAGTAGGCAGAGAGGCAGGCAGAGAGAGAGAGAGAGAGAGAGAGGGAAGCAGGCTCCCCGCTGGGCAGAGAGCCCCATGCGGGGCTCGATCCCAGGACCCCAGGGATCACGACCCGAGCCGAAGGCAGAAGCTTTAACCCACTGAGCCACCCAGGTGCCCCTGTGTGTTATTTTTAAAAAAGGTTTGTTTATTTGAGAGAGGGTGCCAGGGCTCGAGCAGGGGGAGGGGCAGAGGGAGAGAGAGAGAGAATCAGCCAGCAGACCCCGCTGAGCGAGGAGTCCCAGGTCGCCTGATCCCAGGACTCCGAGATCATGACCTGAGCAGAAACCAAGAGTTGGCCACTTAAGGACTGAGCCACCCAGGTGCCCCTCTTTGTGTGTTATTCCTAATTTAAAAAGAAAAAAAAAGTATGGGGCTAAGTCGTCTGTATAAAACTGTCCCTTGGTTTTCCATTGTGGCTGAGGTCTTTCTGACTAAGGCCCATAAAGCTGTGAACGCTCTGGTCCCTCTATCTATCCAATCTCATCAAGCCTCCTCTGCCCCTCCTTCACCTACCCTCTGCAGCACAGGCCATCCTTAGGGCCTTTGCACGTGCTCTATACCTGGAAAGCATTTAACCTGGTTCTTTCACAAGTGGGTCTTTATCATCAGTGTCCCTGTTCAAATGTCACCTCTCATGGGTTCCATCCCTGACTACGCCATCTAAAGTCAGTTTCACATTACACAGCACTTGCCTAAAGTTAACTTATTTTACCTGGTTGTTTTCGCCACTGTGTCCACAGTGTCTGAATGAATGAATGAATGAATGCTTTGAACCGAGTGAGTGAATGCTTTGCCCAAATCCCAAATGCTCACAGGTGGTGGAACTAGGGATCCGGAGTGCTGACCCTCCACTGCCCACGCTTCATTCTGAGACCTCATGGACAGAGTTCTACTTCTCGGTTTAGGACACATCACTGCTCTGAACCGGGGCCCTCTCAGCGTGGGCCGTCAGCCTCCATGCATCCCGCTCTGTTCTCTACACACATGTCTCGGCTGCCACATGAATGTTTGCAATCTACAGGTGCCATGTATAAAACTCATTCTGCTGTTTAGATTTTTGTATTTGTACACTCCACACTTGTGGTGTCTACACGTCTCTCCTTTGTTGCTTCCGCCAGTCGCATGCGGCGTAGGACGTTGGACATCCAACACTTTTATTATCCACGACATCCTTCGGCGAGGCCCGCTTAGCTCGGTCTCAAAGGCCTGTCGCATCAGTGTCATGAACAACCTTCACGCTACCTCCTGATGGACGGTGAGAGGATTCTTGAAGTAGGACTGCCAGGCCATAGGGTACAGGCCCCCTTGACTTTACAAATGTATGAATTGTCACACTCACTGTGACGGTTCTGATTTTCTCTTAGCACTTGGTATTCCAGCTTTCGAAAGCTTACTAGTCTGATGAATCTAAAAGGGTTCCTGATTTCCATCTGGGTCCTCTGACAACTGGGGAATTTGAATAGCTCTTCATGGACTTGGCAGTCGTGGGGCTTCCTTCTTCTGTGAACTCCATTCATATCCTTTGTCCATTTTTCCTATTGGGTTTCTAGCCTTCTTTCTGCCGATCTGCATGTCTATATGTGGGTAAGTATCAATGCCTTGGTGCTGTGCAGATCTTTTCCCCGGTTTGTCTCCTTATTTGTCTAAGCATCCCTTAGTTAACAATGCTCGGAGTCCTGGGATGGAGTGCAGGCTGGGGCCCACGTCACTCATGGGCATTCTCGGGGAGCACAGCCTTGGCTCCTGCTGGGTCTCAACCAATGGATGACTGGGGCTCCAAGTACCAGCACTGCCCAGAAGTGGCTGCTGGAATGGGCCTCGATTTCCTCTCTCACACCTAGCACCCTCCCTCATTGACCTGCAGGGGGTGCCCCAAGAATTCTCCCTGGGGCTCACTTGAAAAACCTGCTCCAGACTGTCTGCCCCGGGACACCCGTCCTGTTTGGTGCCTTCTGTTTCAGCTTCTTTTCTGGCCCATTGCCACATAGGCCTTCTCCAAATGAGGCTGCAGGGGGGATCCGCACCCCATGCCCTCTTCTTCTCTGTTCACACCATGACAACTCAAATTCCAGTTCTCTCCACATTCTTCTTGGAGGCCTTCTCCAATGTGAGGCTCAAACTTACGACCCTGAGATCAAGGGGTTGGACGCCCTACCAACCGAGCCAGCCAGGCTCCCCTGGGAGAGGTTTAAGCTTAACTTTTCCTCAAGGGTCAGCCCTGGTATGACTTTTTGTCAGAAATGGGTTAAACTGTAAGATGTTTTGTTTCTGTCTTGAACAGGTCAGCCCAGAAGAGGTTTTTTTGCTTTTTTTTTTCCCCAGCATTCCTTACTTATTCTCTTTCCAAACTTTAGTCTTCAATATTTACTTTATTTTTATTTATTTGAGAGAGAAAGAGAGAAGGAGAGAGAGAGGGAGAAGAGAGAACACAAGCAGGGAGAATGGCAGAGGGAGAAGCAGACTCCCTGCTGAGCAGGGGGGCTGATACAGGGCTCCATCCCAGAACCCTGGGATCATGACCTGAGCCGAAACGCCGACTCTTAACTAATTGAGCCACCCGGGTGCCCAGGCATCTCCTGTGTTCTTACAGAGCACCTAACACAAGTCCTCTTCCCTTGAGGCCTGCGATCTCCAGCTGATCTGGAAGTGTGTTTCCTGAGGGATCATCCCACCCTTCCTAAGAGTTTAATCACCCTCTGGCCTTGTTCTCCGTCAAAGCCAAGGGGCAGCTGGGCACGACACACCTGTTGTGTAAATCTAGGATCTCCTCGTGGTGGTACTTGGTATTCCTTAGCCCCCTCTAAATTCACATTCAAGGCCAGCTCAAAAAACAAACAGGAAAATCCTGGGAACACACACGGAAAATAGAAACTGTTTCTGTTTGGTTTCCTCTTTTTTCTCTGCTTTGCTTACAAGTCACATTGGGCTGGCTGATGGCTGGCTGTATCGCCCGAGCCGTGCGTCTAGTCCGTAGCTGGGGACCACTGCCTGGTTTGTTTCGTGGACCAGGGGCTAGAGGGCTCCGGATTCTCTCACAAGGAGTTAGACATACAGTTCAAAGTCATTTCAAAGACAAAGAGGCAGATCAAGCCATTTGAAAGCAAAAATTTATTGGGTTTCCTTTCAGAGTTCTGTGAATTTACAAGAAAGGAAGGAAGGAAAGAAAAAGAGAGAAAGCATTACAGAATGCTCAGTTCAAGCTAAGAAGGCAAAAGGGGAGAGCTTGTGGCCACTGGGTACCCCCCCCAGCAGATGCACACTAACATCTGAAACTCCCCCAGATCTGTTTCCTGCTTTCAGAGAGGTAACGTTCCTTTACTCGCCATCTCTCACCATATACTTGGGTCACTAGTCAAATGACTGCAATGTGACAGAGGTATTTTGGGCTTGGTTTTGTTTTGTTTGCCCCACTGCTGTAAAATGAGATTTTCAGTTCGTTTCTGAAAAATAACTTGGTCAATAAATTCATTTTATTCTGTTTCTATTTTTACACCCAAAGACTCATTAAAAGAAAAAAAAAAAAAAAGGATCCTCAGTTTTATAGGTTCAAGCCCATCAGGTTTGTGCTGTTTGAGTCTTGTTTGAAGTGTTTCCTCATCCCAAGATCACAAAGATATTCTCCAACGTCACAGTGTCCTGGCCTGATAGTTTTATGATCCAGAAAAGTGTTGCAACAAGGTAGTTCACTGACTCTAGAGGCAAACTTCACTGGAATTCATCCTCTCCTTACTAGCGCCGGGATTTTGGAGGGCCAGGACGAGGGTGAAAAATTTAAGGGGTCATCAAAAGACCAAGCAAGATCAATAATACTTTAACGCACTACTTTTAAAAATAAAATTTAAGGCAAAAATACGCGATGAGCAAAATATCGACATTTAACTTTATTTATGATTATTTTAAAAAGCTTTTATTTATGTATTTATTTTAGAGGGGCACCTGGATGTTTCAGCTGGTTAAATGTCTGACTCTTGGGTTTGGCTCAGGTTGTGATCTCAGGTCTTTGGACTGAGCCCTTGGGGTCTGCTTGAGATTCTCTTTCTCCCTCTGCCTCTTCTCCTCTCTCAAATAAATACATAAAGAAAGAAATCTTTATGTATTTATTTGAGAGAGAGAGAGAGAGATAGTGCCCAGGGGGCTGGAGCAGAGGGAGAGAGAGAAACTTAAGCAGACTCCATGCTGGGTGTGGAGCCCAATGAGGGGTTCAATCGCACCCATCGATACTATGACCCTACCTGAAACCAAGACTCAGATGCTGACTGAGCCACCCAGGTGCCCCCAAATATCAAAATTTTAAATAAAGACACGATTTGAGTTTGCATGACTCACGTCACTCACCTCACCCTCATCCAGCCTTGAGCAAATTATGCAAACTCTGTGCCTCAGTTTCCTCATTGTCATATGGAGGTAATAAAGTATTTCCTTCACTGCATTAGTTTAGGATTAAATGAGTTCATGCATATTAAGGAGCATAGCACAGGGCCTGCCATATATAAACACTCAATCCATATTAGGTATTACAATTTAAATTAAGATGCTTAATCCTACGGACACTATCTCTGGATGTGGTACAAGAAGGGATCCGTATTTATTTCACTGTAGGGTGAAGCAGTTTTCCCCAAATCACCGACCAATCAGTTCTTCCTCTTTCTAAATGGTGGTGACACTTTCATCGTATGTCAGGTATATGGTTGTTGACATATGTATCTATTTTAAGCTCTCTTTTGGGTCCTTTGGTCTGCTTGACTAATTCTCCGTATCACATGCTTTTTATTTTTATGGTCTGCAGTGTGGTTTAAAATAGAACAAGCCACCCTCCTCACCGCCCCCCTCTGCCTTCTGGTCACTTTTTTCAAACTTGACCTAGGTTTTCATGCACCTTTATTGTTTTGTAGAAATATTACAAAAATTTTTTCCAAGTTCTTCAGAAAACATCTGAATTTTCACTGGGATTTCAATTATACTTCTAGATTAATTTCAGTAGAAGTCAGTTTCAGATGTTAAGCTTTTCAATTCATTAAAAAGGTATGTCACTCAAGTTATCTGTGTCTTCATTTATGTCCTGAAAATATTTTCTCTCCAACAAGTTCCAGACTGTGTTTTTACTTCCTAAATACTTTCTGAGTTTTATTTCTCTCGTGAACGGTACCTTATTTTCCATTACACCTTTTTATTGGGTTATTGATAGTGTGAAGAGTGTTGTTAATTTTTTGTAGTTTTATTTTCTATACCTGTAATACTGCAAAATTCTCTAATTTGTTAAAATAGTCTGCCCATAGATTCTATTGAATTTTCTATGTAGATGTAATTACTCTTACAATTTATTTTTCTTGGTTTATTGCTTTGGTCAGGACTTCTAATACTATGCTAAACAGCATTGTTGGTAGAGAGTGCTAGTTGTCTTGTTCCTGATGTTGAAGGGAATCTGAAACTTACTCCATCATACTTAATCACATATGGCTTTTTATCAATCTGACAAGGTTCCTTTTTTCCTAACTGTACGTTTTTGGTTTTGTTTTTTTAAGATTCACTTATTTTTAGAGAGAGAGAGAGAGAGAGAGAGCGCGCGCAAGAGCAGGGGGAGGGGCAGAGGAAGAGAATCACAAGAAGACCTCCCACCACACAGGGAGCTGGACGCAGGGCTCAGTCTCACTAGCCTGAGGTCTTGATCTGAACCATAATCAAGAGTCAGACGCTCAACCGACTGAGCCATCCGGGCACCCCACCTAACTGTAGTTTTTATCATAAATACTCATAAAACTTCATCAAATGCTCTTCCTGAACATTTTGAGATAACCACAGGAGTTTTCTCCTTTAGTTCATTGAGGTGATGAATGATTGATGATGTGAAGAATGATTCTTACATTACTGGAATGAGCTGTACTTGATCTTGATGGTTTTTTTGTTTTGTTTTAGAAAGTTTTAGGGCGCCTGGGTGGCTCAGTCAGCATCTGACTTTGGCTCAGGTCATGATCTCAGGATCCTGTCCTGGGATGGAGTCCTGGTGTCAGGCACCCTGCTCCATATGGAGCTGGCTTCTCCCTCTCCTTCTTTTCTTCCCCCCTGCTTTTGCTCTGTCTCTCTCTCTTTCTCAAAAAAATAAATATAAAATCTTTTCTAAAAGCTTAATTTTTAATTGTCAGAAAATACACCCAAAATTTACTATCTTAAACATTTTTAAGTGCACAGTTCAGTAGTGTTAAGTATATTCACAATGTCATGCAACCAATCTCTAGGACTTTTTCATATTGTAAAACTGAAATTCTATACTCGTTAAACAACAAATCTTCATTTGCCTCTCCCCCACCAACCACCATTCAACTTTGCCTCTATGAATTTAACTCTTCTAGGCACCTCATATAAATGGAATTATATAATACTTGTTTTTTTGTGAATGACATTCACTTAGCATATTGACGCATTTTTGTACACACTAGTGGTTTCAATTAGCTTAATATTTCTTTTAGTATTTTTTATATCTATGCGAATCAGTAAAACAGGCCTATGCCTTTCTTGTCTTACGGTATACTCACCTGGTTTGGGAATCGAGATTAAGCTAGCCTCAAAATATATTGGTCAGCTTTTCTTCCTTTTCCATTTTCTGGAACAATTCGTATAAGACACAGGCTTCAAAATTGCTTCATATTTTGGGAAACCTTAGCCACAAACTTCCTGTGTTGGTATAAAGCAAAAGCAAAAACCAAACAAACAAAGCACATTTCCCTCTCACCTTGGAGGTCCCACCTCTCCCAGGGGACTTCTTGTGGGCAATGAACCAGTGTGAATGTCTGAAGCACTTAGCACCTGGGTCAGAGGGGAGTTAGGAGGGTAGGATGAAGACATGACACAGGCCTCAAGACATTTCCCTTCCTGGAGTGGGGAATCCTTTAAACTGGGGGAAGAGGGACGCCTGGGTGGCTGGGATATTTGGGCATCTGCCTTGGGCTCAGGTCATGATATCCAGGTCCTGGGATGGAAGTCATGCGGAGCCCCATGCCAGGCCCCATGTCCGGCTTCTGTCTCGCAGCGGGGTCTGCTTCTCCCTCGCCCTCTGCCTCTCCCTCTCTCAAATGAATCAATAAAAAATCTTAAAAAAAAAAAAAAAGTAATAATTAGGAAAAGGCTCCTATCGCTATTGTTCACAGCTAGTTTCCAGAAGCCAAGAAAAACCTTGTTTTAGTCCCCAAAGTACCTCACTTTTATCAGTCATGTATGTCCTAACATTTATTATGCACCTACTGTGTGCCTGACACAGTGGATTCAGGGGACGACTCGCCCACTCCTGACCCCCACGAAGGGAGCTTACTGTACTCACAGGAATACGGAAACCCTCCTTCCCCTCTTTCTTACTCCTGGTTTTATTTTTTATTTGTCACTTATTTATTTATTTATTTATTTATTTTCCACGAGAAAAATCCAGGACCCAAGAGTCACTATTGTTTGTGCTAGATATGCAAAAAGAAAACTAAAGGCCAGAAAGGGATACACAACAATAGCAGCTTTAGGGAGCAGTGTTCCAAAGGGAGTCCCCCCGCATTCCCCGAGCCCTGCAATGCCGTCACCGTACTACAGCTTTAAGGGGGTTGGGTGGGGGAACGCAACGACGGGGAAGGCCAGTCCAAATCCATTCAAGGACAAGGCGGCTAGGGACGCCCCGCCCGGCCCCGCCCGGCCCCGCCCGGCCCCGCCCGGCAGACCCTGGCCCCGCCTCTCCGATAGGCCTCCCGGGACCTCCCGGGTCAGACCCGCCCCTGGTCACACCCGCGCGCTCTGCCGCTGCGCAGACAACCAATCACAGGCCACCTCTACGTTTAGTCCCTTTTTGGCGTCTGCCCTCAGCCAAAATGGCGCCATCTCGGAAGTTGCCGAAGCGCTAGAAGTTGCCGAAGCAGGTCCGGAAGCTGCCGAAGGAGTCCGGAAGTTACCGAAAGAGAGCAGCGGGGAAGAAGGATGGCGGATATCATCGCAAGACTCCGGGAGGACGGGATCCAAAAGCGTGTGATACAGGAGGGCCGAGGAGAGCTCCCCGACTTTCAGGATGGAACCAAGGTTCGTGCGTAGCCCCCTCTCCTCAACCCTTCTGCGGCGCGGTGCGCATGCGAGGCGGGAGGAGGCCTTAGGCGAGAGGTTGCGCATGCCCAGATAGCAGCGGCCGGTGACTCTACTGCTCACATGCTGAGCTCGACGCTGGTTGGTCTGAATTTAAGTAGGGGGTGAATTTAGCTATGTCTGCCTCGCCCCGTGGCTTGGCCGTGTGGCCGCATTGGTCCGGGGAGCCGTCAGTCATCCTCGGAAGGTTGAGGGGGTTTGGCTTCAGTGTTTGCACAGACCGGGCGCTGGAGGAGACCCAGAGCAGGAGACCTGGGACCTGGGAGGTGCTCCGGGGCCTCTGGGTTGCAAGGTTCAAGTTCTTTTATAGATGGGAGGGACTTCTGAAAACACTTAGAGCGGCTCCCATTGTTAGATGGGGAAGGTGAGGCCCCTGAGTGCGCAAATCCATTTCCAGAGGTCAGGTCTGCCAGACTGCAACTCGTCGGCAGGGGTTTGGACTGCTCTCGGTGATGTTGCTCAGGACAGATATGGGCTGGGAAATCAAAGAGCCCACCACCTTCCTCCTTTGGCTACCCAGGCCTCTCCAGCCCCCGCCTCCTAGGCTCCAGGCTTCCCTGCTTCTGCTCATGCAGTTTCCTTCTCCCGGAGGGCCTTTCCCGGTTGCCACTTGTCTGTAGAGTCAGGAGCTTCCCAGGGGCAGCCCCTGGGCCCAGCAGAGCAGTCACACAGAACATGCATATTGAACGAATGACCAAAGATCCTGGCCTAGACTGGGACCCCAAAAGCCAGAGTGCCTATGAATGAACGCATTGTCCTCAAGCTACCGAGGTCGGGCAGGTAAAGATCCTAGGCTGGCCCGGTGCGAGTGCCCTGAGAGCAGAGGGAAGGTGCATCGTTCTGGCCATCAGGATCTTTTCAGTGTGGAGAGAAGAAGTGTGGGTGTGTGCATGCCCACAGAGGCTGGGGGTGGGGGTTTGATGGCCTTGAAGAAGGTCCTGGCAAAGGAGATCCTGGATGGAACAGACCCCATAAGGAGAGACATCATAAAGAGAGTGAAGGTAGGAGAACAGTGGCACCAAAAACGAGGGACAGGTAATACCAAATAACAATCCCCAGCGTAGACTGAGGGCTCACAGTGAGCCCTGTGCTAAATACCACACAGGTTTATTTCCTTTGATCCCCACGATGCAGGATGGGTACTATGGGGGCCTCCACTGTACTGATTTGGAAACAGAGTTCAGGGGTGCGGCCTGGTGTGGTGGGCAAGAGCGTGGGCTTCTCTACCTATATCCTGCCAAGGGTTCAGTCTTCAGATCTCTTCTCTCCGCACTCACCCGCAGATGCTCTCCCCAGGCTCATCCCTAAAAAAACCCTCCATGCCTGGACTACTCCCCCAGGTGTATTTCCGGCTGCACCTCTTTCTTAAACCTGATATCCAGCTCCCAACTCACCATCACCCCTTGGATTTCTGGTTGGCCGCTCAGGCTTGACTTGCTGTGCCCAGTCCTTCCCCATCTTGGTGAAGGGCACCTTTGGCCTTCTGGTTGCTCAGGCCAAAACCCTCCCAGTCTCCACGGCCCCTCTGTTCTCTCATGTCTTGGGAATGCACCCAGGATCTGACCATTTCACACGGTTTCTCCCATTGCTGTCCTGGTCCAGGCCTCTGTTGTCCCCCCAGGCCTACAGCTCTCACCTTCCTGCATTTGCCCTCACCCCCCCCCCCCCCCCGGATCCTGTTCTCTCATCTTGGCAGCAGTGGAACCCAGGTCAGATCCTCCCCCTCCTGTGTGTGGAGCCACCGAGAGGGAAAACACGACGTCCTCACCGCAGCCTCCAGGCCCTGCGGGGTCTGTCCCCTAGACTCCGGTGACCCCGCAGTGCCCCCCTCCCCTCGTTCACTCTGCTTCTGCCACACTGGCCTTGATGCCTCTGGAACACACCACACCATCCCCTGCTGTTCTCTTGGCCTAGAAGGCCCACACCAGTTTCCTAGCCCAGCCTCTGTCTGGCGTGCTGTCTCTCCTTCTGTCTTCAGATCGCCGCCTAAATGTTGCCTCCTCAGGGAGTGCCCACCTCCGGTGTATAATTTGGCCTGTCTTACTCGGCTATATTTTGTTTTCTGATCTGTAGCCCCTAGCTCCACTGTCCACAGTGCACTGTTTTGTTTTGGCTTCATCTCCTTCCTCTAGAAGTTCCACGTGAACTCCGTGGGCGTGGGGACTTTTGTCTTTGTTTACTGCTGTGTCTAGCACAGGGCTCAGGCCCATAATATGTGCTCAGTAAATATTTGTTGAAAGAACATTTGGTGCCAGAGTGCTTGGGAGCCCAGCCTGTCCACCCCCTATCCGTGTGACTTGGGCCCCTCACTTCCCGCTCTGTCACTTAGTTTCTACCCCTGGGCAGTGGGGTAGAGGTCAGGTGGTGACCCTTGGGCGAGTCCTGTGCCCTGTGCTGTCTGCAGGCTCGGAACCAGGCTTGTCCTTGGGGGCTTGGTGAGCGCTTGTGCCCTTGTCTTATCCCACATGTGGCCTGCAGGCCACGTTCCACTACCGGACTCTGCACAGCGACAAGGAGGGCACCGTGCTGGACGACAGCCGGGTGCGTGGCAAGCCCATGGAGCTCATCATTGGTAAGAAGTTCAAGCTGCCTGTGTGGGAGACCATCGTGTGCACCATGCGTGAGGGGGAGATCGCCCAGTTCTGCTGCGATGTCAAGGTACCTGGCGTCCACTGCCTGTGGTGTCTGTCCTGCCGTTCCCTCTTCTCCATCCCAGGGCCTGTGCCCTAGCTAGGCCGCCACCAACTCCCTCCAGGGCGTCACACCAACAGGACCTTGGGGTCCTGGCCTCTTCTGCCTTCTCCTCTTTATGAGCCAGATGGCAGCCAGGGGACTGGTTCTCAAATGCAAATGACCTGCACAACGGCATCTCTAATCCTCTCTGGACCCTAGTCACTGTCAGACTCTCACGTGGCCCTGCAGGGTCTGACTCATACCAATTTTCCCCTCCCACTCACCTCCCTGCCTTTCCTTTCCATTCCCTTTTTGTTCCTCTTCTTTTTTAAAAATTAATTGTATTTATTTATTTGACATAGATCGAGACAGCGAGAGAGGGAACACAAGCAGGGGAAGTAGAAGGGGGAGAAACAGGCTTCCCGCCGAGCAGAGAGCCCGATTTGGGGCTCGATCCCAGGACTCTGGGATCATGACCTGAGTCGAAGGGAGACCCCTAACGACTGAGCCACCCAAGCGCCCCCTTTCCATCCCCTTCTTGGCCAAGATCCTCCCTCATACTTCAGAGTGAATTCCTAGGGTCACTACCTCCAGGAAGTCCTCCCTGACTGCTGGTGGTTGGCTTGAAACCCTCCTCTGGTCCTCTAACCCCTCATGCCCTATATGGCAAGATCTACCTGGGTCTCAGCTACTGCAGAGCAGGGACTGGACCTGTTTACCTTTAGCTCAGAACGCTCAGCACCAAGACTTAGGACATGTTTGCTGGCAAGACAGACGTTACTCTAGCAATCTGCCCCCATATAGACAGTAGGGGCAGTGAGCGGAGCTGGTTGGACTGGGGTGGGGGCTGTCTGGTTTCCACCATCTGAGCAGTTATTCCTAGTGGAAGGTCAAAGGCTGGGTCCTCTGTGCCTGGAGGTCTCTGCCAAGGGCTTTGAGTTGCTACCTTGGGCCCAGACCTGAGATAGGCTCCAAATGGGGTGGACTGGGGCAGGAGAGAAGGAAGAGATGCTGAGAACAGAATGTGGAGGGAGGGACCTCAGTGATGGTGAGAAGTCCAGCTTGTGGGCTACACCTCGGGGAGGAGGAGGAAGAGTCCCACTGAGCTTGAAACAGCTGGGAAGCTGGGTTGACTGTGACAGGGCATGTTCATGTCGGGCATGGCAGGGGTGCTTGGTTGGGTGGCCAGAGAGTGTGGCAGGAGCTGGGGACTTCTCCAGAACGGAACGCTGGGATGCCAGAGGACTCCTGAGGGAAAAGCCCTCCCGCGTGTTGACGGGGCGGGGCCTGAGCCAGTTGCTGGCCCTCTCTGGGCTTCAGTGTCCTTTCCCAGATGGTGATGGGGCCAGGGGCTGGGCCCTCTTGGGCGTGGCAACCAGGCAGCCCACTCGCCTTTCCGCAGCACGTGGTCCTGTACCCGCTGGTGGCCAAGAGTTTGCGCAACATCGCGGCGGGCAAGGACCCCCTGGAGGGCCAGCGACACTGCTGTGGCATCGCCCAGATGCACGAGCACAACTCCCTGGGCCACGCTGACCTGGACGCCCTGCAGCAGAGCCCCCAGCCTCTCATCTTCGACATTGAGATTCTCAAGGTGAGAGGCCACCGAGCCCTGGGGGCCTCACGGCAGGAACAGGCCCTGCCTGCCTGCCCGGGGCTGTGGGCTCCGTGCATGGACTGCCGGGCGGGGAGGTCGGGACAGGCAGGTACAAGAAGGCCTGGCGGGACTCCAGCAGTCCCCGAGGGTCCCGCCCCTGGGGCTCCCCTGCCTCCAGAGGTCTCCGTGAGGGCGGGCTTTTTGCCGCCTTGTTCATGGCTCTAGTCTAGGAAGCTGGCGTGGTGCTGGGCAGGTAGGAGGTGCTACGTGAACGTTTGTCGAGTGATCAAGGAATGAACGGGTGGTTCCGCTCCTGGTGTCCGGGGCCCAGAGGCTGAGAAGCCGAGGTGCCCCCCGGGGCCGCCCCCTGACGAGGGCTGCGCTCTGGCAGGTGGAGAGCCCCGGCACGTACCAGCAGGACCCCTGGGCCATGACAGATGAGGAGAAGGCGAAGGCGGTGCCGGTCATCCACCAGGAGGGCAACAAGCTGTACCGTGAGGGCCACGTGAAGGAGGCCGCTGCCAAGTACTACGATGCCATCGCCTGCCTCAAGAACCTGCAGATGAAGGTGTGGCCTGGAGGCGGGGGTGGGGGTGGCGGGGAGGGGGAGCCTAGGGACCCGGCCCTAAGCGGCTTCTGCCCTCTCCCTGCCCCCGTGTCCCCAGGAGCAGCCTGGATCCCCTGACTGGATCCAGCTGGACCAGCAGATCACCCCGCTGCTCCTCAACTACTGTCAGTGCAAGCTGGTGGCCCAGGAGTACTACGAGGTGCTGGACCACTGCTCGTCCATCCTCAACAAGTACGACGGTGAGCGCCGGCGCGAGCCCGAGCACACGTCCTCCACCCGGGGGGGGGGCCGTGGGCTCTGTGATGCCAGTGACGGAGGGACGGCGGTGTGGGGCTCGGGGTGTGGTTGGCATCGTCAGGTTGGGAGGGCTCTGACCCAGGAGGGGGTCCCAGTGCCAGAAGTCAGGCCGGGCGGCTGGCTCGTCCCCCCATCCCCCGCCCTCATGCCTTTGCATGCCTGCTGCCCGCCGGTACCCCCGCAGACAACGTCAAGGCCTACTTCAAGAGGGGCAAGGCGCACGCGGCCGTGTGGAACGCCCAGGAGGCCCAGGCTGACTTTGCCAAGGTGCTGGAGCTGGACCCCGCCCTGGCGCCCATCGTGAGCCGGGAGCTGAGGGCCCTGGAGGCACGGATCCGGCAGAAGGACGAAGAGGACAAGGCTCGCTTCCGGGGCATCTTCTCCCACTGATAGGGCCCGGCCGGCCCTGCCTGGCCTGCCTGTCCCGCTGTTGCCGCCGCTAGGCCCCCTTCCCCTGCTGCGTCCCGCTTCCCTGTATATAAAGGCTGTATTTATCTCTTCCTGGACCTGCCGAGCTGATCCATTGGGGGACCCGGGCTGATCACCTTGAATTTCCTGGTACTCGGGTGGTTTGGGGAGGCAGAGGCTTGGGGTTCTGATCCCAGCTTCCCATTTACCAGCTCCAAGACCTCTCTGGGCCTCAGTGTCCCCAACAGAGATGAGGAGGAGGATCGCTGTCTCAAAGGAAGTGTTTTCTGCTGGCCAGGGCCCAAGTGCCTGGGGGCCTTCAGTTTTCAAGGGGAGACAGAGGCACAGCCGGGAGGGCCCCCCAGCGTAGCTCCCCTCCAGCCTCTGGTCGCGCGGTCTCTGCTTCTGGAGGCAGAGGTTTCAGCCAGAAGCTGTCTGCGCCCCTGCGAACTGAAGGGCTGACCCAGGGCAGGAGCGTGGGGTGCAGTGACCTGACTATTAAGGAGGAGGCCTCGGGTAGAAGGGAGGACAGAATCTTCCAGAAGACCTCCAAGGCCCGGGCCCCCATCCTGGCCTTGCCCCTAACCCGTGCTGTGACCCTGGGCGCATCCTGGCCCCTCTGGGCCCTTCGGTGTCCCCATCAAATTGGAATCTGGGCTCGGCTGTGCTGTGGTGCCCGGCAGGTGAGCAGTCAGTGGGTTACAGGTGGTTTATTTCCATAGATTTACACACACTGGAAAAGCCTCCGGGCCCTTGCCGCTCCCTCCTCCCCCACCGAGGCTAGGTGCCCCCGACATGAAAGGGAAGTAACATTGAGGGGCAGACAAAGATGCAGTTTGTGGGGTTGGGGGGCCGAGGGCCCCCCAATCCCTGGCATATGCCACCTGGGCCCCTCGCGTCCATGAATAAATAACTCAGCGCCATCCGCGGTGCGGGCCTCACTCTTCGCTGTCCAACTTGAGGCTGATGCTCCGGGCCTTGCCTCTGGCCAGGGTGGTGGGCGGTGTCCCCGGGCCCTCACGCTCCACCTGGCTGGGGCCCCTGGAGCGAAGCAGCTGGCTCTGCTTGCGCAGGAAGTCCACGGGGGCAGCCCCGCCGTAGCTGCTCTTGGCCAGGGCGGCCCTGGAGGGTCCCGTGGGGGCATGAGGGTGGGAGCCTGCCTCCAGCTGGCCCAGGTGCGCCACGTAGCCATCTGACAGGAACTGTGGGCAGAGGTGGGCAGGGATGAGGGCATGGCTGGTCTCGGGCTCACATGCACCCCTGGCCTGTGGACCCCCCACCCCCACCCCGCGCAGGCTCCTGGGGCAGTGCTGGCAGCATTCTAGGCCGGGCACGGTCTGACCCGGAGCCTCCTCTCAGCAGCTGGAACCCCAGATTGGCCGCCAGAGCGCCCTGGCTTTCCTCCTCGCTCTGCGCCTCTCTGGCCTTCAGTGTCCTGAGGTCTTGGCGGGAAGGAACAGCCATGGACGTCCGGCAAGCGCTTGCTTTGTTCCCAGCCCCGTGCATGTTATGTGATGTCCCTGAGAGCTGGGGACCTTGGTGCCGGTCCAGCATTTCCGTTCTACGGACGGGAAACGGGGGCTCACAAAGCTCCAGGTCCATGCCCAGGGCCAAGCCGGAGGGAACCGGCGCTCAAGGGCTTGAGCACGCTCCGCCTCTGTCATCCATCGTGGCCTGCCCAGCAGCTCCAAGCTGTTCACGACCCTATCCTAGGAGGAGCCCAGTCCCCTGAGGCCAGCTGGCTTTTTTAGAGTGGTCCCCTCAGGTGCTTCATAGCACAGGTGGTCCTCGCGGCCTGGGACCCAGGCTCTGCTGCCGGTCGGCCGCCCAGTCCCCACCTTCCCTAGGCCCTCACCTGGCACTGAGCTTGCAGCTTCCGAACCGCGCGGCCCACGATGTAGGTCTGACTCGGGGGCAGACCCAGCGCCGCATACACGGCCACATCTTTGGGGGACCCATAGCCAGCTACAATGTTCAGTTCCACCTGTGTTGGGAGAGGCAGTCAGCCATCCTGGGGCGTCTGCCAGGCATCCCCAGTTAGAGGGTTTCGAGGGCGGGACGGGTGGGACACAGGTGGGGGCACAGGGTGCCGTCACCAGGCCCCTGGAGCTAGCCGAGTGGGTGGAGAGGACCAGGGGCTTCTCAGACCACTAGGAGGCCGGGCCATAGGGTCCTCTCCAGCCAGTTAGGGTCCCGGTCCCGTGGGGGTGGGACCAGGTGGGCCTCTGCAAGTCCTATTGCCCAGGGAGGGGGCGGAGGCGGACCCTCCCCTCCCCCTTCCCTTTCCCAGCCTCACCTCCTGCACCAGGCTCTGCAGAAACATCGCCTTTTGGCGCAGTGGGTCGTGGGTGAGGCCATCACAGAAGGAGACGACGCCGTGAGGAAAGTTGTGCTGCGACAGCCAGGCCACCACGCGGTGCTTCTGCATATCCGGCCGGCCCGTTACGTAGACGATCAGGTAGCCGGCGTCCTGCCAGTGCCTGCAGGATGGGACGGAGGTCAGCTCCACCGGCGGGGGTGCGGCTGGTCGCCGCAGCCAGCGGGCCGGGGCGGGGGGAGCTGCTCCTACCTGACCACGTCCACGGCGCCGGCGCGCACCTTCGGGTCGCTGCCCATGATGGAGACGCTGGCAGTGAAGGAGCCGTCGATGCTGAAGACCACGGCCTCGGTGCCGCGGGCCACCACGGTCAGGCAGCACTCGGCGTACGTGTGGTCGCCCCTGTGGTCCACGTATGGGGTGAGCGGCATAGGGCGGGCGAGGCCCGGCAGAGCCCCAGCCCACGAAGCCCGGCCGGCCCGGCGCTCACCTGACCACCATGCGCACCGGGTAGACGCCGATGCCCAGCGCGCGCTCGAGGGGCACCGGGAAGGTGAGGCGGCCGGAGCTGTTCGTGACCTCAGTGCCGAAGTGGATCCACTTGCCTGACAGCGGCTGCGTCATGATGTAGACGTCCACCTGATGGGGAGAGCGGCCGAGAGGGCCCGTGGGCCGCAGCCCCACGCACCCCAGGACCCTGAGCAGAGGAGGGTCTGGGCGCACTGTCGTCGGGGGTGGAGGGACCAAGAGTTCCCCGTGGGCGAGGTCGGCTCGATAGGCGCGGGTGTACCCGGGGCCCAGGCCGCCGTGTCCTGACCTTCTCTCCCGTGAGCGTCACCACGTCCAGGGGCCCGTACATGAAGCGCCCGTTCAGCACCTGGGGGCGGCCCTCGCACACGACCGTGTCGCTTGCCCGGTGGTTGGAAGTGACGTTCTGGCGGGAGGAGACCGCGTGAGCCCGCAGCCCAGCCGGGACAGCGATGCGGCAGGAGCTGTTGTGGGGGACCCGCGCCCAGGCAGGGGCGACGCCCAAGTAGTGGGCGCTTTTCCGACCCGACCTGAGGTCAGGGGTGCGTGTAAACTGCGGCTCCCAGGGGATGGAGCCCTGACAGGACGGGATTCAGAGGGTGAGGTTCAGTAGGAGAGCGGAGATCCGAGGTCCCAATTCCCGACGAAAGGGGAGGAGATTCCCGGTCTCCAGGGGCGGGGCCGAGGCTCGAGGAGGCGGGGCCGAGGCTCGAGGAGGCGGGGCCAGGACCAAAAGGGGGCGGGGCGGTACCCGGGAAAGTGCAGGGCGGGGATGCTGGGAAGAGACGGCGGGGCCTGGCCCCTCAGGACGCGAGGGGCAGGGCACATACCCGGATCTTGACCTGCGTGCGTTTGCGCTGCCACTTCTCCCTGGGGAAGGCCGGGCTGTAGATGGACGGCTCCTCGCATTCCGTCAGCTGCGGCCGCTCCTTCTCTATCACCTGTGCGCGTGGGGCCACGTGAACAGGGAACCTGGGGCTGCGCCTCCCCTGGCCCGGGGCTCCCCTGGTCCGGTTCTCATCTCCCACCCCGTATCCCCGAGCCCACCTGGCGCAGGATGAAGGCCACCACATCAGCCGACTCCCAGTAGCTGGCGTGGAAGAGGTGGGGCAGCGTGACGGTGGGGAAGGCGGTGAGCGCCTCGGGGCAGTAGAGTGAGTAGTCAATCCGCTTCGTCCCCCACCAGCGCTCGAGGACTGCACGGCCACGTTGGGCAGTGAGTCAGGGGTGGCCTCCCACCTCGTGCCCACGTGTCTGGCCCCCGGGTGCTCTTCCCTCCCTCCTTCCTGCCAAGCCTGCTCTTTGCCAAGTCCAAGGTTGGGTGCTGGGGCCCTCTCATCCCAGAGCAGATGCTGGGGGCAAGGGTGTTTCAGCTGGGCTTCTGGAGGTAGAAGTGCCACCCCCACGGCGGGGTGGCTGGTTGACTTACTCTTAACCACCTCACTGGTGGTGCTGGGGGCAGCTGGCTGGGCCGGCGGCTCGGAGCCTAACTCACTGCCCTTCCAGAAGGCACCGCTGGCAGAGGTGGGTGTTGAGGGCACCAACATCTCCAGCTCTTCCAGAAAGAGGCCTGAGTGCGTCTGCAGAGTGTCAGCTGGGGGAGATAGGCCAACCTGAGTGGCCGTCGGAACCAGGCTGCCCTCCTGTCTTCCCACCTAGGGCTTCCAAGGCAGCTTGGCCCCCCCTCACCCCACCATCTCGCCTGCCAGCCCTCCCTGGTCAGGTCTTGGCTGAGGCTGAAGTGCCCCACAATTGGGTGGAAATGAAGAGTGGGGGCCTTGTCTCCTCTTAGCTCCCGCTGACGGGCCATTTGTATTCCTTCCAGAACATCTGCTTCCACCACTCCAACACAAGCCCATTCGTCTCGTGGGGCCACATGGGTACCCACTCGCATGCATCTGGGTATGTGCCCCACAATGATACATGAACACAAGTGTCTATGGATAAACTGTGCACTCCTCCACGCAGATACGGCAGTCCCCCTCATTGCGGCTGCTCCCAGACACTAGCTCCCCAGCACCACTGGCTCCTCTCTCTAGCCCAGCCGTCACTACTGCCCGCCCCCCCCCTCCTTGGCAGAGAATGTTAGAGGGTCTTGGGGATCCAGACCTCACAAAGGGCCTCCGTGGTCTGGGGACTGGTGACATGAGAGCTCATCAACGATGGAAGAACCAGCTCATGTCTTCTTGGGGGAGGGGAGCCCATTCCCATCCCTCCCTGTTGCTGCCCCCCGCTTTCTCCTCTTTATCTTGGTTGGGGGCATACCCAACAGCAGGGATGAGCCATCTCCCAGGGGGAACTTCTGGTAGCGGGGCACGGCCAGTGGGGCGATAGCTTGGAACTTGGGGGCCAGCAGGGGCTCAAGGCGGGAGGCGCAGGGGTCGGCCGCGTGGAAGAGGTTGTAGATCTGCTCACAGGCCGGGCGCATCTGGGCCACTGGAACCCAGAAGATGAAGGAAGGAGGAGGTTCAGCTGGGCATACTGGGAGGCAGGGGGTGTGGGACACAGCACCTGATGGGCTATGTGACCCAGAGCCAGCGCTTCCCAAACTGCACTCCCCGGGAGGTTACCAGGGTCCTGGGAAAGTGACACAGGTGTCTCGGCTAAGAAGAGATCAGACCCTTTATCTGCTGACGTGATTCGGGATGACGTATTTCCCCTGCCTGTCAGAGCCCTTCTCAAGTGGAGCATCGCGTATGGGCTTGAGTTCCTCCTGGTGCACTTCGGGAAACTTGGCCTTGGCAAGTCCCTTCTTTCTGGGCCTCAGGTTCCCCTTCTCTAGCCAGCATCTTAGTTGGTACGGTGGGGTGTGGCAGTACTGCCAGCATCTCCCGGGGGACAAAAGAGCTGGGGGGGGCAGATGGAGGAGAAGGTGCGGCTCCCACCCCCAGCCCGAGGGCTCACCCTCCAAGGCGGGCATCACGGTTTTGCGCAAAGCCAGCACCAGGCCCAGCGGGGAGCCAAAGAGGAAGAAGCCGGAGACCTTGAAGTCCAGGCGGGCAGCGCTGGTGGGGCCATCGGGAGCCTCAGAAGTGGCAGCAGGTGGGCAGGAGGCTGTGCTTGCCCGCCTGGGGTCCCCGGAGTAGGTGGTTGGGGGGGCTGCCTGCAGGCTGGGGCGGGGGGAGGGGTGCTCAGTGCCACTGCCTCCACAGCCCAACACGAGCCCAGGGCGTGGGTTATGGCACAGACGTGTCACCTGTTCTGAGGGCCCTCGGGCTCAGGACTGGTCATGTCACTGGGGGTGCGCTGGGCAGGCAGGACTGAGGGTTCTGGGCTGGCCCGGCCCAGCCCCTCCACCCCATCTGCCAGGGGGTCCCGCACTGGGCCGACCTCCGGGGAGAGCAGCTCATTAGTCTAGACAAAAATAGGGGACAGAAATATCCTTAGGGTTGGAGACGATTCAATTTCTACTGATTTGGAAGTGAGGAGAGAGGCTTGGGGGCTGGACAGGGCCTCCAGAAAGAACTCGGGGCAGAGTCCAAGGGGTAGGAGAGCACAAGGCAGCAAGGGCGCTGCCTGAAGAGAAGTCATTTTGCGGGGGGCAGAGACCTAGAGCTGGCGTGACACCCGCCTCCCGAGCAGGCAGGGCTCGGCCCCACTGACCATGCTCCCACGGCGGCTGCTGCCCCGGCTCCCCGTGCCCACGCTGGCACTGTGGCAGAGGGCGTCAAAGCCCAGGATCCCGCCCACGCCGTCTCCAATCAGCACCACCTGCGTGGGGAGAGTGGCGCCCTCAGGAGGGGCTGCGGCAGAGGCCGGCAGATGGGGGGGCTCCGGCAGCGAGCTTCCCGGGGACATCCCTTAGGGCTGACCTGCCCGCAGAAGCCAGCCCCCTCAGCTGAGCGCAGGAAGGCAGCGTAGGCCTGGTTGGTGCGGGCGATGACAGTGGCCACAGCGCCCTGGTATCGGGAGGACGAGGTGGCCAGCAGTGGCAGCGCAGCCAGTGGAATGTGGTCCTGGGAGCGGGACAGGCTGTCGCCGTCGTGGCTGTAGGGGCTCAGGCTGTAGGAGGAGGGGTGGTGGGTGGGTGGGAGGGCCTCCAGCCCCTCCACTGCCCCCCTCCAAGTCCCCTTGGCCTGGTGGCAAGTCCTAGCACTGTGGGGAGCCTTTGTGGGAAGCAACAGCGCCCAAGGGGCCCTTGTGATGGAACCATTGACTAAAAACTGGAGTTGGGCGGGGGGAGGGGGGGCTGTGACAGGGCCAGGGGTCGGCTTCCTGGCCTCCTCCCCCTTTCCTTGTGGGCCCTCTTTGGTCCCGGGAGCCCCATGCGATCTGCACCTTGGAGACCCTGGCTGTCCCCCACCCTTCAACCCCTGACCAGTACTTGGAGACAAGGGCATAGGCAGCAGCACAGATGGGCGGGCAGGGCACCAGACGCAGTGCCACGTGGCCCAAGGCCTCAGGGAAGTGGACTCGTGTGACAGCCTCAAAGGCCAGGCTCAGGGTCTGCACGTCGGCCTGCTTAGAGTTGGCATCTCCGGGGCCCGAGTCCAGGATGTTGCCGCTGTGCAGGATGAGGAAGAGGGCGTGGACTGCGCATGCCTCGGCCCCCAGCTCCCCGGCTCCGTCTGGGCCCTGTGGGGCACAGTGGGGTGCCGGGGATGTCAGACCAGTAGCCTGTCTGGCGGGCAGGGAGGGGCAGAACTGCAGATGTGGGGTAGCGGACCATACTCACCTCTGAGTCCCTGGGTGCTCGGGCCCCATCCCCAGTGTCTTTGGTGGCCTCGGTTCCGGGGTCTGTAGGACATGGGGAAGCGAGTGAAAGAGGCTGAGGAGCCTACGGGGTTCCCTTCATCTGGCACTCCAGATACCCCTGCTTTGCTGTCTACCCAAGCAACCCCCCCTGTCTTCCTCTGTCCTCCCTCATCAGGCTCTCATGTGTCATTTCACATTTCTGGGCATTTGCACATGCTGGTCCTGCTACTATCAGGGATGCCTCTCCCCACAGTGCTTGGTTGCCTGGAAAATTCCTTCTAATCCTGCCCTGTCCCAGCCAGCAGCCACATGTGCCTATTTAAACTGAAATAAATTAAAATGCAATACAGTACAAAATTCAGCGCCTTGGTCGCACTAGCCACATTTCGAGTACTTAGAAACCACATGTGGCCAGTAGCTAGAACATTTCCATCATTGCAGAAAGTTCTGTTAGACAGAGCTAATCCAATCCTTCAAAATCCCACCTAGACGGGGTGCCTGGGTGGCTCAGTTGTTACGAGTCTGCCTTCAGCTTAGGTCACCATCCCAGGGTTCTAAGTTCCAGCCCCGCATCAGGCTCCCTGCTGGGCGGGAAGCCTGCTTCTCCCTCTCCCACTCCCCCTGCTTGTGTTCCCTCTCTCGCTGTCTCTCTCGCTGTCAAATAAATAAAATCTTAAAAAAAAAAAAATCCCTGCTCAGACATCACCTCGCATGTGACGCCTTCCTGGGCTCCAGGTTAATTCCTTCACGTTTTGGGCTCTGTCTGAACTTGGAAGAGTCTATCCACCCCCGTCTATCCACCCCTCCTCCACTCACTATGAGCACCCTCTCTGGACTGACTTTTGATTCAGGACCCCGTTAAGCTTAAGGCCTCGTGGCTCTCTGAGCATCCAAGGCATACAGGGTGCCGGTGGCCGGCAGTCTTTACCTGGTGTCCCCTCGGCCTCCACGGGGGAGGCGAAGGCGTCGATGAAGTCATTGGAGTTCCACTTGGTCATCTCCTTGGGGAAGACCTCGTCACTGTCCGAGAAGCCTTCTGAAAGGACGAGGGGCTGTGTCACGGGGCAGCGGGAGCCGTTCAGGGACACCCCCACCCCCGGCAGGGCTGTGGTGCTGACCATGGGCATCAAAGAACTCGTCCTCGGAGCTGTTCTCGGAGTCTCGGGCGATGTTCTGCATGCGCCACTCAGACAAGCTCTGGGGAGACACGCCCCCTGCAGGGCCATATCCCCTCAGCCCGGGCGTCGGGCCTGCGGGTGGCTCCTTCCCGCCTCTGGGCCCCAGCCTCACCTCCGTGCTGGGATGAGTAGGAGGAACGGGAGGAGGAGGACCACTGCTTGCCGAAACTGGCATCAGGTGAGGCGTCGGGGCCGGACGGTGCCTCAGGCCCGTCGGGGGTGCCAGCATGGCTGGCCGCAGCCCGGGCCTCAACACTAGGCTTCCCCAGGGCCTGGGCCTCCGGCCCCTCACTGCTCGAGTTGCACTTGGCCATGCGCTGTGCCAGCATGCGGGCGGTCTCTTCCTCCAGCGCCCGGATGTCAGCCATGCTCAGCTCTGTCCATTCATCCTGCCAGCACCAGGCCTGGCGGTGGGCCCGCAGCATCACCCGTCGCAGACCTGCAAGTGCCCAGGCATCAGAACCATACCCCTCCGCCCCGAGTCTGAGTTTCCCTGCCGCTGCCACGGGGTAGCCACAAGCCCAGTCCTCTACACTGGTGATGGCTCCCCTGGGCACACCACCCACCCGGAGCCATAAAGTAGGGCAGGGTGAGGCCCATCCGGGAGATGGGAATAGAAACTGGGCCATTTGTCTTCTGGCTCCACCTCCCTCCCTCCATCCCTGCCTCTTTTATCCCTCTGGACACCCCAACTCTGAGCACAAACCCGATGCCGACAACCTGGGAAGCTGGGGTCAAGGCTTCTCGCTGCCTTTCTCACTAGCAGCTCCCGACTTCCTCAGAGAAGTTGACAATTAGACATTAACAGTTAATGAAATTGTTGATAGTTAATGAAGGTGTTAATAGTTAATGGAAGTGTTGGCACTTAATGAAGTTTGTAGCGAAAGATGATACCCATTCTGGGATATTTTCATCTGAGGCAGAGGAATAAAGTTAGAAACTTCAATACCGAGGAGATAAACTAATAATGGTTGGATTATAATTATAAACTTCTGGAAGGAAATCGATCAGAATCTTACCAGCGGTTCCATGTGGGTGATTTCATTTTCTTATTTGTGCTTTCTGGTATTTTTACAAATGCAAGTCACGGAGCCTCTACTATTCTCTAAGCTAAATTTCCTCATCTGGTTTGTAAAATGGGACTAGTGGTTCTTACCTTGCAAGGGTGTCATGGGGGTTAAAGGAATCCTGGCAGGAGAAGGGATTAGCCAGGCCCCTCCCATGTCGTGGACGCTCAGTCAGTCCTAGTTCTTAATGCCTGGCCCAGCCTCCTGCTCGCTCACAGAAGGGAGAACTAAGGTGCAGAGACCGGAAGGGGCTCACTGGAGGTCCCATGGGGCCCAGACCCCTGGACGCCCCATCTGAGGATTTCCCTACCAGCAGGTGGCCCACGGTCAGAGCTGGGGGACGGGGCGGGGCTGAGCCACAGGCACTGTGGGGTTAAAAACAGGACTCCTGGATCCGGGGCCAGAGCATGGGGCCATGGGAGCTGGGAGTGGGAGGGACCCCAAGAATGACGGCAGAGCCCGAGGCTTAGGCTGTACTTGTGTGTGTTGCTGGTTAGGGCTGCTGACCCTTTTGACAGTTTCTAAGTCTCCCTTGATCCGCAGAACATTGGAGAACCCTGGAAGCTTAAGGGATGAAAAGCAGCCTCTCTGAATGTCAGAGCCTGCATGGACCTCAGAGATCACGTCCCCAGCTTCTTGCCCTCCTGACTCTTACCTATGCCTCAAGGCCAGGCCCCCCTGAACCCCAGCCGGGCGGGGCTCCTCCCCTCTGCTTCAGTGCAATATCGGATGGAAATGATGGCTTTTTGCTTCTGCGTCCCCAGTAGCCTGGGAGCATTCCTGGCTCAAACACGGGGGAGTCTGGTGCATGCTGGGTCAAGGGAACCTCCCGTGGCGGGGTGCTCACCGACATCATGGATGAACTGCTCGATCTTGGCCTGCATGCCCCAGTAGCGGAACTCAACCTTGCACAGCTTATAGGCACACATGAGGGGCCCTGTTTGGGCCGCTGTGCGCGCCCAATCATCAGCCAGCGGTCCTCGGCCGGTCTTGGCCGAGCGATACAGCCGAGGGTCCTCTTCTGCTTTGTACTCTCCCGGGGCCACTGCATCCCGCACGATGTCTATGGTGTCTGGTGTGGGGGGGGGGAGTTCCAGTGGCACTGGGTCACACCAGCCCCCTCCCCACCTTCCCTGCCCTGGGATGGGGAGGGCGGTCTTCCACGGCCAGGAAGCCCAGGCTGGGAGAGAGCCTGCGACTTGTCAGGGGCTGCCCACTGAGGTGGCAGGTGGCCTGGGAGGGGCTTGGGAGTCCCCTCGCTGGCCCTGGACCTCACCCAGGATGCGCTGTCTCCTCTCAGCTCCACTCAGGTTGAAGACGTTGGGCTGCTGCCCACCATCAGGCAGGTAATATGTCTCTATTTCAATGGAGAATTTCTCCACAAAGGGGCAGGTGTACCTGGGCACAGGGCGGGGGTGATGGTCATTTCTGTGCCCACCAGGGCTGTTCTCTTTGTCACTCCGGGCCTGCCCTCCCCCCCCCCCACTCACCGTGTTCGGGTGTAAGGGTAGGCGTTCCAGGATTCCTCTTCCACTTGCAAAGCAGCCTTGGGCAGCAGTGCCCGGAACCAGCCTGGGATGTGGGAGCCCACGTGGTACACCTTGTGTGTGTACTGCCCGCTGCCGCCGGGCCCATCCGTGTAGGGCCGGTTGGCCAGGATCTCCACACCACTGCCCTCACCGCTTGACTCCTCCCGGCTCTTTTTCTGCACCGGGGAGGGGGGAGTAGGCAGAGCAGAAAGGGCAGCTCAGCCCCTGCTGAGCTCCTGGCGGTCCCCAGCTCAGCTTGGCCCCCTGCACAGTGCCAGAGCCCTAGCCCCAGCCTTTCTACCTCCCTGAACCCCAACCCTGGTCCCCTGCAGTTCCCGGGAGTCAGGATCACAGCTGCTGTCCAGTCCTCCATAGGGCCTGCAGCCCAGCACTCATTCACGTACTGATTGTCTGCTCTGTTCCAGGCATATTGGGATTACATTAATTGGGACCTGCTGTTGAGGAACAAAGCAAAGACCCCTGCCTGTCCTGTGGGACTTCAGTCCCAGTGCAGGGAGGGACTTAACAGAAGCAAAGCACATGGTATGTTAGAAGGGGTAAGTGTTATGGGAAGAAGGACGTGTAGGCCAGGGTCAGGGATATCGGGTTGGGATTACGATTATGACAGGACGATCAGGGAGAGCCTCATGGAGAAGATAACGTGATCTGACAGTGTGAATGTGACTTGAAGTGGGGGAGGTAGATGTGGGGTGCGGATGGGGGCTGGGGGGAACTATTCCAGGCAGAGGGGATGCCGACAGAAGCTTCTGAGGCGGGAGTGTGCCTCCTGTGCTCCAGGGGCAGCAAGGAGGCCAGGGAGGGTGGCCTGGAAGAATGGAGGACAGTAAAGGGGATCCGCACTTCTCTGAGAACCTGACCCAGTCCCCTCCCTCTCTAGGACCCAATACCAGCTCCTGCCACACCCCTTGTAGCTTGAGAGCACTCATAGCCTGCCTGTTTATAGCTCCGGAGCCTGAACTCAGCCCACTCAACCCTCTGAGGCCAGATCCTGGCCGTTTTGCCTCTTGAGACCCTAACCCTCATTTCTAGAGAACACAGGCCTCCCTGAGGCCCTGAACCGTTTTGCCTCCCTGAGAGCCTGCCTCGCTGCATTCTTCTTCCCAAGCCTGGACCCCTACCTCACCCTCTTGGATCTCTGCCTGCCCCTCTCTGTCACAGTTTTGGGGTCTGACCCTCATTCCCATCTCCCTGACCATCTGGGGTTGTAAGGATCGTGCACCCTCTGGGGACCCCCCTCCCAGTCTTCTCTACCACCTGGCACCCTTCCTGGCTCCCTGCCTCTCATTCTTGCCTCCTCATGCACTCCTTTCCCTCCCGCAAGGGGTTACGATTCTAAGGAGGATTAAAGGAGATCAGAAGTGGGCTGAGCTTCAACCAGGGGCCAAACACTTGGGGGATGGGGAGGCACCACTAGGCCCTCTGCCCCTTTCCCCACAGCCACCCCCTCCCTACCCCCTGCACTGGAAGGGGGATTTCTCTGTCCTCCCCTAGGCTCTGAGTCCTTCCAAGCTCCAGAACGGGGTTGATGGGGGTTGAGCTGGGCCCACCCCTCGTCCCAGGTGCGGCCTGCGCGCTCCTGCCACTACCCCATCAAGAAGTGTGGCCCCCTTGGTCTCCTGCTTCCCACCGCCCTCACCTGGATCATGTAGAGCTGGGCCACCTGGTACTCATCCAGGCTCATGGGCAGCAGAATGTGGTACTCCTTGATGAGCATCCTGAAGGTGCTCGGCCGGCCGCGCGCGGCCTCCGCTCCGCCTGGCGCAGGGCACGGCGCGGCAGTCAGTGCGGGGCGGCGGCGCGCGGCCCCGAGCCCTGCGCGCGGGCCGGAGGGCTCGGGCCGCGGGACCCCATGCCTGGGCCCGCTACCGGGGAGGCAGAGGCGAGCCCAGCGCTGCCGCCAGCACCGCCGGGGACCGCGAGCCGCAGCGAGGCTGAGCGCTGACCTCTTTTCCGCGCAGCCCCCGTCCCCCGCCCGCCCGTCGCCATGGCAACCGCGCGCTGACGCGGGCCCCCCGGAACGGCGGGCGCGGGCCGGCCGGCTAACGGGCCACCTTCGCCTCTCCAGCCGCGGCCGTGGCCCAAGCCCCCTCCAAATCTCTCGGGGACCCACCCCCAGGAGCCACCGTTCCCTCCTTCCTTGCCCGCCTTCCACGACCAGCCCCTGGGGGTCCGCCCCCTGCACCCCGTTTCCCCTACTTGGCGGGGTCGCATGTGCCCCACTCCCGGACATCCATTTAGAACCTTGTCCCCCGGGGTGTCTCTCCGCAGAGCAGTTCCGTGCGCCCCTCCTCTGAGCGTCTGTCAGTGTTCCCCACCCCCCGCATCTGAACCCACCTTCCAGGACCACATAACTAACCCCTCCGACCCCCAGATCTGCCTTCCCTATCCTGGCCCGCGGCCCAGTCCTTGACGTCCCCTCCTCAGCATCCTTCCTGGACCCCTGGCACTCGTCTATGCAGCTACCCCATCATCCTTCCCGGGGTTGACCCCTCTTCGGGTTGAGGCAAGAGGGGCTCCACTGGGTATCCCACGGGCCCCCACCCTGGGAGACCCGCTCCGCCCACCTGCGCCCCGGTTCCGCTGCGGGCACCCCTCCCACCTCCCCACCTCACACCCAGCGAACGGGCGAGAGGCCCCATTGTCCCCACTTCCCTCTGCTCCCCGGCGTCCCCGTCCCCTGCCGTGCTCTTGGCCCGCCCGCCAACGTCCCGGCTCACCTCTAGTTTAGGGCGGGCACCCCTCACCCGGTACGGGCGGGGGCGGACGGGCTGTGGGTCGGAGCCCGGAGCGCCCCCGGCCCCAGCCTCGGGTTCCAGCAGTGGCCGGACCCTCTGGAGGCGCAGCGAGGGCCCATGGCCCCGACCTTCCTCCGGGTCCGCCCGCCGGCGCCCCTGCCGGCCCTCCCCGAGGCCCGCCGCGTCACTGCGGCCGCCCCGCCCCTTTCCTGGGCCCGGCTGGCCCTCCCCACTCCTGCGGGGTCCCGGCGGCCCCGCCCGCGGCGGAGGAGGGCGGCCCCCGCCTTTCTTCCCCAAGCCGGCCGGGGAAGAGGCAGTTCTCCGATTGCTGGCGCTTTTTTACTCCCTCTACTCTTTAGGATCCCCTGAGCTCTCATAGTTCCTTTCCCCACCCTCGCCCAGCCCTCCCGGGGGCCATGGAAATATGGCAGGACCCCATCCCCATTCTCCCCAGCCCTCGAACCTGAGACCCAGGGTAGGGGAAATGCCTCAGCCTGCAAAGTCTGGCAAGAAGCCGCTGGTCTAAGGCTTGCCTCTTCTGAGGGGCCAGGGTTCCAGTGCCCCAGGCTTCTAGGGTCATTCAGCTAAACATTCAGGCAGAGAGCTGCAGTCACTCTGAATGGGGCCCCATGACTTCCCACCGATGCCTTCCGGGTCCAGAAGTCTGGCCAACCAGACCCTGGGCAAAGGCTGAGACACTTGAGGGCTGGGCTCATGGGACCACACCCAGCCAGCTAGGAGGTGCTGGGACAGTGGATGGCAGCACCGAGCTGGGTCTCACCCCTGTTGGAAGCCAGTCCTCTCCCCTTGGCTCTGCTTCCCACCTGCTGGGGAGAAGGAGGCAGCAGTACCCCCTCTCCTCTGAGGGGTCAGGATGTATTCAGAGCCTCCCAGGGCTGACTCGGAGTTTAAGACGTTAGGGCATTACGGCATGTGAAGGCCTGTCTTACATGAACTGACATTTCCACCCTGCCAAGCATGACTGCCGATCCAAAGAACCCTCTAGACCCAGGCTGGCCACAGTGCCCTCCAGCTGTGGAGGCTGCAAAGGCCTTGCGCTGCCCCCTGGTGGCAGCACGTGTAGGAGGGGAGGGCTCTTAGCTACTGGAGCTCAACCCTTTCCACTACTTAAAACTGGGAAGGCTGAGGGCTGGAGCAGGGCAGGGTCCCCACCCAAGTCAATGGAAAGCAGGGGCCAGGCAAGGCCAGGCTCAGTGACCCTCTCTCTCCCACCACTGCACCGGCCCCTTCCCCTCCCCGAGTCTCCCCTTTCCCAATTTCTTCCTGGCTTAGAAGTATCACACTCAGAAAGACTAAGAGGTAGAGAGAACAACTCCAAATTATCTTTTATTTATACAAAAAGGGTGTATTTAGCAAAAGACACTGAAAAAAGAGTCGCTATGGCCCAGGAGACAAGGCAGGGAGGTGACAGGCCTTCGGAGGCCCTGCTGGGGGAGGAGTCTGGGAAAAGTGGTGGCAGTCCTGGGTAAGTGCTGAGTGGTGGGGGCCACAGAGAGAGCAAGCTCCAGTTGGATCAACACTGTTGGCAGGTCATGGGTGGGGCTCACAGTGACCTCGCTGCTGACTCCTGATAGAGTCCCAGTCAGTGCTGTGGACTGGAGTGAGAGCCGCCCCCTCGTTCCTGGAGGGCACCCACCAAGGGACACAGGACGGGAAGCCCAGGTTGGGAAGTGCAACTCGGGGTGAAGGCCAGGGAGAAGCAGGTGCTCTGCAGTGGCCAGGAAAGGTCCAGACGCGGTGGCGGACTTGCGTCCTGTTACGTGCGGGCGTTCCGCTCTGTCTCTGCCAGGCACTCTCTGACTAGGGCCCGGGCATGGATGATGCCTGAGGTGGGGACGGGCAAGGAACATACAGCGACCCTCCACAGTCCTACCCCCACCCTCCAGAGGAAGACCCCTCCCTCCTCACCCCTTTCCCTTTCAGTGAAAGGGACCAGGACTATAATCTAATGAGGGGCCTAGGGAAATGAGCGGTTTGGCTAATCCTTAAATTTAAAGACAAATGTCCTGGTCCTTCCCCGAAAACCGGCTCAATTTTAATTCCATTCCAGACACCGCTCTGGATAGTGGACACTGGCCCTTGTCTAGGCTTGGCTCAAGTGGCCTCCAGATGTCCGTCCTTCCTTCCCTAAGGAGGGATTGTCCTGTTAGTTTCCCAAACAGGGAGGGTGGAGGCCTCACTTACCTCTCTTCAGGCGCTCCATGGCGCTCTTGCTGCCAGCATAGGTAGGCCGGATCTCTTTGCCCATCTCCTCTATGACTGACAGCAGGTCTGTGTAGGTGCTCTGGGAGCCCTGGGCTCCGGGTGGCTTCATTGCCTATGTCAGAAGAGGACAGGGTGATGAGCTCAGGCCCCGAGGGGACCTCCAGTCCCCATCCATACGTAATCCTTCGCCCCCACTCACCTGCACATAGCCCATGGAGGGCGGTCCAAAGTCGTTAAACAGGGGTCTGAAAGGGGCAGCGGCTCCCGGCACCGAGCCCGACGGCGATGGGACACTTCCGGCTGCAACATGCGCGAGTAAGAGGTCAGCACGGGGCTGGGACGCCTCTGCCCAGCGTTCCAAACCCCCGACCGGATTCGCCCGATTCCCTCCAAAAGGGACGCTTCACTCCCGGCGCTCAACTTCGGGGACAAACCCCTCCCCCTGCGCTCCACCAACTAGCCCTTACGTGACCACGCCCACTTCACAGGCCAGCAAACTGAGGCTCCGCGAGGGTAGGCGGCAGGCCCGGGGGTGCAGAACTCAGGCCGTCTTCTCTTCGCGACCTCGACCACCCGGGCAGGCGAGCAGGGGCAGAGCTGGATCCTCACCTGTAGGCACCGGGGTGCCGGGCCCAGGGGTGCTGGAGCCGGGGGTGCTGCTGGGGGCGGGGGCGATGGGTTTGTAGGACATCCCCAACTCTTGGGTGCGGCGGACGCCGGCCGGCCGCTCCTCCGGGGTTGGCTGCTTGGCCGCTCAGCCGCGCTCTGATTGGTAAACCGGCCGCACGCCCCTGGTAAATAGAGCCCAGGCCGGAAGGGCGGGCGGGCACGAATCCTCTCTCACTCCCGATTGGTGCGTGAGGATGTCACTCGGGGCTCCTCATTGGCCGAGACCGACCCCAACAGGCCGCAACCGCTGCTGATTGGTCTCCGCCTTTCGGACCTCGCACCTGTCTGCTCCGGATTGGGCGGTAGCTGACGCCCTACGCAATTGGCGAGTTCGCGGTCCGGGCCGGCGCGCTCTCAATCCGATTAGTCCCAAGGCCCGAGAGGCGGGGCCTCGGAAGCCGGGACCCGGGTCTGGACAGTCGCGGTACGCGCGGAGGGCTCTTCCCGGCGCAGGCGCCGCCCTCACGTTTCGCTCGCGCTGCTTTGCACGTCAGCTTCGCATCTCCTGGTGTCGGTCCAGCTGGGCCTGCTATCGCCGCCGCCGCCGCCGCCGAGCGCGCCTTTCCACAGCTCTCAGTGCCGGAGGACGCGAGGCTTTGACGTTCCGAGCCCTGCGTCTCACCCCGTGCGCTTTTACGTCACCTTTCACCGGTTCAGCACCCCTATCTCCGGTCTGCGCATGCGCCCCCCCTGAAGCCCTCGTTTGTTCCTATGGCAACGGGTCCGTTACCGACGCTACAGCCGCGCCTCTTCGCATTTGCCTCATCCGTCGGTCCAGGCTGGTGTTGGGTCCGAAGGCGACCTCAAAGACCGCTCAAGCTCTCCCCCGAGACTCCGAGCCTGCGCCTCCTACAACCGCAGGAGCAGCTCACCTTTGTTGAATACTCGCCGCGCGCCGGGCCCGTACCAGACGGTCCTGGGTGAGAGCGCCGGGTGATGGCTGGAATCTCACAGCATCCCACCCGCGGTTCCCCCTTGGGCAAGTTACCCACCTCAGTACGCTTGCGTTTCCCCGTCTTCGAGATGCGGACGTTAATAATAACTATCTCGCAGGCTTGTTGTGTGGATAAATGAGTATTCCTAAGAAGCTGGTTTCATTGTGTCTTTTCTGTCCATTTCTCCATCCAGGCCCCTCCCCTCAAATTTCATTCCTCACGACCCCAGACCTTAGACTCTCCTCCAGACACTAACCCTTTCTCCCAGGCGGCTTCTCGAAACTTCTCCGGCCTCGTGTGTCCTTCATGCCCCAGGTCTGTGCATTTCCCTCATCTCCAGGACATTCATTCATTCATTCATTCATTTCATCCAACGGACATTTTCTTTCTTTTTTAAAGATTTTATTTGTTTGAGAGAGCGCGCGAGCAAAGAGCACGAGCAGAGGGAGAGGGAGAAGCAGACTCCCTGCTGAGCAGAGAACCTGATTTGGGGCTCGATCCCAAGACCCTGAGATCACGACCTGAGCTGAAGGCAGACGCTTCACTGACTGAGCCCCCCGGGCACCCCAACAGATGTTTTCTGACTCCATCCTCCATTCCAGGCCTTGTGCTGAGCACTGATGATATGGAAATAACCTGGCCACGGATTCTGGTCTCAAGGAGAGAAAGATGGGAAAGCAAAGGCACACTGTTCAGTAAGAGTGTGGAGACTGGTACAGGATGCATTGGAACTCAGAGGAAGGAGCCTGCTTGGTGACATCACAGGAGTCTTCCCAGAGGAGGTGGCATTCAGCTGGTGAAGGAACAAATAAACTGTGATATATCCACAGAATGGACCATTTATTCAGCAGTGGAGGGAAATCATCTGTCTAGCCATGAAAAGACACAGGTAGGCATTTTGCTGAGTGAAAGGAGCCAGTCTGAAAAAGCCACACACTGTATGATTCCAACCATATGACATTCCGGAAAAGACAGATGTATACATAAGGTAAACAAATTACTGGTTGCCGGGGTGGTGAGGGATAGACTTAAATGGGCGACACGGGATTTTTTTTCTTTTAAGGCAGTGGAACTATTTTGTATGAATCTGTAATGGTGAATACACGATATTAAGCATTAGTCATAAAGGGTAAACTCTAATGTAGGCAAAATTAAAGAAATGATGGAGGAGGTCAGGGGATCCCAGGATGGAACAGAATGTGACCAAAGGATCTAGCCGTATCATAAATGAATGAGACAGCCTCACGATGGGGCGGAGGAAAGAGTGGATGACTAGAGAGTGAATGCAGAGAAACTGCAAGGGAGCACGTACTCTAGTCGGTGAAGGGGTTTCCTGTGGCGTGTGCGTTAGCAGTTCTGAAACCACAGCACACGTCCACCAGAATAAAAAATTAAGTCAGTCAGGAGGGAGGAGATCTCATCACCGGAATGAGAAGTGACAGGTAAGCAAGGCGAGGAGGCTAGTATGATCCGCGTGATAAGGGGTTGGAACTGGAGACATCAGTAGGAACCCTATTCGACACAGATACAGTCAGTTGCATACAGAAATATTTTAAAAATTGTATATACACAGATGAGTGTACATACATCTCTTCTCTGTGCTGGGTGTGCCTAGAAGCAACCTAGCACCCAGATCTTGGTTTCTAATGGCATTCTCCGATAAAATGAACCAGAGTTCCTTGGAGAAATGGCTAATTCTAAGACTGGGGCAGGAAATACACAAGATAATCCTGAAGCATCTTATAGTGCCACAACGTAAGAAAATGCTAAAAAAAACAAAAACAAAACCCCGAACCCACCATACTCCGAAACCCCAAATGCCACCACAATGGGTATATGCCAAAGGGACACGGGAGCCAGCTGAAAGGGGTCCCAGTGGCCACAGCTGGAGCGATTTGGAAATTTAAAGGTAAGTGTTGGATTATAACTTGTGCAAAATAAATATCTATGAGCCCATACTGAGATATATATATATATTTTTTTTTGAATAAATGAAGGGGGAGAAGAGACAAATCTGTATAGAATTCCAAGTAATTTATGTTCATACTCAGCCCTTAATAAAGTGGATTATAACCCCTCACCCCTTCAGTGTGGGCTGTACATAGTGACTTTCTTCCAGAGTATGTAGTACACAATGGGAGAAAGAAAAAGAGGAATTTTATAGTGTAGAAACGTGACAAACCCTACCTCAAACCAGATGATCAAGGCCAGCATCAATAGTGATGTCATGTTGACAGTGCGCACCCTTGATCTGACGGGATGAGAAGGACACTCACCTCTGTGGTCATCCACCTGCCAGTCCATAACCCCAGACTAATCGTGAGAGAAACATCACGCAAATCCCAGTTTAGGGATGTTCTATAAAATACCTGAGCAGTTGTTCTTGAAGCTGCCAAGATCATAAGAAAACAAGGGAAGTTTAAGAAACTATCACAGCCAAGAGGAGTCTGAGGAGACACGATGCCTCATGCAATGTGGTGTCCTGGGTGGTATTCTGGAACAGCAAAAGGATAATCAGGGAAAAAATGACGAAATCTGCATGAAATACAGACTTTAGTTAATAACTGTGTCAGTGTTAGTTCATTAACTGACAAATGTACCATTCTAATGTGAGATATTAATAGTGTGTGATGGTTAATTTTAAGTGTCAACTTGTCTGGGTCACGAGTGCCCAGATACTTAGTCAAACACAATTTTGGGTGTGTCAGTGAGGGTGTCTCCGTGTGCAATTATCATCCATTGAATTGGCAGACGGAGTAAAGATGACCCTTCCCATGGTGGGTGGGCCTTGTCCAATCAGTTGAAGACCCGAAGGGAACAAAAAGGTTGAGTAAGAGGGAACTTCTCCTGCCCGACTGTTGAGCTAGGACATCAGTCCTCTGTCCTCAGACTAGAACTTACACCATCCACCCTCCTGGTTCTCAGGCTGTCGGGCTGAGACTGGAACCGAACCCCCAGTTCTCCTGGGTCTCCAGCTTGCTGATTGCAAATCTTGGGACAGCTCAGCACCCATCGTCACTTGAACCAATTCCTTGCTATAAATATCTTTATATCCAGTACACACACCACACACACACACACACACACACACAGGTATCTCCTATTGGTTCTGTTTCTCTGGAGAATCCTTGACTAACACAGGAGAAGCTGGCCGAGGTGGAGGGTGAACAGGACCTCTCTGTACTACCTTCAGGGTAATTCTGTAAGCCCACAACTGTTCTGATAAAATAAGTGGATGGCATATCATGATGTGGGTGATGGCTACCTGGGCGCACACACGTGTGAAACTCATGTGCACTTAGGGTTTATACACCTTATTAAATGCTGTCGGCAGTAGTCAAACTATTTGAAGGGGACTTAACGTATGTCTGACTTTCCAGCTTCTCTGGGAAAATCCGAGGGTCTCTGAGCTTCGGCCCGCTCCACCTGGCAAGGGTCGCTGGCGTTGGGTGACAGGTGCCCCCTTGAAGTGGACAAGGGGCTCTTAGCACAGTCTCTGCCTCCTCACTCTTCCCTCCCGGCCCTGGTCCCAGCTCCAGCAGTTACCTCATTGGGACCTTCTGGGCCATTTTGGGGTAGGAGGATGCTTTTGGTGCTGGCAGATAATGCGGCAGCCAATGAAGACCATCCCACCTTCACCTCCTGCCCCCGCCCCTCACCCCCAACCATAGAGCCTACCAGCCTAGGAGCCAGGGGGCGGTGGGAGGCAGACCCTGAGAAGGATTCTGGGTTTCCTCCGACGCACACCCAGTCACTACCCCCATGCCCTGCAGAGGGGACAGACATCTTCTCAGGCAGCAATGCTGTCTGTGTGGGCCCTCGAAGGGTGGTGGGAGGGAGGGAGGACCACAGTTCCTAGAGACGCCGTGGGGCCCGCACATGCCCTCCTCATCCTGGGGCCTGCCGGCCGGCAGGAAAGATCACATAATTGAGTATTAGGATTAATTGGGATCTGCCGGGCGAGGAAGTGGTGCCGAGGCTGCTGGAGCCAACCCTCACACTTCGGGGCTGGGCTCCTGGCTGGCTGGGACACCGGCATGAGCCTGCCTCCTCAGTCCCCAGGCCACCTTGCTGGCAGCGGTGGTGATGGTAAAGGCTGGGCAAGGGGGCTGAAAGCTCCCACCCCTTCTTGACCAGGTCAGGGATCGTCCTTCCTCCCAGCAGGTGGGCATAGCCGTAGGTCAGGCCGTGCTCTGCCAAGCGGGTGTTGGCTGCAGCTAGGAGAGTGTGAGGCCCAGGGCCTCCCTGACCCGGAGCCACCCTGTCCTGTCGGCCCTGGAGCCAGGGTTTAAGTCCCACCTCTGCTTTGTCCTAATCCGTGTGACTCCATGCCAGCCCTCGTCCTCCCAGAGCCTTCTGGTGGCGGGAGCAGGAGCTGGATTAACCTGGGGACCATGGGGGTGGTCGGTTGTGGCCGGTTCCGGAGCAGAAGTGTGACACACCGCAAGTCACATTTTGGGAAGAAAAATCTGGCCACACGCGCTAGGGCATGTGTAACCCTGGGCCTTTTTACAGGATGAGGGGCCGAACGCATCCCAGCTCTGGGAGAAGCAGGGGGCGCTTCCTCCTCCAGGGACGTCTCCTGACACTTGCTCTCTGATGGGCCCAGGATCCAGAAGGGGCCCCTGCCCGTGGTGGAGTTCACAGTCGAGGGGCCTCCCAGCCCAGGACTTAACTTTTGGGGGCCAAAGGCCAGGTCCTGCAGGGTATACCAGTGAGAGGTAAAAGCCATCTCCCCAGGCCCCAAAATACTTTATTGTTAGACAGGGACGGGCATGGGGTCTTGGTGGGGATGAGGGACACAGGCAGGAGGAAGGAGGGGCGGAGGAGGGCCATTTGGAGGCGGTGGGCTTCCTGGCTGTGGTCCCAGGTTCCTGTCTGCTGCCTCCAGCTTCTCTGCCCGGATGGCTCAGCGAGACATCATTCGCACAAACTCTGCCAGGACAAAGCCAAGGTTGCAGGTCTGTTCTCGGAAGCCCAATAGCTGTGAGACCAATATACTGGCTTTGAGGTGGGAGAGAGTGCGGTCCAGGGCAGGGCCTGCAAGGGAGTCTTCTGAATCTTGTAGGGAGTAGGCCTTTGGGCTAAGAAGAGGGGCTTTGTTTTACGGGGAAAACAAAAAACAGAAAAGACAAAACCCTTGTAACTAAACCTATTTTCCTCTTTGCTTTGGCTGCTAGGAAGCTCAGGAACAACTCTGGGGCCTACTATGGAGAATTTCTACATGCTCATTTTCCTTGGCTTCCTGTTAGTGTTTAACCCTTGTTTTCGCCCTGTGGGAATCCAGCATAGAGGGAGAACTGAGTTCCGGTCAGCCTGCCTGGCTTCACATCTGGGTTCCATCCACAACTTTGGCTAAGCACTCACACTTTCCTAAGAATTGACTTTGTTGTCCTGCTCACGGGGAGGGGACCTAGAGTGCTCAGCCCAGGGTCTGGCACGCAGTGACAATGCTCCTTTTATCCTTTCCGTGTCTGTTAGAAACCTCCCAGGGTGTGTGGCACTAAGCGCGGAGGGCGGTGGGTGGTACCTTCGAAGTCCACCAGGCCGTCCCCATTGAGGTCAATGTCGTGGAGGATCTCGTCCACCTCCCGCTGGCTGAGGCGCTCCCCCAGCAGGGCCTTGAGGGCTGCCCGCAGCTCAGCCAAGCTGATGCAGCCGTCCCCGTTGGTGTCAAACTGTGATGGCATTGGTCGTGGCGTTGAGTCCCCGACCGAATCATTCATTCACTTGGCCCTCACTCACAGCAGACCCGCAGGCCAACCCCCCACCGCTGCCCTCCAGCCCCAGTGGCCGCACCTCCCGAAAAGCGTCCCGTAGCTCCCTGACACCGATCATGTCGGCTGTCTCTGCCAGCAGCTTGGGGGCCATCAGCTCCACAAAGTCTTCAAAGTCCACCTTTCCGCCACCTGGGGGCCATGCCCATCGGAGACCCCAGCCATCAGGGACCCCTGCCCAGCCCCTCCCCTCCTGCCTCTCCTGGCCTCTGTCCCTGTCCCCTGCCCCAGTAAGTGGGCCCTTCCCTCTCGTGGTGGGGGGGAGGGCAGGCTGGGTCATCTGTGTTTTCTGGTGGCTTTTCCTAATTTTCCCGAAGACTTTTGATTGGGTTTAAGTCCTCACTCCAATGATCTGCCTCTGGGACCTTAGCTAAGTCACTTAAGCTTCCAAAGCCTCAGTTTCCTCATCTCGAAAATGGGGATAATCGTCCTTGCCCTGCGCATCTTGCCGGGGGTGGGGAGATTCTTCAGAGGCAGAGAGAGTGCCTTGGGAATGAGCAGGGGCCCGGGCTCTGGGGGCAACCTGTGTGGGCACCTGCGTCCCCCGGGCTGCCCAGCTGCTTGAGCCGTGGCCATGGCCACGGCCCCTGGAGAACTGGGGGTGGCTGGGGCACGTCTGAGGCACATACTGATTTGCTGTGAAATCTCGATGAGCTCCATCTCGGTGGGCATGTAGCCCAGCGTCCTCATGCAGGCGCCCAGCTCCCGGTAGCCGATGTAGCCGTCCCGGTCTCGGTCAAACTCCTGGAAGGCCACCTGCAGCTCTGCCGGGCAGGGCGGGGTCAGCACCCCCCACACGTCCCCCTGGCCCCCAGCCTGGACCAGCACACCCTTCTTCCTTTGGTCTAATCACTTCCTCCTTGTAAACGTCAGTTCCTCTGCCATTTCAGTGTCTTGGCTCGTGGTATGCCTTTAATTCAAATATTTAAGGAACATCTGCTATGGGCCAAGCTCTGCTCTAGGTACTGGGATATGGCAGGAAGGAAGGCAGGGAGGGAGGGAGGGAGGGAGGGAGAGAGGGGAGGGAAAGAAAGGGAAACAATCCCTGACCTCACGGAGTTCACGTTCTGGAACCTTCTACCCTCTTCTGGTCCTTACGTCACCTACTCAAGGAAGTCTTCCCTCTACATTGAGTCCCCTCCAGCCCATTTGTTCATTTTCTTGAGATCATTTAGCACCATTTGTACTCAGCTGACTTATCGACATCTGTCCCCGGAGGACATGGGCTGCCTCTGTCTGGTTCGCCCCTTCCCCAGTGCTCCCCACACAGGGCTAAGCACATGGTAGGCACCCAGGAGGTATTTCCTGAACGAACAAATATAAAAAGGGCCCTTGGCCCGCCTGGCAGCTGAGATCTGAGAACTGGCGGCTTTGGGCTCTGTCAGCCCCTCTCCATTCAGTCTGGCCCCATCTCTTCGATCTCCTCCTTGCAGCCTCCTCCTTGCCCCTAGTTCCTCCTAGAGACCAGCTGAGGCCCCGCCTATGCCCACCCTTCTGGACACTCCAGTCTTCTCCAGAACCCTTTACCTTCGATCTCCTCTGGCCGCAGCTCCCGGTCCTGGGGCGGGCGGGGTGGGGGGCGGTTTGCACAGAGAGGTTAAGAATCCCCTGGACCACCCAGGCACCCGCACCCCTTCCTCTTATTCTTTGGGGACCCCCACTCGGCACCCGCAATGGGACGGGCAGGGCCTGTGTCTGTCTGACACTGCTCGGACCTGCTCCTACCCATTTCTGCTGACTGACCTGGGTGTCTTGGGCCCCCCCGCTTCCCTGCCCCCTGCCCACCTCCTGCCGCCACCGTCTTGTAGGGTGCTCCATGTGCCAGAAGTGGATCTGGAGTCAGGCAGAACCTCTGACTTGACCCCGGGGACCTCAGTGTCACTGTATGTCTCTTGTTCTCTCTCTGTTCCTCTCCTGAAGGCCCAGCCGCCTCCCTGCCCACCCCCTTGGTGGCCATCTCTGGGGCTCTCTGGGTCTCTCTCTGTCCTCCCCTCTCTCTTTCCTGGCATGTCTCCCTGGGTCTTCCCCCTGTTTGATCTTGTTTCTGTGTCCCCACTTTTCTTTGCCCCACCCCCTGGGTCTGGGTGCCTTTGCTCCGAAGACCCCACTCCGTCCTCTCCCCGCTACTCAAGGAGAGGCAGGGAGGAGGCAAAGACAGGGGCGGCCGTACATACGAGCTGGGTGGCGGCGATGCTGGGCCGCAGGAAGACGCAGGCGGGCCCCACCAGGCTGTTGAGAACCGAGTAGCCCTGGATACCCGGCCCTGGGCCCCCCTGCTCCTCAGGGCTGGGGCCGGGGCCGCAGCGGGAGCCCCCTGGGGGGGAGCTGGGCCGCTGCCAGGGGTCCTGTAGCAAAGCCAGCTGTGAGCTGGGGTAGCAGCCCCTCCACTCTCAGTGACCAGCCTCTCCCGTCTCTGGAGCCCAGCACAGGACAGCGAGGGCTCTCACCCATCAACACTCTAGGCTGGAAGAGTCCGTCCCCTTACTGTTCAGTTGGGCTACTCAAGGTCCCCCCGAAAAGGAAGGGACCGGGCCAAGGTCACTCAGAAAGCCGGTGGCAGAATGGGACCTTGAGCTCAAACGCTGCGTCTCCCACCTCTGACCAGCGGAGAGCAGGGACGGCAGCAGGCACAGGCAGCCGGGTGGGCAGCTGGGGTCCCGCATGAGGCTGGCGGGGAATGCCCAGCGGTCCATGGGAGGGGCTAGAGTCTAGGGTCTTCCCTGGGAAAATCTTAATTGGTCTAGGGAGGTGGGAACCAACCCCTCCATCCCCCTGCCATGGTCCCTCTCTAACCCCAGCCTGGCCCTCACTCAGGGCTCTGCCCACCCCACCTGACCCTCCCAGGCTACAGCCCAGCCTCCTGGCCTTGGCTTCTCCCCCTTAGCCGTCCTACCTTAGGCCCCCGGTGTCGAGGCCGCTTGGCACAGTTTCCCATGGGCTCCTGAACCATGCCAGGCCTGAGTCCTGGGGGCAGCCCAGGCCCGGGCCTCAGCGGGTGCTGTGGGCTCCTGCCAGCCCCCAGCTGCTCCCAGTGAGAGTCTGGGAGCACTGCAGGGGATTTTCCTAGGGTTTTGTGGGGAAGATTGGGAGCGGGTGGGCAGGCGGAGAGCCCTGGGCACGGGGGCTTGGGTCCTAATCCAGGATTATCTCTGAGCATCTCTGCTGGTGAGGGGGGCCACTCAGGACCCAAGGCCCCCTGGAAGGCACAGCGTCCCTGTGCTCACTCCTGAGGGTCTTCCTGAAACCCCCTCTAGCACTTTCACCTCCAGCCCGTACCCCTGAGCTCCCCCCATCAGGAGAGATTTACTGCCTTCAGAAGCAGCTCCTGGACCCGGGAGGAAGAAACCAGGTGCTTGGTGTGCCGGGGAGGGCTGGGACACCTCTCGCCCCAGAATGGTGCTATGAACTTGGCAGACGCTCCCCGCTCCTCCCTGTCCTGAGAGGAGGCAATCTTGGCAGGGCCCAGAACGCTCCCTGCCCCTCCCTGCCAGGGCCGTGGCTCTCACCTTGGAGCACCTGGCCAGCCTCCCACCCTCCGCACCCCTGCCTGCACCGGTGCCCTGGCCCTTGTACTCAGGGGAAGGGTGGAAAGGGGCCAGCCCTGGGGGCCACAGACTGGATGCAAGGCTCAGTGAGGGCAGAGGTGGGGAGAGACACCAGCCTCCTGGGCAGCTGACAGACTCACTGAGCCCTCTGTCAACAGGCACGTCCGGGGTCTCCTCCCTGAGTTCTGCCCTGGGTCTGTCTGATGGGGTGTGGGGTCCCGCTGTTCCCTTAGGGTGCCCTCGGTTGAAGACATGCCCCACAGCCCTGTCCCCTTTACCTGCCCATAGGCTGCCTGCACCTGGGCCTCCAGCTCCCTGAGGAGCGCCCGCCTCCTGGTGGCTGCTGGACTGGCGGGAGCCTGGCTGGGCCCTGGGGTGCCCTCAGAGGGGCTGGGGTCCCCCGCGGGGAGACAGCCATCTGCCTGGCCCTGGGGAAGGGCCATGGAGACAAGCGCGTGGCACCTCCTGGTCGCACTCTGGTCGCCCCGTTCCTGTGGGAGGGTGGCTCAGTGGGCAGCTGTGCGTGGGGTCCCCGCAGGGTCCCTGCTACTCATTCCCCCGGTTCCTCTCTCCACAGGCCCAGGGTCCCCGTCCCACAGCTCTTCTAGGTCCCCACGCTGCTTACACAGCCCCTCCCCCAAATCCAAGCCTCCCCCAACCCACCAGCCTCCAGCCCCGCGCTGGCCACAGACTGAGCCCTGGTCCCCGCCCCCACGTCACCCTTCCAGACCCCTGGCCACCTGGCCTCTTCGACTCCTGGTCTCTGCACCCCACACTGCCTTCCCCGCTCTTCTTTCTCGCTCACCGCCCCTCTCTGCCCCCTCAGCTCTGTGTCTGTCTCTCTGTGTCTATCCCATTTGCAGCCCCTTGCCTCCCCCTGCTGACGTCTGTCCAGCTGCGTCTCTGTGGGTCTCTCTGACCACTCTCGCCCACCTCTGTCATTCCCTCCCTCTGTGGCATAAAAATCTCTCTCACACTGGTCTGTCCGTCTTTCTGTCTGTCCACCCCTCCTCTTTCCATTCTCTCCACCAACACCCCCTCCCAGGATGACTGTCGGATTCTGGAAAGACAGCCCCCCCAACCTGAGCCTGCCCCCAGACATGCCCCCTTCTCTCCACGCAGAACCCCAGGGTAGCTCTGGACTCCCCCACCTCCTCACCTCCTCACCTCACCTCCACCACCTCCCCACCTTCCTCCAGCATCTCCCACCTACCTTCTGCTGACCTCCAACCTCCTTCAGGGAGAAATGTGGGGGTGGGCCAGGCAGCCCCCACCGGCCTCTCGTGCCCCCTAGTGATGTCCCCAGCCCTCTTACTGCCCAGCTGCCTGGTCTTCACCTCCCACAATGAGGTCAGTTGTCCTGCCCCCGCCCTGCTCCAGGCCCCTCATGATTTATTCACCTGCCCCCCGCACCAGCCTTTGTCCGAGGGAAACAGATCCCGCCAGACACCTGCCACCCGAGCTGGTGGCTCTGGCCTCGCTCAGCCACACGAGCGGCCACCCATTCATGTGTTCCTTTTGCAAACATCTGAGGCCAGTTGCGACTGAGCCTCAGGGCCTATACAGACTGGGTCTGTCCTGAGGGTCCTGCTTTCAGGCACACTGAACTCAGAAAAGGACCACAGACAGTCTCCAGGTGCTTGGGAGCACGGGCCCAGGCAACAGGGGGGCTTCATGGAGAAGACAGGGTGGGGCAGCCTTTTAGGGTTTGACCCGTGCTCAGCCCTGGGTGAGTGCCGGGACCCTGGCAGGGATCAACTGTGAATGTGGAATGTTCCAGGCCCCCGCACCCAGCAGAGTATGTTAAGGAGAGGCCCCCAGGAGGGAGGCAGAGGTCAGTAGCTCCTGGAGAGAGTATGGGTGGCAAGAGGCCGGAGAAAATTTCAGAGGGGCTGTGTCTTCAGCAAGCGTCGAGGAGTACCTACATCGCCTTCCTGAGTGTTGGGAACCAGTCCCTGCCTCCTGGAACCTTCCAGCTGGGGGCAGATGCACATTCAGCAAGCCCAGGATGACGATGGGACAGGCTCTTGAGAGGAGAATGCGACCTTGCTGTGACTGGGGGTCACAGCAAGACAAGACCAGAAAGATGGTGGGACTGACCACCCAAAGGGAAGGGTGGCCAGCGGGCAGAGGAGGGAACAGTCCCCACACAGCCCTGAGCAGGGCTGGGGATCTGAGGAAAGGTCAGGATTCAGAAGTGAGCAGACGCCGGCCAGGTGGTAAAGGGTGGGAAGGGCTCCTTGTGACGCTCAAGTTGACCCCTTGAAGGTTCAGCCTCCCGCAGCCTGCAACCATCACCCTCTGCCCTCGGGGTCTTGCCTCCTCCTGGAGTCCAGAAGGGCAGTACATCCCAGGCAGCATTGCAAACATCCTTCAGACACAGGAATTCTAGCATTTTCTGCAAGGTCTTCTAGAAGGCCTATAGGCCAGGATTTCCCTGTGTGCTCACTACGTGGCCCTCAGCAAGGTAGTTCACCTCTCTGAGCCTCAGTTTCCTTCTGGAAAATGGATGTCGACCGAGGCCTCCTGGTACCTTTGTGAAAATTAAGTAAAGGACCTAGCAGTTTCCTGGCACATAAGAAAGGCTCAAAAACATGGTGGATGCCACGTGTGACAAATGATCCTATGTCCAAAGGACCATCTAAGAAGGTGGGAAGTGAGAGAAACGTGTGCCCCCAAGTATAAGCCAAAGTAGTGGGGGCATTAAGTGGTCAGGGTAGAGTGGATAAAAGTGTTATCAGTCAAGAAGCAAGCCTTTGCATCTAGGTGGAGAAAGCCTGGCTTGGAAATCCTCCCTCACGCGTGTTCGGTGAGCAACATTCTACGGTATTTGTTTCAATGCCCTTGACTTGCCCAGCCCACTTTAGCCAAGCTGGAGCTCCGGCTCCAGCGTCTAGGATGTCCACATAGGTTGACAGAGAGATGGATGGATGGATGGATGGATGGATGGATGGACGGACAGATGGACGGATGGACAGATGGACGGATAGGTAGCTGACTGGATGGAAGGATGAGTAGATGATTTGATAGGCTAGTAGTAAAATAGTTGGTAGATGGACGGGTAGATGATTGCACTGATAGATGGTTGGGTGAATGGATGGACGGATGGACAGGCGGAGGATGACAGGGTGGGTAAATGGGTAGCTGGATGGGTGGGTAGACAATAGGTAGATGTTCTGATGGACTGCTGGCCAAATGTTCGGTTGTTGGATGGGTGGACGATTAGATAGAGGGGTAGATAGATGGACAGACAGAGATGGATGGAGATGGATAGACAGCTGGGTGGACGGACTGCTGGTGAAGACTTTATATTCTTCATTAAAAGAGTCAATTAGAGTGGAGACCGTATCTTACCTATTCTGGTGTTTGCCATGAGGCCTAGCCCACTCATAGCCTGATCAAGACTAATCAGAGTATGAATGAAGCCTTGTGTCTATCTCCTCCACTCTGAGCGGTGATCCTTCTTCTTTTTAAAAAATTATTATTGGGGCACCTCAGCGGGTTAAAGCCTCAGGTCATGATCTCAGGGTCCTGGGTTTGAGCCCCGTGTGGGGCTCTCTGCTCAGCGGGGAGCCTGCTTCCCCCTCTCTCTCTGCCTGCCTCTCTCCCTACTTGTGATCTCTCTCTCTCTTTCTCAAATAAATAAATAAAATCTTTTAAAAATTCTTATTGATATTAATATATTTTTTAAAGATTTTATTTATTTATTTAAGAGACAGAGATCACAAGCAGGCAGGCAGAGAGAGGAGGAAGCAGGCTTCCAGCCAAGCAAAGAGCCCGATGCGGGGCTCGATCCCAGGACCTGGGATCATGACCTGAGCCGAAGGCAGAGGCCCCAACCCACTGAACCACCCAGGCGCCCCTATTGATATTAATATTAATATTTAAGTAGGCTCCATGCCCAACATGGGGCTTGAACTCATGACGCTGAGATCAAGACTCCGGTGCTGCACTGACTGAGCCAGCCAGGTGCCCCTGAGCTGTGATTCTGATGACAAAAGACAATGGCTCCCTCTCCTCCCTGTTTCCCACAAGTCACCCCAGGCTTGGCGCACAGAACCCCGTGGCGATGCCACTCCACACGCACCAGGATAACTAAAGTGAAAAGGACAGACCGTAGCAGTGTTGGTGTAGACTTGGAGAAGCGGGGGCCTTCACAGGCTGCTGGTGGGTTTATAAAACCCACTCTGGGCAAGAGTTTGGCATTTCCTCAAAATGAGCTACCATGTGACCCAGCCGGTCCACCCCTGGGTATGTACCCAAGGGAGTGGAAAGCGTAAGTTCATGCAAAAATTTGCACACAAGTGTTCACAGCAGCCTGATTCACACAAGCCCCAAAGTGAAACAGCCCAGATGTCCATCGGTGCAGGAACGGGTAGACAAGATGTGAGTGTCCATGTCACGACATAGTCCTCTGCGGGAGACAGGAATGATGCACTATTTTGTTTTAAAGATTTTATTTATTTATTTGAGAGAGACAGAACACAGAGACAGAGAAGCAGCCTCCCCACTGAGCAGAGAGTTGGACTTGGGGCTCGATCCCGGGACTCTGAGATCGTGACCTGAGCCGAAGGCAGACGGTCAACCCACTGAGCCACCCAGACGCCCCAGTTACCCCCTATGACATGCATGAACCTCAAAGACATTCTGCCACGTGAAAGCAGCCAGACCCTAAATGCCACAGAATGTATGTTTCCGGTTATATGAAATGCCCAGCATAGGCAAATCCACGGCAACAAAATAGATGAGTGGGGATGAGAGCAGGACTGCCCATGGGTACAGGGTGTTTTGGGGGGAGATGAAAAGGTGCTGGGACTGTGTAGTGGTGAAGGTTGCGCGACACTGAATGTATTAAAGCTGCCGAGGGTACCCTTTATTTTTTTTATTTTTATTTTTTAAAGATTTTATTTAATTTGACAGACAGAGATCACAGGTAGGCAGAGAGGCAGGAAGGGAAGCAGGCTCGCCGCTGAGCAGAGAACCCGATGTGGGACCCGATCCCAGGACCCTGGGATCATGACCTGAGCTGAAGGCAGAGGCTTTAACCCACTGAGCCACCCAGGCGCCCGAGGGTACCCTTTATAAGGCTGAAATCCAAGTAACAACAGAGCGGTTTGTTTATATTTTCAAAACCGCCAGAGACCGGTGCTGAGATACACGTGGACTGGAAGTGGGGGATGGACACAGGGAAGTTCCTGGCCCCCCGGGGCTGGGAAAACTGTGCTTCTGGACCCCAGAGGAGGAGGCCCCCGGGGTGGTCAGCGAGTCCACGGGCTTTGCCTGGGGAGCCAGAGGACTGTGGGTAAACACAGCCCCCTAGAACACCGCCGGACAGTGCCCGGCTGAGCAGGGGGACAGCTGGCCCTGGGCACCTGAGCGCAAAGGGAGGCAGTGAATGTTCCAGGCCAGAGCAGGTGAACGAACCTCTGTGAACCTTGGTATCCTCGTCAGTATAATGGGAACAAGACTCTCTCCCTCTCAGGACATGGTGGAGATGAAATGAGACCATTTATGTGAAAGCTCTTTGTAAGCTGCTAAGTGCCGGGCAGATGTTCCTCCAGCTGTGAGTCAGGGATAGAACCCAGCCCTGGCACCACCTCCCCCACCCCTCCCTGCCCCAGACAGCTGTGGGCTCGAAGGAGGCTGAGCGATGCTCCTGATGAGGCCTGTTTTGGGTCCCCCCCCCACCCAGGCTTTAGAAGGGGAAGATACGTTCCTCGTTCCTGCTGGCTCTGATGGGAAAACCTGGCCGAGAGACGTCTGGTCCAGTCAGGCTCCAGTTCCCGGGGAGGACTGCCACTGCCACTGAGACACCCCCCAACCCCCGCTCCCACCCAGGAAGGGGCAGCCAGAAGCGGGCTGGGGGTGCCATCGATGGGCCCGCAGGGAGGTAGTCACCGGGCTCTGCCTGGAAGAACACAGCCCCCTCAGGCTCAGGAGGTCCTGCCCATTTCAGTCCATCTTTCCAGCCACCCGTATCCCCATGTCCATTCGGTATTTGAAGAGCACGTTAGCACTTAGGCTCCATCAAAACACGGTTTGGAGATGACAAGGCTTTACAGAAGAAAGACTGAGGGTTAACAGCGAGGCTTTTTAAAGTGAACAGTAAAAGTACTGTTTACCAGCTGTGCGACCTTGAGAAAGTCACTTAACCTCTCTGTGCTTCAGTTCCTCCTCTGTAAAATGGGGATCAGAACAATACCGAGTCCTAGGGTGGTAATCTACAGACAGTTCTCAGCACAGTCCTCGGCCCCTAAGGGTTTGCCATAATTATTATTCTGGAGAGAAGAGATGTAAAATGGATATGCCTATCGAAATTGCATTCATTCGTGCCAGAAGCACTTAATGAGCACCTGCTGTGTGCCGGGGCTGGCGACCGGGACCTGGCCCTCCGTGGGCCCTGAGCCTGCGGGTTTGGGCGTGGCCCGGATGCTGGTAGTGGCTGCGCGATGCTGCAGTCAGTGCCCTTCAGGCAGGGTACACGGCGCGGAGGTGCGGGTGAGCCCGTCGGGCCCTGCCCCCGCCACACCCAGCCTTGCCCAGGGCCAAGCTCCGCTCGGTGACTCGGCGCATTCCTGGGTGGGGCGAAAAGGGAGGGGGGTTGGGGAACAGACCATAAATATAAGGTCACTGGGCTCGTCGCCACTTCCTGCTGCTTGCTTTTCCACTCCCCCGCTAGCTAGTGAGTAGGGTCTGGACCAGGCCAGGGGTGGAGGGTGGGGGGGTGAGGATGGGGGGTGGGGGGGTGGGGATCGGGGGCGGGACCTTGGCTGAGCCACCCCCTTCTCGGTGCAGCTCGGTGAGGGGTCCTGTCTCACGCCCTGTCTGTCTCTCCTAGTGCCGCCCTACACCATCGTCTACTTCCCCACCCGAGGTGCGGCCCCTGCTCCTTCAGGAGGGCGAAGGGCACCGGTGGAGCCAGGCCGCCTGCTTAGGCTGCTCCCCGCGGTCCAGCCGAGGCCGAAGACCGGACCAGGAGTCCCGGGCCGTGGGGCGGGGCCAGTGGGGCGGGGGCGGAGCCTGGACGGCGGGGGCGGGGCCAGGTCCGGCTTTCCCAAGGCGGCATCCTCTCGGTGCCCTGCCGGCCGCACTGTCCCTATGCCTCTGTTCCCAAACTGGGGCACCATGGGTTGGGGTCCCCGCCCCTGTCTCCCTCTCCAGGACGGCACTGGGGCCGTGGTCGCCACTGTTTCTCCATGGTTTATCTCCTCAGCGTGCTCAGAAGCTAGAGTTTCTGTCCCGTCCCCACACTCCGGACCCCCCTCCCCAGGGCGCTGTGAGGCTGGGGTCCCTGCACACGTCCCACCACCCCGTTCTCCCCTCGCCCCCAGGCCGCTGCGAGGCCATGCGCATGCTGCTGGCTGACCAGGGCCAGAGCTGGAAGGAGGAGGTGGTGACCAAGGAGACCTGGCTCCAGGGCCCGCTCAAGGCCTCCTGTGTGAGTGACTGCGCCCAGAGGGGGACAGGGGCTGGGCCGTTGGGGGCAGCCAAGCTCAGCATGGCTGACAGCGCTGTGCCCCACCCCCCAGCTGTATGGGCAGCTCCCTAAGTTCCAGGACGGAGACCTCACCCTGTACCAGTCCAATGCCATCCTGCGACACCTGGGCCGCACCTTTGGTGAGTTCAGAGTCTCGGGCAGGGCAGCCCAGCAGAGTACCCGATGGGTCCCCCTCGGATTTCCTGAGAACCAGAGTCTGCCTGTCTGGAGGACAGGCCCGATGATCCCAAGGGAAGGGCAGGGCCTGGGTCGTGAGGGCTCTGCCAGCCAGATGGTGCCAGATGCGTTGCGTGTTCCCATTTCCTGGAAGACAAGTCAGAGGAGGCTGCAGCCCCCGCAGTGTGCGGTGTAGGCTACAGGCCGCCGCAGGCTTCACAGTGGACCTCCCGGCCATTTTCCCCTTTTTTGGCCTCTCTTGAATCTAGAAAATCCGCGCTCAGTGAGCCAGCCTGTGGCCTCGTTGCACTGGTGGTAGGAACATGGCTGCAAGAGCGGCCTCTTTTTTGGCAAGCCCTGGGTCCCAGTGGGATGTGGCAATCAGGGAATGGGACAGAGGAGTCGTGGTGGCCCCCAGGCCAAGTCTGCCCCGATTTCTGTGGGACCCAGGGTGGGAGGACAAAGGCCTCTGGCTGTGGCCTGCCACTTCCTCTTGCCCCTATGACGCTGCCCAGCGCTGCACACAGCCCCACCAGTGCCCTCGGCCCAGTTCTGTCCGGACTCCCCAGCCAGCTGCCCCTCAGGCCCAGGGAAGAAGGGAGGCTTCGTTCACCCTTGTGGGAGTGGGGGTAGGGGGACAGATCTGGGGGAGAGGCCTTGGGGCCATGGGGTCAAGGGAGTGGGGGTAGGGGGATAGATCTGGGGGAGAGGCCTTGGGGCCATGGGGTCAAGAAATTCCTGAGTCTCGGGATGAGACTTGAGATGTGACCAAGAAGGGGCATGGTCCTCAGATGGGCATGTCCACTTGGGCGTTTTTAAAAATGTTTTATTTATTTATTGGAGAGAGTAGCTGGGGGGCAGAGAGGGAGGGGGCGGGCCAAACAGACTCCACACTGATGCAGGGCCCGATCACAGCCCAAGCTGAAATCAAGAGTCGGTTGCCCAACGGACTGAGCCCCCGCGGCACCCCTCCCCTTGAGCTTTCGGAGTTGGGAGCAGCAGAGCTGGGCAGAGCGGCCCCTCCCAATCGGGGGACCCGGGTGCCCCAGCCTGAGACCTGTGGGTGTTTGGGGGAGAGGGGAGCAGCGGAGCCCCGGCCTGGACGGAGCCTGACCCGCTGCCCGGCTGCTGCCCCAGGGCTGTACGGCAAAGACCAGCGGGAGGCGGCGCTGGTGGACGTGGTGAACGACGGCGTGGAGGACGTCCGCAGGCACTGTGGTCGGCTCATCCACCACAACTACGTAAGCAGGGGCGGGCTGGTGCTCCGGGCGGGGGCCGGGGAAGTCACCCTGGCCTGGCACGCTGGGAGTTACCACTGGATCACTGCCCTTTGCAGGAGGAGGGCAAGGCCAAGTATTTTCAGGAGCTGCCGGAGCGCCTGAAGCCTTTTGAGACCCTGCTGGTCCAGAACCAGGGGGGCCAGGCCTTCATTGTGGGCGACCAGGTGAGTGCTGGGTCCGGCCCGTGGCAGAGCCCATTTCTCAGAAGGGCACACGGAGGCCCGGAGGAGAGCCGTGGTGAACCGCCAGGGTCCTGGCTCCCTGCGGCCCTGCCTCTTCTGACCCTGCTCCAGCCCTCTTCTGATCTTGGCCCCGCAGATCTCCTTCGCCGACTACAATCTGCTGGACCTGTTGCTGAATCACCAGGTCCTGGCCCCCGGCTGCCTGGACTCCCACCCCCTGCTCTTGGCCTATGTGGCGCGCCTCAGCGCCCGGCCCAAGCTCAAGGCCTACCTGGCCTCCCCCGAGCACGTGAACCGCCCTGTCCACGGAGCCCAGAAGGCATGAGCCTGCTCAGCCTCCCCTGGGAGAACGGATGCCCTTTAGAACCAATAAACACGGAGAGAGGAGAGCTGTGCCGTGGTCCCTGAGGGGCTGGAGGGCGCAGGGGACCCCGCACGCCTTCCCAGCTGCCTCAGGGAGACAAGGGTCGGGCTGGGCATCCGGGCCCCGGAACAGAATTAGACAGAGTAGTTCCAGGTCCAGACAGGAAGATGAGACTCTGAGCCTTAAGGAGCCACCCCAGAGGTCTTCCTGCAGGAGGGAGGTGCCCTCGCCGGGACCACGCGTGACGACAGCCACCCAGGGAAGCCTGTCCGTCTGAGAGAAGGGCAGCCGTGAATGTGGCAGCCACCGACATCCGAGAGTGCCACAGTGTGGTTGCCCACGTGGACCCTGGGAAGTAACACATACCCTTGGAGGGTTTGCAGGAGCGTCAGTGTGGCTCATTCTCGGGTGGTAGCCGGGGTCACCCCCAGGTTGGTGTGGGGTGGCCGGCAGGGCCCAGCGGGCATGTGGCTGAAGGCAAGGCTAGAGCTCCCGGTGGCCCGGCTGCTTGGGGACCGAGGGAGGACGGGCGATCTCCCTCAGCTCCGCCGGCGGGAGTCTCCTGCCACCAGCCCAGTCCTAGCCCATCTCTCTGTCCTAAGATGTGCTGCCTCCTACTTGGCTTCCTCAGATGACCTGCGCCTCCTGTCCGCTCATGGAGCAGCGTGGACTCGGACACTTCCAGAATGCCTGGTGCTCCCAGCGCCAATCGGCCGGTGGCTTCTTGCTACCCCGTGGACAAAGTCCACAGCCTGACCAGCCTGCCAGGCCTTCCCTCACAGGAACTCTCTACTCTCCAGAACATTCCTGACCCTGCCCCACCTCTACTTACTTCACTGCCCCTCTCTCCACTCCACCCTGTGGGGTCCTGGCCCGCCCAGTCGTCTCCGCTCAGAACCCCCCACTCCTGGGAGGTCAGAGATCAGATCCCATGCTGGAGGCTTAGTTCTCTCATCTAACCCCCTCAGACTCAGAGGAGTGAGGCAGTAAGGCCATTTGTCCAAGGCCACACAGCTCACATGGGAGAGGCAGCCTTCACACCCAGTCTGAGGGACTCCCAGGCTTCTCAGGGGTGGTCCTTGGAGAGAGAAGTGGGGAGGGGGGCCGGAGGGCAGCCGAGGCTCCTGGTGGAGTGGGCGGGGACACTGGCCTCCCCTGTGGAGGCCTTGCCCCCCCGCTGTGAGGACTGGGGGGGGGGTTGACTCCAGCGCGCTGGGGAGCCATGGCAGGCTACGGAGCAGGAAGATGATGTGAAAGAGGACAAGTGGGAAGAGTGGCCTCAGTGCTCAGGAGGCCATGGGCATCGTGGAACTCCATACCCTCCCCCTTCAGATGGGGAAACTGAGGCGTTCACTGAGCAAGGTGGATGTGACCCTTCCAAGCTGGAGGCCTGGCCCCCCCTTAGAGGCCTTGTGCAGAGGGTCTTTTGTGCGTTGAATTTGGGGGGCTGGTTGGCAGTTTGGGTTTCTAGAAGATAGCTGGCCTCTTTGGGCAGAATGCGCCAGGAAGGGCCCATTGGTCCCTGAAAGGATGGGGAGGTGGAGAGAAAAAGATCCTGCAGCCAGGAGGAGGGACTCCAGGGAGTGGCAGGGCCGCTGTTTAGGCAGCTGGGGACGGGCTGGGAGCCTCTCCAGCTAGAGAGGTTACAAGGGACATCCCCCAAGGGTAAGCTTTCTCCCAGCAATGTCCCAAGTGCTTCCTACATATTAACTCATTTAGTCTTCACAGGAGAACCCGCCTAATAGATGCTATTAATATCCCCATTGTACAGATGAGGACACTGAGGCCCAGAGAGGTGAAGTAACCTGCTCAAGGACAGGCAGCTGGTTAAGAGGCCAAGGCAGGATTTGAACTCAGTCTCTCTGGCCCCACACCCTATGCTTACACTGACACTGCTGTAGGAGGGCTTGAGCCACGATTTTTTAACATCCTGGCTCAGGGTGACCGCAGTTATCCAAAGGGGTTGATGATGCTGGTGATCCCTCTAATTATATGGGGGGACAGGAACCCTAAGAGAAAGGTTGGGCTTCCAGCCTGTCGGGGGCTGAAGTGGGGCTAGTTCCCGTCTGAAGGCTGGCACATTTGGGGACCGCTGACTGGCCTCGCTCCCCAGCTGGTCACAGATTAAAAGCTCCCCCCGCCCTGGGAGCTCCCGGTCCTCAAGGAGCTGCCGTCGAGTCGGGTGGGGAGGCACCCAGGGGACCGATGTCAGTTCACCCAAGGCAGCTCTGGGAAGGTGGGGATGAGGGGTACAGGGAGGGACCCCAGACCTCAGGGGTGCATCCCGAGGCCGCTTCAAGGTCTTGAGTTCAAGTCTCAGCTTATGGGTTTTGCCCCCCAACCACACCACCTTTGGTTCCATCCCTCCCTGCATCCCGCCTCTAGCACTTTCCGCCAGCTCTGTTAGGATTCCGGGTGACTCTGACTTGGGCTCTCTTCCACTGACCCACCCCTCCTCCTCCATGTCTCTTCTCTACCCCCTGGGCACCCCTACCCCATGCGCAGCCAGGGACAAGCAGCCGATCCTCTCCTGACATCCCACTGGTCACAAAGCCCCCCACCGTTTCACCAAGCGCCTCCTACAGCCAGGCCACTTGGCAAGTCTTAGGGCCTTCATTTTACAGATGAGAAAGCAAACAGGTCAGACAGAGCCAAGCGGCGCGCCTACATTCTTTCCCAAACTGCCCCCAGAAAATGCTCTCGGTGGGCTCTGGACGCATCCAGTAGCCAATGAAGTGGTTTTTAAAATGTTCATGTGAGTTAAATGTTAAATATCCTGATTGAAATCACGTCCAAGCCACGGGGATTTCAGAAGCAAGAGCGTGGGTCCTGCCCAAGCCTGGCCGGGCTTTGCTGCAGGCTCCCACAAACGTGCCCGTTTGGAGACGGGGTGTGTGTGCCAGATGGAAGTCTCCTCTCCGAGAACCTGCAGAAACATTTACTCCCCTCCCGGGGAAGTGCCGTGTGCTGGGGACATGTTTTTGGCAGCGAAATTACCCTTGAGATCATATCTTCCCCGTTGGAGGACTTTGAACTGGGTGATGGGGCCTGTCCACGAGATCAGGAAACCACTCCAGGATCCTGGGGTTAGGAGCTTTGCTTGCTGCCCCTTCGACTTGTTTTCATGAGCCTTGTTCTCAAGAGCAAGGCGCAGGGAAGAAAATTAAACGGAGATGTTTGGCCCGCCCACCCGTCATGTCAGCGAGAGTGGATTCTGGGTTGAGCGTGTGTCCGCAAGAAGGGGGCTTCTTGAAGATGCAGGCTCAGTACATTGGTCTTGGAACAGACCTGCTGATGAGGCCATGTCTGCGCAAAGACACCATCCTGAGAGTTTGGAGCGGTTGCATTTTCCTGTTATTCCCAAAATAGGGCAGCTCCGACTTTGGCACGCACGCTGGGCTGGCCGCCCAGCTCCAGGCTGGCCCTGTCCCGGTGCTTCTCCTCCTCCACACCCCCCCAGAACCCCCCCCACACCCCCCCCCCCAGCTGCTAGCCAGCCTTGTCCTCCGGACCCCTGCGACCCAGGCACAGGGCTTGGGGGAACGCGAGAACGGAGCTGGGTCCATCAGGGTCCTCCCCTGACCCGTCCTAGAGAGGGAGAGAGGGGAAGGGAGTCTTTTTAGGTCACTGCTTCCAGCTCCCAAAAGGCCAGCCCCACTCGGTCCTGCTCTTTTGGGATCTGTGAGTAACCAACTATCTTTTCAACAACAATTGCTTCCTTTGCCGCACCTAAAGAAGAAAAATTCAAGTTACATTTAAAACAGAGACCGCAGGCAACAACCACCCAGCCAGACCATGCCTGAGTTTCGACACAGCTGATAAATGCTGGTGTTCTAAGTGGCTAATTTTTGTGAGATTTGTTCGGCCGTAATAGCTAATGAATATCAAATCGGGACCAAGCCAACACCATAGGGCCTTGGTGCGGGGCAGAGAGCTTTCGGGGTTCCCATTGCAAAACAGGGGCCCTGAGGTCTCCTGGGCTATTTCCCAGAGGCTTTCTGGTTCCTTTAGTGGAGACATGATGTCTTCTCTGAGGTCGCTCAGTAAGGCTGACTCAGCGCGGGGCCCGGCGCATGACAGGTGCCCAGTGGACAGCTGATGGCAAAATTTCTAAGAACCCAGCTTTGCGGATATTGTCATCACCCTCAGCTTTGGCGTTACCTCAAAGTCTTGAGAAAGCCACGCCCCTTCTTTCACTATGTCTTTTGTACCAATAAGCAATTGGGCAAGAGAAGAAAACTAGCAGGTGACTTGACCTCTAGCAAAACTTCAAGGTTGACATTTTTAGCCAAGTCATCCCTGGGGCTCTGGAGTCTAGGACAAAACAAGTAAATATTACTACGTTACGATTTCCTCTCCAAGGAAAGTTTTTTTTAAACCCAATTTTTTTATGATTCAATTTTGAAAATCATTTTATTTAAAAATCAGAACCAGGGGTGCCTGTCAGGCTCGGTCGGTAGAGCATGTGACTCCTGGCCTCAGGGCCGTGAGTTTGAGCCCCACCTTAGGGAACAGAGACTAATTAAAAGTAAAATCTTTTTTTTTTTTTTAAGATTTTATTTATTTATTTGACAGAGACAGAGGGAGAACACAAGTAGTGAGGAGCAGCAGAAGGAGAGGGAGAAGCAGGCTTCCTGAGGATCAGGGAGCCCGATGCGGGGCTCGATCCCAGGACTCCGGGATCATGACCTAAGCTGAAGGCAGAGGCTCAACCAACTGAGCCACCCAGGCGCCCCTAAAAGTAAAATCTTGAGGTGCCTGAGCGGCTCAGTTGGTTAAGTGTCAGACTCTCCATTTCAGCTTGGGTCATGATCTCAGGGTCATGAGATCGAGCCCCACTGATCGCAGAGCCTGCTTGGGATCACTCTCTCTTTCTTCTCTGTGCCTCCCCTGCTCACACTCTCTTGCTTTCTCTCTCAAAAAAAATGAAATAAAATAACTAGGTATTTATCCAAAGGATAAAAACATAGTGATTTGAAGGTGCACGTGCACCCCAGTGTTTACAGCAGCAACATCCAGAATGGCCAAACTGTGGAAAGAGCTCAGATGTCCAACGACAGATGAATGGAGAAAGATGATGGGGGAGTCTATACACAATGGAATATTATGCAGCCATCAAAAATACAAAATCCCTCTGTTTGCAATGACGAGGATGGAACTAAAGGTTATTTTGCTCAGCGAAATAAGTCACTCAGAGAAAGACAAATACCATATGATTTCGCTCATATATGTGGAATTTAAGAAACAAAACAGATGGACATAGGGGAAGGGAAGGAAAAAGAAAATAAACAGAGAGGGAGGCAAACCATAAGAGACTCTTAACCATAAGAGACAAGCTGAGGGTTGCTGGAGGGGAGGGGAGTGGGGATGGAGTAACTGGGTGACGGGCATGAAGGAGGGCACGTGATGTCATGAGCACTGGGTGTTATATGCAACTGATGAATCACTGGCCTCCACCTCTGAAACTAATAACACACTATATTAAATTAATTGAATTTAAATTTTTAAAAAATAAAATCTTTTTAAAAAGAATCAAGATGATGGGGTGCCTGGGTGGCTCAGTGGGTTAAGCCTCTGCCTTCGGCTCGGGTCATGATCTCAGGGTCCTAGGATCAAGCCCTATAGCATCGGGCTTTCTGCTCAGTGGGAAGCCAGCTTCCCCCCTCTATCTTTGCCTGTCTCTCTGCCTACTTGTGATCCCTCTCTCTCTGTCAAATAAATAAATAAAATCTTAAAAAAAAAAAGAATCGAGATGAAAGTGATTGTTTTAATCACGTCAAACGGGTTGAAAAGCTACCGTTTCAGACACAGGCCTTGATAAATGATTCCTAGGGTTCTCCAGAGAAACAAAACCAATATATATATCTTTACCTATAGATTTACATATATGTGCCTATTTACGCCTACATCTAGATCTATCTATCTATAAAGAAGTTTATCATAAGGGATTGGCTCACAGGATTCTGGAGGCTGAGAATTCTGCCGACCTGCTGTCTGCAAGCTGGGGCCCCAGGAGATCATGGGGTGTGCTCTGAAGGCCTGAGAACAGGGAAGGCTGAGAGCAGGAGAAGATCGACACCCCCGCTCACCAATCAGACAGAAACTGAATTCAAGCTTCCGCCTTTTCATTAATTTAGTCCCTCAACAGATTAGATGAGGCCCACCCACACTGGGGAGGGCCATCTGCTTTACTCTGTCCATCAATTTCAGTGCTAATCTCTCTGCTAAACACTCTCATCGACACACCCAGAAGCATCCCTTGGCCCAGTCATCAAAATAACCATCACAAATTTCTTTGGTAGTTTTCCCTTTTGTGTATAAGACACAGTCCATGTTTTGTTTTGTTTTGTTTTTAAAGTTTTGCATCTGAGCCCTCCGTGGTGGTCCTTCTAGATCTGTAACTTCAGCACACTGCTCATGCTTCCACTGTGCGGGACAGCTGTCTCCCAACATGCCGTTCCCCTGCCTCTAGATCTTTTCTTACCCAGCTACCCAGTGCCCTTCTTCCAGAACTAGGCTGAGGGCCTCCCATCTTGCACGGGAGGTCTGACACCAGCAGCCTGGAGTTTGCCTGAGCTGTTTGAAATGAAGTTAGCAGCTGCTCAGCATTCACCTGGGTCAAGGTGTGAAATGTACGAGTAGGAGGTGGCTTTGCAAACCAGTGGTTTGTGCCATTGTTGGGGGGGGTCGCTCTGTGTCTCCCCCTCTATGTGTCCAAAGCACTGTCTGGGCCTCCAGGTTCCAAGGGCACGTTTGGTTTTGCCCTTAACATCTGTTTCCTTACCATTCAACTAGAAATGTGTAGAGAGAAGGGACCGCCCTTTTGTTTTCTTTTTCTGTTCCCATTTTTTAATTGAGCTGCTACTTACATACAGTAGGCACACTTAAGTATACAGTGTCGTTGATTTATACATGTGTGTACAGGTCCAGCCCTGCCTCCCGAAAGAAAGACCTCCTCACTGTTTGCTGGTGTCACCAGATACGATCACATCTCTTATTTACTACCTAAGAAACCATCCCAACATGCGGTGGCTTAAAATAATTCGCACGTCTTATTTCTTGGCTTTGCCCGGTGGCTCTTCTGCTCTGGGCCAACTTGATGGGGGCTTGATGGTCTAGGTCCCCCTCACTCCTGCATGTCCCGTGGGTGAAGATGGCAGGGATGGCCCTCTCTGTGATCCCTTGTTTCCTGGGAGGCCAGCCCAAGCTCGATTGTGCAGTGGGGGAAGGGCTCCCGGCAGCAGGCAAGGGCAAGCCCCAATGCTCATGTGGCCTCTTCCACTCTCGTTGACATCCCATTGACCAAAGCAAGCCACGTGCCAGACCCAGACTCAAGAGGCAGAGAAATTCTTTACCCCTTGATGGTAGAAGCACCAAACTCATATTGTAGGGGGCCTGTGTAGGAGAAGAAGAGCTTGGAGTCAGTTTGCAATCAACCTCTGATGCTCCTCATGTAGAAGGTGAGTGAGCACAGGTGGAAGGAATAGAGGTATGAGAAAGCAAGCAATCGAGAAGGTGAATGTGTCAGTAGTTTGTAAGGTAACCCTCAACGAGTAGAAACTGAGTACGCCATATACAGCAGTAATCAAGAAAAATGGAATGCTGTCCCCAGTCAATCCAAAAGAAAGGCAAGAAAGAAAAGAAACAGAACAGACAAGAAAAATAGCACAAAAATAAGACAAATTAGAACCCAAATAGATAGGAGTAATTCCATTAAATGTAAATGGACCACTCACACATGATCTGCCCAATTGATTTTTTTAATTTTTTATTTTTTAATTATTAATTTATTTATGACCTGATCTGAGATCAAGAGCCGGACACTCAACCAACCGAGCCACCCAGGCGCCCCACCAATTGATTTTTTTACAAAAATGCAAAAAAAGTTCGATGGAGGAAAGAGCCTTTTTGACAAATGGTGCTGGAATAATTAGAATGCCATTGGCCAACAGATGGGAGAAGATGTTCAGAATCTAGGCCAGGTGAAGATTTCTTAGATTCTAAGATTTTCTTAGGGACTCTAAAAGCATGACCCATAAAAGGCAAAATTGATAAATCAGACCTCATAAAAATGAAAAAGTTTGCTCTGCCCAAAGTCTTATTAAGAGCATGAAAATAGGTTGCCTTCGGCTCAGGTCATGATCCTGGACTTCCGGGATCAAGTCCCGCATCGGGCTCCCAGCTCCTTGGGGAGTCTGCTTCTCCCTCTGACCTTCTCCTCTCTCATGCTCTCTCTCATCCATTCTCTCTCAAATAAATAAATAAAATCTTAAAAAAAAAAAGAGCATGAAAATATTAACTATGGGCAGAAGGAAATCCTTGTGAACTACCTGCCTACCTGGAACATGCAGCAGACCCTTCAAACTGAACAGTTGAGAAAACCCAAGAAATTCTATTTGAAAATGGGCAAAAGACATGAAGAGACATCTTCGTGAAGATGATGAACAGATGGAAAATAAGCCCATGAAATGATATTCAACTTCATTAGCCACTAGGGAGATGCAAATTAAAAGCACAATGAGATGTCACTATGTACTTAACAGAATGGCTTTAAAAAAAATGTAGTGGGGCACCTGGGTGGCTCAGTGGGTTAAGCCTCTGCCTTCAGCTCAGGTCATGATCTCAGGGTCCTGGGATCAAGCCCCGCATCAGGCTCTCTGTTCAGCAGGGAGCCTGTTTCCCCCTCTCTCTCTGCCTGCCTCTCTGCCTACTTGTGAACCTTCTCTGTCAAATAAACAAATAAAATCTTTTTTAAAAAAAGTAGTGACACCAAACTCTGGCAAGGATGTGAAGAAACTGGATCACTCATATATTGTTGATGGACATGTAAATTGGTACATTCACTGGAAAACAGTTGGGCAGTTTCTTATGAAACTAAACAGGCAATGTCCATATGACCCAGCAATGCACTCTTGGGCATTTATCTCAAAGAAATGGAAATGTATGGTCACATATTTAAAAAATGTACATGGATGTTTATAGCAATTTTATCTAGAGTAGCCCAAAGTGGCAATAACCCAGATAGCCATTCAGACCATGGAATACAACTTGGCAACAAGAAAACAACCTGGATGAATCTAGAACACTGGGGGCTGAGTGAAAGAAAGAAAGAAAGAAAGAAAGAAAGAAAAGTTAATCCCAAAAGGTTACATACTGTTTGATTCCATTTATGTAACATTTCTCAATATGATCAAATTATAGAAATGGAGAACAGATTAAAGGTTGCCAGAGATTAAGGACAGGAGAGGGGAGGTGGCGGAGGGAAGTGCGTGTGGTTATAAAAGGGTGACGTAAGTGATTGTGGGTAACGGAACTGCTGAGTGTCTTAACCGTGGTGATGGATCTATGAACTTACAACATTATACAGAACTAGAGACACACACACACACGCACACACACACACACACACACACACGAGCCCAGCTGTAACTGGGGGAATCTGAACAAGATGGGTTGATTGGATCAATGTCAATATTCTGGGTGTGACATTGAGCAACACTTTTGCAAGGTGTTATCCCAAAAGAAAAAATTTTGGTGAGAAAAGTAAATAGCCTTACATATTCTAGTTAGAAGACAGAGGATGTCAGAATGACAAAAGAGCATTAAATTATATTCAATTGACAAGAAACACATTTATTTATTTATGTAAATGAATTTATTTATTTATTATTTTTTATTTCTTTTAAAGATTTCACTTTATTTCTTTGTCAGATAGAGAGCAAAAGCAGGGGGAATGGTGGACAGAGGGAGAAGCAGGCTCCCCGCTGAGCAAGGAGCCCAATGTAGGACTTGATCCCAGGACCCTGGGATCAGGGCCCGAGCCAAAAGCCCTTGTTCCGCCAACTGAGCCACCCAGGCATTCCTACAAGAAACACATTTAAAGCTAAGGATATAGAAAGGTTGCAAGTAGAAAGATGGAAAAGATATGCCACACAGGCACTAACTAAAAGAAAGCTAGTGCATCTACATTAATATCAGGTCAACAGTACGTACAAACAAACAAACAAACAAAAATAATAATAACACTTAAAAAACTTTTTAAAATATATGGGGCACCTGGGTGGCTCAGTGGGTTAAGCCTCTGCTTTTGGCTCAGGTCATGATCTCAGGGTCCTGGGTTTGAGCCCCACATCGGACTCTCTGCACAGCAGGGAGCCTGCTTCCCCCTCTCTCTCTGCCTGCCTCTCTGCCTACTTGTGATCTCTCTCTGTGTCAAATAAGTAAATAAAATCTTAAAAAAAAAAACTTTTAAAAATATAGATTGAATTTTATTCATGTGAAAAGGTTCAGTATTTATCAGGAAGCTATAAACATTCTAAATCTGTATGCATCTAATAACATGGCCTTAAAATACAGAAAGCAAAATGTGATGGAATTACAGTTGAGAAATAGACAAAAGTGCAAGACAAAAGTGCAATTTTGTGTGTGTGTGTGTGTGTGTGTATTTGTCAATCTTTTTTTGTTTCTATTTTCTCCCAGTCTATACTGGGATATTTTCACACACTTCTCTTAGTAATTGATAGACTTGGTGGAGAAAACTATCAGAATAACATAAAAGCATTGAACAACTGTAGAACACGCTTAATTTCCAAGCACACGTGGGACACACACGGAATTGATCCTGTAGAGGGCTAGAAATAACACGTTTCAGCAGACTGAAATCATAAGCACGTTCTCTGTACACAGCGCATGTGAGCTAGAAACCAATTCTATAAAGAGAGTCTTTGTGATTGAGGAATGGTTTCAGGAGACTTCACTGAGCTTTTGTGCTATGTTCCAGAATCATCAAACCGCAAGCACTGTGGGGAATCATTGCTTCACAGAAAGCATGGCAATTCACAACACAGCAAACTAGGAAAAGCTTACCTCAACTATTTTTTTTTTTTGTAATTTTCGGGATTTGGTTTTAAAATTTTGTTGTTGAGATGTTGTATGGATATTGGAAAGTACACTGCTCCTAAGTGGATTGCTTGGTGAAATTTCATATACATTCACACCTGTGCAGCCACCACCAGAGCAAGATACCGAACATTTATAGCACTCCAGAAGCTTCCCTCATGCTCCCTTGCTGCTAATACCCTCCAAGGTACCCACTGTTCTGGCTTCTAACACCCTAGGTTAGATTTGCATGTGATCAAATTTCACGTAAATGAAGTTATATACTATGCGTTCTTTGTTTTATTTTTTTAAAGATTATTTATTTATTTATTTGACAGAGAGAGAGAGAGAGATCACCAGTAGGTGGGGGGGGGGAGCAGGCTCCCCGCTGAGCAAAGAGCCCGATGTGGGACTCGATCCCAGGACCCTGAGATCATGACCTGAGCCAAAGGCAGAGGCTTAACCCACTGAGCCACCCAGGCGCCCCTATACTATACATTCTTTTGTATGGCTTCTTTTGGTTAGCATAATGTCTATGGGATTCATTCGTGGCAGTATTCCATGGTATGACAATTTGGCAATTAATTTTCCATTCCCCCGTTGGTCGATACTTGGGATGTTTCCAGTTTGGGGCTATTTTAAGTAAGGAACTGGCTCACGTGATTGTGAAAGTTTGGTAAATTATAGCTCCTGGCTGGAGACCCAGGAAAGATTTGATGCTGCAGTTCAAGGGTGAAGGCAGTTTGTTGGCAGAATTCTCTTTCTCCAGAGAGGTGAGACCCTTTTTTTTTTTTTTTAAAGGCTTTCAGCTGATTGGATGAGGCCCACCTATATTACTGGAGGGTGACCTCACTGCCTGCTGATGAAATGTTAATCTCATCTAATAATACCTTCACAGGGACACCTAGAATAACCTGTGACCTAATACCTATTCAAGGTGACACAGACAAGAGTATATGCAGGAGGAGAGCTTTAGTAAATATCGCAGTTTTCCAGAGAGATGGAAAGAGTCTAATTCTCCTGTGAGCGGAACATGAAACCTCCCATTGCTCTCTGTCCTTGTCAACACTTGGAATTGTCAGTGCTCCACACTTTTCTCCTGGCTGCATGGCGGTGATCTACGGGTATTGCGGTTTGAATTTGCCTTCCCCTGATCACTAACGATGCCAAACACTTGTCATATACGTGTGTTCTATAATATTGCCACACGGAATACCTTAAAGACAACAAATGCTTTTTGACATCGAGGGATGGACTGTGACATATGGCCACAGGTTGGCTAGGAATATGTTTGTCTTTCCAACCAAAGTCTTTAAATATTTGCTCAACATGTAGTTTGGCGGCTCAGATACGACTCAAAAAAAAAAAAAAAAAGACTGTTTACAGAAACAGATTTTCTTTTCTTTTAGGGGCTAAAAAAGAAAGAAAGAAAGAAAGAAAATCGTCCTAACCATTTCCTAGGCCTCTGCAGTTCCTGCCCTTGCTTTGGTTTCAGTATTAATTAGATGCAAGTTCAGCTGAGGTTCCGAAATCTCCAAGGAACAGCGGCTGAGAGTTCAGCGTCCTCTGGACAGGGCTGGCGTCTGCTCTCCATGGTGTTGGGGACCTTAGCTCACTCCGGCTGCCTCTGTCACTCTGAGGGTGCTGTCCTGTCCCCTCCCAGCTCCAACCAGGGAAAGGGGGTTCTCTGAACCGTACCTGCTTGCAAGGCTTGGAAGGGACGTAAACCCTCTAGGCTAGGGTTTACACTGTACCTGATAAAATAAGTACTTGTCAATCCACAGCACAACTCCATTTGGCTTGGAATTCCTGACTTTTTTTTTTTTTTTTGAAGATTTTACTTATTTATTTGACAGACATCACAAGTAGGCAGAGAAGCAGGCAGAGAGGAGGAGGAAGCAGGCTCCCTGTTGAGCAGAGAGCCCGATGCAGGGACTCGAGCCCAGGAACCTGGAACCATGACCTTAGCAGAAGGTAGAGGCTATAACCCGCTGAGCCACCCAGGCGCCCCATGGAATTCCTGACTTTCAGCTGGCAAGGACTTCTAGTGACTATCCCTTGCAAGAGCCCTTGGCAAAGAGGCCAGTGCTCTATCAAGAAGTTCCTTTTCCTTCCTCTTGAGTACTGCAGCGGGTGGGGCCGATTTCACTTCACCAGTTACTTGAGGAACCGTGGGGTTAGGGAGGGAAACTGGCTGCTCTGTCGCTGGCTTATTGCAGCTGTTTTCTATTCTGGCCCTTTCTATGCCCTTTCTATACCAGGGAAGCTCGGAGAGGTCCCTGCCTAAGCCCCACTGCCACTCTGTAGCGCCACGCTCTGGGGTTGATGGTGCGGATCGCCCCACACTCCGGCGAGCATCACGGTGAAGGTGACACCCAGCCCGGAGTGGCCGAGCTCACTCTGTTCCATTGGAGTAAGTTAGGAAGAATTTGGTTGTGAGCCACGGGAAACCCCGAACAAAAGTGGTATAATCATTCACTGACTCGGCCCGCTGGGAGCTGGTGGAGACTTCTGACTCAGGGCTCATCCTCCTGCCTGCCCCACTCTCCGCTGCCTCCGCTCCTGCTCCCAGGACCCCACCCCGAGGAAGCTGCCCCATGCGAACCTTGGTCTCAGGCTCTGACTTGTGGGGAGACCCCGCCTAAGACAGCAGGGGTAGGTATAGTAATCATTTTCTGAGTTTTTCTGACATGGAGAAGGGAAGTAAGTGATACACTTACTATTATTTTTTAAATTAATTAATTAGTTTTTAAAAGAGCTAGAGCTCCACTGCCCCAGGACCTGCCCCAGGAGACAAGTCCCTGGCTGAATTGGGGCTCATCAGGTCCCCCGGTAGTTATAGGGACAGCTCAGGTGGCGTTCGCTCCCTAGAGCCAGACTCAGGAAGCAGAGCTCCTGGGGTTAGAAAAAGCCTCTGGGAATATCCCAGGGAACATGAGAAGGGCTAAGGATTGGATCCTAAACTAGCCCAGTGCTCTCGGACCAGGTTCCTTCCGATCTGGTCAGTGTCCTCTGCAGCCCCCAGGACCCCTCGGGCAGAGCGCGGACGACCGCTGGCATCTTCCGAGCCCTCGCGGTGTGCCAAGGAGCATCTCCTGCAGTCCTCACAGCGGTCAGTCGTCACTTTGCAAGAAGGTTCTAAGGAGCAAGATCGCGGTCTCTGAGGGCGGGGAGTGGAGGAGCGAGGGCCTGAGACGGGCTCTTGCCGCTCCCGGTGGGGACTATAACGCGAGTGCCAGGAAGCGCTTTCTCGATTGCTGATTCATCAGAGAAGAAGCCGTTCCGCTGAGGATCCCAATTTCATGCTCCCAGGTTTTGAGCAGAGCAGGTGGGGACCCCGGACAGCCTTGCCGAGGTCGGGCGTACCCGAGAGCGCGGTTGTTTGCGGCTGCGGTCTGAAGGAACGTGAGGGTCTGTGGAGCCTGTGGCCTTCACCTTCCCTGGACCGCGGTCAATGCCAGCCTTCCGGCACTGAGGGGACCCAGACCTGAAAGCGTCTCACTGTCCCCGTTTGGCCCTGCTCCAGCGAGACCGGCGATGAGAGCCCTCCTGGGGTTTCCAGAGACTCTCGGAGGTTTGGGGAAATTATCCGGAGGCCCAACAGCTTCATGAGCTCATCCAAGTCTCAGGTTAGGCGGGGATGCCACAAGGAAGTGTGTGGCCAGGCCCGGGGAGCACCAGGAAGGCAGCCCCTGCCCCCCGCCCAGCTGCCCTCTCCACCCGCTGGGAACTGTTGGCTGGGGTGAAGCCGTCAGCCCCGTCATGCCCTGGTGAGCTGGGGTCAAGCCCCTGGCTTAGCCTTTGCTGCCCTGACTGAGCCCAAATCCTTGGTCACGCTGCGGGTGGCAGGCACTGGTGGGCACAGGGTGGCTCTGGATTTAGCTCCGGAAGGGGGCGGGTCCAAGGGCTGTCGCCAGTGTGAGCCTGCCCGCTCTTAAGAGCTGTCACCCGCCCATAAAGTGGAGCTCCTGGTCCTGCGATGGGCTTTTACCGACAACTCAGTGACATAGGAGCCCATCGCTGTCGCCCACCAGCCGCCCGCGGAAGTCACAGAGATGGGGCTGATTCTCAGTGCGGTGACTAGGGCGCCTTTACCTTTGCCCCCTGCAGGCGGCTGGACGCACCCTGCGGAGGGGCCCAGAACCGTCTGGGGGCTCTCCAGGGCTTGTACGTGCCCCTGAGCAAGAAGTGTTGATTGGGGGTCTCCCCCTGAGCCCTGCCCCGAGACCTGCCCATGGGAGGCGTCGGTCCCCGGGGGCCAGGTCCTGTTGGGAAAGCCAGGATCCCCACTGGGTCCCAGGCCCTCCTTGGACTGGAGCAAAACTTCCCATGAATTCCTGAGAAAGGCACGGAAGGTAACTTTTCGGAACCCTCCCTATCTAAAAAAAAGTCTGTGTCTTCCCGCTTGACTCAGCTTGTCCAAGTCTACATTCAAGTCAAGGGTGAGAATCCTCCCCGATGACCTGGAAAGCCGGGCGGCTTCCTATCTTCACCCTCGTGGGTGCAAGGCCTAAAGCCAGCCAGAGGCCCTTTTCCTGGACACAGCCCCGTTGTTTCGTTCTGTTCTGTGTTGGTGGTTTTTTTCTTTGTTTTTTCTCTCTAGAGAAGCCTGGAGGATCGTTTTAGTCTTGGTGTCCTAAACCTTCTCCGCTGTGAGTGTAGCTGTGGGGCTTTTCTCTCCTCATTTTCCTGGACCCCTGAGGCCTTTCAGCCTGGAGACGTGTGTCCTTGAGCGAACAGAGGTCTCTCACATTGTTTCTTCGATAACGTCATTTTCTCTGTTCCACTAGTGGGATGTCAAAACTCTTGGTTCCTTTTTCCTGTCTCTTGCCTTCTTTCCCTCATTTGCACGTCTTTAAAAAATATTATGAAATCTCTCTCTTTTTTTTTTTAAATTTTTTTTAAGATTTTGTTTATTTATTTGAGAGAGAATGCGTGAGAGAGAGCATGAGAGAGGAGAAGGTCAGAGGGAGAAGCAGACTCCCCAAGGAGCTGGGAGCCCGATGCGGGATTCGATCCTGGAAGTCGGGGATCATGACCTGAGCCGAAGGCAGTCGCTCAACCAACTGAGCCACCCAGGTGCCCTATGAAATGTCTCTTGATATTCCAGTCCTTTGATCAGATTTTTTTTTTTTTTGAGTAGGCTCCATGCCCAGCATGGCCTTGAACTCATAACCTTGAGATCAAGATCTGAGCTGAGATCAAGAGCCAGACACTTAACCAACTGAGCCACCCAGGCGTCCCTGGTTAGGTTTTTATTTTGCCAGTCATTTTGGATTTTTGTTTTGTTTTAAGAGGCTTTTTTTTTTTTAAGTTTATGTATTTATTTTTAGTAACCTCTCTATACCCAGTGTGGGGCTCGAATTTATGACCTTGAGATCCAGGGGTGCACGCTCCACCGAACGGCCAGCCAGGCACTCCTTTTGGCAGTTGTTTTAAATTTCCAAGAATTCCTTCTTGTTCTGTTTTTCACTTCTCCTAGCTGGGGGGGGCTGCTGTGCTACACTCACTGCCAGGAGCCGTTCCCTCCTGAGCCAAGAGTTAGTTTCTCCCGGGCCCTTGAGCAAGCCGGTGGCAAACAGCCCGTGGCCGTCCGCCTTCTTTGGAATTGTTCTGGAAGACATTCACCTGCCCAAGGTCATGTCTCCTTCTCCAGGCAGCCCATCTTCGATGACTGGTTGACCCAGGAGCATAGAGGCCCAACCTTGTCCCAACTCAAGCCAATCCTCCAGAACCATCCAGCTTCTGCCTTTCCTGTGGGGTTGGCTGAGTCTCTGTTGATGCCCCAGTGTAGCCTGATTTCTCCCTCCACCCAATCCTGTCTTTCTTCTCTCTCCCCAGGTGTAAACCCAAGAGTGATTCCTAATAAACTTCCCACGTGCCGAGCTCTGGCATAGACTCTGCTTCCTGGGAATCCCGCGCTCTGATGGCTGGTACCAACAGTGGTCCGAGCAGCAGATGCTCAGTGACAGTAAGGACGGGTCACAAAGAGCTCCTGCCACCAGGTAGCGGAAAGGTCTCTACCTTCTAACTGGGGGAGGGGACGGGAGCGACTGGGATGGCAGCGGAAAGAACGGGAAGGTACCAGCTGGCAAGAGGCATCAGGCACATGGGGAAGATGAGGGAAGTTGTCCCTACAAGGACGGTGGGGTTCAGGGTCCCATGGCTAAGGCTGATTGACCCACTGTCATCTTAACACGTGACTAACTTACTACGTGCAAAAACATAATCCGGGGTCAAAAGTCACAAGGGACAAACAAAGATGTTATAAACTCATAAAAGAGACCACCGGCCAAGATAAATGCACTTGACAATGAACGACGGCAAGTCCGCATGGATGGTGTGGCGGGGAGACACAGAGAGACAAGGGTAATGCCACGCCTCTCTCGCAGACGCAGAGGACAGACACAGGAAGGGAATACACACTAACGTCAACGAATCAGCTCTGGTTTCTGGTTTTGTTTTGTTTTGTTGTTTTGGAGTATTTATTTACAAAAGCAACATTATAAAAGCCTGAGGTCAGGGCGCCTGGGTGGCTCAGTCGGTTAAGCGTCTGCCTTCGGCTTAGGTTGTGATCCCAGGGTCGTGGGATCGAGCCCCGCATCGGGCTCTCTGCTCTGTGGGGAGCCTGCTTCTCCCTCTGCCACTCCCCCTGCTGTGCTCTCCCCGTCTCTCTGTCAAATAAATTACTAAAATCTTAAAAAAAAAAAAAAAGCCTGAGCTCCATAGTCCACCAACTTTGGTCTTGCTGGTGAATGAGCGCACTACCGTGTCCTGCACGGATATGAACTCCAGACAAGTGCAGAGAGAAGGGAGGATTTTGGGTGCAGGGGAAATAAAATTAGACAAAAAAGGACGACGGATATGAACTCCAGACAAGTGCAGAGAGAAGGGAGGATTTTGGGTGCAGGGGAAATAAAATTAGACAAAAAAGGACGACACATCCCCTCCTGGAGTCCGATGGCGGTTTTGACGCTGTGTGTGTCTGGTAGTATGTGTAGGCAAACGTGTACAACCGTGGAGGGGTGTGTGTGTGTGTGTGTGTGTGTTCATATGTGCATAGGTGTGTTGCATATGACGTGTGTGTGGCATGCGTATGTACACATGTGTGCTCACGTGTGCAGGCGGGACTGAGTATGACCAGAGGTGGCAAATGCAGGACGCCAGAGGGAAGCAGTTTGCGTGTGGTTTGTGCCCGTCCCTGGCGTGGTGGAGAGGCCGTCTTTGCTCCACGTTCACCGAGTGCAGGTTTCGACAGGGTTATACTGGGGCTGCAAGACCTCTGTTGGCTGAGGCACTGGTGAAGAGAGTGGACACCACTGACCTTGGGTTTTCCCTTCCACGCCTCCCCACAAGCCCCAGGGGGACACGTTATCTGGGCACTCACCCCCAGATAAAGCTGCAAAACCAAGTCAGTGAAGAAAGGACGATCGTCTCTTCAATAAACGGGGCTGGAACCCTTGAACCTCCATGTGCAAAAAGATGAACTCCAACTCCTGTCTGACATCAGATGGAAAATTCAAAATGGTCCTCAGACATAAATGTAAAATCCCAAATTCTAAAATTTCCAGAAGAATGCATACAATAATTCTTGTAGTTTTTGCAGTAAGCAAAGATTTCTTAGACACAACACCAAAACCACGACCCGTACATTTTTTTTTAAAGATTTTATTTTTAAATAATCTCTACACCCAACATGGGGCTTGAACTCAGAACCCCAGGATCAAGTGTCCCATGCCCCACTGACTGAGCTGTCCAGGAGCCCCACAATCCACAAAATTTAAAAGCTCATAAATTTTACCTTGTCAAAAAAATTTTTTTTTTAAGATTTTATTTATTTATTTGTCAGAGGGAGAGAGCACCAGCAGGGGAAGCAACAGGCAGAGGGAGAAGCAGACTCCCTGCTGAGCAAGGAGCTCCAGGCGGGACTGGATCCCAGCACCCTGGGATCATGATCTGAGCCAAAGACCGACGCTTAACTGACCGAGCCACCCAGGCAACTCTTTCCTTCAACAAAACTTAAAACTTCAGGGCGCCTGGGTGGCTCAGTGGGTTAAAGCCTCTGCCTTCGGCTCGGGTCATGATCCTGGGGTCTTGGGATCGAGCCCCCCATTGGGCTCTCTGCTCAGCAGGGAGCCTGCTGCCTCCTCTCTCTCTCTGCCTGCTTCTCTGCCTACTTGTGATCTCTGTCTGTCAAATAAATAAATAAAATCTTAAAAAAAAAAACCCTTAAAACTTCAAAACTGGATAAAAAATGAAACTTTGTTAACATAAGTGGAAAGACAAACCACAGAGTGGGAGAAAATATTTATCAACCCTTATCTAACATGGACTGTATCCAAAGTGTATGAAAAACTCTCAAAACTCAGTAATGAAAGGAACAATCCAATTAAAAATGGCCAGAAGTTTTTGAACAGTCAACAAAGAAGACACATTCATGGCAAACGAGACTTGAAAGTTGAAAGAACATTCAACGTCGTTACCCATTAAGGAAGCGCACACTGAAATCGCAGCAAAACAACGTCGCTAATCTATTGGAACCACCGGGCCCAAAGCTGACAATCCGGAGAGCCGATGAGGACCCAGAGCAAGCGCCGTTCTCATGCCCTCTTGCAGAGCGTGGAATGCAAAACAGTTTAGCAGTACTTCACAAGGTTAAACATGCTTGCAGGATGACGCAGCAATCCTTCCCCTTGGGTTTTCCCCAAGGCAGATGAACATTTATATTCATTTAAAAACCTGCAAGCAGGGGTGCCTGGCTGGCTCAGTCTGTGGAGGGTGCAAACTTTGATCTCGGCGTGGTGAGATCGAGCCCCACCTTGCAGGTAGAGATTACTTAAAAAAAAAAAACAAAAAAAAACAACAAAACCCTGCACGCAGAGGATTCAGGTAGCTTTATTCATCATTGCCCAAAACCCAAATGCCTTTTGGCTGGTGAATGGATAGACAACCTGTGGTCCATCCAGACCATGAGATACTATTCAGCATTAAAAAGGAAAGAAATATTGATACATACAAGACCGTTGATGAATCTCAAATGAATCACGCTAAGTGAAAAAAGTCAGACTCGAAATGCTGTTAGTTCTTCTACAGCACTCTTGTAAAGGACAAAACCGTAGGGTAAGAAAGCAGGTCAGGGACTGCGGAGGGCAACAGGAAGGGGGAGGGGCTGACTATAAAGGGACACAGGAAGTTTTGGATGATGGAAACTTCTCGGTCTTTACGGTAGTAATGGCTTTTGTCAAACTCATAGAACTGTATACTAAAATGGGTGAATTTTACTAAATGTAATCCATATCTCAATAAAAAGATCTTTTTATTTGTTTATTTATTTTTAAAGATTTTATTTATTTATTTGACAGACAGAGATCACAAATAGGCAGAGAGGCAGGCAGAGAGAGAGAGGAGGAAGCAGGCTCCCCGCTGAGCAGGGAGCCCGATGCAGGGCTCGATCCCAGGACCCTCGATCCCAGGACCCTAGATCCCAGGACCCTGGGATCATGACCTGGGCCAAAGGCAGAGGCTTTAACCCACTGAGCCACCCAGGCGCCCCAATAAAAGTTCTTTTAAAAAAACTATTTATGATTTATTTATTCGAGGGAGAGTACAAGTGCACACGGTAGGGTGGGGAGGAGCAGAGAGGGAGGGAGAGGAAGAGGGAAAGAAGCCGGAGCCCACTGTTAGCTGAGCATAGAGCTCCACGGGAGACTAGGGGGACTCAGGGGACCCCAGGACTCAAGACCAGAATATCCTGATCAGAGCCAAAACCAAGAGTCAGACACACTCAACCGACTGAGCCGCTCAGTCACCCCTCAATAAAAATTCTTTTGATGTTACCTTGAGTGAAAGAAGCTAGAAACTTACTAATTGATCGTACTTGTGTGAAAGTTGAGTAAAACAAAACTAATCTATGGTGACAGAAATGCAAAGCCGTGCTTATTTACAGAGGGTGGAGATCAATGAGAAAGAGCCCAAGGGGACTTCCAAGGTGAAGGATGTGTTGTGACTTGATTGGCCAGTGGTTGCAGGAGTACACACATTTATCACAATGCTTCGTACTATGGGCTTAAAAATCAATACGTCTTCCTGACTATAAATCACTTCCATTTTCTTAAAGGTACAGAAGTATTTTTTTCTAAAGGATAAGGAAAGACATTCCACATGAACATGATTAAAAAGAAAGCCAAGGCAGGAATCTTAATATGGGACGAATTTACTATATGAAAAAATATAATTCAGGGTTAAAGGTCACGAGGAACAAACAAGAATGTTATAAATTCAGAAAGCAGACCACAGATCAAGATAGATGCACTTGACAATATAGCTTTACAGGACGGCAAGTCCGCGCCGCTGGAGTTGCAGAGAGACAGTGATAATACCACGCATCTCGAAGACAGAGAGAACAAACACACAAAAGGAAGACACGCTACCGTCAGTGGTGTAAACAATTACCTACACTTAACACAAAGTAAACTCTTTTTTTTTGGAGTATCTCTAAACATTGACAAAAATAAGCTACGACCTAGACCATAAAGAAAATCTCAATAAACGACAATGGACAAATATGAGACTGATTGTGTTCTTTGGCCATAATGTAATAAAACTAAAAAAAAAAAACCCAAAAGGATGGAAGCTTCTCCCAATTGATATTGATCACAGCTATCTAAGAATTACAACTCAGACTTGGGTAGCTTAAAACTCTTAAAATTTAGAAACCAAATCAGGGCACCTGGGGGGTTCCTTTGGTGAAGCATCTGCCTTTGACTCAGGTCGTGATCTCAGGGTCCTGGGATCGAGTCCCTCATTGGGCTCCCTGCTCAGCGGGGAGCCTGCTTTTCTCTTTCCCTCTGCCTGCCTCTCTGCCTGCTTGTGATCTCTGTCTGTCAAATAAATAAAATCTTTCAAAAAAATCAAATAAGCATGTTTTAATTGAAAAAGTTAGGACATTTCGAGAAAGTTGGTTAGTAGATAGCATGAGGGACATGACTCTGACCAGAGTCATGAAAGTGGTATGGGTGTGAGAAAACCAGCTCGGAGCGTGAGTGTGTGTGTGAGCGCATGTCTGTGTACAGAGCAGGTGGGTGTGCCCGTCTTTGGGCATGACTACTGTGTCTTCTGTTTGTGGGAGCAAGTGTCTACATGCTAGGTGTGGAACTGCATAAAGAACACCTCATTTATTTTTTTAAGATTTTATTTATTAAAGAGAGAGAGCATGAGTGGGGGAGGGGCAGAGGGAGAGAATCTCAAGCATATTCCCCGGTGAGGCCGAGCCCGACCCAGGGCTCCATCTAATGATCCAGGGGGATCATGGCCTGCACCGAAACCAAGAGTCAGATGCCCAACCGACTAAGCCATTCAGTCTCCTCAAGGACACCTCATTTAAAGTGGAGTTGGTAGGTACCTGGCTGGCTCATTCATAAGAGTACACAACTCTTGATCTTGGGGTATGAGTTCAAGCCCCATGTTGGGTGGAGAGATTACTTAAATTGAAAAAAAAAAAAAAGCTTTAAAAATTTAAGGGGTGCCTGGGTGGCTCAGTCAGTTGAACATCTGACTTTTGATGTCAGCTCAGGTCTTGGTCTCAGGGTGGTGAGTTCAAGCCCCATGATAGGCTCCATGCTGGGTGAGGAATTTATTATTTATTATAATAAATTTATAATTTATTATAAATTAAAATAAATTAATTAATTTTAAAAATGGAGCTGGGAGGCCAGGAGGGAGCGCTCTCATGCCCAGCCCCAGGTCATCAACTGTAGGTAGGGCAGAGAGAAGGACCTTACATTTGGGGGTGTCCGGGCGGGAGGGAGCTAATACATGACTAAGCCAGCAGGAGGAAGGGAGATTTTCTCCTCAACCAGCGACAGCCCAGTCAACGAGAAACTGCCACCACCCTGAGCTCTCCTTTCTTCCAGTGGACCTTGCCTTTAAAGCAACGCCTCCCCGACTCACTCCTTCTGCTTTGTTCCCTGGCCTTGCCTGTGTTTCTACCGTAGCTTGCTTGTCCCTAAGTGCAATTCTTCACTATTCCTGAATAAATCCATTTCGATGGTAAAATAATGGTCTGTCTTATATGTATGTATGTATGTATTTTTTTAAAAGACTTTATTTATTTATTTGGCAGAGAGAGAGATCGCAAGTGGGCAGAGAGGCAGGCAGAGAGAGGGGGGGAAGCAGGTTCCCTGCTGAGCAGAGAGCCCCATGCAGGGCTTGATCCCAGGACTCTGAGACCATGACCTGAGCCAAAGGCAGAGGCTTAACCCATTGAGCCACCCAGGCACCCCTGTATGTATTCATTTTTAAGTAGGCTCCACACCCAGTGTGGAACCCAACATGGGACTCAAACTCAGAACCCTGAGATCAAGACCCGAGTGGAGATCAAGGGTCAGGTGCTTAACCCACTGAGCCACCCAGGCACCCCAGGGCTGTCTTATTTTTCTGGCTGACATTACTTGATGAACAGAGGTGGGATCCAGAGAAGATGCCCAACAGCTCTAAGGCTGGTGAGCAAACAGGTGTCCATGCTCATCTAGCCCACAGACCTCTGTCAGGCCCTGGAGACTGAGGGCAAGTCTCACCGGAATCGAGGCACCAAGCCCTGTGCACTGAGCCCTCCAGCTCGATCTGGGATCTGTTTATTTATTTTTATTCTTTTACTTTTCAAAGACTTCATTTATTTATTTGAGAGAGAGAGTGAAAGAGCAAGGAGCAGAGAGAGAGGGAGAAGCAGGCTCCCCACTGAGCAAGGAGTCCTATGCGGGACTCGATCCCAGGACCCTGAGATCATGACCTGAACCAAAGGCCAATGTTTCACTGACTGAGCCACCCAGGCGCCCCGCAGGATCTGTTTAAAGGCTTTGTCCTTTCTGGTAAGTACTCATTTTTCTGAACCTCTAGTTTTGAGTAACAGGATGCCTGCCCTCTAAACTTTTTCAAGATAGCCCTTCTGCTAGGACCCTGGCCAGCTTTATGTTTAAAAACCATGGTCCCTCTTTCTGTGCACTTTCAACTAAATGGACTAACGGAGCTAAAGATCATTTAGCACCTCAGTGGCCAGTATGGAAGCTTCCAATCTCCTGAACTTGTTTTTCTCAAGATGAAATTAGAAAGCTACAGCTCCAAAATTAAACAAACTGAATGGGATGCCTTCTTTAATTGGTACCTTGAGGCTTCCAAATATTTGCAGGATTCTAAAACTGCCTCTTTGCAAAATACTATTTCTAAATTACTGAGATAAACAACCAACTGAAAGAAGTCAAATGACCTCTGAGGCCTCTTTTTCCTCTCCCCCATCTCCTTGGTCTCTGGAGGTGTGACAGCCGTCTTGTGCTCAGGGCCCACCTCTGGGGCCATTTTCCTCCATCTCATCTTCACCCGGCCTCCCTTCCTCCCCAGCCCTGATTCTAATCCTTTCACCCAATTTCCTTTTTCCTCCAAACCTCTCCCCACTCCCTCTTCTTCTGAACCTATTGAAACATGTCCCTCTGAAGTAAAATCTTCCAAGGATCCAAATAACCCCCAAATTTCTTATGTTCTCTGGATTGAAGCTGAATCACAAGCCATAATTAAAGAGTTTCCCAAAGTAAAAAGGAACAGGAGGGGCAACTTCCAAATTCATTCTGCAGGGCCAGCATTACCCAGATACAAAACCAGATAAAGACGTTACCAAAAAAAAAAAAAAAAAATTAAAAAAAAAAAGAAAGTGATAGGCCAGGATCTCTGATGAACATAGATGCAGACATCCTCAACAAAATATTAGGAAATCGAATCCAGTGACATATTTTTAAAAAAAAAATCATTCACCACGATCAAGTGGGATTTATTCCAGGGATGCAAGGGTTCAATATTCATAGATCAATCAACACGATACATCACATCAACAAGAAAGGATAAAAACCATATGATCAATAGATGCAAAAAAGCATTTGACAAAGTAAAACACCCATTTATGACAAAACCCTCAACAAAGTAGGTTTAGAGGGAACATACCTCAACATGATAAAGGCCATATCTGAGAAACCCACAGCTATCATTAGTCAATGGTGAAAAACTGAGAGATTTTCCCCTCATATCAGGAACAAGACAAAGATGTCCATTCTTACCACTTTTATTCAACATAATACTGGAAGTCTGAGCCACAGCAATTAAACAAGAAAAAGAAATTAAAGGCATCCAAATTGGTAAGGAAGAATAAAACTTCCCTTATTTGCAGATTATATGATACTATATATAGAAAACCCTAAAGACTCCACCATAAATTTGTAGAACTGATAAATGAATTCAGTAAAGTTGCAGGATTCAAAATCAACATACAGAATGTGTTGTACGTCTATACACCAATAATGAAGTGACAGAAAGAGCAATTAAGAAAACAGCCAAAAAAAAGGGGGGGGGGGAATCAATCCCATTTACAACTGCACCAAAAATAATAAGATACCCAGGAATAAACATTATCAAGGAAGTGAAGACTTGCACACTAAAAACTATAAAACATTGATGATAGAAACTGAAGATGACACAAACAAAATGAAAAAGATTCTATGCTTGTGGACTGGAAAAATGAAATATTGTTAAAATGACCATACTACCTTGGCACCTAGGTGGCTCAGTTGGTTGGGCAACTGCCTTCGGCTCAGGTCATGATCCCGGAGTACCGGGATCGAGTCCTACATCGGGCTCCCAGCTCCATGGGGAGTCTGCTTCTCCTCTCTCATGCTCTCTTTCACTGTCTCTCACTCAAATAAATAAATAAAATCTTTTAAAGAAGAAAAAAAGAAAGAAAAAGGTTAAAAAAAATGACCATACTACCCAAAGCAATCTACAGATTTAATGCAATCCCTGTCAAAACACCAACGGCATGTTTCACAGAAGTGGGATAATATTAAAATGTGTATGGAATCACAGAAGACCCTTAGTTGTCAAAGCAGTCTGGAAAAACAAGACCCAAAGTGGAGGAATCACAATTCCAGATTTCAAGATATACTACGAAGCTATAGTGATCAAAAGAGTATGGTACTGGCTTAGAGCAGACACGGAGATCAATGGAACAGAATAGAAAGCCCAGAAATAAACCTATTATTCATATAATTAATCTTTGGCAAAGGAGGTGATACCATACAATGGGAAGAAGGCAGTCTCTTCAAAAAATGGTGTTGGGAAAACTGGACGGCAACAAGCCAAAGGATGAAACCATACCTCTTTTTTATACCATACACACAAAAATAAACTCAAAATGGATTAAAGACCCAAATAAGAGACCTAAAACCATAAAACCTCTGGAAGAAAACATAGCTAATAATCTCTTTAACATCAGCCATACGAACATTTTTCTAGATGTGTCCTTTGGCAAGGGAAATAAAAGCAAAATTAAACTATTGGGACTACACCAAAATAAAAAAGTTTTTTTGCACAACAAAAGGAAACCATCAACAAAACAAAAAGATAACCCACTGAATGGCAGAAGATATTAGCAAATTGTACACCTGAGAAAGGGTTAATATCCAAAATACATAAAGAACTTATAAAACTCAATGCCCCAAAGACAAGCAATCCAATTAAAGATGGGCAGAAGACATGAGTCTTCTTTTTTCCAAAGAAGACATAAAAATGGGCAAGAAACACAAGAATAGAAGAGAAGATGCTCAACATCACTCATCATCAGGGAAACGCAAACGAAAACCCGAGGATTGGGCGCCTGGGTGGCTCAGTGGGTTAAGCCTCTGCCTTCGGCTCAGGTCATGATCTCAGGGTTCTGGGATCGAGTCCCGCATCACGCTCTCTGCTCAGCAGTGAGCCTGCTTCCCCCCTCTCTCTGCCTGTCTCTCTGCCTACTTGTGATCTCTCTCTCTCTCTCTGTCAATAAATAAATGAAATTTAAAAAAAAAGAAAACCCAAGGATATATCACCTCACACCTTACCAGAATGGCTAAACTCAAAAACACAAGAAACAACAAATGTCGGTGAGGATGTGGAGAAAAAGAACCCCTCATGTACTGTTGGTGGGAACACAAGTTGGTGTAGCCACTATGGAAAAGAGTATGGAGGTTTCTCAGCAAAGGAAGAATAGAATTACCCTGTGATCCAGTAATTCTACTACTATGTACTTACCGAAAGAAAATGGAAACACTACTTTGAAGAGACATATGCACCCCTGTGTTTACTGCAACGTTGTTTACAATAGTCAAAATATGGAAGCAACCCAAGTGTCCACCATGGATGAATAAATAAAGAAAATGTGGTATACCACACAATGGAATATTACTTGACCACAAAAAGAGTGAAATCAGGGCACCTGGATGGTTCAGTCAAGTCAGGTCATGATCCTGGGGTCATGGGATTGAGCCCCAAATTGGGCTCCCTGCCCAGTGGGGAGCTCTGCCTGCTGCTCCCCCTGCTTGTGCTCTCTCTCAAATAAATAAATAAAATCTTTAAAAAAAAAAGAGAGAGAGAGAAACAAAAAACCAGACTCTTGTTTGTTTGTTTGTTTGTTCTTTAAATGGAGAATTAAGCATGGTCTGCATTATTAGATGTCTTTCATTGAAATGGATTTCAATATATATATATTTTTTTCTTTACATAGAGTCACCAACTGCTCTAGTTTGCCTGGGACTGAAGGAAATATCCCAGGATGTTGGATTTTTTTTTAAAATTTTAATTAACATATAATGTATTATTAGCCCCAGGGGTACAGGTCTGTGAATCTCCAGGTTTACACTTCACAGTGCTCATCATAGCACATACCTTCTGCAATGTCCATAACCCAACCAACTTCTCCATAAGCCCCCTCCCCCCAGCAATCCTCAGTTTGTTTTGTGAGATTGAGAGTCTCTTATGGTTTGTCTCCCTCCCCATCCCATCTTGTTTCACTTATTCCTTTCCTACCCCACCAAACTCTCCACTTTGCCTCTCAACTTCCTCATATCAGGGAGCTCATATGATAATTGTCTTTCTCTGATTGACTTATTTTGCTAAGCATAATACCCTCTAGTTCCATCCACGTCATCGCAAATGGCAAGATTTCGTTTCTTTTGATGGCTGCATAGTATTCTGTTGTGTATATATACCACATCTTCTTTATCCTCTGTTTATTACTCTGTTGATGGAAATCTAGGTTCTTTCCATAGTTTGGCTATTGTGGACATTGCTGCTATAAACATTCAGGTGCATGTGCCCCTTCGGATCACTACATTTGTATCTTTATGGTAAATACCCAGTAGTGTGATTGCTGGGTCATAGGGTAGCTCTATTTTCAACTTTTTGAGAAACCTCCATGCTGTTTTCCAGAGTGGCTGCACCAGCTTGTGTTCCCACCAACAGTGTAGGAGGGTTCCCCTTTCTCCGCATCCTAGCCAGCATCTGTCATTTCCCGATTTGTTAATTTTAGCCATTCTGACTGGTGTAAGGTGGTATCTCATTGTGGTTTTGATTTGTATTTCCCTGATGCCGAGTGATGTGGAGCACTTTTTCATGTGTCTGTTGGCCATCTGGGTATCTTCTTTGCAGAAATGTCTGTTCATGTCCTCTGCCCATTTGGATATGGATTATTTGTTCTTTGGGTGTTGAGTTGGTAAGTTTTTTATAGATTTTGGACACTAGCCCTTTATCTGATATGTCATTTATGAATACCTTCTTCCATTCTGTCAGTTGTCTTTTGGTTTTGTTAACTGTTTCCTTTGCTGTGCAAAAGTTTTTGATCCTGATGAAGTCCGAATAGTTCATTTTTGCCCTTGCTTCCCTTGCCTTTGGCAATGTGCCTAGGAAGAAGTTGCTGCGGCTGAGGTCGAAGAGGTTGCTGCCTGTGTTCTCCTCAAGGATTTTGATGGATTCCTGTCTCACATTGAGGTCCTTCATCCATCTATTTTGAGTCTGTTTTTGTGTGTGGTGTAAGGAAATGGTCCAGTTTCATTTTTCTGCATGTGGCTGTCCAATTTTCCCAACACCATTTGTTGAAGAGACTGTCTTTTTTCCATTGGACATTCTTTCCTGCTTTGTCGAAGATTAGTTGACCATAAAGTTGAGGGTCTATTTCTGGGCTCTCTATTCCATTGATCTATGTGTCTGTTTTTTGTGCCAGTACCATACGGTCTTGATGATGACAGCTTTGTAATAGAGCTTGAAGTCTAGAATTGTGATGCCACGAAGTTTGGCTTTCTTTTTCAACATTCCTCTGGCTATTCGAGGTCTTTTCTGGTTCCATATAAATTTTAGGATTATTTGTGCCATTTCTTTGAAAAAAAAATGATGGTATTTTGATAGGGATTGCATTAAATGTGTAGATTGCTTTAGGTAGCATAGACATTTTCACAGTATTTGTTCTTCCAATCCATAAGCATGGAACATTTTTCCATTTCTTTGTGTCTTCCTCAATTTCTTTCATGAGTACTTTATACTTTTCTAAGTATAGATTCTTTGCCTCTTTGGTTAGGTGTATTCCTAGGTATCTTACGGTTTTGGGTGCAATTGTAAATGGGATTAACTCCTTAATTTCTCTTTCTTCTGTCTTGTTGTTGCTGTAAAGAAATGCAACTGATTTCTGTGCATTGATTTTATATCCTGACACTTTACTGAATTCCTGTACAAGTTCTAGCAGATTTGGCGTGGAGGCTTTTGGGTTTTCCACATAAAGTATCATATCATCTGCAAAGAGTGATAGAAAAAACCAGACTCTTAAATATGGAGAAGAAACTGGTGGTTGTCAGAGGGAGGTGGGTGGGGGGATGGGTGAAATAGGTGAAGGGGATTAAGAGCACATCTCTTGACGAGCACTGAGTAATGCATGGAATTGTTGAGTCATTATATTGTATACCTGAAACTAACATAACAATGTATGTTAATTATACTTGAATAAATAAAAATAAATAAATAAATAAATAAATAAAGTTAAAAAAAATTTCCTCCGGGGCACCTGGGTAGCTCAGTCAGTAGAACATAATCTTGGGGTCATGGGTTCAAGCCCCATGGAGTATAGAGTTTACTAAAAAAAAATAAAAATAAAAAAAATTCCCAAAGCAACTAAGGACCCCCATAGGTTTGCTGAAGAATTTAACAGTTACTCAAACTTACCAACCTAACTTCTCAGATTCATATCAATTAGTCCACATGTTTGTTGGTGAGTGTCAGGTCCAACATTGGATGAAACTTACCCAATAGGAAATCTCAAAAGGAATTTAGAGAAACAGACCCCTAACTGTTGGCAAGATGCTAGAATACTCACCGGAAATTTCTGCCAAGCAACGGCAGTAGCTTTTCCTAAACCTGTTGATTGGAACAAAATTCGGACTTGTACCCAAAAGCCCGATGGACCTCTTCATAACTGTTGCAGTTGGCTGCAGATTGTTTTTAAGGAAAATTCTGGTCTTCCTTTGGCTGTCAAGTCCACTTGGGTAGCTTTTAATTCTGTTTATTAACGGGCTGAATCGGGATCAGTCTCTTCTCTTTAAAGGGATCAGGGTGGAAAGGGAAAGCATGTCCAGTCCAGATCAGCTTAACGGCACTATGAATGATTTGACCAAAAGGAAGACCATGAAAATCCTTAATTTTCAGCTTCAACAAATGGAGAGGCCTCTAAACAACACCCAAATGCTCCTGGTAGCGTGCCACTCCTCTCTCTGTAGTCGCCTCCACCCTATGGCCAGCCTTTCCAGGGTCCTAATCCCCAGGGATGGGCTCTGAGAACGGCAGGGGCCCTTCCCCAACCTCCCTCTTAATCAGCTCAGAGAAATAACTCTTCAGATTGGGAATTGATGTCTCTGTTCTTACTGACCCTAGAACTAGCTCTTGGTCCTCAATCCCACTGCTGTAAAGTGGCCACTGGCTTGGAGTACCCAAATAGTGGGGTCCCTGATAAACCTCAACAGGTTTCTGTCTCTGAACCTATTCCCTTCTGTTTAGAGCCTCTAAGAGATACCCACCCCTCCCTCCTTAGTTCCTCCGCCTTGATTCACTTATTGGGCCAAGATCTCTTAGAAAAATATGATGCTGGACTACCCTTCTCCCCAAAGGGGAAACCATTCTAGAATTTGACAGTAGCACTCAAAGTAGCCAAACAGGTGAATCAAAGGGCACTTTAGCATCGTTCATTTGCTGCATCTCTTGATGGCCCTGGCATTAACTCCAAGGACACTGGTCACTCACCATCCTCCTTATGGGCCAAGCCTTCCACTGATATTGGCAGAATTCACAGTACTCCATTAAGATTCAAATAAATCCAGATCAAAACCTCTCCCCAGAATGAATCAATCCTATACATAAAAAAATCCCTTCAAGGCATCAGGCCCATACTAAAATATTAGAAGGCTCAGGGCCGGCCTCACTATCCCCCGTACTAGTCCGTATAAGACTCCTGTTTTACCTGAGAAAAAAACCCAGTGGCCAAGAATGGAGGTTTGTCCCAGGACGGAGGTCTGAGCCATAAATGATAATGTTATCCCTCACCATTCTGTTGTTCCTAATCCCCATACTTCAGCGGCTTCCATCCCCCACTGAAAGCAAATTTATCACTGTGACCAATTTCTGTGGCACTTGCGTTAACATTCCCACGGATGAAGCCAGCCAATATATTTTTGCTTTTACTTGGGAGGGAGAACAATACACCCGGACAGGCATGCTCCAGGGTTTCACAGAACGTCCTTACTTTTCACAGCGCTTAAGGGCTGATTTGGATGATAAAGTTTTCTGTACACTCTACTTTGTTACAACATGTACAGGACTTGCTTCTCTGCTTTCCTTCTCAAACCTCTTCAGAGGAAGACAGCGTCCACCTGTTAAGACTTAAAGCCAAAACGGATGTAAATTCTCCAGTGAAAAATTGTAGTTTGCTCCAAGCCAAGTTCAATATTAATACGGAACCTGATCTTGGGGCAGGAGCTACATTAAATCCAGAGAGGCTTCCTGGCATCGTGAACTCCCCCACATCAAAAACTAAGCACCAGTTGCAAGGTTTTCCCAGGCTAGCTGGCTGTTGTTGAAATTGTACTCCAAACTTTTTACTGCCCAGCCCCTATGTGTTTTACTAAAAAACAAAACAAAACAATCTGATTGTATTGTTTGAAAAGATCAGGATGACACAGCTTTTGAGACTTTAAAGAGAAGGATTTTTTTTGTTTTGTTTTTTAAAGTTTATTTATTTTTTAGTAATCTCTACACCCACTGTGGGGCTCGAACTCGCAATCCCGAGATCAAGAGTCGCACGCTCTTCCGACTGAGTCAGCCAGGAGCCCCCAGAGAAAAGCTTAATAAAGCCCCCTTTCCCTGGGCCATCCTGATTATCAGCTTCCTGTTTTCCTATTTGTATGCGAGAAGGAAAGGAATGCTCACCCAAAACATGGGACAACCGTCCACCCATTGGCTCATAGGGTGTGGTAGCCAAGAGCTGGATCCATAGCTCGAGATATGCCCTCGCCTCAAAGCCATTGCCAGCACTGCCCCTTTAGTTAAGGCCACTGCAGAAATGGTCTGGGGATCTCCTCTAATCGTCCTGTGCCCCCTGCAGCAGAAGCCCTCCGATTCTCTTCACACATCTTCTGAGTTGCCTCACCTGCTGTGAAACCGTCGGGCTAAGGCTCCTCATGTAACTCTTTCTGGCTGCAATGACCTTCACGCTGCTACTCTCCCCTTTTCACTGATGAGACCCCCTCACCCCCGCTTGACGTTGGCAGATCACCCTTTTGATTCCCCACGACAACTGACAGGAAACTTCTCAAACCAGCGTGGAGTCGTTCGTGGTTTAGGGACGGTTCTTATTTAAAGGATGAAAACAGTAAATGCTGTGCTGTTGCAACTCTTTCTGAAGTCCTGGGGCAGCACCATCGTCTTTGGCCCCTTGCGACCCACAGGAAGGGATCCATGCCCTTCCTCGCGCTTGCGCCTTAGCCAAGGGTAAAACCACAAGCATTTATACCAACAGCTGGGGTGTTTGGGGGTCGCTCATGACTCCGAAATGTTACGGAAACAATGAGGTATCCTTCCCTCCAGTGGGGATAAAATGTTAAATGGCTCCCATGTCCGAAATGTAGTAGACATCGCATGCTTGCAGCTGGGCTCTGGCTGTCAGGTTCCTGGGCATGCAAGACCCAATGCCCTGGAGGCCAAAGGAAACCACTTGCTGATGTTTCCACCAAAAGTGCTCAAGGAAGGGGCGCCTGGGTGGCTCAGTTGGTTAAGTGTCTATCTTCCTCTCAGGTCATGATCTCAGGGTCCTTGGATCGAGCCCCACGTTGGACTTCTTCCTCTGGCTCTTGCTTTCTCTCTCTCTCTCTCTCTCAAATAAACAAATAAGATCTTTAAAAAAAAATGCTCAAGGAAACCAAGAACTAAACCTCCATCATGGCCCAAGGGGGTGTTCTTCCAGATGACGACCTAGAAAACATTGACAAGAGATGCCCAACAATCGGCCCCAGAGAGGGGAAAACAGCATTGGAAATGTAATTGTTTTGTTTTGTTTTGTTTTTAAGATTTTATTTTTTTTATTTGAGATCACAAGTAGGCAGAGAGAGGGGGAAGCAGGTTCCCCGCTGAGCAGAGAGCCCGATGTGGGGTTCAATCCCAGGACCCTGAAATCATGACCTGAGCCAAAGGCAGAGGCTTTAACCCACTGAGCCCCCCAGGCGCCCCTCGTTGTTGGTTTGATAAAAAAGAGAGGACTTTGTCTTGAGCCAGATACAGTCTAGCCAGAGGCTCTAAAATTTCCATGGCTAACCTTTGTACGTGCATTAATTATTGGTCTATTGATAAAATGATAGCCTGTGGGAACCAACACTGGCAGGGAAATATTAATAATGCCACACACCAAAACATGCCCACCTCGCTTGTCCCGCCTGTCCAAAACACAATGCTGGAAAGTCCATCCATACCACCCTGGGCATTTAAAATTGCCCAAGGACCATTCGAGCTTTGGCAAATGGATTTTATTCGGCTTGACCCATCTCAGTCAGGGGTTGACTGTTTTCTCACTGGACTGAAGCTATGGCTTCCTTTGTGGCTAAAATCTTATTTAAAAAAAAAGTCATTCCCACCCGAGGAGCCCCTCCAGTGCTTCCCCGTGGTTGGAGGCACTGACTTAATTACCTTTCACTGTGCTCTGTGCTTGCCATCTTTAGTCCTTGGGGCTAGTCAACACACTAAGGCATCGTTAACACTCAACTGGCAAAATTTGTGAAGACCTTTCCTATACCTTAGCCCAAAGCATTGCCCTTTGTCCTTCTAAATCTCAGATCTGTCCCCACTGGAACTCATAGACTTTCACTCTTTGAGATGGTCCCAGGATACCCAATGGTCTTGGCCCCTGCCTCCTTTGGCCCACAGCTAGCAAAAAGACATCTACTTCAATGCTATAAAGACCTAATGGCTTCTGTTGAAAGCAATCATGCTTTGGTTGGAGCAACCTCTTTCCAGCATGTTCCCAGGAAACAAAGATGTTAAGCCTCGAACTTCGCAACACAGAGATTTTTTTCCCTCTATTGGAAAGGACACCTCCATGATTCTCTTCAAGCTCACTGTGGGGTTGGGGTGGGGCTGGGGGGGCCCTCGCAGGCGCCGTTAGCCAGCCCGGGTGTCTCCAAATTTAGGGAATCCACTCTGGGATTCACACGTCCCATATAAAGAAAACACCAAAACCCATATGGACCTGCACATGAATGGGTGACCCGAAAGTAAAGATTCCCAGTATTTGGAGCAGAAATGCCTGGTGGAGACAGCTTTCCCAAGGTGAGTGGGCCGGGCCTGGGTGTCCTTGTCTCACTGCTGTTTCTTACTCTGTTTTCTCCCTTTCTTCCTCAGACAGGTAAGGCTCTCATCTGCATTTCTCAGTTATTGCAGAAAAGGCGACATTTGTCCCCGGAAACCTCAGTCTGTGTATGACTACAGTGATCCTGTACTCACTCTTTTTTTAAAAATATTTTATTTATTGGGGTGCCTGGGTGGCTCAGCGGGTTAAAGCCTCTGCCTTCAGCTCAGGTCATGATCTCAGGGTCCTGAGATCGAGCCCCGCATCGGGTTCTCTGCTCCAAGGGGAGCCTGCTTCCCCCTCTCTCTCTGCCTGCCTCTCTGCCTGCTTGTGATTTCTCTCTGTCAAATAAATAAATAAAATCTTTTTAAAAATATTTTATTTATTTATTTGACAGAGAGAGAGAGATCACAAGCCGGCAGAGAGGCAGGCAGAGAGAGGGGAGGAAGCAGGTTCTCTGCTGAGCAGAGAACTGATGTGGGTCTCGATCCCAGGACCCTGGGATCATGACCTGAGCCAAAGGCAGAGGCTTAACCCACTGAGCCACCCAGGCGCCCCTGTAGCTCACTCTTTGAGTCATTTCACTACTGTGCGCCTAGATTGTTCCGGGTTGCTTTTGTAAAGGAACCCTATTCCTTGCTTCTATTTAACCTAGCCCCGAAATAGGAAAAAAGATGTCTCCAATTTATATTAAATTATATTACATTATATTACATTATATTATATTATATTATATTATACACACACACACACACACATATAGGACACGGCAGGGTGACCAATATAAACAGGGCCATCTGTAAGTTTCCTGACATACCCATAAATCCAGGTAGTCTATCAGTGTGTGATAACATAGTGTCTAAGTCTTGGCTGAATGGTGCTAAGCCCTCTATACTGGCCGATGGGTCCACAGCTTACGAGGGAGCCCTCTGCATGTCCCCTGTACTCCATTAAACGTGGAGGTTTTGCCAATGATGCCTATGCTAGGGCAACCCCGTGTCTCGACAGCTGGAGGCTAAGAGGGCCATGTGCGCTTGCCTTGCCCCCTGTTCTCGTTTCTTCCCATGACAAATCAGAAGCCTAGCACTGGTCTACCCCATCGGTTCTCCCCGGCTGCCTTAAACAGGAGCTCCCAGGGGATGGACGTGATTCCGGCTTTGCCTCTGCAGGAAGAACTTTTCTCCCCAGGGTCAGAATAAGTGCCAACGAAAACATGATTAGGCATCTCTCCAGAAAGAAAGGAAAAAAAAATGAAAGAAAGAAGGAAGGAGGGAGGGAGGGAGGGAGGGAGGGAGGGAGGAAGGAAGGAAGGAAAAAAAGGGAAAAAAAGAAAAAGAAAAAAAAGAAATTTTTCCGGAAGTCAGATCAATTCCACAGCCAGCAGAACAACCGCCAGATAACTCAACTTGTTGCCTAAGGTATTTTGAGACAATTGCAGAGCCCTTGATTATTTACTTGCTGAATCCAGAAGCATCTGTGCCAGAGCAAACACATCATCCCTCTGCATGTGGATAAACTCTTCAGGGCAAGTAGAAACCCAAATGCACAACATTAGGGAGCAAGTACATTGGCTCTAGTAAATTTCACCTCAATCTCCAGGTCCTTTCACGTGTTCATTGGCTACCTTCAGGCTTAGGGTCATGGCTCAGAACCATCCTACAGTTTAGAATTGTCATGTTGCCTCGAATTATACTTTGTATAGTTTAATTATACGTTGTATCATTACTTTTAAGTTTCATAGCTATTGCCTGTCAAATCATTGTAGAAACGATGTACCCAGTATAATAGTGTTATTCAATGCTTTGAGATGATTTCCAAAGTGCATGACCTTGAAAAGATACAGACATTAGATGGGAAATGCCTGAGCCCTTCCTCCTACTCCTTGTTACCCGAATGAGACTTCGGTGGCTTGGAATCTGCGTACTTTCCCTCCACGCGTGGGACAAGACACCCAGGAAAGGCCCCTCCTCTCACGGAGGGACAAAAGTCACTGGCTTTGGAAAACCTGATTCTTGATCAGGGATGCTTGGGGAGGGGGGAGATCTTGATCAAAAGGGGGTAAATGCGAAACTGAAAAAAGGAAACCTCATCTAAAATGGGGTGGAGGTGAGAGAGGAGGCTCTCACCGAGGACCAGTCTTCCTCGGCTGCCAACAGCAATGGGAACACTCCCATTTTACTACCCCAGAAGGGGAAAATAGAGATTTCTCTCCTCTGTTGCCAACAGCCCAGCCAATGTCGGGCTGCCGCAACTCAGCCAAGAGCCAACCATCACCACCTCCCTCCCTCCTTCAACAGACCTTTCAAAGCAGCCCCTCCTGACTTCCCCCTTTTGCTCTATAAATCAGTGTTCCTCTCCAAGCCCCCGGCTTTGTCTGTGGCCTTACCGCCGCCTGCTTATCTCGGATCACACAGTTTTGCTATTCGTGCATAAACCCATTTTGCTGGTGTGGACAAAGGCTTTGTGCCTCTGAGGTCTGACCACCAGGCAGGGAAAACAGCAGGATTGGGCAAACCCTAAGCTCTCTGGAAAATGGGGCAACTGGTACCCGGGCCCCCCCCCAGGGAGCCCAGCACCTCCTTCAGGGGGGCTGCAGGGGGTTGCAGGGGCCGGGGGCTGGGAGGGCCGCCCTCGGGGCCCGGGCCGGGTAGGGGAGCGCGGAGCCGGGCTTCCGGAGCGCGGTGAGTCAGCACCAGGGCGGAGCGGGGCGGAGCGGGACGGGGGTGGGCGGGACGACCCTTAATAAGGCCCGAGGCCTGGGCCGCGCCTGAGCTGTGCCGCCGCCCCCGCTGCTGCCGCTGCCGTCGCCGCTGTTGCCACCGCCGCCCCCGCCACCCCCGCCACCCGCGCTGCAACCAGTGAGTCCCCGCCGCCCGGGCCTCCGGGGGAGTGGGGTGGCTCCCAGGGGCCTCGGGGCGCTCCGGCTGGAGGCCGGACCGCGGGCTCCGGGCCAGAGTTCCTGGAAGGCCCTGCAGGCCCCCGGTGCCTCCACCCCAGCGCGGAGATGGGGATCCAGGGGACTCACGAGGCCAGCGGCGCGCGGCGGAGGCTCGCGCGCGGCGGGGGCGGGGTGGTGGGTGCGGCTCGGGCTCCTCCAGCGCACAGAGGGTCCCGGAGTGAGCCGAGCGGGAAGTGGGACCCCAGGGAGGCCCGATGGGGGCCGTCTCCCTTCCGTAAGACCCTGGTGTCTGACAAACTTGTCTCCCTCTGCTGCAGTGCCGCCCTACACCATTGTCTACTTTCCTGTCCGAGGTAGGCGCCCTGGGACCGCGAGCGGGGGGGGGGGGCAGAGGTTGGGCCTGCAGCCCAGGACCCCGACCCCACCCCCTCCATCATGTGGGTACCAGCCGGGGCCTCCTTCCCTGTACCCCTGAGCTCCTGAGGCTGGAGTAGCCAACCTCCTCTCGGGGCGCTGTGAGGCTGGGGTCCCTGCACACGTCCCACCACCCCGTTCTCCCCTCGCCCCCAGGCCGCTGCGAGGCCATGCGCATGCTGCTGGCTGACCAGGGCCAGAGCTGGAAGGAGGAGGTGGTGACCAAGGAGACCTGGCTCCAGGGCCCGCTCAAGGCCTCCTGTGTGAGTGACTGCGCCCAGAGGGGGACAGGGGCTGGGCCGTTGGGGGCAGCCAAGCTCAGCATGGCTGACAGCGCTGTGCCCCACCCCCCAGCTGTATGGGCAGCTCCCTAAGTTCCAGGACGGAGACCTCACCCTGTACCAGTCCAATGCCATCCTGCGACACCTGGGTCGCACCCTGGGTGAGTCTTGAGGCTGCGGGTGGCCCCCGGCCCGTGTGGGCCCGCATCAGTCCGCCTTCCGCTGCTCTTCTTGGTGCCTGCTCTGACCCTCTTGTGTTTAAGTCAGGTTGCCCGGTGACACCGTGGAACAGGCATGGGGAGGCATGAGGAGGTTCTAGAAACTGCCCTCGGCCAACCCCAGGTCTGCCCACAGCTCTTACGCTCTGCCACACTGCCTCTTGCTGAATTCTGCGCCCTTACTGTGCATCAGGACTGTCTCTTCTGTCCCCATCCTCCTTCCCCCTCCCTGGCTGTGCCCACAGGCAGCCGCATATGCCCGTCAGTAGCGTGTCAGGAGTCCAGTCCTGCATTTCGCTTTCCTGCTGCCCAGGGCTGTACGGGAAGGACCAGCGGGAGGCGGCCCTGCTGGATGTGGTGAACGATGGCGTGGAGGACCTCCGCTGCAAATACGTCATGCTCATCTACACCAACTACGTGAGCCCGGGCATTGGGGGCGGGGCACCGGGAGAACAAACAGAAGCTCGTGTGTTCTCGCCCTCGTGCGGCCCTGGCCCACCACTCCCTCCAAGTCGGGGTGCCCCGGGCTAGGTCAGGCTCCGTGTTGAGGACCAGGAGCTGTCCTAGCTGTCATCCTCACTGCCGTGCGATGGACCCAGTCAAGTAGCTGTCAATGGCACGACCCGAAAGGGCAGGAGTCCTCTAGCCCGACGTGGTTCCCCACGGCCTGGGTTGCGGGGGGCGGGGCTTCCTGGAGCAGGTGGAGGAGGGGAAGGGTCTGTAGCCAGCCTGGGGGCGCTGCGTGCTGGCACCTCGGGGGCACAACGTATGAAGACACGGAGTACATTTGGGGACCTGGGACCAAGTTAGCAGAAGCAAGGCATGTGTGTGCCTGTCCAGAGGGAGAGTGTCAGGAGTTGGCACTGGAGGGACAGGAGGCCCAGGTCCGAGAACCTTGAACCCTCTGGCTGGTTGCTCCCCTGATGGCAGTAGGGGGCCACCGAGAGGTCTAAGCAAGGGCCATGTCCAGATGTGAGGTCTAGAAGGATCTTCCGAGGCCTTTGGAGCGGCCCAGGGAGGTCACGGTGGAGGGGGGAAGGTGGGAATGGGGTAGAGAGGATTCAGCGGCTGACCTGGGCAGGATGCGGCAGCAACCCCGGGGGTGGGGAGTGAGCAGAGGAACGTGGGGGGCTCCGAACTCGGTGGGTGGCGATTCCCTGAAGTGGGGCAGACAGGAGGGGCATCGCAGGGGCTGAGGTGTGCGGGTCAGGAGGGTAACACGCCGTGGTGTCTTTCTGGCAGGAGGCAGGGAAGGAGGAGTACTTGAAGGCGCTGCCAGCGTGCCTGAAGCCTTTTGAGACGCTGCTGTCCCAGAACGAGGGGGGCCAGGCCTTCATCGTGGGCAGCCAGGTGAGCATCTGGCCCTGTCCTGCCCCTTCTGCACCATCCTCTGCTTAGGGGTGGAGAACAAGGTGCAGAGGGAACATGTAAACCCATTACTCAGCAAAACCAGGCAGACTTAGGGAGCGGCTCTGACTCCCTGTCCCCGATGTCCCCACCTGCTGAGTCCCTGGTCCTCTGCCCCGCAGATCTCCTTCGCCGACTACAATCTGCTGGACCTGTTGCTGATTCACCAGGTCCTGTCCCCCACCTGCCTGGACTCCCACCCCCTGCTCTTGGCCTATGTGAAGCGCCTCAGCGCCCGGCCCAAGCTCAAGGCCTTCCTGGCCTCCCCCGAGCACGTGAACCGCCCCATCAACGGCAATGGGAAGCAGTGAGAGCTCGTGCACCCCCTTGGGAAGCCAGGGCTGCCTGCCTGCCTTTCTCCAGGACTAATAAAATTCCTAAGCAGGAAGCAGTGCTGTGAGCATCAAATTTCTTGGGGGGAGGGGGCTCTCAGACCCTCAATAGTCAGGTTGCGGGGAGAGACAGGGCGGCCTGCTAGGATGCTGGAATTCGAAAACACATCAGGATTTCTTCTTAGAGCCCTCAACCCGTACTGTGTTTAGTGAACTCCAGGAGTAGGAATAAAAAGATCAAAAAAAAAACAACAAAAAACATAGGAAAACTGATTTCTGCCCTGGAGGTGCCCACGGTCTGGAGGGAGGAAAGGCTCCCTTGTAGAAGCATGCTTTGTAGTTAGAGCAGTACGCTCCCCGCCCTGAGACCAGACCCTGAGAGTGGTCAGCGATGGGCAGCTGGGACAGCTCCCTCATTTAGGAGTGCAGGAAGGCCCCCGGCTGAGGGAGGTGACTGGACATTTGGCTCCAGGCCAGGAGAAGGTGGAAGAGAAGGATGAGCCCTTTCCCAGGACTGTAGGCACAACGAGGGCTGCTCCTGGGGGCAGCGCATGGCCTGAAGCCCCCGGCCTGCTGATTTGGCCACTGGTCGGGGGCAGGGCTTGGGGGGGAAGAGCACAAGAGGGTTTCAGAGCGAGACCGGGCCCGCTCCCTCTGCCCTTCCTAGGGCAGTAAATTCCTTTTGGACATCTCGTCTACCGCATCTCAAAGGCCCTGTCCCCATGCACTGATGGGGACCAGTCTGTCCTCCATCTTCTTCTGTACCAGCCCCTCCCTCCTCTCTCCTCTGGGAGCCACTGCCCTCGGAGCCGGTCCTAGCTGTCCTCCATGAAAGTAAAGACCGGCAGATGGGAATCAGCAGCCCTGTTGACCCAGACTTGTCAGCAAGGGAGCTGGGCCACTTGAGTTTGGCAGAGACTGGGCAGGCAGAGGAGTGGAGGGTTTCTTGGTGGCAGGGTTGGGGGGGGGTGTACAGAGGAGACTCCAGGTGTGCCCTGACTGGAGACCAGTGGGTGGGTTCAGGAGAAGTGGGGTGTGCTATGTCACTGCTCTTGGCTCTTTCTGGTGGGTCCTAAGTAGGAAAAGGGAGTACAAACCCGGGACGCTCTCACTTATTAGTCAAGTCCTGGACATTCCAGGTGATTGTTACGAGGCTTACTGTCTGGCTGCCTGGCTTGTTCCTGGAGAGAGCAGTCCGACTTCCCACCAGCGTGACCCACGACTGCTGGCATCCTCGCTGGCCGGTGCGGGGAAGAAGTTCGTTTTCTGGGCAGTTGACTGCAGGTTGAGAATTCTGTCTTCAGACGTGGTCTGGACGTGGTCTGTTGTGTCCTCAGTGTCTCATATTTCTGGAGACGTGTGACCCCAGCCACACCAATGGGAAGCCTCTCCCTCAGGCATCTGATTGACACTCAAGTGGGGAGACATCCTGCAGGGAGAGAACAGAAGCCAATACATCCTCCTTTCTGGGAGCAGCTCCTGATGCATTTCTGAGCCCTGGGGGAGACTGGACGCTTGATCATGGGTGCACCAGAGGGCCATTCTGAGTCACCCATTGGAAAACAAGACAGAGATGGTGTGCCACACAGCAACCACCCCCCACCCCGACCCCAGGCACGAGGTTGCCATAGGACCTGCTGAATGGGTCCCGAGGCCTCAGGAGATCACAGGAACTTGGAAGAAGCAAGACTGGGGGATTGGCACTGGGGTCGTTGGCAAAGAGGTTTAAGAGTGGGCCTCGGGGGTGGCCTGGAATGCCTTGCCCAGAGGAGTCAGCTGCAGAAAAATCCAGACAGCCGGGGCTGATGGTCTCCAGCAGTCAAGCACTGCCCTTCGCCAGAAGACCCAGTGCCAACTGGGCAGGTTTCCAGGCTCCCGTTGTGGCATAGTGAACTTGGTAGGTCTTCACTGAGCCATATTCAGTGGGTGGGACTGGGTACTCTGCAGGCCAGGGGAGATGCCGTGCCTAGTCCTCCTGCCCGGCATTTGGAGCATGGGCAGAGAGGCCCACACCCTGGGCGGGAGAAGGCGGTGGGGTGGGGTGGGGTGGGGTGGGGAGGAGGAGGAGCCCTCTGGAAGAAGTGGAAATGGACACTGGGGGGCCCCAATGACAGGGTCTGTCCATCAACTTTCTGGCTCACTCCTGACACGACAAATATCAAGGGACAACAGACAATTTCCAGCTAGTTCAGAGAAATCTCTAACATAAAAGAAAGACAATAATACACCGGGGGCGGGGGGGAGGGGAAGGAACTGAGAAAAGAGAGAGACCGCGCAGGCTGCTTACGAAGCCTTCAAATAAGCTTTAATCATATGTTCAGGGAGATAACAAAAGATATGACATTCAGGAGATGAGAAAGGGAGGCTCTTACAAAGAGCGTTCAGAGAGGAAGAAGGAGCTCTTGGAAATTAAAAATGGGATAGAAATGAAAATTCTCAAGATAAAGTTGGAAAATGCACACGAAACTAGAACAATGGGATAAAAATGTGGAGAGATAATAAAAATCAGGTATCATTCCAGGAGGTCCAGAGGAGGGAGAGAGGGGCGGGTAGACCAAAAAATAATAATCATAATAAATAAATAAATAAAAAGCAGGGAGCAGATTATCACATGAATAATGCAATACATTTTCCCAGGACTGAAGAGACGAGCTTTTGAGTTGAAAAGCACCATGAGTGTCAGACACCGTGAATGAATGAGGAAGCAGATCATGAAGTCCCAGAGCCCCCGGAGGGAACATGGAGACCCTGCAACACACCCACGAGGGATAAGAAAACCGGAGCGCCAACAGATATCTTGTGATTTTGAAACTTGTCCAGAAATACCTTGACATTCGGCCATGTCTCTGCCCTCCTTGCGGCTGCCGGGATAAAGCGAACATAGTGCAAGGGACCCCGTGGGGCTTCCCAGCTGAGTTAGAAAAGGTCACAGAGCTTTGCAGGTTCTCTTGAGACAACTCCCTTCCGTCCTTATGCAAAAACTGCAGCGACCCCACGGCTGCCACAGGGAGAGGCCACATGGACAGACCGGAGCGGGTAGAAGGCAGGTGGTGAGGGAGAGAGACGGCCACACAGCCGGCCAGCCAGGTTGTTCCAGACTCCAACTCCTCTCACAGCCCCGTCCTGCCAAGTGAGGGAAGACGCTCTCGGAATGGCACCAACCACAACTGTCATCGGACTGTGATCACGTGAGACCCTGAGAAAGACCTGGGTGAGCCCCTTCAACCCCCAGATTCATAGTCTGGCAAGATGTCCTATGCGAGGGGGAGGGAGAGAGAAGAGACGGTCATGAAGGTACACCTGCTTTCCTCTGTTCAGATCTGGAAGTGACATTCTTCACGTCTGCCCCTTGCGGATGCGAGGGGACTCTGTGCCCAGGAAGAGGAAACGAGTTCAGTATGTAGTTGGTATCTACTGTGCACAATCACAGATGCGCACACATATAGGAGGTTGGTATGTCATAGCAGTGGCATGGTGGATAAGTTTGAGAAGAAGAATGATTTAGTATTAGTAAGTTGAGAAAACCCGATACTGGATCCTTACCTCACACTGTATAAAACAACATCATCCAGATGGATCAACGGTTCTCAGCTGGGGGTGATTTTGTACCCCAGGTTACAGTTGGCAATGCCTGGAGATATTCCTGTCGTCACAGTCGTAGGGTGCTTCTGACACTTTAGGGAAGGTGCCAAACATTCTACAATGGGCAGACAGGACAGCTGTCCACAACAAAGAATTATCCAGCCCCGGGTGTCCAGTGTCAAGATCGAGAACCCTGCAGTAGGGTTCACCTACATGTGATGAGAAAATAAAATATTAACAGAAAAAGGGGCTTGGTCAAGAAGAGCACGTGACTCCTGATCTTGGAGTTGTGAGTTTGAGCCCCACTTTTGGGTATATAGATTAGTTAAAAAATATAAATAAACTTTTAAAAATATTAACAGAAAAAGAAGTAAGAGATTTCTTCATGACCTTAGGCTGGGGATAAACTTCTTAAACCAGATCCCCAGATGAATGAACTTTACTACATCAAAACTGAGGGTTTTGCTTGTCCAATGATGGTTATTGTTCATCCGATTATCGGCTGACATACTCAAAGGAAATATTTGCAACATCTGATGGGGCGGGGGAGTACCTGTGGTTTATAATGTTGGCCTCTGAGTTCCCACTAATCTTTCAGAATCCCCGAAACACCTCAAAGACCATGAAAACCCAACACACATGCACACGCCCACACACACACCATCTGGCATGAAAGTTGGAGACGTCTGAAGTGAGCACCAATAAAGCTTCTGTGTACCAAGTACTAGACCCCAACATTCATGAGTGAAAGCTGACAGAAGGAGAAGGACTTTGGGAGCTGGAAACAACTAATTTCAAATTCTGCAAGGAAGACAAGGAAGGGGCTGCCCTTGCCATTGATCTCGGGACATTGACTATAAGAGTCATATATCATGGCTTACAGAACATTTTAGAACATTCCAGAAGAAAAGAGAGAAATAAGACAGACACCAATCTCCCATTATAAAGCAATACAATGAAAAATAACAAAGCCAGGAGACAAAAAGACCCTAATGCTTATAGTTAACAATATTAATTTATAATCTATATTATATTTATAAATCTCTCTTAAAATGTCACACGCCAAAGAAGAAATCAAAGCCAACATTGCAAAACTTCTAGCAAACTATGATAAAGAAGCACCGTATTTCATTTTTTTTACCCATTATGATTTATTCTCTACAATATTTCATTAAAGAGATCAATGATTTACACTCAGAATTTATATAGCCAAGAGGTAACCAAGTGTAATGCAAAGAATTGGTCTGAAGCCTTCGCACTCTAGTCCATACAAAATCTCTTGCTTCAGGGAAGTAAGAATGAAAATGAACAAAACGAACACATAGCTCCCTAGGCTCCAGAATCTCAATAGCAAATAGCATCAACAGTTAGTGAAAGTGTAGGTATTCACATATCATGGAAAGCAGGTCTTGGGCAAATACTAAAATTAACATCCAGGACTTCTGTATAGATGATTTTTTATTATGAACAATGAAATAGATGTAATGTCTCAACTATAAACCTTTCACGTTGAAAGGGTCTCTAACATGAGTTGTTTCAATATCACGAAGCGAAAAAGTTTAAGAACCTCACAGTGGAAACAATCCAACACTGACAAATCCTAGTGATCAAAGACATTCTCTTTTAGTTAACCTAAAACAAGGACAATTCATAATTACAGAGAGAATGTCCTAACTGTGGGTATGATAAGACAAGCCAACTTTCCAGACCAAAGGCACTCGCAGCTAGGGATGAAACGAACTCGGGACTGAACCAGCCAATGGGGTCTGGCTCCTTACCAGCAAGTTACCTCCTGTTCATCCTGAGCAGCCCAAGGAAAAGCAGAAAACATTCCCTTCTTTTTAGACCTGCGACTCACACTACACGTACTGACCACCCCCATCACTGCTTTGGTCAAGCACGGAAACACCTGCTTATTGTGATTACCTTGACCTTACAAATAGTCTTGCTTTCTGGCAGGGCAGGTCCCCCACATCTTGTTCTTCTTCAAAACTGGCTTGGCCATTCTTGGCCCTTTGTTCTTCTCTATAGATCTTAGCATTAGTTTTCCCAGCTTCATGAAAAGCTTTGATGGGATTCTGATTGGTACTCAAGTGTATTTGTAGATTAACTTGGTGAGATGAGACGTCTTTGTGATATTAAGTCACCCCACCTAGTAAAGCCCCCTGGGCAGCTGACATGCTCACTGGAGGTAAAGGGAGCATGGGATTCATGGAGAAGGACGGAAACCATAAATATGGGCTATGGTGTCTTGACCTGTTGCAGCAATAGCGGCCCCTCCATATGTCCTCTGTGGCTCTGGGTTTCGTATATTGGGAGGAGATTGTCTTTGTGAGGGGCGAAGTGGTCATGGGTGGAAGAACAGACAGCTCAGTCTGTTTCCAATAATACACACTCAGCAGGTTTTTCTTTTCTCTGTTTGCTGATCAATAAGATAGGACCTGGCATTTCTAAAAACTGAAAGCTTGAGGGATGAGGAAGATGAGTCTAACGTTTCTAACAGCTTAGGATTAGTTGAGGAGTGGGTAAACTCTTCCTGGTGTCTGTCATCCCAAATAACCAGCAAGGGCTACAATGGGCAAAGCAGAGACAAGAGCTTTTGTGTGGAGGGACAAAGGGGCTGTAGGCAGGAGTCCAGGGAATGATGTGGAGATGGGCAGAGGACCAACATGGAGACGCTCCAGATCCTAGACCTGACCTGCTGGGTGTCTGGGTGTGGGTCTGCTGCCCGGGGGGTGCCAGGAAGGGTGGGCTGAAAGGACTGTGCTGGTGTTTGGGACTTGCATCCAACCGAGACCTCACAGGTCCTCCCTAGTGGAGACTGCAGACAGTGTCCAGTGCTTCAGAACCAGTAAGAGCCAACGAGGGACCCTGACACACTGGCAGGCTGACAGGGAGTGGTTCTCATGTAAGGACTCGAGTCTATAGAGCACGCAAGGTGCCCCATGCTGAGATGCATAGTTAATTGTGTTGCTTGCCCCAAATGCACTCACCTTGTCTTATGTGTAACCCACCAGCCATGACTGATTGACTCTATCTTCTAACATTTAAATTAATGGGGAAAAAATGAGATTTCCAGCTCAAGATATGTGATAATTTTCTGTATAGGCTTGAAATAAACCTCTCTCTGAAGGGGGTAAAAAACAACCAGGAAGAAACCCACAATCTGAGATGGGAGCTGAAGGCTTATGTCTTAGACAGGAAAAGGGAAGACAGCCAGAATGAATGCACAGGGCTTGGGGCCAGGTCCTCGTTCTGTACTCAGCTCTGGAGAGCAAAGCTGAGAGTTGCCTATGACTGAGGCCAGGTCTCCACCAGCAGCACGTAGCAGGAGGCCAGAAATGCCTTCCCTGCCAGGTCACAGTTGGGGCCAACCCAGAAAATAGGAGTACAGAGTTTGGGAGGGAAGGAAGTATAGAGGGGAGCAGTATACTCTGTGTTTTCATTTCATATTCAGCAGGAGGATAGACCTATTAATTAGCTTTTTTGCTGGGAAAAGAAATTTATGTAGGACTGTTAAAAATGTAAGGGGAACTACTAAGAATAGAAACAAAGTGTGTAACTTCTAAAACAATCGTGGGGGAGAAGGGAATAGCATAAAGAAAACTCAGGTAATTCAACAGAAGATAGGAGAGGAGAGAGAACAAGGAATAGAAAGAATGTTAAATAGAACACATACTGTAATTGGCAAGTATAGGTCTTGTGGCAATACCAATAAATGTAAAGGGGTCAAAAATTTTTTTAAAAAGAAATACACCAATTGGATTAAAATAAAACAAAATGAAATTTAATTAGATGTTGTTTTTAAGAGGCATTCCTAAAACAAGAGAAAGACTAGAAATAAAAAGAGAGAGAGAAACATGAAAAGCTAATAGAAAGAAAGCCTCTGTAGCAATAGTACTATCAGAGAACCTAGGCCTCAAGGCAAAATTGTTACAATAATTTCAGAAATAGTTCACATTAGAAAAAGGAGCAATCCATAAAGAAAATATCCTGTAAAATATGGTTGAAAAAACATGGTTCAAAATTGGCTCAAAGAAAGAAACAACCATAAAAGACATGGAAACTGTGATCAGATCACCCCAAAGCAGAGGCCCCAGGTCCAGATGGCCCTACCATGAATTCTAGTGATGCTTCAGGAAGGGAGCATTTAAACCCTCAGCAAACTCCTGCCACGAATAGGAAAAGGTAGAAAGTGACCATGTCATTTTAGTAGAACTGGACAAGATCCCCTGGGGAAAATGTAACTATAAGCCACCCTCCCTTATGAGCACTGAAGTAAAAACCAATCCAGCATTACAATGAAAGACTAATACAGCATGACCTAAAGATTTGTTCCCAGGGCACCTGGGTGGCTCAGTGGGTTAAAGCTTCTGCCTTTGGCTCAGGTCATGATCCCAGAGTCCTGGGATCAAGCCCCACATCGGGCTCTCTGCTCAGCAGGCTGCCTGCCCCCCCCACCTTCCGCCTGCCTCTCTGCCTACTTATGATCTCTGTCTGTCAAATGAATAAATAAAATCTTAAAAAAAAAAAGAAAAGAAAAGAAAGAAAGATTTGTTCCTGGAATAATAAAAAATGAGAATAGCAAACACTCGCATAGCACTTACTATGCACCAGGCTCTGTCATAAGGCTTTACAGAGATTGAAACATTTATTTATTTATTTTTAAAGATTTTATTTATTTATTTGACAGAGAGAGAGACACAGCAAGAGAATGAACACAAGAAAGGGGGGTGGGAGAGGGAGAAGCAGGCCTCCTGCCGAGCAGGGAGCCCAGTGTGGGGCTCGATCCCAGGACCCTGGGACCATGACCCAAGTCGAAGGCAGACGCCTAGTGACTGAGCCTCTCAGGCGCCCCAAGACTGAAACATTTATTTTATTTTATTTATTTTTTTAAAGATTTTATTCATTTATTTGACAGACAGAGATCACAAGTAGGCAGAGAGGCAGGCCGAGAGAGAGAGGAGGAAGCAGGCTCCCTGCTGAGCAGAGAGCCTGATGCGGGACTCGATCCCAGGACCCTGGGATCATGACCCGAGCCGAAAGCAGAGGCTTTAACCCACTGAGCCGCCCAGGTTCCCAAGAGACTGAAACATTTAATCATCGCAATGATACTATGAGGTACAGAGAAGTCAAGGAACTTGCCAAGTGCCACGGAGCTGGTAGGTGGTAGAGCCCAAGGTAGTCCCAACTGGCTACAATCTGTTCTCTTCCCTGCCTCACTCTGCCGCTGCCCCTTTAGGTCACCCATAGTCTAATGGATTAGAAAAAATGATTGATATAATTAAGAAGAAAGAAGAAAAAAATATGACCATCTGAGATGTAGAAGAAGCATTCAATGCAGCTGAGCACCCCATTCATGAAAAACACTGCCTTGGAAGGGAGTTTCCTCTGTATGATCAAGGTCTCCACCAATAGCCTCAGCAAACCTCATACTTACAGTGTGCCAAGACAGTTGTCACACTTACGCTCCATCTTGAGACAAGAAATGGGTCAGAATCCTCTGCAAGTTTTCCGTTTCTGCTGGTGGGAGGGGAAGCCCATTTCCAAGGTGCTTTGGGCACCCAACCAAGCCATATCCAGATCTGGGAGGGCAATTCAAATTTTATCGCCAGGACCCTCCGTAAGCAGAGTTTGTTAGCGAGCTATTTGGAGGTTAATTCCTCAAGCTGCAGCAGGTGTCATGAAATATCCTCTGACTCATGGGGCAGAAGATGTTCTATGGTAGAGGAAGGCGACCGTGTGGAGAGGAGCCTAGACAGATGCTCTTGGGAAGGTTTCCAGGCTCCAGCTTTATCTGAGAAGGTTTCAAGGTATTGCTGTTTACAATTCCATTTCCTTGGGCGTCTGCATCACTGATATTTTTCTGCAGCCCCTCCGCTCTTCTGTTCAGAAGCAGCTGCCACTCATAGGGGGAGAACAGTCAGACACCCGCCCCCGGAATTCCGTGTCTGAGCCGCCAGTGGAAAGTGAGTGCCCTAAGGGAATGGAAAGCGTGGGCAACAAAACAACAATTCTAACAAATGGAATTGGAGACTCGAATATTAAGTTGTTACCTACTTGCATTCAAGCCAGGCCCCATGTAAGGAAGCCTCCTACTATTTAACCTTATTCTGAAGCTCGGAGTTGGGACAATAAGAAACCAGAGCATGTCAGTTATAATTCAATAATAAAGAGAGAGAGAGAGAGAGAAACTAGACACCTAATATTAGAAAACAGGATAGTAGACTTTCATTATTTCTCAGCATGATGACCATCATCATAGAAAACAGAAAAGCTTAGATGGACAAACTTTTGTATAATAAGGGAGTCCATTAAGGGATTCAGATCAAAGCTAATACAGGCAAATCAATAGTGCTCTATTCACAAAAAGCAACCAGTTAGAAAATGCTATTAAAACAGGGATCATTGGGCACCTGGGTGGTACAGTCGGTTAAGTCTCTGACTCTTGGTTTTGGCTTGGGTCATGACCTCAGGGTCCTGGGATCGAGCCCTGCACCGGGCTCCACACTCAGTGTGGAGTCCACTTGAAATTCTCTCTCTCTGCCCTTTCCACTCATGCTCTTTCTCTCTGTCTAAAATAAATAAATAAAATCTTTAAGAAATTAAATAAAAACAGATCACAATTCATAAAAACACAAGGCATCACATAAAATTCCTATATGAAAAAAAATGTGCACAACTTTTTAAGAAAAAGTTCTAAATGTTTAGTAAGGAACCTAAAAGATCTGGAAAACTGGGGCACCTGGGTGGCTCAGTCGTTAGGCATCTGCCTTCGGCTCGTGTTGTGATCCCAGGGTCCTGGGATCGAGCCCCGCATTGGGGTCCCTGCTTCTCCCTCTCCCACTCCCCCTGCTTGTGTTCCCTCTCTCGATGTCTTTCTCTCTCTCTGTCAAATAAATAAATAAAATCTTAAAAAAAAAAAAAAAAGATCTGGAAGACTGAGGCATGACATCCCATTTCCTGGGTGGGGAAACTCCATACTGCAAAGACGTCGACCTTCTCCAAATCAATCTGTAATCCAGGGCATTTGGCTCAGCATTCCTAGCTCATTTACTGTGTGTCGGGCACCGCTCATAGACTGTTCTCCACCCGAACACAGGCTCCTTTAGGGCATATGTTATCCTAACTTCCCCCTAGAGGGAAATGAGGCACCAGACATAGAATCACACGGGTCATGAGTAGTGAAAGGATTTCTGAGTCCAGGTCCTTAGACTTGAAGCTCTGGTGTTAGCTGTGAATAATCATGTCTCTAAATCTATTTCTAGCATCATGGACTCTTCTCAAAAATACAGTGTTGAATGAGAAAAAGCAAGGTGAAAAACTGTGGCATAGAAAGAACTCATTACTACAAGTAAAAAGCACCAGATGCTCGTATTTTTTCTGCTGAAACTGCACGGACAAATAAAGGCTTTTTTTTTTTTTTTCTTTAAAGGGTTGGAAGAGAATATTGGATTCAATAGCATTTGGCTCTGGGGTGGAAGGATTTTTGTTTCCTTGTTCTTGTTGTTGTTGTTAATGTCTAAATTTTTAAGGGTCAGTACATGCATATATTACTGTGAAGTGTTTATAAGTTACTTAGAAAACAGAGTGGAAACAAACGATAATGGGGATTAAGTCAGGGTGGTGAAAACATGTTACTATTTTCTGTTTGCTTTTCTGTCTATCTTATTAAAGTCCCCCAAAAGGAGAAACTGATTTTTTTTTTCATTTTCCAAATATAAAATTGGATTAAAATATTGAGTAACCACCTCCGTTGAGAAGCTCTGGGCTGGGGGTTGGAGAAAAGAGAAGAAACCATCATGCCATTGTCACACTGGTCCCGTGGCAATAGTTGCTTGAGATGGGTGTATGGAGTGGTGGGAGAAAACTTCCCGGGAAGGTGACATTCAAAGGGCTCCTTGGGAGGAGGAGAAGGAACGGGAGGAAGATGGTCACCAGATCCTCTGGTGAGAATCCTGCTTCTGTGGATAGAGCTGGAACGGCAGAGGTCAGCATCTGATCTTGAATCCAGGCCAGGGGCCTTGGACTTTGTCCTGAGGACACTGGGGAACCACCAAGGGTCCCAGGCAAAGGAGAGACAAAATGGATCTGACATTTAATCCCATTCATTTCATGGTGCAGAGAAGGATTTGGAAGGGCTGAGATTCGAGGTGAGGCTGGGAGACCTCAAGGACACTTTGGAAAATTCCAGGTGAAAGCTGACCAGTCATGGCCGTGGGACGGAGAGGAGGACCCAGGAACAAGGAGCATTTGGAAGGTAGAATTGGCTGAACGGAGTGGCTTCTGGTCTGGAGGTGGGTGGGCCAGTGGGTGCTCTGGATGGGTGGGGACTGAGTGAGGGTCTAAGGTCAGGAACCCTCAGGCTGACTTTGGGCAGCTGTGCTGTCTTAGGCAAGCCACTCAGAGTTGCTAGTGCATTCTGTCCCCTTTTGGAAACGGGGTCTCATTATTCCTCCGCCCTGGGTTGTGGGAGGATTAAGGAGATGACACATGGAGAGTATTTGGCACAGAGCCTGGTACGAAATGAACAAGAGATCCTGCCCCTCACTCTCAGTGTCCCATCACCCCATGCCCAGCCATCCCCCGTCCGCAACATTCCCAGCCTGCCTTCTCTCCATGGCCTCATGTTCCCTTGACCCACTTAGACAGGGATGGGGAAGGGAATCCACCCTCTGGCTCCATCCTGCCCCCCCTTCTCCTGGCCCAGAGAGAGGGATCCATGGACTCAGGTCGGAGCCCCGGCTTAGCTGTGTAATCCCCAGCGCTGTCTGGGCAATCTCTTTCCCTGCCCAGGAGTGGGGGCCTGCTGGCTGGGGGCCAGAACTGCTGGGCCCTGGGCCTGGTACTCTGAGACCTCAGCCAACATGCTGGTGCTTTGGTGCCTTTAATGTGACTACCACTGACATCTGCAATGATTGTCGCATGTGTGTTAGTTGCTCTGTGTGTTTGGGGCGGGGTGGCGGGGTGCACATCGGGGGACTCCAAAAAGGAAGAAAGGCCTCGATTTGATTCCATCTCTACCACTCGGCAGCCTCATGCCCACGGATGAGAGATGAAACCCCTGTGGGCCTCAATTTCTTCTCACATATAAGTTAACTCTATTCTAGGGTGCTGTGGGGAGTGTTTGAGAAATCAGAGCAAATGAGTAACTAGCAGGAGAGACAAGAAGGAACGGCAACGGGACCAGAGAATAGAGGAGTTGGAAAGAAGAGACCAAAAAGGGCACGCTTGTCACGGGACCGGGGCGACGTCTCACAGCCAGAGGTTGCCAGCGAACTGACAAAGACAAGAGCTAGGGGTGCCTGGTGGCTCAGTCCTTAAGTGTCTGTCTTTGACTCAGGTCATGATCCTAGGGTCCTGGGATTGAGCCCCACATTGAGCTCCCTGCTCCGTGGGAAGCCTGCTTCTCCCTCTCCCACTCCCCCTGCTTGTGTTCCCTCTCTCGCTGTGTCTCTCTCTGTCAAATAAATAAATAAAATCTTTAAAAAAAAAAAAAAAGGCGAGCTCATCAGACTTTTGAGACTTCCAGAGAAAGCAAAGGATGTGTGACCTCCTGGGGGGCAGGGGTGGGGCACACAGAATAGGGGAGGACAGTAAAGCTCCAAGAAGAGGGGGTCCTGGGCAGGGGCTGTGTGGGTGACCTGGTCTGGGCCTGATGACCTTGCCAGGGGAGAGGTGGAACCCTTAAATGCCAGGCCGGGGCCTGACTGTGAAGGCAGTGGGGGCCACTCCTAGACTTCCAGCAGGAGTGTGGAGTGCCAGACCCTACTGAGGGACTGAGGACAGCACTGGTTGGGAGAACTTAGCAGCCAGAGCAAAAGGATGTGCCACTCACTGACCATCTCCACCATCTCCACTCTCTGGGTCTCCCCCCAGCCTACACCTCCACCAGCTATCCCCTGCCGGCCTCTGGAGCTGTCCCTGCTCTCTGCCGCTCCTGGGCAGTACTTCCCTGGGGTGTCCAGAGCCGGGCTGGAGAGAGGTCAGTCTACAGGCTTGGACTAAGGCAGAATAATTACAACCCGGTCATGACGGTCGTCGGCCCTAACCAGCCTGATTTCTCCTTGGGCCGTACACTTGTGCATACAACAGGTGCACACTAAATGCAGAACCTCTAGAAGGTGGAAAACACCAGAACCCAGCAGAAGGCGATGTTTGTTAACCTGGGGTTTAAAACAGAACGGACATTTTTAAAAAAATAAAAGAAAAGAGTCTGGAGTGCGGAAGCGCAGGTGAACAGGCCGAGCAGAGGCGCTAGAGGTTAAGAGGTTAAGCGCCGACTTGCGGAGGGTGGAAGGCGGGCCCCGAGGCCATCGGGACTATACTTCCCAGCAGCCGCCGCGCCAGACAGGCCGCTCCTGGTCGCTCCGCCCACCTCTGAGGAAGCGGGGGCGGGGCGAGAGAGAGGCGCAGGGCAGCTTGGGCGCGTGACGTTTTTCCTGTGCGCCGCCTAGCGTCCCCGGCGCGCTGGTTCTTCGGGTTCGGGGCCGTGAAGGTGACAGCGGGAGGTGACTGAACTGTCTCCCGCGATGCTGGCGGCGCGGCGGCTGCTCAGCGGGTCGCTTCCCGCTCGGGTGTCTGTGCGTTTCAGCGGCGACACGGTGAGGCCCGGCCTGCCTCCGGCCGGGGTGTCCAAGGGCCGGGTCTCGCTGCAGTGCTTGTGCGCGCGCCGCCCCTTGGGTCTGTAGTGCCTTCTAGAGAATCCTGCACCTTTCCCCAGTTCCGCGGGAAGGTGGCCGCTCCGGCCTAGGTGTAGAGCGGAATGGGTCCCGCTGGAAGGCTGACTTCCCCAGCCCTCGGTTCCTTGGCTTCCCTGTTTCACAGCCGGGCGACATAGCGGAAAATTGTGCAGGTGGGGAAGCGTCCGTGTCTCGTTCCTTCTTGGTACAGCCTTGTACGGTGTAATTTTGCCCTGCCCCATTTTACAGGTGCAGAAAACAAGCTTTGGGGAGGGGAGTCTCCTGACGCCCTATCCAGCGCTCTGCTCCCTGTAATGACTTTTAAGGGGATGGCAGTCTGGAAGCCACGTACCCTTAGCTCTCGCCTGGGGTGCTCGCCACTGGGTCCGATGGAATCACAGACTCCACTTGTCATCAGTTTTATCCCGCGTAGGTCTCCCTCCATCACCTTGTATCCTAGCCCCAGTGAAGCGTTCCTTTTGCATCAGTAAACACATTTTGTCTCCAGGAGAGTTAGTAATGTAAGGCCCTGGTCTGATCCAAGTTTTGGCCCAGTGGGACAGCTAGGCAAGTGAATGGAAGTGTCCACTGAGCTCAGGGAGGTAGTGTGGTGCTGTGGTTCAGGTGCGGGCTTTGACCACGACAGACCTGAGTTCCTGTTCCATCGACTGCTTTTGGTTGTGTGTCCTTCCGTAAGTTCTGTTTGTACTTGGCCTCAGTTTCCCCCTCTATAAAGCAGAGGAAGTCATTCACGTCTCAGGGTTATGTGGATGAAATGGGGTTTTGGATGTCAGACGCTTAGCCTAATGCCTGCTAAGCAGCAGGTGCTTACTAGTGGTGGTAGTGGTGTGACACCACGAAGAGTGCTGAGGCTTAGGCCGCTAACCTCTCCTCAGCCCAGCCCCAACTAATCAGGGGAACCCAAGAATCTGTAACTTTTGGCCGGGCCCTTCCTGACCCCAGAACTGTGCCGGGACACCTGACCCTTTGTGTCTTCAGACAGCAGCAAAGAAAACCTCATTTGGCTCGCTGAAGGATGAAGACCGGATCTTCACCAACCTTTATGGTCGCCATGACTGGAGGTGAGATGGTGCCCTTAGCTCGGGGGGTGGTCCTGGAGCAGGGCCTTTCTTCAATGCCTTTCCCACTCTGTCCAGGCTGAAAGGTGCCCAGAGTCGAGGTGACTGGTACAAGACAAAGGAGATCTTGCTGAAGGGGCCTGACTGGATCCTGGGTGAGGTCAAGACATCCGGCTTGCGAGGCCGTGGAGGTGCTGGGTTCCCCACTGGCCTCAAGTGGAGCTTCATGAATAAGCCCTCAGATGGCAGGTGTGTGTAGGGAGGCAGAGATGGGGTTGCAGGAGAAACCTCGGGGGTGGCTGGGGCTTCCCTGGGCCTTGGGGCTGTTTCCTTGGGAACTAAGAGTGAGTGAATGGGAAAATGTCACCAGAGCTTAAGTAGATGGGACTCACTTCTATCCAGTCTTCCTCAGTGGTAGCAGAATCAACTCAAGATTTTGACTGAGGCAGACTTACTGGTCAATTCTGCCTTCTAATTTTATAGTTTTGTGCAGTCTCCTGATCTTTTTGAGCTCAGTTTTCTTTTTTGCCGGTGGATATTGTGCAGTGATTAGAAAGTTTTCCTACAGCTTTTGCCCCTCACATTGGCACATAGCAAGCAAATGGTAAATGTCAACTACTTAACCTCCTTTTAACCCTAGAGATATGGCAGAGGTTCAGGAAGGTTCTCTGTGACCAAGAGCAAGTTTTGGTCTCTCAGGAAGGCACAAAGGGACTTTTGCACTGAGCAGAACAACGATCTTACCTGTGGTCAGAGCCACGCAAAGGTGTTAATAGGCAGTGAGCTTGCTGTCGTTGATGGAGAGCAGACAGAGCACCTGGGGACATGTTGGGGGGACAGGGAGAGACTGGCTCTCAGGGGAGACCTCTTTGAGGCTTCCTTGGGTGGAGGGGGGTGGCGTGTCGTTGAAGGCCCAGCCCCAGTGGCCGTGTAGCCTCACCAATGTGCTGGCACCCACAGGCCCAAGTATCTGGTTGTGAATGCAGACGAGGGGGAGCCGGGCACCTGCAAGGACCGTGAGATCATGCGCCACGATCCCCACAAGCTGGTGGAAGGCTGCCTAGTTGGGGGCCGGGCCATGGGCGCCCGTGCTGCCTACATCTACATCCGAGGGGAATTCTACAATGAGGCTTCCAATCTGCAGGTGGGAAAGGGGAGGGGCCTCCACAAAGGGGAGGGTGCTGGGTGTGCATGGCCCCCAGAGCTGCCTCCGGGCGCTTTTTGTATATCCCGAGCCTCAGCTTGGGAGGCTTTTAGGGCTCTATGACTCCTGGGGCAGGGGCGGGTTCCGAGGCATTTTTTCTGCAAAAGGGCCAAGGGGTCATTTCAGCCATTCTGAGCTCGGCGGCCCCTGAGTGATGGGTCCAGAGCCAGAGTCTCACACCATTCTATTAGGCTCTTGCACAACAGTGACGAGGGAAAGGGGACAGCACCTGCGACAACGCCTGGCACATAGTAGCATTATTTTTAAGTGTTATTGCTACATATTTTAAAACCAACCTGGAGGGTCTTTTCCTCTGTTGCAGAAGTAGAACTTAACTCACTGTAAAGATAGGAAACTGTACACACACACAGATCTCCTGCGGATCCACTACCTGTAGGACACTGCTTATTAAAATTTTCATGATTTTCTCAGCCTTTCTTTTAAAAATACATGTAATTGGAGACATTGTTAAGTTGTCATTACAGAAGTAGCACACTTTGTAAAATCCCTACCCCTCTCCCAGAGCATCTTCTGCTCACGCCCAAGGGGAGCTTTCTCCTAGACTCTTACGAACACGGGCTTCCAGGGCCTGTGTCCCTCCCCACCACACAGTGTTCCCCGGGCTGGTGGGAGTGGGTCCCTCACGCTCCTGTCCCACAGGTGGCCATCCGAGAGGCCTACGAGGCTGGTCTGATCGGCAAGAACGCCTGCGGCTCTGGCTATGATTTTGATGTGTTTGTTGTGCGTGGAGCTGGGGCCTACATCTGTGGGGAGGAGACGGCGCTCATCGAGTCCATTGAGGGCAAGCAGGGCAAGCCCCGCCTGAAGCCGCCATTCCCTGCGGACGTGGGTAAGAGCCGGCCGGGTCCTGGGCCGTGTGCTGTGTCCTGTGGAATCCCATCTGGTTTCACGTCTCCGCTGGTCATTCTTAGGGCATTTCCGAGTTCTTCTGGGCTGGGGGCCAGAAACAGAGCAGGATGGTGACAACGCAGAGGCCCTGCCTGCAGTCCCTCATGCCCCCATGGCAGACACCCGGGTCCTCTCCAGCCCTCCAGGGACTAGGGGGAGGGAGGGTGAGGAGGCAGTGCAGTGCCTGCTGGAGTTCAGGGTGCCATCGGGGATGGGAATGACAAAGGGGTGAAGGGGAGCTGGGTCACAGAGCAGGATCCTAGGGCAGACCCCACTGCCGGGAACCTGATCCAACCTGTCGCCACCCTCTGGTAGCCACCAGTCCCTCATCCCATTCCTCCACAGGAGTGTTCGGCTGCCCCACAACCGTGGCCAACGTGGAGACCGTGGCTGTGTCCCCCACCATCTGCCGCCGCGGGGGTGCATGGTTTGCCAGCTTTGGTCGTGAGCGCAACTCAGGCACCAAACTGTTCAATATCTCTGGCCACGTCAACCATCCTTGTACCGTGGAGGAGGAGATGTCTGTACCGCTGAAAGAACTGATTGAAAAGCATGCTGGTGAGGCCTGGGGCCACCCAGGGCCGGAGCAGGGCGGGATGGCGGTGAAGAGAGCCAGGGTGGGAGGGCCTAGGGAGGCGGCGCCACATAGGGGCTGACAGAGGTCCAGGGCTCAGGACTAGGTAGGTGTGCTGGTCCCAGCCCTGACCATCCATCCTTTTGGGGACTGACTGCGGTCCCAGGAGGTGTCATAGGTGGCTGGGACAACCTCCTTGCTGTGATCCCCGGTGGCTCATCCACACCGCTGATCCCCAAGTCGGTGTGTGAGACGGTGCTGATGGACTTCGATGCGCTGGTGCAGGCGCAGACAGGCTTGGGCACAGCTGCTGTGATTGTCATGGACCGCTCGGTAAGGGCCACCGCTACTCCCCACCCAGTCAGTACCCCTCCCCGGGCTTCCTGAGAACTCCTGCCAGCTCTTGGATCCCAGTTCCTGTGACCTGAGATACAGTCACTGCGAGAGGGGAGAATTCCCCCCTGTCACAGAATGTTCTTTGTGGTCTCGGCAGTGCTGGATGTGCAGGGTTGGGGAGGAAGTGGCCAGAACGCTGCCTGCATTGGGGTGTTGCCGGGGGGCTGAGGCTTCAGCCCAGGGGCCTGCTCACTGTCTCTGGTCACCCCAGACAGATGTTGTGAAAGCCATCGCCCGCCTTATTGAGTTCTACAAGCACGAGAGCTGTGGCCAGTGCACCCCATGCCGTGAGGGTGAGCACCAGGGGCGGCCTGGGGGCTTTCTTTGTGGCTCATCCTAGGCCTGGCTTAGGCACACGGGCAAAGGTTGGATGGGCTGTGGACACTGAGCGGACAGAGGCTGCTTCCCCAGCCGGCCGTACCTTCCCTGGGCCCCACCTTCCCTGGGCCCCACCCTCCTCAGGGCCCCTCCCCACGCCCCCTCCCCACGCCCTGGCTGGGGATCGTCAGGCCCTCTTTCCCTGCTGTGGCTGCAGGCGTGGACTGGATGAACAAGGTGATGGCGCGCTTCGTGAAGGGGGACGCCCGGCCGGCCGAGATCGACTCCCTCTGGGAGATCAGCAAACAGATAGAGGGCCACACCATTTGTGCCCTGGGTGATGGAGCCGCCTGGCCTGTGCAGGTACTTGCTGCCCTGCTTGTGGGCGCTGGGGTGGGGCTGCTGAGGGCTCAGGGTGCTGGGATTTTCTGGGCTCTCCTTCACCGTGGCTCCTTCCCGCCTCCAGGGTCTGATTCGCCACTTCCGGCCCGAGCTTGAGGAGCGGATGCAGAGGTTTGCCCTGCAGCACCAGGCCAGGCAAGCTGCATCCTGAGCCCGCTGCCCTGCGCTGCCAGCCCCGCGGCCGGACAATAAAGCGCGTGCCGCACACTCTCCTGATGCAGCTGTTCTGTGGCCTTGGTCTTTGCTCTGTCCCGGTAGCCCGTTACTCATGGAGTCGATTTCCCAGGCAGAGTAAGAGGTTTCCTGTACCTGCTTGGACCCCACTTCGGGGTGGGGAGAGGTCGGCTCAAGGACACGTTATGAATCCACATCTTGGCTTCCTGTGGGTCAGTCTGTCCTCGGCCATCCTGAGTGCCCATCCCTCAGTGCGGATGGCAGGGGTGGGGGCAGGGGGCTCTCCCAGTGTGACGAGCGGAAAACAGTGGCCTGGGGTCCGGACCTGGGCCTGGCCCAGTGTGGGCTTCTGGAGGGTGGGAGCAAGGAGAGCGGGGCCCAGGCTGCCTTGTGAGGTGACAGGCAGGGAAGAGAACAGACTCTGGTCTGCAGGTTTATTCTTGCTTTGTGATTGGCAGTGGGATGAACTGGGAAGAGTGGGCAAGAAAACAAACAATTTGACGTGGGGCTCAGTACAGTGGGTGAGGCAGCTCTAGGTCCTCCCAGCATTACGGGTCAGTTTTAGGGAGGGTGGTGAGCAGGGCCAGGCCGGGTACCCCTTCTAGTCGCTGAGCTGGAGGGACGCGCCGTCCAGCGGGTGCCACAGCTCCAGTCGGTGGTCACTGCGGCCCAGGCATTCACACCAGTGCCACTGGCGTTCCCCGCCAGCCTGGCTACTCAGCTGTACCCCACCTGGGTTGGGGGACAGGGGTCAGGAGCCACATGGGAGCCCATTGGGCCCCTCACCCTGCTCCCCTGCATTCTCACCAATGAAGTCGTCAGCTGTGCCCAGGTCATAGTCCCATACAGACACCAGCAGTGTCTTCTGGGCCAACTCCTCCCTTGGGCCTGCATAGAAAAACTCCTGCAGGGAAGGGGGCAGAAAGGCAGGAAGGAGGGGCCTTGAGTCCTTTATAGGTTCAGAAACAGGCTTAGGCAATGAGCTGCTTAGGTTAGGGGGCGGGACTTGTGCTCTCTGAATGAGACAGAACGCTGACCTCCCCAACCCCATAGTAGCTGGGACTGCCCCCACCTGGCCCTGGCCTACCTCATTGAACTCGGGGTTCAGGGTCTTCTTCCGAACACTGGTCTTGTATTTAGATCTCTTCCCCACATTTGGATGCAGGAAACTGGTTGGGAGAGATGGGGTCAGTTTAGGTGTGGCCCCAGGGAGGGGTTCTGGGGAGCCCCCGCTGCCCACCTGCCTGTCCACCCGTCTGCACTCACAGGCGGACAAAGGGGTCCGAGTAGCCGTTGGCATCCATGGGGGCGAGGTGGACGCAGCGCAGCACACCCACCAGCAGGCCGCCCCGCCGAGAGCTGTAGCACAGGGACAGCAGGATACGTCCCCTCTCCTCCCCTGCTGCCTCCACCGCCTCCTGCAGGGGTGGGCTATGGTCACCCCGGAGCAACCAGAGCCCGCCCACCCGCCGGTGTGCACCCCCACCCGCCGGTGTGCACCCCCACGGGACAATGCAGGCTGGCAGCAAAGAAATCCGGAGCCAACAATTTAATGTTAGGATGCTGTTTCCCAAAACAGTCACTGGCCTGGCGCCCTGGAAGGGAACTTCCAGATACGCCGTACTCTCCAGGGCCTGCGAAGGGGAAGGGCTTGCTCAGGCCATGGTACTGGTCAGTCCAGTGCACCTTTGTCCCGGAGAGGAAGGGTGCTAGGAGCTTCCTAAATGGCCTCTCATTAAGCGTCCGTCACCACCCTTCCCTGTGTCACAGAAGCAGCTCAGAGAGGCTGTTCTCTACCCGATGACATAGAGGTCACTAAATTTACAAAACTCACCCCCTTCACTCCCCACCGCCCAGGGGACCAGGTTCTGAATGACCTTTGCCACCCTCAGTCCCTGGTGCTTGCAAAGGACTTGGGGAGGATGCCCAGGAAGAATGTGCTTCTCCCCTACTTCATACAGGATTCAGTTACGGAAAGCCCAGCCACCTCGCTCACATTCACTTCTCAGGAAAGGAGTGTGCCATAGGCACCCGCCTTGCGCAGTCGTGCTTCTGTGCGTGGGGCTGGGACAGGAAGTGCGCTTCTCAGGGGGCCTGCCCCACCTGGGTGGGACTTGCCCGCTTGGTCTCGGCTAATTGGCAGGTGCGGCAACTTGCGGCTCCACCAGGGGGCAGACAGCAGTGCCTGGCCCTCCCGTCCTAGAGGAGCTGGGGAGGGCCTGCCCGCAGCCTTGCAGGGGCCTCACCCCAGCTGAGCCGGGGGGCGGGGTTCTGGCCATGCCTTTGGTCTTTGGCACGGGGCCCCCTGCAGTCATCTCTGCCTCCTGACAAGGACCTGTCTAGGGCTACAAGCCCCAGAAATGGTCCCCACAATGCCCTAGGGGTTGACGTAGAAGCCTGGGAGTCCCACGTGCTGTTCATTCTCTCCTGGACCTTGACCTGCCTTCCCGACTTGGGAGGATCGTGGACATGGACAGATCCCACCAGTTTCAGCCTCTACTTCTACACGGCCTGTGTCTCTGCCCCCTGAGAGCTTTGCTTGTCGCAGTACCCAAGAGTTGCTCTGGGCTGCTCTAGCCAGAGAGTCACCCTTCCTGCCTACACCCTGGGGTCTGGCTGTTCCCTGGGACTATGAATGCAAGGGCCTGTGAAAGAGATGGCCTCAGTTGCCCCAAACCCACCTGGGCCTGGACACATCCCCTCGACCCACCTCAGGCCCTGCCTAATGCACTTCAGCCTGGGCCCCCAGGCCTGCCCCCCGCATCCCTGCTTGGTCCCATCGTCCTACCCACCTCCTCATACAGGGACATGCCACGGGCTGTGTCCAGGCTCTTGGGCCTCTTGGTCTGAAAGAGCAAAGAGCCTGGTCACCTTGGCCAGACACTGCTCTGGGCCCCCTCCTTGCTCCTCCTCCTTCCAGCTTCCCCACCACCAGGATCCTGGTCCCCACACTCCTACCTGTGCCGGCCTCACTCACCAGCTTCCGCTTCTCCAGACACACGTCGAAGCTCCTGGCTCGGTTCGGCACCAGCTTCCTCAGGGGCACCCGCAGTTCCCCCAGGGGAGGCGCCCGCCGCCGTCGCCGCAGCCGTGGGTCCTCACACACGCACAGCCTGGTGGCCGCCCGGGTCAGACCTGGCCAGGCAAGGCCTCCCCACCTCAGCACCCCCACCCTGGACTTGCCCCCTCATGGCCCAAGCCAGATCCTCACCGCAGAGTCTTTTGCCCAGCGTCCTGGCGGGTGAAGCCGTGATAGGTGAGTGTCTCCTCCCAGACAGGCCCCCTTGTGCCCCGAACCGTACGGGTCCGCAGCTGGCTGGCCTGGGGGCCAGGTAGGGTGGATCAGGGCCTCCTCAGGCCCCAGGGCCCCATTCTGGCCCACCTCCCTGGTAGACCCCCCATTGCACTCCCCAGCAACAGGGAGCTCCATGCCTGATGTCCAGGCATTGGCGGGGAGGGGCACCGCAGGACCAGGTGGGGGTTCCGGGCTGGGGTGCGGCCAAGGGGCATCAGTAGGAGCCCGGGTGTCACCCTCACCTTGCTGGCCCCTGGCAGCAGATTGGCTTTGACATAGGTGTCCACAGAGCCTGAGGCCGGTGGCTTGAGACCCTGAAAAGAGACGCTGAATGTGGGACAGGCCTGTGGCCCAGGCTCTTGGCCCACAGACCCCCGCCCCTATCCTCACCTTGGCACGGTGAGCCGTGCAGTGCAGGGCGCTGTTGTCCGCGTCAAAAAGAAGCGTGAACTCGAGGGTGCCCAGGGCAGCTAACGGCAGGTGGCAGGCAGGGTCAGCGCCTACCTCGACCCCCGCCCCGCCGCCCAAATGGCACCATGCCTCCTGGCCTCCCCCTCCCCAGTCAGATGCCTGGGACGCCCCAAACTCTGCCCTGGCCGGATTGGGCCAGGAGTGCCCCCCCTCCCCAGTCCCCTGTCCCCACTCACTGCTGTCATCTGAATCTCCCTCTGGCTCTGGGTCGGGCTGCAGTTGGGGTGCGGGGGCCACTGCAGGGTGTGGCTCTGGGGTGCGCAGGGTATGCTCAGCGAAGGGGTAGAAATGCGGGAAGTAGTCGGAAATGAGTCGGATGGGCCGGATGGGGCCGGGGCTCACGTCGATGGCCATGTGCTCCCGCATGCTCACCCGCCGTGGCCGCCCCCGGCTCGCCGCTGCAGTGCCTGCCATGGGGGCTTGGACATGGGGCCAGGGACTCAGAGAAGCCCCCACAGGCCAGGGGCGGGGGGAACTCGGCGGGCAAAGGAGCCAGGGTGAAGAGGCATCCCTGAGGGCGCTGACGGGGGTCTTGGGTGGCAGCCAGGACCTGAGGACAGAGTGCGGCGTCACAGTGCGCCGGGTTGGGGAGGAGCCCGAAGGAGGCCCCGGGGGGCTACTCACCGCTCGGTGAGCTGCTCCTCCTGCTTTGGTTCGCTGAGTATAAGCCAGACTGAGGTGACCCTTGAGAGCAAGACCCTGAGCAAGGGGCCTCCCAGACCCGGTGACAGCGCCGGCCACTGAGGGGGAAGGGGCGGGGCTCCGAACCCGGCTCCGGGGCTCCGGAGGCTGGCACCTTCTCTAGTGCAGGGGCTCAGCCGCCCGCCTCCCTCCCTGCCCACTTCACACACTGTCATGCCTATTTTTACCACCATCACGCGCCCTGCTCCCAGGTGAGGAGCCTGGAGGGCCAGAGATGACACAAGGGGTGCGAAGTGTGAGGGGCGACAGGAGGGGCCTGTGAAGGAAGGGGTGGGTGAGGCGGGAGGGACCCTGGGGGAGGGAGCACGTGGGGAGGTGTGTGGGAGCAGATAGCGGCGTGGGGGACACTTTGGGAGGTGCGGAGGGGGCACATGGGAGGTGAGGTGACGGGGCTGTGCAGCGGAGATGGGCGCCCGGGGAGGAGACTCGAGGAGGAGGGCGTCTGCCGTCTGGGCCTCTTGGCAGCTCAAGCTTTTTCAAACACAAATCACGTCACTTCAACATCTATCTGCCCCTCTCCCAGCCTGGAACGAGATCCTAACCCATCACTGAAGCCACCATGGTGGCCCCGGAGTGGTGAGGCCCCTCCCCACCCCCACATTGCTAATCTTATTTCCTCAAACACCTTAAACTTTGTGTATGTGCTCCTCCTTCTACCCCAGCTTCCCTCCTCTGCCCTTTGATCTAGCCTGCCCTTGCCCACCTTTGGTTTCAAGGTCACTCTGCAGGGGAACTTGGCTGATTTTTACCTGCTCAACCTTCCCTTCTCTCTTCCCATTGGTCCTTTGGGGACTGCCCCCTTCCCTGGGCTCAGTCTAGAAGGTTCATCCTCCTTCCCAGTTTTCTCCCCGCTGACCCTGCCAACCAATACATTCCAACTCCAGCAGGCCATGTGACAGGCTCAGGGAGGGCCAAGGAAGTACAACTCTGGGTTTAATACCAGAGAGAGAAGCTCTCGTTTCTGCTGATGGGATACTGGTGCTGTGCCATCCCAGAGCTGTTGCCCTCTCCTTACCTCTCACCCCTGCAGAGTAGAGATTCTCCAAGAGCGAGGCCAACATAGTGGAAAGCACAGTAAGGGAAAGAGAGCCCCTGAACTCCTGGATCCAGCCATGCCTGAAGCCAGTGTATCTCGAGTTTATCACCATTCCTCTTCTGCCAAAGTCAGCTAGTGGGTGGAGTTTCCTATCACCTGTCCAGGCTAATATTGCCCAGTCTACTGTGACAAGGTCAGACTGCTTACCACCTCTCTCTGTTCTATATAATTGATGTATAATTCCACTACTGTCTGTGCCTAATTAATGTACAATCACATGATTATCTGTGGGACCTACTCTGAGGTCCTCCCCAGACTGAGTCATCCCAGAGGGCAGGGCAGCATCTGGATGGTCTGAGGATAAGGCCCCAGCACAGAACCTGGTGCACGGTAGGAGCTGGTCATGTTGGAACTTTGCAGTAACAAGCAGGGCTCCTCTTTGGATTCCTGTCGCCTGGCACGGGGTCAGCTAAACACAGAGGCAGGAGCAGGAACTACAATGTAGTGGCTGAGTATGGGCTCTGGAGTCAGCAAGGGCTTGGCTCAAGTCCTAGCTTGGGGTGAACTTGGGCGAGGTGTCTCTTCTCCCTGAGCCCTGGTCTCACCAACCAGGGCCAGCGTTGGCCCCACCTCAGGGCTGTGGTGACAGCCAAGTACCAGTACACAGTAAGCACCCACTGTTCATTAGGTAACAGCATGATGGGACAGAGGCACCCCAGCCAGGAGGCCAGTTGTCCCATGGGGTCTGCCCAAGGTCAAGGCCCCAGTGCAGAAGATGCGGCTGCCACAGAATTGGTAAAAGCTCTTTATTCAGTCTGGGAATGGAGCTGGCCCGACAGACTGAAGGAGGAGGCTGCCCGGGGCTGGGCCTTCAGGCTATGGGCCCCTCCGAGCTGGCCAGGCGGGGCTGGTAGGCACCAGGGGCCAGCAGCTGCAGGGTGAACTCAGTGATGACGGCCGTGAGCCCCCAGACACGGTGGGGCCCGTGCAGGAAGACAGGCAGTGTGTAGCTGAAATGGCCACGCCGGCAGAAGTGGGTATACCCTTGGTTCTGTGCCTGCAGCAGGTGGGCCAGGGGCAGGGCAAATACCTCATCCACCTGTGGGAAAGAGGCGGTCAGAGGGCGGATGGAGGACTGCTGCGGACAGAGCCTCCCCAGTTGGCCGGCCCCCACCATCGCCCCCACTCACCTCTTCCGGGTTTGGCCTGAGGCTCTGGGGATCCAGTGGGCCCACGCCGGCAAGCACTGGCACCACGCTGGCCTTTTGCTGGGGCAGGAGGGTGACAGGCAGTCAGGGGAGGCATGGTCTTGGGGAGGGGAGCCTGAGAGGGACACCACCCCCTTGCCATCCAGAGCCCTTCAGCACTGGAGGCCCCGTCCTTGAGCCCACCAGCCTGGGTGACTAACCGAGGGCCCTGAAACTCGCCAGAGCCATGCAGCCCTCTGGGCCTTTGCAGACTGTTCCCACCACTTAGAATAACGTTTCCTGACTTTTACTCCCCTAAAATCTCCCACTCATCATCCAATTCCTGTCTACCCTGTGAAGCCTTCCCCAACCCTCTTCCGCCAAGCTGGGCAGAGCTGGCTTACCCTGGGGCCACCTCCAGCCCCAGACCTGAGCCTCAGGATCCCCCATGAAAAGGAGTGAAGATACCCCAGCCCCTCTCTGTTGGGTGGTGTGGGGATGGAACGTGACCACCAGGCAGATGTATGGGGCTCCACCATGCTGTCAGCCTGCCAGAGACCACGGCCACCCTCCTTGTCCCTGATGGTGGCCTTACCCTGTTGTGCACAGGCCGCAGGATGCCCCACACATGCTCCTCAGGCACAGAAAGGCCCAGCTCCTCATGGGTCTCCCTTAGGGCTGTGTGCACCACATCCTGGTCAGTGGGGTCACATTTGCCACCTGGGAAACTGACAAGCACAGGGAGCCTGGTCCTTGGTCTGCTGGGACCATGGTGGGTGGGGGTGACAGCTGTGGCAGAGGGCAAGTCACCCACCTAAGCATCTTCAGTCTCTGCCTCTAGTTTGTAGTGAGGCCTCAGGCAAGCCACATGAGCTCTCCAGGCTCAGTCTACCCTCCTGAACGACAGAGGTAAGGGAAAGGCCCTGGAGCTCATGTTTTGCCTAGGGTGGCCCCAGTGGCGCTACGACCCCCGGGGACGGGGTCGCGGACGGGACCAGGGCCGGAAACCCGGCAGCCCCCTCCGGCCGGCTTCTTCGGCTCCAGGACCCGAATCTCCCTTGAGTTTCCGGCAGGGGGCGGGTCCTGCCTTTTTGGAGAGGCGGACACAGCTCCAAGAGGTGTCCCCAGCCCGAGACGGTGCGGGACGCGCTTCGAGGGGTCCGGCGTGGCGACCAGATAGGAGCACCCGCGGCGTCAGGCTCGGGTCGGAGGGCCGCGGGGCCTCGGCTCTCCCCAGACCCGTTCCCCAGAGGCGGAAACCCAGGCTCGGAGAGGCGAAGCGCCTTGCTCAGGTGCCTCCGGTCCTCCCAGAAGGGACAGGAGTTCCCAGCCGGTGTACCTGACGTCACCCTTGTGGCTCCCGGACAGGCGGCTGGACCGCAGCGTGTAGAGCAGCGCCGGGACCCCGCGCACCGAGCACAGCGGCACCAGCACCGCGGCCGCCGCGGGGCGAGCGCGGAGCCGGGCCGTGGCCCCCGCCAGCAGCCGCCGGCAGCGCCGCTCGCCCTCCGCCGACAGGCAGTCGGGCTGCATGTCCCGCCGGCCCAGCCGGGACTAGGAGGGCGCCGGGCCTTGGGAGGGAAGGGGAAGGACAGCACTCGTCCTCCGCCTCCCGGGGGAAGCTGGCCCGGGGCCGTGGGAACAGTCCCGGAGCCGCTCCGGCCGCGCCCTTGGGGGCGGGGCCTACGCGGAGGCGGGGCCTCGGCGGAACGGGGCGGGGCCTGATAGGGGCCCCCTCGTTGGAGGGCGGGGCCGGAAGGGGCGAGTCCCGAGGATACGGCTTCCGGCAGAGGGGCGGGCCCGGGTCGGGGGCGGAGCTGGCGGCGGTGCGGGGGGAAGTGTCTCAGAGCCGGTGGGGCGTCTCGCGCGCGTCCGGCTTCCGGACCCGGCCGTTCTCCCGGCGGGCTTCGGGAGTCGGGGTGTCAGGCTTCGAGGCTTTGCCGGGCCCCGCGTCCGTCCCGTGCCCGTCCCTTTCCTAAGGACCTAACGCGAAGTGTTCCAGGATGTTGGGAATCAGCGTTTCGGGGGTCCACGGGGCGCTCTTCCTGGAGGCCGGGGATGTCAGGGGCTGCGGCGGGAGCGCCCAGCCGGGTTCCCCTCGGGGCTCCTCTCCAGCTTCCTTCCGCGCCTTCCAGCTCCAGGCCTTTGCCCCGCTTTTCCCGTCGCTGGGAGCTTGTCTCCCCTCCTCCCCGCCCCTTTCCCTCGCAATTGCTACCCCTTTAGGTGTTGGCTGAAATGTCACCTTTCTGTGAAGCTGTCCTGCCTCAAGTCTTGCCTGGATTCTCAAGCCCCTCTCCCTCCCCCGCCCCCATCTTGGCCTGGCCCGTGTGGTCTGTCATGTTTCTGCATCCCTCCAGTCGCCCGCTTCTCAGGACCAGACCACCCCAGTCTTGGGCACAGCCCCGGTACGTGGAATGGCCCGTGTCACCGTGCCTTGCATTGATTTTGAGCAGGTGCCTCTTTGAGCTGCGGTTTCAGTCCTCACCTCGACACACAAGTTAGGGACCAGAAAGTGCAGCCTCAGCCAGAGCCCTGGTGTCAGTTGGTATCAGCACCTTGGCCATCACTGTGCTCCCAGAGATACCACCCACACTGGGCAGAGCTTTGGGGTGCCTGCAGCCCATTATCTGGGGTCCGGGTGTTCCTGAGTCCCTCCACCCCGAGCCCCGAGGACAGGAGTGCTCTGACTACTCGTGCCAAATAGTTTAATGTTGGGGGAAAGGGAGGGGTGAAGCAGGACTTGGCCAAGTCACCCCTCAAGGCAGAAGGGGACAGGTTGAGGGGAGGAGGCGGCTGGTTCCAAGCCTGGCACCTTCTCAGCCTTCCTGCGGTTCTGGGCAGGTCGCCTTCCTCTCTGGGCTTCCACCTGCCCTGCTCTCCTTGGAAGGGGACAGGTCCCCTGTAGAGGCAAGGCTGGAGGGGGTAACATTCGGGGCAAGACGAGTCCATCCACAGGGCCCTCGTCATCACTGAGGGTCCTGGACCGGCCCCAAGCACATGGCAGTGGGGGACAGGAGCCCCAACCTAGCTGGGAGGGGCAGGCCTTCCTGATCTCTGCCGGCCTGAATACTCGGGAGCGGATATGGTGTGGGCCGGGCCCTTGGGATTCTGAGGGGACTTGAGGCTCCAGGGTACAGGCCCTGGTAGTTGAGGGGCTGGTAGGTGCCTGGGGCCAGCAGAGTATCAGTGGGGGACAGCAGCTGATGGTGCACCTGGGCAGATGTCCTGGAGTTGGAGGCTGGAGCTTTGTTGGGGTCTGAGGGAGGATGTGGTCTGAGTGGACCCCAGACCTCCCCTTACATATCAGCCTCCCTTGTTCCTTCCCTGCTCCCATCCCACTCCTCCCCTTCTCAGCCTTTGCTCTTCCCTCTCCCTTCCCTCTTCCCTGTTCCCCACCCTCTCTAATTATCCCAATCCTTCCCAGTTCTTCAAGGCTCCTGCTCAGGAGCCACCTCCTCCAGGAAGCCCACCTGAACCTCCCACCCCTGCTCTTAGCACCTTGTCCCTGTCCTGTTCTCTCTGCCGTTGGTCCTAACTTGTTCGGGAAATCTCTGCCTCCCGCTCTTTCTCGACACAGGTGCCCAGCGGGCTTGCTGAACCTGCCAGAGCCCCTTGTCGGAGGCCCTGTGGCCCCGTCACCTCACTTCCTGCCCACCATGCAGGCTCTGGTCCTCCTGGGGGCGAACCTTTTTCCTGCTCTGCGGGGCCCTTCAGCAGGCAGGGGCCGAGGCTGCTGTGACTCCGGGCCGGGATGCTGAGCAGGGCTCGTGGAGATACGGTCCTGAAGATGCAACAAGCAGGAATGGAGGCAGGAAGTCAAGGGGAGAGCCCAGGCCGAGGCTTGTGATCAATAAGACAGCAGGACCCCAGGATGAGTCAGTGGGCACGACCCTCAGAGAAGGTCTGAGGAGAGGCCTTAGGAGAGGCCTGGGGATGAGGATGGGGGTGAGGGGCTGGGTCAGGGCGGGCGGGTGGAGCTGCCGGGGCCCAGACGGTACCAGGAGTCCGAGTCGGTCGCCCTAAAGCCCTTGGCAAAAGGGTTGCTGGCAATTTTCAGCTGGGTGATCTGCAGAGGAGAAAGTGTGGTTATGGGCCAGCCCTGAGTCAGGGAAAGGCTGCGGGGCCCCACATTCAGCCACCCCATCTACCCTGGATGCCCCAATCACGAGGCCCTGGGACCTGGGCCCCTCAGCCCGGAAGCCATAGAGCCAGTGGGCATGACAGCAGGGGAATGACTGAGGGCAGAGGTCCGCTGAGGCCTAGAGACGGAGAGAGGGGCGGGGCCCTGTGAGCACGTGGGAGCTCCGAGCCTTGAGCCTCGGTCTCCCTCCCTGCGAAATGGGCTGGCGGCTGCCTTGTGAGCTGTGGCCCAACCCACCCGGTGGTTCTGATAGGCGGTCACGGCCGTGAACTGGGTCTCCGCGAAGATGAAGGACTTGAAGTTCTCCTGCGCGTGGCGCTCACTGTCCTCGCGCGGGTCCACGAAGACCACGTGGAATCGGGGCTGGTAGCGGTGCATGGAGTTGAGAATGATCTGGAGGGGGGGTGCGGAAGACGGTGTGCAGGGGAGAAGCCGCAAACCCTCCCTGAGGCTAAAGCCTCTCCGGGGCGTGAAGACTGCCTTTCTTATAACGGGGGCACAGAGTCTGGTCTCCAGAGCCTACAGCTCTATGGCAAAGGCCCCTCTGTGTCAGCATTTTTGCCACGTTGCCTTCTGTCACAACCACATCCCGCTGTCAGCTTTCAGAAGTATCCAGAACTGACCACCTCTCCCAAGCCACCGTCTTCACTCCACCTGGCCACCATCATGTCTGCCCAGATTTCCTCTGCCACCTCCTGGCCCGTCTCCCTGCCTCCACCCAGCTTCTCTGTCCATTCCGTGCACAGCAACCCCAGTGAGCTGCCCCATGTCACCCCCGTTCAAAACCCTCCCGTGCAGAGCAAAGGTCAGAACCCTCTCCACAGCCAGCGGGCTCCACAGATCAGCCCTGGCAGCCTCGGGGTCCCTCTCCCATCTCCACTCACCCCACTTCAGACACATGGGAGCCTCCTTGCACTCCCCTCCCACCCATTGACTGGCCCAACATTCTGCAGCCACAGGGCCTTTGCACTTGCTGTTCGTCCCCCGCAACAGCTTCCACTTCTGTGTGCACAGGCTGCCTTCCCCATTTCCTTTAGATCTCTCTTCAAATATTGCCTCAGCAGCTTCTAGAACCCCCCTGAATGGACAATTCACCTCTGTCTCAGCCCCCCTCCCTGGTTCCTTTTTCTCCTGGCATTCATCGCCATCTGAGACACTGCACACAGGGCCTTCTGGATTCTTTGCTTACCATCTGTCCCCTACCCCGGAAGGTGAGCCCCCAGGGAGGCAGGGATCTTTGTCTGTTTGACAAAGTGGCAACAGTGCTGGGTCCCTGCACCTACCAGGGGCCTGGCCTGTGGTGGGAATTCCAGAAACACTGTCTACAAGGAGGACGGTGTTTGCTGGAACATTCCCACACCTCCTGCCCACTCACCCGCCTTCTTGGACAGTCCCCTCTGCTGTCCAGCCCCTGGCCAGGTGAACTTGGCCCCCAGCATTGGCCATCAGTAGTGGGTGGGGGTGCTGGGCACCAAGGCCACTGGGCATGGATGGCACGGCTAGCTCTGGTCCCAGACTTCATTACGATCAGACCCCAGCATCCCCCAGCCCTGGCCTGACCCCTCCCCACTGCCTGGGGCCTCACGTGGCCATTGTCATCCAGCAGGTTGTTGGTCAGCTTGAGCTTGTCGAAGGACACAATCTGGCGCATCCACTGCGCGCCCTTGGCCGGCGAGTCCGGGTGGAAGTGCACACGACCGGGTGTGACCGGGTCCGCTTTGCCTGCCACCAGCCAGGCTGAGCTGTGAAAGGCGTACCTGGGGAGCAGAGCAGGTGGCAGGGGTGCCCCATCTGGACCCCCACCTGGAGCCAGGGCCGGCGGGGCATAGGGGCCATCCCTCAACATTACTGCACATGCACCAGCCCCATCTCACACGTGAGGAACGTGAGGCCTCGAGTCAGGCCTTGAGTTCCCTGCGGTTGCCCTGGGCTAGCCCACTCTGCCTGCCCGGGCTAGCCCGCTGTCCCACTTGAGACTCTCGGCTGCCCTGAGCTGGGCTCCCCTGCTGCCATCAGGCTTCCATTGTGGCCCCAGAATGGGCCTCCTTGACGCTGCTCCGACAGGCCCCTGGCTCACCCCAGAGTGTGGGGAGGGGTCTGCTTCCTGGCTCAGCCCTTGCTATCTGAGCTCCCCCCCTGGGCAGCCCCCAGACCTGTATCTTTTGTCATCCAGAGGCACGAAGTCCATGAGCAGGGCATAGTCGGCCAACGTGTCCATGCCCAGGATCTTCACCTGGAAGGTGGGAAACATCCGCCTGCAGGGGAGAGGTGCTCAGGAGCCCAAACGTGGCGCCAGCATGACCCCTGTCCCCACCACACACACACGCACACGTCCGCTGCTCGCACCTGCCTGCCTTGGTGACAATCATCTCTGTGCCCAGCTGGTTGAATTCCTCCCACAGAGCCTTCATCTCCAGCTGAACTGTGACGCTGGACACACGTGGGTTCTTGGGGCCCTGCTTGCTGGGCTCGGCCACGACTTGGGTCCCTGTGGAGCCGGTGGAAGGGCCCGACGGGAATGGGGAGTCCAGCCGGGGCTCCCAGCCGGAGCTGGTCGTGGGCAGGGTGTAGGGCTCTGAGGACGCAGGTAACCCGAGGCCAGCAGAAAGGAAGGCTGGGGAGAGAGGATGAGAGTGTGGGCCCCTGTTTGCCTCACCTCCTTGCCACCAAGCCAGCTCTCATCCTTCAGGCTGCACGTCGGTGCCTCTTCCTCCAGGAAGCCCTCCCTGACTGCCAGACCTGTGTTCCCCTAGTACCCCTGACTGAGCATCCCTTCATAAGGTAAATGCACTCTTAAAGCTCCTGGAGGCCAGAGACAGAGCCTGTCTGGTTCCCCATGGAATCTTTGAGCCATCAAGTGGCCTCTTGGCTATGAGCAAATTGTGTCACGCCCCCACCCCCGACCCTCAGTTTCCATATCTGTCGCAAGGGGTTCTTAATATCTGCCTCAAAGGGTCTATGGATTACAGAGCCTGGCACACACCAGACCCTTCAACCAGGCCTCCTCACTTTTTCCTAAAAGTTCCAGTTTTTGATGTACAATCCTGGCACAAGCCTTGGCCAAAAGTTTTGTCGTCTTCTATTCTTTAAAAAAAAAAAAAAAAAAATCCCAACTACAGTGAGATACGACTTTACAGCCACGCGGAGGGCTATTCCCAAACACAAAACAAAAGCCAAGAAGAAAGCAAAAACAAGCTGCTGGGATCGGAGACGATGTGAGAAGTGGGAGTCCGGGTGCGTGGCCAGCGGGATGGGAAACGACGCGGCTGCCGGAGAGCGGAACGACCACACGATCCAGCAACTCCACTTCTAGGCATTTGCCGAGATGTGGGGAATTGCACAAAAGGAACTGGGGGGGTGGGGACCTGACAGCTTCGTGCACATCTGTGTTCACAGCAGCGTTGCCCCCAATAGCCTGAAGGAGAGAGCACCCCGAATGGCCACTGACGGGCGAGTGAGCGAGCAAACTGTGGTCTGGCCAGAAGATGGACCATTATTCCCCCTTAAAGAGGAAGGACATCCTGCCGTGTGCTGTGACACGGAGGGACCTTGAGGACGTTATGCTAAGTGAAACAAGCCAGACACAAAAGGACAAATCCTGTGTGATTCCATGAATCGTCTGATTCACAGGGAGGAGAAGGGTGGTTGGTGGGGGGGGGGGGGGCAGAGGGAGTGGGAGGGGGAGTGAGCATTTAATGCGGACGGAGTTTCAGTTGTGCGAGATGCCAGACTTCCAGAGACGGATGGTGGGGATGCAAACACAGCGGTGTGGGTGTCCCTCGTGCCCCTGAGCTATGCACTTAAAAATGGCTAAAATGGAAATTTTTATGTTATATATATTTTACCACAATTTAAAAATTAAAACCAGGGAGGAAAAAAAAAATCCTGGAACACAGACTCTTAGTTTCTAACCTCCCCTTGAGGGACCAAGAGCCTGGTAAAACTGAGATTCCCCCAGGGGCAGAGGTGGATTTTGGTGTCGAATGGATGGACAGACAGACAGATGGGTGGAGGGAGATTCCGGGGCGGGGGCGGTATACGTGTGATGAGCCAGCAGGTGGTCGGAGCTGGCTTACAACAGGTACCTCATCTCGGTGTGGGGCCCAGGGTCTGTGGCCCCATATTTAGCAGCCCTGAGGGGTCGCATAGGAAAAGTGGCCCCTCATGAAAGCCCCTGGGAGTTCTGCAGCCTGGGAGTTGGGGGGGGCTCTCTCTAAGAGGGAGGGGGCACATCAGCTCTGCATCCCCCAGAGGGGCGGGACGGCTACACGGGCTGATGTCCCCCAGCACTGGGACCGGGCCGTCAGATGGACAATGGTGCATTGCTCAGAGCCCCTGCGTCCATCATCCAGGTAACCAGTACGCCCAGGATCCATGGTGCTGGGTCCCCGAGGGAGAGGCTCAGGGCTTCCCTGGGCCTGGGAACTTTGCGGGCTGGTTGCTGGCTCCCAAGTCTTCGATGAGCCCATCCCCTGCCCACCTCGGTCAGCAGGCCACCGCCGAGGACTCTCAGGAACTCAGGAGGGGCCTGTTTTCTGCCTGCTTCCTCTAGAAGTAGGCATCCCTTGGGATCAGGATTTGACAGTTTCCCACAAGCACGGAGTCCGGTCTGGAGGGGAAGTTAAAGCCTTCTTGCCCAGTTCCTCCCCACGCCCCAACGTTGATACTCAATGAGTGAGGCCCAGAGAGGAGAGCGGACAGGTCCAAGGTCACCCAAGCCCGAAAAGGCTTTCCGTTCCCAGAAATGACTCATTACCCCTGCCCAGCAACACCCCCATATTTATACCTACAAATAGGAGCCCATCAGCCCTGCCCCGGTGGGATCTGAGGCCTCAGCGTGAAGTGCGCCCACCCCACCCTCTGGCCCAGGACCTGGGTCCAGCAGGGGTTTCCTTGGTCCCCACACCCAGTCCCTGCCCTGCCCCATTCACCCCAGAGCTTGAGCCCAGCCATGGAGCCTTCTCGGCTGCCTACACCGTACCTGCCATGAGGACGGCCTGGACGTTGGCTCCTGGAGGAGCCCTGTTCAGTGGGGGGCCGGCTGCAGCTGCCACCCGAGGGCCCCCTGCCTGCTGGGAGGGCGGTCAGCCTCTCGGGGTCTCCTGGCCCACTCAGCGGCACGGCTCCGGCTCCGGCTCCGTTCTGCAGGACTGCCCTTCCCTCCGAGCAATCACTCACGTCTTACTTCTCCACCGGCGCCAGGCACCTGGTCTCTGCAGGTGGGACCCTGGTTCTGGGGGGAGGCAGGACCCCTTCTCCAAGCCACGCTCAGACTGGACTGCACAAGGCTGCTGGCTGGGCTTGTCCAGCTCCGGGTGTGGCGCTGTGTGGGAGGAGGGCAGGTGGGAAGGCTCTGACGTTGCAAAGCCTCCTCTGCCCCTCCCGGTCCCCTCTCCCAGCTCCCTCCCTTCCCCAGCTAGGAGACCCCCAGCCGTTCCTGATCAATGGACCCAGATGCCAGGTGGGGGCCCCATCTTGAGGACCTGTTGGGTGGTCCGCAGGGGCCCAGGCCCAGTGACTGGAGGGGCTCAGAGCCCACAGGACCTGGGGGAGGCCGGGGAGGCTGCAGGAGCCACAGGAATATGAGGGCTGGATGGCAGAAGTGTTGCCCTCTCGCCGGGACCCCGACCCCTGACCTGGGGCTGCTGGTGCGGCGTGGTCTGGGCAACTGGGGCAGGAGACACAAGGGGTCAGCATCAGCCAGTGGCAGCAGAGCCCCTGGCCTGGGTGGCAGGAAGCTGGGTCTTGCTGATGAGCTGTGCAATGCTGGTGGCACGGGTCCCCGTGCCTCAGTTTCCCCAACTGTAGTAAGCACGGAATCTCGTCTCCGGGATAGACAGCAGTAAGCCGTTCCTGTCCTGATTGACGGGGCCTCCGGCATCCCCACAGGGCGGGAGCTTGGCCCGGGTCAGAGGTCACGGCTCTGTCTTGTTCTCTCCAGCCTGGCTAGGCACCCTCTCCAGGCTGCCCCTGCCTGTCTTGGCCGGCCATTCAGGGACGCATAGATCACCAGTCAGGAAGGCACAGCGGGGGTGGGGGGCACCCCAAAACTGGTTGCTGTCAATGGAGAGTGTGGTTTGGCCATTTCGTCTCTACCGCATGGCCCAGGGAGGATTATTGGGTTGGACCCCAAGCTAGCCTGCCCTGGGAGGGAGTATTCGAGCCCCCAGGCTAGCGCTAGGTGACAGCACCTCAGGCTGTGCTGGGCATACTGGACTGGGGTCCCGAAGGCAGGTGAGACCACCCTTCCCCATCACACCACCTCTTCTGGGGACGTGGGGTACACAGAAGCCCATACCTGAGAGACGCCGTGGAGGGACCGAGGGCTGGAGGGGCCACTTCTCTTCAAGGGGGACACCCCGGCTCCTCCCAGAGCCCCATGCCGGGGGGCCACCTCTCCTTCCTTCAGCTTAGGGATGCCACCTGCTATGGTCTCCTATCCCCCTGGTCCCTGCCGGCCAAGCTGGGAGAGGCGGGAGGACCCCTGGCACAGACCCATGCCAGGCTTTGCACTTTGCTGTGGGACAAGATAGGGGGCTTCTCTGTGTTTCTGAGGGTCCCAACAGCTCTCAGGGGCCACCCAGTGGGGTGTGGCCAGTAGGGCCGCACTGTCCCGGGATCCATGGTGGGCCTGGGAGATTTCCACCGGTCCTGGTGGCTCCCCCTCTGCCTGGAGTCCCAGGAGCGGGCCAGCCCGGGCTCCTGCTGGCTACCGATGTGTGTGTGTGTTTGCCCTCAGCTTCGGTCTGTGTGATGGGAAACACCCCCCCACATTTCTCTGTGCACACTGACACGCCAACCCACACGCACACAGATGAACTCAAGGCCCAACGCCCCATAACCGCTCTCGAGCACACGTGCACACGCTCCCGCGTGCGTGCACGCACGTCTCTCTGACACGCGCGCCGTGCACACAGGCGTGCACGCTCCGCATAACCGCCTCCCCGGCTGGCCTGCCCTTCCTGCCCGAGGCGCCTGCTGGCCTCCCTGCCCCTCTCATCCATCTTGCCTGCCAGCCCGTCCCTCGTGCCCCCATATCCCTCACACCTTCTCATCTCGCTGCTCGATAGCAGGAGGCCGCGTGGCAGCTGTGGCCGCGGGCAGATGGATGGGCCAGGCGGGGGACGCTGTGGGGCCGGGGAGTGACGCCGCCCATGGCCGGAGCGCCGGAGCGCCCTGTCGGTCTCGGGTGGGCGTGGAAGCCGTCAGGCTGTATCCAGTTGGGCCTGCACGGATGCCCCAGAGTGCTCGGCTCAGGACCGAGGGGACCCCAGCAGCAGACCCGGTGCCCCCTCCCTCCTGGGGTGCTGAGGACTTCCATCCAGCCTCCCTGGTAGGATTGACCCTACCCCGAGTCAAGTTGCCTCTTCCCTGTCCCTGCGCCCGGGCAGGCTGTCCTGGGCGGGGAAAGTCTTGTTGGACTCCACCCCCTCCCCAGACCAACTCCTCCTGAACCCCCACGGGCACTGGGCTCATTACACATTGGAGATGCATATTAGGGCTCTGTGCCCAGCCACATATAGAGCCCCTGGAAGGATGCCCTAGGGACTTTGGTCTTGGAAACACATGTGTGTGCAGTCACACACACACATACGACACCTGGGAGGGCACATGTGGTCGCCTACACACGTGTGCACATACACGGGCACGAGCTTCTGCTCTCTCAGACTGACTCCCTGGCCCACGGAGTACAGGCAGGTTGGGGGGGACCCATCTGTTGTCTCCAGGACAGTTTTTCTCCAAGTGGGAGAATCAGTCCTCCCGGGCACTGATAAGCCATCGTGGGTACAGAGACAGCCACCACTGGCCCCGGGACACACAGCGTGTCTAAGACCATGCTGGGCCAGACCTGCCCCAGATCGTGAGGTCACAGAGGAACCATGCAGGATAGAGGACATGAACCATTAATCCATGGACATCTTCCATTTTATAGATGGGAAACTGAGGCACGGAGGTATGCGGTATGGCAATAAACAGGGTATACAGCAGAAGGCAAAGGCGGGCCCTGGTCTCAGGACTGTGGCTCAGGACCCACTGTTCAGATGGGAAGACTGAGGCTGGGCAGATCTGGCGTGGGTTAGGGACCTGGGGTGGGGTGGCAGGGCAGGGACAGAGAATGTGAGCTTGGCAGTCTGGAGGGAGGCAATGCCCTTCTCATAGTACGCGGCCTCCTGATGAACACGGGGTACATAGCGGACCCCCGTCATAGAGCACAACCTCATCACTGAACGTCTCGAAGATGGCCATACTGAGCTGCAGTGGCTGGAAGTCTCGGTCGTGGGAGGGGAGCTGAGGGCCAAGGTTGCTGGGGCCAACCTCTGCCCTGGCTCCTATGTTTAGAAATGGAGACACAAGTCACCTTAGAAAGACAGTTGTCATTGTGGAAGTGCAGCCTAGTGGTTAAGGGCATCAATAGTAAAGCCTGGGTTCAAATCCTTGCAAGCTGTGTGACCTCGAGCAAGTCACTTAACCTCTCTGGTCCTAAGCTTCCGTGACTGTAAAATAGGAACTATAATATCTTCTCCTATCATCCTGAGGTTTAAATTAAACAGTTAATAGTCCTTAAAACAGTGTCTGACACACAGTAAATATAATATAAAAGTTTATCAAATTTTTTAATTGTGGGAGAAATCAGGGGCCCCTGGGCAGGGCAGTCTGTTGAGTGGCCAACTCTTGGTTTTCTGCTCAGGTCACGATCGAAGGGTTGGGAAATTGAGCCCCACTTGGGGCTCCTCATTCAGCATGGGATCTGCTTGAGTTTCTCTCTCTCTCCTGCTCCCTCTGCCCCTCCCACTCATGCCGTCTCTCGCTCTTTCTCTCAAATAAACAAATAAATAATAAAAATAAAGAAAAAATTGTGGAGGAAATCACAAGCTGTAAGAAGAGAAAAAAAAAAAATCCAGCCAAGTTCTTTGGTTACTTTGGTTCTTTAAACAATTTTTGAAATGTCAAAGTCTTTCCAATGTATCTTTGCCTTTTGTTGGGTCACTCCCAGGTTGGGCCATTCCCATGGGGAGGGAGCCCACTTGGGGGTGGGAAGCCGGACCCCGCCTGGCTTTCCCCTCCGCAGGGATGGACAGGGCTGATGGAGGAAGGAGGTCGTTTGGTCATCTCTCTTACTGAGGGCGTCCCCACCCGAGTTCCATCGGCAGGAGAGGACCCCGTGCGCCACAAGGACTCATCTTGGAAGGAGGGGGCTGTGGCAGCTCCCTGGGCTCAGGGACAGATCTCTGCGATGGGCGGGGGAGGGCTGAGCCGCCAGAGTGTTTGGCCCCCTCTGAGGCCTCTCCCACCTCTGAAGGTCGGTTGGGAGTCATGGGGATCCGTCACTAAGGAGGCTGGGGTTGGGCACCCGGCGTGGGCAGCCCTGCGGCATGGACACTGCAGGACACAAGGGCCACGGAGGACGTGCACCTTGTTCGACAGCGACACCACGTGGCACCAGGCAGAGCGGCAGCGGGTGGGCTGCCCATCCTTCTAGATCTCCCTGCCTGATTAGAAGTAGGATTCCTGCAACATGCGGGAAGGGGAGGCCTGCAGACGGCCTCGCTGGATTCCCTAAGGTGCAGAGGGATGCTCTAGGCATTAATTGGAGAACAGAGAGGGTTCCATGTTTGCGCCTCCAAGCAGGTGAATTGGGGGGTGGCCGCTCCACGTCCAGGAACCCTTCCTTGGCTACCTGTGGCCACATTAGATGCTTCATGTTGCCCGCACCCCTACATTTAGCCTCCCACGTTGTGGTTGCCGGGTTCGGATTCTTCCTCTCTCCCCCAGCAGGCTGGGGACAGCACCTCGGTCTTATTCCCCATTTTTCCACCAGAGCGGGACAAAGCCGGCTCAGAGGTGGGGCTCAGCAAGTATCTACCAGAGGAAGGTGTGAACAGCGGTTAGGGAGCGAGACAGGCAAACACAACCCGTGGGGCTGATCTGAGGTGAAACCTGGGTCTGGGGAACTCAGGAGGCCCTGACCAGCCTGAGGTCAGAACGGGCTTCCTGGAAAGGTGACATCAGTCTGGATTTTTCTGAACTGGAGAAAGAAGAATGAGTATCTCGGGCAGAGGGTGTGACCTGCTGGTGGCTGAAGGGGACGGTCTGAGGCGGGGACTTCAGTCCCAGGCAGGGCTGCCCCGCGGCGAGGACACTCCAGGTGAGGAAGGTGCCAGTGAAGGTAGGGCTGAGGTCACAGCGAGTGTGGCGGGGGCAGGCCAACGGGGCCGCTGTCCCTTATGTCACCTGGTAAAGAAAAGGCACCTGTGGGACTCGGGATGGAGAGCAAGCCCACCCTGAGAAGGCAAAACTACTGGGAAAGCAGGTGATAGCTCTGGGCATCTCCCAAGGACGGCTTGGTTTGAGTTAGATGTGTCTGTGCATCTGGAAGGTAAGAGCCAACAGAAAGGGGCAATGCCCCGACGGTTTTGGTCCCAGCTTTGGAAGAGGGCAGAAACGCAGAGCCCGGGGAAAGCACCTGGTTCCTCCAGGTAGAGCCTCCCACGCAGCCGCCGGCCAGCGGCCAGCAGCCAGCAGGCAGAGCTCAAAGCAGTCAGACCGGTGGTGATTACGCAGGAGGGGTGGCCTTTAACCCTTGGCACAGGCAGCGGCTTATTCAAAAGGGATTAACCTCAAGGCTCTGACCAAGGGAAAGGAAGGGGAGGAAGATCAGGAACAAGGCTTTTCGGGGGCAGGACATGTGGAAAGGCATCTGGGTTCACCTGCAGGAACCTGAGGCCACCCTCTCCGGTTTTCTAACTTGGTGCATAAGGCACAAGTGCTCGCAATCAGGAAGCCGATGCCCCGGCTCGCAGAGGAGCCCTAGCAGCGGACTCGGGGGCGGGCGGGGCAGATCGGGTGCACAGGGAGAGTGGGCACCACAGTGCCCCCGCAGCACGCATGCTGTCCAGGGTGCCTGACTGCCCTTGACCTACGGTGACCTGGTGCTCTAAACGCCCAAGACAGTTGCCAGAAATCCAGGGCCATCCACCAGAGTTCCCCGCCACGGAGCGGTTGGCTGATTGAGCCCGTCAGATCCCAACCTCTACATATGCCACCGTGCGGGGCCTAACCCAAGCCATCCCTCGTCGCCGTGCAGACCAGGAAACTAGGGGATGTGATCACCAGGTACAGATGGCCTCGTCGACTAGCCGGTCAGTGGGGGTCACATGTCAGAGGTCATGGTTTGCCAGACCATAAAGCGTGACACCAGATGGAGGTGTTGTCCCCCCTCACCCGCAAGCAGCTGGGTTGAGTATTAAAGCAGCAAATTCAGTTAAAAAAAATTTTTTTAAAGGCTTAGCAGCTTCTTAAGATTTATGTATTTATTTTACAGACAGAGAGAGAGAGAGAAAGAGAGCACAAGTAGGGGGAGCAGCAGAGGGAGAGGGAGAAGCAGGCTCCCCGCTGAGCAGGGAGCCCAACTCGGGACTCGATCCCAGGACCCTGGGATCATGACCTGAGCCGGAGGCAGAGGCTCAACAGACTGAGCCACCCAGGCGCCCCTCAATTTTTTTTTAAAGATTCATGCACTTTACTGAGTGTTATGCCTCAATAAAAGTTAACAGTGATGCCTAATAATAAGGACGACAATGAGTGCTTGGGTTCTGGGCAGGATCTCCTTAGACCCTGACCCCGTCGCCTCGTACGTAATGACTCGTTCACAGGACCCCTAAGGCACAGGGGGAGCTTTTCTGCAAAGGACTGGAAATAGGAACACAAGGATTGCAGAGAAAGGGTCCGGGACTGGCACTCAGCACTGGCCTTAATCAGCCCACGTGCAAACACTGTGTCCCCAGGGTGTCTGGGGGGCAGAGGGCACCGCCCAGTGCCGCCCAGACAAAGGTGTGGACAGACGTACCTCCGGCTCAAAGTGGGGGGCAGCGGCTCCCCTTAAAGCAGCAAATTAAATTATTAACAGGTGAAACCCCCTCGGCTGGGTGAACCAAAGTACCATCCCAGGTTCTGATGCACTTAAACAATCAATGAGCAGGGCCTGTTGCCCCATACACCAGACTGGGGACCCCCGATATTGGGTGCCTCAGGAGGGTGCACCCAATATCACGAACGTATAGAAATGAAGCACCCAATATCCCGACTCTCACCGAAGATCTACGTGCCCTGCTGCTGAGAACAGCCCGCCCCATCGCGTGTGGAAGAGGCATTATCTACCGAAATTTACAATGGGACGCCCCCCCCCCCACCAGAATGGGCGAGTTAGTTCACACCCTGGGTGAGAGGGAACACTCAGTCTCCATCGGGATCCCGTTGTCCTGCTGCAAGCCGGACCGGCGGAATGCACGCCACTGAGAAAGGGGAGAAGGGGGGCGCCTGGGTGGCTCAGTGGGTTGAAGCCTCTGCCTTCAGCTCAGGTCATGATCTCAGGGTTCTCGGATTGAACCCCACATTGGGCTCTCTGCTCAGCAGGGAGTCTGTTTCCCCCTCCCTCTCTGCCTGCCTCTCTGCCTACTTGTGATCTCTGTCTGTCAAATAAATAAATAAAATCTTTTAAAAAAAAAAAGGGAGGGGAGAAGGTGGGGTCCTGGTCTGGCACAGTTGCCCCCCAGTCCCTCCCCCGTGCCTGACGGAGCTGCCTCCCCCAGCAGCAGGTATGGAACACACAAAGGGGCCAAATTTCTAAAGCTGCCAACCTTCCCCTCCTCTGGGCCCGTGGGCACATTCTGTTTTCCACTAGTCCAATTATTTGGCCTCTGTCTCTGTTCCCTTCATTGATTTAGAGGACATTGCAGCACGCATGGAAACCTCTACCAAATTCAATCAGCAAGCCTTGTGATAACCAATAAAGCCTGTCTTTCCTTGACATGTCTCTGCTGAGAAGAGCTATCCTCTTCTAGGATAGAAGAGCTATCCTAAAATGGCCTTAGACCTTAGGACTGTCTTCTAAGGAGCACCTGTGCCATTACCCAGATAGAATATCGTGTGTTCATACCTCTCAACAAGTCCGTGATAAGTACCTTCTTTGAGTAAGAGTAGGGGAGGTTGGACGTGGGCTCTCAGGGCGAGGACTAGGGAAAGAGCAGTGGACTAGATCTGTTCTGCTAACTGATTCCCCCCACCTCCCTATTTCTCAGAAAACCTCCTCTTCATTCAGCTTTGCTCTGCTTTCCTGTATAAACTCAGTTCACCTCTGTCCTGTCTCTAGATTTCAGTTTCCCCCTATGTCGGAGAAAGCGGCTAGATTTAAACTCTGCCCACCACGACCTCCTTCTGGGAGTGCACGGCAGGATGACAGACGCGTCCAAAATGGGCACGACCCCATCCTGTGCCCCTAGCAGACATGACTAATCAAACTTGGCACTTTCTCCTATTGATTCCAAGCACCCAGAGCGTTGGAGTCCTTGCCAGGGACACACACACACAGTCAGGGTGACATCAGCCATTAGTCAGATCTGGACTCAAGATCGGATCACTTCAGGTCACACAAACCAGCTCCCCAAACCAGGTGTGAATGGAGCTGTTAGAAATCGCTGTGTATTTTGGGGGTCCTCCTGGCAACAGCCCAGGTTGGGGAGTTGGAGGTGGCCGTGGCGGCAGGTTTTGGCCCAAGGCTGACATGAGGACCCCTCCCCAACAGCCCCAACCCGCGGGCTGCCTCCCCACCATGGCTCCCCATCCCCTCCCTTGCTATTAAAAAAAGAAAAGACATAGCTCTGTATTCTGGGAACCTAATTATAGATCTGATACAAAGGTGTCCTTTGTAAACACAAACATATCCATATTACAGATATCTGTAAATACAGACATATCCAGGCAGAGGGTCAGGTCAGTGAGTCTGTCAGGGGATTTCAGACGGGACTTGGCCCTGAAAATGGCAGGTCCTGTGGCCCCGAGGTCCTGCCCAGCCAGGGGTCTGTTGAGACAAAACCCTAAGAACAGGATCCCTGCACTCCGGGACAGGGACCCCCACCTTTCAGGGACCACTGAACACCTGAGCAGTAGCAGGACAGAGGGGTGGCCCGCGGGGAGCTCACAGAAGGGTGCAGCTGTGGGAGCCCAAGGCCCAGCCTATCAGCTGCTGCCTGAGGTTGGTGTAGGGCGGGTAGTGGAATTCATTGAGCTTCTCCAGGCCCGAGGAGGAGAGCAGACTGGCACGGTGGTGGGAGAAGGTGTCGAAGGAGAACTTGCCGTGGTATCTTCCCATGCCACTGTTACCTGCATGGGCACAGAGGTGAGGGCCCGAGGCTGGCAGCCCAGCCAGCCTTAGCAGCAGCCCCCTCCCCAAGCGGGAGCCCACAGCTGGCACGGCGCTCAGGGAAAGTCAAGCCACTCCAAGAGCCATTTTGCAGATAGGGACACTGAGCCCTTGAGAGGCCCAGGGCCTGGATCAAGGTAGAGCAGAGAGTGAAGGCAAAACCGGGCCCTTCCAGGTTGGGAATACCAACCGGGTCTTCCCCGGGGTGGGGCGGGGTGGGGTGGGGGGGCTGCGAGCGGACGAGGGAAGGGCTCACCGACGCCCCCCAGCGGCAGGGACGGCAGAGACAGGTGAGCGAAACCTTGGTTGCCTCCGAAAATGCCGCTGCTGGTCCGATCCAGCATCTGGGTCACTACCTGGGGGTAGATAGGAGAGGCCCAGTGGTGGGCTCGTCATCAGGAAAGAGGACTTGGGCCCCCCACCATTCCACGGGGAGCAGAGAGTCTCCCCCGTTCCCATCTTCTACTGAGATGGCTCCCCCGAGAGCTTTGCTCTGCCCCCTCTCCTCTGCAGGGCCTCTGCTGGCCCATTCAGAGCCTTTGCATGGTTTAGGAAGACGGGGCTCTCTGGGTAGAAAAAGGCACCTCTTCTCTTGGTGGAAGCTGCCCCAGCCAGGGCAGACAGCTGGCCGGCCGCACATCTGACAGTCAGTGGCCTTGTCCAAGCCCCCTCTGCCAGGAGTCCTTGTGCAGGCAACCTCTGTCGGGGAGATGTTGCCCCTAACCTTCCCACCATGGGCTATCAAGGGGAAGGTCATCTGTCTGCACTTTTTTCAACCCCTCCATTGGCCCAACCCTGCCCGGGAGCCCCTCACCTCTTTGCTGTTGGAGAAGGCATACAGGGCCAGGGGCTTCTCCCGACGGTTGATGAAGTCGATGGCCTCGTCCAGGCTCCTCACGTTCATGATGGGCAGGATGGGGCCGAAGATCTCCTCCTGCATCACCGGCTCCGTCTCCTGCACGTCCACCAGCACCGTGGGGGCTGCGGGCACAAGGGAGCCCTCAGCGCTGGGGCGGGACGGGGGTGGGGGTGGGCCACGGGCAGGGCTCAGGGGCCGGGCTCAGGGGCCTTCCGGGGAAGGGAGCGTCCCCGCAGCCCCCAGGAAGGACGGCGAGGGGTTGTCCAGCCCCAGCGGGGGCCGAGGTGGAGCAGAGGTCGGGGAGGCAGGAGTCCAGGCCCGGCCAGATCGCGCGGCCCTGGGAGCCTGGAGGCGGCGCGGGGCGAGGAGGGGGCGGGGCGAGGCGGGGGCGGGGGCGGGGCCCGGGCTCGCGGCCCAGGTTCGCGGCCCACGCGGGACCCGCGTCCTGGAAGGGCCTCCGCCCGGCGACCGCGCGGCGACAGGGCGCCCTCACCGATGTAGCGCTCGCTCTCGTCGCTCTGGCCGCCGACGGCCACGCGACCGCAGCCCAGCAGGCCCCGGAGCCGCTGGAAGTGCTTGTCGCTGATGATGCGGCCCAGGCTCGGGGAGCTCTGGGGGTCGTCGCCGTAGAAGCGGGTGATGGCGCTCTGCAGGGCGGGCACCAGCCGCTCCTGCGTGGCCGGGCTGCACAGGACGTAGTCGGGGGCCACGCAGGTCTGGCCGCTGTTGAAGTAGCGGTAAAAGGCCATGCGGTTGGCCACGGTCTGGGGGTCGCAGTCGTCGTCCACGTAGCAGGGGTTCTTGCCCCCCAGCTCCAGCGTGACGGGCGTCAGGTGCTTGGCGGCGGCAGCCATGACGATCCTGCCCACTCGGGGGCTCCCTGGGGATATGGGAGTTGACTGCCCCCCATGCTCAACCAGCCTCGGTTAGATGGTCCAGGCACCACTTTTTCTGGCCCATTGTACCTTGTCTGCTGGGATCTGCCCCAGGCCCTGCTGCCCCAGCGTTCCACCCTCTAAGGCCCAGGGGCTGACTGCCATCTGGGATGCTCGCTGCTGCTGGCCACCACCTCATCCTTCCACAGCCTTCCCTCCCCACCCCCACCCCAACCAGGACTCTGGTTGAGGCCCCTCTCACCAGTGAAGAAGATGTGGTCGAACTTGTGCTCCAGCAGCTGGCCGGTCTCCTGGGGCCCTCCCAGCACCACGGCAAAGCAGCTCTGCCAAGGCGGGGTAGGTGGTTCAAGGCCCTGGGGACAGCTGGTCCTCCGGAGCCGACAGGGATAGGGGTGTGCGACCCCGGGGGCTAATGGGGTGGGGCCATCCTCACCTGGTCCAGGTATCGAGGCAGGACCTCAGCCAGGACCTTCTCTGTCCCCTTACTTAATTCTGATGGCTTCAGCACCACGCAGTTCCCTTCAGGGACAGATGGGGACGTCGTGGGGAAAGGCCAGTGCCCCACACCCACCCAGGGCAGAGATGCAAGGAACATGCCAGAGGCCGGGGGTACCACATAAATGGAATTCTGGGGGCCTCCTTTGGGAAGGGCTTCTGGGCGGGCTCCCCACCTGCGGCGAGGGCGCCCACTAGCGGCATCAGGGTCAGGTGCACGGGGTAGTTCCAGGGTGCGATGATGAGCACCAGGCCCAAGGGCTCCTTCCGGATGAAGGCTGAGTCCAGCGACAAGACCTTTGGTTCAGGACACGTGGTAAGGCGCGACCGTGGATCACCCCAAAGCCGCCCCCCCCCCAGAATCTTTGAGGGGCCTGTGGAGTGGAGTCCTCATGAGGAGACCGAGGAAGTTAGAGACTGGGGGCGGGGGTGTTGGGTGGTGAAGAAGCCTGGGCTGGAGCCCTGCCCCCCAACCCCCACCCCCACCCCCACCCACTGCAGGCAGCGGCTCACCAGGCTCTTGGCCACGTACTCATCCTTCATCCAGGTGTGTAGGTTCCGGAGCACCAGGTCGACCTCGTTCTGGCATATGATGAGCTCGGATACGTCTGCGTCAAAGACTGACTGCAGTGGAGAGAGAATTCAGGGGTCAGGTCTGGGGCGGGGCAGGGAGGGGACCTAGTGCTTGGGATCCCCAAGAGTTCCAACCCTGGGGTCATGGAGAGAGCCCCCAGAGGCCACACAGTGAGCACAGCGAGCGGTGAGGAGCACGGGGCCCCAGGGCAGGTGGCCCGAGCTCCAACGCTTGGACCTCGGGCAAGAGCCTTAACCCCCATGCACCTCAGTTTCCCCCTCAGTAACCTGGGAGCCGTGGTTCACGGGTTTGGTTGACTTAATGCTGTCACACATTGTGTGCCAGGAAAATGTCTGTGAAATAAACAGGAATGAACCAGGGCACAACCGGTCCCTCCTGCCCCCCCGCCCCGCCCCCGCCCCCGCCCACCTTGTGCAGGTCCTGTGCCAACGCCTCCTGCAGGAGCGGCTTGTTTTCCTGCAGGAAGCGGCGGAGGCCCTTGAGCTGCGCCGCCCTGAACTCGGCCGGCCTCGTCCGTCCTGTGCTGAAGGCCTCCCGCAGCCGCCGCAGGGTGTCCGCGTAGGGGTCCATCCTGCAGGGAGGGGGCAGCGTGGGCCGGGGCTCCCCACCTTCTCGGGCGTCCTCCCTGTGCCCCTGGCTGTACCTCTATGGGCTCACGGACACTCCTACAAGGACTCCCGCGTAACCCCAGAGGGCCGGGACTGCGGCCGCACCCCTCCAACACACCTTCTGAGAACTTGCTAGAGGAGCGAGGCCTGAGTGGGCCGCTGGCAGGGTTGACCTGGAGCCCCTGGAGCTCCGACCCGAAGCTCTGCCTGGATTGCCAGCATCACCCTCCCTCATCCAGCTCTCTGCCTGGGCTTCAAACAGCTCCCGGACCTATCAGCCTGGCTCTAACTTTGTCAGTGGCTCCCTAGTATCTCTCTAGGGCCAAAGGACTCGGCCCTGAATCAAGGCCCAGAGTGGAAGAGTCTGGGCTGAGTTATGGCACCCAGGTGTCCGGATGTCCGTCCCCGGTCCCTGGCCGCAGCTCAGTCTTACCTTTCCCAGGTGAGGTGTGTCCTCACTGTGCACACTTGGAGTGTCTGGTGACAACCTCAGACTCAGCTTGTCCAAGGCCAGATCCCCAGGCCCAGCCCCACTCTTGCCCAATAAATGGGGAAGCCAAGCTGGGTGGGGGCAGGCCCGGAGGGGTTGGAGCTGGCCTGCTGGTTCCTGCTTCTCATCCAAGGCACCTCCTTGCCTGCTCCCCTGCAGGGGAGCAAGGACTGGGGGCTTACCGGCCTGGCTGTTTACCAGGGCAGGCTTTGGCTGGGTCTGGGCTGCGTAGGTGACACAGCCGACTTGGCCAATCCTCGCGAACCTCACAGTCTAAACGCGGAGGAACAGTGACACTGAAAACAGTTCACCAACAGGGATCGGTGGGCCACAGGCTGTTTGAGGCCAGCGAGAGGCCCCACCGGCGGGTTCTAGCTGCAGGGGGAGGGAGAGGGGCAGGGCCAGGCTCCGGGAGGGCCAGGTTCTGGGCAGAGGGACTGGCATGTGGTCAGGTTCTGAGAAACGAGACACGGCTAGGCAGGGCCTTCCCGCAGGGAGCTGGGGCTTAGTGCGTGGACGGGGGCCCCACCACGGAGCACAGACTACACAGGAAAGACAGCTGGTCTGATTATGACCCCTCCGAGGTGCTGGGGGCCGGGGGGACCTGATTTACCCTCCTCACACCTGCTGTATGGTGGCTTCGGTCCCAGACTGTGTGGCCCACAGCCCCTCACCCCACCAGCGCTGAGCCCCCGCCCTTCCGTGATTGACTCCGAGCATCTTTCTGTAGCTTCCAGAGGTGGGAAGGCGGCGCTTTCAGGGGCAGAAATAGACAGTAAGTGTCGCTTGTACGACCGTAAACCAAAGACTCAGCTCCGGCTTCACCGCCCAAGCAGCTTTCCCTTTCCTCTCCCAGCTCCCCAGCCGTCCCTGCCACAGGCTTGGTGACACCTGGCTGGCCCCAGTCTGCCCACGTGCTGCCTCCTCCCCCAGTCTAGGAGCTCCTTGAAGAGGATGGGGTTTGTCCCATCAGACCCGAGGGAGGGCTCCTCTGAGGGCGCTGGAGCCCGGGAATCTGAAATCCGGCCACAGCCAGAGTAGGACAGTGCCCACCTCCCTGAGCAGAGCCAGCTCCCGGCCCCGGCCCATGGCCCTATGGCCCCATGTTTCACTCCGGAGACTCCCGGGCCCCACACACCCCAGTGTGGGCTCGGACCCTGGGTTCCTCACACCTTTGCCTTCTTTGCCTGACATTCTGCTTCCAGAAGCACTGACTCCGCTCCTATCCCCGGTCTCACCCCTGCCCCTGATGGCTGCCAGTGTCCCCCACACCCCAGCCCAGCTCCTACCAGACCCCCATGCCCATGCCTAACAGAGGAGTGGTCCTGGGGAAGCAGAAGCTGCCTCCTACTTCACGGCTCTAAAACCTTCCCCAGGTGGGGTCAGGGGTTGGCTGCAGCTGGATAGAGGACAGGTCTGGCAATTCCAGGCTGTTCTGGGGCTGCTGACAGGGGCTGGCAGGAAGATATCTGAGGAAAAAAATCCCCCAGGGGATTACAGGATAAAGTATCAGTGGGACCCAGGCAGCAAATGCTGCCTCCTCCAGGAAGCCCTCAGCCAGCAGCATTTTATGGCCCAGCCAGGTCCCTGCACCGACTCTTCATGTCCACCATCCCCTCCGTCCCCATGCCACAGGGGTCCTTTATCACCCCACTCCAAACAAGCCCCACGGGCATCCTTGGGGCAGAGGAAGGGGCCGTGGCAGCTGCAGGAAGCCTGGATGGGCGGGGCCCCTGGTAGGACCCTGGGCAAGTTACTTAACCTCCCTGAGCCTCTCTAGGTGACAACAGTGAGTGACAGGGTCCTTGAGAGGATCACGCAGGAAGAGAACCAGAATAGATAAGACAGGTCACAGCTGTTGGCGCAGTCAGCGCCCCTAAATGTTGGCTACTGACACGGCCTCAGCTCTTTCCTGAGCACACAGTGAGTCCTGGGAAGCAGGAACACGAGCGCGGGTTCTGTCCCCTCCCTCACTGGTTGTCCGACCCCGTCCTTCCACCAGCCCTGAGCGTTGGTCCAATTCGACCGAGACCACCGGCTGCAGAGGGCTGTGAGGAGTGGCTCCGGGCAGAGCGTGGGAGAACCCACCAGAACCTCCCGGGCACCCCGACGTCATCCTTGCCCCAGACCGGAGTCAGCTTAGCAGGAGCCACAGCCAACCACAGCCCCCAGGCCTGAGTCTGGGCCCGGGCTGGAGACGGCTGTGGGGTTAGGCCACCGGGAAGGGAGCCCCAGGGCTGGCGGGGCCCATCTAAGAGCAGAGGGTGGGGGTAACAGCTGAAGGGGCCTCCTGCCCCCCCACCACTGGGTGACACGCACTTTCAGATGGCTGATGCGCACCTTAATGAAGCTGTTAAAACAAAAACGAAATGACACGGAACAGAAGTGAGCAGCCCAAACGGCTCAACAGCCACAGGGGTTGGGGAAGCAGAAAACAAGACCGTGGTTAGATGTCCTCGCGGCCCCCGTTTCACCGGTTTCCTGCGGCTGCCCTAACAAATGGTCACTGTAAGGACCTATTTTATGTTTATATTTTGTCAAGAGGCTTTCATTGAGGTTAAACAAAACCTTGTTGTTTAGCCCTTGAACTGTCCTCGCTCCCCTTCCCCCAGGGGATTCACTTAAAGGCGGGTCCCGGAAACCAGCTCCGGGTAACAATGCCCAGATACAAAGGTGGGTCAGGCCAGGTGGAGACATCCGATCAGTAGGGGGTTGCATACTGTCTCCCTAGCTACCAAGGAGTATGGGCCCCCGCCCTTTGGGTACCCTTTGGCGCCAATCCTAATCAAGGTGTAATAGGCTGATTCAAATGTCTACTAGGGTAAATTATAATTCAATTGGTCACCTAGCATCACTGTGGAGTTTCCTGTGTGTGTTACAATCTCATTGGCCACCTGTGCGTGGCCAGGCCCGACCGCATGGTCTTTGCCCTTAAAAGCTAGACTGTGAAACAGACAAGGGTCGCCCTCTCTTGTAAGAGGTGCGGCCCCGAACGTTCGGTTAGATTCTTGATGCTTGGCGCGAAATAAAGCTTTGCTTGACCTTCGCTTTGTATCAGTCTCGCTCCTTTAATCACGGACCCGTTATTGGGGCATAACAGTCACAAACGTCATCGCCGAGGACAAAAGAAATGTATTGTCTCACGGCTCTGGAGGCCAGAAGTCCCAGATCAGGGCCGTGCTTCCTCCCACGGTTCCCAGGCAGAGTCCTTCCCCACCACCTGCCACTGGGAGGGACGATACGAGCGAAAACATCTGAGGACAAGAGGAAGCCCAGCGCGGCGACGTGTCGGTGAGACAGAGCAGGGGGGAGGCGGGGGACAGACCAGGAGCACCTTGGAGTGGGTACAGCCACTGGAAGGCAGACGCTTCACTGCTCGAGCCACCCAGGAGCCCCTCGAGGATTCCTTCCAGGAGTTCTGTTGCTACAGGGAAGCCAAGAATGGGTGGTGGCTGGGGGGGTGGGATGGGTTGAGAGTGGGGAGATCTAGGAGGACATACGGGTGTTTATGGGGTTGAACCAGATGGGGAGCCCTTGTCGGGGGAAGGTAGAGGGGCAGGGCATGGGGGGGTGAGGGCTGGCAGAGTTGGGGGCAGAGAACGAGGGACGGATTTCCTCTGGGGATTTCTGTGTTTTCCATGATGTGACACGAGCCAGAGTGGGGGAAGGAGGAAGACGGATGTGACAAATCTGAGGACAGAACAGTGGCTCTGGTTGAAGCCTGGGAGGTCTGGCCATGACCTTCCATTGAGACCTGACAGACTTCTATGGACTGAATGTTGCCCCTCCAAAACCAGATGGTGGACTTTACAGAGTGCTCCCTTTTTGCCAATTATAAACATTGGTGCGAGTAACATCAGATATGTGTCTCTCGGTATTTCTCTTGGGTGCGTATCTGGGATTACGATGTGTAGGTGGTATTTTCATCTGTATTGCTACACATGACCTTTGGAGGATATTGGCTCCAAAGAGAATGACTAATGGCAATTTCCCCTAACATTGTATGAAAGCTCCCCTTGTCCCATATCCTCTCTAACACTTGGCATTGTCAGACTTTTGCTTTTGGCCAATGAGTGTAGTCAGTTGACCCCCACAAAGGTATGTCTATGCTCTAACCCTGGGCATCTGTGAATGTGACCTTCTAAGATCATCCTGGATTATCTACAGGAGCCCTAAATCCTATGACGAGTGTTTTCGTCAGAGGAAGAGATTTGAGATAGAAGAGGAGGTGGCCACGTGAAGATGAGGCAGAGATAGCTGTGAGCCAAGGAGGCCCCCCCGCCCCAGCCCCCAGAAGTTGGAAGAGGTAAGGCAGGACTGTCCCCTAGAGATGCTGGAGAGAGTGTGGTCTTGTCGTACCTGGATTTCAGGCTTCTAATCTCCAGAACTGTGAGAGAATAAATATCTGGTTTCTAAGCCACAAAGTTTATGTAATTTGTTACCTAGGTCCTAGGAAACAGACACAATGGGTACGTAACAGTATCTTACAATTGTTGTAATTTATATTTTACGAGTTACTGCTGAAACTGAGCATAGTCTCATTTGCTTATGGGCTCTTTGGGTTTCTTATCAGTTTTTTGGTTTTTTGTGGGGTTTTTTTGCATGGTTTTCTACTGTGCTATTTTTCTTTTGTCTTATTGGTTTGTAGGAATTCTTTTTTTTAAATCTTTTTAAAGAGATTTTATTTATTTATTTATTTGAGAGAGAGAGAGAGAGAGAGCACAAGTAGGCAGAGAGGCAGAGAGAGCCCGATGCAGGGCTCGATCCCAGGCCCCTGGGATCATGACCTGAGCCGAAGGCAGAGGCTTAACCCACTGAGCCACCTGGGTGCCCCTAGTTTTTTGTTTGTTTGTTTGTTTTTTAAGATTTTATTTATTTTATTTGACAGATAGAGATCACAAGTAGGCAGAAAGGCAGGCAGAGAGAGAGAGAGGAGGAAGCAGGCTCCCCGCTGAGCAGAGAGCCCGATGCGGGGCTCGATCCCAGGATCCTGGGATCATGACCTGAGCCGAAGGCAGAGGCTTTAACCTACTGAGCCACCCAGGCACCCCTGGGTGCCCCTAGTTTGTAGGAATTCTGTATATTCACAACAGTAACCTTTTGCCGTATATCTATTTTTTTGTAACGAATAAACTTTATTTTCTAGAACAGTTTAGGTTCACAGCAAAATTGAGTGAAAAATACACATACTTCCGATCTACCCCCTTAACTCCCACACACACCCTCCACATCCCTCACCAGAGTGGCACAAGTGTTAAAATCAGCAAATCCACCCTGACCTGTCATCATCCCCCAGACTCCACAGTTACACTGGTGTTCCCACTTGGTGTTAGACATTCTCTGTGTTCCAACAAATGCATAATAACATGTATCCACCATTGTAATGTCATAAAGGATAACTTCACTGTCCTCAACTCCTCTGTGCTCCAAGCCTTCACTCCGAACCCCTGACAACCACTATATATTTTTTTAACTGTTTCTATAGTTTCTCCTTTTCTGGAATTCCATGTAGCTGGAACCACACAGCATGCAGACTTTCAGATTGGAATCTTTCCCTTAATCATATGCATTTAAGTTTCCTCCATGTCTTTTTGTAGTTTGATAGTTCATTTCTTTTTAGCCCTGAATAATATTGCATTGTCTGGATGGATCACAGTTTATTTATCCATTCACCTTTGGAAGGACATCTTGGCTGCTTTCAAGTTATGGAAAGTATGAATAAAGCTGTTGTACACATCCATGTGCAGTTTTTGTGTGGACATACGTTTTCAACTCCTTTTTGGGTAAATACTAACTATTTCACTTGAACTTTTTCCTGCTCAAATGGTTTCTGAGAGTTCAGATATAATTCTTACTTTTGTTCCTCTATAGATCAGGTATAGATAAGGCATCCACCTGCCCCCCCCCCACCAGTTCCTTCCAAGATTTTTTTCTTTCTCTTTGATTTTCTAAAGTTTGAATGTAATATGCCTAGATGTAGCTTTTTGTGTGTCTATCCTACTTGGTGTGCTCTGAGATGCCCGGATCTGTGGTTTGGTGTCTGATGTTAATTTGGGGAAATTCTCAGTCATCACTTCTTCAAATATCACTTCTGTTCCTTTTCTCTTTTCCTTCCAGTTTCCCTATTACACATGTGTTATGCTTTTTGTTATTGTCCCACAGTTCTTGGATATTCTGTTCTATTTTTTCCCCCAATCTTTTTTCTCGGTGCTTTTCTATTTGGGGTTTTTTGTGTCACATCTTCAAGCTCAGAGATTTTTTCCTCAGCCATGTCTAGGCTGCTAATGAGCCCCTTGAAGGTATCCTTTGTTACAGTATTTTTGATCTTTTGCATTTCATTTTGATTCTTTGTCAAAGTTTCTGTCTCTGCTTACATCATTCACCTGTTATTGCATGTTGTCTGCCTTTCCGTTAAAGCTCTCAGCATGTTAGTCCTAGCTTTTTAAAATTCCTGTCTGATAATTCTGACTAACTCTGGTTCTGATGCTCGCTTGGTCTCTTCAGACTGTCTTTTGCCTTTAGTATGCTTTGTAATCTTTTTTTTTTTTTTTGAAAGGGGGACGTGATGCACTAGGTAGAAGGAACTGTGTTGGAAGTGGGGAAGCGTCAGGGAGGGGAGGCCGTGGTGCAGTCCCATGGTTACGTCTCAGTCTTTTGGTGAGCCCGTGCCCCTCGACTGAGCCTGAGTGCATCTCCACTTTCTTTCTCCCTAGATGGGACGGGATGGTTAGAGAGGCCTGGACTTGCATGCGCATGTCCCTTCCTCCAAGTGGGGTAGGCTCTCGTAAAACCCAAGACGTTAGGCTCTGGTAAAATGGTTTCTGCTGAGGGCAGGCCTTGTTAGGAACAGAAAGCTTTGGCATGTTTCAAAATAGTTCCTTTTCCCTCCCCCTGCCGGAAGCACAAAGGAATTTTTCTCCAGTACTCACTGTAAGGGTCGGGTAGAACTCCTGGAGGTAAAACTCATGAAATTTGCATGGAGGGGTCCCCCATAACTGGGGCCCCCTGCATTTTTTAACTCTCAGAGTTATCCACACTGAGCCTCCAGAAATTCCCTGTTCACATATCAGGATTTCCTGTGCTGGCGCTGGGTCCCATAGAAGTTTCTTTTCATGGGTGTGTTTCTGCTCTCCAAACTTGTATCTCTCTGTATCCACTTGCTTGTCTCTCCAATTCTGGGGGGAGCAGTTTGCCCTGGGATTTCACTTCTCTGACCGCGTTGATGCCTCATTTGGTTCAGTTTTGTACTTGTGGTTAAGAGAGACTGATGACTTCTCAGCACCTCACGTGCTGGGCTGGAAGCCAAGGAGATATCTTGAGAGTATCTTCTCTCAGCTGGCAGCTTGTATTCCCACTCTATTTATGGTACCCTTTGTGGGTTGGATTTTAATTTAGTCTCGAAGAAGACAGGACCGAGCCCTGCCATCTGGGAGCTGGGACGGCGTGACCAGCCAGGACTTGCTCTCTCCTGTTGAACAGGAACAAGTCCACAGAATAACAGAATCAAAGACATTCTGCAGCTTTGATGGATGGAGACAAAAACAAGACCATTCCATAAACATGACTGAATGCTAACAGGCATGAACACTGTCCAAACCACAACAGCAGCCACACATTCCTCCCTCCTGGTCATGATATGCATGACAGTGCCTGTGCATCAATTGTAGCTTTACCTTCCTGCTCCTCTGCACTCCGTATAGATAAAATATGTTCAGATACTCAGTCACGAAGAGATCCCTGCTCTAACAGCGCCCGATCCAGAGCAAAGCTCAGCTTCCTCAAACCTCCCTCCAGTTACTCCATGCAAACACAAACCCTCTAAGTCTTTTCCAACACCCTCTTATTGAGACATCTTACAGTTCTCCATGGTCTCAAAAGCAATAAATCCAGTTTGTTCAAAGATGAATGTGTTCTTACTGAGCTTTGGCTAGAGGACATTGACAGTTAGTCCAATTTGTTTTGACTTTAAGAGTTGTGCTTTTTATATCTTTTTAAGAAATTTTTCTCTACCCTAAGTTCATTTTAAAAGTTGGGTTTGTGTGTGTGTGCAGTGTGTGTGTGTGTCTTTTTTTCCCCCCAAAGTCAGGTTTCCACAATAAGTTCTGCTAGAATTTATTTATTTTTGTGAATTGTGTGAAGCAGAGATCTAATTTAACTTTTTTCCCCCATAAATATAACACATTGTTCTAGCAACTGGTTGGATGATAAATCATTTGTAGTAAGTCTGTTTCTGGGTTGTGTACTCTATTTCATTGCCTTATTTATTTCTCTATCCCAATACCAATACTATACTGTCTTAAAGACTGTTGTTTAATAAAAATCTTGAAATCTAGTAGGACAAGTTTCCCTACCTTGTTTTTGTTCCAAATTATCTTGGCTTATTCTTGGCCTATTTGTTTCCCATAAACATGTTAGCATCAGCACACCAAATTCCATGAAAACTTCTGTTGGGGTCTTGATTGGAAGTGTTTAAATTTATAGATCATTTTTGGTGAATGTGACATCTTCCCATCCATTGACATGGTATATCTTTCCACTGATTTAGCTCTTTATTACTGTCTTTCAATACAATATTATAAATTTTTCCACTAGCACATCTTTAGCTAGATGAATACCAAGGTAGCTTGTTTTTATTGTTGCTCTAAAAATCATACTTTCTAAAAAGGTATAGGAGTATGGGAATGCAATTTATGTCTTTGTATTAATCTTATTTTCATTACTGGTTCTAACAATAGTGAGGTTTTCATGTACAGGAAGATAAAATCTATAGAACTTGACTGGTTTTTTTCTTTCTTTTCAACTCTTATGTTGCATTGGTTTTTCTCATTCTAATGTGTGCACTAGGACCTCTGGTACAGTGTTTAATAAAAGCAAATAAGCGAGGGAATTAGTGTCGAGTTCTTGTCCTTAATGGGTGGTGAGCAATTCACCTTTAAGTATAATGTTTGCTGCACATTTCCAGCAGATTTATTTGCCTTTCTTTGGAGAATTTTCTATACCTAGCTTGATGAAAAATCTTGTTTATTTTGTTTAATTTAAATCATGAATGGATGTTGAATTTCAAGTGTTTTCTCGTCATCTGTTGAAATGGTCATATGCCTTTTCTCCTTTAATCAGTGAATATGATGAGTTATATCAGAAGAAATTTGCTTTTGGTGGGGCCTGGGGTCGGGGGGCACCCGACTCTTGATTTCGGCTCAGGTTATGATCTCAAGGTCATGAGATTGAGTCCCTCATCAGGCTCCAAGCTGTGTGTGGAGCCTGCTTAGGATTCTCTCTCTCCCTCTCCCTCTGCCTCTCCCCACACTTCCCCCCAAACCCCCAGCTCATGAGCACATGTACGAGGGGCTCCCTCTAAAAAAAAAAAGGAAGAGAAAAAAGAAATTTGCTTTTTGTATATTGCAGGATTAGGTTTGCTAATAAAATATTAAGCATTTTTGCATCTCTGTTCATGCATGTAATTAGCCTTACTTTCTTTTTCTGTTTTTAATGTCCAGGATGGACTAGCTTTATCAAGTAAGTTGAAGAACATCCTCTCTTTTTTGTCCTCTGGAAAATGCATATAAGTTTGGAATTACCTCTTCCTTGAATAGTTAGTAAAACTCTACCTATAAACGCAACTGGTTTAAAGATTTCTTTGTTGTTGCTGTGTCATATGTATGTGTAAAAACTCTGAGAGATTGTACAAGTCTGAAGGTAATTGTGATAGACAGCTTATCAGATGGCTCCTATGGGCCCTGCCTCCAGGCATTTATGCCCTTGTGTAATCCTCTCTCCTCCGAGTACAGAATGGACCTAGTAACTTGCTCCTAAAGAATGAAATAGAGCAAAGGTGATGAGATAACATTTTTAAGACTCGATTATAAAGGATTATGAGTCATAGAACATTAAAAACATTGTGCACCATGACTTAATGGAGTTTATCCCAGGAAGGCAAGGGTGATTCAACATCAGGAACCAATCACTATAATATACCACATTAATAAAATAAAGGAGAAAAAGCATTATCATATCCATAGGTATTTTAAAAATTGACAAATTCAACCCACTTTCATAATCAAAACCACTCGGCAAACTAGGAATTGAAAGGAACTTTCTGAACATGATAAGAAGCATCTATGAAAAACCCACAGCTAACTTCATACTCGGTGGTGAAAGACTGAGAACTTTCCCTTTCCAATCAGGAACAAGACAAGGATGACTGCTTTCACCATGGCTGTTCAATAATTTCCTGAAAGTCTAGCTGGAGTATTTAGGCAAGAGAAAAGCAAATAAAAGGCATTCAAATAAGAAAGTAAGAAGTTGGGGCATCTGGGTGGCTCCATGGGTTAAGCAGTTGATTTCTGCTCAGGTCATGATCTGGGGATCCTGGGATCAAGCCCTGCGTAGGTCTCTGCGTAGTAGGGAGTCTGCTTCTCCCTCTCCCTCTGTGCTCTCTCTCAAATAAATAAACAAAATCTTAAAAAAAAAAACAGCAAAGTAAGAGTTCATACAGGTGATATTACTCTATATATAAGAATCCTGAGGGGCGCCTGGGTGGCTCAGTGGGTTAGAGTCTCTGCCTTCGGCTCAGGTCATGGTCTCAGGGTCCTGGGATCGAGCCCCGCATCGGGCTCTCTGCTCAGCGGGGAGCCTGCTTCCTCCTCTCTCTCTGCCTGCCTCTCTGCCTATTTGTGATCTCTGTCTGTCAAATAAATAAATAAAATCTTTAAAAAAAAAGAATCCCAAAAACATACACTCCCACTACTAGAGTTAATAAACCAATAAAGCAAAATCGCAGACTACAGAGTCAATACTCAAAAACCAGTTTTTGAGTATTTTCTGTGTACCAGCAACGAGCAATCCAAAAAGGAAATCAAGAAAACTGTGAGGACCTGTTTAGCCAGAGCGACTCCATCTTGGCTAAAAGCCATTTTGTTGTTTGTGCTTAAAACTTAAATGGACCCTGCCCCCCTCCCCCAGAGGAACTTACTTAGAAGCAAGTCTGGGAAACCAGTAAAATATGGTCGGCCAGTTCTTGATAACAGAGCCCAGAATACAAGGACGAGTCGGGCCAGGTGGAGACATCCAATCAGTAAGAAACACACATACTTTTTCCCTAACCACCAAAGAATGTAAACCCCGCCGTTTGGGCGCCAACCTTGAGCACCAATTCTGACCAGAGTAATAGGTTAGGTCAAACAGCTACTATAGGGTAAATTGTATTTCAATTGGCCACCTGCGTGTGACCTAACATGACTAAAATCTCATTGGCCACCTATGTGTGACCAGACTTTTGCTCTATAAAAGGTAGTCTGTGAGATGGGGAGGGGTCGCCCTCTTCAGAGACGGCCCTGACCAATCAGTCTGACTTCTAATGCTTGGCACAGAATAGAGCTTTGCCTAACTTTCACCTTGTCTCAGTCTCGTTCCCCTGGCCAATCAGTCTGATTTCTAATACTTGGCATAAAATAAAGTTTTAAATAACTTCCACCTTGTCTCAGTCTTGTTTCGTTTAATAATGGTCCTAACAAAAACAATTCCATTTGCAATAGCATCCAAAGCAATAAAATACTGAAGAATAAATTTAACCAACCCGTAACAGGTTTCTTACTTCCTTTTCCAGTCTTCACTGACTCTGTTCTCAAGCTCCAGATTTCGGCGAACAGCCTATTCAAGGCAATTTAGACCTTTCTCTGACATGATCCAAAAGCCTTTCCAACCCCCACCCACTGGCCCATTCCAAAGCCGCCCTCTTGCTTTTAGCTGTTTGCTATGGCTGCTCTCCACTCCCGGGTATCAAAATCTGTCTGTTGCTTAACAAACCCCCCCTCCCAAACTCAATGCCTTAAAATAACCAGCATTTAGGATCGAAGTTTCTCTGGGTCTGGAATCCAGCTGCAGCCTAGCTGGGCCCTCCAGCTCAGGGTCTCTGGTGGGCTGGATGTTATCAGCCTGGATTTGGGAATGGCTATGAATCAGTGGCCCCCCCAGCGCCTCCTGTCCCCTTCCTGCAACAGAATGCCGACAGCAGCTATCCTGTGTGTGACAGGGGGACAGAGGCTCCATGATTGTTGTTTTGACCACGGATGGTTTTCAAGCCCCCATCCTCCCCTTGCCCCCCCCAACATCTGGGCAGCCTGATAAGAAGACCATGTGCAGCCCCCATTCCTTGGCACTGGTAGAAGTTTCAAACCAAATTTCAAATGCCAACCATGGAAACCCGAGCCTGCATACTGGCATCCCCCCAGCCCCCACCCCAGCTGTTCCCCGAAGTACAATGAAAGCCTGAAGCCACTTGCTCTTAATTAGATTCAGTCTGAGCCTTCTCCTTGGGGAATCCTTTTGCTGTTTATTAGGTGAGTAATATACATTATTTCGTGTCCATCGCTGCCTATGTGTCATTTATCCCAAGATCCATAAGTCCCTGGGCAGGGGGGTGGCCTGGCATACAGCAGGGGGTGCCAGGCGCCCAAGTGAAACCCTTGGTTCTGTGAACAGGGTGGCTGGACCATGACCACGGGTGATGGATCTTCTCTCCGCTCACTGACTGGGTTCACGCCACAGGTGGAGGGCTTGGGCAGCCTCCGTACATGGGGGGCACGTCTGTGCTCCAGGCAGTGCCGTTTCTGTTAGTTTCTCTAGATTTTCCCAAGCCTCTGCCCTACACCCGGCTGCCTGAGGATCCTGACCCCGGACTGCCCCCCAGCAGGGCCAGGCCATTCTTCTGAGAGAAGGCTAACAGTCTTGTGTCTCAGCCAGCCGCTGACCCCCACCTTTCCCAAGAGATCCCCTGAAAGGGTGGTTGATCCCTAGGGTGGCCACTGTGTGTGAGCACCACGTGCTGACGCTCAGAGCCTGGCGTTTCCACGGCAGATGCCCACCAGCAATCCATAAGGTCAAGGTGCTTCTTTGGGGTTGCCGTTCTCACTTTGCTGCTATATGCTGATCCACTTTGGAATGTCCTGCAGGAAAAAGAAAAAAATGCAAATAGAATGTTCCCTAAAATATCCCGAATTACAGACAGTTTAGATAACATTACTGCAGGTCCAGGGAAAAATAATAGCCCGAAGCCTCCTGACGGTGGTCCTCAGGGGAGAGCTGCGGGAGAGAAAAGGGCTCGGCTGTGGGCCATGCTTCCACTCACCTTGCAGCCCCCTGGCCCCTTTGGTTTCAAGGTCATCCTTTGTGGTGTGTAGGACAAGGACCTCAGGGAGCTGGCCCCTTTGGTTTACCACTCAGGATGGCTGCCCATGGGTTTCTGGGGTGAAAATCTGCCTGCTTCAGCACCCCCACACACAGTCCATGAGAACAATTACTGGCTGCATGTTGGGCCCTATATTGGAGACGAGCTCGCTGGTTCCAACCTCGTCACCCTACAGACAAATGTCCGTTATGTCTGCATTGTGGAGGCAGCACGTGGGCTCAATTTACCCACAAGCCTCCCTTGCTGCCGTAGAGATGACATCTTTAGGATAAAGCCTTACCTGGGCCATCTGGTGTAGTCCCCGTGTGATCCTTGGTCCCTTGCCCCAGGCCGATGCCCGGGGAGGCCACCCCTCTCCCAGAGTCGCTAAACGCTTTGGGAGCCCCCAGGAATAAGCAAGCAAACAAGAAGGGGGCTTCACGCACCGGGAAGCTCTGGTGAGGGAGCTTGCTGGAGAGCAGCGGTCCCATCCCGTCATCGGGCCCTCTCTGATCAGACGTGGGGGCTCGAAGGACAGCTGAGCCGGCAGAAGCGTGGGCCGTTGTTAGCAGCAATGCCCCCTGGCCCACCAGCGACTTCACCGCACTTTCCCTGCCCAGCCGGGGTTAAATGATGGGCCATCTATAAAAACAGAACTAGGGGCGCCTGGGTGGCTCAGTCGGTTAGGCGTCTGCCTTTGGCTCAGAACATGACCTCAGGGTCCTGGGATCAAGTCTTGAGTCGGGCTCCCTGCTCAGTGGGGACTCTGCTTCTCCCTCTGCCTCTGCTCCTGGCCCGCTTGCACCCACTCTGATGTTCTCTCCCTCTCTCTCTCTCTCTCAAATAAATAAAATGTTTAAAAATAAAAACTACATGTATTGCCTCAGAACATCCAATATACAATACAAAATGATTCAACCTGTCCCAAGTTTTCAACAAGTATCCTAAGATCTTACCTTCTTACAAAATACAAAAGGCTTAGCTCTCTCTCGTTCTTTTTTTTTTTTTTTTTTTAAGTTTATTTATCTGGGTAATCTCTACACCCAACATGGGGCTCGAACTGACTACCCTAAGACCAAGAGAGTCACACGTTCTCCCAACTGAGCCAGCCAGGTGCCCCCAAAAGGCTCATCTCTTGAACAAGACAGCCATTGCAGTCTAACTCCCATCCTGTAAGGGATGGAGAGCAGACTGAAGCCAAGAGGAATCCATTGAACATGACCTTCTAATTATAAATCTCAAGCAGGCTCAATATTTCCTTTGGTACCCTGTTCATGGAGATCCACTTAACTTACGAGATTCATTAAAAGTACAAAATGCACAAATACAATCCTAGTGAAAATCTCTTACAGGAGCGTTAAGAGCCAAACCTGACATATAATGAAGTGTGTTCTAGTAGGAGGCAGCCCCAAGTTCTCCTGGATGCACAGATATCAAATGATCCCCCCAGTGGGGGGATCCTGATTCCAAGTCAGGGTTTCCAGGCTCTCAGGCCATCGCCTAAAAATACAGCCACGCTGCTTTCTGGCCGTTTGGTGAGCTAGGCTTGGGTCAAGGAACTACCATCCTTTGGGGAATCCTACTCAGGTCTGAGATACTCGTGGGCCATCTTTTGGCTGTAGGGGCTGCAGCCTCCTACAATCTAAGAAAAAATCCATTCCAGCTATATATAATCTGTTGGAATTCTTCACTTGACCATCTTTTAGAATCAGAAGGGAGTCACGCTTGATAGTAAAAGGCCCTCAAAATGACAGAGTGTACCCGCAGAAGGCCTCCGATCTTCATGCCTATGTTCATGTTATGAGCAAATGGAGTTGTTCTAAAATACTGGAAATGGCACCGAAACAAAACGTGGGCACACTTGGGCTCCTTACATCCTCAGTGTGGACGTTGTCCTACAGGTAGGGCAACGGACAGATTGTCGCATGGCATTTGTGTGCCCCCCTGACCAGTATGGCTCTGTGTCTCATGGTAGTCAGTTTGACTCCAAATCATCATGTTCCAAATTCCAATGAAATTACTCTTGCATCTGATAACCCCTGCCTTGACGTTAGATTCATTCCCGATGGTGACAGTGCTCTGACCACCAGGTCCCTGCCAATGGATGGAATTAACTCCAGGAGTGACTTCCATGTCACTGTCCCCCATGCGCTCTTTCCTCCTGACAGCTCTCTAAAAAAAATCACACCACTCCTCAAATCTCTCTCCAAATGGACCTTAAGCCCCAAACTCCCGTTTTTACTCTTGGACCCAGAATCCCTCCAAATAATACTACGGCTGGACCCTTGGACTGTGCGAGGGCTAGGGGCGCTGGTCCCCCATGCAGTTGAAAATTTGAGTCTGGCTTTTGAATCCCACCAGACTTAGTTAGCTACTAACAGTCTACTCTTGACAGGAAGCTTTACGAATAATGGAAACAGTTAATTAAGATGTATTTTGTACTTTATATGTATCGGGTACTGTGTTCTTACGATAAAGTAAGCTAGCCAAAAGAAAATGTTAGGAAATGCATAAGGGGGAGAAAATATTATGTAGAGTCCCGTCCTGTAAAATTCCAAGCAGAAGTGGATTTAGGCAGTTCCAACCCGTGGTGTTCAATGGTCAACTCTATGTCTACTCCTTTTCTTTTTAAAGTTTATCAATTTTTTTTTAATAATCTCCACACCTAATGGGGGGCTCGAACTCACAAACCTGAGACCAAGAGTTGCACGCTCTGCTGACTGAGCCAGCCAGGCGCCCCTGTATGTCTCCAACTAGAATTTCCACCCACAGCCTTAATCAAACAGCGCTGGGCTTACCAGGGGCCAAATAGGCCCTTTCTTCTCTGATTAACGCCTGCTGTGCGCATCTTGTAGGGACTTTAATTGAAGCGATTTTCCCTGACTCCACAGACCTACAATTATCCCGAAATTTTCAACCATCATTACGCCAGTTGTATGCCAGATTCCTTTCCTTTCAATGCCGGCTTTACTAAAATATACTTCACATACCCTGAAATTCACCCTTGTAACAGATCATCCATAGGCTTTCAGTATATTCATAGAATTGGGCCACCGTCACCACCATCTACTTTTAGAACGTTGCCATCACTCCAAGGGAGAGACCCAGACCCATCAGACTCACTCATTCTCCCCATCCCCCCGGCCCCTGACCCCCATAAGTCCAGGGAATTGCATCTTGCGGACCTTTCACAGAGATGGGATCGGGTGCTACGTGGCCTTTTGTGCCCAGCTCCGCTCACTGAGCTGAATGTCTTTGCAGGTCCCTTCCACACCGCCGTCAAAGCTCTGGTCTGCCCACAGGAACCCCAGCTCGGGCCCCCCCTTAGCCAAAACAAAGATCCAAAGCCGCCCTGGCCCCTCATTCTTGTTTCATTCCAGACCCACGGAGCCTCCCCTTGGGGGATCCTTTTGCTGTTTACCGTGTGATGAATACATTTAATGCAGTGTTCATGGGGGCCTAAGTGCGCGCGTGCAGGAGCTGGGGGAGGGGACAGAGGGAGAGAGAGACTCTCAGGCAGACTCCCGGCAGGGCTTGATCTCACGACCCTTCGATTGTGACCTGAGCGGAAATCAAGAGGTGGACGCTTCACCGACTGAGCCACCCAGGCGCCCCAAGCCATAACTACTTTTTAATGTTATTTTCTCAACTTTAGGGCTCCTAGACCATACAGACGGGGAGTCTCCTTTAATGTAGGCACTCCAAGCTTTTCTAAGGCATGCCTGAAAACACAAAACTCTTAAGGGAAACTTTTTCCCCACCCAGAGACCCAAGTTCCTTACATCTTTCTGTATCTGTGGGTGGAATTTCTTCTATTCCTTTCCCTAAAAGCGTTGCTTCTCCGTGGTCCCAGCTTTCTGCATGGCCTTAATACCAATCCCCTGCCCGGTAAGGGCTGCAGCCCTCAGCGCGTGGCCCGCGGTGTCAGAGCCCGGCCCCTCCCACCCAGAGAGCCGCAGCGTCAGCATCCCTGCTCCCTGACCTGGTCCATCCCTCTTCAGTTTGGGGCCTGAAGAACTTTTCTTACTTTCTCAAGAGCTACACATTTAAAAAAACAAGCTTATTTCTTATCCAGCCTCCCTAGGTGTTTCTGAGAAGGAGAATTTCAGGCTATCTGACCCGCTGCTGAGAAGTTCAAGATCATTCAGGTCTCAGACTGTACCTTCTTGCAGTCATTTAATTTGAAAGTCTTCCTGGGGCGCCTAGGTGGCTCAGCCGGTTAAGCATCTGGCTCTTGATTTCGGCTCAGGTCATGATCTTAGGGTCCTGGGATCGAGCCCGACATCCAGCCTCTGTGCTCAGCTAGGAGTCTCTTTGAGATTCTCTCCCTCTTCCTCTGACCCCACAACTCATGCATACACACACACACTCTCTCTCTCTCAAATAAACAAATATTTTTTAAACATAAAAAAATAAATAAAAAATCTTTCTGGTGCAGAGTGACCAAATCACAGAGCCACTCTTGGAGCAACGATGGCGGTCAGGGTCAGAGCAAGGACAGCCCCAACATGGAGTCTGACCTTCCTTCCACTCAGAGGTCCAGAAACTGCGCCCGGCCACTTTATCCAGAGGTGACAGAGACAAAGCGGCATGATACCGATGTCATACCTTACAACCAAACCTGGAGCTGCCAAGGGGCTGGGCGTTTACATGCACGGCTGGATGAGCCCAGCCTCAAAAGGGCCAGCCTGCCGGGGTTGCTACCGTGAGCAGTTACACCGCCCGACCTGCACGGTGCGTGGCTGCTCATGCGTGTGGCCCGTTACGTGTGTGAACACACGCGCAGTGCCTGTAATGTGGATCTGTGTGCAGCCTTCAGGTGTTGCCTGACGCTCGCTGCCTGACATGTTTGCGTGTGTGTTGCCTGTCACGGATCCGTGTGCGGGTCTCGCCCACCTGCCAGGAGGAGCGATGGGGCGTGTGACATCTTCTCACGGGGAACTCACCTGCCATGAGGAGTGTGATCAGAAACCACGCTCCCCTCCCAAGTGGCTGCTCCCCGTTCCTGGGCCACCTTCCCATCTGTTCAACATCGGAGTCTTTGGTATCTGGATAGATGTTAGACATGACTCTGGACTGTGACAAATTGTAGACCTATTCCCGCCCCCTCTCCACCTTGCCCGGCACACCCAGGGGTCCGCGCTCCTCTGAAGAGGCCCCGGTCCTGCATTCAGAGGCTTATTATCCAAGCGTCTGCTCAGCTCCGACCGGAGTTCAGCTGGAATCCTGCCAGGAGGATGTTGTCACATCTGTTGCCGGAGAACTTTCCTTTCCACGCAGATGCTGATGCGGAACTGGAAGGGCAGAGCGGGCACCCCCCGGACTACAGGTCCCATGATGTGACCCTCTCTGGGTCTGCTGGTCAGTGAAATTCTGAGTGTACGGGAGGAAGCTTGGGGTTCCTCACCTGCCTGAGTATGCAGGCCACCCAGTAGGGAGGCTGGGGCAGGTGACCTGTGACCCTGGCTATAGCCGTCGCCTTCCCTGTCCTCCATGACTACAGGACCCCAGAATCTGCCTGACAACCTGGTAAGTGGTGTACACTGATTTACAGAAAACCCGGGGCCGGGGGGCTCCCTTCCCAGGAGACACAGACCACAGATTTCACCTTCCCTAGTACAGGGCCCCGGAAGAATGCAGCCAGTCCTCTGGGCAAGGGGTACCCCAAGGTCCAGGGAGGGACTTGCTATAGGTATACAACGGCTCCCGTTCGTTGAGAGCTTTCTCTGTGCCAGCCCTGTGCTCCCCCAGGGGTCCCCAACATTCTCGGTTTCTGGCCCCCCCAGTACCTCGGTTATTTTCCACGGTGCTCCCAGGCTCAGGCCCCCTCGCACTCTCCGCTTTGGCCCCTGCAGGCCAACCCAGGGGCTTCTCTGTCCTGGGTGGGTGGAGTGGAACCGGCAAAACAAGCAGAGGTGGGGGCGGGGCTCCAGCCCGATGGGCGGGGCTCAGGGGATCCTCCCCCTCAGTGGGGGTCCTTGGGGGTTCAAAGTCAGCCCTCAACGGGCACACATCCGGGATGCTCTGCTTACCCCCACAGACTGACACTTCCCAGTCGGGACAATACAAAACCTCTTTAATTCTCATTTTCTATACAAAGTCGTGCCTCTTGACGGACCACGGGGATAGATGTGCAAAGCGTGAGACACACCCTGCGGGGGGGGCGGGTTGTGGCAGGAGGACCCTGTCCTTCGTCAGACCTGGGGAGGGGTCGTGGAGCGGGGTTGAGTTGGCTGCGCTGTCTCTCCAACCCTAGGCCCGGCCCAGGGATGTTAAAGCTCCACACGCTTCGGAGCGGCCGCAGGGTGCGTCCCGCATGGCAGGTGGCCCGGGGCTCTGGGACGTTCTGGAACCTGTGGTCCCGGGGAAAGTCCTTCCGGAAGATGCTCCTGGACCCCGACCCGAGACTCGGGAAACGGAGGCCGGCGAGCTGGCTGGGCCCCTCACTACTCCTCCGGCCCGTCGCCTCCCAGGGCCTGTTCGTAGGGGCAGGGCCGGCGGCAGAGGCCGTCCGGCTCGGGGCCAGGCCAGGGCCCCGCCGGCGGCGCCTCCTCCTCCACGCCGTCCCCCGGGCTGCCGCCGCTGCCGCCTCCATGCACGCCCTCCGCGTCGCTCTCGTCCGAGTTCTCCTCCTCCAGGTAGCGGTAGCCGCGCACCTTGTGCTGCGGCCGCGGGATGCGGGGCTGACGCGGGACCGCGCCCCGCCGCAGCTTCTGCTCCATCCACAGGTACGAGGCGGCGGCCGCCACCAGCGTCAGCAGCAGCACCCCCAGCTTGGCCTGTGGGCACAGACACCTCGCGGGATAGGTCCACTCGCGGCCCACATGTCCCCGCGCAGCTCCTCCTCTGTCCGGACAGCTCAGCCTCCTCAGCATCTCCCCGAGGGTAAAGGCTCAAAGCCCAGCTGTGCCCTTCGCTGGGGCTAAGACCACTGCGTCCCTGACACGCAGGGACCATAAGACATGGACCCCCCCCGCCCCCCCGCCCCGGGAAGATTTTGACCGTGACCCACAGCCAAACAGAATTCCCCATCCTAACAGTACACACACACACACACAAGCACCACATTCTCTTCTGTTTCAGCTTTTCAAATGTTGGTGGAGACCTGCTAAACAGACCCACCGGTCGGTGGGAGCAGAGAACGAGGAACCCTGCTCCCTGCAGGCTGGGAAGGGACAGCTCAGAGGTGACATCTGGGAACAGGTCATCACAGGACCCACAAGGTGGCTGGGAAGCACCCACAAGAAGAAGACTTGAACCCCTTCAGAGATGGGTAAACTGAGGACTGTGGGAAGTGAGGCAGTAAGAGGGTCTTGGTTTGGGGCCATTCAGTGGGCCTGACCTAGGACCCAGCCCATGGGGGTGGTGCCCTTTGGGCACTGCGAGGCCACAGTGGGCATTCAGAAAGTATGTGTGGCCTGGGGGCTGGCCGGTGGGGTGCCTAACACCCCAGAGACCCTCCTCCTGCCACGTTCAGGCTCACCTTCATGGGCAGGCTTGAGCCCAGGTACACCACGAAGATGGCCACCGCCTGCCACCAGTGGTAGATGGTGAAGATGAAGTCTTGCCTTTCTTTGTCCTCGTACAGGATTCCCAAGAGTGCTGCAGGCGGGCAGGACAGGGCAGGACGGGGAGAGGCGTCATCAGGGGCCCAGAGTGGCTGATCTCCCCGCTGGGACCCACCATAGGCCCAGCATTGGGCTGGTCTCAGCCCTTAGCCTTGGAGCGCCTAGAAAGCCCTTGTGAACAGGTCCTGGCCTGCCCCCTGGTGGACGCCCTGGTGGTTAGGCCGCCTGGGGAGCCCAGGAGAGGCAGGAACAGACAAGGCACCTTGCTGGTGGGGGGGGGGGGGTTGAGGGGGCAGGGCTGGGGGACGGACAGTTGGGCCTCCCTGGAGAGCACATGTGCGGCCTCCCAAGTGGAGTGCTCTATGTGCCGTCATCTCCTGTCCTCTCTTGGACCTTCGGAGGCTGTTTCTCCTCGCCCAGGACTCAGGCAGGGCAAACTGCTCGCAGCAACAAGCTTTCTGCAAATCAGACCTGACGTTGGGAGGTTCAAACCGTTTCTCAAGGAATCCTCCCTGGGGCAGGAAGAAAGAGCCCACCGGAGTCAGGAGACGCAGCCTGTACTCTCAGGACGGTAAAGGGCAGAGAAAGTACAGAGAGGAGGATTCAAACGCTGGCTCTGGGGATGACTCAGGGTGAGTTAACTCTGTGGCCAGGTATCTGGCCTGTAAAATGACACCACACGTATTGTGTGTTGTGTTCGGAGGTTTCAAGGCAAGAAAGCCTGCATGGTGCCTGGCAAACTGCACCGTCCCCTGCCACCCAGGACATTAACATCCCTGCCCCGAGGCCCTGTGGTGTGACTGTAGCCCTCGGGGCTGCTGGGAGGAGACACGGAGCCCCCAGCGTTCACGAGGAGGAGGCAGGAGGCACAGCTGGGTGGGCAGAAGGGAATGCCGAGTCCAGGCCCAGGCCCGTCACGGACCCGTGTTACCCAGGTTGGATGCCTCTGAGCGGCAGCCAAGAAAGTGTGGCCCCGAGCGTGGAGCTCCAGGCCCGGTGACAAGCTCAGATGGCTGACTCGGGGGGGGGGGGGGGGGTACAGCGGTCTCCTGAGCCAGCCCCTGCCCTGCCCACAGCAGGGATGTCCTCCGCCCCATCACACCTCCAGGGCTGACGTTCTGGCCCACGAGAACAGAAGCTGATGTGGAAGACACACAGAGCTGCGCCTGCGTGGACCAGCTGGGTGTCACCGGCCTGTGCCCGCCGGTGGGCAGAGAGCATCACACCGCTGAACTCTGACCCACCCCGCCTTTCCGCAAACAGGGCTCTACCTCCCAGTGCCCCTGCCCCAGCAGCCCAGACTCAGGGCGTGCACCCCACCACTCTGCAGACTGCGGCTGGGGCTTCCTGCCTGCTCCCAGCTCTTTCCCAGACAGCAGCCCTCCCTCGGGGCCCCTGGGTGGGTCAGTCCGTGGAGGTCCACCCGTACCGTAACAGATCCCCAGGGTACCCGCGGGAGCCTGTGTCTGTCCCTGGCCTGCAGCTCCTCCCCAACCACCCCCAAGGTCCCCACAGGGTCCTCTGCCATCCCAGGGCCCACGGCTGTACTCACTGCTGAGCCCGGTCTTATTGAGGGCACTGCCCACACCCCAGAGGACAGCTGCCACGTAGAGGATCCAAATGTGTTGCAGGACCCGAGGTGCGGGGGCCCAGAAAAAGAGGCTGAGCGTGAGTAGCAGGTGCACTCCGGCCCCAGCCACGAGGGGCACCTGGCGTGGCAGCCACAGCCCCAGCAGGCCCAGGACTGAGGAGGCCGAGGCGCCCAGGCTGTAAGCCACGAGGAGGTAGGCCAGGCGCTCCAGCCCCACGGAGCACACGCCGTAGCCCTGCAGGGGGGACAAGGGTGTTAGAGGTCCGGGCTAACTCCCTCTGAGGGTCATGGGAAGGCTGTGAGGGCACAGACAGGAGAAGAGGCTCGGACACCGTCCCCGGACACCAGGCTGCACCCCCACGGAACAACATCCCTTAGGGGCGGGATCCCATCTCAACTGTGAAACCCCTCCGGAAGCAAGCACCCTTGTTGGAGTCACTTCACACGGAAAGAAACGGAGGCCCAGAGACGTAAAATAGTTTGCCTAAGGCAGAGGGGAAGCGGGGGGGACGTGGGGGAAGCCAGGGAAGAGAAGAATGAGGGAGGGGAGCACCCGGGACTCACTCGTACACACATACATGTATCCGAAACCCATTCATCTTGTATCCGAAATACAAATATCCCCGGAAGTCCCGTATTTTATCTGGCAACGCCTCGCAGGTTGTACTTACCAGGGCGAGACCAGTGCAGGCAAAGAGCACCTCGAAGCCGCTGTAGATAAAGAAGGGCACCAGGTGCCGCAGGCGGAAATCGCGCACGTGCTTGAAGGGCAGCTGGAAGATGTTGCCCCAGCCCACGCTGCGCAGGTCGATCTCCTCGGTGGGCCGGTAGGCGGCTCCGCACAGGCCCAGCACCTGCGGACCCCCGAGCTGAGCTGGTGGGCAGGGCCGTCTGGCCGGCCGCTCCCAGGCCCCGCCCCAGACACACCCACAGCTCTGGGCCCCGCCTCCTAGCCCCGGGCCCCACCTCCAGACGCACTCGCAGATCTCGGCCGGGCTTCCCAGCTCCACCTCCAGGAGGGGGCCATGCCCAGACCACGCCCCCAGCACCTTAATTCTGCTTCTGGGGTTCCGCCCCCAGCCCAGTCCTCTCAGACCCTGTCTCCCACTCCGCCCCGGACCAGCCTTGGTTCCCTTCCCCTTGGCCACTGGGATTCCAACTCCAGGTTCAGTCCCGAGCCTCTAACCTGGCCACTAGGTTCAGGCCCCCTCCCACAGGACTCAGCCAGGACTCCAAGCCATGACCTTGCCCAGGCTGCCAGCAATGTGCCCAGATCACACCCCTTTCTCCCCGCCTCGGTCCCCAGACTTCACTGACTCCGCCCGACCCCATCCTGGGCCGCACCAGCAGCATGGCCAGGAAGGCCACCGCCATGAGCACACTCTCCACCACAATGAGGTTTCCGCTGCGTGGTAAGGTCCGCAGAACCGTCTTGTTGAAGCCCATGAGGATGCCCTGGCTGTTAGTACCTGCAGCGAGGGGGTTGGGGGTTGGAGAGTAGAGCACACTGTAAACTCAACCACAAAGAAATGAAGCAAGGCGGGCGGGTGGAGGGGAGAGTTAGAGGTGGTGGGTGAGGGCAGTGCTTGCAAAGGCACTGTTCATTTGGGGAGCAGTTTGGAGGTGAGGGCCACTGGGGCTGGACAAGCAGCAAAGAAAAGAGTGCCTCCCCCCTTCCCCCCTCAACTGCTTTAGTGCCAGGAGGCTGGACAAGGGGTACCAGTCCACCCCCCAACCCCATCCATTCACCCTGCAGGGACTGAGCTCTGAGGGTATGTATGCATGGCCCTGAGAGATATCCCCCAGAAGCCTCAGCCCAGATGGGATCTCTTCTAGGCAGCCTTCCTCGATGTACCCTGTCCCCATGAGGCTAGGTGCAATGTCCTAATGCATACTCCTACAGGGCTACATGCCTTGCCCTCTAGGCTCTCAGCCCTGAATCTGTGGGCAAGGGCATCCTCTCTGGACGTTCTCAAGAGCCCAGTGTCTGCTGGATGACTCATTGGGGGAGCTGTGCAGGCCCTGGCGACCCCACCCCATGAGGACTAACCGCAGCTCTGCACGTTGTAGAGTGTGTGGTTCAGGTCATACAGGTAGTGGTTCAGGAAGTAGATCATGGGCAGCTGGGCACAGGCGAAGCTCAGCTGTGGGCAGGAGGGCAGCTTGGGCCAGGCTCAGAACCAAGCTGGGGGCACAGGCATGATCTGGAAGGGGTCTGGGCACAGGCTTGGCAGAACAGGAGCCCTCCCACCTCTGGGGGCAGCCTCATGGCAGGAGGGAGTGCCCAGTGCAGGAGGACTTTCTCCTGCACAGGGAGGGGATGAGGTCTCAGTCACTAGAGGCAAGTAAGCAAAGGTTGGGCTCAAGAAACAGCAGTGGGACTAGAGAGATGAAAAGGCTGTGAGGTGGGCTCCAATGTGTGGGTTCTGGGCCTGGAATACCCTCCCCCAATGGCCCCACAGGTGGTACTCACATGGAAGAAGCTATAGAAGATGGTTTGGAAGACCAGGAGATATGGTGCATGGGAGCCCCGTGGCGGGCGCTGCTGGGGTCCCTGCTCATCCCGCTCCTTATAGTGGGAGTACTCGTAGTACTTCTGAGCCATCCTGGACCACAAAGGAGAGAAAGCTTCCCCCAGTCTGACCTCCAGCAGATGTCTCTGCTTCCTGCATCCAGGGCTATGGGCTACATCTCATGGATGGGGAAACCAAGGCCCGAAAGGCAGAAAGCGCCGTCCAAGGTCCCCCAGCCACTGGCAATGCAGCAGAGACTCAGCCAGGTCTCCAGCCTCCCGCCCTGATGCCCACCAGGCTCACCTGGTGATGTAGTTGCCCATGGAGGCCCAAAGAGGCACAATGGCCATGCCCAGGGCCACGGCTGAGGGCACAAGCGTGTAGTAGCGCTCCCAGTAGTTGGTAGAGACAAAGAGGGCGTAGATGCCCACAGCCAGGAACATCATCCACTTGGTGCCGAAAAACCTGCGGGCAGTGGGAGGAACGATGGCACCACGAGCCTACCCAGACTACTGTGGCCTCAGACCAGGGTGGCCACAAGCCACCATGAGCTCCAAGTCCCAGCTCGTGAGTTGGTGTGAGGTAGGGAGCGGATCCCTGGACTTGGAGTCAGGGGCTCTAGACGGACTAGCAGAGATACGGACTTGTTTGTGGCCTCGGGGGAGCCCTGTGTCCACACGCTTCAGTTTTCACAGCTTCACGCAGGCACAGAGCCCAAGCCACAAGCCTGATGGCCACTGCAAGGATGGAGGGAGATGAGGTGGGGGTGGGGGCTGAGTCAGTGGTCTACGGGCACATCCAGCCCTCGTTGTGCTCTGGGCTGACTGGCCAAGCCCCCTTCTCTGTCCGATCTCATGTGCTAGGACTTCAGGGCCCCCAAGAGCACAACCCAAACTGGCACAAGGAAACGAGGACCAAGAGGGACCAGAGCCAGGGCTGGGATCTCTTCCTCCCTGCCCATTGCTCTAGCAGCACTGTGCTCATTTGGGAAGTTTCTTCCCCACTGGCTCAAATGACCCTAATTTTCCGGTACAATTACTTTCTCTTCTATTACAGGAGGCCCTGGTTCTTTTATTAACCGTATTTTGCCGTGTAATAAATACATGGGATCTGATCTATTTGGGGGAGGACAAGTCACCAAAAAAATGTACTGTACGTTTTGATGGAATAAACGGGCGAAAAAGTAAAAATACTAACACTCATCACTGGTGATGCTGTGGCTTAAAAAATGAGGCACATGGCCAGGGTCATGCGGATTGGCATAGCCCTTCAGAAAATCAGCCCGGTAGTTTGGGCAAAGGGCAAGCTGGGGGTGGGGGACTCAAACTTTCCGACTACCAGGTGCTGCCTATGGGACCTGGGCAAGCTGCCGAATGTCGAACATGGGAAACGAAAGAATTAGCTGTTGTTATCCACAGCGATCTGTTTTAAGAGCCATAAAGCCTTTCGCATACCGCTACTCTGCTAAAGCCACTGTTAGAAATTTATCATAGCAATTTTTTTTTTCTAAGAAGGAAAGAGCTAGGGGCACCTGGGTGGCTCAGTCAGTTAGGAGTCTGCCTTCGGCTCAGGTCTTGATCTCAGGGTCCTGGGATAGAGCCCCACATCCCACTGGGCACTTAATGGGACGTCTGCTTCTGCTTCTCCCTCTACGTCTTCCCCTGCTCATGCCTTCTCTCTCTCTCAAATAAATAAATAGAATCTTAAAAAAAAAAAAAAAGGGAAGAGCTACAAGTACAACGTAAATGTGCAAAAAGGGGAGGGATGTGAATGTCCAACTTGGAGACACGACTGGGTGCCCCCACCTCTGCAGAGAACCGACCCTCCTAAAGTACCCGGAGTGAAGACTGAGGATTGGACCAAGATATGCGCAGCGAAAGGAAAGAAAGTAAAAGTGAGCGTCACACACAGCTCTGGTGACAAGGACATCAATGTTACCCATCTGTGCTGGGGGGACAACAAACAGCTGATTTACTGGCGGGCCTGGAAAGGATTTTCTTTTTTCTGATTTCAGTTATGATTCTAATGCTGTTTGTACAATTATGTTAAAGGAGCTTTGAGTTTTTTTGGGTTTGGAAGGTTTGTTTGCTTGTTTGTTTCTTATTTGTTTGGCTTTTGGTGTAAGATAGAGGAATTAAGACCCATCTAACCTGTCTGCTAGTCTCTGGGTCTCATCTGAGCAGAGACGCACCTCCGGAGGGTGGGGGGAGGGTGCTTGTGGAGGGGAGTTCACACAGGCCATAAGGCCAGACCAGATGCCTCCTCCAAGGCTCGGGTCCAGGGTAAACTCTCTGGGGCACCCGCCCAGGCGTGCCTTTTCAGTGCGAAATGTCCCTCAACACTGACCACGGCTGATCAGGCCAGGCTTGGTGCCTGGGTCTTGGGGACTTATCAAAGTCTCTCCAGAAATTCCACAGCTCTGATCCCAAAGGTCGCTCACCGTAGCTCCAAGCCACGGAGGAGGGCACTAGGGCGATGCCATGGGAGGCAAGCTGAGCGAAGGAGCAGGAGTGACTTTCTGTCGCGCCAAATGTGCCCTCGGGTGAATCTCCAGCTTCCTTCCCCAAACCCAGGTTCTCCCCTTCTCTCTCACCCCTCCAGGCAGGCAAGGTCTGTCCCCAGGTCCCGGCCCCCCAGACCACCATCGGCCAACAGCCCTCACATCCCTTCCGCATCACAGCAGCACCGCACCTGATGAGCACAGGCGTGTAGAGCAAAGCGGCGATGGGCGTCACGTTGATGCCCATCAGCATCTTGCTGTCGATGTCGGGCAGCCCCATGTTGCCATACTTCACCTCGCGGTAGGTCTCGTCATAGTGCAGGATCAGCTGCATCTGCAGGAGGCCTGGGGGTAGAGAGCGGGCATGGCGGCGACAGCTGAACTCCGGCGGCGACAAACCAGCCTGAAGGGACCTCCGGTCGCCAAAGGAGTCCCTGATCCCAGTGCCCATGAAGGAGGACAGAAAGGGCTGCCCGGACGGGGCCAAGCGTCCTGACAGTCCGTGGCAGCGCCGGCCACGCGAATCCAGACCCCCTACCACACCCGCACCCGCACACGGGCAGCGCTCCACATCTGGAAGGCCGCACACCTGCCCGGGGCGCCCAATCCAGCCCGCGCGCCCACCCACGAAGGCTCTGGCCGGGAGCCGGGGAACGCTGCCCGGGGACCCCACCTCCGTGCGGCGGGGTCACAGCTGCAGCCGCAGGGCGGCATTTGGGGAAGTGAAAGAGGAAGGGAGGCCAACCGGCCCCCTGGGTTTCTCCTTCCCTGACCCGGGCTGGGAGGGGAGGCGGGGGGAGGGCGCGGGTGGGAAGCCGGGGGTTCTGCGCGGGAGCGCGCGGGGCCGCCTACCCAGGTAGACGCCGTAGGTGAGCGTGCCGCCCGCGCTGGCCGCCAGCACGTTCTTGAGCACGCCCAGCCGCTTGCGGCGGTAGTAGCGGCGCTCCTCCTCCTCCTCGTTGTAGTTGGGGTACGCGCCCACCAGCTCGTCCAGCTGCGGGGCACGCACGGCGCTCGCACGCGGGCCCGAGGCCGCCGGAGCGGACTCGCAACTCCCGCGCGGGAGGTCCCGGGTCCCCGCCCCCCGCCCCCCACCCTACCGCACTCCGGGTCCCCGGCCCCCCACCCTGCCACCCGGGAGGCCCCCGCACTCCGGGTCCTCGCACCGCCCCCCCCCACAGACCCGTCCCCGCTCACCGGAGCCCCGGGCCCGTCGGGGACCCCGAGCCGGTCTTCATCTCCCTGCGGCCCCGCGGTCCCCGCCACCCGGTAGAGCGGCGGCACCGCCTCCATGGCCCGACCCCGCCGGAGCAGTGGCGGCGGCCGCCCCGAGAGCGAGCTGCCCGCCGGGCACTTCCTCCCCACGACCCGGCCCCGCCCCGCGGGCCGCCCCCTCGCGAGGGGCGTGTCTAGGGCGTCCGGGCGCGCGTGGGGGTGGGGGGCCGCCCGGACCCCGCCCCGGGGAACACGCGGTGTGAGTTCAAATCTGCGCGCAGCCGCCTGATGGCTTTGCGACTTGGGGGATTCACTCCACTTCGGTTTGCCTCGGTTTTGTCACTCCGCGCCGCTTCCCAGGGTGTTACCGGATGAATGCAGAGCCGCAGCCGGGTGCCACGCCCGTAATAGGGTCTCCACTGCCACCCCGAGCCCCACCTCCTGCCCCCACGCGGCGAGTTTGCAGGTCAGCAAAGAGCCCCCGTAGCAGCCCCACCGAGGGCCCCCACAGCGCGGACTCGACGGCCCGTGCCCGCCTCCCGCGCGCCCTCCGCTTGCAGCTTGGCGTCTGCCGGAGGGAACTCTGGCCGGGGCTGGAAGACTGAGCCGGGGCGGCTGGGGGACTGCGCTGGGTTGGCGCTGCGGCAGGTCCAGAACCTCCCCGCGGGGTCTGGGCTGCGGCGAGTCCCCGAAGTTCTTCCCTTGCAGGAACTGAGGCGCCTCAGCCCTGCCTATCACCCTGGCTGGAAACACTTCGGAAGCTTTTTGTTTGTTTTAAAGATTTTATTTTTATTTATTTGACAGACAGAGATCACAAGTAGGCAGAGAGGCAGGCAGGGAGAGAGGAGGAAGCAGGCTCCCCGCTGAGCAGAGAGCCCGATGCGGGGCTCGATCCCAGGAGCCTGGGATCATGACCTGAGCCGAAGGCAGAGGCTTCAACCCACTGAGCCACCCAGGCGCCCCGATACTTTGAAGCTTTTTAAAAATACACAGTTCCCAGGCACCTGGGTGGCTCAGTGGGTTATGCCTCTGCTTTCAGCTCAGGTCATGATCTCAGGGTCCCGGGATCGAGCCCCACATCGGGCTCTCTGCTCAGCGGGGAGCCTGCTTCCTCCTCTCTCTCTGTCTGCCTCTCTGCCTACTTATGATCTGTCTCTGTCAAATAAAATCTTAAAAAAAAAAATGCACCTGTAAAAATGGCTATCAATCAAGAAGACAAGCAGTAACAAGCGTTGGTGAGGATGTAGAGAAAAGGGAATCCTTATGCACTGTTGGTGGGCTGGTAAACTGGTCCAGCTGTTTTGGAGAATAGCCTGGAGTTTCCTCAGCAAGCTCATGATAGAACTACCCTATGATCTAGCAATCCCACTCCTGGATGACTATCCAAAGGAAATGAAAATGGGTTATCAAAAATATATCTATACTCCCATGTTACTGCAGCATTTTTTTAAAGATTGAATTTATTTATTTGAAAGAGAGAGAGTGCACAAGCGGTGGGCGGGGGGCAGGGGGGAATGGCAGGTAGAAGCAGGCTCCCTGCTGAGCAAGGAACCCAATGTGGGACTCGATCCCAGGACCCTGGGATCATAACCCGAGCCAAAGGCAGCCGCTTAACCAACTGAGCCACCCAGGAGCCCCTAAGATTTTATACTTATTTATTAGAGAGAGAATGTGTAAGAGAGTGGGGCCAAGGGGCAGAGGGAGAGAGAAAATCCCAAGCAGACTCCCCGTTGCGTGAGGAGCCTACATGGCTCCACCCTAGACCCTGAGATCTTGACCTGAGCCAAAACCAAGAGTCAGATGCTTAACAATTGGAGCCACCCAGGAGCCCCACGGCAGTATAATTTACAATTGTTAAGATATGTAAATAATCTAAGTGTCTGTCAATGGGTGGATGGATAATGGAGATATTCTATACACATATACAATGACCTACTTTTTTACAAGACCAGTGCTCTAACCCCTGAGCTATGGAGCCCAATGACCTACTTTTTTAAAAAGATTTTATTTATTTATTTGACAGAGAGATCACAAGTAGGCAGAGAGGTAAGCAGAGAGACGGGGTGGGGCGGCGGGGAAGCAGGCTCCTCGCTGAACAGAGAGCCCAATGTAGGGCTCGATCCCAGGACCCTGAGATCATGACCTGAGCCGAAGGCAGAGGCTTAACCCACTGAGCCACCCAGGCACCCCTACAATGACCTACCTTTAAGCCATGAGGAGAAAAAGGAGATTCTGCCATTTGCAACAGCAGGGATGGACCTCAAAGATAGTAGGCTAAAGGAAATACATCAGATGGAGAAGCACATGCATAGTATCTTCTAGGTGGGATCTAGAGATGGCAACAAAACTGACTCCAAAAATCAGAGTGAAATGCCGGCTGCCAGGGCCAGGAGTGGGGGCATGGGAGAGGCATTGCTCAAGGGTACATACCAGCAACTGGAAGATAAATGAGTCCCGGAGCTGGGTGCAGGGATTACAGACAACCAAACCGTATGATAAACAGTAAGTCTGGTGAGAATCTAGGTCTCCGTTATTCCCACCTCTAGAGGGAATGATAAGTCCGGGATGTGACAGAGGTGTTAGCTAGCATTACTGGCAATCACGTTGCAACATAAATGTATCCGATCAGTATGTTGTATACCTGAAACTTACACCATATTATATGTCAATTACATCTCAATACAAAAAAGTGTCCTGTTTCCCTCCCCCGCCCCACTTTGCCCATGTTGCTCTTTCTGGCTGGAGGACACTTTCTCCTTCCTTCCCACCCTCAGGATAAGAAGCCACCCTGATGAAGGGTACAGCCCCCACCTCTGACTTTCCCTCCTGGCATTTCAGTGATTTAATGATCTCTTCCCCCACCCTCCCTCCCCCCATCCCTGGCAAATGCTCACCATGTTCCCCTCACACAGAGGACTGTGCCAGCACTTCGTAGGTGGTCCATAAACGTGCGTGGGTGGGTGGCTGGGTGAATGGGTGACACATACGCATCTCAGAAGCGTTGCTGGGAAGGCGGGCGGCTGGGGGCGTGGAGGGCACGAATCTGCAGAGACTTCGGGCATCAGCTTTCTCCAGACCACATCCAGGTGCAGACGCGGGGTGAGCAGACAGGTGGAGTCATGCCCGAGGTGCCCGGAAGTACGAGGTCAGGGGCAGGAAGAGACGGACAGCAGGGATGCAGCGGGTGCTGGGCGGCCAGGAGGCTGCGGTCGGAGAACTGAGGTGCGTCGCTCTGGGGAATGACTGAGCCCCAGGTGTGGCGGTGGTGCCGGGTGGGAAGGGATGACGAGGTCCAGGAGGTCATGAGGCAGGTCACACAGGCCTTGTGACACCCCCCCCCCAGGAGGATGCAGTCCTGTAGAATTCAATGGGTGAGCCGGAGACGTGGCTGGGAGGGGGCAGATGGCTGCCTGAGGTGGGCGGTGTGGCCTCACATTGAGATTGGGATTGAGCTCAGTGGAGCAGGGAGTAGGAGGCAGGGGGGTCTGGAGCCTCTGCAGGGAAGTGAGGAGGTTGCCAAGAATGAGCCCTTGCCCCTTCTAAAACCTGGGGCCTGGGTGGACACTAGGATCTGTGACCCATAAAAGCCTTTTCCCTTGAGGCCGCTAGGGAAAGAAATGACTCAGCCAAGTGCACGGGGCTGGCTGGCAGCCACGTGTCCTCCAGCCCTGATGGCCGAGAACCCAGGACAAGCCAGGAAGAAGCTGGGGAAGGGCCCTCTCTCCCTGGAGCAGCACCCCAGGGTGTCCCCCCAGCTGGGTACCTGGTCTTCTCTGGCATTAGTATGGGAAACCCCAGCACAACACCATCATGGAGCGTACTACTAGAGAGTAAGTGGAGAAGGACGGGCACCGGCTAAAAACGAGGTGGCGGGGGACCAGAGGAACAGAGCATCTGGGACACCGGAGCACCCCTTTAGGGGCAAGAGAGAGGAGGTGCCCCAGGCCGGATGGCTCTTATGGAGAGAGACAGGGCGGGAGGGGGTTAGCTGTCCCGACCTCAGGAAGAGGGCAGGCCCGCAAAAATCTTCTGAATGGAGAGAGGGAAGATGGGTGACTTCTGAAAGCACCAGGAGGCTCTGAGACGCAGCCTCTTGACGCTGTGGCCGGAGAGCCCACCGTCTGCTGGGGCCCCGCGTGGCAGGGGGAGAAGCGCACAGGCGGTGGGAGGCATTCCCACCCCCTGAGTGCGTGTGTTTGGTCCAAGGGTAAAGGTCCCTAAGGTGGGCTTCTCTGCTCCGGGGGTGGGGGGACAAGGCTTACTGAACAGCCACTGTCTCAGGCCAACTCAGAACTTACTGGGTTCTGTTTTGTTTTGTTTAAATCTCCCACCAGAAGGTCCCCAAGAGGCAATCAAGCAGCATGTTTGAAGAAGCAACCAGAAAGCAAAGAGAAGGTGGCCGGGGAGCAGACATGCTGTTCCAGGGAGCCCATGGTCTGCCCTCCGTAAGGGAAATACCAGCACCCGTGTGTCCCAGAACCTCCCACAGTGTGACTCGAGTTCTTGCCCAGCAGCATCCTAGATGCTGACTTCCCGTGAGAGTGCAGCCTTTCTTTGGGTCCCAGTTCAGACCCATAAAAGAGGTTACTGTACAGCTTAGGGTCCCAGAATTATTAAAGTCCTTGTGAACCAAGTGGTTCAGCCGGTTGGGCGTCTGCCTTCAACTCGGTCATGATCCCAGGGTCCTGGGATCAAGCCCGATGTCAGGCTCCCTGCTCAGTAGGGAATCTGCTTCTCCCTCTCCCTTTGCCCCTCCCCGCTACCTCACCACCCTCTACACCTCCCCCCACTGACGCTGGCACATGCACTCTCTGTCTTTCTCTTTAAAAAAAAATCCTTGTTACACATGGACTCTTTCTGTGGACTGTTGGTGACTTTTAATTTAATTTTATTATTTTTTTAAGATTTATTTATTTGAGAGAGAGAAAGAGAATGAGCGGGAGGGGCAGAGAGAGAGGGAGAGAGACTCCCAAGCAGACTCCGCACTGAGCGGGGAGCCCAACACGGGGCTCCGTCCCATGACCTTGAGACTAAGACCTGAGCCGAAAGCCAAGAGTCAAATGCTCAACTGACTGAGCCACCCAGGCGCCCCGGTAACTTAAAATTTTAAATTGCTTTATTTAAAATGAATTCATTTCAGAACATTTTTGTGGGGAGGTCCTGGTTAGCTTAGTTCAAAACCAGACGTTATGGCGCCTAGTGCTTAACGGTACTATTCTAACCTTATTAAAAGCAAAAAGGAAACGTATTTACCTTTAAATGCGAAAATAATATCATTTCCTTTTTTTCCAAAAGTGAAGACACAGAGGATACGCATACGAATGCCCCAAGCTGAGTGATGAGTGATATGGGTCTTGTTAGCATTCCCACACCGGGAGGCCAGAGGAAGCGACGGCAGCACGCCAGGGCTCCCCAGATCTGTGGATATGCCCAGACACCCCCAGGAAAATCACCTCTGGCTCAGGCCAGATGCGGGGCTGGGATGTGTTGGAAAATGCTCCCGGACACAAGAGCTCCAGGTACTTAAGCCAGAGGCTCCCTGATTAGATTCAGGTGCTGGCGGAGGATGGGGGCAGGGAGAGGGAGGCCCATGGGCAGTGGCGTGGCTCTGCCAGGATCCCAGAGCCCAGACCGTGGGCCAGCTTTTCCTGGGTCACTCTGACTCTCTGGGCGAGCTGATGACCCCACTTCCTCCCTTGAGCCCTGGGACTGGAACTGCCTCTAAGGTGGGCATGGGGGGGCCCAGGTAAAGGCCGCCAGCGTGGCCTCCCAGGACAGGGAACTGAGTGAGGCCAGCACACCCCTCCCACCCCCATCCGGGCCTCACGCTCCCACTCGCTGCCAAGTCCCCAGGAATGAGCCACCATATTCCACACCACCCCCCATGCAACAGTTTTCAAATTCTTTTCTCTCTATTAGGTTTGATTTTTTTGTTCTCATGATGACATTCTAGAATGTTCCTTACAGAAAACAGGAGACAGAAATTCAGATGCCCCAAAACATCTCCTGGGATGCTGTGGGGCAAATCGCGTGACCCCATACTGTGTCCCAAAGAGGGCCGTGCTGGGCCACTCCTCGTTCACCTGATGCCACTTGCCTGGCATGGAGTTGACTCTTTGTCATTTTTTTAACTAAAAGCCTTGGGGATGACAGTCACCACTGGCTATTGGGAGGTCCCAAAGCGGAGATGTGCCAAGAACCCGGCCAGAGCCTAGCAGAGCAAATGCCCAAGAAACGGAGTGACAGGCTCTGCTGAGGACCCAGGTCGGCCATGTGGGGTGTGCAGACGTCGGGAGAGGGGACACAGAGGCAGTCACCCCCGGGAGTGATGGTGACCCCGTGGGCTCCTAAGCAAAGGCTCAGGTCACCCTGGAAACGCCATGGGCCTGACTGAGCTAGACCCCCCCTCTGTCACTCTTCCTGCGTGTGCCCGCCCTGGTCACTGCGCGTCTCTGAGCCTGTTGTCTCTCCTGCAAGCTAGGACAGCAATGTCCCAGACTGCCGTGAGGATTTGCATCGAGTGCCTGGCGTGAGCTTGGAGCACCGTGGGCGCTTCGTCAAGGCGTGCCAAGTGCGCCCTGGCCTCTAACTCTGCACCTGGAATGAGTCCTGCTGGTCTCTGAGGGGAGGCTGGGGGGTGGGGGAGGGTGGGCTCGCCATTAAGGCAAGAGACAAGGAAGGAAGGTGGGGGGCAGGGTCTTGGGGACAAGGCCAGAGTGGCTACTCCCTCAGGAGGGCGGGAAAGGGACGGGAAGGCATCCATGCTCACTGAGCACCTACTGTATACCCGATGTTTCCAAACACACCCCCAATTCTCCTCTGTGGCAGACTGTGAGGCAGCCAGAGTCAGCCCCATTCCGCAAGTGGGGAGGCGAAGAAGACCGGGGGAGAGGCCACGGCTTGCTCGAGGCCACTTAGCACGTGGGTGGAGGAGCCCAGTTTGAGTGTCCGTCAGCAGGCAAGGTGGCACGATGCTCCTGGGCAGGTCACCGAGTATGTGAGGGAGTGAACTGATGGGCGCGTTAAGGAGTCCGTGGATGCCGTGACCCATGCCCAGCCCACCCTTCCCCGCCTCTCCACCCCCAGGAGGCAGAAGGTGACGATAATGAAGGTCATTCCGTCCCAGCCTCCAAGCTAAAACCCAGAGGACTCGCCAAAGCACAGGACTGAGGCAAATGTGGGGGCGCGAGGCCTCTGTGTCCCCTCTCCCGACGTCTGCACACCCCACATGGCTGACCTGGGTCCTCAGCAGAGCCTGTCACCCATCAGAGCTGGCCCGAAGGGTGCCTCCTGGTGGGGTCCCACACGGACCTCCCCCCATGTATCTTCGGCTCTCCACAACAGGGACACAACCTCCAGACTGCGCTGAGCCCCCAGAACCTTCGAGGATCAATAGAGGCCTCCAGCCCAGGGGGGAGGGTACCTATTCCTCCCCAAAGAGCTATGCCCCCTCAGACTGGGGGCAGCTTTACTGCCAGGCCAGGGGAACACCCCTGTGCCAGGAGGCCAGGCCTCTTTGGAGAAGTCGCAGGCTGTTCCGGAATTCATGACAAGTTCACAGGGCAGGGGGCAGGGGGCTGGGAGTCCCTGCAAGGCAATCCTTGGCCCAGAAGGGTCCCTTCAGGATCCTCCAACACCCATCTCCCCACCAGTGCCTCCCTGGGTGGGCCCTTGATTGGCTGTGCAGCCTTAGACCAGTGGCTGCCCCTCTCTGGGCCTGAGTCCCGGCTAAGCGCTGTCAGGCTCAGCCCCCGCCCAGCCCCGCCTGGTGCCCGCTCTGCCACTGCCTTCGCCTGGCTCAGCTCCAGACAGCAGGGCACGGCTGTCACATGCTGAGCCACGTGACAGGCAGCGGCTGGGGGCTCCATCCCACGCGGAGGACGGGGGCCTCTGCAGCCCCTTCCCCCTGTCCCGGCGGGCTGAAGCCTCCAGGGGAGCCCGAGCAGGTGTGGGCCAGGAGACCTCTCCTGCCCCTCAGGTAGGCAGGGGCAGCGGGAGGGCCGGGGCGGTGAGAAGCATCTCCCAGGTGCCGGGTTGGCCCAGAGGCCCCAGGCCAGGATACCAGGCAGACACCCGGGGCACCAAGACAGAGGGGCAGTGGCGGGCCCAGGGTGGCAGGCACGGGACGAGGGCACAAAGGATGCTTCTGCCCCCACACCTGTAACCTGATCACTTGCCTGTCTGACACCAGCAGCTGCTCCGGAACCATCCCCCTTTGTGCCGCAGGTGCGCGTGGGGCGGGGGCTCCAGTAAGACAGAGGACAGGCCCCCTTGGCACAGCTCGGGCCCCAGGGGAGCAAGCCCGCAGGAACCACCGTGGGGACACTTACCATGACAGCTGTCCTAGAGGGCAAAGGGTGGAACGCTACCCTCAGAGGTGGGAGGGGACCTCTGGGGACAGACGCGGCCCCTCCGCTCCGGAGCGACAAGCTTCCAGTGTGGGTCCCAGTCCCGCCGTCCATGCCCTGTGGGGTCAAGTCCGGTCGCCTCTCCGGGGTTCCTGTTTTTTCATGGTGAAATGGCAGGACGCAGGGTGACCTGTCCTGAGCGGGGGCGCCGGAGGAGGTGGCATCGATGGACGCCGCTGCGGGGAGAGCGAGGGGACGGAGGGCTCCGCGGGCGTGGGCCCTGACACTGTCCTTCTGGGCTCCAGCCATCTTTGGATCCCATCTCCTCCTTTTGCACCTGGAAACCAAGGCTCACCGGGGCGTGGGGGGCGGGGGGAGGGCGGTGGTGTCGGGCAGGGCTTCCCTGCTACTGCAGGCCATTGGACCCCACGCCGTAATTCCCAGGCCCACGGCCCCGGGCTGTCCTCCTCCTCCAAGCTGGGCCTGGGTCTGGTGAGACCTTGGGCTGGACCCCTCAGCTCAGAGCTCCCCGAACACCTGCTGTGTTGCCCCAGAACCGTGCTGGCCTTCTCTGGGCCCCGGCTCCTTCTCTGCGGTCGGGGAGAGGATCCAGAGGCCCCTGAGAGAGAGGTAATGAAATCTCTGCCGGCAGCTTCTAGCCGGCCCAGAGCCAAGGTCAGGCACGAGGCCAGGGCAGCCCCGCCCTAGGGGCCCGCCCAGCCTCGGACATTTCATAACGACAGGGCAGCGGGGCAGAGCGGGGACGGCCAGGAGGAAGGGCAGCTTGGCAGGGCCTCAGGTACGCTGTCCCAGGGAGGCGGGGATGAGTCCCCAGCAGCCAGGGCCCGGGACCTGGTTGGTGGGCTTGCTCGGGGACACCAGGCTGGGGGCTGCCTGGGCGGGCCTGGCCGCGCGAGGCCACACACACAGGCTGGCCTTGTCTTCCAGGAGCTCCTCTGCCTGCTGGGGGAGAAAGGGGGAAGGGGGAAGGAACTTCCCTCTGCTCAGACCTAAGAGCTGGAGAGGGAGGGGCTGAGGAGAGGCTCTGGGGCTTTGAGGCTGGTGGCCGGCAGCCATCCTTGTTTTGTCTACGCTGGGCCTCCGTCTTCCTCTCACTGGGGTCACAGCACATCTTTTCTGGGACTGAGGGCCCCAGCTCTGGACCCGGCTGCCCCAGGAGGGGATACACCCCCATCCCTGGTAGGGGAGGGGGGTAGGAGATGGGGGGCTGGGCAAGCATCCATGTGGCAATACAGAGTTTCTGGGAACTGCTAGGCGAGCTGGGCACTGTTATGCGAGCCCGGTGCTGGGGCCGGGGTACCCACTAACTATGGGACATCCTGTTCTTGGGAGCGGGCTCTGCCAGGATCCAGGAAAGAGGGATGAGCCAGACTCTGCCCTGCCTGGAGGAGGGGTTGATCATCAGAAGGACTCAGAGCAACAGGGGAACTCTCCGGGGAACTCTCTGGGGTGGGGTTGGCTCCGCCTACAGGCCAAGGGTTGATCCCCAGTTCCCCCAGCCCCCAATGTAGGGAGGGGACTTTGCCAGAGCTTCTGGAGAGCCCATGAAAAGCCAGGTTCAGGCTCCAAGGGGAGATCAGATTGGAGACCCTGGGGTAGCAGGACTGTGGGGTCATCAAGGCTGACACTGTGACCTCCACTCTGGCAGCCTGATCAAGCTCCCCCACCCCAGACCCTCAGAGCACCAAGTTGTTTCTCTCTCTCCCCCCCACATGGCTCTCAGGTTGATGTCCTTGCCTCCCTGGTGCCCACACTGGGCCAAGGTCTCACCTTGGGCTCTTCCCCAGGGTCTCCTCCCTGGAGCCCCCTTGCCACAGCTGTCCTTTACAGTCTGTCTGAGTCACGGTCATTCAGAGCCATGGTCACCAAGCACTCGCAGGGCTCGGCCTCGCACACGACACCGCACGCCTGAATTCTCCCAACAGTGCCCTGGGGCAGCTAGGTACCATCCCCATTTCTCGGATGGGGCAGGCGAGCCGCAGAGGAGCCGAGCAACCTGCCCAGGGGCTCCTGGGTCACAAACAGGCTGCCGGGATTCGAGCCCAGACCTCCGGGCCCCGACATCATACCGAAGGGGTGTTCTTAGGGAGGCTCCTGGGGTCTCAGTCGGTTGAGCATCTAACTCTTGATCTCAGCTCCCGTCCTGATCTCAGGGCTGTGAGTTCAAGCCGCGTGTTGGGCTCCACACTGGGTATGGAGCCTACTTAGAAAGGGGGGTTCCCTTAGGAGGCTTCCAGGACAGCTCAGGAAGCAGACAGTGAGAATGACAGAGGAAGGAGAATGACAGAGGCTGGGTGGGGAGCAGGGGGGGCCTCCATGGAGAGCTCATCACAGGACGGGCCACCCCGTAGGGCGGGGGGTGGGGCAGTAGAGCCCCAGTGATGCTTTGGAGCCAGCAGATCGGCGTGGCCAGCTGACTCACCCCCTCCCTGACGCCATGCGATCTGTCTGGGCCTCAGCTTCCCCTAGGGGTGCCCTGCGGACACCCACGTCAGGCTGACCCAGGTCGGCACGTGCGATCCGTGCCTGCTCATCGTGATAACTAGAGGGGTCCCTGGGCCAAGGCCTCAAGGGGACGTGGCTCATCCTCCCCCAGCCTCCAAGCCAAGGGAAACAGACCTGTCCCTTGTCATCATCTGCTGCCTCGGCCCCTCCTACCCCACCCACTGCTCCCAGGAGCAGCAGGTCAAGAACACATGTGGCACAGCAGGTGGCCGAAGCCGGGGCCCCTTAGTGGGCGGCGGACCCTTGGGCCCACCAGCCGCTGGGACCTCGGCACTCAGCCAGATGGAGGTCACAAGGGGAAGCAAGGCGGGGACTAGTGGGAATAGTGGGGAGTCAGAGGCAGAGAGCGGGGTACAACCAGTGCGCCTTCTCCCCCTCCAGGGCAGTGCCTGCGTCCAGCCACGTGCCCCTGCTCCCTGTCCCCGCATCTGCAGTTGAGGCCAGCCCCCCGAGGTGTCCCCTCCCCAGGGGTCAGGCTGCCACGTAGCGGGATGAAGGGTGGGGTGGGCAGCCCTCTGTTCCTCCAGAATCCTCTGCATCCTGGTTTCCAGGGTAGAAAAGCGGGGTGGTCTTGGGTCACCTCCTCGCCCTGTCTGTGCCGAGACGTCCCTCTCCTTGTGAGGGAAAAGACGGTGCCCTCAGCAGGCTGTAGTCGGGGTCAAATGGGTCACGCAGGCACAGGAAATGTCATTCAACATCCTTACGAACTTCCACAATATCACGTGTACCCCAGGGGTGGGGGTCGGGGGTGGAGGTGGGCTCCAAGACCCCAGCCCAGACCGATCCGGGAAGCCCCACATCTGTGTGTCCTTTGTGAGGTCACAGACCCAGGCTCCCCCAGGAGGTGGCCTGGGCTCCTGGGCCCACCTGGGCAGTACCCACCTTCCCATCCCCTAACGGACATCCCTTAATCCCTCGGTCCAGATTGACCAACGTTGGTGGGGGGAGGGTACAATATTGGGTGAGTCGGCCTCAGTGTTGCCAGGCGAGGCTGCTGGAATGTTCCATCCAGCACCCCCACGGAGCTCCCCTCCCCTCCCTCGCCCAGAGATGTTCTGTTCCAGTTACGTGCCTGACATTTTTGTGGGTTCTGCAGACATAGCTTATGAAAAGGCCCAGAACCCTGGGGGAGGGGGGCAGATGTGGTGGGCGCACTCTGTCCTCCACACCCATCCGCTGGGGTCCGGAGGGGCCCACGAGACAAAACAAGGAGTGGCAGCGGATGGAGAGAAAGAAACACTGGCTGGGAATTTAGTGATCCCAACTGCTGCTGACCTCCAGCCCATGCGCCGCGGCCATGGCTTTAGGGGGCCTGATGTCATTTGCTTGTCGGGACGATGGCAAGTGCTATTATTATTCCCACTTTACAGACAAGGAAATTGAGGCAGAGAGATGAGTGGCCTGCCCAAGGTCAGAAGGCCAGAAGGAGGCCGAGCCGGAGGTGACAAGCCCAGATGGCAGCTCTGGAGGCCGGGAGAGCCTTGGCACTGGCCGGCGTCCCTTCCTCCGAGAGGGCGCATGGGGTCTGGGGGCAAGCCTGGGGCCGAGAGGGGCTCTGAGAATGTCTCCTCTCTGCTACGCTGGCACCGCCTCTGGGTCTCATGGGGTCGGCCTTGTGCCCCCAGGCAACTGCTTAGGTCTCCAGACCAGAGCAGGAGGCCTGTGGGGTCAGCCTGGCCCCCCCACCCCATCATGCCCAGGGCTCCAGCCAGGCTCTCGGCACAGAGTGCCCTTCCGGCCGGGCCATCCTATTTGGCTGGAGCAGGCTCAGCTCTCAAGGCCACAGATCACTCCGGAAATCTGAGGGCCGTGGGGCAGCCACTTAACAACAGCTGGCGGCTTTGGGCACGCTGACACCCGGCCCTAGGCTCAGAACTGGACAGCGTGGTCTCCTCTTTGAAAAACAGCCTGTCAGCTGGTGGCCGCTAGCGTTACCCTCCCCTGACAGATAAGGAGGCACTAAGACCTAACTCAGGTAGGGAGGCAAAGAGGGGCCAGCGGGAGAGAGGATGAAACCTCCTCCCCATGTGAGGGAGTAATCAGGGCGAGCTGCCTAGAGGAGGTGTTCACCAAGCTGAGACCTGAAGGGAAGAGAGTCTGAGAGGGCAGGAGGAAAGGGTCCCCATGGGTCCTTGGCATCAGGCCAAGAAGCAAGTACGTCACCCTGCTCCTTTGATGAGTTTCGAGTAAACAGGAGGGGGCCCGGGGGAATGTGGGGGCCCCACCCGATCTCCCGCCCTGGCCGCTGACAGCATGGAGGCATCGGTGCCCCCTCAGCCCCTGCCCCCTACCGTTCCCAGCTCCTCCAACACTGGGGCTGGTGAGAGGGGCAGAGACAGCGGAGGCCACCGCCCAGGTCCCCCAGCCCCCCGTGCTGCCACCAGCCAGCCTGGCTTCCCCAGGCAGTGCCCCCGGGGAGAGGGGCAGGAGGAGGCGCGGCGTATTCTGTGTCTGGATTGTCTCCCAGTGGTGGCCATGGTGGCTGTTGGTGTCGGACTGTCCTCTACTTACCGAGCTCTTCCTGGTTACTCCACGCAGGCCTGGCAGGGATGAGGGCCACCCCACCTCCATGAGGGGCACCAGAGTGGGAGGGGGGCCATGGCTTGGGGCTCATTTCCGTGTGGCAGGGAGACATGAGGTTCCCCGGCTGCCTGCCTACCCTTTGGGGCTCTGGAGTAGCTGCTCCCAAGCACCCCCAGCCCCGTGCTGTCCTGCCCCCAGCCCAAAGTCCAGGGCTCTCCTGCCCACTGGCCAAGGGGAAGGGATTGGGGGTCCATCAGAGTGTGTGTGTGTGTGTGTGTGTGTGTGTGTACACGTGTGTAGGGGGGGCAGCCCCGGCCCTCTGGGGTTACGCGGGAGTCCTTGTAGGAGTGTCCGTGAGCCCATAGAGGTACAGCCAGGGGCACAGGGAGGACGCCCGAGAAGGTGGGGAGCCCCGGCCCACGCTGCCCCCTCCCTGCAGGATGGACCCCTACGCGGACACCCTGCGGCGGCTGCGGGAGGCCTTCAGCACAGGGCGGACGAGGCCGGCCGAGTTCAGGGCGGCGCAGCTCAAGGGCCTCCGCCGCTTCCTGCGGGAAAACGAGCAGCTTCTGCAGGAGGCGTTGGCACAGGACCTGCACAAGGTGGGCGGGGGCGGGGGTGGGGGCGGGGCCGGGGGCCGGGGACACGCGGGATGGGGCCGCAGCTTCCTCCCTGAGCGGGGACGAAGGGCCCGGCAAACCCCACCCCCTTCCCTGTTGCCGCACGACCTCTTCGCCTCTTCGGCAGCGTCCGTCCGCGCATTTCCGTCGTACTGAGCACCTCCCGTGTTCCGGGTCTCCTGCTCTAGGCCCTGGGGATACAACAGAAAGTGAACCAAAATCCTTGTGCCCAGGGAGCTGGCATTCCGGAGGAAGGCACAAAACAACAGTCAGAACAACAGAACTAATTGTGTAGCATGTTGGATGGTTTCAAGTGCCATGGAGAGACGCTCCCAGGATGAGGGGGGTGTTTTACATGTGGGAGTCAGGGGCAGTTTCTCTGAGGAGACCTGCTGAAGGGAGAATTTTGGAGGAAATGGCCGCAGGCACAGCATGTGCAAAGGCCCTGAGGCAGGCGGCCTCTGTGCTTGAGGAGCGGCAAACAGGCCAGCATGCCTGGAGGGGGGTGAGAGATGCAGAGATACACAAAAGATGAGATCCAGGGAGGCAGGTCACACCATGTAGTGCCTTGTGCACCACGGATGGGCTCAGTTTCACTCAGAAAGGTGGGTGTCGTTGGCCCCTCTCCAAACCCTCAGGCCTGAGGGCTCAGCTCCTCCCAATTTCAGCAGCCCCCCAGCAATGCATTTGCTTCCGGGCAACCTCCCACCCCCTCAGCTGACAGGGCCCAACTGCTTGGCTGCTCGTGCCCCAGGGGATCCTTCTCCGGACAAAATGTCCTCTGCACCTGCCGCCAAGGCCACGGTGTCCGGACCCACCCCCGGGCCCCCCCTGGCCCCTCAACGCCTGGAACTCCTCAGGGCCAGGCCTATGCCTCTTTGCCGCCAGGTGAGGTTTCACCCTTGCAGTGGGCCTGCAGGTTCCACTCAAGTCATGATAGAGACCCCGGGGCCAGCGGAGCCAGGGTCCTACAGTAGCTTCCTTGGGTAGCTCCCGACTCACAGGCACGCCGCCAAGTGTCCGCCCTGTCCCCAGAGCAGTCATGGACTTTGAGACTAGTGCCTCATGGCCTCCAGGGTCATCCCTTGGGGACAGCAAAGTGTGTCCACAAGGACTTACCTTGAGGATGTGGCTTCCTGGTGATGCCTGCTCCCTTCCTCAGTGTCCCCAAACCTGCCCTTAACCGTGATGCCCTGGGACTGTAGCCAGGTGAGGCCCAGGCTTCCTTGTCAGCAGTTTCTGGAATCATCTGTTTTCCCATGAACCCATGAAACCAGGGTTCTCTCCTCGACAGTCCTCACCCCTGCTGCCTGGTGCCATCGCCTCACGCAGTCTGCTCCTTGCTAACTAGGAACACGGCAAGCTGGCGCCCACCTCAGAGCCTTTGCATGCACTAGGCGCTTTGCCTGGAATCTTCTGCCTCCACGTATCCACGGGCTCCTCCCATCCCAGTCCTCACCGCTCAGAGGTCACCTCGTCCCAGAGGCCAGCACTGATAATCTTGTATAAAGCAGAGTACACACACACACACACACACACATACATGAGCACACACAGGCACGCGCACACACACGCATTCACAGACGCCCATGCACTCACATGCTCATGCCCGTGCACAGCCCCCCAACACACACACACACACACACACACACACACACACGCAATGCACGCACACCACACCCTCCAGCAGTCTCTGTCCCCTGTCCCCTGTTTCACTCCCATGGCTCTGGTCACATCGGTGTTCTCAGTATCACGGGGGCTGTCCCCCTCTGACGTCCGCTCTGCGGGGCAGGCTCTCTGGGCCCAGTGCTGTCGCTCCCTGCTGCCTTCCTGGCACAGGAGGGACTCCCGAGGGCTGGAAGCCCTCATTGGACACGGACTGCGTGAATGAAGGAGCCGACTGGGGTCCCCCAGCCCGAACCCCGCCCCTGTCTCTCCCCTGCAGTCAACCTTCGAGGCAGAGGTGTCTGAGATCAGAATCAGCGAGAGCGAGATTGACTTAGCCCTCAGGAATCTGAGGGCCTGGATGAAGGACGAGAAAGTACCTAAGAATCTGGTGAGCTGGCCCTGGGGGGAGAGGGCACACGGGCAGCCTCGCCCGCTGGAGGGTGGCACAGAGGGCCTGGGGGTCTCACGGCCCCACCACTCACCGCCACGCTGGCCCTGGGGCCCAGGCCACGCAGCTGGACTCGGCCTTCATCCGGAAGGAGCCCTTCGGCCTGGTGCTCATCATTGCCCCCTGGAACTACCCCGTGAACCTGACCCTGGTGCCCCTGGTGGGTGCCCTGGCTGCAGGTGAGAGCAGTTTGCGCCTTCCCGCTGCCCGCTGTCCCAGCTGTCCCCACCCCCAGGCCTCCTGGTGGCCCACAGAGCCTGTGAGCGGGGAGCTGGCAACGAGTGGCTAAGAAAAGCCCAGTTCCCGCCTGGCCCAGCATCCCTGGGCGGTGGGGCCTTGGGCCCGTCACTCACCTCTCAGACAGATGCTTCTCCTGAGAGCAGAGCGAGGCTGGGCACCGGGGGTAAGGGCTGAACGGAGGCGGGGGAGGCCGGAGCTCTCCCAGCGCTCCCCCTGCCCCGCGCCCCGCAGGGAACTGCGTGGTGCTGAAGCCGTCGGAGTTCAGCAGGAGCACAGAGAAGGTCCTGGTTGAGGTCCTGCCCCGATACCTGGACCAGGTGAGCCGGGCACGGAGTGGGCCCAGCAGCTACACTCGGGTTCAGCAGGACCTGACTTCCAGCCTCAGTCCTGCCTCCTTCGGGTTGTGCGGCCATGGCTGGGTCGCTGCCCCCTTTGCCTCTTTCCCATCGAGTGAAACAGAGAGCCAGCGCATCCAGCTGTGCTCTGGGGACCGGGGCCCCGGAGCCTGGCGTCCGTCTTCTGGGCAGCCCTGACCACACCCCCACCCTGCCTGCCGCCTGCGTACCCCTCAACCCCAGCCAGGCTCTAACCTCACACCTTTCGGGCTGGGACTGCGGGGGACACCGGGCAGCTCCCTGCTCCCATCTGGCCCATCTAGGTCCCTGGAAACTGTGGGTCAGGCCCAGCAAGGGGTGGGGGGTGCAAACAGGGAGGCAGCCCCCTGCGTTCCCCAGCCTGGGGTCCCAGAGGGAGCCGTCTGCCACCCCGCCTTGCAGAGCTGCTTTGCCGTGGTGCTAGGAGGGCCCCAGGAGACCGGGCAGCTGCTGGAGCACAAGTTCGACTACATCTTCTTCACGGGTGAGGCCAGGGTGCCCACGGCGTGCAGGGCTTGGGGGGCTCCGCGTGGGGGCTGGTCGAGCCCAGCCACCCCCTCAGGGGGCTTGTCCCCAACCCTGGGAGAGGCCCAGGGACCCAGGCACATAGACAGCCAGGAAGGAAGCAGGCTGGCTCCAGGACAAGCTTGCTCTGTGCTCCTTGAGCAGGCTGGGGAGCAGCCCTGACCCCTGGGACCCTCCAGAGGCCCCTTCCCTGGTCACAGTCTCATGGATGACAGCCTCTGCCCGAGCCGAGCTCCCACCGTGCCAGGTTCCCCCCTGGAGACCTTATATACCACCCACTGGTCTCAGGACCTTATACATGACCCCACTGACCCAGGGCATTTGTGGCGGGCTGGACAGATGAGGGCTTGGAGGACAAGGTAATGAAGAGCCACACCACCCAGCTGGGGTCACTCCAGGGACCAGGATTGGGGAGGCTGGATTTTCCTCCCAGGCCCTCAGTGAGAATTGTTCTCCGCGGTCATTTGCCATCTCCCTGGCACGTGCCCATGAGGCCCAGACATCACCTGGCTTCAGGTGACAGGGTCGGGGTTGGGGGGGGGGTAGTTCCATAAGGGTCAAAGAGCCGGGGAGGCAGGGAGCCATGTTCCCTGGTGGAGGTTCTGGAAGAGAGAGAAAGCAGACGGGGCGGAGAGCTGCTTCGGAGGCCTCCTGCTCACTGGCCTCGTGCCTGGTACACCTCGTCCACACCAGAGCAGGGGGAGTGTGGTCTCTGCCTTTCTCCCCACAAACCCTGCCACAAGCCCAGGCCAGGGCCCATGGGCCCCCCCACCTTGGCGGCCAGGGAGCCTGCTACAGAAGCAGGGCGCGGAGTCCTCGGCTGGTCCTGCAGATTCCTGGTGGCTGGAGGAGCCGGAGGGGACACGGGGAGGGGGTGGCCCACCTTCCACCATCACACCTCACAGCTCGGTGGGCTTTGGGCCTTTGACTCGGGCCAGGAACCTGGGCAGCCTGCGCAGAGGCTGGGAGACTGACCAGTACCTAGTCTGCCATGAGCCCCTGACTCCTGCAGGACTGTCCTTGTCTGATGACAGTCACAGGTCTGTCTTGAGGGTATGCGAACTTGTGGAAGGCTTTGTCACAGCCCGGGGGCCGGGGGAAGCAGCCATTCACTTGCTCGCTGTTTTCTAAGGGAACATGCCCTGTCCAGATGCGTCCTAGCCTTGGGATAAAGCAAGGGTTGAGGAGACAAAGCCTCCCTGCCGGGAGAGCTCACCTTATAACAAGGGGACAGGGGACAGAGAATTGAACAGCGTGGGAATGATGGGGCCCTTGGAAGGGACTCTGGCAGGGAAGCGTGACAGGATTCAACGGCCAAGGGGAGCCTCATAGACAAGGAGATGTTTCTGAAAGGCAAGAGGGCCTGAGGGAGGAGGGGACAGGTGAGGGGACGTGGGGGGGGGGGCCTGGAGCAGGGTGGGGCAGGGGGGAAAGGGCAGGGAAGCTGGAGCAGGCTAGAGCAGGGACAGCAGGCTCTCGGGTGGTGGCCAGAGAGGGCCATCGCAGCAAAAATGGCAGCACAGGACCCTGGGCCAGGCATGGGCAGGAACATCTTGGATACAGGGAACTTTCGGTGGGGGGAGGTGGGATGGGAGGGACTGTGAGACCCTGGAGATGGGCAGGTGGCCACTTCAGCCAAAGGTCCGGAGCAGAGGGAAGGGTGGGAGGTCGGGGTGGCGTAGCCGCCAGGTTACGTCAGAGAGAGAGAGACCCAAACGGCAGCCCTTGGAGCTGGACTCTGGCCTTGGACCAGAGCAGTCTCTGCCAGTTCTGGAGAAGACTGGAGAGGTAGGGAAGGGTGGAGAGTGGCATGCCAGCAAGAGTCACTGGCAGGGGGACACCTGGGTGGCTCAGTCGTTAAGCATCTGCCTTCCACTGAGGTCATGATCCCAGAGTCCTGGGATCAAGCCCCACCTCAGGCTCCCTGCTCAGCGGGGGCCTGCTTCTCCCTCTCCTTCTGCCCCCCCCCCACCCGCTTGTGTTCCCTCTTTTGCTGTGTCTCTCTCTATCAAGTAAATAAATAAATCTTAAAAAAAAAAAAAAAATCATTGGCAGGAGGAGCCCGGGATCAGAAGCAGGGCAAGGGGCTCCTGGATTTCTAACAAGGCAGGTCAGGAGAGGGAGCCTGGGACCTGGCCTGCTGCTCTGTGCCGACCCCTCCACGGACCTGGCGTGGTTGGGCTGGTCTGGCCAAGGCTGCAGGCAAGGTCCTGGTGCAGAGACTGGCAGGGGAGGGTCCCGGGAGGGCGGGCGTCCTCCAACTCCACCACCTCTCCAGGGAGGTCAGGCCAGGGAGTGAACTCCCCCCCCAGGGGTCCCAGCCCACAAGCTGAGGCCATCCCACCTGGCTGAGGTGATGGAGAGTCACCCTGGTTTCTTTCCATTGCCCAGGGAACCCCCGAGTGGGCAGGATCGTCATGGCTGCCGCCGCCAAGCACCTGACGCCCGTCACGCTGGAGCTGGGGGGCAAGAACCCCTGCTACGTGGACGACGACTGCGACCCCCAGACCGTGGCCAACCGCGTGGCCTTTTTCCGCTACTTCAACAGCGGCCAGACCTGCGTGGCCCCCGACTACGTCCTGTGCAGCCCGGCCACGCAGGAGCGGCTGGTGCCCGCCCTGCAGAGCGCCATCACCCGCTTCTACGGCGACGACCCCCAGAGCTCCCCGAGCCTGGGCCGCATCATCAGCGACAAGCACTTCCAGCGGCTCCGGGGCCTGCTGGGCTGCGGTCGCGTGGCCATCGGCGGCCAGAGCGACGAGAGCGAGCGCTACATCGGTGAGGGCGCCCTGTCGCCGCGCGGTCGCCGGGCGGAGGCCCTTCCAGGACGCGGGTCCCGCGTGGGCCGCGAACCTGGGCCGCGAGCCCGGGCCCCGCCCCCGCCCCCTCCTTGCCCCGCCCCCGCCCCCTCCTCGCCCCGCGCCGCCTCCAGGCTCCCAGGGCCGCGCGATCTGGCCCGGCCTGGACTCCTGCCTCCCCGACCTCTGCTCCACCTCGGCCCCCGCTGGGGCTGGACAACCCCTCGCCGTCCTTCCTGGGGGCTGCGGGGACGCTCCCTTCCCCGGAAGGCCCCTGAGCCCGGCCCCTGAGCCCTGCCCGTGGCCCACCCCCACCCCGTCCCGCCCCAGCGCTGAGGGCTCCCTTGTGCCCGCAGCCCCCACGGTGCTGGTGGACGTGCAGGAGACGGAGCCGGTGATGCAGGAGGAGATCTTCGGCCCCATCCTGCCCATCATGAACGTGAGGAGCCTGGACGAGGCCATCGACTTCATCAACCGTCGGGAGAAGCCCCTGGCCCTGTATGCCTTCTCCAACAGCAAACAGGTGGGGGCCCCGGGCAGGGCTGAGTGGGGGCTGGACAGAGATGGGGTCAGGGGCCAGCAGTGAATGGCGGAGTGGCGACAGCAGAAGGGGAGATGGCTCCAGGATTGGAGTGGACCAAGGGGCCTGGAGGGAGGCTTGGGTGTCCTGCCTCTCTGAACAGTCACAGAAATTCTGGGATGGGGCACTCTTGGTTCTGTCAGTATCCTTTCTACCTGGGGCAGCCAGGCCTCCTCTGTCCTCCAACCTAAGCCACAGTCTCCAGGGTTCACGTCCCCGGCTCCGTCAGCACCCCGCTCTGTCTTCCTCATCATCTCTGCCAGCTGTCAAATGTCCCCTTCCAGGGCCAGGCTCATAGAAGGCACACGCGGAATGGAGTGGAATGACTAGGGGAGAATGAAGGACCAGAACCCGCAGGAGGGACAGTGAGCCCCAGCCCCCTGCCCCGCTCAGCCCCTGGAGGCATCCTGGGAGCCTCAAGGGCAAAGGGCAGGCGTCTACAGCTCAGAGCACACCTTCCTCTCTCACACAGCTCTTATGAGATCCCTCGCAGATTGGACAGTGTGGGTTGTTTTTTTTTTTAAGATTTTATTTATTTATTTGAAGAGAGAGAGAGCATGAGCAAGGGGGAGGGGCAGAGGGAGAGGGAGAAACAGGTTCCCTGCTCGGCGGGAGCCCTGATGCGGGACTCGATCCCAGGCCCCTGGGACCATGACCTGAACCAAAGGCAGACGCTTAACTGACTGAGCCACGCAGGTGCCCACGCAGTATGTTTTTAATAAACTCTTTATTTTGGAATAATTTTCACTTTACAGAAGACAGAGACAGTCTGGGGAGTCCCAATATGCCCCGCTACCAGTTTCCCCCATTTAAGGGCTCTTATGTTCAACCAAACGAAAAGATGGTGCTTGGTCCGTTACTGTTACCACCACTCCAAATTTGATTTGGGTTTCACATTTTTCTTTCAGCCCCAAGAGCCCAGCTAGAGCCCTACATTGCCTTAGTTGCGGGTCCTCTTGTCTGTGACCGCCGCTCAGCTTGAGAGGTGCTGACCAGGTCCCTTGCAGCATGTCCCCAACCTCGGTGGTCTGGTGTTTGTCTCATGAAAGATTACCATGGAGGCGAGGGCTGGCCTCCGACCTCCTATCAGGGATAGAGATCCACACATCACTGGTGAGGCCAAGGTCTCGGCTGCCAGGGGTCTCCGCCAAGAGACAGACCTCTTCTTTGAGAGCAAGTCTCCAAGTCGAGCCCCCCTTCCATGGGATTGAGCGCCACCTGCTGAAGGCGGACACCTACTTCCATCCCCTGGAATCTGTAAGGACGATTTGGCTCTTGAATCACTTCTATCAGCAGGGACTCGTGTGCACCTGCTTTATTCTCCGGGTTACAGTGCAACACCGCCTTGCGTGCTTGCTCGGGCTGTCCCTCTTCGGGCACTGGGAGCTGCTGTGTCCCTCAGCGCTCCCCCCGCAACCTTTTGTTTCCCAACCACTTCCTTCCTTTCAGGGTCCACGAGCTGCTTCGGCTCATCCCGTGTTTCCCTTGCCCAGCCCGAGTCAGTCATTCCTCCAAGGAGCCCTGCTCTATCTGGATAATAGTAACTTCAGAACATTTACAATCCAGGTTTTTTGGAAAGGGGTCAATTTTCTCAATGCCCAGCACTGACTGGCCCCGGGGACCCATGGCCGCCCCCAAGAAACACTGTGACAACCCTGCTCCCTCTTGTGTCACTATTATTACCCACCCCCACGTGATTTCGGAGCCCTGTGATGGGGCGGTTCCCTCTCACCACGCAGAGGAGCCGTTAGCTCAGGATCACATGTCATAACTAAATATAGCCGAGTTTTCTGGCAATGACTATAGTGTTTACTGATCATTTCCCCCTCATTCTTCCAATAAACCTAAAGATTAAAGAGAAAAGGGCTTCTTGGGGCACTTGAGTGGCTCAGTCCTTAAGCGTCTGCCTTCAGCTCGGGTCATGATCCCGGGGTCCTGGGATCGAGCTCCGCATCGGGCTCCTGCTCCTCCCTCTCCCACTCCCCCTGCTTGTGTTCTCTCTCTCACGGTGTCTCTCTCTGTCAAATAAATAAAATCTTCAAAAAAAAGAGAAAGGGGCTTCTTTAAGTAAAGCAAGGGCCACATTCATGTTCCTAAAATGCACACCTGGCTTCATCACCCCATCTCAAGGCCTTCCCTGTGCTGTACACTGCACAGCCCAGCCCCTGGGTCTCTGCACCTGCCCTTCACTCTGCCTGGGGGGACCCCTTCCCCTGAGAGGCAGCAGTGGCATCACGTCCCTCCCTTGGGACGCTTCCCTGACTACCTGGCATTTCACCTTGAACTCTCCGGGTCCCCAGGGGACGGCTGAGCTTCCTGCCTCCCTCTCGGCCCTGCGTCTGTGTCTCCAGCCCCCTTGCAAGGGCCACGCTCGAGGAGCTGCGCAGGAAACATGTCCAGACTTGGGGGCTTGGGGGCAGGCTTCGACACAACCACACCCCCCACCTGTGACACTCCCAGGGTGGCCACCGTTCCACGCTGCGGGGCCCTGCGGGCTGGCCTACGGCCGCCCCACCACAGGGCCTCATGGCTGTTCCCCTCCCCGCCAGGTGGTCAAGCGAGTACTAGCCCAGACGAGCAGCGGGGGCTTCTGCGGGAATGACGGTTTCATGCACATGACCCTTCCCAGCTTGCCTTTCGGAGGAGTGGGTAAGTGCCGGCAGAGCCCCACCTTCTCTCGCTGTTACTGGACCGACGGCACCCCTGCACCTCCATCCCGCAGAAACCTTCCAGACCCGTCCCCGCATGTGCATATGGATGGGGACCCATAAGGACCCCATTTGGGGTTGTCAGCACCACTGTGGTCCTGTCCCTGGGCGGTCACTGATTTTCTTACCAAGAGGCATGGCTTTGCGTCTGCCCATCAGTTCACACGGGGTGGCCTCGCGTGCTCCCTTTACTCCACGGGGAGGCTGTGAACTGCCCCCTTGAACCTGTCCTGTGTCCTCTCGGCCCAGTACTTGGTGTGTCACACACCCCCCCCCACCCGAGACAGGGGCTGTTTCCAGCCCAAAGGAAGCTGGCGAAGTGGAGAAACCCGGCCCCAGCAACCCCCACGCCTGCTGCCAAGTCCTGGCCTCCGGGGCAGGAAACCTCAGGGCTAGTTCCAGCGAGCCTCACAGCTGTGTGATCCCGGGTAGCCACGACCTTCTCTGATGCCACCATTTCTTCAGTGGCATGGGAGAGCCAGAGACTGGCGCCTGTCCACACTAGGCACCCAAGCCACTGTCCGGAGGGCCTGGCAAATTGTCCAGGGGGGTGTGGACTGAGCACGGACGCCAGGGCTGTGTGGGCCTCCAGGACCAGGCCCCGCTGGTGGCCCCCGTACCAGAGCCCCGACCTTGCCCACCTGACCGCCGGTCTCCAGCCCCAACCCCTCCTCTCCAGGGAAGTGTGGGGGTCTGTCTGGGGGGCAAATCTGATCCTGCCACTCCCCACAGGATTGGGCAAGGCCCTGACTCCCCGTTTCCTGAGGCCCTTCCTGGTCTGGCCATGGTGTCCCCTGCTCCCACCTCCTCTCCCTGCTTCCCTGCCTGCTGCCCCAGCCATGCTGGCGCCTGCCGGGTCCCTGCATACCACAGGTCACCCACCTCCAAGGCTTCTGAGTTGTCCCCAAGTCTGCGTCCCTCTTGCCCCCACCCACCCTCTTCTGGTGAGCTCTACATCCCTCAGGCCTCATTCCCTCCAGAAAGCCCTCTCTCATTACCCTCCAATTCCACCCATCGTGGGTCCCCTGGATTTGCGGTGCTGAAGCCTGGTCCTCGACGGCCTCTCTACCTAAACACTTTGAATCAACACAGCCCAGGACTTACTCCGTCCGTGGGTCTGACCACCCACCCAGAGCCCACAGCTCTAGAAGGTGGGTACCACTGTCATCCGATGTCACGGAGAAGACCAAGGTGAAGTCAATTGCCCAAGGTGACAGATCTAATTCAGGGCTGGGATTCAACTCTGAGCAGTCATTCCAGAATCCACACTCCTGACCTATCGTGCCCCAGAACCTGGTGTCTCTGACATTTACCAAGTTATTGCTGGTGCCAGGCTTGGGGCTAAGCCCTCTACCCACAGTGCCTCGCATTAGCCCATTTCACAGATGGGGAAACCTAGGTCCTACTGCATGTGACCGGCAGAGCCCAGGTGTGTCTGACAGCCTCTCGCTGGCTGCTTCGGGGCTGACTGGCGTGTCCCGCGTCACCCTGCAGGTGCCAGTGGGATGGGCAGCTACCATGGCAAGTTCTCCTTCGACACCTTCTCCCACCACCGCGCCTGCCTGCTGCGCCACCCCGGGCTGGAGAAGATCTACTCCATCCGCTACCCGCCCTACTCACCTCGCAACTTGAGGATGCTGCTGGTGGCCATGGAGGGTCGCAGCTGCAGCTGTACCCTGCTCTGAGCCCGGCTCACACCTGTGAGTCTGCTGCCCCTGCCGCCTGCGGCTAGGGCAGATGTGGCCTGGGGCTCACACCCAGGGGGGAAAAGACCACAGCCCAGACCAGGGCATGTCCTCCTCCCTCCTGGGGCTTCTCTCTGGGAGCCCTCAGCCTGCTGCCTTCCAGCTTCCTTCAGCTGACCCCAACTAGGACGGACCAAGGTGAGGGAGCCTGGGAGACTATGTGGTAACCTGCCCCCAGTACCCACACTAGCCCCCGAGTCCTGGGAGAGGCCGGCAGGTGTGGACACTTCTGAGCCACCCCCCTTCACAACCAGCACCTCCAGACATCACTGTGGGGATTAAATTTTGGAGTTTAATAATAAATGGGTCATTCATCCCAAACTCCAGGCATCCCGTCTCCTCCTTTGGATGGTGTCCGTCTTTCCCCGCTCAGGCCTTCATGGGAGTTCCGAGCACCTCCCTGTCCCCCCAGTGGCTGGCCCTGGGTGGCTAGTCCCCTTACCACGTCCCACACCAGAGTCACCCTCTTCCCTGTCCTGCTCATCGTCCTGGGCCCTGATGCCATGGAATCGTCCCTTACCCGCTCAGCCACCAAACCAAAGCCCTGGGGCCCCCGATTCAATGTCCCCTTCTCACCTCCCAAGTCCCATCTTTGAGCAAGTCCCGATGGTGCTATAAAGCTGCAGAACTTGCCAATCCACACACTTGGCCACCGTGACCAGGGCCATCTATCACTTCCCCTTTCTGCACAGGAAAATCTTCCCAAAGCTCACCCCGACCATGCCACAACCTCCCCCCCCCAGCCTGAGCCCTTCAGTGGCTCCCTGTGGCCCAGAAGTCAGGACCCACATGAGTCCCTGGGGGCTTCTCCACAGCGCTGTGTCCCTGTCGTCCTTCTCAAGAGGACCTCCGCACGCACGTCCGGCATACCTGCCCTGCCCTTGGCCGGCCCTACTCCTCCTCGGAGTCAGCTGGGAAATCGTATCATCCGAGAAGCCTTGCGAGAACACCTCCCCTCCCCCGCCCACCACCAACACACAGGAGGCCCCAAGGGCCTTCTCCGTGCCTGCCACCCACGGGGTCCCTCTGCCCCACGATCGATCCCCTGGGAGGAGACAGTTGGGTGGCTGTTGAGGGACAGGGATCCCGAGTCACACACACCCAGGCAGGACGCAGGCGGTCGCACTGTGCAGCTCTGACGCTTGGGCCAAGTTCCTAAACAAGTCCGTGCCTCAGTTTCCCCATCAGTAAAGCGAGAATAATCCTCCACACGCGGCCCCTGGGTCAAGGTTTAGCACCGACCAGGCACGGCTTCCGCGGAATCACTGCCGGCCACAATTCCCGGCACCGTTAACACAAATACCCCGCAGGAACCCAGCAACTCTCCTCCAACCCACGGTGCCAGGTCTGACCCGGAGCCCCTTCCTAAGCCACGCCCCGGACGTCCCGCCTCCGGTGGCGCAGGAGTCCTTGCTTATTGGCCTCTCCAATCCAACATGGCAGCGCCCTGCGCAACTTCAAGAGTTGGCTATCCCCTAGCCAATCAAAGGAAAGATGCTTTTGGATCCCGCCTCTTTCAGCGGAGCCACTGGCCAATCAGATCACACCGTGAAAGATGAGCGCGGAAAAGGTGAAACCAGCCGGCCCAATGGTAGCGTCTCAGAGTGTAGGCTCCGCCCCTCGGCGGACAGGCAGCTCGGCAAGGGAAGGAGCGACAGCGCTTCGTGGTAGGTGTTCGGGCTCAACTGTTTAAAGCCGGGCCCGGGCGGTGCGGCGTCGGGGGCGAGTGTGGTGCTCTCGTAAGCCCCGCCGCCTCTGCGGACGGGCTTCATCTCGGCCTACTCAGGGCCGGCGGTGCAGGTGTCCTTCAGCGCGCAGCGGGCGGACCCGGGGCCGGCACCACCGAGGCGCATGCCCCGCCCGCGTCCGTGGGGTCGGAGGTCATGGGGAAGGTCGGGGAAGGTGTCAGGCTCCTGGCGCTGGAGTCCGCGGTCGGAGATGGGCACGCGGGAAGGCCCAGGTCACGGGAGGGCCACTTTTGAGCTTCGGCTAGGTGCCAGGCTCAGGACATGTACGACCCCCTTCGTTCTCGTGACCCCCATGTCGCGGAGGAGAAAACGTGCAAGATGACCTCACCCGCCCAAGGTCACTTGGCAGGCAGGAGACCGTTCCAGAAGGACCTTGATGGTGGGGCAAGGAATTTGATCCCGAAGGTTATTTAAGCCTTTAAAAGGTTTCCAGCATGGGGGAGGGGGGACCTGTGGGTGTAGAGGGCGGAGCCTGGCTTCACGTACTGGTCCCACTCCCTCCCCCATCCAGTGTGTGACTTTGGGCAAGTCACTTAACATGGCCAGGCTGCAGCTTCGCTTCTGTGCCTCTCGTGGGGTCCTTGTGAGGACCGAATGACGGTTGTGTGTGACCGCCCCGCCCCTGCCCTCCTCCCCCCCCCCCCCCCAGCACAGTGAGCCTTCAGACCTGGTGGCTGCTAGCGGTGTTGTCAGATCCCAAGAGGATGAACAGGGGAGGAGACGGATAGGAGACAGGAGCACTGGTCAGGGGAGAGAGGAGGGATGGATTTTAAAGATTTCTTAGAAGGTGAGATCGATAGGACATGGGTTCACAGATGCCCCCTCACTCTTAGCCCAGCCTAGCTGGGTCAGGTTTGGAGGACTGGGAGGTGCCACACCTGTGCCTCTGTTAGGAATGGGGGTAAATCAGAGACCAAGTGACACAGCGGCACTGAGGTCCAGGCTCCTGCAGTCCCAGAGTTCCTGGGGACAGGTCTGGGACCCACGTGTGCCTCTCCCTTTGCATCCCTGCAGATGCGCTGCCTGAATACACCCACACTGCTTCGGGCTCTGGCCCAGGCTGCACGAGCAGGTAGGACCAAGGGAGCCTTTCCTGGGGCATTCGGGAGCCCAGTCTCCTGACGTGAGGCTGCGGCTGCCTAACGTCATCCCTCTCCTTGCAGGGCAGCCCACTGGCCGGAGCCTCCACGGCAGCACCGTGGCAGCGACCTACAGTGAGTCGGGGGCACTTTGAGCCTTGGGCTTTCCTGGTCCCGGCTCTGCCTGAGCCTCCCCCTCTCTGAGCCTGTTTCTACTTTGTAACAATGATCTAGACTGAATCTGATTCGTGGGGGCAGGTTCTGTCTGCCAGGGGGTGGGGAGCCTTCTCTGTGGCCACACATTGAGCTGAGAGCTCCCCTGCATGGGACAGGGAGGGAGGGAGCTGCCAGGTGGGAGGCTCCGGTGTCGGTCTTCTTCTGCCAGGACCTCACCGCCCAAGCCCCTTCCCAACCACCACCCCCCCCAACCTCTGGGCTTGGACAGCTGCCCGCACACAGGGAGAAGTGGGCAAGGACTGCCCAGAGCCAGAGACAGGCCTTGCAAGGCCCTTGCTGAGGCGGGAAGGTTTGATGAATGAACCAGCCCTTGTGGGGGGGGTGCGCAGCTGGAAGGAAGACGAGGCCTTATCTTCCTGAGTTGGATTCCCAGGGGAGGGACATGGGCCCCTGAGGCCCTGCCAGAGCCCTCACTGCCCACCTCCCCTGCAGAGTTCGTGAACATGCAGGAACCCTCGATGGACATGAAGGCGGTGACCGACAGGGCGGCTCAGACCCTGCTGTGGACTGAGCTCATCCGAGGTGGGCCCTGGGGGAAGGGGATGGGGGTGGGCACAGAGTTAGGGAGGCGGGGCCCCCACCCACCATGCCCCTGCTGCCCGCAGGCCTGGGCATGACCCTGAGCTACCTGTTCCGGGAGCCTGCCACCATCAACTACCCGTTCGAGAAGGGCCCGCTGAGCCCTCGCTTTCGGGGAGAGCATGCGCTGCGCCGCTATCCGTCGGGAGAAGAGCGCTGCATTGCCTGTAAGCTTTGTGAGGCCGTCTGCCCCGCCCAGGTGAGCCCCTGACCCCTGCTGCCTGCCCCCCAGCTCCTGCCACTCGGAAGCAGGGCAGTCTTGGACACCTAACCCCTCCACCTCCCCGCTGGGAGTGTGTCCCCGGGAAAGCCCCTTGCAGCCCTGAGCAGGCCACATGACACCTGTGGGTCCTGCTGTTGGGGAGACCTGGTCAGTGAGCCACAGGGTGGTATGTGAAAGTCCGCTTTTGCCCTGAACACGGCAGTGGTTTTAGGGTTCTGCGAATGTGCCTGTCACCAGCCCCGAGGACACACGTACCGCCCCTGAGGCCCTCACTGCCCCTGTCTCCTGCTCCTTTGAGCCTCCAGCATTAGTTCTGTTGGAGGGCCCTGCACGGTGCACCCCAACCCCGAGTCAGGGCCCCTTAGTGGAGAAACAGATCCGGTTGGGGCGCAGTTGGTTTAAGCGACCGATTCTTGGTTTCAGCTCAAGTCATGCTCTCAGGGTCATGAGATCAAATCCCACATCGGGCTCTGCTTTCAGTGGGGCGTCTGCTTGACTTACCCCTTCCTCTGCCCCTCCCCCTTCCCCACATGCGCTTCATCTCTCTCTCTCTCAAATAAATAAATCTTTAAAAAAAAGAGACAGACAGGTGCAGTTGAGGCTCTTGGGCGGCCCCATGGGCGTGCCCAGCAGTCAGTCATCCCCCACACAGTGACCGCCCCCTCCCAGCAGCCAGGCCATGGGCCGTGACCCTGGTGTCTCTGATCCCAGAGCGCATAGAAGAGCCCAGACACCTGTAGCCATGACAGCCTTCCAGGTCGTGAGCACCGTGGACAGATCAGCCGCTGTTCCTGCTCATGACTGACTTTTACAGCAACCCTAGAATATAGAGATTATTACCTTCATTTTTATAGATAAGGAAACTGAGGCCAAAGAAACAAGGCCACCAGCCTACAGTCCCACTGAATGATGAACATTACACTCCTGGGGACACATAAAGACCTTTGGCAAACCGCCTTTGAACATCCTTCTGGCCATGGGAGGCTCCAGAGCATCTCACTGCTGGCACCAGGCTAGCAGTAGGGACCCTAACTTTGAGTCTGGGCTTTGTGTGGCTTGGGGAAGCCCCTCAACATCTCTGAGCCTCCGTTTTCTTTTTTTTTTTTTTTTAAGATTTTTTTTATTTATTTATTTGACGGACAGAAATCACAAGTAGGCAGAGAGGCAGGCAGAGAGAGAGGAGGAAGCAGGCTCCCCGCTGAGCAGAGAGCCCGATGCGGGGCTAGATCCCAGGACCCTGAGATCATGACCTGAGCCGAAAGAGGCTTTAACCCACTGAGCCACCCAGGCGCCCCGAGCCTCCGTTTTCTTATCCGAGAAAGGGGGTAATGACGTAAGTGGGAAGGCCATTCAGTATACGACCACCAGCAGCTGAGCAAGTCCTGGGACCCCCCCACTGCCTGCCGGTGCCACTGGCAGTGACCCCAGCAGCCTACGGGCCTCCCCTCGGGAGCCTAGCGTCGCAGGCAGAAGATGCCGGCAGTGGACAGAAATGTCAGCTAGGGCAGAGTGACAGGGGACTTGGGGAGAGGTGTCGGGAGGGGTGCCTCAGGCCAAGAGTGGGCGGCCCTGGGGTGAGCCCCCAGGAGGGAGCAGACAGCAGTTGGGGTGCCCGGTACCCCTCCCACAGGCCATCACCATCGAGGCTGAGCCGCGGGCCGATGGCAGCCGCCGGACCACGCGCTATGACATCGACATGACCAAGTGTATCTATTGTGGCTTCTGCCAGGAGGCCTGCCCTGTGGACGCCATCGTGGAGGTGAGCGGGCCTGCGGGGGGTGCGGGGCCGGGGGCAGAGGTGCTTGGGGGGCTGTGGGGGGCTTGATGCCGCTGCACCTGCCCCTGCCCGCAGGGCCCGAACTTCGAGTTCTCCACTGAGACGCACGAGGAGCTCCTATACAACAAGGAGAAGCTGCTCAGCAACGGGGACAAGTGGGAGGCCGAGATTGCCGCCAACATCCAGGCCGACTTCCTCTACCGCTGATGCCCCCCACCGCCCGGCTGGCCTGCAGCCCCCGCCACCCAATAAAAGAGCTCTGCCCTCCTGCCCCGCCTCTGTCGTGAATCCAGCTGTCCAGGCCACAGAGGTTCAGCCTGTGGGTCCCTCCCCTGGGCGGGTCCTTCAGGGAAGCTGGCAGAGGTGACCTGGCCTTCCGTGGGACTCTGGGGGCCGTGGCTGGGCCCCAGCACAATGCAGTCCTCCTGCATACCCATCTTCCTGGGCATAGTCCCCAAGGCTTAGTCTCAGGTCGCTGTCCTATAATCCTGGGTGTCCGGAGGGTCGGGCCATGCACGGCTACGGCCTTGAGGATGTCGAGTCCCCCGAGGCCTCGGGCAGAAACCCTGTGAGTGGCAGAACCTCAGAAAGGCCAGGGTGTCCTTGTTGGGGGCAGGGAGAGGCATGCCTGGGGTGGCAGTCACAAGGAGGTGACACAGGCCCTCCTGTCCCTGAGCTGGCCTTGCCTCATCTCTCACCACATCCCCTTTCTGCCCCAAGTTCCCCAGACCAGGCTGTGGGCTTGGCTGCCGGTGCTCGGAACTTCCCCTTCCCAGTCCCAGCAGTGTGTGGTTCCCCAAGGGGTCGCATGCTAGCCCGGTGCGGATGGGGCAGCCAGAACCGGCTCCCTGGGACCCGGTGCCTCGAAAGAAGGCTTCGGCTTGTTTGTATCTGTGAGCACGCCAGCTCAGAGAAGTGAAGGACTTGCTTGGGGTCACACAGCATGTGTCCGATGAAAACACTAGCTCAGGTCAGAGATCTGGGCCCCTCCTCTTCCATCGTTCCCAAAAGTGCTCGTTACAAAACGCTAACCTCCCGTAATACTTTGTCGAAAGAAGAGAGAGAAGGATGTTCTATGGTCCAGTCGGTGTGGGAAATGCCCCAAGTGCCCTCTTTCCTCTGGGATAGACACCGCCTGTGAGCACATTCAAGGCTCTGAGAAGGCCTGTTGCAAAGAGTCCTAGCCTTTCCCCAGCTCATTCCCTTTGTTCATGGCGGCTGACACCTGGGCCATCTCCTGGTGCTGAAGTGGTCCAGGCCCTGCTTGGGCCCCCACAGCCTAAGGAACTAGACGCAGGGGTGAGGAATGCAGGACCTGAAGAGAAGACCAGAGCCTAGGAAGTGTATGTGTGCCCAGACCCCTGCAGGCCGTAGTGGCTGTGGGAGGCAGGACCCCTACAATAATCAGGCTTGAAAATGCTACATCGCCTTTGATTGCACTTTTCCCAGATACAACCAGCATTAGGTGATTGTCATGGAGCCTATATCTGTACACAGCTAAGTAGAACACGTTTGTTAAGAATGGGTCAGATGGTCCCGCTCCTGACTTGATCCTTTCCCTTTCTGACCCCCAACTTTCTGTGTGTTTCAGGAGCCCACGGCCAATGCCATTTTGTAACAGTTGGGTTCCGGTTTCCCTGCACCAGAAAGTATTGGCCTCGGTTTGGTTGAAGCCCCCCCAGGACACAGACCTACGATGCCCCAGAACTGGGTCACCCCCTTTTCTGATGATACTGACCTTGGCTGTAACTTTCCGCCCCCAGCTCTGGGGCTTCATTTGCCCACAGCTCCCCTCCCCCGCAGAGGACCTTGCCATGTGAAGTTCAAGGATCACCAGAGCTGAGAGGCCCCTTGTCCTTCCTGTCCCCAGTGGGTATGGTCCTGGTCTGTCCAAAGTGCAGGCAGCCGGACATTCGTGAGCCTCCGTTCAGGGGTGCTGGGACACGACCAACCGTGGGGAGCTAATCAGCAAAGTCACACGGACGCTCCTGGCTGTAGGCAAACCAACAACTACCATCGCGTGCGCGGAACATCACAAGCCCGGCCCAGCCCCCAGTATCCCGCTGCCGCTGAGGAAAAAGGCCCGGCGAGAGCTGCACCCACCCAGGGCCCCTGGGCCTGGAGCCTAGGCCCCTCTCCTGGGTGGTCAAGAGGCAGGAAGGTGTAAGGACCGGGTGCAAACGCGGCCTCAGGAAAGGGGTCCCAGAGGTGGGGATGCGGGCTGGGGACGCGAGGCCCTCAGACCCCAAGCCTCAGTGCTTTGGGCTCCCATCTGCCGCAGGCCCAGCGAGCCCTCTAGGTGCGGGGGGGGGTCCCGTCCCCGAGCCCCGGCCGCCTCTCCGCACCCGCATCCCGGCCACGTAGGCGTGCGCGGTCGGCGCGGCTCAGTGTCTCGGCTCGGGTCGCCCGGCCTCCCCGCCCCACGTCCCATCCCCAAGCCTCCCGCGAGGAAGCGAGGGCGGGCGGGGCCGCAGCCCGAGTCCTGCCTCCCCGCCGGCCGCTCGCGGGACTCCGGCGCCCCTCCCCGCCGGGCCCGGAGGGGACGGGGCGGGGCTTCCGTGGCCCCGCCCCTTGCGGCCCGCCCGCCGGGGAAAGTGAGTTGCGTGGGCGCCGCGGCCGAGAGCGCAGAGCCGGGAGCGCAGAGCCGAGCAGCGCCGCGTGCGGCGGACCCAGGGGTGAGTGTGCCCCAGCCGGGGTCCGCAGGGCCCCCAGCTCCGTCTGCCACCCTCGCTTCGCCCTGCCCCGAGAAAGGGGTCCAGGAACCCCCAACCCAGCTGGGCCAGTGCATGCGACTCAGTCTGCCGGCCCGCCGGGTGTCGGGCCTTGGTGCGGGCCGCCGTGGCGCCGAGGAGGAGGAGGAGGAGGAGGGGGGGGGGCGGGAAGAGGAAGACGAGGAATTAACAGCCGCTAACTACTGGGCCCAACTCTGTCCGTCCTGGTGCTGCTCTGGTGGCGCTCAGGGCTTTCTTTGGGGCATCTTCCTCGGAGGGAGGGACCCATTCTACAGATGAGGAAATTGAGTCCCACCCAACTAGGAAGAGGCAGAGCTAGAGGCAAGTGGGGTTACTCTAACTCCAGAGCCTACCAGTCTGGAGTGGGTGAGGCAGCAGGTCCTCTCTTCTCCAGCTCAGTTCTCATCATCATGGGTCAGGGGCTTAGAGGAGAGATCTGGTGGGTTCCTGAAGGAGTTGGCCTTAGCCTCAGCCCCTGAGGGACCAGGAGGAGGGGGGAATAGAGGGAGGAGAGGGCTGCAGTCTGGATCCTGAAGGCCAAAGGACTGAGGAACCTTCATTTGCTCCGTTAAAAGAAGTAGGGTACCCCCCCACACCCGGCTTGGGTAGGGGCCGGAGAGGATGGGGGTTAAGGGGTGAGCCAGTGGCAGCCTCGCCTGTGGGGGAGGGGGTCTGACCAGGTGCCTGCACACCCCGCCCACCCCATCCAAGGGAATTCCCACCCAAGGGGCTTGCCCAGGCCGAGGCCCTGTGAGTGACGGTTACCAGGCTAGATTGGCCACAGCCTGGGGCTGCTGTACCCCTTGGGTCCCCAGACCTGGTTCCCTACAATCCCATCTGTCCAGCCTTTCAGGCGGCCCTGGGCGGAGAACAGCCCTCCCCTGAGCCCATACTGTGCCCTGGGACGACAGACCTACAGCTCCAAGGCCAGCTCTGCCTGACTTAGCCACCTGCTGACCACCTGATCCCAGACCCCACCTCTCCAGGTGCACTGAGCCGTCCGTGAGAGTCTAAAACAAGGCCACAAGGTCCTCTTTCCCCAGGACGGCTGTTAGGTCGCAGTGAGGTAGAATGGGTGAGGGGTTACGTGGAGCCTCTATTTTTGTCATCTCCCCACCCAGGTCCTGTCTCTGCTGGGGGTGGCCAAGTCCCATTTACGCAAAGAGGAAGTGGAGGCCCAGAGAGGTGAGAGGCTCCCCCAAGGACACACAGCCAGTCACAGCCTGAGCCACACTCTGGAGCCTGGGTCCTGGCCCTCTGGGGGTGGAGCCTCGCCCCTCCTGCCCACCCTTCCCTGCCCGGGGCCGGGGGCTGCTGCAGTCTTGGGCTGCCTCTCTGCCTTCTTTCCTCTTCCAGGCCAGGGCAGGGGCTGCCTTCCCTGTTTAGACTGAAAGAAACCAGGCCCAGGGGAGGACGTGACCAGCTGGGCAGGCCCCCCCCTCCCCAGACAGCAGGCGGCGCTTTGGCGCCAAATGGTCACCCTCAGTTGGGGACCTCACCCACGCCTGTCCCCTTCCCTGACACTATGAGAACTAAGGAAACTGAGTCCCACAAAGGGGAAGTGGCTGGCCCTGGGCCCCGAGAGCAATGGCCGTGGAGCCCTGGCTCATGGCTGGGGCATCTGGGCAGGGCCCCGCCAGGCCGTCCTGCCCCTGTCAGCTTCCACGGTTTCACTTTCCTGGGTTTCGACACCTGGAAGACTGTTTCCGCCCCTATTTGGACATCGGCCGCCAAGCGGTCCCAGCCTCGGGGGAAGGTCCCGCCCCAACCTGGCCTCGGGCCTCTCTGCCCTCGCGAGGGCACCAGGGGACCCGCTGGAGGCTCCCACCCTCTCGGCACACACAGACGCCTCCAGGGGGGCTCCGGCTGCCAGGGGGACTCGGGGGATGGGGGACAGCCCCAGCCTTCAGCCCCGGCTGAAGGGACGGACGCTCCTTGGTGTAAGACGAAGAGTTCGTGGCCAGCCGAGGGCTGTGGCAATTAGGAGGCCAGGGGCTGGGGGCGACCCTTGGCCTGGGGCCCCAAGGACGAGTAGGGCCTAGGGTGGGGGCAGGTCACAGAGGAGGGACAGCGGGAGCAGAGGGCACATGTGAGAAGAGCCAGTGCCACGCGGGCTCGGGGGGAGTCCCTGGGACGGGGCAGGGGCGCTGAGAAAGAGCCTGGGCGGGGATGGGGGCCGTGGGTCAGGCCGTGAGGCCAGCCAGGGCGGGCTGCCCTCCCAGTGGCACCGCTCACTCCCTGTGTGACCTCAGCGCCCCTTTGAAGCTGCCCGGGCCTCAGTTTCCCCATATGTCAGGCAGGGTTGGTAGCAGGCCTCCCACGGATCACGTGAGCTGAGGCGGATGGCATTCCTAGTCGGCGGGGAGCTGTCCCGCCCCGGCCCGACTGAGCCTTCCCCCCCCCCCCGGCCCAGCCCGCAGGACCATGGGCTCCATGTTCCGGAGTGAAGAGGTGGCGCTGGTCCAGCTCTTCCTGCCCACCTCGGCCGCTTACACCTGCGTGAGCCAGCTCGGCGAGCGGGGGCTCGTGGAGTTCAGAGACGTGAGTGGGGCTGGGCGGGCGCGGGGGGGTGGGGGCTCGTCCCTACGCGTCCCAGACAGCAGGCCGCCTCCCCCCGGGAGGGCCCCTGCTTGAATCCTGGCAACCTCTGCCGCGGCTCCTCTCCTCTCGGAAAGGCCAGCCTTGCCGCTGAGGCCACCTTGCCTCCGGGGGCCCCGTCACACCCTCCCCCGGGCACGCAAAGCCCGGTCCGTCTCCAGCTGGACCTCTGGAGGCTCGTGGTGTGTTCAGCACCTTTCTGGGGGGAGTAGCTATGGCCTGCCGAGAGCCAAGCCCAGGCCCCGGGGTGGGGGGACCTCCCCGGCCCCCTCCCTGGAAGTCTGACCCATCTGTGCGGCAACCCCAGCTCAACGCCTCGGTGAGCGCCTTCCAGAGACGCTTCGTGGGGGACGTTCGGCGCTGCGAAGAGCTGGAGAAAACTTTCAGTGAGTTGGCCTCAGGCCCACATCCCAGGCAGGCTTCCTGGAGGGGGTGCCAGTTGAGCTCGGCCTGAAAGGAAGAGTCCTGGTGCCCCAGGTGGGAGGCAGAAGGGAGGTCCAGGCCAGGCCCTGCAGAGCCAGGACAGGGCAGCTGGGGTCTGTGGGATGCCCTTGAGAATGGGGCTCACTTGGAGGAGGCCTAGAATACTGCATGAGGGCCTAGGAATTCATCCAGGGGACACTGGGAGCCACTGCAGTTTCTAAGCAGGGGAAAGACATGGACAGAGCTCTCTGTCTCTCAGACGGACTGGGGAGGGCAGAGGCCAGTATCCAGGGTCAGGCGCCCCAAGGAGCCACTTCTCCAACCCAGGCGAGGGGGACTCTGGCCCCAGCCTCTGGCAGGCCTTTCCAGGAGGAGCTGACAAGAGGGGAGAAGGGAGCACATTCATTTTAATGGTTTGTTAGCCTTTAGGCAGTGGGCTCCATGGGCCTCCTTGCACGCTTTTGTCCTGGGCCCCCCAGTGCTCGGGCCAACCTGCCTGGACCCCTATGTGGGACCCAGGCCCAGTGGGACAGTGGCCAAGGGAGAGAGCTCAGGACAGGGAGAGTGGCCCTGTGGGGATAGAGTTTGGCCTGGGGTTTTTCTGGGGGTCGTGGACTCAGTGAATCAATTAGCTGGTGGCCAGTTGAGTTTGGGGTGGCGTTTGGGACCCCTAGACATTAGGTGGCCCTTGGCTAACTGGCCGTGAGCTGGTGTGGGCCCCCAAAGGCCTCCTCTGACACCTGTCACTCGGCACCCAGCCTTCCTGCAGGAGGAAGTCCGGCGGGCTGGCCTGGTGCTGCCCCCACCCGAGGGGAGGCTGCTGGCGCCTCCGCCCCGTGACCTGCTGCGCATCCAGGAGGAGACGGACCGTCTGGCCCAGGAGCTCCGGGATGTGCGGGGCAACCAGCAGTCCCTGCGGGTGCAGCTGCACCAGCTGCGGCTGCACTCGGCCGTGCTGGGCCAGGGCCATCGCCTCCAGGTCAGCGTCAGCCCCCGCGGGGTAGGGGAGAGGCAGGGGGGCCAGGCCCCTACATGGGCGTGGGGCTCAGTGGTGCCTCTTGGCCCCTAGTCGGCAGCCGCCCCTGCAGATGGGCTCTTGGAAAGAACCCCCCTGCTCCAGGCCCCCGGGGGGCCCCACCAGGACCTGAGAGTCAAGTAAGTAAGGGGCACTTCCAGATCTTTCCTGGTCAACTCCTTGTCCAGTGCTCTCCTCCACCCTCAGACTGCCTCCAGCCTCCTCCTTCGGGCCCACAACTTCCGTTGCTCTCGAGGGTGTCTCCTCTTCTGGCCCGGCCTCGGGCTCCGGCCTCCTTCCAGGGAGCAGGGCCGCTGTCCTGCTCGGCCGTCCTGAGCACGGTGGCCTGGCCTGGCAGCTTTGTGGCAGGTGCCGTGGAGCCCGCCAAGGCCGCCGCCCTGGAACGCCTGCTCTGGAGGGCCTGCCGGGGCTTCCTTATCGCCAGCTTCCGGGAGACGGAGCAGCCGCTGGAGGACCCGGTGACGGTACAGGCTGGAGGCCCCGGGGGGTGGGGGAGAGCATCTTGGGGTGGGAGGCCCGGAGTCCAGGTCAAGCGGGCCCCGTCCTGCAGGGGGAGCCGGCTACGTGGATGACCTTCCTCATCTCCTACTGGGGCGAACAGATAGGCCAGAAGATCCGCAAGATCACGGACTGGTGAGCTCCATGGGGGGCCTACTGCCCCGGGGGGGCGGGGGCAAGTGTCACCGCCCTGTCCCCTGCCCCAGATGCCCCCTCTAGACTCAGCCTCCGCACAACCAGAGCCCGTCGCCCCCTCCGCCCGACCGCTGGCGTCACCCATTCTCCCCGCCAGCTTCCACTGCCACGTGTTCCCGTTCGTGGAGCAGGAGGAGGCCCGCCTGGGAGTCCTGCAGCAGCTGCAGCAGCAGAGCCACGAGCTGCAGGAGGTGGGCGCTCGCTCGTGGCCGTGGCCGTGGCCGTGGCCGGCTGCCCTGCCCCGCCCCCCTGCCCCGCCCCGCCGCCCTCACCACCTGCTCTGGCCTCAGGTCCTGGGGGAGACGGAGCGCTTCCTGAGCCAGGTGCTGGGCCGCGTGCGGCGGCTGCTGCCGCCCTGGCAGGTGCAGACCCGCAAGATGAAGGCGGTGTACCTGGTGCTCAATCAGTGCAGCGTGAGCGCCACGCACAAGTGCCTCATTGCCGAGGGCTGGTGTGCCGCGAGCGACCTGCCCGCCCTGCAGCAGGTGCTGCAGGATGGCTCGGTGAGTGGGGGGGGGGCGTCTCCCGCTCTTCCCTGCTCCCACCTCCCAACGCGCTTCCTGTCGCCATCACCAGACCTTGGCCCCGGGCCGCCCCTCCTTCCGGGAGTCTGTCCTGACGCCCCTGGCCCAAGGCCTCCCCGCTCCTGATGTCCGAAGCCCCCAGAGGAGCCAGAGCGCCTGGGACGCCAGCTCCACAGGCACCACCCCTGATGGTGCTACTGGAGGGAGCCTCAGGCTACTCACCTGTGAAATGGGTGTGATGAACTTCCAGGGGTCATCGTAGCTGCTGCTGCCTCGTAGGTGCTCACACGTGGCAACGCAGCTCCCTCTCCCGGGCCACCTGGATAAGCGCTGTACTCCTGTTTCCCAAGCGATTTCTGGTCCAGCTGACCTCGGGCTCTCCCTAAATCACCCTGAATCGGGGCGGTGGGGCTAATAGGTTGTCCTGTTTCAGGGAGAGGGGAGGGGCTGTCCCAGCTCTCCAGGGCGCCTGCCCGGTGAGCCCCCGCATCTCCAGCTGGGTCGGCTGGGGGGGTGGGTGGCAAGCCGTCCCCGAAGGCCCCCGCCATCAGTCTCATCTGTTCCTCTACCCCTTGGGTGCCCCAGAGCGAGGCGGGCGTGAGCGCCGTGGTTCACCGCATCCCCTGCCGGGACATGCCCCCCACGCTCATCCGCACCAACCGCTTCACGGCCAGCTTCCAAGGCATTGTGGACGCCTACGGTGTGGGCCGCTACCAGGAGGTCAACCCCGGTGAGAGCTGTGGAGCCCCAGCCCGGAGGGCGGCATCTCGGCACAGGCGCATCCTCCTACCACCCGGGCGGGGGCAGGGGGAGGCAGCATCCAAGCTTGGTGTTCACCCCCAGCAACCCCCCTCCCACCCCTAGTTCGGTTTACCGGGGACCCAGCACGGGAGAGAACAGGCTTCGCTAGAGGAAGGGCTCAGGTGTGAGGTCTGAGCCGCTTCCTCCAGCTCGCTTCTTAGTTTCTCGGAGGCTGGACTCAGCCTGTGGAGCTGCTTGTCCGGCCCCACTGCCGTCGGGTTCGCCCAGAAGTGGACCCTTTGGGGGGGCAGGGGGCGGGGAGGACTCCGGCACAAGTGGCCTATGAAGGGCGGTGCTGTTGGGAGAAACCATCTGAGGGGGGGGGGGGTTGGGGGGGCAGGGGGGCGGCTGTGGCACCTGCCGGTCACCTGCCCGGTTTGCTCCCTCCAGATGTGGCTTCTCATGTGGCCGGCTGGCTCCGGTGTGGTCAGGGGGACCAGCGCCCCCCCACCCCTTGTCACCGGGTGGGGACCACAGTGGGTTTCTGAGTCCAAAGAATGGGTGTGGGAGGTGAGCCGTGGGCGCATTTTTGGAAGGGACTCGGCCATAGGCCAGGGAGGGGTCCGACCTGAGCTGGTGGGCTAGAGACGGGTGCTCGGTTCCCCGCCAGCGTGGTAGAGGCAGGACACGAGGACAGAACGTGAGGCCAAGTGGACGATGACCGGAGTCGCGGGCAGTCTTCCGGGGCCTGCTATCCCTGCAGGGGCCGCATCGCAGAGCTCGTCCTGGGGCCCCCGGCCCGTTTCACGTGCTCGCGGTTCCTCCGTGTTAGTAGAGGCCGGTCCACTTAGAACGAGGCTGATCAGCAGACGGCCAGGGTCGATGACCGGCTCCCGGCCCTCAGAGCCTCCCCCTGCGGGAGGCAGGCGGCGGCTCGGGCTGCTGCAAAAAAGCAGCCCAGACGGGGGCACTCCAGGCAGCCCTCCTGTTGCAGTGGTGGCCTCCCAGGGAGCGACCAGGGACCTTTCCAACTACGAAGATCGCATTCGGAGGGGCTAGGACTCCATCTGGGGAGGGACACGCACCGAGGTCCTGTAACTCCCATGAGGGATTCATCCCATTTTACTGAAGGGAAAGCGAGGCCTCAGAGGGGCCGTGAGCACCTCGGCCTTCTGCGGCTTGCCCCGTGCCGGTCAGGAGCGCCTCTCTGAGCTTCTGCCCCCCGGGAACTGGTTCTCGCTGAGCACTGCGGCGCGCCCGGACTGCCCCTGGATAACCTCGTTGACAGGAGCCCCACGAAGCAGGAGCATTGCTGTCCCCAGTTTACAGATGGGGACACAGAGGTTCCGAGAGGTTGAGTCACTAGTCCCTGGTCACCCAGCCAGGAAGGGGCAGGCTCGGGGATGCAGACCGCGCAGTCCGGCGTCCCTGCCTCGCCAGCAGCCCCTCCACGTCTCCCCGGGACCTGGGCTCGGGGTCCTGTGGCAGCAGGTGCCGCGACGTGCACGTGCCCCTGACCGCCCGGCCCCTCTGCCCGCAGCGCCCTACACCATCATCACCTTCCCCTTCCTCTTCGCCGTGATGTTCGGCGACGTGGGCCACGGGCTGCTCATGTTCCTCTTCGCCCTGGCCATGGTGCTCGCGGAGGACCGGCCAGCTGTGAAGGCGGCGCGGAACGAGGTGAGGGTGGCCGAGGGCGCGGGTGGTGGGGAGCGGGGGGGCCGGGCCGCCCCTCACGGCCCCTCCACGCCCAGATCTGGCGCACCTTCTTCACGGGCCGCTACCTGCTGCTGCTCATGGGGCTCTTCTCCGTCTACACTGGCTTCATCTACAACGAGTGCTTCAGCCGTGCCACGACCATCTTCCCCTCGGGCTGGAGCGTGGCGGCCATGGCCACCCAGTCCGGCTGGAGGTGAGGCCCGGCCGCGGCCCCGCAGCCCCTGCGGCCCCCGGCAGCCCCTGACCCCTCACCCTTGTTGTCACAGCGACGCGTTCCTGGCCGAACACCCGCTGCTCACCCTGGACCCCGCGGTCAGCGGTGTCTTCCTGGGACCCTACCCCTTCGGCATTGACCCCGTGAGTCCGGGCCACTTGCTGTGGGGCGTGTGGGCAGGTGGCGAGGGCTGGGCCGGGGCCCCTGCACTAACCCTGTCCCAGCCTGGACCTGGACGTTAACCCTCACCCCTCCCGAGGGCCTGGCCCGGTGCCGGGTGCAGGGGTGCAGGGCTCTAGAAGGACAAGGGGCCCACCTTGCTGGGCCCACACAGCAGCCACTTGGGAGGCGAGAGAAGCATGTGGCAGCGAGGGCAGTGCTGGCTTCCTCGGAGCCCACCGTCCAGGCACTGTTCTGTGCTCTCCACGTGACAGGACGCGGTATATAGTCCTGGTGATGGTCCCATGAGGCCCGTGCTGGCACTGCTCCCATCTCACAGATGAGGACGCAGAGACACAGGAGAGCCGTGGGCAGGGTCACGTGGCGGGGAAGAGCGGGGTCTGGGCCCCGGATGCCCGACCCGTCTGTGCGCATCACCGCTCCCTTCTCCTGGCCCGTGGTGGGCAACGGGTTGCAGACCGTGGTACAACCCCCCAGGGGCAGACGGGCTACCGAGAGGGACGCGGGCAGAGAGGCCCCTGTGTGCCACCTGTCCCTCCTGCCACCCCAGGTCTGGAGCCTGGCCGTCAACCATCTGAGCTTCCTCAACCCTTTCAAGATGAAGATGTCCGTCATCCTTGGGGTCACCCACATGACCTTCGGGGTGGTCCTGGGAGTCTTCAACCACGTGTGAGGGCCCGGGTTTCCCGGATGGGTGGGGGAGGGGGAACACCTGGACAGGTAAGGGCCAGGGTGGCCCGGTGGGTGACCTGGGGACCCCATTCTTCCCGTCCCTCAGGCACTTTGGCCAGTGGCACCGGCTGCTCCTGGAGACCCTGCCCGAGCTGATCTTCCTGCTGGGGCTTTTTGGCTACCTCGTCTTCCTGGTCATCTACAAGTGGCTGTGCATCTCTGTCACCAGCGCGGCGACCGCCCCCAGCATCCTCATCCACTTCATCAACATGTTCCTCTTCTCCCGCAGCCCCACCAACAAAGCCCTCTTCCCTGCCCAGGTGTGCTGGGGCCAGGGGGCCACTCTGAGCGGCGGGCTCCTCCTCTGAGAAGCAGGGATATGGGCGTGGGGGCGTGGGTGCCTTTCTCCCCCGGAAGGATTCCTCACAGCACGGTGTCCCGGCTTAGGGAGGGGCCTGGGGGTGCAGAGGAGGAGTGGGCTGCAGGCGCTCTGCCCACCCCCCTCCGCCGAGCTGGGTGCGCGGCTTTCAGAGGCCACCCTGACGCAAGCTCTGCCCCCTCCCCCACAGGAGGTGGTGCAGTCTATACTGGTGATCCTGGCCCTGGCCACCGTGCCGGTCCTGCTGCTCGGCACACCCTTGTTCCTATACTGGCAGCACCGCCGCCGCTCGCCCAGGCCCGCTGGCCGCCAGCCGGTAAAGGCTCGGAGCAGGGGTGCGGGGTGGAGGCATGGCATGAAGGCTGATGGGAGGCTTGGCCCTGCCCTCGCTGCGTCTCAGCCTCCTGGGTGGGGCGGGACCTGCTGATGCTGCCCCCCCACCCCCAGGATGACGACAAGGCGGGGATTCTGGACTCCTCTGACGCCTCCGTGGCCGGCTGGGGCTCTGATGAGGAGAAAGCAGGGTGCCCCGGGGACGGAGAGGAGGCCGAGGTGGGTGTGGTCTTCCTGAGTGAGGGGCGGGGGTGGCTGTCAGCCCGGCTGGCCCCTCACTGTCCCCCGCCCCCCAGTTCGTCCTATCTGAGGTGCTCATGCACCAGGCCATCCACACCATCGAGTTCTGCCTGGGCTGCATCTCCAACACGGCGTCCTACCTGCGCCTCTGGGCCCTGAGTCTGGCCCATGCCCGTGAGTGAGAGGGCCCCAGCGGGCGGACTGGCCGTGGGTCGGGTCCCAGCTGCACCTGACACTCATAGCTGCTGGCTGGGTGGCCTGGTGGGTCACTTTTCTGGTCCTCAGCATCCTCTCTGTAAAGGGAGGATGTCGGAAAAGGTCCCGGGAACGGGAACGGGGCCGGGGGAGAGGGGGAAGGGTGGGCACCCCCTGGGCCCTGGCCTCCACAGCTACCTCCCTGCCCCCCAGAGCTGTCGGAGGTCCTGTGGGCCATGGTGATGCGTGTGGGCCTGCGCATGGGCCGGGAGCTGGGCGTGGCGGCTGTGGTGCTGGTCCCCGTCTTCGCCGCCTTTGCCGTGCTGACTGTGGCCATCCTGCTGGTGATGGAGGGGCTCTCGGCGTTCCTGCACGCGCTGCGGCTGCACTGGTGAGCGGCCCGCCTGGCTGGCCCCGGGCAGCACGTGGGCTGGGGGGCCTGCCCCTCACCAGCTGTCCCCTTGTCACCCCCAGGGTGGAATTCCAGAGCAAGTTCTACTTAGGCAGTGGCTACAAGCTGAGCCCCTTCACCTTCGCTGGGGAAGAGGACTAGAGCCCACCTGTGGCCATGCCCAGGTCCCTCCCCTTGCCTGCAGAGACCGGAAATAAAGATGGACGACGAACTGTGTCTTGGTCCCGTCTGCGATGCCGGGGGCTGGTGAGGCTGGGGTGGCAGGGCCTGGGCTCTGGGCACAGACTGGTCACATCTCGTAAGACTTGGTGTTCTGGAGTCCATGCCTGGCTATATGACGCCCCTCTTCCTTACGCTCTCCCAGGCTGAGCTTGGTGTAGGGTGCAGAGGGGCGGGAGGCCCTGGTCTAGGACCTGGGCCCTTGAGAAGTTGGGGAGAGGCCCCATGAGCTCGTCTGCAGAGGTCCCAGAGCCTTGGGCTGAAGTGGGGGTAGACCTAGGACCAAGGAGGGCTGTTTCCAGCACATTCTAGTTCAGGATGAGTGTCTTCCCAGGCTGAGCCAGAGCAGGTGAGGTCCCCATCCCTGGGGAAGTGCAAACTGACTGTAAGAGAATGTTCGGGATACTCTGGGCATGAAGGGTGGTGCCTGGCATGATGGGCTGCCCTGGTGCCAGCCCCACCCCACCCCAGGGAGGCAGGGAGCAGCCTGGGACTCCAGAGCCTGACCCAGCAGTGGAGAGAGAAACACACACCCCATCCTGCAGAAAAGGGCAGAGGTTGTGCAGGCAGCCCCGTTGTCTAGGGCTCGGAGGATCAGGAAGAGGGTTGAGCTGGACTCTGGGTCCTGCTGCCCCTTCGGTGAAGGCCGTGGTCTCTCCCAGGTCTGGGTGACCAGTCCTGCTCCTTCAGCTGGGGGGCTGGAGTGTGGCATTGTGCATGTCTTTCTGGCCTGGGTCCCACCGCTGGCTGGGAGGTGGAGCCTGGGCTTCCCAGAGGCCTTCCGTCCTCGGGCCAAGGAGCCACAAAGTGGCTTTTCCGGCAGGAGGCCTCAGGAACAAAGGCTGCTTTGAGGCCAGAGCTGCCCGGGCAGGGCAAGCCGGGCATCGCCATCGCAGTGGCTCTCATCTGGCCAGCTGCTGGGGGGAGCCCGTCCCCCAGGGCCAGGGATGCCGCAGGGAGGAGTGGGGGGGAGCCTCGCCCTTACTGGGAGCGTGGTATCATTTACTGCTCAGTTTCATTGCTTGGATACCAGAACACATTCACCTGGCTAAACTTTTAAATGTCTGGAAGGGAAATCTCCCTCCTGCCTTGACCAAGCCAGCCGTCCAGTTTCCACCAGCAAATCCCACAGCTCCCAGTTCCTTCTATGTCCTTCCAGAGGTCTCTGTGAGAGGGAGGGTGGAGAGTTGAGAGGACCGGCCAGGAGCCCTCCACCGGCATGACCAGGTACCAGGAGCCCTGCCTGGGCTTTAGGACACACCCAAGGAGGACACTGAGGACGGGGTTCGTACAGTTTTATTGTTTCTGTGCCACAATCTCTGGTAGCAGAAACGGCAATTCGAGTAAGAGCTCAGAGTAGAAACACCTATCCCCAAAGACATTGAATATATGTGGTTTCACAGCTCCAGGGAACCCCCACCTTCCCATCCAGCTGCTCGTCCCCATCAGGAGGACCCCGTCAGGGACAGCGGGAGCGGGGAGGGCAGGGGGAGCCGGCCACGAGCCCAGGCCAGGCCGCCCTCTCCCCACCGGGTGCACCAGCCCTGGCAGAGAGTCCGCAAGCCGGGGCTGAGCAGAGGCAGAAGAGGAAAGGCCGCGGAGAGCAGGGCGAAGGCTGCTTTCTGGGGGGAGGACAGGCGGGAGGCGAGTGTGTCCGTGGGTGCCCGCACCCCCCCTCGGCCAGCAGCATGGCTTCCGTGGCCACAGCTCCCGCCAGCCCCAGGAGGGGGTTAGTAAAGCACATTCGGTTCAGGAGGGCGGGGCAGAGGCTGCGGGACCAAGTGTGTACAACAGCCCGAAGGAGCTACATTCATCAGACGGAGCCAACGGCCCGCCCCCCGCACGGGGTCTGCGGCCTCGAGCGTCCGCCGTGGGGACCTGAAGGGTGAGGGAGCAGCTTCCGGGGACTCACGGTCGGCCAGGCCGCAAAGCAATGTCACAGTCTGTCCCGGCTCACTCGCCACCCTCGGGAGCCGGCGGCGTCTACACACCTTGTCACCTACCGAGGGCCTGGTCACAGCGTGCCCCAGCACGTGAATTCAAACCCTTGATAAACTGACATTAACCAAAAAAAGGTACCCGCAGAAACACTGTCTGCTCGTGCTGTCTGCCGTAGCTGGCCGCGACCTCTGGGCCCCAACAGAAGCTGCCTTCTCTAGACTCGGAGGACTCGGAGGTATTGCACTACTGTACTATGTTCCTGCCTCCCGATCTCACTGCAGGGTCCTAGTGAAATCGTGAACAAGATAGGATATAAATGTTACTCAATTTTAATACAGTCTTTCGTATCATACACATCTGCGTCCGGCAGCGAGCCATCCGAGCTAGCCGCGGCGACAGCCGTCGGAGCGCGGAGGGCCCCGCTGGCTTGGCCGCCCCCACGCAGTCCAGGGATGAAGTGGATGGCGCCTCCATGCTCACACCCCGAGCTTCCTCTTCTGGTCGAAATAGGCATCGAACCTTGCTTGGGCATAGTCCTAGGAGACACAACGAAGAGCAGCCTCACCAAGGACTCCCACCCAAGGCCGCCCAGGTCCCACCCAGGCCCGTGCACTGGCCACCACCGAGGGCACAGAACAGAGTGGCTCTGGCTGCCGCAGGCCGTCCGGGAGCCCAGGCACCTAGCTCAGGCACCCCGGCCACCCCGGTGTGGCAACCAGGGCGGGCCTTCTGTCTACACGGCTGGCGCTGCCTGGCCTCACCCTCTTGTTTACACTGAAGGCTGCGGGCACAGACTCCAATGCAGGCTCCTCTCTCAAAGCAGCAGGTCCCCAGGGCTGAGCCAGCAAGTACAGAGCGGAGGTGCGAGAAAGAAGGTACCCCAACGTTCTGGGGTCACCCGCAGGATTACAGCACAGGGCCCGAGAGGGACGGCAGAAACCCTGGTCCCGAGTCCTGTCCGCGCAAGAATCGTCCAGCCCCCGGGCATCTCCGGGTCCGCTCCCGCTCCCATCCCTCCCGGTGGACGGTGCAGCCTCTGAAGCCGCCCACTCGAGATGGAAAGGACTGCCAGGAAGGTTACAGCATCGCGGCCGCAAACTCTGCATCGGGGCGTAACTTGTTGACCACAAAATCGATCCCCTTCGCGGAGCCGGGCGTTTTTCACAAACGTGTCCACGGAGCTCAGCTCCGGCATCCTGCCGGAGGCCCCCCAGCACGCTCGCGGCCTCAGGCAGCCTCTGACCCGGTTTCCATCCCCGATCGCCGCAGACAGCTTTCCCATAAATGGACTCACCCGGCGTGGGCCCCTCCGTGTCTGCCTTGTTTCCCTCGGTCCGTTTCCGGGATTCCTCCACGCTGCTGGGAGAGTCCGGGGTCCACTCCCGTTTCCTGCAGAGGACTTGTCTGATGGCTCTCACAGCACAAATACCCACTCACCTGACCGGCAGGCAGGCGCTTTCCAGGTCGGGCCAACTGAACAGAAAGCTGCTATGTGCACCCAAGTGCCGCTCGCGGTGTGGGAACGGGCTTTCGCTCCTTTCGGGTCAGTACCGAAGCAGGCGGCTGCCGGGCTGCCCGCCACGTGTACGGTCAGGCCGTCTTCCAGGCGGGTCAGACCTCCTACCTCCCCCTCGGCAACGCATGCGAGTGCCTGCTGCTCGGGTCCTTGCCCACACCGGGTACCATCGGGGTCCTTGGTCTGAGCCGTCATCACAGATGTGCAGCGTAGCTCACTGGGGATTTAATTTGCGTTTCGTGTACGACCAATGACATTAGTCAGACCGAGAGACGTTCACTGGCCATTTCTTTATCTTCTGTGACGTGTCCGAATCTTCTGCCTGTTTATACAGTACCCTGTCTGGTTTCCTGCTAAGTGGTGAGCTCTTTATGCATTCCAGATACGAGTCCTTGTTAGAGACTGGCAACACTTTCTCCAACTCTGTGCTTGCCTCTTTATTTTCTTAATGGTGTCATTCAAAAAGCACAAGTTTTTCACTTTGATTAAGCCCAATTTACCGGATCTTTTTTCATTTATGGTCAGTGCTTCACATAACCCAAGAAATCTCGGTCGTGGCCACAAAGCTTTTCTTCTTTGCTTTCCAGATGCTTTTACACAGGTCTGTTACCGTTTCAAGTTCATTTGTGTGTATGGCAGAAGATCAAGGTTCATTACTTTTCCCAGGTGGCTGTTTAGCTGTTCCTGCATCAGTGTTGAAAATCGAACCCCTTCCCCAATGAATTATCGTGGCCCTTCTGTGGCATATCGGTTGACTGTATGTGTTAGTGTGCTTCTGGGCATCAGATGTCTGTCTTTACGCCAATACCTCACTGTCTCGATACATCTTGAAATCGGGCACAATCAGTCCTCTGACACTGTTTCGGTCACATATATTTTAGAACTTACCAGTTTCTGCCAAAAAGCCTGTGGAGATTCTGACTGGGATCATGGAGACTCTGGAAATCAGTTTGGGGAGAAGAGACTCTTAATACGGAGTCTTCTGAAGCCATAATGTGGTCTTGCTGTCCATTTATTGAGGTTCTCGTAGCAATGTCTTACGCTTCTCAGTGTGAAGATCAGGCATGTGAATTAAAAATCTCATCCCTAAGTATTTCATGTTTTTATACTACTGTAAACACAATGACATTTCATTTGTGACTGTTTCTTCCGCGGCGCAGAACAAAGCTGGTTATCATCGAGCACTGCCCTTGTACCCTGTGACCCCCGTAAACTCACGCCACAGCTTAAATGGCGTTTCTGTTGATGCTTTCCTCTTTTCTCCTGTACTTGATCATGTCATCTACAACATAAAGGCAGTTTTTCTTCTTCTTTCCTGTATTCTTGCATTTCCTCTTTTCCTGGCCTTACTAAGCTGGTTAGGTGCTCTGGGGCCCCGGGGGCGCGGGTCATGGGAGGGGCGCGCCTGCCTCGCTCTCAGTCTAGGGCTCTGGTGGCCGGGAGCGCACCAGCTCTCCCGATACCAGCAGTAGGTTTTCGTACGTGCCCTGCGCCTGGCTGAGGAAGGACCCTTGCATTCCTACTTTACAGAGGCTCTTTTTTTTTTTTCCTTTGGTGAATGGGTACTAGATTTTGTCAAATGCTTTTCCTGCTTTCACTGAGAAGATAATATGGTTTTTCTCCTTCATTCTGTTAATACGCTGAATTACACTAACTGGTTTTTAAAATGTTAAATTAAGTGTTAACCCTTGCATTCCGGAGATAAATGCTACTTGATCCCATTATCTTCTTGTAAATGTCACCTTCAATTCCTGCTAATATTTTGATAATGCTTTTTCTGTCCTGTTCATAAAGGGCACTGATCTGCCGTTTTCTTGAAACATCTGTGTCTCCTTTCAGCATCAGGGCAATGCTTCATCAAATGAGTCTTTAGCTTCTGAAACTCTGTGCAGAACCAGTATGATTTCTTCCTTGAGTGTTTGACGATATTCACCAGGACCAGCAGTTTATTCTACAGGGAGGCTTTTGGAGTATGAATTCAATTTATTCAATAACTACATGACCATGTGTTAGTTTAGTTTTTGTCATTTGTATCTTCCAAGAAATGTGCACATTTCATGCACGCTGTCAAATCTGTTGGCATAAAATTATTCATAATATTCTCTTACCCTTTTACCGTCCATAGGATCCAGAGCGAGGCATTCTCCTTGTACTGAGCCCGGTCATGTGTGTCTTCTCTTTCTTGGTTGCTCAGTATAGCCCAAAGTTTATAAATTGTATTGAGCTTTTCGAAGAACCAATATTTGGTTTCACTGATTCTCTCCTTTTTTTTTGCCCATGCATTTTCTATTTCAAGGATTTCTGCTTTTAGCTTTATTTACTTTTCTTTCTTTCTTTTTTGTTTTTTAAAGCAGTCTCCACTCCTAATGTGGGGCTTGAACTCACGACCCTGAGATCAAGAGTCACGTGTTCCACCGACTGAGCCAGCGAGGCGCCCCTTCTGTATCTAGTTCTACTAACTTCGGGCTTAGGTTGGTTTTTCTCTTTCTAGCTTAAGGTAGAAGCTTCAGTCACTGATTTGAGAACTTCCTTATCTAATACAAATGTATAACCTTCAAAGCCACAAGTTTTTGAAACCTGCTGTAACCGTATCCCACAAACTCTGATATATTGTGTTTTCACTATAATTTGTTCAAAATAGCTTCTAATTGTCTCTTTCATTTCTTCTTTGATCCGGGGTTTATGTAGGTATACTACTTAATTTCCAAATAATTAGGAATTTTCAAGATTTTGTTGTTGCTTTCCTAATTCCCCTGTGGTCAGAGAATATCCTCTGTGCTTCAGTTCTTTTCAACTTGAGACCTGTTTCCCAATGCCCAGCATACGGTCTATCTTGATGAATGTGCCATATTCATGGGCAAGGACATACACCCAGCAGCTGGGCGCTGAGCTTCAGGCTGGGCAGAGTGCGGTCCCCTCCTCCATCCCTCCCGCTGCTGTTTCTGGCTCTGCCCCTCTGCTCTGCAGGTCTGCCTCTCTCTCTGCTCCGTTTTCTCAGGTTTTGCTTTGGGTCTTCTGAGGCAAGACAGGTATGTACACCTTTAGGATTTTTTTTTAATATCTTCTGGATTCACTGATCCCTTTATTATTATGAAATTATTCCTTGCTTTGGTAATATTTTTGATGTGTACTTTGTTTTTTAAGATACTTTTTAAAAGATTTTATTTATTTATTTGACAGATCACAAGTAGGCAGAGAGGCAGGCAGAGAGAGAGAGGGGGAAGCAGGCTCCCCGCTGAGCAGAGAGCCCGATGCGGGGCTCAATCCCAGGGCCCTGAGATCATGACCTGAGCTGAAGGCAGAGGCTTTAACCCACTGAGCCACCCAGGCGTCCCTGTACTTTGTCTTAACAACATCATTTAACCATGGCTCTACATCTGCTTTAAAATTCCTTATTCCCCCTTCTTTGGCCGAACAGCATCTGTGCATTATCAAACTGTCCACCTGGAAGCAGAAATCAGCTTAATACAGGACTGGGAGGATGAAATGAGCTCGTCATCCCCTCCACCTTCCTAAAGCCAGGTGCTCGCCACAGACGGTGCCCCGACCCCAGGACACGCCACCAACACTCCTTAATGGGGCAGCAGAAGGCTGGACTCACGGCTAAAACTGTCTACGTCAAGGACAGTTTCCAAGGCTGGAAGAAGATGACAGCCTGTCTTGTCGCATCTGCCTGCAGCACACAGGACGGCTCCGCCGGTCAGCACCGGCCGCCGGCTCGAAGCGGGGTGCTGCAGGCCGAGGAGCAGAGCCGCGGAACGCGTCAGGGAGCTCCCGCACCCGCAGCCCCTTGCGCCAGAAGGGACTGAGGTCACGGGCTACGTGCTAGGGTCTGATTTCTACGTCCCCCATCGGAGCCACAAGGCCGCCCAGCAGCTCTCTGAAGCAGGGGAGGTGGGCCCGCTGCCCTGCAAGTGAGGCCACCTCCGATGGCACACGCGGAGCCAAGGTGGGTTCACTGCGCAGCGACACGGGCAGCCCTCTGTGAAGAAGAGCGCGTGTTCCCCCGCCAGCGCTCACAAACACGGGGAACGATTTTGTTTCCAGAATCGAAGAGAAAACTACCCCCAGAACATACCATGTATCCAAATTCAATGGATGAAATCTTGGCCTGCACGATGGACCAAAGTCCCCAGAAGAAATGGGACGCGAGGGCAAACCTGTAATTACAAAAGCAGGAGACGCACGTGAGATGTGTGGCACCGGCCACAGGCCCAGGGATGGGATTTCCTGCTAGCGGGCCCCACAACTCACTGGGGCGCAAACCGAGTCAGCCCTGGCCCACTCAACAGGATTCTAGTCCCCGGGGACGGAGAACAGGCTGGGGGCACCACAGCTGGTCTCTCCCTCCTCCGGCTGGGGACAGGTGGACTTGCAGTGTGGACACGCCCAACAGCCGTCCCTGGCGCACGGCTACCATCCCCGGGACTCACACGGAGGCCGGGGAGCTATGCAGGCGGTGCGTGCGCTATGCTGGGAAACAAACTCTGCTTCAGGTGTGAGCACGGGGCATCAGCAACCCCGCAGGCGTCACGCAGCGAGAGGAGGAACATGCAGGCCTCTGGTGACTCGCTGGCTTTCCCAGGAGGTAGGATGCCGCCTCGCCCTCACCCCTGCCCTTGCACAGCAGTGAAACAGAGCGGAGGAGAGCCTGGCGGTCTCCATCTCTACGCCGCGCCATGGCCCCTGTCGCCGCGAACCCAAGCTCCCCTCACGCCGGTGCCTGTGGCTTCCCTGAACGCTTCAGTGTCCTCCTCAAACCGGACTGTTTCTCTTGTGGTCCCTGATCCCCTACACGTGCCTTTGGGCTACCCTTTCTGTCGGGCTCTCCTCCATTTTTCTATTTCTATCCACGCTAGAACTCGAGAGGGAAGATCTAAGCAGCAAGGGGAGCCCCGGGCCAGCGAGGGCGGCCACGTGCCCGCAACGCGGTTGTGGACACTTCAGCAAGAGGTGATCTGTGGCAAGCGGGCTGGACAGGACAAGGGGGGCCAAAGTCACTTAAACGTTTTTATCGAAGACTTTCACAAAACCTAGAAGCTTCTCAGCCCTGCTACTGACTAAACAGTTTAAGAACAAGACTCAAAACCAACATTCACAATTCGTAATTAGTTTTTAAAAGAAACACATTTCTGGATGGCACCCACCACCCGACAAGCACCAAGCGACAGGAGGGTCCAGGCCCCGGGCGGCACCGCCTTGTACAGTCCTGCGGCGTGTGGCTTAGAGCGCGGAGCACCACCCACGTGCCCGACCCTGCACGCCGACCCCGCTCTCCGCACCTGCTGCGTGCGGACATCTGGAGAGATGCCAGATGCGCAGTTTTTGACAGAGTACGAGTCCCGGAAACGTATGGGTATAAAGAAGATCCTAAAATACTCATGACTGCAGGTCGGCACCCCGACTATCATCTGTAAACACACAGCTGTTTTATAAATTAACCAAAAAAAAAAAAAAATTTACCTATTGACTTCAAGCAACATTTCTTCTTCTATAATGGACTTTTCTTCATTACTGAGGTTTTCAAATTCATTATGGAATGCAGCCAAGTAATTGGAAATAAAATGGAGCTTTAAAAAAAAAAAGAAATCACATTAGAGTCAGTGACGGCGAGACAGACGGTGTCAGCAGCTGTCAGGAAGTCGTGTCAGGAAGCACGACGCACCAGGGACCCCCGCATGGCCAGCGGAGCCCGGAGGAGCTCGGTGCCCAGTGGGAGCACGGAAGCTTGCTTGGGGGTGGGGGGGGCAGCGATCTCCGGCTTCCTGGCAGAACCCTACCAGACTCGCCGCACTGTCGGCAAGACAAGCAGAGGAAACCACGACTACTTCTGGACAAAATCACCCAGGCGGAATCGACTCCACACCCGTTTCCCACGGCCTGGTCACTAAGCAGGGTACTCCGCAGAAGGGCTGGCATGGCGCGCAGCCACTCCCTTGGAGCCCGAGGTCCCCGGCAGAGGCGCCGGCAGAGCAGGAGCCGACCAGACCACGCCGAGGGGCCTTCCACCTCCGAGATGCCGGGGTGACGCGTAAACTGGGAAGGTCTAACTCTGGTTTGAAGAGGAGGTGCTACCAGGTCCCGCGCGTAGCTGGCCCATGAATCCGGATTTAGGAGACCACCCCCCCCTTCTTCAGACCTCCCACTATACCTGAGGGCACCAGAACAGAGCAAACCACCACTCGCTTTCTTTTATAAAGAAGGAAACAGCAGGCAGTGGCTCTACCCAGAAAAACACAATAACTGATCACCTAGTTGGAACGCCAGCACTGCCTCCCCACCAGCTCGCCCTTCTGCCCTCTCCTAGGCGGCTCTTACCCTTGGCACCCCCTCCCACCAGAAAGCAGTGTTCCAGTCTGAGCGCTGTCCTCGCAGGGTGTTCTGGAAGGAGTAAACCCGGCCCAGGCAAGGGGATGGCCCAGGCCTGTTCAAGTCTAGGTAGCAGCCACCGTCCTGAGCGTTTGTTCCCGCACACGAGGAAACGGAAGCACACAGCGTCAGCAGGGGACAGTGAACACTGGCAGATCTGGGTTCAAATCCAACACCGTTTTTAAAACCCACGCCTGAACCGCCACACGAGCTGGGTTAATTTCTGGGAGATACTAAATGCTCAAATTGGCCAATGAAGACAGAAAATCTGAAAAGGTTGATACCCTAAGAAACAGTAACTAGTGGCCTTCCCTCGCCGGAAGTTCTGGGCCACACTTCGAGAGCCCTGCTTTAAGAGCTACTGACAAAACAGGCCTGCGCTTTCTTACAAAGTCTACCAAATTTTCAAAGAACATCATCTCATCTAAATTTGGTCCAGAAAATTACAAAGGGACACCAAACTCATGTTATTAGATCAGCATAATTTTTACTCCAAACCAGATATAAGTAATAATTTTTTTAAATGGCCCCTAAAGCCTGTTTCATGGATGTGTGTGGATCTGAAACTCCCAAGCAAGAGATTAACGGGGCCCAGCAGAGCTTTCCAAAATGACACACCTCGTTTGGATGCTTTGCTTTAGGAACTCCAAGACAAAGGTTTAACGTTTAACAACTTCTCTTTAGTGGACTAAAGAGAGAACAGCAGGAGATTACCTACTGGGCGCAGAAAGGGTAGGAGATGAAGAGGAGCAGCCCTCCGCGACTTGTAAAGCTCCTCAGAACCCGAAACGGAACTGGATTTCCGTGGCTGTGTGATGTGGGCGCCCACTCGGCTCTGCCGCCCATCGCCGCAGAACCTGCCTTCTCACCGGCAGAACCGCCCCCCACTCCTGGCCGGAGAGCGGCACCTCTGGGGCTGCCCAGCGTTCACAAAGGCTTTTACAAAGACTGCTGCTGGGTCTCCTCCTCCCCCCATGCGTGACCTGGAGGCTCGGGACATACTCAAGCTGGTCACAGTCGGCCCCAGCGTGCGGCGGGAGGAGGGCGACCTGCTGAAGACAGGATCACCGTGCCCGGCACGGGCCTGTGCTCAAGAGACCTCTCCCGAGTGAAGTCAGCAGCCACCCATCACACCCCTGTCCCCATGCCTCTCTGACCTCTCGGAAACACGGCCAAGCTGGCAGGGGCTCCACGGGAGGGGCTGTTCTGTAGCTGCCATTGCGAAGCGGGTGGGCGGCTGCCCTGTGCAGGCTCGGGATACCCTCTCCCCAGCCCAGCTTGCTTCCACATCGCTGCCCACTCACTCTCAACCCACGGCTCCAATGGTGGGCTGAGGAATGGAGTAGGCGCTCCCAAGGAGGAACTTCCCACAGGGTGATTTTTTTTTCTTTTTTTTAAAGACTTTATATATTGGGGCGCCTGGGTGGCTCAGTGGGTTAAAGCCTCTGCCTTCCGCTCAGGTCATGATCCCAGGGTTGTGGGATCAAGCCCCGCATCGGGCTCTCTGCTCAGCAGGGAGCCTGCTTCCCTGCCTCTCTGCCTACTTGTGATCTCTGCCTGTCAAATAAATAAAATCTTAAAAAAAAAAAAAAGACTTTATATATTTCAGAGAGAGAACAAGCGGGGTGAGGAGAAGCAGAGGGAGAGGGAGAAGCAGACACCCCACTGAGCAGGAAGCCCAATATGGGGCTCTATCCCAGGACCCTGGGACACCCAGGCATGCCCCCCACGGGGTGATTCTTCACACAGCCCCTGCCCCCCCTACTCAGGACAAGAAAGGGAACTGTAACAGCACAGCAGCTCCTAAGTCCCGGTGCCCAAAAGACCACTTCTGTCTGCACAGAGTGAAACGCGCACAGGAAACACAGGAAGCACTGAGATCCCCACGAAGGAGGCCAGGAGGCAGATCAGAGGCCGGGCTTTTTGGAAAAAACCAGGAGGAGCTAAACACTGTGCTCTCCAACGGAATGAAAACAGGTTCTCTCCGGCACAGGGATAAAAACGTCAAGTCTCTGTCCTGACACAAAATAACATTTTAGAGCCCCAGGGTTTGCGTAACCCTGATTTAAAACCCTGATTTAAAAAGGGTGTCATGAGGGGCACCTGGGTGGCTCAGTCACTCAGCGTCTGCCTTCGGCTCAGGTCATGATCCCAGGGTCCTGGGATCCACACCCACATCAGGCTCCCTGCTCGGCGGGGAGCCTGCTTCTCCCTCTCCCCGCTGCTTGTGCGCGCTCTCTCGCGCTCTCTCTCAAATAAACAAAATCTTAAAAACAAAAGGGGGGGTCATTAAAAACAAAGATGCAATCAGTTCTAACTGCAGAAAACGGACTCGTGCAGTTCGGCTCGCGCCGAGCCCGCACACAGCCGTCGCCCACCTGTTGCTTTTGGGTGGGGTACTTCAGGATGTTCGCTCTGAAGAACGGGTACTTTTCGTAGTTATAGTCGTACATCCATTCGCAGAAATGATTCCCGATGTCGAATCCCCTAAAAAAGAGGCAAGAGCAGCTGCACAGAGGGGGCAAACTGCCAGCCACAAGGCTCCCTGGTCTGAGAAGGGAGAAGGCCGAGTCGTAAGCATCCCCCCCAGCAACAAGCGGTCCTTCCTGAGGACCCCCCAGGGACAACTGCCTCAGGGACAGGGAGAGGCAACGGGGTCGTCAGCAGAACCAGCGCCGGCAGAGGCTGCGGAAGATCAGTGCTCTGATCTCTGAGGCCGACAAACGCCAGATTCTGCATTCTGATCGGTCACCGCTGCCCGCCCCCCACCCGCCCAGAACAGGCCCGGGCTGTTTCCTGCGCCGCCGCAGGCTGCCGGGACAGCGCACAAGCTCCCGGGGCCGGGGGCCCGGCTGCCGACCTCCTCCCGGGGGGGCCGCACACCTGTAATTGTAACTGCTGTACTCGAAGTCGATGAGCATCAGTCTCTGCTTCTCGGAATTCTCTCTGCCCTCCAGCATTAAGATGTTACCTGCAAAAGGGTTTGGATGACATGCCACTTACTGTGGGCGCGGTGGACAGTGGAAGGCGCAAGTCCTTGAGCAGAAAGGCCAAGCATGGTTCCGATCCTGTCAGGGGACCCCGGCCACGCAGTGAGGGGGGTGCAGGCCGCGGAGCGCCGGGAGCAGCACCGCCTCCCAAGGCCAGGCCCTCGGCAGGAGGCCCAGGGTCACGCAGACACAAGGGCCCCTGTTCACAGCAGCCCGACGGCAACGTGGCCCCGTGCTCGCCCGGGGACAAGAACGGCTGTCCCTCGGCTTGTTGGGGCAGCACCCCCCAGACTTTCCACACACGGGCACGAAGGAAAATGCTTGTGGCATGCTGGGGTTCCAGCCAACCCAATCCCCCAGCAGCTAGGAAGCTGTGTCCCACTGTCCTCCCTCATGAGGATGCCACAGCGCTGAGCCACTGCAGGGCTCTGTGGGCCCTACTTGGTCCCGCTTCTTTGCCTCACTTGGTTCTCCGAGGAGGAGGCCACAGGCAGCGTTCCTGTCACCATATTCCCTGTAAGGCTCGATTCTGGGCCCCAAGTGAACGGGCGGCCAGACCCCCCGACACCCGCCGCAGCGTCCGGCATCTGTCACTACCAGCTGGCGTGTAGGCACCGGTGAGCCAGGTTTTGCTAGTGTTTCGGCCGCGCCCTTTCCGGGTTTCTGCAGGAGGCGCTCTTTCTAGGCTTTTCCGCACACAGCTTCTGTTTCCAGGGGCCGTTAAAAGGAGATGCCCAGAGCAGCAGAACAAAGTAAATGTGCAAGCCCCCCCTCATCTCACCTCTCACTGGCCAGCAGACCTCCCTCAGACCCCTCTGGTGACGTCTGTGCAGCTGGCTATCACCTGCTAACACACATTTACGTCCCACTCGACTTGGTCAACAATGATCAGCTCATTAATAAAACTAACCTATCACACTAATGTCTGAGTGATGACTGGTCTTTAACAGGGACTGTCGTCAAAATTAAAAACAAACTGCTGAGCCCGGCAAAGGGCCGACGGGGGACGTGAGCCGAGAGAGAGACAGAGAGCACAGCCAGAGCGAGGCAGGGCCTCCCCAAAGCCCAGCCCGAAGCACCCGCAGGAGCTGGCCCAGCTAGGTGGGGCCTCTGCTGACGTCACACGGAGAGGCGCCCGGCCTCGTACCTTAGGGAAGGCACAGAAACCCAAGGTCACGGGAGTGACCTGATCCCAGGAGAGCAGGTGGCCTCAGGCACCTGCGAGGAGCGGCCAGTGCAAGGCCCCCAGCACTGAGCGGGGCAGTCACCTCTTACCGCGTTCTCTGACCATCAAAGTCACGTGTCCACCGGAGTCACATACTGAACACATGTGACTCAGGAGGCTTCGGTCCTTTGGCCAAGTTCCCAGTTTAGTGAATGTTCTCATTTTCTCTTCTCTGTATACGTTTTTTACAAAAATGGGAGAACACCCCATGTATTTTTCTAAAACTTGCTTTTTTTCCCCTTCATATATCCTGGTGATTTTTCTGCTGGCCTGCATAAAAACTTGACCTCCTTTTTCATAGTTCTACAACACTCCGCCACACGGCTGTCCCATTATTTCACGCACGTACGCCCCTCCGCACCGACACCTGGCATTCGTCACATACCCTGGAGGCCGCTTTCCAAGGAGACACACGCACCCAGCCTCACGGAACAGGCCACGGTTCTTACCTTCCTGACAGTCGTTATGACAAAACACAACTGGAGAGGGAGTGGACTCGAGTAGCGACCTGGAGAGGGAATCACACCTCGGGTCAGACGCCGCCGGGCCCCGGACTGGACGGGCGCTCGGCACCACCGTGCAGCCTCCCTGGTGCGGCCTCCCCGCGGCACTGTCACCGTGAGCTCTGAGAGCGCTGCCATCCCCTGGCCGCAGCTCAGCCTGGGGTACCGCAGCAGCCCCCCACCCTGCATACCCAGCTCTTCCCGCCCCACGGGCCCTCCCCACCCAGAGCACGACCCGTCTGCTCGGTGGGCTCCGGCCCCCGCTTCCGTCGCACCTCTGATCACAACTGGACGCTATGGGACATGTTTGCTCGTCTCTGTCTCTCCTGATAAGATACAAGCACCTCAAAGGCTGTCCTGGTCTCCATGCCCCAGCGCCACACACACCCAGGAGGGAGGCGAGAGGTGCCGCCGGGCGCTCGGAGAGACTGTGCAGCACGCCTACCCCCAGCCCCACGGCTCCCCCGCCCCGCCCCGGGGCTCGGCCATGACCGTGACCGGGCCTCACCTCAGGTGCTCCAGCTCCAGGGGCAGGTTATAGCGCAGGAGGCGGTGCAGCTGCCTCCGCCGGGGCTCCCCCGAGAACGTAATCCTCAGCACCTGGTTCAGGTACCTGGCAGGGGAAAGGAGAACAAAAATCACTGCCCGGCTCACAGCGGCTCACCAGCGGGGCTCCTGCCAAGTCCAACCCCGCCACGGCAGCGGGACAGAGCCTGGGACTGCAGGCTCTCCAGAAAGTTCATCTCCCGCCCGGCTGCCCACTCGGGGACCAGAGGGCCGCGGGGTGAACCCGTACTCACTCTGGCACCTCCAGCAGCCGCTAACAGAAAACTGAGTTAGAGCCAAGCGGTTTGACCACTTACTTTTCCATTGTTCCAAAAAGCCATTTTGGTTCCTTATTGAATGGCATTTTCATACCATGAAACGTGGCCATTTTCTCGGCTATTTCTGCAGAAATATCTGGCACACTTAATTCTTCAGTGTCTAAGCGCCGGCTCTGGAAGGAACAAGGGAGTCAGAAAACAGCACTTCTCCAGGGAGCCCGGAGGGGTGCGATCCCCCCTGCTAAGACCCAGCAGCCGGTCGCGCCAGTGTCTGTCTGGCCGGCACACGGGCCTCCCCAAGGACGCACCCTCGGGCAGCGACCCAGTGACCGCCACAGTGTTTCTCAGCGAGCAGGGGACGGCCCCCACAGGCTAATTCTGTTTTGAACCCTTTGAACCGTGAGAGGGTCCTTCTCACATACAAGCATTTCGGCGGACCCCGCCCTCTCCCCTCTCCCCCTTCACCAGGGCTCGCCCTCCACCCCTCCGAAGGCTCCGGGTCTCATGGCGACTGCATTAGCCCGTGTCCAACTCCCTCAGTGGCGCAGACACCCCGGGCTGACCCCGCACAGCTGAGAGGTGGTGCTCGGCACAGCTCCCCCTCTGGAGCACAGCCAGGAGCTCGGGGTGAGCCCTGCCCCCTCCTCCAGGGTGGCGGCTGCAGCACCCCGCCTGGCCCGGAGCAGGCTCTCAGGGCGCCCAGCCGAACGAAGCCAAGAGAGGGCCCAGCTCCTCCCGAGGAAATCACCATCAGCCAAGATCTGTCTTTCCCACACGCACTGCCCCCCTGCAGAAGCCCAAAGAGGCGCCACAGCCGCAGGGGTGAGGGGGCGGCGTCTCCAAGTTGGAGAGAACCCAGCGGCAATTCTGGCTGTAATCTTCACTTCACAGTCACATGGCCAAAGGCTCGCTACTCAGGCCTCTGCATCTGACCTTCGGACTTCTATAAAATGAGAAGCACGACATGGAGTCCCTGGCGGGGCTGCTCTGACCTAGAGCAGACAAGGCAGGCAAGGGCCCTGGGCCAGCACCCAGCCGGGGAGGTCTCGACAAATGGCGGGAGCCTGGTGATGACAGCTCAGAGCTGACTGGCAGCAGCGGGCTCAGCTGCAGCCTCCTCCACTCGGGAAACCTCCAAGGACAGGGGACGAGGCTCTAGTGGCAGCTCACTCAGCTTTCACATGGCTTTAAAAAATGCCAGTACTTCAAGAAACAGACTGAGGGTTGCGGGGGGGAAGGGGGACGGGAGAGGGTGGTGGGGAAATGGACATTGGGGAGGGTATGGGCTATGATGAGTGCTGTGAAATGTGTAAACCAGACGATTCACAGACCTGTACCCCTGGGGATAAAAATACATTATATGTTTATTAAAATAAAAAAATTAAAAAAAAAAAATGCCAGTACTTCGTTTGGCATCATGGAAAGTCTAAGGCCAACCGTGCTCGAAGATGAACGTATTTCAGAGTTCCAAGCTCCTTTCCCAGCACCGGGAAAGAGCGATAGAAGACTGACCAGGGTCCTTGGAGGTCACTACTCTCCGTACCCTCCGGAAAACGGCTGTGGGGACCAGACGAGGTGGAACGCATCCCACCCCACGCAGTGCTCGAGAGTAAACCTGGAAATAACAACACGCCAGCAGGCTGAGCCAAAGGAAATCACCATTTCTGGGGTCATAGTTGATGACTGGTAGTTTCATGTGGTTCAACCTAGTACTTCAACAGAACTTCAAAAAATCTTCACTGTACAAAACGTCATACACAGAAGAGGCTTAGAAGTTCAGAGCTAGCACAGTATCAATCCCACAGATGATATAACCCATGGATCCTGAACCAGGACAGGACAGTCCAATTATTATGGGTTGTGCTCACTGGTCCTCCACCTTCCCTAAAAAGAGAAGGCTTACCACACGTGTATATTTTAAAGTGTTTAGTTTGCTTTCAGTGGGCTTTACTGAAGTGCTATCCTATCTGTAGTCTTCCACGATCTGGTTTTCTCACTCAATGTTGTGTCCTTAAGACGTCGCCACTTCTAACCACAGAAAGTATTTCCGATTTTCCATGCTTGTGGATACTTTATTATCTCATTTGATCCTCGTGCCAGTCGGATGCTATGGTCTTCACTGGGACAGTTATAAATGAAAACACCGCCGGGTGGCGAGCCAGGTGCCGGGGCGGGACGGAAGGTCTGCTGCGAGGGTCTAGTTGCGAGGGTCTAGTGGCGAGGGTCTGGTTGCGGGTTTCCACACAGCTCCCAGCGGGCAGGTGCACAGACAATGCCACCACCAGCCAGCAGGGGGCAACCCTCCCGGGACCCAGGTCCCAAGAAGGCGACTACCCCTGGGCAGTGGGGATTAGACAATGAGGACCCCTTCCTCCAGCCTCCCGCTGAACACAGGTTGAATCCTGGCAAGTCGAGCACCCCTTCAGCCAGGTGTCCTGTGTTTAACCACCTGCCCGACTACCGGGCAACCCTGCACACACAGGGCGTGAGCCCATTTGTGACCCCAGTCCTTGAGGCGCTCTCACAGCTGAAGATGTTACAGCAGCGTTAGGAATGCCTCAGGACAGCAAGAGAAGGCACACAGTCCCGACTTGGATTTGAGCTGGGCCCTGAAATGTCAGAGGAAGCTGACAGGCACCTGGGAGCTGGGGAGACTCAAGCAGAGGGAGGGAGCTGGGACACAAGGCAAAGAGTAGTGGCGGCCCCGCAGGGCAAAGACCCAGGTGTGGCCGGGGCCATGGGGCTCAGCAGGGAGTTCTAAAGGTCCAGGAATTGAGAGGAACAAGGGGAAAGGGAAAGGTTCAGGGCAAGCAGCTTTAGGGGACAATCGGGAATGTTAGGCTTCATATATATTTTCATTTGGATGAATACCTTTGCAGGAAAGACAGAGGTTCTAATGTAAATTCAACAGAAATCTATTTTTTCTTTATTTCTGAAGTTTCATAATGCTAAGGCCCATTTACTATGTCAGCCCACAACATCTCAGGCTCCCACAGGACCAAGACAAAGAATCCGTCTTTTGTCTGCGGCACCTGTCAACCGACCAGTCGAGAACCCCCCTTACCGGGATGAACTGCTCCAGGCGGCCTTGGGGGAAGATGCCGTATAGCTTGGGCCCAAGTGACCTCTCTGCGAGAATGGCAAACATGACGCTCTCCAGGACCATGGCCTCAGCCCCCTGAAATAGACAGCAATACACCGGAAGTTTACTGAGGGCTGACTACGAGCAGGCTCACAAGTGCTCCCACATGAGCGGGCTATCTGACCCCCAGCAGCCCTGCCCCCACACTCTAAGTACGAAGAAACCGAGGTCAATGTCCTGTAATCCACGGGCTCCGCACTTGCAGCCATCCCACTATACTGATGAGCGTGAAAATTCAAGTTTAGCGGAGTCACTGACTCCAAAAACAGAACAGTATTGGTATTTTCTTGCTTGTATTTATTTTAAAATTTCTCGAGTTCCACCCACGGCATCTTCCCAAAGGCCACCAAAATGCCACCCACTCTGGTCGGGGGCTGGCCTGCTTTCCGGCCCGGAGTGTGGAGTAGGAGTGCACCGGCCACAGGGGCCTTCTGTCCTCAAACCAACCCTTCTGGACGACTGATGGATCTGGGCCTGTTTTGGGGTCCAAAGAGCACCCTGGCATGGCACGTTCACGGGGCCTGTGCTCTGCTCTTCTCCCCAGCCTTCTGAATGTTCGTCTCTTGCCAAAACCCGATGACGCTCAGATGCTACCTTCAGTCCTAATAATCCATGTGGGATCTAGAATGATCCTGTCTTCAAAAACTATCTTTTGGTCTCAGTTCAAATTCACTCTTTAGTTCTTTGCCATTAAACAGCAAATGAGCCTCTAGGCCACTGTGTCTGAGGAAGGGCCGACAAGTATGGCTAGAAAATGCTTTCAGGTGATCCTTACTCACCCCTTGTTAGGAAACGCACCCTGGGGTCTAGGATCCCGCAGGAACACTGCCCACAGTGAAACAGCTCTTCAAACTCAAGTTATAGAAACACACATGCGGGGGCACCTGCGTGGCTCAGTCGTTAGGCATCTGCCTTCAGCTCAGGTTACCATCCCAGGGTCCTGGGATCGAGCCCCACATCGGGCTCCCTGCTCAGCGGGGAGCCTGCTTCTCCCTCTCCCTCTGCTGCTCCCCCTGCTTGTGCTCTCTTAAAATCTAAAAAAAAAAAAAAAAACACAAAACAACCCACACACCAACAGGACCTACTTGGCAACGACAGGACGCTAAGTTACAGAGAAGTTACTTTTCCAAAGGACGTGGAACCACATTAGAGGAAAAAGTAATTTGGTCATTTTCACATTTGGGGGAGCAAACAGATTTGCCAGTCGGTAACCTCCCAAAATTATAGTTTGGCCACCATCTTGTGTCACCCACAATTACGGTCTGACCACCCACCTGGTGAGGTCTGATTTTTATTCACTCATTTGCAGTTTTGTATCTAGGGGTGCTACAAGCTAAAAACTGTGTCTTCCCCAAATTCACGCATGAAGCCCTAACCCAATGTGATGGTGCAGATGAGGTCACGAGTGTAGGGCGTCCATGTGATCAGTGTCCTTATACAAAGCATCCCAGAGCCTGCTGTCCCTCCCCCTGTCTCTCCACCACGTGAGGACACAGGGAGAAGGCAGCACCCACAGGCCCAGCACCCAACCATGCCAGCACCGACCTCCAGCCTGGTGAGAAATAAAGGTCTGCTGCTGGCAGCCCCGAGGATCCTGTTATAGCAGCCCGAGCAGACTAAGACACGGACAATACCAACGTAGCACTGATCTGTCCGGTCCACGAAGCCGTGAGCAGGTTTGAGAGGGGAACGCCCCGGAGGAGGTAAGGTCACTGCTGACCCCACGTCCAGCACCAGAGACGCCTGCAGGAGAGCGTGCACAGGTCTGCAAGATGTTTCTCCAACTCTCCACCCGGAACCCACGTGGAGTGACACGCTGCGGCGAAGGCGGGCCTGGCACAGCAGGACCCGGTGGCTCCCGCGGGTGGCAGCAGGCGGGCTGCCGCTGGGGGCCCTGCGCAGCCCTCAGCCAGCTGGACCCCTGCCCACCAGCTGCAGAATCTCAGAGTCCCGTCAGGATTTCTTCCGTCTAGGTATCCAGGTTTCATGAGAGTTAAAATTTTGTTTTTCAGCTTCCCTCCGTGTAAAGTGACTGAGCCCAAGGGCATCGGGCGGGCACCGTACAGAACACATACGAAACCGGCCCTCGAGTTTGAAGTTGCGAACTTCACAGAGGTGAAGCCCCACTGCGCTCCTTCAGGAGGCTTAGCGTGCTGGGCGTCATGTCCGCTCGGGACAAAGGCCACCGGGAACGGACTTCACAGGCCGTGCTGTCACTGGACTGGACACACACTGCCCAGAGCCCTCCGGAGCCAAGTCAGCCTGTCGCCGGGATGGTGGCGAGAAGCCGGACCGAGACTTGGGAAGTTTGCAACTCTCTCTGGCATTGCTCTGAACGCGGTAAACGAGGCATCTCTTTGTTCACGTGTAACACCGCAGGTCGTTATCTATTCCCAGTACGGAGGAGGGGGAGCCGTGTGTAGAGGAAAAAACGTGGAGGGAGAAACGAAGGAAAACACTTAAGAAAGACGGTAGGTTATGGAGGAGAGCAGGTAATCTTCGAACGAGTGCGTCAACTGCAGGAAGCCTTTTTGTAATTACTAGGTCTGCACACACCTTCCTGCTTGCTCCGCAAGGAAGCGAGCACAGGAAAGGAGAGCGCACCGTGGAGGACAGGGTGGGACCCGCATGACCCAGTCCCCCGCTCCAGCGCGCCCAGGCCCAGCCACCCAACCAACCACGGCTGGTCCCAACTCTCAGGACAGAAGGTCCTACCCTCCACTTGAAACAATTTACTTTGGCTTCAGAAACATTCATATATATTTAGCCCCAAAATATTTACAGGATGTCCACTACATGCCTGGCACCGTGGTGAGCCCCGGGGAAACGAGAACAAGGCACGACCGCCGCCTGCGGGGACCCCCTTCTAGAGCCGGAAGCAGACAAGAGTGCCCAAGGGCAGCACGGGCTGGGGACACTGTGGGGACAGGATGGGGCGGGGTGGCTGCTTCTAAGGAGACAGTGACACGGACTCCTAAGGGGTGAGAAGCAAGCACATTCCGGGAACTGGGAGCCCCCCTCCCCGGGCCCCCACAGTGGAGCAGAGCAACCCGGGTGGAAGAGGACAAAACGAGCTCGGAGAGGCCGGAGGTCCCGGCCAGCCACGAAGCCTTCAGTGTCTAAGGCCGCGTATACAGCGGGCGCACTGCGGGCGAGGAGGAACCGCCGGAGCCCGAGCACCCCAGTGACTGTCCTCACACAGCAAGCCATCCAACACACCCGACCCCTAAAACAACCTTGCTCACCACTGTGCGAGACCTTCCAGTATTTTCTAGCCTATTTCATTCTAAAAAGCAGCAAAAACGCTGACATTTCATGCACTCTTCGAGGTTTTACAGTCCAGCCTGTGAAGCCCTCGTTCAGATGGGGGCGGAAGAGGTGGCGGCGAGCGTGAAGGTGAGAGCGGTGTCTGGTGACGGCTGCTCAAGGGGGACATGGGGGAAGGGCAAGGAGGCCGCTGGATTCGGCAACGTGGAAGTCCTTGGTGACCAGACAGGGCAGCGGAAAGGTGGGCGGGGGATCGGTGAATGGAAGAGGGAGGGGGACTGCTGCTGGGGGGGGGGGGGCGGCGCAGAGGTGTGCAGACTGATAATTCACCTTATGTACACAGTTGTATTTCTTTAAAAGAATTAAAATCCTGTAATAAGAATATCGAGGTTATGAACTTTTGTGGGTTTGGTTTTGTTTTTAAATATAGAGTCTCTCTTTTTTAAGATTTTATTTGGCTGGGGCACCTGGGTGGTTCAGTGGGTTGGGACTCTGCCTTCGGCTCGGGTCATGATCTCAGGGTCCTGGGATCAAGTCCCACATCAGGCTCTCTGCTCTGCCTGCTTCCCCCTCTCGCTGCCTGCCTCTCTGCCTACTTGTGATCTCTGTCAAATAAGTAAAATCTATTTTTTTAAAAAAAGATTTTATTTGTCAGAGAGAGAGAGAGAAAATGCACAAGCAGGGGGAGCAGCAGGCAGGGGGAGCAGCAGGCAGGAAAAGCAGGCTCCCCGCGGAGCAAGGACCCCCCAACTCGAGACTTGAACCCAGGAAACGAAGACCATGACCCGAGCCAAAGGCAGACGCTTAACCTACTGAGCCAGTCAGGTGTCCCGAGATTATGATCTTTCGGAGAAGACAGAATAGCATGTCTGTGGTATTCTTGCTGAAACTGCATAACCTCATTCCAGTCATGAGAAAAGGTGAGACGAACCTGTGCCAAGGGAACATTCTATGAAATTACTGATCTATGTGCTTAGCAAGCCTCGGGACTGGGAGTCACACAGAGGCAGACGGGACAGACGAGGGAAGAACCCACGAAGGCAGTGTGGGGTCCAGGCTGCACGCTGGAACGGGACAGGGAAAGCATCCGTGGAGAAACCCGGGAAATTCAGGTGAGGCCTGCAGCTCAGTTGCTGTTATTCCGCGGGGACTGGTCTCCGGGGCTGTGCAAGGTGTTCGCGCCAGGGAAGCCGGGGAAAGGCCGGAGGGGAGCTCTCTGAACTAGTTCTGCAAACTTCCTGTTAAGTCTACAGTTAGTTTTAAATAAAAAGTTAAAAATAAATGTGTACCCAAAAAGCCTGAAATCAAGCAATATAACAAAACCAATTCCTAATTCTGTGCAGTGGGGTGAGGGCGTTTATTACGTTATTCTGTGCTGTCCCAAACGCTCAACACTTTTTTCCCAAGAATAAAAGAAATCCTGCTACAGAGAGGGAACAGATGCGGGGCGAGGGCAGCAAGCTCTGTCCCCTGGAAGGGACAGCAGCCACACACCCGTGGCTGGAGTCGGGAGCACGAGGGAAGGACCGGTCCATGGGAAGGCAGGTACAGACGCAGACAGCCTGGGCTGGAAGTGGGAAGATGAGGACCGAGAACACAGCAGCCGGGTCAGGGAGGGGCCAGGTCAGGAGGGCGAGCCTCCCAGAGAGGCTGGTGGTCCTCCCGTCCATGGGGTTTCCCTCTAATGATGTCCAGTGGCTCAGGTGCGGGCCCAGAGAGGGCGAGGTGGCCGGGGCCAAAGACCAGGCAGACATGGAACTCTTCACCAAACCCTGGCGGCTCTCAGGAGGGTGTTCAACAGAAGGGAAGTGGTCTGAAAGCAGGAACAAGGAGAAAGCAAGAAGGACCCCCCACTCCCAGTACCAGGACGTGATGGGAAAGCACCTCCCCGCAGGGAGCTGCAGGGGAGGGGTCTCTGGGACAGCGAGGCTGTAGCGAGGCCAGTTAGCGCAGGACACGTTCCAGAGAGAGAGGACAGAGACTGCAGACAAAGGCCGGCCGTCCACGCGGGCTCACAGAACATCGTGGACCGAGGAGACGAAGGGACCAGGAATGTGTGCACCAGCAGGCAAGGGGCAGAAGGTTCCAGAGCTGTGCACGGGCTCTGGCTACAGCCATCATTCGACAATTCTATCTGCGCGCCACTGGATAGCGGGCCTGAGAGCCACGGCGAGGCAACAAGAGGTGGTGAGGTCCTGCCCCGAGCCTAGACCCTCGCAAGAACAGGAGGCAGACACGAGTCACATCCTGCTGCAAACTCACAGCCAGAGGAAGTGCAGAGGCCAGGGAGACGGTGCTCTCGGCGAGGGCAAGAAACAGACACACACACCTCGTCTAGGGAGCACAAGGGCTCCGTGGGGAAGCAACCCTTGGGCGAGGTCCTCACTACAAACAGAAGGGGGCTGGGAAACGGCCGAAGCTGGGAGCATTCCAGCTGGGAGGAACAGCATCTGCGAAGAAACCCAAACAGTTTAGGACAACGCGGCTGGAGAGCAAGAAGGGGGAAGGACACCGACGAGAATGGAAAGCTCGGCAGGGGCAGACCACAGGGAAGCCGAGCTGGGGCACAGGGAGCGCTGAAGGACGTCCGGCCGGCGGCTGGCCCGATCAGAGCAGCAGCTGGAGCAGGAGGGGAAGCAGATCCCCCAGAGGAGACGCGGGCAGCCCGGACTAGGGAGGTGGGTGGTACCGAAGGAGATGAGCGCACAGACCCAGGGTAGAGTCCGCAGGGAAACGGACCCGTGGTTGAGACATGGGGTGAGGGAGAGAAGGGGGTCCGAGGGGCCTCCTGGCTTTCTGTCGGCAGAGAAAGGAGAAACTGAGGTTCCTCGGAGGGTGTGGGGTGGAGACCAAGTGGTCAGCCTTGGACCTGGCGAGATGGCCCAGGGAAGGAGGGCAGCGGATGGCGCTGAGGGGCGGCACGGGAAGAGGGCCTCGGGCCACGTTGTGGGGCACGTCAGACAATAGGAGATCAGACCCAGAAAGGAGCCGAGGAGGGGAAGAAAACATATTGGAACGGGCAGGGTGCTGCCAGGTGCCACCAAGAAGCCACGTTAACTAGAACTGAGAACGTGCTGTGGGTCTGGCATCGTGGAGGCCCCTGTGGCCCAGCCTGGTCAACCATCAGGACACACCCAGGCCTATACCCCGAGGACTCGGGCTGGCGGAAAACTCCATGTCCATCACTTCCCGCCTGGTGGCGTCTGTCAGCATCACCCAGAGCGCATGTTCTAGATCAGCTAGACGGGGGTCTCTGGGGCAGGGTGTCCCCGGAACCACCCACCGACACGTGAGGGGGCACACATCAGTACTTTCATTCTTTCACAATCTCACCTCTTGTTAATTCCCATTTCTTGACAGTTTCAGTAACTAGTCTACAGTGAGTAAAACCAGAGTACTTCTGTCTGTGTTGTGGGCAGTGTGTACGTCCATACAAACCTGCACACACTGGGCCAGTGTGCTCGAAGGGAGCTTACCCCCCCGGCATGAGGACATCACTGCTCTAGACGCCCCACATCTGAGCCTCGAAGAGGGACCAGGCTGACACATCCGTGCTCACAACCTCAAGCTCTTCTGAACGTCAGCATTCAGAGGGGGGTCATTTTGATCGGGAAGAGGCCCCGCTGACCAGGGCACCGCGCGAGGGCAGAGGCAATCCTGCTCGCCCCGGGCACGGCCTGCTTCAGTGTCGCGTGGGACGGAAGAAGGGGGTCAGAGGCCCAGCGTCCGAGCCAGCCTGCCTCCGCGTCCCGTCACGCTCAAGCGTCTCCCCAAACCACCTTCCCTTGGCACCCCACGTGCTGTGCCGATCGCCGTGAGGACACCACACGTCCGCTGCCAACACTGAGCAGGAACTACAACAGCCGGGCCACACTCGCTCTCACGCGGGCCCCCCCCCCCCCCCCGCAACCGTGGCCGGAGCCCAGCCTCTGAGAGACAGCCCGGCCCCCGGGGGGGGCAGCGAGCGGACAGGCACCACGGACACCACGTGCACCTCAGACAGAGGCAGAATGCACTTACTTACTTACTTGAAATTCATTTTCTTTCTGAGCTTGGTCGGATCCCTCTTTATTACAGGACCTCTACGAATGAGAAAAAGCAAACACTTCTGGTAAGATGCGGAGCACCAGACAGACACTAGCTTTGCAACCACCACAACAGTCAGGCTTTACAGAACATCACAGGTCTTTAGCGAATGCTTCTCAACCCGCGGAGGTCACCAGCGGCGGGCTAAAAGGCACCACCGGTGTCCAGCACTAGGGCCAACACCCGAGGAATTGCTTCGTTTCTTTACAAGAAAAGGAATGTGCTGTTGACCCCAAACAGCCGTGTACCTTTTCACAGCTTCACTGTCCGAGGAGAGGGAAGTCATGGGGGCGCTCTTCCAAGCAGGCCTTCCCAAGACAGAGGGCCACGTGGTCTCCCCCATTTAGCTAGGTGGTTCCTTCAAGTCAACACTGTCCTGAGGAAGCTTCCTTCCTGCAAGAACAGGGAGTGTACACACACCCGTGGCAGGTCGCCATGGTCAGCACAGAACGGGGACAGGGAAGAGAGCCCAGGGCAGGCAGGAGCCTTGGCACAGAACCCGTGCGACGAGCCTGCCAACCTGCTGCTTCCACGGCCTCGCCCGCTCGCTCGGCCTGTCGCTGGCTCCATCTGATTTCTGCCTCCACCAAAGAGAGGGTCATGCGAATTCAACCAAGTCCTTACACTTACTTCAGATGTTGGTATTTTAAGGGATATTTTTTGTAGCACTTTCCTCACTGAAATGGCCAATTACCGGAAACCAGGGATCTAGCAGTAACGACTGGACCCTTAGTGACCGTCAGCAGCTCTCTGGCCGTGCTCCGTCTCCAGGTCACAGATCGTGTCTTTTAAAAGCCACCCCCCAGCCCGAGTGCTCGTGCGTTAGAAATCTTCACACGATCTTGAATGAGGGGAGGGAGAAGAGCAAGTCAGAACCTTAAGCATCGTGTCAAAATTTTACACTCAAATATTGCCTCTCCGAAACGTTATCTGTGATCATTAAACTGAGCCGGCCTAAGCCAGACACAGAAGGAAGCCCATAAGGGGAAACTTTTTAAAAATGTTAAGGTAAAAAGATTCTCGAACATCCCGTGAAAAACATACCTTTCCATGCCACAGCTTTCTCAAAAATACCTGTACCGAGGGTGGAAAGTGTGGACATGGGGGGAAAAAATGCCACGTTAAGCAACACCAGCTACGCTAGCACCAAAGAGCCCAGCGCGCTAGAGCCGCGCTCCCGTCCGTCCTGCACGGACACACTCCGCAGACGCTCCCGTGCGCGCTCTGCACAACCGCGCCTGTGCTAGCTTCCTCAGCACAGAGGCACACAAACATCCGTGTTCATGACGCTATCTGCAAAAGACTTGCACTTACACATATTCAGTAACATCTTTAACATCCCGTGGAGATCATTTTGTACAAAATACAGAAAGTACAAATGGGGGGATATATACTTTCACTCGTGTGATCTGCGTTTCTCTGATGAAACGATGTTACAGGTTAAATCCCGTTACAGTGAAAGCTACAAAAATGAAAATCCTCCAGAAATACGTGTAGATGTCTGCTGACGGCTTGGGTGTGACGTGGTGACCTCTCGGGGGAGAGCGGTAACTGGGTTCCGCGACAGCTTCGCTCCTGCCTTGACGCCGAACCACTGCCATGGCCACGCTGCTACCTCAGACTCAGACTTTAGTGGCCTCTCTCTCCCCAGCGGTCCAGCAGCTCCTCACGAATTGGGACTCCATCGTTCCTGTACGGTCCGTCTTCCCCCAAAGCACCAAGCGATCCTGCTGCCCCCTAGGCTTTTTGCCGGCTGAACTAAAGGACCGGCCACGCTGTGAAGCTCCAGGCACAGCCTCTGCCATGGGGCCGGCCGGCTTCCAGCGAACTGGCATCCATGGTCCCAATCATGGGGAAACTGGCTGCGGTGTTCATTTGGATACTGAACGGGGCCAAGATGCCCCCAAAACATTAAATCCTGTGCTTGTCCTCCCTAAGGAAAGTTAAGGCCAAAAAAAGTTCTATGATATGATAGATGGAATTTGGATATTCTACTGAAATTTGTTGTAACGGGATTTGACCTGTGCCAAATTCTAAATGACTATGGTTATTCCTATGCTGTTATATTCGAACTGTATCTTCTTAGGGAGATACAGTTAATGGGTTATTCAGTCAACAGAAGTCCCTTTCCCTCGTCCAATGGTGCTCTCAAAAGCAAGTCACCTCATCCGAAGTTACAAATTGCCTGAGCTCCCAAGGCCCTTCCTTGTTAATACTCACACCAGTGGCAATAAATTCTGTTAAGAATTTCCCCACCGCTCCCCACTCCATCCCGCCCCCAAATGAAGGCAGTACTTGTGCCGTAAGAGCACCATCGTGGAGGCAAGATGGACTTCTGCCACAGTCAACCCTCTGTTCTGTTTCCTCAGTACAAAATGTTCAGTTTCCCTCAATCCTGCAAACAGGAAGAGTTAAGACCAGGAAATCTCAAACCAATCAGACATTCACGGGAAGTGAGAGAAGAGGCCTCATCCTGACAAGCCAATGACAGACAGACTCACGCTGCCGAAAGAGGTCAGAGAACTTTTTTGTGCAGAAAGATGAGAAGTAAAATGTATCTTGGAATCTGCAGGATTTTCCTTCAGAGGCAGAAGTTTATCTGAAGCAGATATTAAAATATATGGTATAAATATGTAACAGGACTCTAAATGTTTTGCCAACTTTTCATGTTAATAAGAACTAGCTGTCATATATAAAATAAAACTGTTTTACATTAGGAATTTGAATACTGGTTAATATCAAATAATTACTAAAATCTTTTGATGTAGAGGGTCCCTCAGTAGCTCAGTGGGTTAAAGCCTCTGCCTCCAGCTCAGGTTATGATCCCAGGGTCCTGGGATCGAGCCCCACATCGGGCTCTCTGCTCAGCAGCGAGCTTGCTTCCTCCTCTCTCTGCCTGCCTCTCTGCCTACTTGTGATCTCTGTCAAATAAATAAATAAAATCTTTCAAATAAATAAATAAATAAAATCTTTTGATGTAAACATTATTATGGTCATTTTTCTTTTCTTCAATCATGTTCTATAGACAGAGATGGAAATGCTAATGTGATGTCTGGAAAGGGCTTCAGGAGAACCCCGGAGAATGAACAAGAGCGAGGATGAAGGGCTGGTCAGCGGGAAAGACGGACCATGGGGTACTTGGGGCTCATTACTCTCCTGCTCCCCTTTTGTATGTATCTGAAATTCTCCATAATAAAAAGTCTTTTTAAAAATAAACACAGACAGGGCACCTGGGTGGCTCAGTGGGTTGAGCGCGTGACTTCAGCTCGGGTCAGGATCCTGGGTTCCTGGGATCGAGTTCCACGTTGGGCTCCCTGCTCAGTGAGAAGCCTGCTTCTCCCTCTGTTTCTGCCACTTCCTCTACTTGTGTTCTCTCTCACTCACTCTCTCTCAAATAAAGTAAATAAAATCTTTTTTTAAAAAAAAAGTTTTTTTTAAAAAAGGGTTGCTCAGTCATTAAGTGTCTGCCTTTGGCTCAGGTCATGACCCCAGGGTTTTAGGATCGAGCCCCGTATCAGGCTCCCTGCTTGGCGGGAAGCCTGCTTCTCCCTCTCCCACTCCCCCTGCTTGTGTTTCCTCTCTCGCTATCTGTGAAATAAATAAATATAATCTTAAAATAAAATAAAGACTATGGAAAAAGTACCTTTCACATTCTAGGTTATTAGTTTGTTAAATGTTTTATTTCATGCTCTGAAAAAAAAATGAAAATCAGGAAACAGTAAGACAACTTTAGGGACTAAGATGAGGAAATACCATTTGACTGAATTTTGTCTCATGTAATTTTAGGATTCAAAAATGTTCTATTATTTAAAGTTACCCAATACTCCAAAATATAACAGATTTATTTCTTTAAATTTGTCTGAACTACTGGGCAGAAAAAACTCTTATCATCTGGCCAGTTCTTAATGACAGACTCCTCTAATGATGAAGGAGCTAGTTTTACAACTGAACTACTTTAATAAAGCCACATTTGTGCGCTCAAACAAAGCACACCTCGCTTTCCCTAGAGTCTGGGTACGTGTGGCCGCGCATATAAATCTACCCGTGAAAGCGGCACAGAGAAAATGGCATGAAGTGGCATCCAGCTACTTAGATGTCGTTTGTAATGCAGAAACATCTGTATCCAAAGTATCTTTAAAAGCACACCTCGGCAAGAGCTAGCTGCTAGAGGGACAGGCTGGGAAAAGCGTCCAGTCGGCTACAATGACATGTCATCAACAGTATACTACATTGGAAATGCTGTTTAAGAAATCAAACTATCGGGGCGCCTGGGTGGCTCAGTGGGTTAAAGCCTCTGCCTTTGGCTTGGGTCATGATCCCAGAGTGCTGGGATCGAGCCCCGCATTGGGCTCTCTGCTCAGCGGGGAGCCTGCTTCCTCCTCTTTCTCAACTTGTGATCTCTGTCTGTCAAATAAATAAATTAAAATCTTAAAAAAAAAAATCGACGTATCGTCAGTTACAGATGCTGTTACAAGCAGGGAGTAGTCACTATGCTGAATGTAACGGCTGCTACAGAAATAAAAAGATGCAAACAAGAGTGTTGAATGGAAACATGGAGAGCCTCTCTTCCCACCAGCCCCTCCTTCCCCCCCAGGAACAGAAGCGCGAAGAACCGCACAGAGCACCTACACAGCGGCCTAATCGACTTCGCTATTTTAAGGGGTCTCCATGCCCATCGCAGGGCTTTAACTCACGGCTCTGAGATCAAGAGTCAAGAGCTCTACCGACTGAACCAGCCAAGCGCCCCTCACCTGGCTCTTTTAAAGGTTCTGAACAAAAGAGCAAGTTGGCTGTGGCCTTTCAAATAAGACACTCTGGCACCCATCAGTGAGAGATTAAGAAAGAACAATCCAATGTTAGCTAGACTCAACTTCCAGGACATCTAACAATCTGCTCTAGGAAAATCTGGGATTATCCTCGTGAGCTGAGTCCCAAGCAACTCCCAGACTGTCCGTGTTCACCCCCAAAACAGGAGGTGTTGCACAATTCGGATCGCTCCGTCACTGCGATGCCCGTCTGGTCCCGGAGCGGCACGGGCTCTTCACCGTGCGGCCCATGGCTTGGGGGCTCCCCCTGAAGGTCTGCCCACACTCGACTCTCTCAGGGTCGACACGGGGGCAGCAGCTGCCGCCCTCCCTGCTCCTGGCAAGGCCTTGTCCCTCAGGTGAGCTGGGGCAGGGCCGGCGCGAGAACCCTGGCTCCAGAGAGCGCACAGCAGTCACGCAGCTCCTTCCATGACCTCCTGCCGTCCGTCTCCTCTCAATGTTCCCGGGGACCCTAACCTTCCTTCTCCCTGCTCCTATGAAAACATTCTGTATTTATTACTTTTATGGTCTCTCACAGCATTTTCTGAGAAAATATTTTACACATCACACTGTACCGGTTTAAAGCACAGCTGGGGGCACTGAGGGGGGCTCAGTCGGTGAAACGTGCCACTGACCTCAGGGTCACGAATTCGAGCTCCACAGTGGGCACAAACATTACTTCAAAATAAAATCTTTTAAAAAAAATGAAGTAGGGCGCCTGGCTGGCTCAGTCGTTAAGCGTCTGCCTTCGGCTCAGGTCATGATCCCAAGGTCCTGAGATCAAGCCCCACATCGGGCTCCCTGCTCAGCGGGGAGCCTGCTTCTCCCTCTCCTGCTCCCCCTGCTTGTGTTCCCTCTCTCGCTGTGTCTCTCTGTCAAATAAAGAAATAAAATCTTTTTTTAAAAAAAAGTAAAAAAATAAAAAATTAAAAAATAAAAGTATAGCTTACGTGATTCTCTAATGAGCACATATGACTTATGAGAACTTAAGCAGACCAACGATTTTTAACATTTAATGGTCTTCTCTAGAGTATCTTCAATTACCTCGAGGAACATTCTAAAACAGTTTGATCCTCTGAAATTGGCAAAATGAAATGACTTGGTTCATCAACGGGAAACTAGAAGTTCTATGAGGCTTTAGAAAGACACGAACCAGAAGAAAGGCTCCTTCGAGGACCTTCTCAAAATTTATGTCTGATCCAGGGTAACCCGCTGCCCCAAGACCCCCAAGGCTTCGGGCACATTAGTCAGAAGCACCCCGTGGGGGGACCTGCAAGCAACACGTTTCCAGGAAGAGTGGCCTGACTTCCCCGGCCTGTGCGCCTCCCCGCCAGACCAGCACTGCTGACCCTCGTAAAGCTACCGGCTACGGGGAGGATACCGACTCATGAGCACAAAGAAGAGAGTCTGTTTCTAACTCTGACCAAAACACCGACACAGCGTGGTGCTTCCTTAAAGCTCAAAGTAGCATGAAGGAAGAAGGAGCGAAATACCTCAAATGAATTTTGAGGCCCGTAAATTTCTAAAGTTACCAAATCATTTTCTACTGAGGAAACAGAAGAAAGGGATTGGATTTGCCCTGGACCGAAAAGGGAAAAAAAAAATTAAAAAAGGAAACCCCCAAACCAAAAAGTGGTATGTTCGTTACATCGTTCCACGACATTCTGAAATGTTCATCGCTGTACTCTCGGAGCAGAGCACAGACTGTAGCTGGTGCTCCTTAACAAAAGCATTGCAATTGTCTTTTTTCAATAGCATTTTTTGAAACCAAGAACTGAAAGAAAGAAAAGACAGCTGTAGAGGATGCTGCAGCTCCAGAGGGCTCATACTATACCGTGAATCGTGTCTGTCACCTGGAAACCAGAGTGCTCCAGGCACGATCGCATGGACAGCCTGCGGCAGAGAACACATGCAAGACAGCTAAAGTGGTGCGTTACCCCCACGTGCCCTTCACGCCACCCAACACAAGGACATTCCTTCCCCGGACGGGCGGGCTGCAGTCACACCGTCGCTCCAGGGGCCAGAAATCTGTATCGGCTTCATGCTATAAATCCCAAACATTTAAGACCAGCAAGACAAAGACACTTTGCATATGTCAAAATTAGACACGGTAGTCTGCGATTTGTGTAGTTATCAGAAGAAGGCACCAAAGCAGGTATGGAAGGGCCACAGACAGCGACTGGGCAACTCTGTCTCGAGTATTAGCTGAAGAAATACTAGGTTAGACCAAATGGGAACAGCAACACCGGAACGATGTGTTACTTCTGGGAGGGAAGCTGGACTACCTTAGGAATGGACCAAGTTACGCCACACTCAAAGTCCAAGGGGATTTCTTTTTTTTTAAATGCAGAGTAAACAAAACAACTGAAACTCATGATGATCCTAGTAACGATGAGGACGTGTGCTCTCCCAGGTCTCCTGGGACAAAGCAGGGCTCTTCGCCAGGGAGCCTGCGTCCGGCGCTCTCTGCAATGTTCATGAGCAGTCCGCTTCTCCGTCTCTGATCCTCCAGTATGAACTACCTAGAGGCTCTTCCCATATTGTCTGTTTCCCATATTTGGCGGGAGGTGGGGGGAGTTAATTTCTATTTCAACTGGGATTAAGAGAAAACAGGGAAGATGGCATTCTGCTTTCTGGATTTAAAACAGACCATGTCCCAGACTGCACTCTTTTGAGTCACGGATACATATCTGCGTTGTGCCGTGATGTGCCTTTAGTTTTATTATGGTTAGTACTCAACAAGCACTAATATTAGCCTGCTACTGCTCAAAGAACACACAAAAACGTTTTCCCAGACAACACTCGAGAGATCTTTGAGTGGATTATAGACATTCATGCCCGTGAGACCGTTCAAACGGTGAGGCCAAATCTCTCCATTCATGCACAGAAGGAACCGGCTCAACACAGAGTCACTGTTCGGACAGAGGAAGGGACAAAGCAGTCCTCTGAGACTTCCGCCAACTGGCACAGGTTACATTGAATGAACAATACGTACTGACATTTGTGTCTTCCACAATTCATGATAAATAAGCAAACGGGTTATTTGTAATCAGCCAAACTTGCTGCTTTGAAAAGGCTGCTACTGGACGCTGCATGTGCCTTCCCAGCATCAGAAAGGAAAAAAACCAAGTTACATTTATAGCTTGCATTACCGTTTCAAGCTCTCTTCTAGCAATTACATCTCTTTCCACAGGGCAAAGGCTGAACCAGGACTTCTCAACTTCTATTAAACTATCTTACTTTCCTCGGGGTGATCCTACAGGGGAATTCTGTGTCCAACATTTGTGCAACTTTGAAACTAACCCTCCTCGTTAAAATGAGAGCTAGGCCGTGTGAAGTGGACCCTGAACTGTGTTGGCAGGCACTGCTTTAGGATCAGACAGATGTTTTGATGTTTATAGTGTGTGCGTTACAGAAACGGGCTGGGAGAGAACAAAGGCTGGGGACAGAAACTGTCAGCTTTCTGCCCCTTAGCCCGCGGTGACCAGCACTGAGGAGCAGGACCTCACGGTCACGGTCTCGGCCATCTCACAACACCGCAGTGAAGAAAAAGGAAAAAGCAGAGCAGCATCTAATCAGCTTCAATAAAGTCACTCGTGAAGGACTACAAATGTAAATCAAAGAAACAGTTAACCTTCACATTTGATTCTCAGAGCAAAAAACTCCGAAGTGTCGAAGGAGAAAGGGAAGGAAGGGACGTCACTGCTCTAGCGTGTCATTAGGCAAGACAGCAAGACCGTCTGAGAAAACACACAGCTCCATCCCCACCTGCAGCTGTCAGCTAACACTGTTAGGGAAGGAGCTTATTCTAACGTCCCCTAAAGCCACGCTACGCTGCATTCCTACAGCTGCTCTCGGGGACCCCAGTCTATCCGGGCAGTGCACACACCTGCATCGGGACCGGTGTGCTTTCCCCACAGGGAGAGCGCAGACAGGGAAAGCACGGCATTTGAGTTGCATTCTGTCTCTGTCTTTAATCCCTTCATTTCTGAAAGTAACGGGATTTATTATTCGGGTGGGCTCTAGATTTGCTCAGCCACCTCTCTTAATGAATGCAAATCCTAACAAATCACTATCAATTCTGGGGACATTTTTTTGTTGTGGTGGGAACAGAGGCCTCATGGCAGACTCTGTCTGTCCCTCCACTGGAGGCTAGATTTGTTCCAAAGAGCTGGTTGGCAATATGAGTGAACTCACACCCCAGCAACAAAAATTAGAGATCCTTTAAATTGGAGGTGGAAATATCTGAAAAGGCAATGACGTCTGCGGCGAGATCCCTGGCCAGGCGCTGGGAGAGCTTGGCTCTGCCGGCACCTGCTGCCGGAGGTCACCTGGCTCATGCCTCACGGGCTCAGGGTCCGCCTCTCCTGCCCCCGTTTCTCAGAGTCCCCCAGAGCCTGGTTCCTCTCCTCCTGCTGTCAAGGTATTTAAATGACCCACAGTTTACAATGGCCATTCAGGTCTAAAATTCCACCTGGCAACCAGTGTCCCCGCTGAACCCTGAAGGACAAAAACTTCAGCCAAAAACCTCTTCAAAACATTTCTAACTGAGGCTGTAGGCTTCATATTTTTACTCAGTTGGAACTGCACAGAAAAAGTCTTTGAACTAAGGACTCGACCCATCAAGTATTTATACTGAAACAGATTCCCTCCTCTAAAGCGAAGGAGCAGCTTTTTTCCAGCAAAACTGAGACTGCCGTCCGGGAATTTAACCGTGAGCCTGGAGACACCCGCGGACTGTCCAGTTGGTGAGCTGCTCGTCTCCCGGAATAGCGTCCGCCCTGCACGGAGGAGGCACCTTTGGGAATGGCAACTGAGATTTGCCTAATAAAAACATAATTAAGAAGCTAAATGTAGCGTGCCCCCTACAAATTAGAACTATACGGAAAACATACTCCAATCTATTAGTTTGGCAAGAATCAATAGCACTTGAAGTGCCTTTATTCTGTTTATTTTTGAGTTACCTAAAAATAGAGACACAGAAATGCTAAAACTAACTCTATTTCCAGACATTTCTATTGTGTGTAAGTACTATTAAGACATTAATGGTGAATGGCTAAAATTTTTCAAAAAGGACAGACTACTAACTACTGATAGTGAATCTTTACTGGAAGAGTTAACGGCTCAGGGCCAGGCCGTGCTGCCAATGGCTTCGCTAAGTGACCCATCCAGTAACACAGCACATTCTAGAGCTATGCTGTCCAATGAGGCAGCCACCCGTACACGCGAGCATTGCAGTTTAAGTTAATTAAAAGTAATTAAAATTCAAAATCCCCATCTTGGGTCACGCTCGCCATATTTCAAACGTTTGCTAGCCCCCTGTGGTTGGCGAGCAGCATCCCAAACAGCACAGGTCCAGAGCACAGCCTGCTGCCCGAGCTTAGCCTGCACCTGGAGGGGATCATAGTGCACGTTTAAAACACCCCTAGTTCAAGTTATAAATACAAACGAAAGCCTCAAAAACCAGATTTCAACAATAGTCTGTATCACGTGCAATTCCAGCAGCTCGTTATTAAAGTATTTTAAAAGTGCTGCCCGCAAGAAAGCACACAAATGAAAAGAAAAGGGACTAATGGTTAGAAGACGGCAAAGGTAAAATGGCTCAAGACTGATTTCACTGAAAGTACCAAAAGGGCATTAACTGGGTTCTTCAAAAACTGTGCTTTGGAAGTGCAACTTGATTGAATGAAAAACCCAACTGTCGCTTGTGTACCATCTACCGATGGGTCAGGGGTAAGGGTCAGCTGTGTGTTCCTCATCACAAAGCGGCCTCAGGTTTCCTGGGTGAAGGGCGCGTGGCTCAGATCCTGAGCACTGCACAGCCTGACAAGGCCAAGGAAAACTATTCAGTGAAAAGGCTCAGTCACATTATGACACAGAGTGCCAGCTGTAAGTCGAACTGTTGTAGACATGGGCATAATCTGGTCTTCAGATTGAGCTGAGACTAGTCTCTTATAATATTGAGTAGCAAAACTATTCTCCATTTCATGAAGATCAAAATGGGCCCTTCCGAAGAAGATCTAAATGGATATTAAAATTCTACCATAGAGATATATCAAACATTTGTATGTGTGGTCAGTAAAATGGTAAATTCATGGTATAATAAATCGGAAAAAAAAAAAATCCAGACGTTTGGGATCTCCTACAATTGGTTAAGACAATTCAATAAATAGGGCACTTTAATTGAAAATTAGATTCAATTAAGTAATATAAATTTTTAGAAAGATTATGAGTCTAACAAATTCAACATTTTAAAGAAATCTCAAAGGAAGGGAGGGGGCGCCTGGGTGGCTCAGTGGGTTAAAGCCTCTGCCTTCAGCTCAGGTCATGATCCCAGGGTTCTGGGATCAAGCCCCACATGGGGCTCTCTGCTCAGCAGGGAGCCTGCTTCCCTCTCTCTCTCTGCCTGCCTCTCTGCCTACTTGTGATCTCTGTCTGTCAAATAAATAAATAAAATCTTTAAAAAAAAAAAAAAAAAGGAAGGGACGTAGTAAATTCAGCTCCACTGAGATCATACTTTGCCCACGGGTCTCCCCTGTGCCCTGTAAAAACCTTTATGATCATGTTATTAAAAACAATACCTTTGCTACATTAGAATTTTACAACCTAGGTCTGAGCTAAAAATTTCAAAGTGTGGAAAATCCAAGCATCATAACCACTACTAAAGATTTTGCCAACATCATACTTTTCTCTGGATATAAAGCTGGAGAATACCTGTACTGGCTTACTAATAAATTATAAGCAAGCACAGGAATTCAGAACATAACAGTATATCAGCAAAAAACCCAGCTGTGCAGCCCAATTAAAGTAAAAGCAATATGTAAAAATAGCTTCACTAACACCACTAAAGTATTTAACATCTCTTCCCAGGTAATTCAGGAGAGAGGATGAAAACTGTTCCCAGGGCCCTCCCGTCCCCACGCAGCCTACAAACTCACCATCTTTAAAATCGCCCCGTAGAGCCGCAGGAGCACTTTCCGAGGCTCGTCACCAATGGTGGCCACGGAGTCAGGAAAGGAGCACTGGAACAGCATGTTACTGAGGCCACCTCTGTGAGAAGGAAGAGGACAGTAAGCATCAGGAGTTTGAAGGGCAGCTCACCCGCCCTTCTCGGACGACGACGGATGAGACATCAGGGCTCCAGGGGCACTGCTCCCATCGAAGACCTGACAGGCTCTCGGGATACCTGCAGGACACATGATGAGCTCCACGTGTTTGGCTCAATCTCAGAGTCACATGACAAACCGGCAAATTCCCTATTTGTTCTTAGCTTGACGCCAGAGGGGAGCTCCGTGTGGACTGCAGGCGTGCACCTGCACAGGCCGAGCGCCTCTAGAGAATGAGCAGGACGAAGAGGGCCTCGCGCCACGCCGGGGGTGGGTCATCCCAGCTGCGTTCCTGCAGGCTCCGGCTCTGCTGATCCCAAACCTCCCCTCTATTCCCATTAACGATCAGGCTAAAATCCTGGGGCAGTACTTAGTCCACCTCCCCGAGGCCCGTCCACTTGAAGCGTATATAGTTTCACGTTCTTAAAAACATCGCAACCGATTTCGACCAACAGCCTTTTCAAAGAACTTGCAACATTAACCGGCTCTTGGGGCGCTCAGAGGAAATGATCGGAGATCTCAGTGCCCTGAACCTTCCACTCTGACGACGAGAGACAGGAAACAAGTTACAGCGGTCATTTAAACAGCAGAAGAACCGCTCTGGGGACAAAGCACCTGCGTGGGTCGAGAAGAAGGGCAGTTAATGCAGGGATGGGAGCTGAATGAAGGAATACGAGAAGCCGCACAGTCGGGAGCCCCAGACACGAGGCAGCTCGCCAGCAGCTGACTGCAGGTCGCTAAATGCTTGCCTAGCCAGCACGGCTTCAGGAACCGCTACCCAGGCCGAGCACTGAGCTGGAGCCAGGACACCACGCTGCTGAACTGCGAGCTGGCCCCCACCTCGAGAAACAGCTTTCTGATGAAGACAAACCAGACACACAACCGACAGAGTTCCAAACCCTGGGCAGCGTCGGGGCCGCACGCTCCTGCGAACCGAGTCCACCCCTGCCTGCAGAGGTGCGGCGTCAGAGCGCCGGAGACCCTCGACTCCGGAGAGAAAGTGACCGGGAGAGGGAACCGCAGCTCTCCGGAAGGACACCCCGTCACAGGAGCCGCCAGCTCCCCCATAACCAGTCCCGGCCCGTCAAGCTGTGCTCCCCGAGGGGAGACGAAACTGTGCACCTAACTTACAGCATCAGCTACAGAACCACACAGGGAGTACGAGGACACAAGGCCAAGCACTGCCGAGAGCTACGAAATGCAGACCTAGAGAGTGTGGGGGGGGAGAAAAGAGAGCAGCGAGAAATTCTATCTGGAGGGTTGTTAATGCCGGTATATTCACGTGAGCTAACGGCTCTGAAAAGTCTGCTTCTGCGGCAGACCCTCTCCTCCCCTTCAGGTCTCATTCGGGCAGCAACGCGCCCGGCGTGAAGACTGCCCAGCAGCTGCCTTGACGGGCACGCGTGCCCGTGTGACCAGGTGCTGACAAACAAATGACTTCTGGAAGTCAACGGCAGATATCCTCATGGCCTTTGTCCCTTTCTCCCTGTCCTCCATCCTGCTGTCTGAAACCAGGAGAGGACAGTGTGTCAATCGCCAAGCTCTTGTCTCTGAGCCCCACAACCACACTGCTGTTCCCCGTGGGGATGCTGGGCCGGGGGCCCCGCCCGTTACAAATCTCCCTTGCCGGCTGCTCCCAGTTGGGGGGTCTGCCAGTGCGGGGCCTGGCGGGAGGCCGGAAGGCAGGAGGGAGACAGGTCGGCTTCTGTTCTTGACCAAGCGCTGGAGTAGCAACAGGGGATCCCCCCTTCTCCGGGATACCAGATCAGAGTCTGGGCCCCAGCTCCCGGGGTGCTCCTCAAGTCCTCAGATGCCAGCAACAGCCACGCGGTGCCCTCTTCACAGGGACGGGGGGCCCAGCGCCAGGGTCCGATAACCCCCACCTTCCCTTGGTCCCCCAGTCCTGGGAAGGGGCTGCTTCCTGCTGTTCTCTGCACCACGGGGTCCCATTTCTGCTTCCTTGGTCCTCTAACGCCTGTTCACCCAACTCCCTTATTAAATTCTCTATGTTGAAATTTCTAGTGCTGTTTCCACTTTCGTGCCAGCGTCTGCATGGGCACAGATGGCCAGAGGTTTTAGCTTCTTAGATTGTGGGAATGAGCCACAGCCTAGGAATGGCTGAGCGTTAGCTGAAAGGAGCCCACATCTCCATCGAGCCCAGGGAGCTGCCACACCCGCCCAGCCTGTCTCCGTGAGACACTTTAACACAAGAGGGAAACGAATTTCTGTGTTGTTGAAGCCACCGTGACTCTAGGGCTTTCGCTATAAGCAGCTCAATCTAGTACTAAGGGATACAGCTTATCACAATCCCCTCGCTGGTGCTCTCCTGATCTGCAAACCCCTCCTCACCCTTCTCTGCTACCTAAAAACTACCTAGAGTTTACGACCAGGTTCAAAGTCCAACCTTTGCAAGAAGCTTTCGCCCTCCCCTGCTAACTCCTTGAAGACAGGGGTAAGGTCTCAATACAATTCTCAAGGCCCAGTAACGCCAAATGGTGGGTGCTCAGTAAAGATATTCTGAAGACGACGATAACCAGCAGCACTGCTGTCTCTTTTCTCCAAACTCCCACCTGTTATGTCTGTCTTATAGGTATGGTGGACTAGGCTTGGCTCCCTGATTAATTAGACTGTAAGCTCCCTAAGAGACAGTCCTGGGGGAAAGCACCATGCTACAAGAAAGACCACTGGCTTCAGGGCCAGGGATTCAAATCCCAGTACTGCCACTTACTAGCTGTGTGATCTTGGGCATATCACTAAACCTCTCTGGGCCTCAAATTCACCCCTCTGTAAAAGAGCTGCACTTTCTTTAGTCATTTTCTTTTTCTTGAGTGGGTGGAGGGGCAGAGGGAGAGGGAATCTTTCTTTCTTTTTTTTTTTTTTTTCTTGAGAGAAGGAGGGAGAGAGAGAACCTGTGTGGAGCCCGACGCAGGGCTCCATCCCACCACCCTAAGATTGTGACCTAAGCCAAAATCGGATCAGATTGATTCGATAGAGCCATCGAAGGCCCCCTCTTTAGTCATTTTAAGAGCTCCCTGAGGGGCGCCTAGGTGGCTCTGTCATTAAGCATCTGCCTTCAGCTCGGGTCATGATCCCAAGGTCCTGGGATCGAGCCCCGCATCAGGCTCCCTGCTTCTCCCTTTCCCACTTGCCCTGCTTGTGTTCCCTCTCTTACTGTGTCTCTGTCAAATAAATAAATAAAATCTTTTAAATAAATAGGTAAATAAATACGAGTTCCCTAGGCTGCAGTGTTCAACAGGTTAGCTCAGGTCCCCCTTCCACAGTCCAACAGGCTGGATGCTGATACGGCCTCCCATGTACAGATGAGGACACGAGACAGGGCAGGACAGCGCCGTGCTGGGCTAAGCACATAGTAGGTGCTATGGGAGCCAGACAGTAACAGGATGAATGTGTACAAATGTGCACACAACAGAGTTCTTGGTCTCCTGGGATGGCTGTAACACAGGACCACAAGTTTCACAGCTCAAAACAACACGACTTTGGGGTGTCAGGCTGGCTCCGCTGATGGAACGTGCAGCTCTTGATTTCAGGGTCATGAGTTCAAGCCCCATGTTGGGTGTAGAGATTACTTAAATAAATAAACTTAAAAAAAAAAAAAAACCAAACGTGAATTTATCTAACGGTTCTGGAGTTCAGACTCCAGGAAACAGGTCTTCCGTGGCTAAAATTAAGATGTCAGCAGGGCTGCACACCCAAAGGATATAGCACATTCCAGTAAACTAAAAACACAGTCTCAACTCATGAATGTCAAAGGACAGCGCTGGCGGGGTGGGGGGGGGACGGGACACGGACACGACTTGGTGTTTCACGAGGACAGAGTTTCAGACCAGGAAGATGGAAGCATTCCTGAGATGGTGCTGAGGGTTGCACAACAGAGTGAACGCCTTTAATCCACTGGACAATACTTTAAAAATGGTTAAAAATGGTAAATTTCAGGCTATGTACATTTTACCACAATGACTTTTAAAAAGGAATGAAGTACTGACACGTGCTACAACATTATGCTCAGTGAAAGAAACCCAGTCACGTATTCTGCGATCCCATTCATGTGAAATGTTCAGAACAAGGAAATAACTCAGGCAGAAAGCAGATCAGTGAGTGCCCAAGACTGGGCCGAACAGGGCTGGGGGCCAGGGTTCCCTTCTGAGATAAGAAAAATGTTCTAAAATTGATTGTGAGATGACAGCTGCCCATACCTATGAATATACTAAAACCCACCAGATACACACACTTTATTTAAATAGATGAATTATATGGTATGTGAACCATATCTCAATAAAGCACTTTTTAAAAAAGAAAAACCGGGGCGCCGGGGTGGCTCAGTGGGTTGGTTAAGCCTCTGCCTTCGACTCGGGTCATGATCTCAGGGTCCTGGGATTGAGCCCCGCATCAGGCTCTCTGCTCAGCGGGGAGCCTGCTTCCCCCGCCCCCCGCCACCGCCCCCCCACCGGCCCCTACCTGCCTCTCTGCCTACCTGTGATCTCTGCCTGCCAAATAAATAAATAAATAATCTTTTTTTAAAAATAAATAAAAAGAAAAAAGAAAAAAGACTTTTTTCCATATGTAACGATTTTTCTTGGCCAATGAAAAACTCGAATGTGCTTCTACAGAAACTGGGTTTCCCAGATGTGAGCAAAAGTCCTACTTAAGAACTTCGTCAACAGCTTACTTAAAGGCAACCATGAGGACCTGGGAATCTTCGCAAGAGTAACGATCTCTTTTCCCAAAATGCAAATCAGCTATCTACCCCCGCGAGGGAGGAACAGAGAGACCTGGGAACCCCAGGCTCTGGTTTTCCCCCAAGCGAGCCTTGAAGCACAGGGACAGTATGGAGGGAAGAGGATGAGAGCAGCCTTGACCCTTCTTCTCAACTCAGGGCAACGCCTCTAGTGCGTGGCTTATCAGAAGTGCCCTGCCACACGGGCTCCCGGCTACCAGGCGACAGGACAGGCATCCCATCAGTTAAAAGCCCTCGTTTTCCTTCCTGTCACACACTCTTGAGGGTTCGGTCAGCAGCGAGAGAAACAGATGAGCTACTGTTCTAAGTTGTGTAACTCCATTCAAAGTTTAATCCCGGGCTCCTAGGGAAGGCAGGCGGGCCAGCTCCGCCAGAAACCAGCTCACAACCTGGAAACCCTTCATCTCTCGAATTATCTGCAGCCCCTGTTGCTCAACAGGCCGAAGCGGGAGGAAGTAAACTGCCGGTTATTTCCTAGTGACAAGCAAGATAAACGAAAAACAAGGTCATTATCCCAGATGACCCAAGCTGTGAGAAACCACCTAGAAAAATGGAGTTACCCATGAGCCAAACAACACGACTAGGAATAAGACCCGTTGGGAAGATAGACCCGGAAGCGGAAGCAAAACTGCAAGGGCCCCACTGACCACAATTTGTCACGATCTTCTCCCAAGTAAAACCCCAGGAACGCTCAAGGATTTCAAACGAGCGCCGCAACAGCTTTGTAAGAAACACACGAGTCCTAGTGGAACGCAGGAGACAAGAGATACTCCAGGAAGCAGAAGAGCAAATAAAATGAAACAAACACGTGTATTTCCCACTTAGCACATGTCAGCAGCCGGCGCAGGACCCAGCGCCCAGCCAGGGGAGCCACGAGCACCACGAAGAGCTTGCTGCTCCCCAGGCGTTAATCAGGTATCAAGATAATCCTTCCAGCTTCTCTGGGTATCCAAAGAAAAACCATCCAATAACACAGTAAAGAACCACCCCCAAGCTGAAGAACTAGGGCTAATGGGTTTCTACGCTGGAGCAAGTCATTTCAGGGAGAAGAAAGCCACACAGTAGCAGAGGAGCGCACTGCTGCTTCTGTCACTTTAGTGTCCGTATCCACCACGAGCAACAAAGAACTCAGGGGACTTGGGTGTGCTGTTAGGGACTCAGCTAAGTTTTATCAGTTCTACTGGAGCAACGAAAGTAGGCTGCTTGTAACGTGTAGTAAATGGTTTTGCCTTTCAAATCTCGGAATTCATGTTCCAAAAAATCATGTTATTATGGATCTTAAAGACCCCCAAAACAAAAGATGTAACAAGTTACCCAAATTCTGTCATTTGAACATAACCACTTTTGTTCATTCTGGGTGGTTTTGTTTCTTTTTTCTTTAAGCAGACTCCACGCCCAAGCTGGGGCTTGAACTCTTGACCCGGAGATCAAGAGCCGCATGTTCTACAGACCCAGCCGGCCAGGGGCCCCTAGCATTCTGGGTTTTTTGGTTGTCATTTTCCTAAGCACCTCTTTTCCTACTTCTTTCTTGTTATTAAAATTGGGATCTTCCTGAATGTATTACTCCATAACTTCCTTTTCCATTTATAGTACAAGCATTTTCCATCAATTCAGCATTAAAAACTCAATTTTTTAAAAATATTTTATCTATTTATTTATTTATTTATTTGACAGAGATCACAAGTAGGCAGAGAGGCAGGCAGAGGGAGAGGGAGAAGCAGGCTCCCCACTGAGCAGAGAGCCCAATGTGGGGCTCGATCCCAGGACCCTGGGATCACGACCCAAGCCAAAGGCAGAGGCTTTAACCCACTGAGCCACCAGGTGCCCCTAAAAACTCAATTTTTAATCACACACACAATTTCATCTTAAAGACTAAGCATGGTTTAGCCAATGGTCCACTGTGGCTTTTCCAAAACTTTTAACTTCCATCCATAACTCTACAGTATGTACACCTGTACGTCAACCTTTATGCACAGTCTGATGAGACCCTTCAGTTACAGTTGGTTTTTCTGGGTCAAAGGGCACTAACATTTTAAAATTCTTGCTACCCATTGCCAAAGTGTCCTACAACCAAGCCACACCACTCACTGTTTGCCTATCAGCACATCAGAACTCCCCTCCCGTATTTTTTTCTTATTTTTCTTAAGACTTACGTATTTAAGAGAGAGATAGAGAATGCAAGTGGGGGGACAGAGGAAGAGGGACTCTCAAGCAGACTCCCCACTGAGTGAGGAGCCTGACACGGGGCTTGATCTCCCAACCATGAGATCACGATCTGGGCTAAAACCAAGAGTCAGACGTTTAACCAACTGAGCAGTCCAGGCACTCCCTATTTCATATTCTTGTCTCACTTATTTAACAATGAAAACTTGATAGATCAAAATATGATTTTTAAAAATACCAAACTGCAGGGCACCCCAGTGGGTCAGTCAGTTGAGAATCTGACTCTTGGTTTCAGCTTGGGTCATGGTCTTGGGGATGTGGGATTGAGCCCATTGGGCTCCCCACTCAGTAGAGAGTCTGCTTTCCCTCTCTCTCTCTCTCCCTCTCCCCATTTATGCACACACATTCTGTCTCTCTAAAATAAATCTTTAAAAATTAATAAATAAAAAGGAGAATCAAATTGCTACTTGAGATAACTAAAATTTTTTTTAAGTCTAAAGGCCATGAAATATTTTAAGTTAAAAAACTGATGCACTGGAAATATTTATAGGTACATTAATACAGAAAAAATGCATTTATCAAAATAAATTACAAAACATGTTGAGAGTTAGCTTTATTCAAATGATTTCTTGGGGGCTGCATCTTGGGTGGCTCAGCTGGCTTCGGCTTAGGTCATGATCCCGGGATCCTGGATCCCACATCAGTCTCTCTGCTCAGCACGGAGTCCGCGTCTCCCTCTGCCCCTCCCCCTGCTCATGCACACTTCTTTGTCTCAAACAAATAAAATCTTAAAAAAAAAAAAAAAAAAAGATGGGGCGCCTGGGTGGCTCAGTGGGTTAAGTCTCTACCTTCGGCTTGGGTCATGATCTCAGGGTCCTGGGATCGAGCCCCACATCAGGCTCTCTGCTCAGTAGGGAGCCTGCTTCTCTCTCTCTCTCTCTCTGCCTGGCTCTCTGCCTACTTGTGATCTCCCTGTCTGTCAAATAAATAAATAAAATCTTAAGAAAAAAAAAAAAGACTTCTTGGTGACATGCATCAGTGGCTCCATGCTGCATAACTCCAAAACTGGTAAGCGTCATTCTATCACCCTCTTCATAAAGCCAAACAATTAACTGCACTAACACTGAGAAGAGAAGATCAAATTGGAAAATGTAAAATAGCAGATAATCTAAAATTTCAGTTGGCCCAGAAATGGGTCAAAGACGCTGTGTCATAGTAGGCAACCATACTGATCGACATGATTAAAGAGGACCTTGGGAAAATTCCACAAAATCATTTCAAAACAAAAACCATTCCATATAACACTAAAATCTGGTATTTGACGCTACTTCCTCTTCAAAGTTCCTTATGGCAAGACATATCAATTATGCCTTCTTACCATGCAAGGTCTTCCTCATATAGAAGCCTAACTGACAACAAGTTCCATAAGGTCAAATACGAACCAGAATGTTCCAAAACATACAGGATCATTAATTCTCTTATATGTCAACTATTCCATTACAAACACACGTATCACAAAAAATACTCTAATGCTTCAGCACACAACCCAAATACACAGATCATAGAAGGTTCCAAAATTCTGATCTAAAGATCAGAATCTGGGGCACCTGGGTGGCTTAGTTGGTTAAGCATCTTCCTTTGGCTCAGGTCATGATCCCAAGGTCCTTGGACTGAGCCCCATGGGAGCTCAATGAGGGAGCCTGCTTTTCCCTTTCCCCTCTGCCCCTCCCACCCCCGCTTGTGCTCTCTCTCACTCTGCACACTTTCTCCCAAATAAATTAATAAATCTTAGAGGTTTTTTAAAAAAGATTTTATTTATTTATTTGACAGACAGAGATCACAAGTAGGCAGAGAGGCAGGCAAAGACAGAGAGAGGAGGAAGCAGGCTCCCTGCCGAGCAGAGCGCCCGATGTGGGGCTCGATCCCAGGACCCTGAGATCATGACCTGAGCCGAAGGCAAAGGCTTAGCCCACTGAGCCACCCAGGCACCCCTTAAAAGTTTTTTTAAAGATGGGGTGCCTGGATGTCTCAGTGGGTTAAAGCCTCTGCCTTCGGCTCAGGTCATGATGTCAGGGTCCTGGGATCGAGTCCCGCATCGGGCTCTCTGCTCAGGAGGGAGCCTGCTTCCTCCTGTCTCCCACTGCCTGCCTCTCCACCTACTTAAAATCTCTGTCTGTCAAATAAATAAATAAAATCTTAAAAAAAAAAATCAGCTGGCAATGCACCAAGTTGATTGGTAGCAAAGGAAATCACAGTGCTGATAAAGACCACAGTAGGGTCAAAGCAGTGACAACCTTTTCCAGTATCTCCTCAATCATAATGGGGGAAATCTGCCGGGGTCCACAGAGATTCTCTGTGACAGAGGCTTCAAAAGATCAGTGACAGCTTCAAAAGGATAAACATCAAGTGACCACGTGACCCACCAGTTCCACTCCTAGACATACACCCGAAAGAACTGGACGATGTCCTCACAAACACTGTACACAAACGTCCGTAATAGCCACAACATGGAAAAGCTCAAATGTCCATCAACTGTGGTATATCACAGAATGGAGTATTACTCAACCATAAAGAGGAACAAAGTACCGTATGTGCTATGACACAAATAAACCTTGAAAACATACTAAGTTAAAGGAAGTGGTCACCAAAGTCCACACACATTGTGTGCTTCTCTCTACGTGATATGTCCAGAAGACATGAGCCGGATTACTGGTCGCGGGGAGCACGGGGAGACACTGCTAATGGGAAAGGATTTATTTCTGACGTGATGAAAATGTTCTGAAAAGATGGCAGTGATTACTGTAGAACCCTATAAAAAAACTAAAAATCACTGAACTGAATTTAAAAGGGTGAACTTCATGTTTTCTCAATAAAGCTGTTAATTTTCTTTTTGAACCTGATAACCACTCTGCCTTAGGTAGTTAACTGCACATCGAACATTCATGGATTTATCTGAACCAACCTCTTAACATTAAACCTCTGTGTCTTATTCATGGCGATAGTCATTTGATTAAAATCTGCTCCTAACCATCAAATACTTCTAGGGAAACTGTTAGATCCTAAGAGCCATCAAATCCACAGAAAAAGACTCCTCAGGTTTTAGGATCTGGAGAAAGAAACATCACTAAGAGCTTTGGAATGAGAAAAGTCACCCAGTTTCAGGAGACTTCTGCAGGGCTGCACTACGTTCCCAGCTTCGCACACCCTTTCTCACTCCACTTGGACGCGGAGCTTCTCCCCCCACCACTGCTACCAGGGGCCCCTTCCTCTGGTCCTGATCAGGTTCTTTTTTTTCCTTCCCATCTTTTTGCCACTTTTCCTCCCTCCCTTCAACTTCGAGGCCAGTAAGAGAAGGCTCTCACACACAAAACCCACCACCTTCTCTTCTCCTCCTCCCCTGTCATTGCCAGGGTCCCACAGTCCTGGCACCCAAGACATTACAAAAACTGTCGAGAGAAACACTTCAAAGTCCCGAGAGGGGAGCTCGGCCAACACGCGTCTCTCTTGCCCTTTGCCCTCCTCCTATAGACTCGTTTCCATTCTGCTCAGACTCTCTTGGCTTTTCGAAGTTTTTATTTATGCTTTAACAGCCATGGCCATCTCCACACAGAAGGGCTTCCACAATGTTGCTGTTGTTTTTCGTAAGATTTTATTTATTTATTTGAGAGAGAGCAAGCGAGAGAGAGCATTGGCAGGGGCCGAGGGAGAGGGAGAAGCAGATTGCCCACTGAGCAGGCAGCCGCACAGGAGGCTCGATCCCAGGATCCTGGAATCATGACCTGAGCCAAAGGCAGATGCTTAACCGACTGAGCCCCCCCGGTGCCCCTGCACAGTGCTCTTTAATGCAGCACCCTAAATTCCACCACTGAGCTGGAAGGCCAAATGCAAAGGCAGGAAAACGACGGGAACCAGACAGGAAAACTCAGAAGAGATGGCATTTTCAACAGCACCCCGGCAGGAGAAAGTAGCCAAAGTATGAGCATGACTTCAGGCATGAATTGCCTCCTCGCTGATAATACTCACCTTCCCGAAACCCAAGCTTCTTCCCTCACGATCCGCAAATGGGCAAGGGGCAACTCATACACCGTATTGTCTGCAGTTCTCCTTAGTCACATGGGGTCCCTGAAAAGGTCAGAGACACCTGGAAGATCCTCAACCCCCTCCACGTGACCCTATCCTTGAGGCACACAAATGTCACCTGGTCCTGGACAATAACAGGATGTATGTCTGCCTGGGTTCCTTCCTTCCTTCCTTCCTTATTTCTTCCTTTTAAGGATTTGTTTTAGAGGGAGAGCACAAGCAGCAGCAGCAGCAGGAGAGGGAGACCCTCAAGCCCATTCCAATGCCCAGCAGGGAACCTGACCGCAGGGCTTCATCTCACCACCAGAGCTCACGACCTGTGCCAAAACCAAGAGTCACTCAACCGACTGAGCCAGGCGGGTGCCCCTCAAAAAAATTTTAAACAAAACGAGCAAAAATAGCCTTTGTTTTTTCCGAATGTCTTCTGGAATCACTTCACCAATAAAAGCAACGCTCAGGAAGGGAGGGGGCTCACTTGAGCGAACTCCTTGATTAATCATCAAGTAGCTATGAATTATCATCCTAACTAAGACAAGACAATTAGAGATTAACAAATATTCTTGTCAAAAATCTAAACTCAAGAGTTCATGTATCTACCCAGGTGGTGTCTTCTCTTCTATTCCATAATATACCAGTTTTCTGTTTTAATAAACAAACTGGCAAATACGAACTACTCTCTGAAGCCACTAATACAATTAGCTCTCTGGGCAGATCTGTAAGACCGCACTGTGGCTTGAGTACGGGCATGCCAGTTTGATAAGCACAAATCTCACCCTTTATTTGATTTTATGGACACGGGAGTGGTTAAAAAAAAAAAAGAATAAGGAAAATTTTCAGGAAGTTGGGACCCAGTTAATTGAGCTTTTACTGTAAATTCCCTGCCTCAAGTCACAAACAGATAATACTCCAGGACTTTTCTTATCCATTATCAATCTATAATAATAAGGACTAACTTACTTCTTGGTGAATTTTCCAACTGAACTTCAGCTGCAGAGAAAGTGCCCGATTTTTTTTTTTCTCCTCCAACTTGCCTTTCTCTGCATGAGCTCCACTGTCCCAGATCCTGCAGCACCCTCCTCTCCCACAGGACTCTACTGTGTTAGACAGTAAAGCAGCTCAGGGAAATTTACATGTTACTGACATCCAGGGTAAATCCACAAAAAACTCAAAACCCGCAAAGTGCAAAATAAATCAATCCTCTCCAACTGCTACTAGGTCATCATAATTCAAACGGGTGACTCTGACACGTAACCATTAAGTACAACTTCCAGACTTCACAGCAATGTGGAGATTTTCAAGGAGGGAGAAGGAAAAAGGGCATTTCCCCACTACGAGGCATATGAGACAGTATCCCTGACTTCAGGGGCGGGTCATCACTATTTAGGACACAGCTGTACTTCGCCTGGGCGGCCAGAGGTGGCAGAAGTGCTCCCCACTGAAACACCGATAACAAGTCATTTGAAGTGATCCAACCAGAAAGAGAGAAAGCGAAGTTGGAAAAGCTACCCCACGGCCCCTCGGCTTCCTACCATCCAGCCTGTCAGGTGGGATAGCACAAGTGCCCGTATACTCCTCGATCCTTCTCCAGCCATAAAGCAGCAGGAGCGAGCTGTCCTCTTGGTTCCAGAGCACATACAGAGGAAACAACGATCACTTCAGAAAACCTTCCAGACTTTCCACCCACCTTACCAAAAACATCAAATACTACCATCAGCTGTTGGCCATGAAAACTGTCAGTCAATTCTGGTTGCTCTGAAAAGTTCACATAGCTTGTAAATACACTCTGTGTGCAAAAGGCAGCCAAACGGAGGCGATGAGATCATCAAACCTTCTCAGCCCCAGGAAGAAAGCTGAGTAGTCCAGTAGATGTGACCGGCCTGCACACATCGGCATCAGGAAGCTGGCACACACAGTATAGATCTTGGGCACTTGTGCGTGTCACACTGACATTCAAGTACGCGGTTTGTGGTGAAGTAGTAGCCGGTGATTTGGCTGAAGAACAAGTTTTAACTACAAGTTAAAGGCAAACATACAGGAGAGAGCTTCTGAGCTAGTCTCTACATTGGCGTCTAGAAGTGGCTTCAATGTTCTCAAGCATTTTTCCTACGGAAAATACTTTAAGATTTTATTTATTTATTTGACAGAGAGCACAAGCAGGAGGCGCAGCAGGGAGAGGGAGAGGGAGAAGCAGGCTCCCCACTAAGCAGGGAGACCGATTTGGGGCTCAATCCCAGAACCCTAGGATCAAGGATCATGACCCGAGCCAAAGGCAGACACCCAACCAACTGAGCCAGCCAGGACCCCCCGAAAAGTACTTTTTTTTTTAAGATTTTACTATTTATTTGACAAACAGAGATCACAAGCAGGCAGAGAGGCAGACAGAGAGAGAAGGGGAAGCAGGCTCCCTGCCAAGCAGAGAGCCTGATGCGGGGCTCAATCCCAGGACCCTGGGATCACGACCTGAGCCAAAGGCAAAAGCTTTAACCCACTGAGACACCCAGGTGCCCCCAGAAAATACTTTTTTTTTTAAGATTTTATTTATTTGACAGAGAGTGAGAGAGAGAGCACAAGCAGGGGGAGCAGCAGGCAGAGGGAGAAGCACACTGGCCTCTGAGCAGGAAGCCTGATGCAGGGCTCGATCCCAGGACCCGGAGATCAGGGTCTGAGCCGAAGGCAGAGGCTTAACCCACTGAGCCACCCAGACGCCCCTCCAGAACTCTTTTTATCTTGCAAAACTGAAACTGTGCCCATTAAGCACTAACTCTCCACTCTCCCCTCCCCCAGCCCTCGGCCACCCTAGTCTACTCTGTCTCTATGAATCTGCAGATCTCACAGAAGTCAAATCATACAGTTACGGCTTTTTGTGACTTGCAATTATTTCACTTAGCATTAGTCCTCGAGGTTTACCCGTGCTGTAGAAGGTATCAGAATCTCCTTTTTTAAGATCACCTAGTGGTCCATGTAAGTGTGACACTTTGCTTACCCATTCATTCCCTACAACATCCATGTATTTTTCATCATTTAGAAAGACCCACATGTAGGTGCATCAGCTCAATGCTCAGAGAATGATAAACCCAAGAATCCACCTGCTCCAGGAAAATCTTTAACAAACATTTTCATCTGCTAAACCAAGCTGTGAGGTTATCTGGTCTGCAACAAGCCAGCTGTATTCTGCTGAAAACTAAAGGAGCCCCTGACAGCTCGGCAGACTGGCCGCCAGTTACATGGTATCAGGCCCAGCACGAAGGACTCCAGCTCCCTGAGGCTTACAGCAACCCCCCCCCAACTTCACTTTCTCTAAAAATCAGATGACACGGGGGGGGGGGCCGGGGATCAAACATAACCACTCTCTCAACATGAAAAAGATCCACAAGTCCAAGGACTGGATACACAGAAAATAGAACAGTGACATATCAAAACAGCCGATGAATTTGGAGCACAAATGAAGTGGCGGGGGGGTGGGCAGATATTTGCAAAATCTCTTTTAACCATCTAAAACTCAACTTGAAACAACCGTGGTTCAGGTTGAGGGCAGGGAGCCAACTCAGTGAAATGACACCATCAGTGTGTGGTGATCAGAAACAGGTGCCTTAACCCCAAGCCCGGAGGCAGAGTTAAGGGAAGAGCCTTTGACCTTGGTGAACGGCAGGCTCCTGCAGACACCTGCGTGGCCCTGGGCCGTTGACTTGATGCCATCTGAGCCTGCCTTCTCACCATCAAATAATGCAGCAGCATCTAATGCGGGGGTTCTGATGATCACACGAGGTCGTGTCAGCGACTCAGCAGCAGCAACTGGAAGCAAAAGCGCACGCGCGGGCCTGCGCCGGCCGGAGAGGAAGCTGGTCTCTGGTCCCCTAGTCCCAGGGTTGCTCCAGCTCCGCACGGCCGACACGCGGGGCCGGAGGATTCTTTGTTGCAGTTAGAGCAGGAGCTGTCCTTTGAACTGTAGGACGGTGAGCAGTACCCCTTCCCTCCACCCACTGGAGGCCGGCAGTGCCACCACCCCATCGTGACAATCAAAACTGTGTCCGGGCGCTACCGAGTGTTCCTCAGAACAGGTTCCTACAATTCCGCTCCCAAGTCACTATTCTGAGCACCCCTGGAAGGCAGCACGCCTCTGGCCGCTCTGTCACGCGGGAGGGTCTTCCGTCTGTCAGAGCACAGGGGCTGCTGCCACTTCCTCCATAAAGTGCCCCCCGCAAGGCCCCGCTCACACGGACCTCCCAGGCCTCACTTTTTTTTTTTTTTTTAAACTGTTTCATTGTAAGTCCCCGGGCTACTGGGACACTCAGCAGAAAACAGTACTGGCCACAGTGAGATGTGTAAATATGTAATAAAGGGCATGGGGGGGCACCTGGCAGGCTCGCTTGGTAGAGAATGCAACTCTTTTTTTTTTTTTAAGATTTTATTTATTCATTTTTCTTTACAAAGAGAGTACACGTGCATGAGGGGAAGGCCAGAGCGAGAGAATCCCAAGCAGACCCCGAACTGAGCGCAGAGCCCAATGCGGGGCTTGATCCCATGACCCCAAGATCATGACCTGAGCGGAAAGCAAGAGTTAAGACATTTAACAAACTGAGCCACCCAGGCGCCCCGAGAATGCCATGCTTGATCACAGGGTTGTGAGTTCAAGCCCCACACTGGGTATAGAGCCTGCTTATATACATACATGTATAAAAGACAAGGAGAGTACAACTTCATTGTAGATGCAAAACAGACTAATGAAAAGCTAAAGACAAGGGCTGTCCAAGGGCAGAACAAGATTCTCCACCGGGTGATAGAGGATGGTGAGAGAGTGGAAGGGTGTGGGGCTGTGCTGTAGGGAAAAGCCCGTAAGGAGAACACGGCATCAGTAGCTAGACAAGCCAAGAGACCAGACTGAGAATAAAATCCAGGAACTAATTAAGAATTATAGCAAGGTTACAGGATATAAAAGTCATATAAAAGTTAACATATACGGACACCAGGTGGCTCAGTTGGTTAAGTGACTGCCTTTAGCTCAGGTCATGATCCTGGAATCCTGGGATCAAGTCCCACATCGGGCTCCCTGCTTGACGGGGAGTCTGCTTCTCCCTCTGATGCTCTCCCTTCTCATGCTCTCTCTCATTCTCTCTCTCTCAAATAAATGGAATCTTAAAAAGAAAAAAATTAACATATAAAAGTCAATCATGGGGCACCTGGGTAGCTCAGTTGGTTAAGAGTCCAACTCTCGATTTCGGCTCCGGTCATATCTCTGGGTTGTGAAATTAAGTCCTGTATTGGGCTCCACGCTGGGCATGGAGGCTGCTTAAGATTTCTCTCTCCCACTCCCTCTGTCCCTCCCCACCCTCTCTTAAAAGAAAAAAAAAAAAAAAAGTCAATCACTTTCACTTTCCCATATACCAGCAATGAACAAGGAGAAATTAAAATTGAAAACACATTACCACGTACATCGGCAACCAAAAAATGAAACATTTAGGTGTAAATGTAATAAAATATGTACAAGATCCATAGGAGGAAAAATACAAAACTCCTATGAAGGATATCAAAGAATAACTAAATAAAATGGAGAGATAGTCCATGTCCGTGGATAGAAGACTCAGTATATCGACAAGATGCTAGTTTTTCCCTATTTGATGTATAGATCCAACACAATCCTAATCAAAATCCTAGCGTTGTTTTATCAGTATTGACAGACTGACTCTGGAGTTTATATGGAGAGATAAAACACCCAGAATAACCAACTCAGTATTAAAGGAGAACAAAGTCAGGACTGACACTACGTGACTTCAAGACTTACTACAACGCTACAGTACTCAGGACAGTGTGGCACTGGCAAAAAAAATGGGCAAACGGGGGCACCAGGGTGACTCAGTTGGTTAAGCTACTGCCTTCGGCTCAGGTCGTGATCCCAGGGTCCTGGGATCCAGTCCCACGTCGGGTTCCCCCTGCTCAGCAGGGAGCCTGCTTCTCCCTCTCCCTCTGCCTGCCACACACCCCCTGCTTGTGCTCTGTCTCTGTGGATGTTGAATAAATAAATGAAATCTTTGGGGGGAAAAAAAAAAAGAATGGGCAAACAGATTGATTGAACAGAGGGCAGAGCCCAGAAATAGATCCACATAAATACAGTCCACTGATCTTGACAAAGAACAAAAACAAGTCGATAAAGGACAGTCTTAACAAATGGTGCTGGAATGGCTAGACATTCACAGTTAAAAAATGAAATCTGGGCATGTCTGGGTGGCTCAGTTGCGAAAGTGTCGGACTTTGATTGTAGCTCAGATCTTGATCTCAAGGTTGTGAGTTCAAGCCCTGCACTGGCCTTCACACTGGGCATGGAGCCTACTTTAAAAAAAAGAAAGAAATCTAGACACAGACCTTACATCCTTCACAAAAGTTAACACAAAATGGATCCTAGACCTAAATGTAAAATGCACAACTACAAACCAGACTGTAACAGGAAGTCATCCAAACAACCTTGCTGGTCCCCGTCAGAGCTTAGATACAACACCAAAGGCACAATCCGTGAAAGAAATGATTGAGAAGCTGGAATTCATTAAAATTTAAAACTTCTGCACAAAGACACTATTCAAGAAAATAAGGTGACAACCACCAACTGGAAGAAAATATCTGCAAGCACGCCTGGGAGGCTCGGTCAGTTGAGCATCTGCCTTCAGCTCAGCTCATGATCCCAGGGTCCTGGGATCCAGCCAGCATCAGGCTCAGCAGGGAGCCTGCTCCTCCCTCTGCCTGCCGCTCTCCCTGCTTGTATTCTTACGCTGTCTTCTCTCTCTGTGGCAAATAAATAAAACCTTTAAAAGAAAAAACAAGGGGCACTTGGGTGGCTCAGTTAAAGCCTCTGCCTTCGGCTCAGGTCATGATCTCAGGGTCTTGGGATCGAGCCCCGCATCGGGCTCTCTGCTCGGCAGGGAGCCTGCTTCCTCCTCTCTCTCTGCCTGCCTCCCTGCCTACTTGTGATCTCTGTCAAATAAATAAATAAAATCTTAAATAAATAAATAAAAGAAAAAACAATATCTGCAAAAGACACACTGGGTAAAGGACTATTAGCCCAAAGATATGAGGAACTCTTAAAACTCAACAATAAGAAAATAGACATCGGTGCACCTGGGTGGCTCAGTCGTTACACATCCGCCTTCCACTCAGGGTCGTGGGATCGAGTCCTGCATTAGGCTCCCCACTCAGTGGGAAGCCTGATTCTTCCTCTCCCACTCCCCCTGCTTGTATTCCCTCTCTCGCTGTCAAATAAATTTAAAAAAAAAAAACTTAAAAGAAAATAGACAACTTGACTTAAAAAATGAGCAAAAGATCTAAACACACGTCACCAAAGAAGATACACAGAAGGCACGTAAGCACCTAAGATGATTCTCCACATCATATGTCATTAGGGAATCGCAAATTAAAATGAGATACCAGTGCACACCTATCAGAGTGGCCAAAATCCAGAATGCTGGCACCAAATGCTGGCGAGGATGCAGAGCACCGTGAACTCCGGCTCACTGCTGGCGGGAAGGCAGGCCGGCGCAACCGCTCTGGAAGACAGACTGGCTGTGTCTTACAGAACAAAACATGCTTTGCCATACAAGCCAGCTACTGCACACTTTCATATTTACCCAAAGAGTTGAAAACTTACATCCACACAAAAGGCTGCACATGGATATTTATAGCAGCTTTAGTCATAACTGCTTGGAAGCAACCAAGATGTCCTTCAGTAGGTAAATGGATAAACCATGGTCCATCTGAATGATGACACATTATTCAGCACTAAAATGAAATCCACGATCATGATATGGTAAGCCATGAAAAGACACAAAGGAGACTTTTAAATGAACACTATTAAGGAAAGAAGCCAATCTGAAAAGACTACATACTTTATGCTTCCAATCACAGGACATTTGAGAAAAGGGGTTGGGTGGAGAGAGGGACAGACAGAGGACAGAGGACCTTTAGGGCAGTGAGGCTACTCCGCAGGGTGCTGTAATAGTAGATTCGTGCCATACGTTTTTCCAAACCCACTCAATGTACAACACTGACAGTGAACCTTAGTGCAAATTAGGGACTTTTGAGTGATAATGATATCAGTATAGGTCATCAACTGTAACCAATGTACAACTCTGGTGTGTGTGTGTGTGTGTTGGGGGTGGGGGGAGGTATATGGGAACTCTCTGTACTTTCTGGTCAATTTGGCTATGAACCTAAAACTGCTCTAAAAAAATTAAGTTTGTTAATTTTTTCTAAGTAAGCTCTATGACTAATGTGGGGCTCAAACTCATGACCCTGAAACCCTGAGCTCGAATCACATGCTCTACCAACTGAGCCAGCCAGGGGCCCCAAGTGTATTTATTTATTTTTTTTTAAGTAAGGCCATGGGGCACCCAGGTGGCTCAGTGGGTCAAGCCTCTGCCTTCAGATCAGGTCATGGTCCCAGGGTCCTAGGATCAAGCCCCACATTGAGCTCTCTGCTCAGCAGGGAGCCTGCTTCCCGGTCTCTCTCTGCTTGCCTCTCTGCCTACTTGTGATCTTCCTCTCTATCAAAAAAATAAATAAAATCTTAAAAAAAAAAAAAAAAAGTAAGGCCACTTGGGGCGCCCAGGTGGCTGTCAGTTAAGCATCTGCCTTCTGCTCAGGTCATGATCCCAGGGTCCTGGGATCGAGCCGGGTGCTCACTGGGCTCCCTGCTCAGCAGTCTGGTTCTCCCTCTCCCTCTGCGCCTCCCCACCATTAGTGCTCTCACTCCCTCTCTCAAATAAATAAATAAATAAATAAATAAAATATTTTTTAAAGTTAGCAGGGCACCTGGGTGGCTCAGCCGGTTAAGCAGTTAAGTGCCTGCCTTCAGCTCAGGTCATGATCCCAGGGTCCTGGGACTAAGCCCACATCAGGCTCCTGGCTCAGCAGGGAGCCTGCTTCTCCCTCTCGGTGCTCCTTGAGCTCTCTCTCGTTATCTCTTTCTCTCAAATAAATAAATAAAATCTTAAAGAAAAAAAGTAAAGCTACTTAAGGGACCAAATTTTTGCAGTAAATAGTAAAAACAAAATGTAAATGAAACTTTATTTATTTTGAAAAATGAAACTGGAAGTTTTATACAACAGAATTTAGGTTAAAATTCAACTGTGTACATAAAAGGGAAATTAAGTAGGGAATTTTGGCATAATTTTATCAAAAAACATAGTGATGACACCATAAACCACAACTTACTCCCTATTTGACTTTTACTGCGTCACTGTGCAAATATACCTGAGGACTTGGCCAGTCTTTTCAATGACTTCTCTTGGTTTTTTGATGTCTAAATGATTCTACTTGGGAGAGCATAGGGTATCCTCTTCCCCATCTATTTTCAACTATTAGTGGGTCCGGGGGATATAACGTATCAACAGATTTGTGTGAAATTTAACAGCTCTCAAACATTTCTTCTATCAAACTTCATGAAATCTTGCAAAGATCTGCAATTTCATGTCACAACTGATTGTGACTTACCAACCAGCAACGAGAGTGATAATAACAAACCCCTGACTTGATGGGCCTGCACATCAGCTGTGATGGCTGGGTGTGGGCAGTAATTTTTCTTTCTTACTTTTTTTTTTTTTTTTTTTTGAGAGAGACAGAGACAGAGACAGAGACAGTAAGCTTGAGGGGAGGGGGGAATCTTGGGCAGAGTCCACACCCAGTGCAGAGCCCCAAGCAGGGCTCAATCTCACGACCCTGAGATCACGACCTGAGCCAAAATCAAGAGCTAGGCACTTAACCGAGGAGCCACCCAGGCACCCCAATGTTATGATAATTCTAATCTTTCCCTATACCAGCCCTGATTAGAGAGACTCAGGCAAACAATAGTCTGATTAGAAAGACCTGTCATGGGGCACCTGGGTGGCTCAGTGGGTTAAGCATCTGCCTTTGGCTCAGGTCATGATCTCAGGGTCCTGGGATCGAGCCCCACTTCGGGTTCTCTGCTCAGCCGGGAGCCTGCTTCCTCCTCTCTCTCTGCCTGCCTCTCTGCCTACTTGTGATCTCTGTCTGTCAAATAAAAAATAAATAAATAAAATAAAATCTTTAAAAGACCTGTCATCATAGTGAAGAGGTCAATTTCTTTTTAAAAGATTTTATTTATTTGACAGACAGAGAGATCACAAGTAGGCAGAGAGGCAGGAGGGTCGGGGGAGCAGGCTCCCCGCTGAGCAGAGAGCCCGATGCGGGGCTCGATCCCAGGACCCCGAGATCATGACCTGAGCCGAAGGCAGAGGCTTTAACCCACTGAGCCACTCAGGCCCCCTGAAGAGGTCAATTTAAGCTAAAATCCAGTGCCTACCACAAGTCAGGCACTATTCCACTGCAGGAGATACAAGATGAACAAGAAATGCCCTCTAGGAATTCAATTACAGAAGAAGCAAAGAAAAAACACAAAAATGTGGTAGGTGCTGTTGCTGTCAAGGTGTGTATGTATATGAAAGGCTATGGAAAAGACAAACAAATAAGAAATTAATTCTGCCTTTCTCTAAACTGGGCCTTGAAGGAGGAAGTGGTTTTTTTTAATAATTTTTTTAAAGATTTTTATTTATTTATTTAGCAGACAGAGATCACAAGTAGGCAGAGGCAGGCAGAGAGAGAGAGAGAGAGAGGAGGAAGCAGGCTCCCTGCTGAGCAGAGAACCCGATTCGGGGCTTGATTCCAAGACCCTGAGATCATGACCTGAGCTGAAGGCAGAGGCTTTAACCCACTGAGCCAGCCAGGCGCCCCTAAAGGAGGAAGTTTAAAAGCAGACACCAGGCTGCCAAGCAGAGCATAAGAGCACAGACAGGCCTAGAGGCTGAAAGGAGCTCACGGCTCCTCACTGCTGGTAAGGCGGGAGGGGGGGGGGAGGGGGCGGCGCATTTTTAAGCGCATTTTTAAATTACGGCAACAAAAAGGAACCACTCTAGAAAGGGAGGTGGGGCCCAAGTATAAAGCAGGCAAACAAGTCTGGATTTTATTCTCCAGTTACAGGAGTTACGTAAACTTTAAAACAAAGAAAAAAAAGCATCTGAGGATACCTGATAGCAGGACAAGGAACAATTCAGAGGAGGGAACCCAGAGCGCAAGGACATCCACAGCTCCCGTGACGGGGTCTAAGCAAGGCCGCGGACCTGGGCTCCGGCCTCACGAACAGCACAGGGAACAGACAGCAGGTGTGGGGGCAAAAGCCGCTCACCAGGCCTCAACTACCACTGCAGGCAGAAGAGGGGTGTCAGGGGCGGGGGGGCGGGCAGCGGTCCTGGGGCTCTGGTCAGCTGCTGTTACCAACTCAGAGACGGAAAGCATTAAAAGCATATTCCAGGGTGGGAAGGAGCAAAAGCGTGAAACATGAGACAGACTCGATGGACTGAGTGGAGGCGGTGAGGTCTGACAAACCGCTGGGGACGGACCAGCACCCCGCCGAACGCTGAGAGATCGTGAAGGTCAGTAACACCTAACAGCGGGAGTCACAGGAAAGGCAACTGCCTGTGGAGGGTCACTAGATTTCAACCAAGGGGAGCCCTTCTCCCCCTTCTGAACTGCCTCTTTTGCTTTTTAAAAGCTAGGCGTCACCCCCTTTCCCGTGACCTAAATCACCTCTTTTCTCCCTATTAAATGGATCCCATAACCACACTTCATTCCAGAGAACAGAACTAAGAGGCAATGTTTACCATGCGTCCTTTTAAAGGGTCCTCTAAACCCAAAAGGAAAGCTTCCAAGACCATTCTTAAGACTACTAATTCTTAGAGAAAAGAAACAAAACACATCTTCAATACTCTTACAATGACAGTTTTGCGCAAAACACAAAGGTTTAACCGGCCAGTGACACTCCCCCAAAAGGGACCACAGAAAAATGTCTGAAGGCCCGATCCCAGGGTGTCCAAACGTCTTCACAGGCAACAGGCAAGAGCACTGGGGGGGGGGGGGGGGTACCAGAGACGTCCTAGGTCAGCAAACAGCCACTGACCTCCAGCCCCTCCAGGTTTTTCATCTTACAGACGCATGGTACCGCCTAGGATGCGCTCCATCACTCTTTTGACTGAGAATCTTCAGGCCTAACTAAATGTGATCGTTTCGGAGAGTTTCACGAAAAAAAAAAAAAAATTCATCAGGCAGTTGCGAGATTACCCGAACACCTGTTTCTGATCCCTACCTTCTGACGCTCACTGCTCAGAGCAAATCTGCACGAGGGGTCCGCGGCACAACAAGGAAGTGAGGCTCCGGTATTCTGCCGCATCTGCAGCTCTGCTGGGAGACTGGGCACGGAAGAGGAATCGAATGACCCCAGCTGGATTTGGGGATTATCAGTGGCAGCCAGCCAGTGTCTAGACACGCCGCTCAACCTGGCCAACCAGTTAAGAGAAAAGCAGCAGAGAAAGAACCGCATTTCTAAAGGTCTAAGTGGAAGGACACACACACACTGTGAAATGGTTATCTCGGGGCGCAGAGCAACAGAAACCCCGGCAGTCTTTTCCTGCTCAGTCTGAAGACGCGCACACATTCGTCTTTCAAATTTGACTAAATATTTTTAGCTTAAAAAAAAAAAGGGAAAGGAAAAGAAGAGAGGGAAAATCTTTCTCCCCCCCCCCCCCCCACGGTGCTAACTTTTGGAGCCACACCTCCTAACACACCCCTAGGGCTGGACAGAGCTGCCCGGGATGAGCAAATGTCACCCCCGGCCACGAACAAACGACTCTTTCAGAGCGGGGAGAAAAGCAAACCACGGACTCGAGGAGCGAGAAGCAAAGTTACGAGGTGACTCTCTTTGTGAAGCCAATCACGACAGCCCTCCGCACCGAAGGCCCTCAGACCGCGAAGGGACTTCCCAAATTTTAAAGCTTCTGGACAAAACGCACTCGCGGAGCCCACGGCATTGTTCTGCCCGCAGGAGACCCGTTTTCCCCCGCAGCCGCTCTTCTGTCCCGCAGCGTCTTCTGGAAGGTCCTGGGAGGCCGCGGGCCCCTGCCGCGGAACCCGCCGGGACCTCGCGCGGCGCGGGAGGGGGTCTCCGGCCCCCCCAGCACGGCCCGCAGGCCCCGCCCCCGGCCCCGCCCCCGCCCGGCCAGCGTCACCTGACCGGGTAGCGGCTCCCCGCGCCCACCCCGGCGCGGCGCCGCCACCGACCTGATGACACTGATGTGGAACTGGTCCTCGCGAAGGCCGCGCCAGGCCCCGGGCAGGAACTCCTTGCACCACAGATAGGCCCGGCGCCGCGTCCGAGGTTCGGGCTGCTCGTCGGCCGGCGGCGGCGGCGGCGGCGGGGGCAGCGGCAGCGGCGGCGGCGGCGGCGGCGGCAGCGCGAGCGGCGGCTGCGGGCCGCCCAGCTGCTTGGGCTCGCGGTCGCTGGCGGCGTCGCGCTGCTGCCCCGCGCCGGGCGCCGGGGCCGTGCTGCCGCCGCCGCAGCTCAGCAGCAGCCCGAGCGGCGAGGGCTCCGCCTCGCCCCCGTTGCAGAACTTGGTCTTCATGCCGGGCAGGCGGCCGAGGAGGCGCGGGCGGCCGCAGCGCGAGAGAGCGAGGCTCAGGGTCCGGCCGGGCGCCCCCCTCACGGAGGCCGGGCGCGGAGGCGGCTCGGCGGCTCGCGGACGGGCCGGCCGGGCGCGGGCGCGGCGGTTGGGGCGCGCCGGGCGGACGTGGGGCGGCGGCGCGGAGGGAGCGGGCGGCGGGCAGCGGCGGCGGCGGCGCTCGGCTGGCCCTGCTCGCCGCGGCGCTCGCTCCTATACCGCCGCCGCACGAGGAGCGCCGCTCGCGTCACAGCCCGCCCTCGAGCTCGCCGCGGATTGGCTGCCGCCCGCCGGCCCGGCGCATCACAACCGCCACCGCCCTCGCCACGCCACCTTCCTATTGGCTGCGGCACCGCCCCCCGCCCCGGGCGCTGCCGGGCGGGGGCGGGGCCTGAGGGGCGGGGCCGGCTCGGGGGGCGGGGCGTCCGGCCGGAGCCGGGGGTCGCGGGGTTGGAAGGCAGCGAGGGGTGCGCGGGGCCCCTCTAGAGCGCTGCGCGGGTCGAGCGGGGGCGGCCCCCGAGCCTCGAGCATCTAGGGCTTGGCTTTGCCAGCCGAAAGCTTGCTTGGACCCCCGGGGGCCCCAGGACATCAGAGGCCGGGGCCTGGCACGGGGCAGGCAGGAAGCTGGTGCCTGGACGCGGGCTTCTCTTCCCGCACGACCTTGGGGCGAGGCACCTCCTTCCGCAGCTCCGGGGCTGTATTTTTATAACATTTCCCCGCGGCGGCTGAGCTGCTCGGGAGGCGCGACCACGCTCCGTCCATCCCAGAGCCGGAGGAGTTACGATCCCAGAGTCGGAAACCGGGGCCCGAGAGAGGGCGGAGGCGACTGGTTCGAGGCCGCACAGGTGACCGCGCCCTCTGAGGCCTCGGGCGGCCTCAGTTTCCCTGTCCGTGGTGCTGAGGACGCCGGGGCCCAGAGCCTCCCGGCCAGCGGGGCCGCATCCCGCCACGGGGCCGCCACCGCCGCGCGGCACCCTGACCAAAGGTGAACGACCTGCGACTGCTGGCTCTGTGGGCGCGCCCCACCCGCCCCCGCGCAGGAGGCAGCCCCGTGACCGTGACTAACGCACCTTTGCCCACCGAGGGGGACGACCGCCCTGCTCCCATTGGCCACACAGTCCGGTGTCCCTCACTCCTCTTTGACCCCGCCGTCCCGATCCTTTCTGGAAGTGGGTTACAGATAAGTATAAAAATCACAGATCCTATTTTATGGGACATGAGCTGGGACAAGAGGTTTCCCAGGCCGCTTAGGAAATTAAGCGCCTGGATTACAGAAAATGGCTTCTGTGCGGGATTTCCCTCTGCCCACAGCAAAAATCTCTTTTTTAGACAGTGTGTACTTGGCTCAACTTGCTCCGAGGGGGGAAAAAAAAATGGGCTTATTGGACAAAAGCGTTATAATGAAAGGGGGCTTTTGACAGGACAGCTGGGTGGGAGGGGGAGGCGTATGCTGGAGTAGCTTTAGGAGGAAGCCAGGGTGGGAGTCCCATTGGATGTTTGAAGAGCTAAAAAGTCAAGGTCTCCAGTCGGGCCATTTAGATAAGGTAGTCAAGGACTTTGTCTAAAAATAACCCTGGTAAGGAGGTGGGGCCCTGTCCCTGGCCTGCCCAGGTGACAGACCTTTTGTCCCACTATCCCCTGGCAGCCACCTAGTAATCTCAGGAATGCCAGAAACCTGGCGAGGAGAAAAAGGCACTAGAAGTAAGCGTTGGGTCCCTGTCGTTTGAAATAACTCTGGCACCTGCTGGTTTGGACTGTTAGAACCCACAGACTCCTTTATGGGATGGCAGTTCCCTGCGGGAGGAAAAGGGTGCCTTATTAAAGGTTTTGGAGAAGTTTTATATATTATTGCTTCCATGTATAGATGTGAAGACTGAGTCCTGCAGAGACTGCCTGCCGCAGCTGAGGTCCCGTGGCTAAGATGAGAGACAAGGGCAGGCATCCTGGCTCCTTTGTGTGAAGGGTATGACTTCCCAGAGGACAGAACACTTCCCTCCCCAGCAGCCAAACTAAGTCCTGAATGTAGCTCTCATTAGCTCATCCTTGGCTTGGCCACTCAGAGCCCAGAGCCCACCCTTAGTGCTCGAGCAAGGCCACCAGGCAGAGACTGAAGAAGCTTGGCAGGTCGTGATGCGAACATAACAGGTTTTACACAAAAAAGGACTAATTCTGTCATAGAAGTAGGGGAAGCCTCGCCAGGGGCTGTTTGAGCAAGGCTTTGAAAGGTTGAGAAGGCATTTACCAGCAGTCCACTTTCCAGAATGATCTGTGAGAATGTGTAATGAAGACGGGGCCCGGCATGCAGTAGGTGCTCAGGAAAAGTACGGGACCTATCACTTGTCCACAGGAAGAACCCCAGAGTGGTAAATACGCCCATGACCCTTGAGCTGGCGACCCCAGTCCCAAGACCTTCTCCCAAGAAGTCATCAAAGCAAAAAGCCCCATGCATCATACTGAGCACTGCCTCGCGCCATCTGTGGTTGGAGAAAGCTGGAAGTAACGTTCGTCCAGCACCCAGACCAGGCTATAAAAGATACTGGGCCCTGTGTTGGTGTATCAGACAAGAGTTAAACATGACCAGGTTGAAGGCAGTAGGAAGGGTTCGTTTTCCACATATTTATCGAGTAACTTCAATGTGCCAATCATTGGCAGCACCGGACAGCGAGGAGAACAGCTCTGCCTGGCTCCGATTCCAATCCAGAATAGCAACACTGTCCACCCCACTGCCACCCGGGCCCTCTCCCCTCATCCCTGTTTGTTTATTGTGTATTGTCCGTCTGCTCACCACATGGAAACTCCAGGAGAGCTGGGGCTCGAATATCGCTCTCTACCCGGTGACCAGCAGGCCCTGATGTCTGTGGACACTCAGATGCTTGCCGACCGCACCCAAGTCCTGGCTCAGCACTTACTGACCATATGTCTTTGGACTGAGCCTCAGTTTCCTCAGCTGTAAAATGGGGATGACAGGCAAACCTCCAAGATACCATAGGTCCAGTGCCAGACCACCACAATAAGGCAAAGGTCACAATAAAGTCAGGCAAATAAATGTTTTGGTTTCCCAGTGCAGAGAAGGTTATGTTTCCACGACACCGTCGTTCATTAAGTGTGCAATAGCATGCCTTAAAAAAAAACAACAAAGGGCGCCTGGGTGGGCCAGTTGGCTAAGCAGCTGCCTTCAGCTCAGGGCAAGATCCCAGGGTCCTGGGATTGAGCCCCGCATCAGTCTCCTTGCTTGGAGAGGAGCCTGCTTCTCTCTCTCCCTCTGCCTGCCGCTCTGCCTGCTTGTGCGCTCTCTTTCTGTAAAATAAATAAATAAAATCTTAAAAAAAAAAACCACAGGTTTTTTTTTTAATATATATATACCTTAATTTAAAAATACTTTATTGCAGGGTAGCTGGTAGAGCATGCAATTCATGATCTTGGGATTATGAGTTCCAGCCCCACATGGGGTATGGAGATTACCTAAAAGTTAAAAAAAAAAAATCTTTAGAAAAAATACTTTATTGGGGCGCCTGGGTGTCTCAGTCGGTTAAGCCTCTGCCTTCAACTCGGGTCATGATCCCAGGGTCCTGGGATGGAGCCCCACATTGGGCTCCCTGTTCAACGGGGAGCCTGCTTCTCCCTCTCCCTCTGCAGCAACTTCTGTTGTTTTCTTTCTCTCTGTCAAATAAGTAAACTCTTTTTAAAGATGCTGTATTGCTAATAAATGCTAAACGTCATCTGGGCTTTCAATGAGTTGTCATCATAGATCACCATAACAAATACAATAATTATTAAAAAAAAAAAAAAGTTTGAGGTATTGCAAGAATTACTAAAATGTGCCCCAGAGAGAAGAAGGGAGCAAATGCTGTTGGAAAAAATGGCACCGACAGACTTGCTCAACGCAGGGTCGCCACAAATCTCCCACCTGCTACAGAACGCAGTCTCTGCAAAGCTCAGTGGATTGGAGCACGGGAAAAGGAAGCGTGCTGTGTGGCCCCCCGAGGCACAGAGGTGCTGTGAGGGCTGAAGGGGAGGGTGCGCGGGGAGCCCGCAGCAAGCTGGAGGGCCCACGTGGTTATTCCGTGGCCCAGCGTCTCCGCCTGCAGCCAGCACTCTGTAATGTATAATGTACACCCTTGGCCACTCAGCCCGGGAAGACAAGGCCGTGTCCGCACATGATTCATTCGTGGGTGGAAGGTACATTCTCTGATCAAAATGTCCACATTTGGGCACTAGTGGCCAAGGCTTAAAGAGGCGTGTGCTGGGGCTGGGGAGAGGGGGTTCCAATTACAAAGACTTCCTTCTGGGACTTAAGAAAATACTTTCCAAAAGCACTAGTTGATGCTGAATTCTGAGAGCAGACACAGAGGGTGCGGGTGATGGGTCTTAGGAGCAATGGCCGGGTGTGGGGGGGCGGTTGGGAGGTCTTTGTCCAGTCTGGGCATTCCTGCTGACTCATTCCTCTGGTCTGCCCTGAGGGACTAGGCGGGGGACCCTTCAGGGTCACTGAGCAGACCAGGGTCTCATGGGCCACAGCCTTGCCACCAACTCCCAACGACAAAGCCTATTCAAAAGAAGGGCTTACTGAGTCTGTCTCCTCCGAAATGGAGGAGACCAACCCAGGACTTCCTGAAAATACAGGGGAGCCTTTCATCAAAAGCACCTTGAGTCCAGAAATCTCCAAGAGGCTTGGTGCAGTGGGGGGTTCCTAGAGGCCTAGAGAAGTAGAGTCTGGGCTGGGCTGGGCTTTTCCCCCCTCCCAGGCTGCACCCAAGACCAGGCTCCCCTACTTCATTACTGAGCCTTAAAATATTGATGTGAGGGCTCAGAGGCCAACAGGCTGAAATCCTACATGCTCGCGATTGGGTTTCAGCCCCCACCAGGAGTGTAATGAGGAGCTGGACTAGCTAGAGCCTGAGTAGGCCTAGCAGCTTCCTGGAGGTCTCTTAACCCAAGTGTGGTCTTACTTGGTGGCCTCCTACCATATCGCAAGCCTCAGCAAATTCAGGCCACAGGCAAGGTTTAGAGCCCAGCAGGTTTAAAGAAAGCAGGTGACTTGAAAGCCCATGTGTCTGGTGGATGGGACAGGCCCTCCCACCATCCCTCATTTTGCAGGGATCCTGAGGATAGCGTCAAGGGTAGAAACCTGTCTTTGGATCTTGTGCCTCTACTGATGGTGTGGCCTTGGATAAGTCACCTGCCTCTCTAAACTAGATGAAGATAACTGTCCCTGCCCTACAGCATTGTTATGGCGAGTCTCTGATGTGAGCTGAGAAAGGGCGGGCCAGAGTCAGGGCCCCACAAAGGGTAGCTGTGCCTTTCTACTGATTGCCAGCTGGATTCCCAGAGGCTGGAAGACAGGAGCCATGACCTGTTGTCAGGAAGGGCACACTTGCAAGCCATGCATCCCAGGTGCCACCGGGAGAGCAAAGCGTACAGGGACTCTGGCAATGTGGGGCCTAAGAGGGTGGGGGTGGGAGGGCCTTTTCTAATGAGGGAGCAGAAGGCCCTGGGGGGGGAAAGACCATAAGTGACATCCCGAAACCTCCCCGCCCCCCACTCCTGGGTGGGACACCTGTGGCATTCTTCCAGGAATTATGTTAACACCTTGCTAGGGGGGGAAAAAGCCTTAACTTGACAATGGCAAGGGTATCTTGTACGTGCTCTTTAGCAAATGAAAGTTCTTTTAAAACCTCCCTTTTTCCTTACATCCCCCAACCCCACAGTGTATAATCAGCCACCCCTCACAACCCGGGGCAGCAGCTCTTTCTGCCCACGGGTCCTGTCCTCATGCTTTAATAAGCCACCATTTTGCACCAAAGCCGTCTCAAGAATTCTTTCTTGGCCGTCGACTTCAAACCCTAACGTCATCTTCCCTACATTATTTTCCATTTTTTGAGGAAAAAGTCCTTCTTCCACTTTCAAAAACAAAGAAATACTTCAATATGATTATTAAAACCGGGTCGTATTTTAAACTAATACCAAACAAATTGGTTCTTTTATCACACATGCAAAAGGTCCCATACAAGCTAATTTTACTGTACACAAGCTGATAGTGGGAAGGGGTACAGTGTGAAGGACAGCTTTCAAGCCTGATCACGTTATCTCTGTGACAATCTGATTGTCCTTATGTAGAGATGACAGCCAAAATCTACATACGAGGCAAAGCCGAGTTCCTGGTGGTAGACCTCGGGGCAGAGGCCATCCATCTACTGGAAGTGATCCCCAGGGCCCCCCAAAGGGCATCCTGTCTCTCCAGGATCTGTGTTTTAAAGCACAGCTTTCAAACTCCCTTTCTAAACTGGGTGAACACTTATCCTGTGGTTTCGTGCCTTACACGCATTACTTGTGGAACACAGTAAGTGGATTTTTAAAAAAGACTTTATTTATTTACCTGAGAGATAGAGTGGGAGTGTGAAGAACAGAAGGAGCGCGCCAAGCAGACTCCACGCTGAGCACGGGGCCTGACACGGGGCTGGCTCCCACCACCCAAGACCACGGCCTGAGCCAAAATCAAGAGTGGGACGCCAAACCGTCTGAGCTCCCCAGGAGCCCCCCAATAAATGCATTTTTAAAAGATCCTAGAAGTGTGGAAAGCCATACCAAGGGGATGAGACTTCCCAGTTAGAAGTCCCGAAGCCTTGAGCCAGGCGCTGCGGCCTACTGAGGCGCCTCAGTCAGCCCTGGGTTCCGCAGCCTGGGCTTGGGCCAGATGGCCTTGGCGCAGAGATCCTTACTGTGGGAAACAACCAGCAGGGAACCAGAGATGCCCTGTGCAGACGGGTGAGCTGAGATCCAAGGGCACAGGCGGGAGGCCCTGGGCACCGCTGGGCCGAGCCCACTTCCTTTCTCCCAGCCCTGGGTCTGGCTTCTGCCCGCTGGGAGGGTCTCTCCTCTTAGGGATACTCGCCATCCCTAGCCTGGACGGCCCTAGCCCTGTCCCCACGCCCTTTTACTAACTGACTTGGAACCCTCCGACCCCACGGTGCGGGAAGAAGCTACTCAGAGGTCGAGGGAACCCCGCTGGCGACCCTCCCTGAGATCCTGGCGGGTCCCAGAGCCTCTCGGAACGCCCTGTAACGGCGCGGAGCGAGAGCAGGAAGGCGAGCGCGGAAGGAGACCTTGGAAGGTCTGGGGCCCGGGAGGCTGCGGCTGGACCCTCCTCCCAGCCCCGCTGTCTGGGCCGAATTCCAGGCCCAGCTGCTGTCCTTGGGGTAAGGAATCCGGCCCGACGGGATTCCTGCAGCACTTCCCTCTCGGCGAGGGAGGGTGCTGGGCCCCGGGCAGGTGCGGGCCCGGAGGCGGAGGGGGCGGGGCCGGAGGGGCGGGGGCGGGGCCTGCGCGGAGGAGAGGCCCCTCCCCCCACGCCCCAGGCGAACCTCTGCCGCCCGGCCGCCCTCCCCCAGAAGTGCCCCAGCCCCGCCGCGCCCCGGCCCGAGTCGCACCCCCGTGTTCGGTCGGCCCACCGCCGTCCCCCCTCGCTCCGACTGGCTTCACGAAGCTGCCGGTGCCGCGACAGCGACAGCGACAGCGACACGGCACGGCCCGGGGCCGCGGCGCCTGCGTGTGACCCCGCGAAGGTTCCCGTCCCCGGAGCGGGTTCTAATCCGGGCGGCGACCCAGGCCGGGGGCCCGCGCAGCCCTCTGCCAAGCCGCTCGCGCCCCGGGGGCTCGGGCCGTGAGACCCCCGCCCTCTCCCGGCCCCTCGACCCCCTTCAGGGCGCGCACGTGCCAGGGGCTCGGGGACGGTCCCCTGAAAGGGGCGGGAGCCCCGCGCGCCACGGGGCCCGAGTTCCCATCCCGGGTCCACCCGAGTCGCAGTCTGGCGCCTCTGTTCCTTGCCTGTGAAATGAGGCCAACCGGGGGCCCTGGCTCCTAGGGCTGTTAAAAGGATGAAATGAGGGAATCGTTAAAAGAGCTGAGGACAGAAGCTGGCACGTGGCCAGGGCGTGAACCTGGAAAGAACACGGTGTTCACATCTACCTGCCTGGCCCCGGCAACCCCGGCCTCTGGGCTCTCGAACCCTGGTCTACACCCTCTTTTATTTTATTATTTTATTTTTTTAAGGTTTTTATTTATTTGACAGAGAGAGACAGCCAGAGGGAACACAAGCAGGGGGAGAGGACGAGGGAGAAGCAGGCTCCCCACTGAGCAGGGAGCCCGGTGCCCAGCTCAATCCCAGGACCCTGGGATCATGACCTGAGCCCAAGGCAGATGCTCAACCGACTGAGCCACCCAAGGTGCCCCGCACCCTCTTTTAAAACACTTCTTTAAAGTTGAAGCATAGTTAAGCACAGTGTCATGTGAGTTCCAGGTGTACAACACAGTGATTTGACAGTTCTGCACCCTGAACGGCGGTCACCACGGTCCGTGTAGTCACCATCTGTCACCATGCAGTGTTGTTGCAATATCATTGACTATTCCCCGTGCTGTACTTTTCCTTCCCGTGACTTATTTATTTTATAACTGGAAGTCTGCCTTCTGTTCTTACACAGATACCAGCCTCCAGGCCCTGCCCTCGCACCACCAGAGACGCATCCTGAAATTTCCTTTGGAGCAGCCCGCTTTGGGTCCACCAGCTCCAGCTCTGCGCCCAGAGCTCTCCACGAGGACCCTCCCTGGCCACAATTTTCTGACCCTTTTCAACCCTCCCTTCATGGCCTTAGCACGATCTGCCCTCCAGCCAGCCCCACGCTGGATTCCATCCCTCAGGACACACACTCCAATCTTTTGACAGAGACAGTACTCAGTGTTCAGTAGCGTTAAATAAATTCACAATGGGGCAGCCTGTGTGGCTCAGTGGGTTAAGCGTCCTCCTTCAGCTCAGGTCATGACCCCAGGGTTCTGGGTTCGAGCCCCACCTGCTTCTCCATCTCACTCTGCTGGAGGCTCCCACTGCGTGTGCTCTCTCTCTCTGTGTCTGTCAAATAAATAAATAAAATCTTAAAAAAAAAAAAAGAAAAGAAAAGAAAAAGAAATAAACACTGATACAGAATACACCATCCTGGTCTCTTCCTCCAGAACCTTCTGCTAGGGCACCTGGATGGCTCAATGTGTTAAAGCCTCTGCATTTGGCTTGGGTCATGAACCTAGAGTCCTGGGATTGCGCCCTCCGAGCCCTTCCATCACACCTCTCAGGAGGTGGGGGGGGGGATGCTTCTGTTCTTCTTCCTTGGTCCCTCCCACCTTTGCTTCCTCCAGGGGACCTTAAACCCCATCCTACCAGACAGAGATTACCGTGGCCACTGGGGGTTTGCTGAATGTCTTCCCAATCTCTCTGAGTCTATGGCTTTATGATAATTTTGTGTCCTGCCCTTTTTTTTCCCCCTTAAAATTGTATTGTTAAAAAAAATTGTAGGGACGCCTGGGTGGCTCAGTGGGTTAAAGCCTCTGCCTTCGGCTCGGGTCATGATCTCAGGGTCCTGGGATCGAGCCCCGCATCGGGCTCTCTGCTCGGCGGGGAGCCTGCTTCCTCCTCTCTCTCTCTGCCTGCCTCTCTGCCTACTTGTGATCTCTATCTGTCAAATAAAATAAATAAAATCTTTTTTTTTTTTAAAGACATCCAGATCTTTTCTTTTTTTTTTATTTTTTTTATTTTTTATTTATTTGACACAGAGAAAGAGAGATCACAAGTAGGCAGAGAGGCAGGCAGAGAGAGGGGGGGAAGCAGGCTCCCTGCTGAGCTGAGAGCCCGATGCGGGGCTCGATCCCAGGACCCTGAGATCATGACCTGAGCCGAAGGCAGAGGCTTTAACCCACTGAGCCACCCAGGCGCCCCAAAATAAATAAAATCTTTAAAAAAAAATTGTACTGCTGCCTCAGGAACAGTAGATAGATCAATGTATGGACAGAGGAACGGGCAGGCGGATAGAGATACGATGCGACCCCTGCAGCAGACTGTTAGTTACAGCGTCTAGGTGAAGAGCATGTAGAGTTCACCGAACAAGTCTTTCACATTTTCTGTAGGTTTGACATTTTTCATAACGAAGTGAGAACCGGTAAGTGCACTCCCGGATATAGGTTCGTACCTGATAGAAATGACTGCTTATGTCTAGCAACAGGCGTGTTTGAACAATGCCCAGAGCACCACTCGTAATAGCCCCAAAGAGGAAGCCACGTGAATGCCCAGCAGGGGTAGAATGTGTAAACACATCGTGGTGTATTCCCGCAGTTGAGGACGACAGTGATGAAGAGCACACGCCATGGGGCACCTGCGTGGCCCAGTGGGTTAAGCGTCTGCCTTCGGCTCAGGTCGTGATCTCAAGGTTCTGGGATGGAGCCCCGCATCGGGCTCCCTGCTCCGCGGGGAGTCTGCCTCTCCCTCTGCCCCCCACCCCGCTCTTGTGCTCTCACTCAAATAAATAAGCCCTTTAAAAAAAGACAAAGAGAAAAAGAGCACATGCCACGCCGTGAAGGAATCTCACGGACACAATGGAGAGCACAGACAGATAGACAAAAGGGGACCCACGGATCCCATTTATATGAAGTTCTAGAACAGCAGACGCAGTCCGTGGAGTTAGAAGTCAGGGTAATGGTCTCCTTTTAGGCAGTATTGTTGGGAAGGGGCACCTGGAACCTTTGGGAGCCTTCCAAGGGCTGGAAATGTCCTATGTCTTGAGCTGAGTGCTAGTTACACAGGTGTGTGTGTATCATGTCCAAAATAATGGAGTTGTATATTAGAACTTGTGGACTTGGGGCGCCTGGGTGTCTCAGTTGGTTGTGCCTCTGTCTTTGGCTCAGGTTGTGATTCCAGGGTCCTGGGATCGAGTCCTGTGTCGGGCTCCCTGCTCAGTGGGGAGTCTGCTTCTTCCTCTCTCTCTGCACCTCCCCCTTCTTGTGCTCACTCTCTCTTTTGCTCTTTCTCTCTCAAATAACTAACTAAAATCTTAAAAACAAACAAAGCAATGTGTGGACTTTGTGTAGATTGTTCTTCAACTGCAGCATCTATCATGAGCATTTTCCCGAGTCCTTAAAGAAAAATAATTCGGGCAGCCTGGCCGGCTCAGTCTGCAGAGCATGCAATTCTTGATCTCGAGGTCGTGAGTTCGAGTCACACATTGGACGTAGAGATTACTTACAAAAATAAAAAAGAAGGGGCCCCTGGGTGGCTCAGTGGGTTAAGCCTCTGCCTTCCGCCTGGGTCATGATCTCAGGGTCCTGGGATCGAGCCCCGCATCGGGCTCTCTGCTCAGCGGGGAGCCTGCTTCCCCACCCCCGCCCTTTCTCTCTCTCTCTGCCTGCTTCTCTGCCCACTTGTGATCTCTCTCTCTCTGTCGGATAAATAAATAAAATCTTTAAAAAAAATAAAAATAAATAAAAAAGAAGAAGAAGAAGAAGAAGGGAAATTATTTATTGGGAGGTTCTCGAGGCAAGCCCTTCCCGGATCCCCCTGGGAAGGGGAGGAAACCTGCTTTGGAAAGAAAGAGAAGCTTCCAGGAACAGGCTGGTCTAGGAGGCACCGTGGCCACCACTGATCACACCAGGGACAGTGTCACTGTGGGATCCTGCAGCTACAGCCACCCGAAAGAGCTCCCAGGGAAGCGATGGTGGTGGTAGAGGTTTTGCCAGCTGTGACCCTTGGCCAGTGATTTCTGGGGGGTGTTCCCGTGGCTCACCCCCTCAGGCACAGGGTCAGGCGATTCCAGCATGTCCTGATTTCCAAACACCCTGGGTCAGGGGACTGCCCGCCCGTGGCTCTCGCAGCTCCCGCAGGACGAAGCCCCCGGTGCCGGCCTGCCACGCCTCTCTGCGGGCCTCCGGCTTGAGACAGGACCTGGTAAGAACGATGTTCAAGGAAGTGGTTGGGGTCTCTTGATTTTGAACAGAAAAAAAGGGTCCTAAGCCAGTTTTGTGGGTCTTTGGGGTTTGTGGCTTTTTAAAGACTTTATTTATTTGTATGAGAGAGAGTGAGCACAAGCAGGGGAGGGGCAGTGTGGGAAGAAGGAGCAGACTCCCTGCTGAGCAGAGAGCCCGGCACGGGACTCGATTCCAGGACCCTGAAGTCATGACCTGAGCCGAAGGCAGACGCTTAACTGACTGAGCCACCCAGACACCCCAGGTTGTGTTGTTGTTGTTGTTGTTTTAATTTTTTTTTAAGATTTTATTTATTTGACAGACAGAGATCACAAGTAGGCAGAGAGACAGGCAGAGAGAGAGGAGGAAGCAGGCTCCCCGTCAAGCAGGGAGCCCGATGCGGGGCTCGATCCCAGGACCCTGAGATCATGACCTGAGCCAAAGGCAGAGGCTTTAACCCACTGAGCCACCCAGGCGCCCCCAGGTTGTGGTTTTGAGACGAGTCTTAGTCTCCTCTTCCTCTGGGTCCTTATTTAGAACACAGAGTGGTGAGGTCTGCCTCACAGCCTTGCCGGGAGAAATCAGGCTAACACGTAGAAAATCCAAGCCCACCCAGTGCCTACACTTAGGGAACAGCTGACAGTTAGTTGTTGTAACTATCCTCCTCCCCACTTGGCAGATGAGAAAAGTGAGCTCGAGGTGCTGGTGTCGTTTGGCGTGGATGACCCAGCCGGGAGGTGGCAGGGCGTGGGTCCAAACGCAGGAGGGAGGGGGCTGCTCACTCAGCTCTCGCTGAGCCTCAGGCCCTGAAACAAGCCTGCTGTGGCCCCGGCCCCGAGGACAGGGCAGCAGGATGAAGGGGGGCGGGCCGCCAACGTGTCTTCACTTTCCTGAGGCCGCCACGTGGAACAGTGAGTGGCCGTGGCCCAGGCGTGTCGCCTTGTCTCACCTGGGGCCCTGCCAGCCTGGGCACATTACAAGGCAGGGGCCAAAGCCTGCTGTTGACAGAAGCTCCAAGAAGGGCAGGGCCCAAAACCAAGTTCCACGACGCTTCCTCCGGGAAGCCTTCCCTACTGTGCTGGCCAGCCTTCCAGGAGGCCTCCTCCGTGTCCCCTCCTCCGTGTTCCCCAACTGAAGTGTGTCTCCCTGTCAGACTATGCACCCCACCTCCCACAAGGGTGGGAAGCGGGGATTCCCTGGTGGCCAGTGTGTGCCCGGTATAGATCATGGCACAGAGCGGGTGCTCAGCAAACAGCCGTTGAATGAATGAGTGAGGAAATGAGCGAATGCGTGGAAGCCCCGACAGCACTGGGAGGCGACGGGGCGCAGCTTCAGAACGGGGGAGCACTGGGCTCAAGCCTTCCTTGGGCGGCTAGGCCGGCAGGTGGGGGTAGGGCTGCCCCCAGGGTCACTTGTCTCCACCTGGGCACCCTGCAACCTCCCCTCCACCCCGACTCTGTCTCGTTCCTTCTCCCGGTGCCCCGTTAACGCTCATGCCTCCAGCTTTGGTCCCTGTCAGAACATGCCTTCCCTCCTTGCCCACAGGGAAAGCGGTCAGCCTCGAGGGGACATTCAGGGCTGTGCCTGCTCTGCGCCTGCCCAGCGCACACCCTGGCTGGACCGGTGGGCCCCCCCCTTGGGGCTGCGTGGGAACCCCTGGAAAAGGCAGTGTCTGTCCCACCAGGTGGGCTGGAGGGGCCAGCCCGGGGACAGTGCGTTCCTTCCTGGCTGGTCCACCACTCTCGCCTGGCATGAAGGCTATGACAGCGGCAGCTGCCCGCACCCACGTGTCCCTTGGCCACCAGCCCGCCCCATCTCAGACCTCGGGCCATGTCCCCGGACCCAACGTGGAGCAAGAGTTCTGCTCCCCCCCTCCCGGCCCTTTCCCCGCTGGGAGTCCTGGGACAGGATGAAGGGGTTCTGGGGCTCAGGTCAGGCACAGCCGTTTTGCCTAGTGTGGCCTCCTGGGCTCCCCAAGTCACTGGGGGGAGGAGAGGGTGGCCCAGCGGCCCCCGTGGCTGGTGGCAACCTAAGGCTCTGGCTTTTGGGGATGACCTGAACCCTGCCCAGCTGACCAAAGGGGATGAGAGGCTGGAGCGCATTTGGGTTTCTTTCTCCAGGGAGGAAGCCCCTTCCCCATCAGCCTGTGACTTGCCCGGGCTTTCCTGGGCTGACACCGTCAGGCCCCAAGGACTCCATGGGGCTAGAGGAATCAGAACTGAGCCAAGAGGAGATCGGGGAGCAGTGGGGCCCCCGAGAGGATTCCGGAGCTGACATCTGCCAGAGGTCCCAGGGCTCAGAAGTTGCCGCTCAGGTGAAGGTGGGACCGAGCGAGGGGCCAGATGGAGGGAACAGGCAAGACTTCCTAACCCAGGTGAGCCCCAGGGTACCCACCAGCTTTACCCTCCACCTTGAAGCCATAAACCACCAGACCCTCCCAGGGGTCCCTAGGAACTAGCCTAGTGTGGCAGAGTCCTGGGGACTGACTCTATGACATTGGTGACACTGTCCTGCTCAGGGCCTCGGGCTCCTCCTCCCTCCCAGGAACAGCAATGAGGATCCCAGCCTGCCCGCCTTCGGTGTTCCCAAAGATGCAAGAGACACACTTCCAGCCTTCCCCTGGCGCTCTCCAGGGCAAGGATGGACTCATGTCCCTCTCTGGGGGCAGGAAGGGCAGACAGGTGGTGGTCCCGTCCTGGCCAGGGTCTTTCTTATTGCTGGCTCCCTGCCGGCAGCTCCGGGGACTGGAGGGAGTTGAACATGAACCTCTTTGGTGAGTGCCTCCAGCGGTCAAACGGCAGCAACCTCCTGGGCCTGGCTGCCGGCTATTAATTTATTAATTTATATTTTTGGAAATCATAAGCAAGTCAAAGTAACTATCACTGAAGCCTCTGTGCGGAGGTCCTCCAGCAGAGCTGCCCCAGTTTTAAGATGAAACAGTGTTGCACTTTAAGACCAACTAACTTGCAGGATCCTCTCCAAAGACAAAATATATATATATATATTTATATATTGCTTCCATCTGCACTTTTCTTGGACTAAAAGCATATGTAGCAAAGCTCTACTTTATTTTTTTTAAGATTTTATTTATTTATTTGACACAGAGAGAGAGAGAGATCACAAGTAGGCAGAGAGGCAGGCAGAGAGAGAGGAGGAAGCAGGCTCCCTGCTGAGCAGAGAGCCTGTCAGGGCTCATGGCTCGACCCCAGGACCCTGAGATCATGATCTGAGCCGAAGGCAGAGGCTTAACCCACTGAGCCACCCAGGCGCCCCGCAAAGCTCTACTAAAAATGAACTGTGCAGGGCACAGTAACATGGTCAAGTACCTGTGTTTGTTTTTATTTTGTCCTTCGGCCAGACTGTCGAGAATGTCTTGGGTGTGGGCGACCTCCAGCCGCACCTGAGAACGGAACTCGTCCCTGTCTCGGGTCCAGGGCAAAGGACCAAAGGCGACAGCTCTGGGATGAGCAGGGCGGGTCTCTCAGAGGCGGGGGCTGTGATCAGACGGTGATGGGTGTTCGAGATCCACCGGATGAAGCCCAGACAGGAGGCGTGTCGTCCGACGCCTCGTCCCCGCGTCCCCCGCCCAGGCTTCCTTGCTTCCGCTCCGCGGCTTCCGGGGTGCAGCCGCGAGCAGCCTTCTTGCTCCCCTGCTTTCTTCTCTCCTGCTTCGGCCCGTTGTGCATTGGCTCCGTCCTGCCCCGGCCCGGCTCTCCTGGGGCGGAGGTTGCTAAGAAGAGGCCTGAGCGGCACCTGCCCGTGTTGGAATCCGGGCAGGATGCCTGCCACCGCCCGCAGCGGGGCTCAGGCTGTCCCTGATGCCCGGGGTTCCGTCCCCCTCTCTGTCCCTCTGGCCTCTGGCCTGGGATGGCTGAGCCACGGTCGGGGCCGGGAGGAGGGTTGGGGAGCGCAGGGGGTGCTCACCGGGCGAAGCCGGAGAAACAGCACAGCCTCTGGAATTAGATCCCAGAAACTGAAAGTGACCCATGGTGGCCCCGACCCCCTTTTGCTGTCTCATCTACTCCTCAGTGAGGCGGGCACGCTCCGTTGTTCCCATATCACAGAACAGCGAGCCAAGGCTGCCCAGTTAGGAAGTGGCGTGGACTGAGCTTCCCGTGAGGGCGCCCGACCCTTCCTCCTAACCCAGTGCGTCCCCGTCTCCCTCCCATCCTCACCCTATGTCCTCAGGGCCACCTGGGCCCCTCCAGCCCCTTTAAATCTTCTGGACTGGCCACTCTGAACTTCTCGGCATCCTTCCAGAGCACATCCTGCCCTTCCTTGTCTCCAGGACTCCTGCGGCCTGCTGCCTCCCCGACCCTGGGCTTACGAACTATTCATACCAGTGTCTCTGGACCCTTCTTCGTCTCTCCTCCTCTCCCCCCTCCGCGTTGGACCCTGCCTGCCTCGACTCCCCAGCGGCAACGGTGCCTCCTGGGCACTCCCTCAGGCCTGTGTCCCGCTCCCTGCCAATGTATGTACCTGCCACTCGTGGCTCCGGGACAGCCAGTCCCGGAACCCCGTGCCTTTCGAGCGCCCTGGGTGAGAAGGTGGGCGAGGGAGCAGACACATCCAGAAAGGCCCCTGCGGAGAGCGGGGAGGCCTGGGGAAGGAGGAGCGTGCTCCGGGGACAGAGGAGGCCCAGCGTGGTGGACAGAGGCCTTGGCCAGAGGAAGAAAGAACCGGAAACCTTGATGTTTGTCCACCCTGTCCCGGTGGAGACTGGGTCCAGGGGCCCAGCGGTTTGAAGCTGGAATGGAAAAGGCTGTGATTGAAGGCTGTTGGAGCCGGTGTTAACCGGAGAGGGTAAAGGTCAGAGGCCCCGAGGAAGCCCAGGAGCGCACAGACAGCGTTCAGCCCTGGCCACACGGGGACGGGGCCCCAGGAAGGGGCTCACGGCTCCTGTCACTCCTGAACATCTGCATAGTCAGTGCCAGGGTAAGCCCTGCTTGACAGGTGAGAAAACACGGAGACCAGAGAGGAACCGCAGGGGAGGGCAGCGACACCCACAGCCCTGGGCCCCCAGGGACCGGAGCTGAGCACTTCCCGGAGTGGCTCTGGTCCACTTGGAGGCTGCTCAGGCCGTGTGTCACTCCCCCTTCCTACCCCAAGAAAAATGTGGTTTCACTGGCAAGAGGAGGAAATAAATGTCTTTCTGTTTGGTTTGTGGGAGTGTGACCTTCTCCAACCTGCCAGAGCCTGGGGGAGAGATTAACAGGCACTTCCCATCAGCGTCTGACTCCCTGGGCCCGGCCCGGGCCGCCCACCGGGAGGTGTAAGAAATCACAACACCCAGCGGGTGGGGCTGGGGAGTTAGCGTCGCAGGAGTGTTCTCCTCCGGACTTGTCACTCTAGCTTCCAAAGTGTGTCCCCTCCTCCTGTGTGCCTGGCTACGTTCGCATGAGGTCATTGTCGAGATGGAGTCAGCAGCTCACCAGGCTGGAAGAAACCTTGGACTTTTTCCTGGCGGTCTTGGGGCCTCCTCTGGCTCGACTCACTCAGCTAAAGGCCAGTCCACGAGGTACCTTACACACTTCTCAAGCCCCGGAGTCTATTTGACTAGTGGGGTTAGGTCACCGTGCTTATCTGCGTGATAACCTTCGGACAAAGTTCTCCTGGCCCCATATAACTGCATGGAAAGGAGGGTAAAAGGCGGTGATTGCCATTTGTCATCCACGGAACTTTCCAGAATTAACCTGGGAAGGTGGGGCCTTGCGACACGGGCTGGCCCCGGTGACCCTTGGCTCTGGGACTCTTGCTAGTGCTCTCCAGGCTCCCAAAGCACCCAGGACCTGGGAGCTGGGTCTGGCCCTGCGGCTTGCCATGACCTGTGTGGCCTCAGGCAGGCTGACTCATTCATTGAAACAAAATTTCTGAGCATTTGCTCACCTCTCCTTCCGCAAGGCGCCCCTGCCCCCGAGTAGGGTACCTCCCCGTGTTTATCCCCTACAGGCTGTTTCCGACTAGTGTTGGCTGGTTCCCAGGACCCCCAGGAAAGGGTGTCAGCTGTCATCTTGAGTGACCTTGGTTCTGCCCAATGTCTTGGTCTCCCAGAACCAGGACACTCTCTCGCAGGCCCCATCAGCGTCTTTGCCATCACTTAAAGGCAGTCCTTCCAAAGCTCCGAGGGCCCGCTCTGGCCACAGCCTCCTGTCCTCCCACTTGCTTGTCCGTTCTCTGACCACAGGTGCATCTCCAGGCCTCGGGTGACTGTACTGTCCCTGGCTAGGGGCCCACTCAGGCCGTGGACTCTTCTTCTCTTCCTTAACTGGTACACTCTCCGGGACTCTTCATTCAAGCCCTCTCCTGCCCCACCCCCCCCAGCCCTCTATCCTGCCGTCTTCTGCCCCCCCCCCCCCCCCACACCTGGGTGAGAGTCTCACACCGGGGCTGGCCGAGAAGTGCCGTGCCCCCTGCCTTGGCTCCCGGGGTGTCTAGAACACAGTCCAGTACCTAGAAGGTAACTGGTAGAGATTTCTGTAATGAATTGTGCTGGGTTTGAAGAGTTGGCTTGCTTTTCCTTTCTTTGGGTCTCCTTCGTGCTCCTGAAGCGCTGGGGGACCTCGCCTCCTGTTTACAGACAAAACAGAAACCTTCATTGCTGGAACTGGCCCCCCCACAGCTGCGCCTCTTTCCTCTTGTTACCAAGGAAGACGGAGGGTCTAAGGCCAGCCCGCCTCCCCCAGACTCTGAATAACTCCCCACCTTCCCTTTTGGGAACTCATCCCCTGTGGAAGTTTCTCACCTCAAGGTGCTTGTCCCTCATTAACCACACAAACCCCCGTTTAACGCCACCTCCCCTCCCAGCCGCTTCTGCTCTCCCCACCGGTCTGGCTCCTCCTGGAAGCCCCTGCTGCCCTCTTCCAGGTCCTGGGGCGGGGGGGAGCGGCTGGGCGCGCTGTCTGGCCCCCTCCCTAGGTCACCTCACCTGCTCCCGGGGCTTTAATTGCACCGCTTGCCTCCCCCACCTCCCCCCCCCGCACTAATACAAACCAGGTGTTCAACGAGTACTAAAGAAACGCAGCTTTACTCTAGGTCACTTGGGATCGCGCCGTTCGGGGTCTCGGACTGGCCAGCCACGTGCACATCCCCTGCCAGCCTTCTGGTGTGTGAGCGGCCCCACGGTGGAGCAGACTCCGTTGGGGGGGAGGGGTATCCCCAAAAGAGGGAAGTCTTGATCTACTGAACTTAGCAGAAAAACTCAATCTGACAAAGAGAAAACAGGATCTGGGAACAGACAGATTGTCTTTCAAAGATCATGACCCGAGTCATCACAGGAGGCTGCAGGTTGTCTCCGGTCCCCCAGATCGGAAGCTTTGCGACAGTTTCCATGAACACAAACCTGATGCCCTGGGAGGTGCCGTAACGGGAGGGGGCGGCCCTGGCGGGAGGCCCCCTCTCCAATCCTGCCCATCCACACCCCCTGCCCCTTCCGAAGGACTCAAAATCGCTTTTCCTCCGGGCCTCCTCACTAGGGAACGCAAGCAATGCCCACGCTCTTGACCTCGGGGAGGGAGACGCTGGGGACTGCGTCACCCTCGCAGGCCAGGGCTTTGCTTACTGGAACCCTGGGGTTACCAAAGTGCCTCTGGGCTTGGAAGCATGACTGGGTGCGTGCCAGTGTCAGAGCTGGCACTCGAGGGACGGAATCGCACAGGGCTCCGGGCAGCATGCTGCAAGCCAGCTGCCGCTGGGTAGCGGGCGGGAATGAAGCCGGCTGAGGCGGCAGTTTCAACGGGGACATCAGCGCTCTCCGGACTAAGCTGCGTCACCCACCCTGCCTGCCTCGGGCATCCGCGGGGACTTCAGGGTGCCGCGGAGAGGCGATGGGGGGGCGGCTGGCAGCTCGCCCAGGGCCCCTCAGATGCAGCAGGGCTGAGCAAGCTCCTGCCCCCTGACTCCTAAGCCAGGCCCACGTCTCCCCTCAATCGGGTTTTGCTACAGTAACTAGGAGGACAGAGGACCCACACGAGCCCGATAGGCCGGTTTTGTCCATTCAGAGAGGGCAGAAACCCAGCCCTTGGGAGTTGGGCAGTGTGGGGTGGGACGGCGGTGGGGTTGGAGAGGAGCCTCCCCAGGAGACAAGGACTGCTTTCCCGTCTTTTCAACAAAAGGAGCGGCACCGGAAGCAAATGGGAGGCCGGGGCACAGGCAACGGCTAAGTTCGGCTAACTCGCAGATGCTGGAAAGCTTGCGAACCCTCGACTTTACAAATCCTACTTGAAATGGAAGCCTTGTGCTGAAGGGCACCCCTTTGATCCTTCCTTTCAGATACAGCGAACACCGGCCAGATTGTTTCAATTTCCGAATTTATTAAAATGATTAACCTCAATACTGCAAGTGCATGTACAAAATATTTGTAAAAAATGTTTTTAATGAAACGTTAAAGAACTTACCTCAAATGCTGAAAAAGTCCTTTTTTTTTTTTCAATCTTTCAGTACAAGGAATACATTGTATCTCAAAGGTATTACAACTCAGCAAAACAATTTAAAACAGTAATTTGAAAAATGATTGAAAACCGAACACTTTACATGTATTTTTATGATCCTCTCCTAATTCTTACAATGCCAAAATCTTTACGAATCATCGCGCAAGCTCAAGCTCGAAGTCGTATGGAACGCAGCCTCTTCCAAGTGGTCGCCGTGTCACCCGTGTGTGGCTCTCGCCATCCCACACGGGGACGTTCCACGGCGGAGCCCGAGCAGCTCCGAGGCCCCCACCTGGAAAAACGGAAATCAGGTTTCCCTGAAAGGTTTGTGCACCCCGCCCCCGGGCGCCGCTGCTGGGGCCCACGGGGAAGGTCAGCCTCGAAAAGCCGAGGCCACAATCAAGTTAAAACAAACGTAAATAAGTTACTAAAATTAAGCTTCAAAATGGAGAAATGTGGGAAACGTGGTATTTTGTGACTTTTTCCTTTAGGGGGAAATTCCTGAAATGGCTGTCGTTGGTATTCCGGGAGACGGTCTGAGACTTATGTCTCTGAACCTCTTCGACACGCTCCACACTAAGGCGGGAGTGAAAGGGGTGGCCCACGGCTTTCTGGTACTTTCCAGACACGGAGTCTATGCTCGACTTTCCTCAGTGGCTGGAGTCTCACACTTCTCCCCCGAGGGACAACGTGAGGACCGGATGTGGTCCACAACGCGCTCTGAGGGCCTTGGGACAGAACCCGGGGGAACTGTTCTGCTTCGCGGGGGGGGGGGGGTGGACCACACGCGGAGCAGGGGCGGGAGGCGGTGCAGCAGGGAAGTGGGTCTCCACCTGCCCTCCACGCTACTACCTGAGGGGTGACCTGCATGGGACAGACGGGAATGAGGCGACGTTAAGACCACACGAGTAACTCCTTAAAGAGCATGAGGAGAAACAAAAACTCTACATTGCAAACACTTTTATGAATATTATTAATTTCTACATGGAACCCCTATTGGCAATCGTTTCATGGGACTCAGTTTAAAGGGTGTTCCCCAGAACCTGGCAACCAGCAGGAATCACCAAAAGTAAGAGGAAGCATTGAGGTTTTCTCCACTGGACTTTTTGTTACGGGCAGATTCCTTTTAATATCTTAAGACATGGGCTACTTTTCTATAGACACTACACGAATCCCCTAAATCGATCTTACTCAGGAACACTGTATATCTGAAAGTACACGTACACATTCCCCAGAAATAAGGAGACCCATTGGCGTCAAACACCTGCTACAGCTTTATATTCCCAAATTCTTTGTCCAATGATTTGTAAAATAATCCAGAGAAATGAAAGGTTGGTATTGAACATAAAGTAGTAATCAAAAATTTGCTCATTAAGTTACTTAAAATTAATTTCTCTTCTCAAAGTGCTTCAAAAAAAAAACAAATTAAATCTGACTCCTCTTTTTCGTTTAACTGATAATATAGTCAAAAAATCTTTGATATCTTCATACATAAACTAACATAAGCCAAGAACTCCCACTGATGCAGTGCTTAAAACTATATATTTTATAATCTCCTATTTTATTGGCATGAATATTTCTAAACTTAAAAACCTTCCTGGTAAGTTCTTTTAATTTCTTATGACAAAAATTTCTCACAACACACAAATATTTACAACATATACATTGTTCTCAGTTCTTTACATTGAATTTCAAAGACAAACATTTTTATAGGTTACCACAGAACAAAAGCTGTGACTCATGTTTTTATTTCATAAACTATTATAAGTTAAAGTGAATAGAGTTTTTAATATTCCTTGTAGCATTTTACAAGTGCAACAGAAACCTTGAAGACCCAAATTAAGAGAGCTGTAGTTCATTAGATAAATGTTGCCTGTTGTCATCACATTGTTCACAGCAAAGTTTTGAAAAAATAAGCACCAATCATTCTTGCAAAGAACAATTTTATCTAAAAGGATTGAAAAGTGTTAAATACAAGGTCTTTAATTTACATGACAAGCAATAAATACACTGACTCGGAACTCGTCCTCCACACTGCCGCTCTCGTACAGAAAATGTACTGGAAAGTGAGCGGTCACCTGTGTCATTGTACTTTTTTTTTTTTAAAAACCAATTCGACTCCTGATCGATGGTTTGCTCTTTTGAGCAAGGCCACGCACAGTACACCTGGGCCAGCGAACAGTGTGAAACTGACAAAACTCCGAGGGGGGGGGGGGGAACATCTAGCAAATAAATCAAAAAGCCAAAGATCATTGCTGGTGATATTAGCATATACTAGAAAACCTTAATATGCTGCTACTATGATTTGTTTTAAATTATTGTTTAGTCATATATTAAAGAGCCAGTTGATGCTCTTGGTTAAAAAAAAAAAAAAAAGAAGAGGAAAACAAAAAAGGAAAAAGAAAATTATGTAGCCACATTATTGTTTTCAACGTCCCGTGTGGAAAGTCGCTATCACTGTACAATTTCGCTTGAGCCTTTATTTTACAACTGGGCTTTCCCTCTAACTCAGAATTGCACGTAGGAAGGCTATTTAAAAAGTACAATAAAAATTTGCACAAATCAGACTTCGGGAGAGTCAGCGGGCTGTACACTTTCTACAGTATGACACTGCTAAGTGGAGAGAGGAGGGAAGCGCGGCCGCTAGAACGGTCTCGGGTGAGGAATCACTGACGGGAATTTGTTTTTATTTCTTTAAAGTAGGTTTCCCAGGCCAAACCGAGACCGCGCGCTCATGCGTTGAGCCGCAAAGACTGGTCTTCTCTCCTCCGGGAGGAGATGTCAATGTCGATGGAGTCCTTGCCCACGATCAGCCGCAGGCGCTTGGCCGGAGGGAGGGGAATGAAGTCGTCCTCGAAGTCCTCCTCGTAGTCCTCGTCCTCCTCGTCGCCGTCCGAGGAGGAGGGCTCGTCCGTGCTCTCCTCCCCGTACCGGCCGTAGTCGTCCACCTCCATGCGGGACTCCAGCAGCGAGAGCGGGTCGCCGCAGCACACCCCGTTCTCGTGAAGCCCCTCCGGGTGCGGCCCGCGACCCTCCTCGTCGCGCTTCAGCTGGATCTTCAGTTTTGTGGCGCTGCTGCCCGACCCTGAGTTAAACCCGTTGTTGAGCTTGGCTACATACAGGTTGTTATCGTTCTCGTGGTCTTTGCTTAGCTTGATGCTTATTTTTGAGGAATTCACGCCATCGCTCTCGGGGTCGTTGGTCTTGCTGCTGCTGTCGTGGCGCCTCCGAAGAGTCAATTTGGGGATCCCAGAGTTATTCTCCAGGATCAGCTGTGCGTCATACCTGGTGATTCGCCTCTTCTTTTTACTTTTTGCAGTTCTGAAGCCGTCCTTCGTCTTGAAGCTGTCGGACGTGACGACCGGCCCGCTGCCGGGCGAAGGCGCCCAGTCCGGGTAGGCCCCGGGCGCGGGTTCCGGGGCGCCGCGCTCCGCCGGCTCGCAGGGGGCCCCCAGCACCTCGGGCGCCACGCCGGCTTCTCCGGGGGAGTCCGGCCCCTCGGCAGGCTCCTCGGCTTTCGCCAACGGTTTCCCAAGTTTCCCTTGCCGCGATTTCTTCTTCGACAGGCCGCTGTCACTCCTCGGACACTTCGCTTCCCCGCTGGGCGCTGCCCCGGGGGTCAGGTCCCCCTCCTGCGCCTGGGCAGCCGGCTGCTCACCGCCGTCCGGGCCCGCTGCTGGCGAGCCGCTCTTATAGCCGTCCGACGGGCTGGGATCCAGCGGGAGGTCAGAGGGCTCCTTCGGGGTCGTCCTTGTCCGCGCGGACCGCCTGGTGGTGTAGGCGCAGGGGGCCCCGTGCCCCAGCGGCGGGGCGCCTCGCCCGGAGCCCGCCCGGTGCTCCCGCGCCGCCGCGTGTCTAGTTAAGCACCCGCCGGCCGCCGCGGCCGGAGCCGGTCCCTCGGGCTCCTTCTCCTTCTTAATGGGTAAGTTTTTATATAGAACTACTTTGGGCTCTTTGAGTACTAAGTTTCCCATCTCGAGTTTTCTTGAAGCGCTCTTTTGCTCCAGCCGTTTGCAATGATTTCTTAATTTTATCTTTGAAAGTAAAGGCTTTGCAGGCTTTTTCAGTTTCTTTGGTACCCTGGAATTGTTTACATGAGTTAGCTTAGATGAGGTAGAGTTGGAGGAAGCTGGAACCCTTGACACAGGCCGCCTTGTCAACGTTCCGTTCTTGCTGCTCTTTTTCACACCGACGGAAGGTTTTCGGTTAGGAGCTGCAAGTTAAGAAGAAGAAAGAAAAGGATGAAAACCAGTCCGGGGAACGCAGGCGCACTCAACACGACGCCGCCCAAACCAGCCGGCTACGAGAGGGTCGCATCACAGCAGCGCGCGAGGGGACCCCGCCGGTCTCGGCCGGCACACGGGCACCCCCACGCCGCCTTCCTGTAACTTCCCAACCGCTGCCTCCGGTTTACGGAGCACCTCGGCATCTCCCGCGGCAAGGACCTGCGCTCCACCCCGGGCTCGTCCATAACCCATCGTGATACTTGTCCGACGTAAGTATTTCTTCTCCTGGGTTATTTCCTCGAGTCTTTGTAAACTTGAGGAAAAAATCAGATTTTCTTTCACCAATTCTCAACATCATTCAAGACAGGTTTCTAAAACCTGTGACTCATTGACTCAAAGGAAGGATATTACTTGACCAGTAATACAGAACAGAAATACATCATCACTGAGCTCTAACAGACACTCTACCACAGCGGTTTCAAACAAGCAAGAGAGACCCTAAGCACTATATACTGTTAATCCCACAACGAGCTGCACTACACAGAGTTCTTGCTCCAACTCCGCGAGGACCAGCAGACTTCCAGGGGCGGCAGAACGTTTTGGCCGCGTCCCTCCAGGGACCGCCTGCTGCCAACCACCAAACTGAGGCAGGAAGAAGCCTGTGACTAGAGTCACACTCTTGGGACAAAGGGGGATTCAACTTCCTCTGGACAAGCGTACGGAAAGGCTGCAAGGACCCTACTGGGAATCGCCAACCCGAGGACCCCGATCAGATTCGCAAAAAGGCTTATGGGTGACTCAAGTTTAAGCTGCTTCTGCAGTGAGCTTGACCTTACCAGGGACTTTCTGCTGTCTTTGTGTTTTTCTCTCCGTTGACAGTTTGGACCTGTATGCACAGTGTTTTACAGGAGTCCATTTCTCAATTCCTTATTGTCCACCCCCCCCCCCGGTCCCCACCTGAAACCCCTTCCTCATCAAACTACCCCTTTGAGTCATCCACTAAGGAAGCTCAGATGACGGAAGTAATAATCCCCACTTCTCACCAGAAAACAGGGAGAGTAAAAAGGGACTATGGGTAAACCGAGCACACTGCCCGGCAGAGACCGTCACCGCGGACTTGGCCAAGGGTTGCCAGGGCGACGGCTATTCCTTCCGCATGGCTAAGCAAGTGAGTGACCACTAGTTAGCTTCTACTGAGAGAACAAGAATGCGCTACGAGCAATCCCGACATACCAAACCACCACGAAGAGAAGGCTCTGGACTCAAGGGCGTCTCATGAGAGGCTTTGGGGGAACCCAAACCAGCACAGCTCCCAGTAGCGAGTGCCCGGACTGGACCCAGAAGGCGCTTCTCCGTATGGGCTCCCCACCCCGAGGCAGCCACTCATTCTTAGAACAGCGGGAGTCGTGGCTTGGGCGCCGCTCGACCGGAGAACTGACGTCGCGTGAACCGGAATCGTACAAACTCACTGGAAATGATTTTTTAAAACACGAGCCTACACGGGGCCTTCTTGTGTTACAGGATTTCTTTATGCTCACAAGGCTTCCTACGAGGTCCACTGAAGACACGTGCTTGCTGACGTAGGCGCACGCCGGCGTCCGGCACTTGGCCTTCTCAAACGTGGCTGTGAAGTCCCCCGGCTCGGCTCAGACTCCTCGAGGACCACTCCAGGACCAAACTTGGTGGCTGTCAGCCTCACTGTGCCTTTTGCCGCCCATTCCCGCGCCGTACCCGCACCACCCCTTCAACACACACGCACCCCACGTGCTGGACCGCAAGCCCGCTGCAACCCGGATCCAGCCCGTCCCTCTAATGAGACAGCCTTTGGCAACCCTGGAAAACCTTATCATGCCATCCAGTGGCCTCTCTCCACTGCCCTCCTCTTCCTTTCTCTGCAGAGTGGGACACTGCTCACCGTTTTTCTTCCTGAAAACTCCCATCCCACTGGCTGCCCGCAGGGGCACACTGTCGCGTGCCCTGCCCTCTGCCCCCTGCAACCGCGCTCCTCAGGCCTCTGCTGTCCTAGACCCTCTGGAAACCACATGCCTTCTCTGGGTGACAGGCACCCCCCCGCCTCTGATCACTGATGCACCAGCAGCTCCCAAGCCACTTTCTCTAGTCTCCCTCCTAGATCACAGATCGGTAACACCAAACACCTGCCGGCATCTAGACCGTCCCGAGGATGGACCCCTCATCACAGCCAACATGCCCCCAAACTGAACTCAGTATCAAGCTTCACGGCTGCTCCCCCTCTAAATTCTCCCTCCTGCTCAGGAACACCACCATCCACACAGACAGCTGCCCAAGCAGACGGCGGGAGGTCACCCTGCCCTCCTGCTTTCCCTAACCGCCTCCCCCAGTCAGCCACCATGTCCCGTGGAGCCCCTCCTGCGGCGTCCCTGTGGCCATCCTACTTCTCTCGATCCATAGGCTTCATAGTCCCATGCCTGAACCGCCGCGGCTCCCTCCCCTTCTTCTCATCTCTCCCATCGCTTCCCCAACAGCCTGTTCTCTACCCTGTGGCCGGAGTGATTTTCCTAGTACGACATGTCACTGCCGGGCTTTAGGACTTTCAGTAACCGAATGTCCTCAGAATAAATCCAAAATTTTAAACGACGGTCATATCCCTCCTTCCTACCCCCTACTCCAGCCACGATCTATTTTCCTTATTTGGGTCCTACACTCATCCCCGTGTCTCCATTTATGAATTCCCTCTGCCCTGAAGACACTTTCCTAGGCCAGTCCCCTTCCCCCTTTAAGACTCCGCTTAATGCATGCTTCGCTCGGGGAGACCTTCAGGACTTTCTACAAATGACCCTTTCTGTTTTCAGAGCACCTGAGACCCTCCTTAGTCCGGCTCGTATCTTAATCCATTAGGTGAGTCTCATTCTCTGGTGATTCTGAATTCACCGCTGCTTCCAAAGGACTCCCTGCTAGCCGACTGCGGGACCCACCGACAGGGCGCTGGTGTGTGTTCTAAACCACACAGAACGGACTGTGTTGGATGCTACGGATTTGTTGATACGGAGATCTCACTTACACGTGTTCGTGTACTGGTCAGTCTAGACTTTCGTTTTAAAAAGTTTCTCAACAAAACCCAGCAGAGGTATGATCATCAAGTCCAAGGTCAGAAGAGACCCAGAGAAGCTGGGCAAGGCCAAGGTGAGCAATGTGGCGAAGATGGGAGCCCCGTGGGCGCCAAGGGCTCCTCTCTCCCGGACGGGTCTACACTGTCCTGCTTCAGGAGGACAGTGATGGTAGGCTAGAGGAGGAGAACAGCAGCCACGCTGCCAACGAATGGGAGCCTGTCCAGGGACTGAGGACTCTGACTCAGTGGAGATCAGGCACCCCTGCGGCTGCTCTGGCCTCGGCACAGCCACACCACGGGGCAACTCTGCGGCCTGGTGGCGGGGACAGATCCCCAGTGCACAAACCTAGGACAGTCATTCTAGGTGCAGAGACACATTCTTAGCAATTATTATATGCTGATGCTGTGCGAAATGGCCCAATCAGTATGATCTCAATCCTAACACGCCTTCTTCGTGGTGCTACTAAGTCCACGGGGCAACCAAACGCATCCGGCTGAGCGTGCCTCAGACCGCCCACCTGCAAGGGGGAGAGCTGGCATCTGGACTGAGTGGCATCCGTGACTCAAGAGCTGCCGTACTAAGTATGCCACAGAGGTACAGTGGCGGTCCCTGCTCCCAGGGACAGGACCCACACGGCACGGCCCTCACCGCCACCTCACGGTGCCCTCCAAATCACAAGGCAGCCCGGTGTGGGCATCGAGAATGACAGCCAGATACGAGCAGTGAAACATCAAGGCTTCCCGTGCGCCCAGACTGGCTTCGGTACTGGCAAGGCCCCAGAAACGCACGCTATCCCCGTGAACCAAGGGAACACGAGGGCCGGCCACGGCCTGGCATCTTCAGAACTTGAAGATCCAGAAAACCCTGAGTGAGACTGTAGAGTTCAGTTCAAGTCTGTCAGGCACAACAAGCATCTTCCATCGGACATGACCAGCGCAGACCGGCAGGAGCAGCCTGCAAGTGGCTGTCGGAAAGGACCGAGGAGTAGCCTACCGGCTCAGCGGCAAAGAGGGTTCAGATCGACAGTGAGGTCTGTGGCAGCTGACAGTGAGAAGTGGGTGGCCCAGTCCACTATTTCTAGGACAGGCGCTCTGGAGTTAAGATAAACTTATTCCACCGGCCTTGTCTTCCAGGCCTCACACCGACCTGTGGCACCGGCACGACTCACACCCCGGTTCGCGGCACTATGGGGGGTGGCCTAGCCATCAAGCCACAAGAGGCCTAAGACACCACCCTCTTCTAATAACGGCCTTGAAATTCAGGCTTGTGGACTGAATTTGTGAAAATGGATTTCCTGTCGTCTCCTCTTTCCAGATGCTAAAGCCGACACTCAACTTGTGGCTCTAGAGACACCTTTCAAAAAAGAGATCTGCGCAGAAGAAAGAATTTTTCTCCCGAGTAGGCAGAAATGTTTCTCTAAAAAAGAACACACAAGCTGTTCACCGCCTCTTCTGGGAGAGGCTCAGGCAGCCTGGGCTTTGCTCCCAGCTGCGATCTCAAAAAGTCTTTCTTTCAAACAGGTAGGAGGTTATGGTCGAGACACAGACACCAAAAGCAACCCCTTCTGAAAGAAACCCCGTGGGGACCTGACAGGACCCTGCTGTGAAGGTGGCCCAGCGGAGTGCGGGCCGCGAGGGCTGGTGGTGGTAAGCCTCTCGCTGCTCCGGAGGGCAGAGCCGCGTCTGTCACCTCTAGCGCCCGGCCCTCCGAGTCAGCTCCGTCCACCCTCCCGGTCCTCACAACCGTAATCCTGCAGAAAGGTGACCTGAACGGTAAGCGCCACCCCCCACCACCGGCAATCACCGGGGAGCGCTGCATCGCCCCTCGGTGAGGCGGAGACCCCGGGTCAAAGGGACCCTGGCTCGCTCCGCACTCGCGGCCTGCTCGGCGCGATGACCTGGGTGCCTGCCGCACCCCGAGGGACGGGCCCGAGTCTCAGACATCTCCGCAGCTCTCCAGCAGCTAGGAGGCTTCTGAGGATCTGGCTTACTAAGAAATACTCCCCAGGCGGCCACACGGTAGTCAGCACACTTTCAGAGGCTGCCTACGTTATGTTCTTTTCGACTCCATGGTGTACTGAGTTCGGTATGTATACGGTAGGAATAGAGCTAACGCCCCCCGTGTCACAGAGCCGTCCAGCATGCGCAGCGTGGTGGCCGTGTCCGCGCTCTGTAGTGTTTCGTGCATGTATCTCTAAACCGGGCTTCACAAGTCTCCAGTTTCGCCAAGGAACCAGACTCCGAAAACAAAACGTTGATTATGTTCCATTTATTGTGAGAACCAACAGTCAACAGCGAGTGACGGGCTAACTGCGCTCTTTCTGCTCACTCGGGGCATGGACACTGGACTAGGAACACGGTACTGCTCTTCCGCTACGGGGTGACACCTGGCCCCTGACCCTCCAGCAGCAGGTGGACGCAGGAACTCACAGCATGACGCTCCCCATCGCGGGAGAGGCCTTCCCTTCTCGCCAGGGTTTTCTGCAGGGGAGGGGTGCACCGCGCTGGGCTGCCAACGGCTGAAGATGGGGCGGGGGGGGAGCCTCAAGCAACGCGACTTCCGGAGGCACAAAGGCGCTACCAAGGACCTGTGGCCACCTGGCGTGGCGAAACAGGTGTCCCTAGAGATCACTGAGTCAAAACTCTGAAACTTTATTCCTGTCAGAAACAAGTCAGACTAACGAGCCTACAGCTTTGGTGGCAATGAGAGGAAACTGGTGTTACCCAGAGGAAACCGGCAGCCACGAGCGTGGTCCCAGGACTTCAGAGTTCCACAGACAGGACGCGCTTCCTTCTGCCCGGCCGGGCCGGCTCCGCTTGCTTTCCTCTTCGTGCTCCGTTCTCTCTGTTTCCAGTTTCCATACGGTCTTGCCCCAACGCACAACCGGTATCTTACTGCTGGCTTCCTCGTGGCACCTCTCTTGCTGCTTTCCGTGGTGGCTAAGGCACCACATCAGAGTCCCAGCGACCTTCTGAACGCTCCTCTCTCGCAACTCTGAGCCTGGGAGCCGGCGGCCTGGCGAACGGGCTCGGTTCCGTTGGAAAAGGGCAAGCGAGCGACAAGGAGGTGGGAGCCTTGAGGCCAGAGCTCTGAACCGCCCAGGCTGGCGTCACACGTGCTAAGGGACTGGCTCGGCGCGGGGACACGGATGTGCCTCCACACCTCTACCCAGTCCTTCGTCTTCCTGTAGGACCTACCACCATCGCCACAGTCAAACTAACACCTTGAAAATGTTTCTCTCAAACATAGGACGACCCTGGAACACATGATGAAGAACGTAGTATCCAGTTACCAGGAATTCAAGAAAAGCAAACAGTTCAGTCTAGAGGACAGGACTGAATCTGGAGGCGGGATAGACTGCTTTTGTGCTCAGATCGTTTCTAGAACCTTGCGGTGCTGCTGAAGCATGTGAGTCCCAGAGCTTCTCTCAATATTTAAAAGATCGAAATTACTGAAGTGAAGCATACTTTAGAAAGACAACTGTGTGAAAATACTTTAAAAAATAATGATAATAAAAAAAGAAGATAGATGCTTATCAATCTCCCTTACTTACTTGCATTGTTTTTTTCCTGAGTGGTATCTGCATCAGTGTTAGAGCTGACAGATTGACTGTCTGAGTTTTTGCTGCTGTCACCTAACTTTTTAAGCCTATTTAAGCGTTTATCTGTCTCTCTGAGTCCGTATTTGCTATTGATAACAGGAGCAGGTGCAGGCAGTCCCACTCTGGATTTAAAAGCACCGGTTCCCCGTCTGAAAGAGAAAACAGCACAGGTTAAACAGACAGTGTCCTTGCTCTAAGGTCAGGTGTTGAGGGCTCACGGCCACATCACGTCAACAGATGTGGCACGCTGATGAGGCCTCAATAATTACTGGAAATCTGCCAAGTCTCGGACTCGCAAAAGAATTAAAAATGTATAGAAAACTAATGCAAAAAAACCCTCTAGATTTTAAGCAACAAATTATCGTGACTATTATCAACTGATTATTAACTGCCCATGAGAAACTCCTAGACCCTGAAGTCCAGGTGTAGATGGAAATAACTAATTCTTCCATTTCAAAGCTGGTGAGTCCACACTCAGGTCTACATTGCGGCTGAATTAACCCACCTGTTAACTGTATTCCAGCTCTGCTCTACGCAATTTACCTCTACAACACTGCATATTAAGAATTAATGAATTAAAAAGAAACCAGAGAATTTTCTTAAATTAATTCATTACTTAGAACTCTATGTTAGATATAGACAAATATTAACTAAAAATCTACGCAAGGTGGCTACACTGTATCAGTGAAAATCTGACTTCTAGAACAATAAAAACTGTTTTAATTTCTTTCAAGTTACTAAGATAAACATGAATGACCATAATTAACACAATGTTACTTAATAAAGGGCATTAAAAGACTTGCTTTTATCACAGGACAAGAATCATTTGTAGCTTACTCTAATAATTTCTATTTTTTAAAATAATTTCTATTTTTATATAAATTCTTCTGAAGTGAAAGTGCTCAGGAAAGGCTCTCATTGACCTTACTGAACCTAGCTCTGCAGACATTAACTTTATTCAGTGAGTACTGGTGAATTTCTACTCAGCTCAATTCGAGAGTGTAAGTTAGTGAGGTTAAAAAAAAAAAAAAAAGATGCTACATATTACAATTAAAGAATGAAAAATTCCTTTGGTCAAAATTGCCTTCACTGACTTGCTTCTGTCTTCAGCTTGTCAACGAAAAACTGTACATCAGCCTTTGGACACACAGTAAGGCTGAGGGCGCCCTCTAGTCTGGGGGCAGGACCGGCCTCCGCAGCAGCCCATGCGGTTCCCTCCTTTCAGGATGTGGCTGAAGACACAGTCATTCTCCCCCAAGTGACCACAGGGCTCCACTTCAGCTAAGGAACAACAAAACTTTCAACTCCCCTTCCTACCATCTTACCTCTTAGAGCTTAGGGGCCACACACCTAAACCCATCACCAAAACCATCTCTGATAAGGAGGGTGAGCATTCTTGCTTTCTATACCTTTCCAGAACAGATCTGGTATTCCACTTTTATTACCATTTCTGCAAAAAAAGCACAACAAAATGGGAGCCTGGGTGGCTCAGCTAGCTAAGCGTTTGCTTTCCGCCCAGGTCATGATCTCAGGGTCCCAGGATGGAGCCCCGCATCGGACTCCCTGCTCAGTGGGGAGCCCGCTTCCCCCTTGGCCTCTGCCCCTCCCCTGCTTGCATGTGTGTTTCTCAAATAAAGAAAATCTTAAAAAAAAAAAAAAAACCACAACAAATGTATTGTGTGGCTGCCTCAGTTCTGGTCTTGGGAAGTGTGTTAGAAGTCATGGTGGGGGGGGTGGCGCCTAGGTGGCTCAGTGGGTTAAAGCCTCTGCCTTCGGCTCAGGTCATGATCTCAGGGTCCTGGGATCGAGCCCTGCACTGGGCTCCCTGCTTAGCAGGGAGCCTGCTTCCTCCTCTCCCTCTCCCTCTGCCTACCTGTGATCTCTGTCAAATAAATAAATAAAGTCTTAAAAAAAAAAAAAGAAGTCACGGTAGGGGCACCTGGGTGGCTCAGTGGGTTAAAGCCTCTGCCTTCGGCTCAAGTCATGATCTCAGGTTCCTGGGATGGAGTCCAATCAGGCTCTCCGCTCAGCAGGGAGCCTGCTTCCCTTCCTCTCTCTCTGCCTGCCTCTCTGCTTACTTGTGATCTCTGCCTGTCAAATAAATAAATAAAATCTTAAAAAAAAAAAAAAAAGTCACGGTAAAACGTCCAGGTAATCATTACCCAGACAGGCAAGCAGTTCCCACTCCACTCCACACGAAAACGTGTGCAGAGAAAATGGAGAAATGTCAAAGGCGATTTTATCTTATAGGGAGTTTTATCTTTATTTTATCTTATAGAAAGTAATACAGTATTTTGAGATATTCCAGGTCTTTCCCCCATAACCTACAACATTTCTGGTTCATTTCTCGAAAAATGGGCCATACTTAAATTATGCTTAAATACAAATAATCATGGTGGGATTCTTTTTTCTGGAAACTAGAGGGTTTTTTTGTTTTAAGTGAAACTCTACCATTCCTCTGCTTCTCTACTTCCCTGCTTTTTCCTTCCTAATGTAAGCAAGGGAGGCGCGCTCCAGCTTGCGCAACGAGAACAACCGCAGATCTCAGCCCGGAAGCGCAAGAGGCCGGTCGGCCACCTGCACGCCTGGAGCCCCAGGTACCAGCGTTAAGCGCCTGCCCGTGTGTCATCCCCTGCTCCTCTGCCACGGTCCACGCACCCGTCTATGCTGTTAGTTCTTTTTAAGCAAACAAAACCAAAACCACAACCAAAATGTATGCTAACACTCAGCCATCAGCTTTATCGTCATGCGATGGACAAACACATCTAAACTGAACACAGGTTTTGGAATCTGTATTTTTTACACTGAATGAACAAACACTCCACGATGTAGTCAATCATTCCACATCGGTGGTCAGTAAAACTTGCAGGGGTTTTGTTTTCGTCTGCCACCGTGAACACTGCCCTTGTACTGCTTGCAAAGCAACTCCTGACTAGCGAGTGCTATTTCCACAGGAGAGACTCTTCCACGGGGGACTGACCCCAGGCAGAAGGCACACTTACTCTGAACGACGCTGTCAGGCAGCGCACGGCCCTACTCACGGGGGTGAGTGCCCGCTTCTCCACACCCTCACCACCACTACAGACTCTCTCTCTCACGTTTTGCCAATCGGACAGTGACAACGAACACGTGATACTGTTCTAACTGCCTTGTTTATGGCCGTGATTTTCCCTGCGGCATCCTCCTTACCCTTCTCTTCCAGAGTCTGTCTTTTGAGCTTCTAGGAGCTTCTGCTATTCGGATTATTAAGCCTTTGCCGTCTGTGTACTGTTCTCCCTTCGGTTCATCAGCTGTCTTTGATTTTACTTTTGACATTTCAAACATTTTTGTATTCAGTTTTTCTTAACCTTCTTTCAAAACATCTCTACTACACCAAGGTTAGAGAGCTATTCTCCTATTTTTTTCTAACAATTTTGCATTGTATTTTAAAATTCTAATCTTTAACCCATCTTGAACTCAGCTTGGTCTTCTTCCAGATGCAGAGCGAATGATACTAACATCATTCACTAGACAAATCATCTCTCCGTGTGGGATATCAGATCTCACACACATTCGCCTCTGATTCAGGCCTCTCTGCTCGTGTCCTTTTATCCATTTGTCCACTTCTGGGCTAACAGCATCCAGTGTTGATCGCAACAGTTTCCTGGCTACTTTTGTTACCCACTAATGCAAATCTCCTCTAACGCTACTTTAGAAATTGTTTCTTGGCTATCACCAGACATATTTCCACATAAACTTAAAAATAATCTAATCCTTCATATTTTTCAGTCCCTCGTTAGAATTTCTCACATTTTCGGCAGTAAAATCCACAGCACTTACTCAGGAACCCATTACATTCCCAACAGCGATGGTCAGGATGGTGACAGCCAGAAAGGAGCATCAAACGCATCCTGGACGCTTACCAATGATCTCGGAGCCTCCGTAAGCCTTCTGCTCGCCCGCCTCTCTCATCCCGCAGCCCCCGGCAGAGCACACGTGTGCATGTCCCTGTCACTGCTGCCCTCACAGCTGGCATCGCACTAGGCCCGTCCACCTGGCACGTACCAGACCTTACCTAAGTCAACTACTCAGTTAACCACTGGCTAGTAACTGGGTGAGTCCGACTCCTCTCACCCTCTCGGGTGTTCCTAAGACTTCAAGAATATTTGCGATCACCCTTTAAATTGATGTGCTCAAACAGTGTGAAAAGAGCCCTGGCCACTGCGGGGACTGAGCCTTTCCACCACGAACGGATCTGCTCGTGTGTCTACTCACTCCTCACACTAACCCTGTGGGGGAGGTGGGCTCACCCCACCTGGCCGGTGAGAAACCGAGGCTCACAGAGCACAGAAGTGCCCGAGGAGCTGGACACACGCGGTTCCAGGAAAAGAGGAGCTTCGGGCCGGGTTCGGAGCCCCAAGCACGCGGTGACGGTCCCCCGAGCCGCCTCTGAAAGCCGACCCGGCGCGCCGTTTGCTGCGCTCGTTCACTCGCTGACCGAGTGTTTATCAAGAACCCACTAGTTAGTGCCAGGCACTGTTCCGGAGGCTGGGGATACAGCAGGAAGTGAAAAGGCTGAGCAATCTCTGCCTGCATAGAGCTTCCATTCCAGTGGGCAAACGACCAGAAGCCACAGAGTAACCTGACAGCTAACATCTGAGAACGGACTGTGCTATTCCGTGTGCTTCGTGGGAAATAACAAATTCAACCCTCACAGTGACCCCGCGAGCTTGCTTCTAGCGTTATCCCCACTTTACAGATGGGGTTAGGTGAGGCACAGAAAGCACCTACGCTGCTCAAGCTCTCGCAGCTGACGAAGTGCGGCCACAGTCTCTCAGCTCTGGTAGACGGCACTCGGCTCAGGCACGTCGGTGAGGCATTATTTAAGTATAATTAAACCACTTTGTGGACTAGAGCTCCTTTTGGGAGCTGCTCTAAGATTTAACCAACATTCAAACCACTTTTTATGTAGAAAATAAATTTTTTACACCCACTCCCCACTCCCCCCCAAAAAATGGAGGGGGCAAAAACTCAGCGGCACCAGGAATAGGTTTTCTGTCATTCTTTGTGGCAAGGACCAGAGTGACGGGAGAGAAATGGCCGGGGCAGCACCAGGACTCCAGGCTTCCGCTCTCTTGGGGGGCAGGGCGATACTTCAAGCTACCTGGAAAGAGGGGAAGTGAGGCCCCTGGGGCACTCCCTCTCTCTCTGCAGGCTGGCTGGTTGCAGGCTGGGTGTTTCTAGAGGGAGAAGCAGCAAAAGCAGTATGAAGTGGACAGGACGAGGGCCCTGAAGTCCCGGGGTTCAGACACTCCCGTTTTTGGCCTTGCCGTGTAGACTTGTCACTGGTACTCTCTCAGGATGGCCGTGAAGGCCGAATGAGTCAGGGTTTGTAAAGCACCTAGCACAGCACAAGGTAAGAAAAACGGACCCAAGAAATCCAGGTTTGCTCTGCTGTGTGGCCTGTGCCAATGTGCACTGCTTTGTGACAGAGTACTTCCCGCAGCACTAGCCGGACAAGCCCATTAGGCCACCTCTGGGAGCTCTTCTATGCAGAAACCAGTGCAATGAGTGAGTGGGAACCAGCAGTCCCACCACGTCCGATCTGGGGGATTTCTACACGCACTCTAGAATCCTGATGGGTCACAAGAGGTTCCTTATTAAGGAAGAGACAGAACTCAGGAATTATGAAAAGCATGGACATCAAAACATAAAAATTCCTGTGGTGAGCACAGCAGAACGTGAACACAGGCCGAATCACTACGCTGCACACCTGAAACTGACATACTGTGGTGTGTCAACTACACTCAGATAAAAAAATTAAAACAAACCACAAAAATTCCAGAAGCACAGTTTGGTAATACCCAAGACAACTTCAGGCTTTTTACCCAATTATCAGTGGTGAATGTCACTTGCCATTTTTTGGGCAACCCCACTCTGCACTGTGTGTGTGTGTTATTTCCCATTCTCTCTTCAGGCACACTGGTATCCTGAGCTACTCAGAAGCAGCAGCAGCCGGTAAAAACATCTCACAGGCTGAAGCGCCAATGGCCCTGCGGAGCTCTGCACTTTGGCTGCTCACGCGCGCTGTGCCAGGCGCAAGGCTACGAACACAGAAGACAACCCTGCGTGGAGGAAGTGACACCAGCTCATGCCCACGACCGCCTCACTTGATACACTACCTTTCGCAAGTGTAACACTCGCAGAACTCATTATTTTCTCCAAAAAACCCGTCTCCGTAATAACAAGAAATCTCTTCTCCAGGCTCAATGTCTCTCAGGGCCTTCACACACGCCGTATCTCGACCGGTTGACACAAACTGAAATACAAACGGCTCATTAAGAAACTCATACGTGAGGCAGAAACAAAACACAGGAAATAAAAAAAGGTCTCTGCTTACCTTGCAGTTAGGTCTGCAATCTGAAAAATGTCCAAAAGATAAAGTCAATTAACTGTAGATAAGATCTGAAACACGAACAATTACAGAAATCTGAAATAAGCTTTCCACATAATTTTACAACTTTCGATAGAAGTTTATGTCTCAAGTTCAACCACATCATAATTTATTTACTAAGCTGGTGGGGAAAGATAAAGATGTCCCATCGCCCACCTCCTCTGCAGGGAGGTGAGGTTTTAGGCGGTCTGACGAGGCCATGCCAAGTCTTAGCAGTCCTGCCCGCCACTCGCGCCCGCCCGACAAGCACAGCTTACCATGGTTTATAAAGGCGGCGGGGCCAAGCCAGAGCTGAGCACAGTTTTTCCTTGTGGAATACATGACACTGAAGTCGTTTTCTCCATGTCTAAGTAGCATGTTCTCCTCAATTTCTGAAAGTTCGGCAATACAACCCACCAGTAATTCTATTTTGTCATTTCGTTTCCTATTTAAAATATGTCATGTTAAAAATTACTAGTAATTATAAATAACAAGGCTTCTTTTTAATAAAATAAGCCTGTCCACTCAACAGCAGGAATTGAGAATGCCTAGTTGTGTGTCTATCAGCTGAGCCCCTGGGACCTCCACCGGGCTCCGTCCTCGCCCACCCCAGCAGCCCCCTCCCGCCCTGTGCCCCGGCTGCCTGTGCAGCTGCCTGGTTGCTCTGAGAGCCCGGGAGGCCCTCCAGGCCGAAGCTGCGCCACCCCCCTCTCTGTGTCCCCTGCAGCACGCACTGTCGTGTTCTGTACGCGGGAAGGACTCCAATACCCGCGGCCCTGAACACAACCTGCTGACAGTGGATGAGGGAGACAGAGACAAGCAGGAGGAAAGGCCTCGGGGACCCAGGACTGGGATGCCACCCTCTAGAGCAGTACCATCCAAGAGAAACGTGACGGAAGCCGAACACGGAATCCTCCAAATTCTAGCAGCCACATTAAGAAAGGAAAGACCAGGGCGCCTGGGTGGCTCGGTGGGTTAAGTCTCTGCCTTTGGCTCAGGTCATGGTCCCAGGGTCCTGGGATTGAGTCCCACATCGGGCTCTCTGCTCAGCAGGGAGCCTGCTTCCCCAACCCCCCTATCTGTCTCTCTGCCTGCTTGTGATCTCTCTCTCTGTCAAATAAATAAATAAAATCTTTAAAAAAAAAAGAAAAGAAAGACCAGGTGGAATTACTTTTAGTTGTGTATTTTAACCCAATATACCCCCAATCCTATTCCAGCAGGTCAAAAATGGAAGAAATATTAATGAGAACTACAGTTTAATGTAACATCTGGCACATACAGCACACAGACAGCTCACACTGAGCCACAAGTGGCTGGTGCCCACCGCACTGGACAGCGCAGTTCTATTAGACAAGACCTCAAAGCTCGACATCCGCTGACAACACAGGGAGCCTGCGGAGCAGGGGACCGAGCTCGAGATGCCCCCACGCACGCTCACGTGCACACGCCTATCCCAGAGCCCTGGGCGCGCTGCTCTTTGGCCATCCCGTTCTCAGGTACCTGATTCTAACCTTTTTGCTATAAAAAATACTGAGGGGATTGAAGGCAGCTTATGAGAAGGGCAACACATTCCTTCTCCTGGGAGATAACGTAAGAACAGGCATCAGAGGAAACACATGATCCCATCATCTCTCTCTCCTGAATGGCTTTCCCCTCCCTCCTTCCTGGGCTCAACTTCACCACCGACTTGCACGGGCACATATGTCTGTGTGGACATTTAGGCAGGCAATGCAACAGAACATTCCCACCTGTGAAATTCCCAGGCTCATTAAGACTTCACACCCCACCTTCCTCTCGGCCAGCAGGAGACGGACTCCTGCAGCCCGGGGCTCCAGCCCTGGTGCCCACAGGCTTTCGGTAGCCTCATCGCCAAGCTGCGCGGTGGCTCAGGGACAGGGTCTGGTTCAACTGAGATTTGTAATTTTGCTGTCCTGACCCAGGTCACTGGGTCAAGGCACTGGCACTGCCCTGACTTCTTTACGGTGAGCTCTGGCTTCACTCCTTCCCACAAGTTTCTCGGCACTTCCGCAGTTACTGCAGAGAGCCCTTTCATTAAAATGACGCTATGGGTTTATACTAGTATAATAGTTACCACTCTTTTGTTGCAACTATTTTGGCTCCATTTTGTTCGGATGAGTATCTATTACAAGGTAATATTTCAAATCCACTGTCAGTTGCAAACATTCGCAAGTAAATAAATACCTAAAACAGGAAAAAAAAAAGATATTAACTTCGTATCAAATTGTTTATCCTATTAGATTTGCTCAGTTATAAAAGCAAACCATCACCAAAATGTAAAACATTTAAGATAATTAAGTAACAAACTCTGTTGTTTCAGTGTTCACTAAAATTTAAGCTTTAGTTCCCTCTTATCCAAACAGAAAAACAGTACTAATCTTATCAATAAACCTACATGTTCCTTGAATAATTTCTCCTGCATTTTGTTCTTGTTGAGAAAATAATGCCGTGCCCATTCGCCTGAAGTCAAACATTTGAAGGCTTTCTCCAAGTGTTCATCTTTCTTAAAACGTTCAATGACTTCCTTTAGTTCCTCTTGCCTTCCCTTAATAGGCCGAAATCTGAACAAAATCAAAACATTCACTTTAGTTATCTGTCATCATCCCTGGGACACTGCTGTGAGCTCCTGAGATAAGAGATAATAACCTAAAAACAGCCGGACTTAAAAAAGACAATAATCAATAATCCCGATAACTACTGCTCAAGTAATAGTGCTCACTAGGAACTAGAACTTCTCTTTCTTCAAACTGTATGTCGATATTTTTATTTCCTGTTACCTCATTTAACTGAGAAATGACCAGAGGACTCCGATGAAAGCTGTCTGACTCAGGCTCACGCTAGCCAGCTACTTTGGATGGTACAAGATATCTAGAACAGAATGTGTCTACCTGAGAGTTAAAATGACAAGATTCTTTTTTTAAAAACATGCAGAACCAAACCAGAAGAGTGCAAGGCAATGAGCTTCAGAGGAATGAAGCAAACAACGTCATGCCATAAACAACATTCTCCATGTGCACAGTTAGAAAAATCCCAAACCAACTAGTATCCCAGGAGGTCCCGAAACACATCTTAATGTTCTAACACCCACGTGAAATCAATCTTTGACAAGTGCATTCAGAGAGCAAAGGAGAGTTTTGCAAAAAGCACAACTCTAGCGGGGATAGTGCTGAACTGGTGACCTCAAAGGGAAAACCCGCTGGGGTAGGACCCTGAAGGGCTCCTACGTAAAACCAGCCAGGCCCTCAGAATTCTGCACCGTCGTGGCCCAGGAAAGATTCTGTAAAGCCCCTTATTCCAAAGCTGTGTTCTCTCAGGAAAATGTGTACTTGCATCTGAATTTCAAATTTCTTCTCATGTCAGTTTCCTTTGGTTTATTTTCCCAAATAAAGTCCTTTTGTTTTTGGAATGTCCAACAATAAAATAGGAGCTAGACTGCTATTCAAATAAACTGTTAAGAAGAAACTATTAGTGGTGGAGAAGAAAATGTATTTGAACTACGCATCTTACTCCAACAACTAAAACTGCACGTCCTGTGAACGGGGAAGTAAGATGTGGCACTAACTCCAGCACAGGGAGAATCCAAGCAGAACTGTTTCCCAGGTAAGCCATCACACAGGTCCTCATCACATGTCAGCGAGATTTCAAGCCACAGCACCTCACCAAGCATTCTCTACTAGGTGCTGCGTACACAGCTGGTGTGGAAAAAAGTATGAGAGAAGACACGACCGCTGCTCTTGAATGGAAAAAACCCTCTGGGACTAAGAGACACACACCTGCACCCAGCCCCTAAGCAGGGCGTGGCTCCGCTACTGCAAGTGAACAGGGTACAAACCACACCCGACAGCACTCCCAAGTGTGGCGACCGTAACTAAGGGTACGGTCTGTTTGGGAAGGGGTTCTGGCGTTGACAGTGATGTTAGCAGTGAGGAGAGTGGTGGCAGGCAGAGCGAGGGGAAGTCGGAGCAGAGCATCTTAACTCGGGTGGATTCAAAGAGCTGAACAGGGGCTCAGGGATTCTGCTTGGCCAGCAACACTGAGGGAAAGTGCTAGAACAAGGAAGAGGGCAGATGTGAGCCCCTGAGTGGGGGGAATGCTGTTTACTGGACAGGACCCCTAGAGGACCTCCACTCTAGAAATGCCAGCTGACCCCCGCCGGGAACCAACAAGCCACAGCCTCAGGTGTCAGTAAGCCTCCTCCCCCAGCCCGTGAGCGGAACTATGAGAGAGACTCCAGGCGCATCCCGGAGAGATCATACGACCAAGGGGACAATGCCCTGTATTATTTTCCATTTCAATCAATCAGCACAACAGCCTTCACAGGCAGGCGAGTGCAAGTCCTTTAAACAATTCAGAAGGTCTCGAACTAGGCTGTCGGGATAGGGTTTCGGGGAACCACTGCTAAAACGATCTACAAAATCCCCTGCAGAGTTGTGAGAACATCCACACTTCCACACCAACAGAATATTAAACCACTCACTCACAGCCACCACAAGAGATCTCGTCAAGACCGGCTTTCTCAGAAAACCTAAACCCTCGGCGGCGGGACACCCGCCGTCCCTCTCTGAAAACGCCCGCCAGCTCTCCGTGCTTCTGCTTCCTCTTTGCCCGCGATGCCAAGTAACTCACACGCTGAAACCGACCCGAGACCACCGGCCGTCGGTCCGGGGGCAGTCTGTCTTGGGTCTCCCGCGCCCACTCGGTTTCTGCGTTCCCGACTTCTACTGCTTCGAGCACAAACAAAACCCCTGCAACTGTCCCCTGCTGCTACCCACTGGCGAGGACCTCCCTTTCACTTTAGATGGAATTTCCCGTCCAAACCCACGGTCTCAGCTGGCTGCCACAGGCGTGAAATGACAGTGAGGCAAAGGAGGAAGAGACGGTTCTGGGTGCAGACAGAAGGGGACGGGACAGGTTTTCGATGACCCTACAGGGGCACATCAAAACCACCTGGCTGACAGTTCAAGTCAAAGCCCATTACAACAGATACTGCGGGGAGATAAATTACTGAGTAACAATTGTTACAACTAACAGGGCCAGAGCAAAAGGCACTGAAAACCCTAGAAAAAAGTGAGCTATTTTTTCTATTACTGAGGAGAAAAATACCCATTGTCCTCTCCTTAACCACAATCGTTCTAAATCCACCATGCAAACTGTACAAAACTACGCTCACATCACGGTTCTCAGAGCTGGAAGAATATTTAGGTTATGCGAAACGAAGCTCTTGTTCCATCAGTGAGGAAAACAAGGCCTAATGAGGGCCGTCAACGGAGGGACTATCACTACCAAGGCCTTGCGCCCAGTCCCACTCTCTGACGCAGACTCCGAGGGCCCTCTGCTGTTTCAGGCTCGGAAGAGGACTTGACCTGCGGATGTGACCTGCATTCGCCACTGAGCACAGCAGAGCCCAGCCAGAGACTGGGAGTGGACTCGAATACCTCCTTTTGAATTTGGTATGGGGGTGGGGTGGGTGGCAAAGGGCATGGCAGGGCAGACAAGAGACGGGTCTTTGGCATTTCCAAATCAGTATGTCTCTCTTCCCTCTCCTAATACAAACTTTACAACTTGAAACGAACCAAACATTTTTCTCTTCCCATACGTCTGATCAATGGCTGGTGTAAGAAATACAAAGATATGTCACTTAAATCATTTATTATTAAAAAGGGCAGAAAGAAACATGAGTTCACACTCCCACACACCTGTTCCCCACTCTTTCCAGAGACTGACTTCCCAGGTTTTCTTGCTATTTGGTTTTTCTGTTTCCAAACCCAAGGGACCACTGTGGCAATGAAGGGAAACGGCAGAAGCGTGTGAGCTGTACTACTGTGCCCTTCCATTAGCATGTACACCCAAGAGCTGACTGGAGGGAGGGGGAAACAGGAGGGGGACAGAAACAAAGGGGCAAGGGAAGGAGGGAGGAAGAGAGAGAAAATGCTCAAATATTTAAGGTATAAAATAGGAAGACCGTGAGGCAACACTGCGAACACATTTCCCCCTTTGAAGAACGTTCGACTGCACACGGACAGTTGGCAGACGCTGAGGAATCATGCTAGAACCACAGCTCCTCACTCCTTCTGGACCTGAAAGGAAACGACCACCAGAGACATACCTGGCTGAGTCCTGCAATCAGTGCTCAGCTAATCCCAGGGGGTGACTCCTGATCTTTTGATGAATGCTTTCTCTTAAAATTACCCTGTTGTGGAGTACAAGTGGTTTTTTAGATGCAGCTATTACTAACATCAGACTATTTTAAACGGTTTGCAAAATGCTCTAAAAATCGTGTTTATGCTGACACCTCCAATTACTTAACACAAAGGAACATGGCGCGGACTGACACAGGTTAGTCGGTATCTTCTTACTGTTCGTAACGCGCTCTACCTACCTCACAGGGTTGTTGTGAGGAAAACTGTCAGATTTTGAAAAATGCCTTGAGCTCCTCGAAGGAAAGGCGCTATATAAATGCAAAAACAAACAATGATAAAAACTATTTGTATGAGTTGTATTTATAACTTCTAAACAGACTTACAACAGTCGTCGTCCCACAAGTCCTTACCACACTGTGACACCCAAGAGCTCTGGGAAGCTGTGGGCAGACTCAGCACAGTAACAAAGGCCGAGATGCCCAAATTCTCCTTCCCACGCAACATCCTCTCCCCCTCGATCACATTAAGTTAGAACGCCTAAAAATGTCTTTATGTTTTCTAATCAAGCACTTGATTTTGAAGTCACATTTAAAGTGATTTATAAATTCTCACCCCACAATGGATACTAAAGTCAAATACATAAATAAACAAAATTAGATGGTCACAGCAGTCAAAGGGTAAGACAGGCCGAAGTATAAATTAGATTAGAAAAATAGAGAAAAGTTCCAAAATTCCTGAGAAGATTCTCCCCATTTCTTCATTGTGTTATTTCCTGCCCAGTGCCCCCCACTCCCCAGGACATGGAAACCTCCAGGTCATGCTGCCTATGACAAGGGATATTAGGAAGGTGTCCACCCCTGCTCTAAACTATCACCTCTCCGTGTGCCTTTTTTTTTTAAGATTTTATTTATTAATTTGTCAGAGAGAGAAAGAGAGAGCGAGTGAGTGCATAAGCAGAGGGGCCTGATGTGGGACTTGATCCCAGGACCCCAGGATTGTGACCTGAGCCGAACGCAGATGCTTAACCAACTGAGCCACTCAGGTGTCCCTCTCCATGTGCTTTTTACAATTAAAAAAAAAAAAATCAGAGGCATGACTAGCAACTCTGCTCTCTGGTTAAAAGGAGGAATTTCATAATTAACAGAAGTCAACTAAATCTAAATATTTCCTAATAAATTGAAATTACCACTTTGTTTATACCATTTCTAGATAATCATGGTATAACCGTGACTTACTCGTCTGTAAATGTAGGGATCTATCAAGATTAAAACATAAACATTCATAAGAGAGCCAGCTAGGGAAGTTTTTTTTTTTTAAGATTTTATTTATTTATTTGACAGACAGAGAGAGATCACAAGTAGGCAGAGAGGCCAGCAGAGAGCGGGGGGGGAAGCAGGGGGAGAGGGAGAGAGTCTCAAGCTGACTCTCGGCTGAGTGCGGAGACCGAAGTGGGGCTCAATCCCATGACCCCGAGATCACACCCTGAACTGAAACCAAGAGTCGGACACTCAACTCACTATGCCACCTGGGTGCCCCAGACCGCACGTTTTTACATGAGCCTAGGAAACTACCGATAAGGAACTTTTTACCCACTGATGACACCACGACACAGCTCAGTAGGTCAGATGGCCCAGGACCTTGCTATTCCAAGCACAGGCGGAAGCTTGTTACAAGCGGAGCGTCTCAGGCCCCAGCCCACAGCTCCCGCATCAGAAACTGCGCCTTCACAAGACTCCCCAAGTGACTCACGTGTAAACTAAGTGTGGGAAGCAGTCGTCAAGGAGGACTTTTATTTAAAAATCGGAGTCATCTCCTACTGCAGAAGCTCATCTTTGGAACAAATGGCTGGGGAGAGAGAACTGAATATATAGGGATTCTTTCCTAAACCACTGAAAATAATTTAATTCTGATGCAATGCTTTCTAAGACAGCTCACGTGTTCCCGTGTTTCAGTATATAAGGCATGATGAATGTCATGTTCATTCTTCTCATTCTTGATGACTCTGGGTCATAATTATGGGCCTTTGCAGTAATACCCAGAGTTATCTCTCAGACTGTTACGTGAAAGTGAGTCACGTTTCTGAAATATTATCAGGACCTTCTAGGAGAACGGGCCCTGGCCTCACTGGGGAAAGGAGGGAAATGGACTCAAAACAATCCAAATCAGATTCTAACTGGATCTAGGGCATCCAGTCCTGTTGACTTTCTAGACAACAGCCATCCACCTGCCTACTTAGAAAATCTAGGTCTCTGCCCCTCTGACGGCCGGGGCTGTTTCAGTTAAGTCCTCAAATCCACAGCAACTCGTCAATTCATTTTAGCAAGGAAAGGAAAGATCTATGATGACAGGAAATTACATGAAAATACCAAAGGCTTGGGGTCTCTGGGTGGCTCAGTCGGTTAAGCATATGCCTTCAGCTCAGTTCATGATCCCGGGGTTCTGGGGTTGAGCCCCACGTCAGGCTCTCTGCTCAGCAGGGAGTCTGCCTCTCCCTCTCCCCCTGTTCATTCCCTCTCTCTCTCAAATAAAATCTTAAAAAAAAAAAAAAAGAAAAAAGAAAATACTAAAGGCTCATTTTTATCTGAATTACTTCTTTCTCGATTTAGAATATAACTGATAAATGAATCATATGGTCTCTTGTTTTAAATTCTAGCAAGGGACAGAATTAAAACAGGAAAAATGGCACAAGATTTCCTCTAATCCCTTTTACTCACCAGTTCCTCCCTCACCCCACTACCAGCGACTAGTCACCTGGTGATCAGGTCCCTCTAGGGCTGTCCCTGGCCCTTGAGCTACAAAAATCAGCACAAGTGTGAGGAGGATGCGAGGGATCAGGGCCTAGAACTGGCCTGACATTCTCAGTCCCTGCTGTTAACACTCTTCCACCAGCCTTGAAAACCCTTTGCCAACTCAAGTCAAGAGGTAAAGAAAAGTTGTGAAGCTCGAACTTAGTGTCCGGTGGCAATTATGAAATTTTCTAATGGTCTTTTTTGGGGGAAAGATGACGTTTAAGAGAATATAACAGATTTCACAAGCAATGTAATACTAACTGATACAGAGGGCACGTGATACTCAATAAAGCACTTACGCATCTCTCATCTGCGTACTGAACAGAAGCACTCTTTAAAAATATTCACTCCTACAATGATTAGCTGAACCTCAAAGATTAAGCATGATGGCAAAATTTTCTATATACAGTTGCAATTATTTAAAAGAAGAAAAGTCTATGATAAAATCATGGGGGGAAAAAACCCCTGATGTAACCTACTTTGAGCAGAAAAAAAATCACATACATTTTCAAGGTTTCACAAGATTTTTCTTTCAGCTGAGATAATTATCATTAACATGTAAAACAGAATATGAGCTGCTCCTCCGGCTTTATATTTTAATAGAAACAGCCTGAGATAAAATAAGAACACGGAATTAAAACTGACAAGACCCTTAGAAGCTTTTGTTGCTTTTCTTGGCTCACATATAGAAAATCTCCTTTAATGTCATTTTAAATTCTGACTAGAAGTAAAATTAGCATCTCTTTTCTTAAATTCAACATCATCATCTGCTCCACTTCAGGATAAAGACTTACAATTACCTAGTATTCATTTTGTGTGTTTGAAAACCTAAATAGGGATCAAGAACCAAACTGGTCGCCAGGTCGTCATTCTCACAGAGCTCCTTGGCAGACATTCCCGAAGACGGTACATATCGGCTCTGCCCTTCAAATCCCGAATTACCATTACCTATGAAAAGGAAAGAAAGAAAAGTTAACTCAAATTGAAAATGACTTCTATTCACCCGTAAAACCTTTAGCTTCACGGCCCTTTCAAGCTAGTAATTAAGAATTGAAACCACTTGTTTCAATCTGTTTAATTAAGAACTGAGTACCTTTTGCATAAACAGGGAACCAAATATGGTAAATTACAGAGAGTCCTGCGGTTAGGAGATGACAGGATCGGGTTTCCCAAGAACGGGGTCTGTCTGGGCAGGTGAGAGCATCTTGGGCTCACATGCCATGCTCGGCCCTTCCCGGAAGACAGGAACAGGGATGAGCGGACGCTCGTCACCGCAGCAAGACGGCGTCGAGCGCCACTGCGGCTGGGGGGAGGGGCGAGGACCCCGGAAGAGCACAGGGCGGGCTCCGCAGTTAAGTGCCGGCAGGGTGGCTCTCCAGGAGCAACAGGAGTCGGGAGGACACTACTTCACCTTCCCGCTTTGGGGCAGGCAGTGGAGAACGATCCCCGCTTGGCCGACGGCGGAGGCCCACCGGTCAGGAAGCTCGCCTGCGGCTTAAGGAGTTAGGTGGCAGGAGCGGGGAAAACAGTACAGAGACTTGCAGGCCGATTTCCGACCTGTTTGAAACAGATTTTGAACGGATGGATACGAGCAGGGAAGTGGCCGAGATACCTCACGGAACCAACTGGGTCTGGCGGCGGAAGAAACACAGCGCAGACGGGGCACGGAAGACCACCCTCGTCTGGGTGCAGTTTCACCAGTGGTGACTGGCGTTGGCTCCGGAGGTCAGGGACGGTCTTTTCAGCCACGTAGTTATGCCCACAGCGTTAACTTTAAACCTCTCACAAGGAAGGCACGGAAGAATGAAGGACCCAGTGAGAGGTAACCTTTTCTACGCTCTCTCAAAAAACCAAATTCAACACTAAACATACGGAAGCCCCTACGGAAAGGCAGGTGTATGTTTTGGAATCAAACCATTTGCACGTAGGTATGTAAAAGGTATCCAAGTTGTTGTATTTTCTACTTTATTGAAATGTAACTCACATATCATAGGATTCACCCATTTAAAGCACACAGTTTAATGGTTTTTAATGTATTCACAGAACTGCGTAGCCGTTACCACAATCAATTCTACCACATTTTCATTATTCCCAAAAAAAACCCATACCCGTGAGCAGCAGTCACTTGATTTGCCCTTCCTTCAGCCCCGGCAACCACTGATCTACTCTCTGTCTCTACAGATTTGCCTGGTCTGCAAATTGCCTATCGATGAAATCATCCAATATGAGGTCTTCTGTGATTGGCTTCTTTCAATAAGCATAATGTTTGCAGGGTTCATCTGTGTGGTAGCACACAGCAGTACTTTGCTCCTTATTAGAGCCCAAATAATATTCCATTGTGTGGACAGATCGTCTTTTGTTAGTTCATTCATCAGCTGACGGACACTGGGCTGTTTCCACTTTCGGGCTGTTATGAATAATGTTTCTATGAACATTCCTGTAAAAGTCTCTGTGTAGACCTATATTTTCCATTCTCTTAGGCACACACCTAGGAGTGGAAGTGCTAGGTCATATGGTAACTCTGTGTTTAACCTTCTGAGAAACTGCCAGACTTTTCCAAAGTGGCTGCACCATTTTACATTCCACCAGCAGTGTATTACGGTTCCTAAATTCTCCACATCATCACCAACATCCGCTACTATCTGTCCTTTTAATTTGACACGTTCTGGCGGCTGTGAAGTGGTATCTTGTGGTTTTGATTTGCATTTCTCGGATGACTAATGATTTCAAGCATCTTTTCACGTACTGGCCATTTGTGTATCTTTGGAGAAATATCTATGCAGATTCCCTTGCTCATTCTGAATTGAAGTTTGTCTTTTCCTGCTGACTTGTAAGAGTTCTTTGTATACTCTAAATGCCAGTCCTTTATCGGATACATGATATGAAAAGAAAATTTCTTTCCCTCCCATCCTGTGAGTTGTCTTTTCATGGTCTTGAGGTTATCCCTTAGAGCACAAAAGTCCGTAACTTTAATGCATTTCCATTTATCTTTATTTTTCCTTTTGTTCCTTGTGCTTTTAGTGTCCTAAGAATCCACTGCCTAACCCAAAGTCATGAAAATATGTGCTTATGTTCTCTAGGAATTTTATACTTAAGGTCTTTGATCCATTTTGATTAATTTCTCACACACAGTGTGAAGTTGGGTCCAGCTTCATCCTTTTGCATGTAGATACCCAGTTTTTCAGCATCATTTACTGAAAGACTATTCTTTCCTCAATTAATTTTCTTGGTATGCTTGTTGAAAATCAACTGATTGCAAACGTGAGGGTTTATTTCCAGATTCTGGATTCTATTCCGTGGATATATGTCTAGCCACATACCAATATAACACTGCAGTTCTGCAGGAAGTTTTGAAAACGAGAAGTGCAGGTGTGCCATCTTTGTTCTTTTTCAAGATGTTTTGGCTACTCTGGGTCCCCCGAATTTCCACAAGGATTTCAGGATTGGCTTGCCAATTTCTCTGCAAAGGAGCCAACTGAGATTTTGACAGGGACTGTGTTCAATCTGTAGATCACTTGGGGAGTACTGCCATCGTAACAATATCAAGTTTTCTAATCAATGAACATGGGATGTCTTTCCATTTAGTTAGGTCTTTTTAGATTTCTCTCAACAATGACTTGCAGTTTTCAGAATACAAATTTTATACTTTTTATTGTCTTGCAGTTTTCAGAATACAAATTTTATACTTTTTATTGTCTGCATCCTGATCTATCCTGCTAAACTCATTTATCAGTTCCAATAGTTTTTTTTTTTTAATATTTTATTTATTTATTTGACAGACAGAGATCACAAGTAGGCAGAGAGGCAGGCAGAGAGAGGAAGGGAAGCAGGCTCCCTGCTGAGCAGAGAGCCCGATGTGGGGCTCGATCCCAGGACCCTGGGACCATGACCTGAGCTGAAAGCAGAGGCTTTAACCCACTGAGCCACCCAGGCGCCCCAGTTCCAATAGTTTTTAAGTGGATTCCTTAGAATTTTTTATACACACAATCATGTCATCTGCAAACAGATTATTTCGTTTCTTCCTTTCCAATCTGGATGCCTTTTAATTTTCTTGCCTAAGGGCTGTGGTTAGAACCTCTAGCACAATGCTGAACAGAAGTGGCGAGAACAGATATTCTTGTCTTAGCCCCGATCTTAAGAGAAAAGCATTTAATCTTTCAACATTAAACAGGACATCAGCTGTGGGTTTTTTTTTTTTAAAGATTTTTTAATTTATTCATTTGTCAGAGAGAGTGAGCACAGGCAGACAGAGAGGCAGGCAGAGGCAGAGGGAGAAGCAGGCTCCCCGCTGAACAAGGAGCCCGATGTGGGACTTGATCCCAAGACCCTGGGATCATGACCCGAGCCGAAGGCAGCTGCTTAACCAACTGAGCCACCCAGGCGTCCCCAGCTGTGGGTTTTTGTAGACATTCTTTATCAGGTTGAATAATTATTCTATCCCTGGTTTGTCGAGTGGTTACCCTGTTTTACCCTGGAAGGGTATTGCTGAATTCTGTCAAACGCTTTTTCTGCACCTACTGGAATGATCATATGGCTTTTGTCCTTCATATTACTGATATGGTAGTATTACATTAATTTTCAGATATTAAGTCAACTTTGCATTCCTGGGATAATTCCCACTTGCTTATGCTATAGAACCCTTCCCACTTCTTGCTGGATTTGGTTTGTTACTATTTTAGTGAGGATTGTGTATCCACATTTATTAGAAATCAATTGGTCTGTCGTTTTTCTGGTATTTTTTCTTGTGACATCTTTGGTCTTGGCAGCAGAATAATAGTGGTCTCATTGAATGAGGAAGTGCTCCCTTCCCTTCTGCATTTCAGAACAGTGTGTGAAGAACTGGGGTTAATTCTTCTTTAAATATCTGCCAGTATTCACCAACAGAGCCATCCAGGCCTGCAATTTTCTTAGTAGTGTTTTTTTCACAAATTATGGATTCAACCTCTTTACTTGCTACAGGTTTATTCAGATTTTGTATTTCTTCTTCCATCAGTTTTGGTTGTTTGTTACTTTCTATGTTCATTTCATCTAAGTTATCTCATGTGTTGGTATCCAGGTGTTCAGAATACTGAGTTATAACCTTTTTTATTCCTGTGAGCTAGTAGTAATGTCACTGCTTTCTTTCTCGAGTCTTCTCTTTTTCTTGGTTAGTCTTGGGTAAAGGTTTGCTAATTTTGGTGATCCTCTTCTCTTTTCAAAGACTCAACTTTTAGCTTTGCTGATTTTCTGCTGTCTATTTCCCTACTTTGTAAATTTCTACTCTATTATCCCCTTCCTCCTGCTTGCTTTGGGTTTAGTTTTCTGCTTTTTCTGCTGTTTTAAGTAAGAAGTTAGGTTACCGACGAAGAGTTATCTTTCTTCTTTTTTAATACAGGTGTTCACAACTATAAATTTCCCTCTAGACACTGCCTTAGCTGCATCCTGTAAGTTTTAGTATGTTGTATCCTCATTTTCAATCATCTTCAAGTACTTTCTCATTTCTCTTAGAAATTCCTCTTTAATTCATTGGTTACTTAGGAGTGTGTTGTTTAATTTCTCAAACTGTTGTGATTTTCTCAAATTTCTGTTATTCGTTTCTAACCTTACTCCACTGTAATCAGAGAACATATACTATATGATTCCAATCCTCCAACATTTACTGAGGCTTGTTGCATGGCCCAACCTATGGCCGACTCTGAAGAACATTCCATGTGCACCGAAGAAGGACGTGTGTTCTGCTGTCACCGGATGGTGCGTGACACAGCTGTCTGTCGGGAAGAACTCGTTTAGGCTACTGTTTCAGTCTTCCTTCCCCATTGCTCTTTGGCCTGGTTGGTCAACTCACTACTGAAAGCTGAAGTCAGATTACTGCTGAATTCTCGATTTCTCCCTTCAGGTTTGTCTGCTGCTGCGTCATGTACCTTGCGGCTCTGCTGTCAGGTGAAGTCGCTGTAGTTACTGAGGACGGAGCACAACTCTGTTTTGCTTCACTCTAGGCTCTCGCTTTGTACCACTCTTGTGCAGTCACATTCAGCACGACGCTGTCCATCTCCACACTCGCTGGGGTTTCCCAGCCTGTCCTCAGAACCGGTCTGCACTTGGCAGAGTGTAGCATATGTAATGATCATTTTCTGTGCCATTATGTACCTCCAACAATGAAACTAATGAGGCCAACAGCCATTTGAAAAAGCAAAACAAAGAAAAGTAACCAAAAAAACGTTGCCTCATCTACTGACCAGAGGCAATACCACTAGCTAGGGAGGGCCACGACACCTCTCACTTCCTTCAGGTTCCCATCACATGCTCCGGGGTGAGCAGGTGTCCATGAGGAGGAGAATCTATTCAGTTCTGGGCTCTCCCTCTAACTCCTATCCCAAGCGGGGCTTTCTGCCTCGTTTTCACAGCAGCAGCAGTGACCTGCGCTGCCACGGAAGCACTGGGGGCAGCCTGGGCCCAGTGAAGTGCGTGAGCGTCTGCACGGCAGGGAGGGCACCGTCAGAACCGGTGCGACGTACCCGAAACTGCTCCAGGTCCCAGGCAAACCCAGCGCGCCTCCGGGCAGGCCTGCGGCAACGTGCACTAGGCGCTCCTGGAGGGCAGCTAACGGAACCTCGGGAGAAGCCGGAACAGAGAAAGCTGTCCTCCTTACCATGGCTACACCCCCTCGGATACCTTCATCCAGCTGCCTACTGAGGTGCACACTTATGCTGGGGCACTTCCCTGCTCTCAGAACTCTCAGCAGTACGCCAGGAGGTAGCGAGGTACAAAAGTCGCTCGTCATCACCAGCGCTCCCGTTCAGCCCGTATAAATGGAAACAACGGCGACAGTTTGGGACAGTGCCCTAAAGTCCACTTCCCCTGCACAGCGGACTTGATGACATATTGCTAAGCTTTCAAAGAAAGACATACTTACACTTACAGCAGATGTAAAAAATACAGTTTGAACTTGCAGGAAATCCAGTGGCAGCACTTGAACATTTTTTTACAGAACGGATTGAGCACTTAGGTACACATTCTACACAATGTAACTTGGGTCATGGATCTAAGAGCATAACTACAGTGATCATATTACGCATTACATGAGAGGTATGCACATCAGGGTGCTAATAAAAGAACCATTTTAACTTTGAAAGGGTAAAAACATGCCACTTTTAACTGTGAGAACACGAACAAGGGTTCGGGAAAGTCAGAACACACATTCCAAGCTGCAAAGAATGCCTGCCCAGATGACCATGAAAAGAATGACAGCCGTGCTGTGTACATACATCTGCTTGACCTCCTCTCAACCGCGTGTCTGCCGGCCTTCGTGGCCTCCTTGCCCGGGTGCTGCAATTTTGATGGACTCTGCTGATGGTCATTAGACAACTTGCCTCCACTCCTCCTGCCATTCACCACCATGTTCTTGGATTCTCCCAACCACTTCATGCCCACAGACCGCCTGACCCAGGTGCATTGAGTCGCTCTCTTCAGATAGCTCAGAGAATAATTCCAACGTTCTCTCCTGACAGAGACAAAATATGGAAAACAGAACCCGGAGGTAAATACACAGATGACCACACTACCCGGACGGCTTCGCTGCTGGGAGCCGAGGAGCAGCAGCAGCCGCCAACCCTGCCCGCCCGTGGCCTTGAGGGTGGGGGGTGCTCCGCTGGGGCTGCGAGGAGGGAAGGATGGAGGCAGCTGAGACTCAGCCACCGCGGGCGCCCCACCGGGCACACCGAGTCCGCACGGACATGATCCAAGGAGTGCCACGGGGCCGCTCGAGGTCTCCAAGAACAAGCGCACCCTCGAGTTCATTGAGGAACGGGTGGGGACACACATCCGTGCCAAGAGGAAGAGAGAGGAGCCCACAGACGCGCTGGCAGCCACGAGGAAGGCGGCAGCCAAGGGCTGAACCCCACACCTCTCTGTGTAGAATAAACCCTTTTTTGGGGGGGAGGAGGTAATTTAGTAACTAAAGTTTCCACTCTTTAAAGACCACTTGGCGGGGCGCCTGGGTGGCTCAGTGGGTTAAAGCCTCTGCCTTCGGCTCAGGTCATGATCCCAGGGGCCTGGGATCGAGCCCTGCGTCGGGCCCTCTGCTCAGCCAGGAGCCTGCTTCCTCCTCTCTCTCTCTCTGCCTGCCTCTCTGCCTACTTGTGATCTGTCAAGTGAATAAATAAAGTCTTAAAAAAATAAATAAATAAAAAATAAATAAATTTTTTTAAAAAAGCCCACTTGGCGCCCCAAGCCATCCAGTGCCGTGCTGAGGCCTCCAGCACCCCGACTCCGCGGGCAGGGAGCTCACTGCCGTGCACGTCGCCTGCGCTGCGCTCAGAGACCGGTGAATAGTAAACGCTCCAAGTACTTCCCTCTCAGCCACCAGGAAGGTTCGTTTTGCACCTTGTTATGCTGGGACTTAGGTACAGCGCAGCTATCTGCCCAAATGACACGCTTCGGTAACAGTATATTTACTGTGCGAGAACTACAGGAAGTTCTCTCTTCTGTTCCGAGAGCTTAAGAAAAAGTCTCTAAGTCCAGTTTTGTCCACAACAGCCTTGTCTTTTGTTGTTAATTTGAAGCCAACCACCAAGGTGTTTCAGGGACTGATACTCAAGTAGCAAAGCACTGCCCATCATGAAATGTTTGCCTTTACAACAGCAACAGAAATTGAGAAACGATATTTGCTAAAATAGAGATATCCTTCACCATCTGAATTTTAATTAGCTGAAATTGGGAACTGAATGATTTCGATAGTGAGGGATGCTTGTAATTTATAAGGACCTTTGGAAGTAAGGTTGTGACAGATTACATTTTGCTGGTAATGGAATGAGAACAGGGATGTCCGTGGCATAGCCTCATTATGGAATTATGTTTTATTGTAAATCAGAATAAAAGAGCTCCAGGATAAAAAAGTGCAAACACACAGAACTTCGGAGCAAAAGGGGCTTTAAGATCCCAGTACAACTCCTTCGATTTGCAGGCGGAACGGACACCACAGAGGTGGAGAAGTCCCACGCCCCGGCCACACCATCGGCCATGGCAGAATGAGGAGAACCCAGCACTGCTGCCCGAGGGTCTCTTCCTACCCCAAAGGCCAATTTCCCTTATTTTTTTCAAACACAAAAAACACAAATGATACATTATCTGGAAGTGCTTCTAGAAATGTACACCTGGTCATACCTTTAATGATACCAAACAAAAATACAAAATATTCATTTTTTAAAAATCTTCATTTATTTTGGAAAGCATGTGCACGTGTACAAGTGGGGGGAGGGACAAGAGAGAGAGGGGATCCAAAGCAGACTCCCTGCTGAGCACAGGGCTCAACTCCGGGCTCATTCCCATGACCCTGAGGCTCATGACCTGAGCTGAAACCAAGAACAGAGATTTAACCGACTGAGCCACCCAGGCCCCCCGGAACTCATTTCTGCATTGTTTTAAACTGTAAAACACTAAAGTTACAACCTGACCTCTTCGGTCCTCTTCTTTCTCAAGACGCCTCCCTGTTAAAGGCAGCAAGCGAAGCGCCCCCCCCGCCCCCGCCAGGCACAAACACGGCAGGAATGGCAGCCACTGGGGACAGCGACCTGCCCACAACCCGCCCCTTCCACCTGCTGCTTCACCTCCCAGTTCCACACCTGCAGAGGAAAAGAACAAGGTCCTTGAGGAAGTCCATCTCAACAACGCCCTCCTAGGACACAGAGTTTATGGGGCATGGCGGAAGAATGTGTTTTCAGGACTCAGGAGTCCTAGCACACTTCAGCGGTGAGACATAAAACAGAACCATGTGGGAGAGAAAGGAGCAATGTGCCTTCAGAGAGAATTAAGAGAGAAAAGAAAGAGCAAGTCATCTCTCCTCGGAGAATCCTGAATCCCAACCACGATCCTCACTCAGAGATCAAAAGCAGAAAACGGGGACGAAGCCCCGCAGCTTGTCCTTAAGCCAGCCCCGCTCGCGGGCCTGATGTAAGCTCCCATGGGAGGGCTACTGCTCTCAGTTGCTTACTCGTTCACTCCATCATCTGTTAGGGTAAAGGGCAGATGCCAAATCTTAAGCTGAGGAAATTATATCTATTGACCTAATTCCTTCCCTGAGAATTAGGAAAAGTTTGCCAATAAATCAACACACTTCAGCCCAGTTCACGCAACAGAGCCTGAGATCCACTCTAATTTACACACAATTTCAACTAAATTGAGGATTAATGATCTACCCAAATTGGAGCAAATTCATTACCTTTCGTGTCATTTGTACTGCAGTCAACTGATACTATTTTGTTGGAACTTAAAATACCAAGGTGTCAGCCCGTCAATCAGAGAACGTGGCTGAACTCCACTGGACGAGCGCGCCGTGCAGGGCGGCATTCATCTCGGCAGAGGCTCCCCCACTCTCCCCTTGCTCAGGTAACAGCGGCTGTCATTAAGGCAAAAAACCTGACTTACGTTCACAAATGAATTTTCCTGTAAAACCAGTTCTAGTGAAACTATCGGAAATTTGGGAGCGGCTTATACATTTCTAACTCAAGGGGCGCCTGGGGGGCTCAGTCGGTTAAGTGTCTGCCTTCAGCTCGGGCTGCGATCTCAGAGCCCTCGAATCAAGCCCCTTGTCCTGTTCAGTGGGGAATTCGCTTCTCTCTCTCTCTCTGCCCCTCTTCCTGCTCATGTTCTCTCTCTCAAATAAATAAAATCTTTTTAAAAAATTTCTAGCTCAAAATGAACACATATCCTACTAACGGGGCACCGACCGTTGTGCCCTCCCGAGCGCGGCAGCTGCTGGTCGGCACGGCTCTCCGGCCAGCGCGCGCGCCGAAAGGACGCGTCCGCACTGAAGTTGGAGACGGAGTTTCAAACGCTGCCACAGCCCAGGCTGGAACAGACCACAGCGAAAGAAGCTGAGGACACTGGGCGGCTAGCAAGGCCGAAAGGCTTCCCGATGCCCGCGGAGGTCCCACTCCCAACAGAAGCCAGGGCGCAGTCTCTCTGGCCGGGACCAGACGGCTCACAGAGAAACACGACCATGGTCTTGACTTGGCTGACAATGTCTGAGCTAAGCGGCCACTAACTATATTTACGAGCAAAAATTACCTGGAATCTATCCCAAAACTGGCAGAAAAAAATTTCAAGAAAGGAGTACTGGCCACTCTTTAAATGGCATCAACTACAAATCTCTCTCTGTTCTGATTTCCCAACAACTGACCCTTAACAACATGGGTTTGAACTCTGTGGGTCCACTTCTTTGTGAAATTTTTTTAAATAAACACAGTACAGCACTATACATTTATTTTCTCTTATAATTTTTTTTAAGATTTTATTTATTTGACAGACAGAAATCACAAGTAGGCAGAGAGGCAGGTGGTGGGGGGAGGCAGGCTCCCCGCTGAGCAGAGAGCCCGATGTGGGGCTCGATCCCAGGACCCTGGGATCATGACCTGAGCCGAAGGCAGAGGCTTTAACCCAGAGTCGCCCACGCATCCCGATTTTCCTAATAACATCTTCTGTAGCTTTACATTACTGTAAGAATGCAGTTGTAACACATGCAACATACAAAATTTGTGTTAACCATTTACTTTGTCTATAAGGCTTCTGGTCAACATGCGGCTGTTAGTTGTTGAGTTTTTAAGAAGTCAAAAGTTGTACGTGGAATTTTGACTGCATGGGGGCAGTTCAAGGGTCATGTGTGTAAAAGCATTAGGAAAATTATTAGACATCTACTATATTCCAGTTCCAGGCCCTGAGGATACAGCAAAGAACAGAAACAGGTTTCTGCCCTCATGTATGCTTATATATTCTAATGAAGAAATCTCTAGGAAGTAACAAATCAATGCAAACACCTTGGAGAAAATAGAGCAGTTTCTAGGCGGTGGGGAGTGTTCCAGGGTAGTGTGTGTGTGGTGGGGGGGGGAGTCAGGCAGCAACGGAGAACATAACATGCCCCAGCAAAGGGCAAGCACAAAGTGGGGAAGGGGGAGAAGCAGTGGGTGCCCAGTGTGGCTGTGGTGGGGTGAGCGGGGCGGGGGCACGAGGGAGGGTCAGACGGACCGCTAGAACGTGTAACAGAGGGCCTCAAAGCCACTGCTGAGACTTGGGCATGAACACTCAGGGAGATGGAAAACAGGAATGATGTGGCCCAAGTTATCATTTTAAAGGCCCATGCTAGCTGCTTGCTATTTGGAGAAAACCTCACAAATAAATGCTTTAAAAAAAAAAAAAGCAGATCTAATGCTGCTACTAGTAACTGGGGAACAAGATAGAAAGCACCAGTTAAGAGGCTACTGCAATGAACCAGAGGATACTGGGGGCTGGGAGCAGCATAGGTAGGTGGCAGGAAGCAGCTGGGTTCGAGATCTCTTCTGAAGGTCCGAAGACAGGATCTGTGAAAGAAAGCTTCCGAATTGAAGTACACTTTCCACAGAGGAGGCAAAGACTACAGGAAGCTTGGGTTTTCGGAGGGGCTGGGATGCAGGAGTTTGGCTTCGGTCACGTGTGAGATGCCCAGCAGAGACCAAGCACAGATGGCGAATGGGCCTCGGGATACAAGGGCCTGGAGTACAGGTCAGGCTGGTCGGAGCACTCATGGGATGAGACAGATGACAGAAGTCTAAGGACAGAGGGGGGAGCCCTCCAGACAAGGAACCAGCAGCAAAGGATACTGGAAGGGGCAACTAGGGAGGAAGGAGGAGAAGCGAGAGCAAATGAGGAATCAGAGCTTCAGGAAGGGAGTGATCCCCTTGGGCACGGTTGCAGATACTCGAAAGGCCAAACTCTCTTGCAGGAGCTGAAACTCAGGGACAGGATGGGCCACTGACAATCGTAAGCCCCACTCTGAAACGACTGAGAACTTCTAAAATGGGCATGATGTCTTGAAACATGGGCTTTTGGTGAAGAGTCAGATGGCAGAGGGGAATGTGAGGGATAATGAGTAGAAAGAGTCTTAAGGGGATGCCTGGGTGGCTCAGTTGGTTAAGCAACAGCCTTCGGCTCAGGTCATGATTCTGAAGTCCTTGGATCGAGTCCCGCATCGGGCTCCCGGCTCCACGGGGAGTCTGCTTTTCCCTCTGACCTTCTCCCCTCTCGTGCTCCCTCTCACTGTCTCTCTCTCAAATAAATAAATGAGGGGTGCCTAGGTGGCTCAGTGGGTTAAAGCCTCTGCCTTGGGCTCAGGTCATGATCTCAGGGTCCCTGGATTGAGCACCATGTCAGGCTCTCTGCTCAGCAGGGAGCCTGCTTCCTCTTCTCTCTCTCCCTCCTCTCTGCCTACTTGTGATCTCTGTCAAATAAATAAATAAATCTTCAAATAAATGAATGAAATCTTAAAAAGAAAGAAGGAAAGAAAGAGTTAGTTCTAGGTCATTTGTCTCAAATGAGCGGAGAAAACTGCGTGACCAAAAGGACACATCTAAATTAACACAGAGGCTGGAGATGTTGGGAACCGGTTAGTTTGAGAATAGCATGCCTTCAGAGAGTTTATAAGGATCTTTTTTTTTTTTTTTAAAGATTTTATTTATTTATTTGACAGATCACAAGTAGACAGAGAGGCAGGCAGAGAGAGAGGGGGAAGCAGACTCCCCGCTGAGCAGAGAGCCCGATGCGGGACTCGATCCCAGGACCCTGGGATCATGACCTGAGCTGAAGGCAGATGCTTAACCAACTGAGCCACCCAGGTGTCCCTATAAGGATCTTTCTTTTATAAAAGAAAAAAAAAGTTTTTTTCTCAAATAAAATAGAATCTTTAAGAAAAAGGGTTTTTTTTTGTTTGTTTGTTTTGTTTTTTGTTGTTTTTTTAAAGTTTTTAAAAGAATAGTTTTCGGGGCACCTGGGTGGCTCAGTGGGTTAAAGCCTCTGCCTTCAGCTCATGTCATGATCCCAGGGTCCTGGGATTGAGCCCCACATCAGGCTCTCTGCTCAGCGGGGAGCCTGCCTCCCCCCACCGCCTGCCTCTCTGCCTACTTGTGATCTCTGTCAAATAAATAATCTTAAAAAAAAAAAACAGTTTTCTACCGGAGTGGTAAGACCATCTGCGTGTAACTGGGTGGAGCTCCCGAGGGCGCGGCCAAGGCTCTGCTCCCTCTCCTTTAGAGCGGCCACAAGAATGATGCAAGTGGGCTCTGAGGACACCTGGCTGTGCCAGTCCCCCGAGGCTCCCCCACTCTGAAGTCAGCAGGAAAGGAGGATTCACCTCACGTGGTTTCACCGGACCAACAGGTGGGGAAGGAAGCACCTACTTCAGATTCTACTTTCAAATATAAATTTTAAAAAGGCAGGCAATTTGTGGTAACACAAAACGTATTTGAAAACCACTAAACTGGGGCGCCTGGTGGTTCAGTTGTTGAGCGTCTGCCTTCAGCTCAGGTCACGCTCCTGAGTCCTGGGATCGAGCCCCGCATCGGGCTCTCTGCTCAGCGGGGAGCCTGCTTCCCCCTCTCTCTCTGCCTGCCTCTCTGTCTACTTGTGATCTGTCAAATAAATAAATAAAATCTTAAAAAAAAAAAAAAAAAGAAAAGAAAACCTCTAGGGGCGCCTGGGTGGCTCAGTGGTTTAAGCCTCTGCCTTCGGCTCAGGTCGTGATCCCAGGGTCCTGGGACCCAGCCCCGCATCGGGCTCTCTGCTCAGCAGGGAGGCTGTTTCCTCCCTTCTCTCTCTGCCTGCCTCTCTGCCTACTTGTGATCTGTCAAATAAATAAATAAAAAATCTTTAAAAAAAAAAAAGAAAAAAAGAAAACCTCTAAACTAAGAGTTGCACTTAAAAGAAGAAAGTATTTAAAGATTCAGAGTTGTATTTAAAGAGGAAACTTTTGGGGGGCACCTGGCTGGCTCAATCAGTGGAGCATGAGTTCGAACCCCACACCAGGTGTAGAGATTACTTAAAAATAAAAAAATCTTAAAAAAAAGGAGTAAACTTTTTCTATAATAATACCACTAAGGTATGAGATGTGCATGCACACCCCCCCCATTCCAAATCACCAACAGCATTCCTTGTCTTTGGGGGAACAGGATTAATATTTTTAAAAATTCCCACCCCTAAAATTGATGATTTGTAAATTAGGGAAAAAAAACCCACCAAACAAAAACCTGCTGACACTTGAAATTTTCTTAAAGGAAAGCACAGTTTCACAGAAACTGTGCTTGGTTCCTGTCAAGTGCCTGCACTGTTTCCAGCAGTGACAGATCCTCGACAAATGTCAACGAACTTCTCTCCTTCCACTGCCCCTTTGTGACACATGGGGGATTATAAACTGTTCAGTGACTTTCGACTTAACTGCTCATGCCCAATTCGAAAACTCTGGTTCCAGTCCTTTCCTAGTTGTAGCTTTTGGACATTTCCTGCTGAATGTCTTAAACACAAACCAGGCTTTTAAAACTGTATCCAAAAAATGAAAACACGGATTCTAAAAGAATCAAGAATTTTAATATAATTCTTGTGATATAACCAAGAATTCTCTAACGGCTTACATGTTGAACTTGTCTCAGTTTATCTTAGAGAAGTTATCCAGTGGCAAAGAAATAAGTCCCAAGGGGTTGAGAAAGTAACACACGTTAACTAAAGCAGGCTTTAGCTTGCTGGAGGACTTGGAAAAACTTCACTGAGAAAAAGCAGAGCAAACACTTTGCAAGTGGTTCGGCTCAATATGCTGAGAAAACGATTCAAAACACCAAATGGTTAACCGTATTATCTCTAGAGAATGAGACCATGAGTAATTTTTTTTTTACAAGGTTCAACTTTTCAAAATGAGCCTGTATTACTTTTATAAGAAAAATTTAAAAGGAAAATAAAAACAGCACAAAAACCCTTCCACATCATCCTTATGTATATAAGTTAAAGCTAATTTTTACAACCTTAAATACAGTAATTCAAACATCAGGGAAGTCACACGTCACTGAACTACGTCCCCACATTTCTGATGCTTTTGGATGGACGCTGATGCTCAAGGGACGCAGTCCCAGACCCCCCGGAACGTTGTATTTAAAATAAATGCAAGGAAGGCAAATACAAAGAGCGTAACATGAAAGACAGCACTATCCAAAGAGGAGACAAAAGACAAACACAGACGCCGCAAAGGAACAGAAGCACCCACACTGGTCCAGCAGTGAGCGCACGGGCTAGGGTCGGCGCCAACGGTGTCCCACCGGCGAAGTGAAAATCCAGTTTCCATTCTAGCTCACACTTCTGGCCTACATGCAATTGCGAAAACAAAAGTATCTGGGAGGGGCACCTGGGTGGCTCAGTGGGTTAAGCCTCTGCCTTCGGCTCAGGTCATGATCTCAGGGTCCTAGGATCGAGTCCCGCATCAGGCTTTCTGCTCAGCGGAGAGCCTGCTTCCTCCTCTCTCTCTGCCTGCCTCTCTGCCTACTTGTGATCTCTCTCTGTCAAATAAATAAATAAAATCTTTAAAAAAAAAAAAAGTATCTGGGAATTGTTACCAACTACCATTAACAGAACTTACCTTGCCGGTGCCTAGAAGGGGCCTGTGGGACCCAGTCCCCGGCCCCGCGCCCTCGTTCCAGCAAGCTGCCCTCTCGTGTGCCCCCCCAACCCGAGTCCTTCATACCACAGACTGCCTTGTTATATGCTCTTTCACGGTGCTTATTACAACTGTACTTCTTCGTGCCATTATGTGGTAATACTTGGCTTCCGCACTGCCGTGTGCGCTGGCTAAGGCACACACTTCCGGATCACTGGAACCTAGCACAAGGCCCAATACAGCGCAGGTCCATTCGTACCACATCCCCCTTCTGGTTGCAAACTGAGCCGCTACATGTACGCCCAAGGTGACTAGCTCTTTCTCGTAAATCTGAAGTTACAAAAGGGCTCTACAATAACGTATCAGGGAATTACAAATCAGTCTTTACCAATGGTTATTCCAAACTCATCTGTAATCAACACATATCCAAGGCTCCATGGGACCCTCAAACAGGAATTCATGCTATCAGGCCAAGACGAGCAGCCCGTGAAGCTACCAGAAACACCTGTAGTCAACATCCCGCATCACAACACAGTAAGGCTGTGACGCCCTCCGACAAGACAGCTCCACACTCGCCATCTGTCAGAGACGACCACGAATCCACGGTCACACCTGTGACCTGACAACCTGCTCCTATAAGTACTGTCAGAAAGAAGTGTTATTCGAGAAATTAGACGACTATCGTTTCTGCTTTCTTTTCCAGCTTTGACAGAGTCAAACTCAGCAAGCGCTTTGCTTCAGCCAATCTGACAGCCTCCCCAGGCGGGAGCAGGTGGTAAGGCCCCACCCGAGCCAGGGCGAGCCGGCACCTGGTTCGGAGCAGTTTCCCCCAGCGCGGAGGAAGGTAGGGCCGGATAAAAATCCAAGCTGACAGGACGGCGAGAGCCAGTGCTGCTAGTCACGTTGGGCCGGGTGTGCTCACTGCTCCCAAGGAGAATGCAGTGGGCTGAAACTCGGTCCTCAAGGATATCAGGTCCTAATCTGGAATCTGCGACTATCAGCTTGTAAGGAAAAGGGTCTTTGCGGAGGTGATTTAAATTACGGATTTTGAGATGACACAGGTTATCTGAGTGGGCTCTAAATGCTATCACAAGAGGCCTTATGAGAGCCGCAGAGGGAGCTTCAACACCACTACCCCAGAGGAGACGGGGAGGACTGCAGGGACACACCGCCGGCAAAAGACCGCCACAGCAGAAGCCGGCAGAGGCAAGGAACGGATTCTCTCCTATGGCCTCCAGGGGGAGCCCTACCACACCCTGACTTTAGCCAAGCGCAACAGATGGTGACCCTAGAGCCTGCCCAACTGAGAATCCATCTCGGCGGTTGGAGGCCACCAACTTCATGGTAGCTTGTCAGAGCAGCCACAGGCAACTAATACAGAGACCATGACAAAGTAAACCAAAGTGAAAATGCTCTACAGACCCCAGACCCCCCAAACACATTAAAACTCCAACATATCACAGGAAAAACTCTTAAACACCTCTGAAAAGTTGTTTTAAATATACTTTTTAAAAAGGTCATTTTCCCCCTTCACCTGCACGTGTGAACCACAGCTACAGAGAGAGCTATATGGATTCTGAAGGTAAAGCCAGCATCTCAATCACACATTTAACTGCTTTAACCCCAGATAACCAAGACCTTCTGTAGAAGTGTTATGATTGTATGTTTTTATACTAATGTAAAAATTTTACAGTAAGAATGAAAACTAAAACTCTTAGCTAGGATTTTTCACTCAGCAGAACATCTGAAACAGCAAAACATGCACCATGGGTAAGTCCACGATCAGACACTACAGCACACAGGCCTACTGATCCACAACTGGGCGTGTCATCGACTCCCCCCTCCAACTGCCTCAGGGCAGAAACTACTGATTCAGTTCCTTATTTATCCAGTAATATCCAATTTTCATCCAATACTTATCACAACAAAGGATCTGATATAAGAAAGATTTGTGTTTTCAATTGTCTTGGTAGGCATTTCGAAACTAAAGTTTCCAGCTGATGTGGTTTTTGGGACAAATTCTGCAAAAACAAAACAAAACAACCTGCTTCCCCATCTCGCCACATCTGATCCATGCGTTCACCTAGTAGTGCCTATAAACAAAATCAAGGATGCTTCTTTTGTTACTCCTCCCCCAGACCCACACAGCATCTTACTTTTCTATAAACAGATGCCACCTAGTGTCAAAAGTCTGTAAGGACAGCCTACGGTTCCTCAGAAGACGCTAGGTAAGCAGAACAAAGAAGAATCCATTCTTACTGGGCAAAGACCTGGGTGAGGAAAAATTTCCAAAAGGTTGATTCTTGGGCTGGTCTTAGAGGCCAAGACTAAGTCTGGCAGGAGGCAGTGCACATGGGGTTCAGGATGGGGCTCGGGATGGAGTCCACGCACCTAGGTTCCACTCTGACCCCATTCATTACTCTCTAGCACTGCAGCCACGGACAAGTCATTTAACCCCACAAATGCCTCCTAAGTAAAACGAAAATACAGCCTACCTCCTCGGTTTGGCACACGGATCAAACGAGGAGAAAGAGCTCTTCGTCGCTCCAAGCGATGAAGGTAGAACCAGAAGGTCAGATATGCTGACACGTTGTTCACAAAACTTAAATCAAGTAGAAACTTCCCCTCCATTCCTTATCCTACCATAACTCCCCCAAGAAAACCACCACATCACCATTTCCACCAAAAAGAGTTTCAAGAGAATAAAAGGACTGGGGTGCCAATTTACGAGAGAGACCCGAGACCAGCTTTGCTTTTCTGACTGCGCCTGACAAGAAGGAATGTGGCTTCGGGCAACAATGTAGAATTAAAAATCCTACCATACATACACCTCACATACCAACATCCACGGAGATTACAGATTTTGTTACAGTGGAAGTTAGCCCACTGTGTTTCTGGTAAGACATTTTTTTTCTTAGTGCAGCTTCACTTTTTTTTAATGTTAAGGAATCCCTGCACTCAGCATCAAGCTCGAACTCACAACCCTGAGATCAAGAGTCCCGCACTCCACTGACTGCACCAGCCGGGTGCCCCACTGTAACTCCACTTAGAAAACAACAACAAATAATAGTTCCTCCGTTCATTTACCATTTAATTCTCAAATCCTGTAAAGTACCTACTTTTTTCTCTCGATTATACAGACAGAAGGAGGCAGAATTTGCTCACTTGTACTCTAGAAAGGATCCTACCGGTGAAAAAGCATGTGGCTGGAGGTGGAGAGCAGCTCAAAGGCAACAGTAGCAGCAGGCGGAGGGCTGAGGGCGGGAGGAAAGCTGGGGGAAAGCTCTGGTGTTTCAAAGAGAAGGCTGGCAAGACTTGGTAACAAATCAGACACAGGTGGTGAGGGACAGAAAGGAATTTAATTCAGATGGGCCAGACTCTAGCTGGGCAGACTACAACACTGCCACAGACTGAGCTACAGAAAGAACAGGTTTGCAGGCAAGATGAGAAAGGTTCAATGTGCTGAATCTGCGGTTCCATAACGCAGGTGAAGACCTCAGAACTCAGGAAAAAAGTGGGGGCCGTGAAGAGAGCAACACTAACAAAAGGACCTTACAGTTTACCAAGCGTTTCCACATCATCTCAATTCAGAGAATCACAGAACGGCAGAGCAAAAAAACCTTAGATTAAAAAGACAAAACAAAACAAAAACCAGGCTCAGGAATCCCTGGCCTGCCCAAAGTAATTCACTCCTCCTGACAAGATAACAGGCTACCAAGACACGAACCCAAAGGGAAAAAATGGGCTTTCTCACAGGCAGTTAGTGGAAGGAAAAGTGGAGAGGGAAGAGAGAAGGAACCACGTCGGGCAGGAGGCAGGCACGCGGAGAGGCGGAGGTCCTGCAGACGGGTAAGTGCTGTGAAGTCCAACACACAGCTAAGGAAACGTCTGCTCAAGCGGGGAGTGGAGAACTGGGTGCGGCAGGGGCAGCCTGGCAGTCCTGGGCACGACAGAGAAAAGCTCTGAGCTCCGGGTCCCAGGCACCATTTTCACGCTATGGCTCTCGCCAGCATCCCAGAACTGCGCCAACACCTCTACGTGCACCCTGCCATTTACCCCCGTCACAGCCCCTTAATCATACACTGCACATTCAACTATGTCTTAACATGAAACAAAAACATTGAGTTCTCTCACGTGTACAGTAACATACACAATATCACCCCCATTTTACAAACGAGAGCAAGCCTTAGAGAATTAGAAACAAATTAAGCCGAGGCTGAGTGGAGAGCCTGTACACTCCTGACACTCCAAAGAAAGTGACACAAACAAAATTTTAAACATACTTTGCCCCATATTTGAAGAGTAAGGCCCTAAAACAAAAGTTGCTTGGTTCCTAATTTCTTGGATCTCAGAGGAAAGCATGGGAAAAGAAACAACCCAATAGGTATGAAACTGCAAATTCTGCTAAGAACTTTAAAGGAAACAAATAGAAGGTTAGAGAGAACCAAGTGGGAACAGACTTTACACTGGATGACCAGGGAAAAGAAATAAAAGCACAAATATAGAAAAAAAAAAAACCCCACCCCTCTCTTTTTGGGAGGGTTGTCAAAAACACTCCTGGTATCTATATCAAACAAATATTTTCTGAGGCAACTGGCTTGGTCTAAATCCTCTTGGACCCTGAGTGAGGTCTGTTTTTGTTTCTCTTTTGAAGGAGACAAGGGAAGATTTCCATATGGCCTCTCCAGCCCCAGACTCCACTGGTTCACTGGCTGAAGGATCAGGGCCCCCTTTACTCCTCAGTGGGGGGAACGCCATCTTCTAACAGCAGGTTGGTTTTCTTGCTAAGAACGTACATCCCTCCACCTCATGGGACACAGGCATTTCCTTGAAAATAAGAAAACTCCCCAGAGAGAGTTACACTGTATCAGCTACTGCAACCTTGTTCCACAAATCAGACAGACGAAATCAATCATTCTGCAGACCTGGAATCCAACATTCATCAAGAACCTACCCGGAGACCCTGGGCACTGTTCGTGGTGCTGGAATATTGTTGCGTCCACGGAACGCTAGAGGGCGCGGGTGAGCTTCAGCTTTCAGGAAAAGCGGGCATGGCTACTAGAGTGGGAGACCCTGCGTGTCCAAAGGGAAGCCTGTGAAGACTGGCTATCCGAAGAAGAGGGCAGAAGGATGCAGAGTAGAAAGCAGGATGACCCTTCAGGGAAGGGACCTTCTGCCTGAGACCTGAGAGGCAATGCCCGGGCCGTCAGAGATCTGCCCGGCAGGAGTTCTGATAAAGATGCTCACATTGAAAACAAAGGTGTTTGTTTCAGCCTGACACACCCCTGAGGGTCCATCTGCTTGGCAACCCTACGAGGTCGGGGAGACAGGCACGATCACTACACGTGAGATGGCTACGGCTCAGGAATAAAGTTGCTTTCCTGAAGTCAAACTGCTATTCAGTGGTAAGGCCGGGTCTAAAACCCAGTGTTCAAACTCAAGTCTGGGGTTTACTCCAACACCTGAGCCACTTGATACGTGCATCACCCATAAATAAAAAAGCTTCTCACCAGAGAATGCTCCCTAGGTCTATCTACTTTCTTCTTAGTGCACCCTTATTAATACAGAAAACAGAGACATCTAGTAGAGAAGCAAGTCATGAACAGGAGCCATCCAGAAGCAGGAGCCCTCAAGCTTTGGGGCCATGAATATACTCTGGCCTCTTGATTCTAAAACCCAACTGACTGTTAAGCTACAGCATCAACTAAGAAAAAGGGAGGAAAAACTACATAAGCTACGTAGATGAATCATGTATACCAATTAGAGGGATGTCAAAATATTAAAATAGTTCTTAGAAGCAAGAAAACAGGGCGGCGATTAAGTGTAAATGATAAAATAGAATTCAGAATTGGAAGTGATCTCAGAGATTAAAGTTCAATTGCAGAAGCTGAGGCTTGGCCCCATGTCTTATATAAATAATGACAGAGCAGACTGAAACCCAGGGATTGATTCTTACTCCAATGGTTCTTCATCAAACTCCAGAATTATAGGTTAAGTAGTCATAATTGCATACAACCCTGTGTGGTTTAAGTTTGTCTCACACAGACATCAGACAGCCCCAGATCTGCCTACCAGAGGTGGGAACGATAGGCATTGAGTGACTGAACTGGTCCTAGGAACCCTTTGAGCATCGAAGGCTGTGAAAATCAGGGACTTCTTTTCTTCTGTCTTGAGGATATTTTAGAATGCAAATGGTTCCTGGTTCCGTCACCAGCTCTATAAAGATACTGCATCCACTCTAACTGTCTCCAATACGGGGTGTCAAAAGAAAAAGCGTTTTATTTTGTTTTGTTTTTTAAACCTAACATTAGGCATTCGTATGGCTTTACAAAAATAAGATTATGGGTCTTTCCTGTACAGATGGATGCTTACCATGGCATTCTTTTAAAATAGTAAAATCCTATAATGCAAATAAATTAAAATATGCAAGATTAAATTTTAGGAATACATCTGTTGAGTCAAAATACGTTTGTAAATGACAAATGCTTTCTTTTATTTAAATAAGACAAAAAGAAACTCAGATCACATTAATAAATTCCGGGGTAGATACCAGTCAGGCATGACCTTTCCTCTCAGCCAACACTTCTAGGAAACAACAAATTATGGAGGAGAAAGAGTCTACAGTAATAACTAAAGTAAAAACAGATTTGTAGAGATTGGGGGTGGGGGATGATGTAGAGTTGGTAGAAAGAATTTAAAGAAAGCTGTTAACTTTTCCCTCATTAAAAATCTTTTAGACGAAGACCTAGGATACTCACTCCCTACTGTCTGCTAGGACCCCTTCTTCATATAGCATGTTCGATGGAACTCAGCCATTAAAACTTCAGGGCTTAACTCATATTTCAAACTTAAGAGCTCCAAACAGAAAGCAGTTTTATGAGTTCAAAGTTGGCAGTCTATCCAAGAAATTACTTTTCAAATCACTGTGTTCTAATGCTTAGGACACCCTAATGATTACAATTTAAAGTGCATTAGCTAGTTTTAATTTTATTTCGTAATAATTTGAGCTTGTGCTTCTTATAGCAATTAAACCCATTTCCTACACCAAGACATGTCAGTTAAATAAGTTTTTGCCCCCAAAATAAAGAGTAACTAAAAATCGACTGAACAATTCAGTTACATCCTATATAGAAAACATCTTTCTACTGCATACAGCTGTATCTGAGCTAGAACTAAGCCACTTACTTAATGTGTCTGTGTAACCAGTACTGGGTCACGGTAGAGCAAGGACACAGGATCCCAGTGTGGAAAACTCAACAATTACAGTGTTCTAGGGCTAACATATAACAGAGTCCTGTAACTCCTCCTCCATGGAGAAGGATTCTAGTGAGTGGAGAAAAAGTAAAGCTAATATATGGTAGGCAAGAGTATAAAACAATGGAATCCACATGGTTTATGGGAAAGGATTTGCTCTCCCAAGCCATGGGAAGGACATACCTGGGGACAAGGAGCTGTTCACATGGCACACATGTCTTTGCAACACGACTGGGCCACATACTCATGTCCCACATAGAGAAAAGTCAGAATTGATCCCAGATTTATATGACCCAAGGGAAAAGTGACACATCAACATCTCCACCCACAAAATTCTATGCTCAAACACACACACAACCTGTGACCACTTCCTTCACATCATATTCTGCTATAAACCCCAACCTTCCACCACCTCCCCCCCCCCCCAGTATCTGGTTCAAGGACAGAAAGCAGTTCAGTGTGTGTCTGATAGGACAGATGAACATACCAGCAAGAGAGCACTTGGAAATGACTTTGAAAGAGTCTGGTTTCAAAGTTCATGGGTACAAAATCGAGCCCTCCTCTCTGGAAGACTAAGTATCCACAATATTCCTTTCACTCTCAAACTAAGTTGCTTTGTGAATAACAACAATGTTTTAAAATAACATCAGAAAGGACATATTTCAAAAAACTAAATGCAAGCTTTGAAGCTCTGTAACCTGGAGATTAACAAATTCACTTTCATCAAATGCCTACTAAGCACCTACTCGGCACCTGCGCAAGGCAGAGGAAGGAAGTAATAACCCAACCGTTAGTTCACAAGAAGGCTGAAGGGACAGGCAAATAACCAAATAAAATGCCAAGTAACCACTGTTCAGGGAACGCAGAGGAAGTGTGGTCCTCCAGAGTGGGCCAGTCTTTGCAGAGAACTTTCTCACTGGACCTTTCTGACAGATTGGGGGGGGGGGGTGGGGCAGAGCCGGGCTAGGAATGCGGACCAAACGGCGCCAGGCATGGGAAGCTCGCTGCATTACAGCCTAGGAGAATAGAATGTATAATGTTTAAAGAGTACGAACTGGAAAATGGGCCGGGAGTTTCCCCACATGCTGGGATTAAAGCGTTTGTGGACTTTACTCTGCGAATATAGGGAGCTCGGACAGGGACGGGACCACACCTGTGTTTCAAGTTGCCAAACGTTCGGCTACAAAGTAAACTTGTATCCACAGCAAGTAACTCTTTAGGTACGTGTCATTTCAATATATACAAGTTACCCGCGATTATTTCAGACAAAAATGATTTCTCCCCGCCCTTTCCGAAATACTTATGCTTTTACAACTAACGATCGGAAGTTACAGCCGTGTTCTCCGTGTCAAAAACGACAGGAAAAAGCTCCAGCGGGCAACTGCTTCCTCTGAGGATCCTACAGCCGTCTTCCGACCACATTTAACCATACTTTGAGAAAGTTTAAAGTAGCTTAAGTGTAAAACGGACCTGATGCAAAGTCACAATCACGACCGACCAGTTCATCTGTCCGCTACTCTACCTAAGACCTCCCCGCGAGGCCGAATTCCACTTTTCTAAAAATCCTCTTTAAGGAACACACGTTCACCTCCTTAGTAACCCTAGTTTCCCCACTCGCGGGATCGGGAGCGATAGGTCCTGAACGGGGTCAATGAGCCCGGCGAGAGAAAGAGAGCCGATTCCTCCGGTCCGGCGCGCTTCTACACCGTTCTCGCAAGCTGGACCCCGCGGTCGCCACGAAAACACGGTCCCCACCCCCCACAGGGGGGAGCGACGCCGATCCCCATCACCTCTGGGCGCGCAGACGGACAACCGCCACTCTGCGAGGACGGCCGGGGACCGAGGGGACCCGGGGCGAGGGAGGGGAGCCGCGGCCCGAGGCCGGCGCCGCTGTCAGGGGAGGGACGGGGAGGGTGGGGGACGGGCCCCGGAGGAGACCTGGAACGAGGCTCGAGCCCAAACAAAAACAAGCCGAAGCGGAGCGCGGCAGAGTTAGCAGATTGGGCGAGCCCGATCACGGCTGCCCATTGGAGAAGAGGGAAAACAGAGTCCCCCAATCGCGAGCGGCGGGGCTGCTCCCCTCGTGCGGCCGCGGGCCGCCCCGGCGCTTCCCGGCCCCGCGCTGCCCGGTGGCCGCTACCGCTCCCTTCCGGCGACGGCGCCCACTGCAAGGCCCGCGCCCCCGCCCGCCGCCGCCGCCGCCGCCGCCCGCCGCCGCCCGCCGCCGTCGCCGCGCCGCGCCCCTCCCCCGGCCGCGCCCCCCCCCCCGCGCCCCGGCCCCGGCCCCCGCCCGGCCCGGCGCCCCCGCTCCCGCCGGCCCGCCCCCAGCCCGCCGCCGCCGCCGCCGCCGCCCGGCGCCCCCGCACGCCCGCGCCGCGCCCGCCCCCCGCTCACCGCCGGGCGCCGCCCGCTGCTCCTCGGGGCGCAACGCGGCCCCGCGGCCCGGCCGCTGCGCTGGGGGGTCCGCGCTGCCGGGCGGCACTTCCCCGGCCCCCCAAAAAATTAATCACCAAAAAATAATTCCCGAGAAAAATGGAGAGTAAAATCCAAGATGGCGGCGCCGGCCGCAGCACCGCCCGCTCCATCCGCTGTCGGGAAATAAGTCCCAGCCGCGGCCGGAGCCCCCCGCCCCCACCGCGCCGCGCCCCCGCGTCCCCGCGCCCGGCCTCACCTCGCCTCTCGCGCGGCCGCGGCGTCCCCAAGGCCGCCTTCGCCGGGGCTCCGCGTCCCGGGTCCTGGCGCCGCGCGCGCCGCCTCCGGTGTCCGAGCGCCCTCACCTCATAGCCCCGGAGCCTCGCCTCCCGCGCCGCAGACGCGTCGCCGCCCCCGGTGAGCCGTCCGGACGCCGCCCGGGAACGGTGGAAGGACACGAAAAGGAGTGCCTCCGGCCGGGCGGAGGGACACCAGCCGGCTCGCGCCACCCCTGCCGCCTCTGTTGCTTTTACGGGACGCGCGGAGGGGGGGGCGGGGGAGGCGGAGAAACACGGAGAAGAAACGAGTTCCTCGCTGGGTGCTCGCGGCGGCGGAGGGACAAAAAGCGAATTTAGGCGGAGCAGAGAAGAGCCGTGAGGAGCCGTCGCCTCGCGTCGCCCGCGGCGGAGGGATCCGTGCTGAGGGCCGGCAGGGATCCCTCCGCCCCTCGCTGCCCTTTAAATCGCGGCTGGAGGCGGCGTCGCCGTGCGCCCCTCGGGCGCCTCCCCGGGTCCGACCGCCTCTCGGGCGCAGCTGCACCCGCGGGGGACGGCTGCCGACCCTGGACTAGGAGCAGCGCCGGGGGACGCGCGGGCCCCTCGGCCGCTGCGTGTGCCGGCGGCCCCGAGGGGAGGCGGCCCCCACGGAGGCGAGCGTCTTTGTTGTGGGAGTGGGTGTCGTCGGGCGCGGATACACCCCTACGGCGCGGGCAGCCCGCCCGGAGTGTGGGGGGAGGGGGCAGGGAGCGTGCACTCACCGGGCCACTGGCTTCCCGGTGTCAGCCGGCCGTCCCCGGAGCACCTACTGTGTGCCGGCCGGGCTCTCCGAGAAACAGGGCTACTTCCGCTTCCCTCCCTCGTTGGGCAGTGCCCGCGCCGGAGCCGGAGCTGCAGCCGCACCCCCGTCCCGGACCCGGGGCAGGTGCGGAAGATGCCCAGGGTCTGGCACGCTCCAGGCGCTGAGCTGTGGGAAGAGGGCGAAGCGTGCGAAGCGCCGCCCTTTGGGTCCTGCGGTCTGATAATGGCTACAAAGTAACAGTAATGAGAGTAACATGTAGACAGTCTTTATTGGACGGTGGGCGCCGTTCTCAGCGTTTTGTTGCCAGATCTCATCGACCCTTCACGACCACCCCCAGGAGGTGGGGACCGTTGTGGTTCTTCCTCACACGTAGGGAACCTGAGACAGGTTAGGTGACCCCTAGGACAGCGAGTCAGGACTTGAGCCAGAGCCCTCATCCAGTTCCCCGGGTGAGAAATGAAGACCCGCAGAAGTTAAGTTGCCAAAGACGGCAGAGGCACCGAGAGGGTGCCTGAAGGTGTCCCCTTGGGCAGTGGAGACAGGAAGGGCGGGTTGCAGTATGTTAGGGAAAAGGGGTGGTTAGGAAATGTGGAACCAGTAAGTGCCAAGTGCTGGTGGGAAGGGGAGGGGAGGAGCCGGGGAGAGGGCGAGCCGGGAAAAGGCTACTGCGGGCTCGAGGGCCTCGTGGATAGATGGATTCCGGGAAGAGCCCTGTTTCTGCCTTGGTTTCTCCTTATCCCCAGGGCCTGGCACAGAACAGGCACACCATAAAGGATGATTCAGGGGAGATGGGGAGATTGTGGATGATCACAAGGACTGTGGTCCAACTGACCCCAACACACGTGCTTACCTCATTTGCCCTCCTTGGCCTTGGGTAGGAGACATGGTGCTTATTCCTTCCACATATGGGAAACTGAGGCACAGTGATTTGCCAAGAGCGCGTGTGTGTGTAACAGGCAGACGGGGGTTTAGATCTTCCAAACCAAAGCTCCTCCCACTGTGGGCACCTGCTTTCCCCACTTCTCCCTCTGGAAGCCAACTGGGGTTGGAGGGGGAGAATGTGGGCAGAGTCTCACCACCCCCCAAATAAAGCAGACCCAGGCACATAGGCCGGGTCTGGATCCGAATTCCCCTTGCCCTGTCCCTCTTGCAGACACAACTAGCAAATGATTGCTTTGGTTTTGTTAGTTCCTGATTTATCACTAAACGTTCTTTCCCAGATTTTTATAGCGCTTGGCTCCAAATACTCCAGTTACATCCCAGAAACACTGAAATTGCCTTTGCCACCCCCTGCCCCACTGGATGGCCACAGGAGACACGCAACGGGAAATGCAAAGGAAAATGAGGGAAACCCATCTGCTTGCAACGGGCAGCCTCAGCCTTGTGTGGGTCTTGATGCCCAGGCCTCAAGCCCAATCATGCCTGAGCAGCCCTTCACAGCCCCGGGCACCAGTGTCCTCCCCATTCCAAGCTTTCCAGAGTTCACCCCAACACAGATCCCCGGGACTGACACCCAAGTCCCCACTCCTATGAAGCCCCCAGACTCCCCAGATGCTGGCACAGTCCACTTATTCATGGCTCGGGGTCAGGCCAGGTGTTCTGGGCAGTGACTTGCAAAGGAGCAGGCCAGGCCTATAGCCCAGCAGGGAAGAGAGAGTAGATCCCAGCACAGCATCCTCTCAGGCTCCCCAGTTCCGGATCTGCCTCTCGCCCAGCCCCCTGCATTGCTGGCTACTCAGGGTGGGCCGGAGCTCTTGGCACAGCTGAGTCGGGGCTCCGGACGTTGATGGAGCCCGGATTAAGGGTGGCTAGGACTAAGCTAGGCAGAGGGCACCCAGAGCCATCCTCCTGGGGGAGACTGGAAATTTGACTTCCCCACTGTGAGCATGGCCAGCTGGAGGCCTCCTGCTGCCAACCGGCGGGGGAGGGGTGGATGGAGGACAGGAAGTCTTGTGGCCAGGCACCTGCCCAGCCTCCATGTGACGGGAGCCATTGGCATTTACACTGTGAAGCCTCTGGATGCCCCAAAGTGGAAGTGCTAAGCCACAGAGGCAGTGGGGCCCCCACCAGGCCTGGACAGATGGAAAGATATTAAAGAGGCTAAAGAAAGACTAAGTTGGCGGAAGGGGCCTGGCCAGCCTGGAGCCGTCCCCGGAGCCGCACCCTTGCCAGGGCACTGACTGAGGCTACCAAGCCTGTTCCGGTCCTCCCAGCAGGACCCAGGGGCACGCCACAGAGACCCAGCCTGGTCCCACCGACCCTGCGTCACTCTCTAATTTCCCTTCTTCAAATGCCAGGTTCACCCAGTGACTGGCTGGAAGGGATTTGTTTGGTGGAATCTCGTTCCCACAGGGAGGGCCCGCAGGTCACCTTGACCCCAGAATTCCGGGCTGGGTGGCAGTGGCGTCTTGTAAATTGCTATCTTGACTTGTGGACTCCGCCCATGTGTCTCACTGGCCCCCACCCCTGCCCAGAAGACAGGTCTGTTCCGATGAGAGCAGGTGTCCAAGACTACTGGGAGAAGGGCAGAGGGCAAACCCAGGACCATGCCAGTGACCTGTCTGAGCCAGGTGCCTGAGCACCACGAGGCTCCCTGCACCATCCTTGCCTTCCCTGCCCTCATACTGCTCCCCTCTCCTTTGATAGATTAGGACACCCAGCCTCTGGAAGGTCAAGTGACCTGCCCAAGGCCACAGAGTCAACAACAGCAAAGACTTTATGGCCTAGTCTTCATCTAGTTGACGCCCAAATTCTGATCTCCAGCCTGGCCCCCTCCTCTGAAGTCTGACTCCACCCCTTAGGTACTTAACAGGCATTTCATAGATTGCGTGGCTAAAACTGAGCACCCACACATGCACGCATGCACGCATGCACACTCACACCTCCCAGATCTTCTTCCCACTGCTCAGGGCCAGTAGCTAATTTTCATTCTCCATCACCAGCCTTTGTGGCTTTCTCTCTGTAACACACATCTTACTTATTCAACCTGTCTACTGGCCGTCTGTCCCTTCCAGGCTATACGCACCTTGAGGGCAGGAGCCTTTGTGTGCCTTGTTCACACCGGGCTGCATCTCCAGCATCCAGAATAGTGCCTCGGGTTGCTGACCTGCCAGGCTCCAAACACGAAGGGCGACGCTAACCTTTAGCAGTTGTACTGGTCCCCAACACCGCCCAAAAGGAGCCCAACTCTGGTGACCCCTGTCCTCACACACGCTTAGAAGTGAACACAGAAAGGACCGATGGCAGCTGAAAAACGGGTTTCCTCAAGGGCAGGAAAAGCTTAATCATATTATTTTTTTAATAATTTCAAATTTACAGGAAGTTTCCACATATAATACAAAGAAGTATCCATCCTGAGCGATCTGCCTGTGGGTCGCGATCCGGATGCTCCATGACTCGAGAGCACGTTAGGGTGTATTTCCTTCCAACTGAGATATCCTTCTAGGAAACCAGACCCCGGGGATCAAAGTCAAGAAATCACATCCAGGGGTGCTTGGGTGGCTCAGTGGTTAAGTGTCTGCCTCTGGCTCGGGTCATGATCCCAGGGGCCTGGGATCGAGCCTCACATTGGGCTCTCTGCTCAGCGGGGTGTCTGCTTCTCCTTCTTCAGCTCCCCCATGGCTTGTGTTCCCTTTCTCAGTATCTATGTCATAAATAAATTAAAAATCTTTAAAAAAAAATCACATCCATAGGTGGTTGTCATTTGATCTTGGGTTCCCATTCAGATCTTCCCAGTGACAATAATAATGTCCTTTATAGCAAGGGAACCCATCCAGAATCTGAGTTTCCTTGGTTGCCAAGTCTCTTCAACTTCCTTCTGGAACATTCCTCCCTCTTTCTTTGACTTGCATGCCCTTGGCACTCCTGAAGGTTACAGACCAGTCATTTTGTAGTAAATCTTTTTTTTTTTTTTTAAGATTTTATTTTTTATTTGACACAGAGAGAGCGATCTCACAAGTAGGCAGAGAGGCAGGCAGAGAGAGAGAGAGGGAAGCAGGCTCCCTGCTGAGCAGAGAGCCCGATGCGGGGCTCGATCCGAGGACCCTGAGATCATGACCCGAACTAAAGGCAGAGGCTTTAACCCACTGAGCCACCCAGGCACCCCTTGTAGTACGTCCTTTAATTGCAGTTTTTCGGATGTTCCTTATGGTTCAATTAAGGTCAGGGATCGTTGAGAGGAATGTCGCGGGAGCGAGGCTGAGATCTCAACGCATCCTATTGGGCTGGCGGAGGATTTCAGTTTGCCCCATAAATGATGATGTTCACTTGGGTCACCTGACAAAGGGATGTCTGCCAAGTCTCTCCGCTGGAGAGTCACTAGTTTTCCCTTTGGCCTCTGTGGAAAGGTGTGTAAGGGGATGCAAACACCATACTCCTCATCAAACTTGCAATGTATTTATATATTTATGTCAGTATGACTTATGGGTTCCTATTTTTTTCAGTAGGTTATAATCTGATCCTCTCTCTCCCTTTCCTTCCTCTACCTTTCTTCAAGATTTTTGGGGCAGCTTCACTTACAGTACCCCGAAACTGATCACAACGCAAATGCCCACCAGCAAGCGAATGGGTAGACAAAGCAGGGTCCCTCCCCATGCTGAAATCCTACAGAAATAAGGGCAAATGAGTTGCAACACGGACAAATTTCAAAAGCATTATGTTGAGGGAAGAGATCCCAGAAACCATAGAGTACGGACTGATTTCAAATATGTGGTGTCCTAGGGCACCTGGGTGGCTCAATGGGTTGAGCCGCTGCCTTCGGCTCGGGTCATGGTCTCGGGGTCCTAGGATTGAGTCCCGCATCAGGGTCCCTGCTCGGCAGGGAGCCTGCTTCCCTCTTTCTCTCTCTGCCTGCCTCTCTGCCTACTTGTGTTCACTTTCTGTCAAATAAATAAATAAAATCTTTTAAAAAAAATATGTAGTGTCCTAGAACAGAAAAAAACAAACCTATAGGGATAGAAATCTGGAGTCATTTGCCTTCGGGCAGGTGGGAGAAACTTCCAGTGCAATGGCAACATTCTATATTGGAGGGTGGCTACCTGGGGATGTGGGTTTGGGAAGACTCTTGGGCCGGATGTCTGAGTTCTGTACCAATTCCTGCATGTGAATTATACACTCAAAAGAGGAGGGAGGGGGCACTTAGGTGGCTCACACCTGGCTACAGGTCCCTTAAGCCTCCCTCTTGGGCTCAGGTAGTGATTCCAGGATCCTGGAATCGAGTCCCCGCTTCGGTCTCTGCTCAGTGGGGGTCTGCTTCTCCCTTTCCCTCTACTGCTCCGCCTGCTTATGTGCTCTCTCTCTCTCTCTCTCAAATAAATAAATAAAATCTTAAAAAAAAAAAAAAGACAGGAGGAGAGAAATCTCAAGGGAAAAAGAATTGAACCAGGGGACTGTGAGAACGCTTCTCCGGTTTTTATGTGACTTGTCTCTCGACTGAGTACATTTTGCAAAATAGCTTTTTTTTGCGTGTTTCCCAGACACTGCTCCTGGGAATGACCCAGGTTCAACGGGAGGCTCAGGGTCCAAAGCGCAGGAGAGGAAGATTCTCGCTCCTCGCTTCCCTGCGCTGTCAGAGGGGGCTTTGGCTGAGTGATAGGAAAAGGGAAGGAAAAAGTGCTCCCGCCTCTGATGGACGTGATGGAAGCTTCTCCCAGCAGGTGAGCCTCCCCGCGCCCCCACATCCCCACCCCGCAAGCCTTTGGGGCCCCTCCCAGCGGCCTGTCTGGACTGGAATCCTCCAGCCAATTTTCAGTTGACCTTGGTTGTCTCTGGCCAGGAGATCTTGTGTCATCAGGGTTTGCCCTATATCATTACCCTTAATTCCCTTGTCATACCTCACGGATACACTGTGGGCTATTGGCTTGTTCCGTCGTAAATTCCTAGGGGTGGTGTTTCCTGAGAACAGGGCCAAGGCTCTGGCGATTGGTGCGAAGGCCCCAGCTTCAGAGTTGGGGGGCTTAGGGGTCAGTTCCAGAAGGCTTAGGGTTGGAGAGGGAGCTAGTTCACCAAAGGGGAAAGGAGGGGTTTTGACTATCTCTCCATGAGATCATTTTTAAAAATTTTTTCTTTTTCCTTTAAGTAATCTCGACACCCAACGTGGGGCTCGAACTCACAACCCTGAGATCAAGAGTCGCACGTTCTCTCCACTGAGGCAGCCAGGCACCCCTGTGAGATCATTCTTGCTCTTTAATCAAAGAGTCAAAGAAACGGGACAGCACCCCCCCCCCTTCCCTTGAGCCCACCGAAAGGATAAGCAACAAAGAATCAGCATCTTTCTCTGTCCCCTCCGTCCACAAGCACCAAATCTCCTCCCCAGCCCTCAGGCGTTGCCCGCTGCTGTGCCCAGGCCCTGGCGGGGACCCTCAGGAGACTAGACCCTCGGCAGCTGCGGCCCAGACTAGAGCTCGGTTCGGGGCTGCAAGTTGCCGCTAAGCCGGCGGGGGGAGGGAGGAGAACTTGCTGGAGAGGTGGAGGCGGGGCCGACGTGCCGGTCCACCGGGCAGGGGGGCGGGGCGGGGAGGGGGCGAGGGGGCGGGGCGGGGCGGGGCGGGGGCGAGGGGGCGGGGCGCGAACGAGTTCCCAGGGTGCGGGAGCGGCACGCGGTGGCTCCGCCGGTCGGGGCGCGCAGGTCCCTCCCGCAGCCCCAGCGCCACAGGTGGCCGCAGCCCCCGGCCGTCCAAGCCCCGGGCATCCTGCCGCTGAGGCTCTGAAGGCAGAACTGGTTGTACCGGATCTCGTTCCACCGGATCCCAGGCACAGACTCCGCGCGGGGTAGATCTCTGCACCGCGGGCTGTGACCCGAGCGGACGAGACGGCCTCCAGCCGGCAGGGCTCAGCTCAAAGGCGGGGGACGGTCTCCTCGTTTGTAGTGGTTTCCTGTGGCTTCAAACAGCAGAAGAGGATTCCCTCACAGTTCTGGAGGCCCCAAGTCCCAGAGCAAGGTGTTGACAGGGCGCTCCCTCCAGAAGCTTCGGGAAGGATCCTTCCGGCCTCTTCCGGCTGCGGGGGGGCCCCCGGGCGCTCCCGGGCTCGCCAGAGGCGCCCCTCCGGACTCTGCCCCTGTCCTCACACGGCCCCGTCGTCTGTGAGGCTCTCTGGGTCAAATCCCCCTTACCTTTCTCTTATGACACCTGTCGTTGGATTCCGGGCCCACCAGGAGAATCCAGAATGGTCTTGTCTGGGGAGCCGTAACTTAAAATTCCAAATTAGGTCACATTTGCAGGTTCTGAGGATGAGGACATGGACACACCTTTTCGGTGGTGGGGGGGGGGACACCCCATTCATTGGACTCCAGCACTGTTCATTTTGATGCCCACATTGTCCCGGATTCACACTGGCTTCTGTCCCCTTTTACATGCCTCCGTGGTTCCCTGGCCCTCAGCCCCAGGAACAGTCGTTTCTCCAAGGAGCTCTGGTTCTTGTCTGGGCAGCCAAGCTTTGGGTTCCAGGCGTTTCCCAGGGCCATCGTCCTGCTGCTGCTCTCTGGCCTCTCAGTGGACCAAGCCAGAGAATGTGTATGTCTATGAGGCTACAGGCACACACATACATAATATGCAAACATTTTGTGTGTGTGTGTGTAAAATATACATATATAGATATATGCACACATTTATACCTATTTATTTTTTAAAATATTTTATTTATTTGTTTTAGAGAGAGAGAAAGGGAGAGAGAGTGTGTGTGCATGAGCAAGGGGGAGGGACAGAAAGGCAGGGAGAGGGAGAGAGAATCATGAGCAGACTCCAGGCTGAGCTAGGAGCCCAACCTGGGGCTCAATCTCATGACCCTGAGATCATGACCTGAGCTTGAAATCAAGAGTCGCACGCTTAACCAACTGAGTCACCCAGGTGCCTCTACACTTTTATTTTTTTTTTTAAAGATTTTATTTTATTTGAGAGAGAGAGAGAGAAAGAGAGCGAGCGAGCGCATGGGCGGGGGAGGGGCAGAGGGAGAGGGAGCAGCAGACTCCCTGATGAGCAGGGAGTGTGTCATGGGCTCCATCCCAGGACCCCTGAGCCAAAACAGATGCTTAACTGACTGAGCCACCTGGGCACCCCATCTACATGTATATTTCTACATCTAGGTGTATAGGAGGTGTCTGGGGGGTGCATTTGGTTAAGCGTCCGACTCTTGATCTCAGGTCTCGATGTGAGGGTTGTGAGTTCAATCCCTGTGTTGGGCTCCTCTTAAAAAATATCCATCAAAATAAGAAAGTAAGTAAGTAAACAAATAAATACGCATAAACACCAATTTCAGCCTAATCGCAATACAGCATTCCTGGTTCATTCTCATATTCTCCCTTTACCAACACTTATAACCCATGACTAAGATCTTTGTTTGAGCTGTTACAATACCACAGACCGGGTGGCTTACACAACAGACATTTCTTTCTCTGGATCCCAGAGGCTGGGAAGTCCAAATCAAGGTCCCCACAGATTGCGTGTCTGGTGAAGACCTGCTTCCTAGTTCACAGACGTCCTGTCCTGTCCTCTTCATGCTGTGGCCTCACGTGGCAGAAGGGGCGAGGGAGCTCTCTGCCCTCTCCTTTGTGAGGACACTGATTCCATTCATGAGTGCTCCTCCCCTGGGTCCTAGTCACCTCCCCAAAGCCCTGCCCCCCAATACCGACACACTGGGGATTAGGTTTCTGTACATGAATTTGGGGGGGACACAGACATTTGGTCTGTGGGGCTACCATTACTTACTTTGATTGTCCCAGGCTGGGCCAGTGGAATCCCCTTCAAGCTGGCCCCTGTCCCCTTGGACATGTTCCTGTCATTCTTAGAATACTTCCTTACTTTGTGAAGTCACAAGAAATCCTAGAATCAACTTGTACTTTCCCCGCCCCAGTTCTGAACCAGTCATTTCTCTAGGAAGGGTGGTTTCCTGTTAGTGGAGAATAGGTTTGAAAGCAGGATTCTGATGCCAACCAAGCGTGTTTCCACCCGCCGATCTTGGCTCCTCGGCTGTCCGAGCAGACACGGCTGACAGCGTGTGCCATCGAGGCAGCTCACACACCGACACACACGTATCTCGAATACAACTGTTAACTGTCTCTATGTCGTCCGTCAGTCAAAAACAAGGAGTTCTGTTCTATGTTCCTAACTCCCTTTCCCACCAGGGAGAGACCCGACTCCCACTAACCTCAATAGAGGTACTCATTTGCTCAAGTCTGAAATACACAGAAGATTGTAGATGTAATTTGCATTTCTCCGATGACTAAGGATGTTGAGCGGTTTTTTGTTTTGTTTTGTTTTGTTTTGTTTTTTTGACGAGCTCATTGTCCATTGTGTATCTTTCTTTGGCAAAGCCTCTGTTCAGATCTTTGGCCAACTTTTTAAATTGGACTTTTTGTCTTGTTATGGGCGAGTTATAAACATTCTTTATTTGGATACAGGATGATACGTGTTTTATATACATATGTATATATATGTATGTGTATGTATATATATAACCAATATATACCACTTTATTCTAATAAATTTGACAAGTTAGATAAGATGGGCATATTTCTCGAAAGACAAAAAAAAAAATACTATGAATAACCAAAGAAGAAATATAAAAATCTAAATATCCCTATACCTATATCTATCAAAGTAATTGAATTCATTATGAAAAACTTTCTCTCTCTCTCTCATTCTCACTTTCTCACACGCACATGCACACACACACACACACACACACACACAGAGTCCAGGCCTAGATGTCTTCACTGGTCAATTCTAGTTTTATTTAAGGAAGAAATAATGTAAGTCTTACACAAACTCCTTCAGAAAAAGAAGAGAAAGGAACACTTTCTAACTCATTCTATACAGCTAGCTCGAGTAAGACATCCCAAGAAAATAAAGTCGCAAAACACCTCTCACGACACCCATGCAAATACTCTTTTTTTTTTTCAAATTAGAAAATGAATATATTGCAATATAAGACCAAAGAGTCTGAAGCCATAGACAGGAAAATGTGTAACATACTTGGCGGGGGAGGGGGGGGCTCCTTTCGTGGAAATAGCCCTGCCATCACTGACGCTTGGAGCCAGTCGCCGGCCAATCCACCGCCGTGGTCCCCCCCAGCCCAGTGATGGTGGGGAACGGAGGTGAGGACACAGTGTGGATGAGGGTGGGGAAAGCCTCCTGGCTTCAAACCTGTCGCCCTCCAGTCACTCCAATAGGTAAGAGACATGCCTGTGCATTCACTCGTTCATTCCACAAATATTTATGGACTGTCTCCTTTCTGCCAGAAACCCACGCTAAGTGCTAGGGCTAAAAGAACAAAGGGGCCGAATTCTTGCGATCGTGGTGCTTCCAGGCTCCTGGATGAGACAGAGCCAAAGCAAACTGACCCATCTGGAGAAGGGACAAGGCAGGGCTCTGCTGAGGAGGGTGGGGTCGCCGAGGCTGATCTGTTTCAGAGACAGCCACAGCCCTAGATGGGGCTCTCGGGACCTCGGTGAGCACAGCCGCCAGGCCCTCCGTGGCCGCCAGGCCCTCCGTGGCCAGTCCTGGCTGTTCGCCCTGCAGGTGCTGGGCCACTCCTCCTTCTCCAGGAAGCGGTTCTCCTTCCCTTTCCCAGAGTCCAGAGCTGGTGTTGAAGAAACACCTGGTCAACACAGCCCTGCAGGGACCAGGGAAAGGAGGCTCCAGGCAGAAGGCAGGAGGCAGGTGTTAGGGAGAGGGACTGGCTTCCTTCCCCTCGGTTCTGGCTGCCCGAGTGCTCAGCAGACAAGAAGGGCTGCAGGGAGGCGGAGCACGCTCATCTCCGGGCCTGGAGGGAGAGCTCCTCCACGCAAGGATTCTTACTAATATATTAGCAAAATAAACCCAGCAATACATATGAAAGATACAAATACAGAATGACAACGTAGGGTTTAGTCCATGAATGCAAGGCTAACTTAATACTGACAAAAATCAATATAATTCACTGTATTTACATACTGAAACCTACGTCAATTAATTAAAATTAAAGGGAAAACCCACGTGACATTTTAATAGATATATTTAATAAGCATTTTACAGATTTCAGTACTCTGATGATTTAAAAGGAGAAGGAGGGGAAAGAAAACCGTCAGCAAATTAGGACTAGAAGAGGGACGCCTGGGTGGCTCAGTTGGTTAAGTGTCTGCCTTCGGCTCAGGTCATGATCCCAGCGTCCTGGGATCGAGTCCCACATCGGGCTCTCTGCTCAGTGGGGAGCCTGCTTCTCTCTCTCCCTCTCTGCCTGCCTCTCTGCCTACTTGTGATCTCTGTCTGTCAAATAAAATAAGAATCTTAAAAAAAATAAATTTTTAGGGACGCCTGGGTGGCTCAGTTGGTAAAGCTGCTGCCTTCGGCTCAGGTCATGATCCCAGCGTCCTGGGATCGAGTCCCACATCGGGCTCCTTGTTTGGCAGGGAGCCTGCTTCTCCCTCTGCCTCTGCCTGCCACTCTGTCTGCCTGTGCTCGTTCTCTCTCTCTCTGTCAAATAAATAAATAAAATCTTAAAAAAAAAATTAGGACTAGAAGAGAACTTGTTCAATCTTAAAAAGGCCGTCCTCAAAAAACCCACAGCTGACATCACACTTCATGGTTAAAAAGCATTAGGTTCTCTCTCTAGATCAGAAGCAAAGCTGTCCCGACTAGTAGATAGCATGATTGTTTACACAGAATATCACATAACAACAACGCATTAGTAGAACTGATATATGAATTTAGGGAAGTCACAGAATACCGGGTCGATGTAAAAAAATGAAGCGTATTTCTCTAAACTGACTACAAATTGGAAAAAAAATTTTAAAAATTTCATTTACAATAACATTAAACACTTCGGGCTAGATTTAACAAATGGTACACTAGACCTGTATATTGGAAATTTCCAAACATATCTGAGAGAAATGAAAGAGAGTCTAAGGAAATGGAGAGAGATATCATATCATAATGGAGGAGAACCAACAGCTCTGTTTAAGAAATGGGCAACAGGGGCGCCTGAGCGGCTCAGTGGGTTAAGCCTCTGCCTTCGGCTCAGGTTGTGATCCCAGGGTCCTGGGATCGAGTCCCGCATCGGACTCTCTGCTCAGCAGGGAGCCTGCTTCCCCCTCTCTCTCTGCCTGCCTCTCTGTCTACTTGTGATCTCTCTCTCTCTGTCAAACAAACAAACAAACAAAAAAAGTTAAAAAAAAACAACAACCCCAAAACCAAACATCGTTTTATCATACAATCCAGCAGTCACATGCCTTGGTATTTACTGGATTGAGCTGAAAACTTACGTCCACACAAAAACCTGCACAGGAATTAGCTTTATTCAATCTCCAAAATCAGAAACAACCAAGATGTCATGCAACAGGCGTTAAGGAGGAAGAGACTGGGGCAGGTCCATACAATGGAGTGTCATTCAGCGATCAAAAGAAATGGGCTATTAGGTTACAAAAGTCATGGAAGAACCTTAAGTGCATACTGCTAGTGAAAGAAGCCAATGGAAAAGGCCACATACTGTGTGCCACATACTGTAAGACATTCTAGAAAAGATTAAACTGTAAACACAGTAATAAGATCCGTGGTTTCCAGGGATTTGGGGGGAGTGGGGAAGGAGGTACGGGCAGCAGGAGAACTCCGAGAGCATGCAACCGTTCTGTGCATCACTGGGACTGTGGATACAGAGAACGCACAACACCAAGCGTGCCCCTTTCCAAAGGCCACTTGCTGCTTTCCAACGGTGCCTGGGAGAAGAATGAGCCACAGACAAGTCAGCTTCAAGAGGGGGCAGGGGTCGGCAGTTGAGAAGACCGCTGCCCAGAACAACGCCTCAGTCCCGTATTTATTAGATACAGATAACAACGGACAAAGGAGTTGAAGGAGATTATAGATAAGTAAGATAAGTCTGATCAAGCAGTATAGGATTTGTGGTTGAGTAAACACATTTAAAGGAATCATCTATTTAACTACAGGTGATCTCTGCAGGAGGGGAGAAAACAGAAAAAAAAGCAGGCGGGATCCACCCCCAGCTGCTCGGATTCAAGGACCGTACATCATCCTCTCGCCCAGAGGCCTGTTGCTGGTACCTGTTCAAGCCTGTTTGGTCAGTCCATTGTTCTGAGGGACGGTTACACAAGGGGGAACCTTCATGTAGAGTATAGGCTTCAGTGAATAATAATGTATCAATGTTGGTTGATTGAATGCAAAAAATGTGCCACACTAATGCAGGATGTTAGTGACAGGGGACACACTGGGGTCCGGTGGGATGGGGTGTATACTGGAACTTTCGGTGGTATCCTCAACTTTTCCGTAGATCTAAAGCCGTTCTAAAAGAAATAAATTCGACTGGGCACCTGGGTGGCTTAGTTGGTTAAGCTTCTGACTCTTGGTTTCAGCTCAGGTCGTGATCTCGGGGTTGTAGGATGGAGCCCAACGTCAGGCTCCACACTCAGCGGGGAGTCTGCTTGGGATTCCCTCTCCCTCTGCCCCTCCCCCTTAAATAAATAAATAAATAAATAAATCTCTAGGAAGGAAGGAAGGAAGGAAGAAAGAGAAGGAAAGAAAGAAAGAAAAAGAAAGAGAGAGAAAGAGTCGATTAACTTAAAAAACCAACTGAACAAAGGATTTGAATTTACAGATCAGAAATGTCATTGGTACCCTGCTGTTCTCCTGAATAAGGGTCACATAAGCTGGGCAGTCCTCAACTGGCTCCCTCATGCTGTGCTCCAGGGCACATAGAACTAGCTGGTCTACCAAGAGAAGAGAGCAGTTCTGCAAGGAAAGGCAGGAAGTCAAGACTGGGGAAGGGGGGTGTCCCAGACAGAGCTTGAAGAACAGCCTCTTTTCTTGCTTTGTCTGTCGAGTTTCCTGTTCCCAACTCTGGGGCAGGCTAGCAGCCCTTTCCACCTGTGGGTTCCCTATGACATCCCCAAAATGGGACAGTAGGGTATCTACCTCAAAGAATGACAGTGGAGATTGGGGGCATTCGTGTAGGGGCTCAGTGAATGTCAGCTCTCACTCAACTGTTAATGTCTCACCTTTGAGTTCTTCTAATAAAGTCCTGCATTGGGCCCTACCTGTTTTGATTTTTTTTTTTTTTTTGGTATTTCTTTCTTTCTTTTTTTTTTTTTTTAAAGATTTTATTTATTTATTTGACAGACAGAGATCACAAGTAGACAGAGAAGCAGGCAGAGAGGGGAGGAAGCAGGCTCCCTGCTGAGCAGAGAACCGGATGCGGGGCTGGATCCCAGGACCCTGGGATCATGACCTGAGCCGAAGGCAGAGGCTTTAACCCACTGAGCCACCCAGGCGCCCCTTTTTTTGGTATTTCTTATAATTAAAAGAGTCTTGGGTAGGATGAGAATATTCACCAAGGAGTGGTGGCGTTGGTGGCGAGCTGCAAGCTAGAGAAAGAGGATAGAAGACCAGAGCTGGGGGGGGGGGGGTCTGGGTCAGGCAGAAATGGGTTCAGCTGGGGTCTCGGCAAGCTCCAGGAGGGGCTCTCCATCTTGGCTCTCTTGACATCTGAGGCCAAACGATTCTTTGTTGCGGAGGCTGTTCTGCATACTGTCGGACGTTAAGCAGTATCCTATCCACTCCAGGCCCAGTCAGGACAAAAATGTCTCCAGATGTGGCCCAAAAAAATGCCCTTTGGGGACAAGGTCGCTCCCAGTGAAGAGCCACTGGTTTAGAGAGTGGTTGTTTTGAGTTATGAGCTAATTTGGGGGCAGAGTAATTCCTGGTGGCAGGAAGACCTGGGTGGGGCCATGGGAGTGGGTGGTGCCAATGGAGGCAGGAAGAGGCCCCAAGAGATAAACGGGTCAAAGTATCAGGAAGTCGCCCAGCTCTGGCAAGAAGGTGGCTTAAGATAACCTGAAAACTCGTCTGCTCACAAACACCCAGAAATGCTGAATGAAACATATTCAAAATCATTTCTAATGTACCACTGAGGTTTTTTAATTGACTGATTGTTTACTTAGACGCTGTTTTATCTGGTTTGGTTTTGGTATATGCTTCCGTGAGATTTCACGGAATCTTTGCGTAGTTGCGTAGATCTTGGCAAACACCCCCACCACGGTGAGGGTTGGAACAGCCCCATCACCCCCAAAGTCCCTATTGGCCTTTGCAGTCAATCCCTCCCCTAAACCCTGGCCGCCCCTGCTCTGTTCCCCATCCTTCTCTAGAATGTCCTGTAAATGGAGTTCTTCAGTAAGGAACCTTTTGAGACTGGCTTGTTTCATAGTGCTTTTGAGAGGTTTTCATGATGTCAATGTACCAAGAGTTGGTTCTTTTCGGCTGTAAACTAGTATTCCAGTGTGTGGCTGTTTGTCCGTTTGCCTGTCTGCTCTCCTGTCAAGGACATTTGGGTTGTTCCGATTTTTCACGACCTTGAATAACGCTGCCATAAACATTCATGGACAGGTTTTGGTGTGAATGGAAGTTTTTGTTCCCCTCAGGTAAGCAACCAGAAATGGCATTGCTGGACCCAACAGTGTATGTTTTATTTTATAAGAAACTGCCCAACCATTTTCCAGATCCTGTGCCATGTGGCACCTCAGCTAAGTGTGAGAGGTCTAGCTCCCCACCTCCTTGTCCACACTTGTTTCGGTCGTTTTTTTTTAATTTTAGCCATTCTACTAGGTCTGGAGTGCAGTGTCATGTAGGTTTAATTTGCATTTTCCTAGGGACTAATGGGGGTGAGCATTTTTTAAGGCTTATTTGCCATGCTTGTATCTCCTTTGATGAAGTGTCTGCACAAACATTTTTCCGATTTTTAGACTGGGTTCTTTGTGAGACATGTGACTGGGTCAGTCATCCAAACATGGGACTCAACCTTGGGATCATGAGTCTGAGCCCCATATTGGGGGTAGAGAGTACTTACATAAATAAATAAATAAATATTTTAAAAATTGGATTATTTGTTTTCTTATTTTTTTTTTTTTAAGAGAGGGAGGAGGGGAGGGCTGGAGGAAAAGGAAGAGAGAGAGAATCTTGATCAGGCTCCACATCCAGCAAGGAGCCTGATCTCACCACCCTGAGATGACCTGAGTTGAAATCAAGAATCGGATGTTTAACCAACGGAGCTACCCAGACACCCCTCTTATTGCTTAATTGTGAGAGTTCTTTATAATATACCATGAATATAAGTCCTTTTTGGATAGGTGATTTGTAAATATTTTTCTGGTCTATGTCTTTTTCTTTTTTAAGACGATTTATTTATTTCAGTGAGAGAGAGAGCGAGAAGGGGGAGGGGCAGAAGAAGAGGGAGAGAGAAACTCAAGCAGACTCTCTGTTGAGCACAGAGCTGAGGTGGGGCTCAAATTCACCACTCTGAGATCAGACCTGAGCTGAAACCAAGACTCGGAAGTTTAACCAACTGCACCACCCAGGTGCCCCCAGTCTGTGTCTTACATCTCATTCTCTTGTTTTGTTTTGTTTTGTTTTTTTAAGTAAGCTCTATGCCCAACATGGGGCTTGAACTCAAGACTCTGCGATCAAGAACGCACATGAGGGAAATCCTCAGGACAGGGAAAGAAACACCCAAAAGGATCAGTGGGAACAATCAGAATAGCTTAAATAGGGCCAGGAGTAGATTTCCTGCTCCCACTAGCCAGAGGGGGAAAACCTACAGAGCTTTGGGTAGGTAAAGTACTCAAAAAGTTGCAGCCTGTGTAGTGGGGAAAATTAGCCCTAGACTAAAACACTGCTCTGATCTTGCTGCAAAAAACAAGACTAGGCAGAATCAAGCTCTGTCTGAGGAACCTAACTGTGTCCCAGAACCAAGTTCAGGAATTTTTATGTGAACACAAAATAGCACAAAACAAAGTAACATTATTTTTAAAACTAGTGTAAATGGTGTACGGCATCCAAAGGAAAGTTGCCAGGTATGCAAAGAAGCAAGAAACTATGAGCCATAATGAGAAGAAAATTCAATTAATTGAACTGAACCAGAAATAACATAGAGGATAAAATGAGTACAGAATGACACTAAAGTAGTTATTATAACTGTGTCCCATACGCTGGAAACTAAAGCAAAGATTACAAATGTTCAGTAGAGACATGGAAAATATTTGTTAAAATACCCATAAACTTGCAGATATTAAAACTACAATGGCTGAGACAATACATACATTAGATAAATAATCACAGCAGATTAGGCAGAAGCAAAGATTAAGAACTAACATGTCAAAGGAAGTCCTTCAGGCAGAAGGAAAATGGTACCTTGGGGAAACGAGAGTGGAATGAAGAGCTTTGGAAATGATAGCCAAGCATAAGATGTTTTCTTATTATTTAGATCTCATTAGGAGGTAACTGGCTGTTTATTCAAAACTATTAACAATCTGTAGTGGGATTTACATAAAAGTAAACTGTACGGTAACAACATCAAAAGACTATGAGGAAAGAAATGGAAACACACTATTGTAAGTTTCTTACAATATGCATGAAGTAATGTATAGCACCTGAAGGTAGAACCGTGATAAGTTAAGGATATATACTACAAAGCAACCACTAAAATACAAAACCAAAAGGTCTTAGCTAATACGCCAACAGAGGAGATAGAAGATAAAATGGAATTCTAAAAAATATACAAATAGTAAAAAAGAAGGCAGAACAAGTGTGAAAAGGGAACAAAAAGGAGATGGGACAAATAAAACACAAATAACAAGATGATAGATTTAAGCCTAACCATAGCCATAATCACATATTTAAATTGTCTAAACTTCACAGTTAAAAGGCAGAGATAGTTAAATTATATTTTATTTTATTTATTTATTTGACAGAGATCACAAGTAGGCAGAGAGGCAGGCAGACAGAGAGGGGGGAAGCAGGCTCCCCGCTGAGCAGAGAGCCCAACGCGGGGCTCGATCCCAGGACCCTGAGATCATGACCCAAGCCAAAGGCAGAGGCTTAACCCACTGAGCCACCCAGACTCCCTTAAAAAGATACCCTCCTATATGCCACCTACAAGAAATCAATTTTAAATATAAAGGCACAACTAAGTTAAAGGTAAAGGGAGAGAGAGAGAGAGAAGGAGGGAGAGAGGGAAAGATGTATCAGGTTAACACCAGTAAAAAGAAATCTGGGGAGGTTATATAAGAATCAAAGTGGGTTTTGGGGGTGTCTGGGTGGCTCAGTCAGTTAAGCATCTGACTTTGGCTTAGGTCATGATCTCAGGGTCCTGGGATAGAGCCCCTGTGGGGTTCTGTGCTCAGAGGGGAGTATGCTTGTCCCTCTCCCACTCCCCCCCATTCTCTCTCTCTATCCCCTCAAATAAATAAATAAAATCTTTTTTAATAAGTAGGTTTTAGGGTAAAGAATATTACTAGGTATCAATAATTTTATTTCATTATGAAAAGTAGGCCAATTCATTGAGGGGACACAACAATCCTAAATATTTATGTGTCTAATAATAGAACTTCAAAATACATGAAGCAAGAAGTGAAAGAAATATAAGAAGGAATGCACAAGGGGTGCCTGGGTGGCTCAGTGGGTTAAAGCCTCTGCCTTCAGCTCAGGTCATGATCCCAGGGTCCTGGGATGGAGCCCCACATAGGGCTCTCTGCTCAGCGGGGAATCTGCTTCTCCCTCTCTCTCTGCCTGCCTCTCTACCTACTTGTGATTTCTGTCTGTCAAATACATAAATAAAATCTTTTAAAAAAAGAAGGAATGCACAAATACACAATTTTAGCTGGAGATTTAATCCTCATTCACAGTAGTTGATAGAATATGTTGATGGAAAGTCAATATTATCACACAGCTTGACTCTATTGACATTTATAGAACACACCATCCAATAACAGCAGAATACGTTCTTTTCAAGCTCACATGCTAGACCATCTTCTGAGCCATAAAACAAGTCTCAATAAATTTAAAAAGATTCAATTTATACGAAGTATGCTCTCTGATTACAATGGAATTGAATTAGAAATGAATAACAAATAGCTTTGGAAATTCTCTGAATATTTGGAATCTAAACAACACACGTATACATAATAAATGGATCAAAAACTCAGAACAGAAATTAGAGACTGTTTTTAACCCAATGAAAATGAAGCACAACATATCAAACTGTGTACTTGAAGAAGTATCTAGGAGGAGATAAAAAGCATTAAATATGTATGTTAGAAAAGAAGAAAGGTCTCAGAGACTTCAGCTTCCACTTTAAGAAACCAGTAAAAGAAGATTAAATTAAACCCAAAGTAAGCAAAAGAGAAAAAACAATGAAGATAAAACTGGAAATCAATGAAATAGAGGACAGAAACAATAGAGAAAAACCAACTAATCCAAAAGTGGTTTTATGATATCAACCAGATTTATAAATCTCTAGCTATATGGATCAAAAATAAAGGAGAGAAACAAATTGCCAGTCTCGGGCCTGAAAGCGGTAATTCATTACAGGATTCATATATATTAAAAGAGTAATAAGCAAGAATTGCAAACAACATCCTAAAAATTCAACAGCTAGACGAAGCGGACAAATTCCTTGAATGACAAGTTACTAAAACTCACTCAAGAGAAACTAGACAACCCAAGTAGCCGTATAGCTATTAGATAAATCTAATTTGCACTTAAAATTCTTCCCACAAATTAAATTCTAGGCCAAGATGCCTTCACTAGTGAATTTTAACCAACATTTAGGGAGATAAAAAACACCACTTTTATGCAAAATCTTCCAGAAAATTGAAGGGGAGAAAATATTTCTTAACTCATTCTTTGAGGCCAGAATTATTCTGATCCTGAAACAAAGATATCACAGGGAAAAACAAACAAATGATAAAAACCCTGCAGACCACTATCTTCATGGACATACACACAAACGTTCTTAACACATTTTCAGCAAATCAAATCCAGTGAAATATTGAAAAGATAACATATTCCACGACCAAGTTGTGTCACTGTAGGAAAGCAAGATTGGTTTAACAGTAAGAACTACAAGAAAATCAATGTAATTCAGAGGTGCCTGTGTGGCTCAGTTGTTAAGCATCTGACTTTGCTCAGGTCATAATCCCAGAGATCTGGGACTGAGTTCCACATCAGGCTCCTTGCTCAGCAGGAAGCCTGCCTCTCCCTCTCCCACTCCCCCCTGCTTATATTCCCTCTCTTGCTGTCTTTCTCTCTCTGTCAAATAAATAAATAAAATCTTAAAAAAAAGAAAATAAATGCAATTCACCATATTAACAAACCAAATAAGAAAAACTATATAAAATCCAACATCCAGGGGCACCTTGGGGGCTCAGTTGGTTGAACGTCTGCCTTTGGCTCAGGTCATGATCCTGGGGTCCTGGGATTGAACCCCAAGTTGGGTTCCCTCCTAAGCAGGGAGTCTGTTTGTCCCTCTCCCTCTGCCCCTGCTCATGTTCTCTCTCTCTCTCAAATAAGCAAATAAAATCTTTAAAAAAATCCAATATCCATCCACCTTTTTTTTTTTAAAAGATTTTATTTATTTATTTGACAGACAGATCACAAGTAGGCAGAGAGGCAGGCAGAGAGAGGAAGGGAAGCAGGCTCCCCACTGAGCAGAGAGCCCAATGCAGGGCTCGATCCCAGGACACTGAGCCACCCAGGAACCCCTCCATCCATCTTGATAAAAACAATAAGCAAACTATGAACACAAGGGAACTTCCTCAACCTGATAAGGACATCTATGAAAATCCTACAGCTAACATTATACGTACTATACTGATTCAAAATTGTCCTGGAGTTACAGGCCAGTGTAATCAGGCAAAAAAAGCAGTTAATGACATCAGATCGGACAGGAGGCAGTAAAACTATCCTTATTCACAGATGACATGATTGTCCATGTTAAAAATCCAATGAGATCTACAAAAAAGCTATTATTAAAAGTGCGTAGCAAGATTGCAAGATACAAAAACTGATTGTGTTTTTACCTACTAGTAACAAATAATGCTATGTATAATAGCATCAAAAAATAAAACATTTAGGAAAAAAAGAGACAAAAGATGTGTAAGACTTACATATCAAAAATTACAAAATATTATTGAGAGAAACAAAAGAATACCTAAATAAGTAGAGACACATACCTGGTTAGTGGAAATTTTAACATTGCTCTGATGTCAATTTTCCCCTACTGATCTATAGGTTCAACACGATTTCAATCAAAATCTTAGTAGACTATTTTGTAAGAAATTGACAAGCTAATTCTAAAATTTGCATGGCAATTCAAAGGCCTAGAATGGCCAAAATAGCTTTCATAAAGAACAAAAAAGTTGGAGGACTAACATTGCCTGATTTCGACTTAATACAAAGCCTCAGTAACAAAATAGCATGAACATGAAGACAGACAAATAAAGCAATAGAACAGAATAGAGATTTCAAAAGTCAGTAAATACATGCACAACTCATTTTGACAAAATGTACAAAAGCAAATCAGAGAGGAAAGGATAGTCTTTTCAATGAACGGAGTTGAAACAGTTGCACGTGTGCATCCAAGAGCAAATTTCAATCCATACTTCTCAACATATACAAAAATCATTTCAAAATAGATCATAGACCTACATGTAAAATAGCAAACTTCTAGAAAAAAATAGGAGAAAATCTTTATGACCTTGGGTTAGGCAGAACTTTCTTAGATATAACACCAAAAAACATGATCTATTAATTTATAAATTTGATTTCACTGGGGCACCTGGGTGGCTCAGTTGGTTGAGCACCCAACTCTTGATCTCAGTTCAAGTCATGATTCTGGGGTCGTGGGATTGAGGCCCGAGTGGAACTCTGCACTCAGGGCAGAGTCTGCTTGAGATTCTCTCCTTCTTCCTCTGCCCCTACCCGTTTGCTCTCTACCTCTCTCTAAAATTAAAAAAAAAGAAAATCTTTAAATAAATAAATAAATTTGACTTCACCAAAATAAAAAAACCTGTGCTACTCAAAAGACATCATTAGGGGGCACCTGGGTGGCTCAGTGGGTTAAAGCCTCTGCCTTCTGCTCAGGTCATGATCCCAGGGTCCTGGGATCCAGCCCCGCATCAGGTTCTCTGCTCAGCAGGGAGCCTGCTTCCTCCTCTCTCTCTGCCTGCTTCTCTGCCTAGTTGTGATCTCTGTCTGTCAAATAAATAAATAAAATCTTAAAAAAAAAAAAAGACATCATTAGGAAGATGAAAACATAAGCTATATACTTATGGGGGGGAATCTTTGCAAATCATATCTGATAAAGGAATTGCATTGAGAGTTTATATATGAAAAAAATATGTATATGTCTTGAAACTCAGCAATTAGAAAATAAGCCAATTAAAAATAGTCAAAAGATTTGAATAGACAGTTCACCAAAGAAGATACATGCATTAACAGACAAGCAGGAAAGTATGCTTAAAGCATTAGACTTTAGATAAATGCAAATTAAAACCATAATGAGATACCACTCATACCTATTAAAATGGCTAAAAGTAAAAAGACTGAAAGTATGAAATGTTGGCGAGCACTTGGAACGACTAGAATGCTCATACACTGATGGTGAGAATTTAAAATGGTACAGACATGGGCGCCTGGGCGGCTCAGATCATGATCCCACTCAGGTCTTTATCCCAGGGTCCTGTGATCAAGACGCTCCTGTGGCTCCCTGATCAGCAGGGTGCCTGCTTCCCCCTCTCCCTCTGCCCCTCTCCGCCTGCCTCTGCTCGTGCTCATGCTTTCTCTCTTTCTCTCCCTCTCGCTCACTCTCTCAAATAAATAGATCTTTAAAAACAAGTTAGACATCAACCATAGGATCCAGCCACTGTATTCCTAGTTATTTACCTTAGAGAAACAAAAACAAATGCCCATACAAAGACTTGTACGCAAATATTGATAGAGCTCTAGAGCTCCAGCTGGGAAAAACACAACACCTGCCAATAGAGGAAGGAACAAAGAAACTGTGGTATATTCGTACGATGTAATACTACTCATAAATAAAAAGAAATGAAGTGTTGACACACGTGACATACTAGTGAAAGAAGCCACACAAAAAGAAAACACATACTGTGCTGTTCCATTTATATGAAGTTTTATAAAATCTGAACTAATCAATAATTGCAGAAGGTAATTGAGTGGAAAAATGGACAACATGAAGGAACAGATCGGGAATTCCAACAGAGGACGGAAACCAAAAGAAGGCATTAAAGAGAAACATGTTAAAATTGTAAAAAGTCTCAGTTATGAAGATACCCTTCAACGGGTTCATCAGAAGACTCGATATGGCCAAGGGATCAATCAGTAAACCTCAATTATGACATAGAAAGAGCCCAAACTGAAATACAAAGTGAAAGAGTAGGGAAAAAAACTGAATGGAGCCTCAAGAAGCTGTGGGATGATAACAAAATTTTAAAATAATGTTATCGGAGTTCCAAAAGAAGAAAGAATGGAGTAGAACAAATATTTAAAGAATGTCTCTAAGAATTTTACAAAAGCAATGGAAGTTCACAAACTCCAGATTCAAGAATCTCAGAGAACCCTAAGCCTGATAAACACACACACACACACATGCACACATGCACACACCCCCTAGACGCATCATATTCAAACCACTGACAAGCCAATAGAAGAGAAAAGAATGAACAGAGCTATGGGGGAAGTACGTTGCTTACAGAAGAGCATAGATAAGACTTATAGCCAAGTTCCCATCAGAAAATATGCAAACTGAAAATAGAGTGATATCTTTAAAACACCGAAAGAAAAATCTGTCAATCCAGAATTCTTTGTACAGAGAGAATGTCTTTTAAAAATGAGGGTGAAGGGACGCCTGGGTGGCTCAGTCAGTGAAGCATCTGCCTTTGGCTCAGATCATGATCTTGGGGTCCTGGGATCAAGTCCCACGTGTCCCATGTTGGGCTCCTTGCTCAGTGGGGAGCCTTATTCTCCCTCTGCCTGTCACTCCCCCCGCTTCTGCTCTCTCTCTTTCTGAAAAATAAATAAAATATGATCTTTAAAAAATTAAAAAAATTAAAATGAGGGTGAAGTAAAGACTTCTAAAGAAAAACCTAAAATCTGAGAAAATTCATTGCTTGTAGACCCATGCTGCAAAAACTGTAAAGGAAGTTCTTTAAGAAGAAATCTGATATAAGGAATATGGTACCAAACAGAAACTTTGGCTAACACACAAAAATGAACTCTGGAAATGGTTAAATAGAAGGTAAATATTAAAAGACTCAAACATTTCTCCTGATCGCTCTAAAACATAACCATCTAAAGCAAAAATAGTAACAACGTATAATTTTTTGAAGATTTATTTATTTACTTTAGAGAGCAAGAGAGATCTAGGGAGTGAGGGGAGGGGTAGAGGGGAAGAAGAGGGAGAGAATCCCTAGCAGACTCCTTGCTGAACGTGGAGCCCGGCGCCGGGCTTCATCTCCCGACCCTGAGATCACGGCTTGAGCCAAAACCAAGAGCCAAAACCAAGAGACTTAACCAACTGAGCCACTCAGATGCCCCAGCAATGTGTAGTTTATAGAATATGTGAAAGTAAGCTGTGTGACAAAAATTTAGCACAAAGGATGAAATGCAGTAACTGGAATTGAAAATTGCGATGTTAGGGCGCCTGGGTAGCCTCTGCCTTCAGCTCAGGTCATGATCTCCAGGTTCTGGGATCGAGCCCTGCATTGGGCTCCCTGCTCAGAGATGAGTCTGCTTCTCTCTCTCTCCCTCTCTCACAAATTAATAGATAAAATCTAAAAAAGAAAATTGTGATGTCATACCAGTGTGTCCAATACCCATCCAACACCGTAGGTCCTGTTCTAGATTTCTCCCTTCTCCAGCTGTGAGAAACATGTCTCTTTAAATCCTTAATCTCTTTACTTAATCAATTTCTTTCAACGTAACCAACTCTGCCACTGACGTTCTCTGATGCCAACACCCCCCTCAACACACTCAGACTCTGACGACTTGGGCCAGGATGCACATAGCCACTTGGAAGCTCTTCTCAACATCCCTGGGTTCTAGAAATCTGCACTAGTCGTCCCAACTGCATGAACATTCTCTTCACTGTTCTTGGGGTCCAACCCCTTGCACCTGGCCACTACTGTGTGGGTGTCCTCTACACCCAGCTAAGGCTCTGACACTCTGCACCAAGATACCTCCTATGCGGACAACGTCCTCACCCAGGCTCTGAAACCCCGGGCTGAGCTGTCACGTGTGTGGACACTGCATGGACTCTGGTCAGGTTCTAACACCCCACATCGGGCCATACCCACTCATGAATGCCTTCTTGAAATAAGAGTGCTGTGCTGAGTCGTACTGGAGCTTGAAGCAAAAGAATAATTCAGTAATACTGATCCTTTGTTTAATATTTTTGATATTTTGCTCATTCTGGATTTTTTTGCATTAATTTTGCCTTTTTAAAGTAATACATTAAAATGTGACTTGTTTTAATTAATGCATGTTTGAACATCCTTTTAACATTTTCAGCCAAGGTGAGTTCCTCTTTCTCCTTACCCTAGTCCTGGCCCTGCCTCTTCACCTCCCTCTAGGAGATCAAACCGCCTCCACCTACAACAACGCCTTCCCTTTCCCGCCCTCCCTAATGGCTTATGGGCTGAATTGTTCAGAATGGGAAGAGAAAAAAAAAAAAGAAACTGGAAGAAACTCCTAACATCTAAGTATTTAGCACATTTTCAGGGCTCCCATTCGTATTCTTGGACTGGACCCTGCAAATGTTTGGGGCAAAGGGAATCAGAGGACATTCTTAAATTAATAGATGTTTCTTTCTTCTTGAAGAACTCCAGACTCAGCTCAAACACGAATGTTTATCTCTTCTCTGGAGGAGATATTTACAATCCTTCAGCCATTTTTTTGGGATAATATTTAAATATATTTTCTTTCAAAAAAGCAAAACTGACCTCCTTACTTTTCTGCATGCTCTGTTAACCATCCTTGTCCCCTGACTTCTTTTTTTTTAAATTATTTTATTTTATTTTATTTTTAAGATTTTATTTATTTATTTGACAGAGAGAGATCACAAGTAGGCAGAGAGGTAGGCAGAGAGAGAGAGAGAGGAGGAAGCAGGCTCCTCGCCGAGCAGAGAGCCCGATGTGGGGGCTGGATCCCAGGACCCTGAGATCATGACCTGAGCTGAAGGCAGAGGCTTTAACCCACTGAGCCACCCAGGCGCCCCTCCCCTGATTTCTTTTATGTAAGAATTCTGTGCATCTTTTTCCAGAACTTTCCCCATTCTTTCATATACTTGCATATATTTGTTTATTTAGAAATAACATAACACAAAAGCAGTAGGGAGGATGGACTGAGGTAGCTTCAATGGTCCCAGCCTCCTGGTATTCATAACCTTGTGTAAGCCCCTCCCCTTGAGTGTGGGAAGGACCTGCAACTTGCTTCTTGTAACCAATAGAATGCAGCAAAGGTGACAGAATGTCTGTGATTACAGGTAAGTGATTATATTGTATATGATGTCACATAAAAGGGTATAGTAGGAAGCTCTAGGAGTTGACCCCTGAAGCAATGACGGAGTAGGAAAGGGGGACTGGAACCAGCCACTTTGGAACTCTGAAACCTGACTGGATACTTATGACACTCAGAGGAATGTTTAATGAAGGGAGAAGATGCTATTCTTCAGTACGAGAGAAGTGTGCAATAACCATCTACGACCCCCTTTCCTCAATCTTGCCACAGCGGTGGGGGCAGGGGGCCCATGTTGCTGGAGTGACTGGCTTGTGCCAGGGTGGGCAGTAGGGTCCTTGTTCTTCAAATATTTGGGGGTTGTATATTTTGCTGGGTTGGTCTGGAAGTGTTTTTGAGGGGCCACTGCAGATGCTTGTCTTGGTTTCAGACCCCTCAGCAGCAGCAGCTGAGATCCCCTAGCAGGACGTATGGGGAGATTTAAAGAGACAAAAGGAGACAATTTTTCCCCCAGACATTTAAGGAAATCTTTGTCAGGCCACTGGCTGACCACAGACTTAATGGAACAGACACTTCCTTGGCCATGCACAACAAGGAATATACACATTGCAAGAACAGTTTGGCAAATTCACAAACGGACAGTTGCAGCCCTCAACAAGCAAAACCCAGCAATCCTTGAGGAATGGGAGCATCAGATTGACAGAGTGACTTCATTATGACATTTATAACATCCGGTTCTCAATTAAGATGACAAGACATACAAATAAAATGGAAGGAATGGCCCATTCACAGGAAAAAACAAACAAACTTGACAGGATACATCCTTGAGGATGCCTAGATACTGGCATTGCTGGTCAAGAACATGAAATCAATTCTTAAATATGCTTGATGAGCTAAAGGGAGCCAGGGACAAAGAACTACAAGAAATCAGGAAAATGATGCTTGAAGAAAATGAGAATATCAAGTAAAAGACAGAGAAACAAAAAGGAGCTAAATAAAAATTCTGGAGCTGAAAAGTATAACTGAAATGAAAAATCCACTAGAGAGGTTCAACATCAGATTTGAGCAGGCAGAAGAAAGGATCAGTAAACTTAAAGATAAGGTGATTGAAATTATACAATCAGATGGGCAGAAAGAAAAAGGAATAAAGAAAAATGAGCGGAACGTAAGGGACCTGTAGGACACTACCAAGCATATTGACAAATGCATTCTAGGAGTCTGAGAAGAAGAGAGAGAGAGGAAGGGGCAGAAAAGTATTTGAAGATATAAGGGCTGAAAACTTCCCCAATCTGAAAAACAAAAACAAAAACAAAAACAAAAATCCATGAATATACATATCTAAGAAGCTCAACAGATCTCAAGCAGGATGAACTCAAAGAGATCCACACTGAGACACATTATAGTGAAACAGTCAAAATCCAAAGACAGGGAATTTTGAAAGTAGCAAGAGTACAGCAGCTTATCACATACAAGGAATCCTCAAAAGATAGCTACCTGATTTTTCCTCAGAAACCATGGAGGCCAGAAGGCAGTGGGGTGAGATATGTGAAATCCTGGAAAAAATACTCAACCAAGGATTCTATATCCAACAAAACTGTCCTCCAAGAGTGAGGGCGAAATTAAGATATTTCCAGATAAACAAAATCTGACAGAGTTTATTACCAATAGACCTTCCCTACAAGATATGCTAAAGGGAGTCCTTCAGGTTTAATTGAAAGGACACCAGACTGTAACTTAAAGCCATAAGGAACATTGGTAAATGTGACCACATAAGTAAATATAGAGGCCAGTATTATTGTAGTTCTGATTCATAACCAATCTTCTTTTCATATATGATTTCAAAGATAAGGGCATAACACAATAATTATAAATCTATGTTAATGGGCAGTAAATATGTAATCTGTGGCAAAAACAACATAAAGGGGAAGCAACAGGGATTTACAGGGGCAGAAGGTTGATATACTATTGAAACAAAGTTGGTATTACTCAAACCAGGTTGCTATGAGGCTGAGATTAATTGTATTAACCACTAAGTAACCACTAAGAAAGTAACCACTAAGAAAATAACTGAAAAATATTGAAAAAGGTGGGGGGCACACCTGGGTGGCTTACTCTTGATTTACTCTTACTCTTGATTTCAGCAAAGGTCATGATCTCAGGGTTGTGAGATCGAGCCCCATGCTGGGCTCTGCACTGGGCATGGAACCTGCTTAGGATTCTCTCTTTCCCTTTCTCTCTGCCCCTCCCCTCACCCCTGCTTGTGCATGTGTGCACTCTCTCTTTCTCTCTCAAAAATAAAAGCAAAGAAAGGGAAAGAAAAAAGAAAAGGAAAGAAGAAGGAAATCAAAATAGATTTCTACCAAAAAAAAAAAAATCAATTATAATCAAATACAAAAAGTGGCAGTAATGGAGGAAATTGAAGATCAGAAAAATACAAAATGGAAAACAAATCGCTAAATGACACAGTAAATCCTTCCTTATCAGTAATTACTTTAAATGTAAAGGCTTAAATTCTCCAATTAAAAGACAGAGATGGGAAGACTGGGCATAAAAACATGATCTGGCTATATGCTATCTATAAGAGACTCACTTCAGATACAAAGACACAGAGAAGTCAAAGTAAAAGGATGGAAAAAGATATTCAACACAGGGGCGCCTGGGTGGCTCAGTCGGTTAAGTGTCTGCCTTTGGCTCAGGTCATGATCTCACAGTCCTGGGATCGAGCCCCATATTCTCCCCCTCCCACTCCTCCTGCTTGTGTTCCCTCTCTCGCTGTGCTCTCTCTGTCAAATACATAAATAAATTAAAAAAAAAGATATTCAACACAAATAGTAACCAAAAGGGAGATGATTGCATTATTTTCAGACAAAATAGATTTTAGGCCAAAAGGTTACAAGAGATAATAAGGACATTATATATTAAACATATTGATAAAAGATGCAATCCAGCAAGAAAATATAACAGTTATAAATCTATACCTACCTAACAAAGGCAACCTAAAATATATATGAAGCAAGAACTTAGAGAACTAAAAGGAGAAAGAGACATTTTTACCATAACAGTTGGAGATATCAATACCTCACCTTTTAAATTTTTTTTTAGATTTTACCCATTTTTTTTGGACAGAGACAGAGTGAGAATGGGAACAAAGCAGGGGGAGCAGCAGAGGGAGAGGGAGAAGCAGGCTTCCCATTGAGCAGGGAGCCCCATGCAAAGCCCAATCCCAGGACCCTGAGATTATGACCTGAGCCAAAGGCAGATGCCTAACAGCTGAGCCACCCAGGCACCCCAATACCTCACTTTCAGTAAGGGATAGAATTATGAAACAGAAGACCAATAAGAAAATAGAGCACTTGGTGGGCCTGGTTGGCTCAGTTGGCAGAATGCATGATTCCTTTTTTTTTTAGAATGTATGATTCTTGATCTTGGGGTTGTGAGTTCAAGCCCCATGTTGGGTGTAGAGATTACTTAAATAAATAGAACTTTTTAATTTTTTAATTGATTTTTTAAAGGTTTATATATTTATTCATGAGAGACAGAGAGAGAGAGGCAGAGGCAGAGAGAGAGGGAGAAGCAGGTTCCCCGCTGAGCAGGGAGCCTGATACAGGACTTGATTCTAGGACGCTGGGATCATGACCTGAGCTGAAGGCAGATGCTTAACTGACTGAGTCACCCAGGCGCCCATAAATAAAACTTTTTTTAAAAAGAGAACAAAAATAGAAGACTTAAACAGTATTATAAATCGGTTGGAACTAGCAGAGATATACAGAACACTGCCTAAAAACAGGTGAATACATGTTCTTCTCAAGTACACATGGAATGTTCTCCAGAACAGATCACACGTGAGGCCACAAAACGAGTCTTAAGAAGTCATAAGAGATTGAAATGATACAAAGTATCTTTTCTGATCACAAGGGAATGAAACTGAAATTCAAGGACAGAAGGAAAACTGGAAAGTTCATAAATATGCAGAATTCAAGCAACACACTCTTTTTTTTTTTCCTTTTTCAAATTTTTATTTAAATTCTCTTTAGGTAACATACCGTGTAATAGTGATTTCTGGAGAAGAATTTAGTGACTTATCACTTGCATATAACACCGAGCGCTCATCCTTAAGGTGCCCTCCTTAACACCCATCACCCATCTAGCCCATTCCCTACCCACCTCCTTCCATCAACCCTCAGGGTTTTTGGGTTTTTTTTTAAGATTTTATTTATTTATTTATTTATTTGACAGGGAGAGAGAATGAGAGAGCACAAGCAGGGAGAGGGCAGAGAGAGAGAGGGAGAAGCAGGTTCCGTACTGAGCAGGGAGCCTGATGTGGGGCTCAATCCCAGGACCCTGAGACCATGACCTGAGCTGAAGGCAGACGCTTAAACGACTGAGCCACCCAGGCACCCCAAACCCTCACTTTGTTCTTTATCATTAAGAGTCTCTTATAGTTTGTTTCCCCCTCTCTCTCGTTCCCCCTCCCATATGTTCATCTGTTTTGTTTCTTAAATTCCACATATGAGTGAAATCATATGGTATTTTTCTTTCTCTGGCTGACTTATTTTGCTTAGTATAATACACACTAGCTGCACCCATGTTGCTGTAAATGGTAAGATATCATTCTTTTGATGGCTGCATAGTATTCCACTGTATACATACATCATGTCTTCTTTATCCATTCATCAGCTGATGGACACTCAGGCTCTCCCCATACTCTGGCTGTAGTTGATAATGCCGCTATAAACTTGGGGTACATAGACCCCTTTGAATCTGTATTCTTGTATCCTTTGGGTAAATACCCAGCAGTGAGGTTGCTGGGTCATAGGGCAGCTCTATTTTCAACTTTTTGAGGAACCTCCATGCTGCTTTCCAGAGTGGCTGCACCAGCTTGCCTTCCCACCAACAGTGTAGGAGGGTTCCCTTTCTCTGCATCCTCCCCAACATCTGTTTCCTGAGTTGAAAATTTTATCCATTCTGACAGGTGTGAGGTGACATCTCATGGTGGTTTCGATCTGTATTTCCCTGATGATAAGTGATGTCGAGCATCTTTTTATGTGTCTCTTAGCCATCTTGGATGTTTCCTTTGGAAAAATATCTATTCATGTCTTCTGGCCATTTGTTAACTGGATTATGTGTTTTTTGGGTGTTGAGTTTGATAAGTTCTTTTTTTTTTTTTAAGATTTTATTTGTGTATTTATTTGACCAAGCAGGAGGGAGAGACCACAAGCAGGAGGAGCAGGAGAGGGAGAAGCAGACTCCCCTTTGAACAAGGAGCCTGATGGAGAGCTTGATCCCAAGACCCTGGGACCATGACTTGAGCCAAAGGCAGCTGTTTAACCAACTGAGCCATCCAGGTGCCCCTGATCAGTTCTTTGTAGACTTTGGACACTAACCCTTTATCAGATATGTCATTTACAAATATCCTCTCCCATTCCGTAGGCTGCCTTTTAATTTTGTTGATTCTTTCCTTCACGGTGCAGAGAAGTTGTTGTTGTTGTTGTTGTTGTTGTTGTTTATCTTAATGAGGTCCCAGCGTTTCATCAAACAACACACTCTTACACAACCAGTCAAAGAAGCAATCACAAGCGAGATCGGATGACGCCCTGGGATGGATGAAGATGAAGACGGAGCACACCAAACCTGACGGGGTGCAGAGGAAGTAGCACTCGGGGCATCTGGAGCCGTGAATGTCTGTATTAAACAGGAAGAAAGATCTCAAACCAATAACCGAACCATATATCTTAAAGAACCAGAAAAAGAAGAGCAAACCAAGCCCAAAGCCAGGAGAAGGAAGGAGAACAGTCAGGGTTAGAGTAGAGGCAAACATGATGGCGGAGAAAGAACAATCGAGAACATCAATGACACCCAAAGTAGGTTCTTTGAAAAGCTCTACAGAACTCACAAGCCTTTGGCCAGATTAACTAAGGCAGAGAAAGAAAGGAAGAAAGGAAGAAAGAACACTCAAATGACTAAACTCAGTAAGGGAAGGACAAATAGCTTCTCCTTACGATTCCACTGTACCTGGACCAGCCATAGTTCCTAGAGACGGAGTCGGGTAGAGATTCTCCCGGGCGGGGGGAGGAGCCTTGTTGCTTAGTGAGTACAGAGTTTCTGTTTGGGATGATGAAAAAGTTCTGGAAACAGATAGTGGGGATGGTTACACAACGCTGTGAATGTGCTTGATGCCCCTGAACTTGTACACTCTTAGATGGCTTAAATAGCAAATTTCATGTTACATAAAAGATTTGCATTAGGTAAAGTAAAAGACTTTGTGTCTGTCTTGCTTGGAGACTCCCTTGTGGGTTTTGAAGAAGCAGCCTGCCCAGTCGCTAGCTGCCTATGGGGTAAGCAGAGAGGTGTGGGAGGCCTCCAGCGCCCGGTCAGCAAGGAACCCAGGCCCTCGGTCCGGAGACCGGCAAGGAGCGGAGTCCTGCCGGCGCCCTGTGGGCATGCGAGCAGCTCCTTCCCCAGATGAGCTTCAGATGAGAACGCGGCTCGGGCCAACTCCTTGATTCAATCTCTGTGAGCCCCTGAGGCACAAGACCCAGCAAAGTCATGCCCGATTCCTGACTCACAAAAAAACTGTGAAACTCCTAAATTTGTGGAGAAATAGCTAATTGGAAAATACAAGTAGTATGGTAACTGTACTCTCAGTAACCTTTCCTTTTCTGCTCAAAAATATGTCTTGGGAAACTCTGGATTCTGTCAGAGATGGTTCTAGCGCTTTCTTCTAGACTGCTGCCCACATTTTGCGGTACCCCTGAAGACTACGTAGAGCGTTTGCAATTTTTTTTAATTTTATTTATTTATTTGTCAGAGAGAGAGTGGGAGAGAGAGTGAGCAAGCGTAGGCAGAGGGAGAAGCAGGCTCCCTGCCAAGCAAGGAGCCCGATGTGGGACTCGATCCCAAGACGCCAGGACCACGACCTGAGCCAAAGGCAGCTGCCCAACCAACTGAGCCACCCAGGCGTCCCTAGCGTTTGCAATTTTTGTGCTTACAAGGAAGGCAGTCAATGATGTTCTAATCTGGGCCTCCTCTGTGCTTCTGTAGGGCAGGAACAGAGGCACGTGATTACATCTGTGTTTTAATGCCTCTATCATTTGCCCTACAAAGGGCCTGTGCCGTGCTGTGCTCTGAAGCAGAGCCCAGGGTCCTCCATGTCTCCCCCAAGTCTTGTTTGGGCCAAGATTACAACCAGAGCCCCTTGGGGAAAGCAGACCCTAAGACTTACGAAGGCAGGGGCTCTGCCCAAAGGAGGATGGAGATATGCAGAGCGGAGAGGCAGCACCGCTCCCGGGAATCCTGGCTCTTCCGCCATCTCCGTGACAAACCCCTCTCCCTTTGGGAAGGCCCAAGGTTTCTGTTCCTTGCTCTCCGAGGTGGCCTGAGACAAAGAGCTGCTCAGGGCCTATGGGAGAAAACGGACTTGTTCTCCGGGGCTCTCCAGATGCTCCCCTGGGGGGGTCCCCCAAAGGTTCAGGAGAAAGGCCGAGGGGAGCACGGCGTCTTCCTCTTTCGTGCCCTTCCATTTCCAGAGCCCCAGGCCCTACCCATCGTGGAGTGCCCTTGTGCTTCTTCTCTGCTTACCTGGATTCCTTTCTACCGGCTTCCCAGGACCAGCGCCCTGAACACCGGGTGACTCCACGGTCGGCAAGGTGGGGCCAAGTCCTGTCGTGTACCCTGCGCATGGGACCCGGTGAGCTTGCTCACTGAGAACACCAAACTGGCCAACAGGCGGTGGCAGCCCCAACGGAGGAAACCTAGTGCTCTAGTCGATTCGGCAGAGCGAACGTGTGACCTGGAACCTGACGCGGCGCCTGGCTCAGCCCTTACCTTTGGCCTTGGGCAAGTCATCTAACCTTCTGCCCTCAGTTTTCCCATCTGGAAATGGGCACAATAATGGTTCCTCCTGTGTTGGGAGGCAGTGAAGCGCTCACTGTTTAGTGCTCTAGGATATTTGTTCTTGGACTAATCCTTCTTGCGGGGGCGGCTGGATGGCTCTGTTGGCTGCACGTCTGGCTCTTGATTTCAGCTTGGGTCACAACCTCAGGGTCATGAAGTCAAGCCCCACCTGGGCTCCGTGCTGGGCCCAGAAATGGACCCTCAACTCTATGGTCAACTAAACTTCGACAAAGCAGGAAAGAATATCTAATGGAAAAAAAGACAGTCTCTTCCACAAATGGTGCTGGGGAAATTGGACAGCCACGTGCAGAAGAATGAAACCAGACCGTTTTCTTACACCACACACACAAATAGACTCAAAATGGATGAAAGTCCTAAATGTGAGGCAGGAATCCATCCAAGTCCTAGAGGAGAACACAGGGAGCAACCTCTTTGACCTTGGCTGCAGCGACTTTTTGCTGGACACGTCTTCAAAGGCAAGGGAAACAAAGGCAAAAATGAACTATCGGGATTTCATCAAGATAAAAAGTGGTTTTTAAAAAGATGTTATTGGGGCGCCTGGGTGGCTCAGTGGGTTAAGCCTCTGCCTTCGGCTCAGGTCATGATCCCAAGATCCTGGGATCGAGCCCCGCATCGGGCTGTCTGCTCAGTGGGAGCCTGCTCCCTCCTCTCTCTCTCTCTCTCTGCCTGCCTCTCTGCCTACTTGTGATCTCTGTCAAATGAATAAATAAAATCTTTAAAAAAAATAAAAAAAATAAAAAGATGTTATTTATTTATTTGACAAAGAGAGACACAGCAAGAGAGGGGACACAAGCAGGGGGAGGAGGAGAGGGAGAAGCAGGCTCTCCTCTGAGCAGGGAGCCCGATGCTGGGCTCGATCCCAGGACCCTGGGATCATGACCTGAGCTGAAGGCAGATGCTTAACCCACTGAGCCACCCAGGCACCCCAAGATAAAAAGGTTTTGCACAGCAAATGAGACAGTCAAGAAAACCAAAAGACAGCCTACAGAGTGGGAGAAGACATTTTGCAAGTGTCTTATCAAATAAAGGGCTAGTATCCAAGATTTATAAAGAACTTACAAACTCAACACCCAAAGAACAAATAATCCAATCAAGAAATGGGCAGAGGACATGAACAGACATTTCTCCAAAGAAGACATCCAGATGGCCAACAGACACATGAAAAAATGCTCAAAATCACTCGGCATCAGGGAAATAAAAATTAAAACCACAATGAGATACCATCTCACACCAGTCAGAATGGCTAAAATGAACGAGTCAGGGAATGACAGATGCCGGCGAGGATGCAGAGAAAGGGGAACCCTCCTACACTGTTGGTGGGAACGCAAGCTGGTGCAGCCACTCTGGAAAACAGTTTCTGGGAAAATTGAAAATAGAGCTACCCCACGACCCAGCAATTGCACTGCTGGGTATTTACCCCGAAGATACAAATGGAGTGATCCAAAGGGGCACGTGCATCCCAGTGTTAATAGCGGCGAAGGCCACTGTAGTCGAACTATGGAAAGAGCCCAGATGTCCATCAACAGACGAATGGTAAAGAAGATGTCATACATATATACAATGGAATATTACTCAGCCATCAGAAAATGAAATCTTGTTATTTGCAATGACGTGGGTGGAGCTAGAGGGTGTTATGCTAAGTGAAATAAGTCAATCAGAGAAAGACAATTATATGATTTCAGTCATATGTGGAATTTAAGAAACAAAACAGAGCATCATAGGGGAAGGGAGGGAAAAATAAAACAAGATGAAACCAGAGAGGGAGACAAACCATAGAGACTCTCAATCACAGGAAACAAACTGAGGGTTGCGGGAGGGAAGGGGGTGGGGGAATGGGGTACTGGGGGACAGGCATGAAGGAGGGCACGTGATGTCATGAGCACGGAGTGTTACTTGCAACTGATGAATCACGGACCTCCACCTCTGAAACTAATAACGCACTATATGTTAATCAATAGAATTTAAATAAAAAGGATTCTCTGTCTCCCTCTACCCCTCCTTCCCCACCATCACCCCCCATCCCCGTTCATGTGTGTGCTCTCTTTTTAAAAAAAATACTCCTTGGGCATGAGGAGCACACTTACCACGATGAGCACTGAGAAATGTACCGAGGTATTAAATCGATAGATTGTACACCCGAAACTAATACAACACTGTATGCTAACTATACTGAAATTTGAAAATATCCTTCCTGGTTCCCTGAAAATATCCTATCACCACCACCTGCCGTCCTGTCCCCCAACTCCACCCCCACACCTGGCAAAACCTCTCCAGATTGTTGCCCAAGGTCACTGCCCTCTTGCTCACCTGCCTTCCTTCTTCATCCTTCACGTGGACTTCCTGAAGGCTCTCTCCATGGGGGGGCCTCCTGGCCCCAAAGACATCCTACTGACACCTAAGGGATATCTCAGCCTCAACACCTCCCCAGTCTCTGGATTCCCCGCCCAAAGCCCCGCAACCCCCCAGCAGGAGGCAGCAGAGCCTAGTGGCAGAAGCAGGGAAGCTGGGACGTGGTCCTAGGGTGTGACTCTGGGCTCTGCCCCCTACCTCTGGATGACGTCGGGCAGTCTCATTAATTCTCCAGCCTCAGTTTCCCCTCCGTGGGCTGGGGGTGATGATGAAAATGATATTTCGGTCTCATAGGGTTGTCACAGTGAATTAATGCGCAAAGTGCTGAGAATAGGGGTGCCTTGCTTCCACCTCCTGGAAATGACATCATGACTGTCCCAGTTCTTCAAGCCCCAGACGGAGAGGCCCTCCTGGCTTCTGGTGTGTGTTGGGGGGTGGGGTGGGGGCCGGTGTGGAAAGAAACAGCGGAAGTCCAGTTGACTTAGATTCCAAAACATGTCCCCACCTTCACGTGCATGTCTTCCCCGGAGCACTCCCCAGTCCAAGTCGCGTCACTGTCACTGCCGCCTGGAACAATGGAGCAGCCCCCCCCCACCCCGAACCAGCTCTTGTGCGCAGCCCCCAGCCTGCCTCCCTGTCGCCACCAGAGCCATCCTTTACTTGAGAGAGTTAAGTGGCGACTCAACCTCTCCCTCCCTTTCTCTTCTTTCAACTTGTCATCACGGAATTTCTAGAGGTGCACAGAGAGGGAGTAGGTAGTGGACCCTGCCGTGCCCACCAACCCTATCCGATGGCAGTGGCTTGCTGTCTTGTGGCATCTTCCCCCCATCACCTTCCTCTCATGCTGAGGTGAATCCCAGGGTGCCTGGCTGGATCCTCACGGGACTCTGAATCTCGAGTCGTGAGTTCAAGCTCCACGTTCGCTAGGCATGGAGCCTACTTAAAAAAAAAAAAAAAAAAAAAAAAAAAGGTGAACCCCAGACAGCACACCACTTCATCTGTAGAGACTTTAGTGCAACAAAATAATGTCTAAACCCAAAATCAGATGACGTGCTTCTGCAGAGCACCCTCCTGGGCCTCCGCCGGCAGTCAGAAGCCACCGAGGGACCTAGTGGGGGGCGGGGTATCATGTGGCTGAGCGTGGCTCGCTCTGCACAACCCAGCCGGTTGCTTCTGGGAGGAAGCGCGGGCGTGCGCTCTACCTGAACTCCTGGTGTGTCCTTCTGCTGGAGCGCAGGTGACAGAATTCCACGGAGAACAGTAGTCCCACAGGAAGACAACCCAGCCTGGGAGCACGTAGGGGTGAGCCTTCTCTAGTGTGGGCTTGCCAGGAATTCCAGGGGAGCTAAGCTGGAGGGATGCCCCCGGGGTGGGAGAGCCAGGGTGCCGGGCGCCGCCGGGCCGAGCACCCAGGGTGAGGGAGGGAGGCTTGGCCACCAGGGGGAGCCCTTGGACTTCCCTGGCTTGGGAACATGGGGCTGCCCCCAGGGGGAAATAGGGCGGGCTCTGTTCCTTGGGTGTCCCAGCTGCCTGTGTCCTTAGATCTTGTCCTGCCATTTGCGGAGAGGGTGGTCTTGGGCAAGCCCCTTGGCTTTCCCACACCTTGGTCTAACTCACTGGAGGGAAGAGAGACCCCTTGGGGGCCGAGCCCCGAATCTGCTTTTCCCTGCGCGTTGGCCTTCCATTCAGACTCTCAAACAGGGACCTGCTGCTCCGGGCACTGAACCAGCCCGAGTCCCTTGCCTCCGCAGGAAGACGCTAGGAAGAGAAGCTCTGAGCCCCCTCTGCCGGGCAGCCTTCCCTGACCTTCCCAGGAGGGTCAGGTGCCTCTTCCGTGAACCTACCATCTCTTGCCTCCTTCCTCACATCTCACCGGCCCATGTGAGCTCCTGTGGGTTAGGCGGGTGGATTCCTCTCTGAATCCCCGACTGGTTGGCAAACCGCGGGTACTCGGTAAGTACCCGACAAGCTCATGCTGGACGGGTCTTCCGAGCAGGCCAGGAATGGCGGCCTGCTCACCGCAGTCTCGGGGCCTCCAAGGCAGGGGAGTCGTCGGGGACAGGCCTAAAAGCACGGGGAAGGGGTGCCTGGCCGGCTCCCTCGGGGGAGCAGGCGACCCCTGGTCTCAGGGTTGTGAGTTTGAGTCCCACGCTGGATGCGGAGATTACTTTAAAATCTCAAAAAAATTAAAAAAAAAAAAAAAAAGCATGTAGGGTGGTTGGTGGGACCCTGGGCTGAAGGCCAGGTCCCTAACTCAGGTAAACGGCAATGCCTTTAGGTTTAGGAAGAATTCCAAAGGCCCAACACACTCCAGGGGCCAGTGCTGAGCTTGGCCTTGGACGCTATGAGTTGAGGCACCTGCGGCCCGCATGGGGAGCCAAAGCGACTAGATGGTTGGGAACATGAGCCCCCAAGGAGGGAGGGACGGGCACTGCCACCAGTTCTCAGGGGATGAAAGGGCAGGAGGTCCCAGGCTGGGGCGGCGGGGACAGGCAGGCCCTGACATCCCAAGTCTCCAATCCTTGTAAGTGGTGTGTCGGGCAGAGGCCCCCAGTCGCAAGCTGAAGACGAAAGTCATCCCCGTGCGTTGCCCCCATCCTACCTCCCTGGAAGGGAACAAAGCACCCAGTTTGTGGGGACAGCCTCCAAGTTCTGGGTCTCGTGTGAGACTCAACCAGCCAGGACGTGAAACCCACCTTTGTAGGCAGGTAGGTCCCAACCTGGGCTGCCAGGTGGCAGCTGGTGGAGGAAAGGGCACCCTCCAAAGCCCCGGTCCCCACGCCGACAGCAAAGCTGCTGTCCGGGGAAAGCGGTGCAGGCTGGCGGCCGCCCGGGCCGGGAGCTCGAACAAGCACTTTCAAGGTGTGAGGATGTTCTGATGCCCGCTCCCCGCTCTGTTTCTCCATCCTTGGCTCCTCCGGGATTTCTCGGTGATTCTAGGTCTCCCCATTCCACAGATGTAGAAGTGGAGCTCCAGAACACGCCACACCCGCTCCAAGTCACCCTTGGTCTGGGGACGCAGCTTTACGGGCTGCCCACCAGCTCTGGCAACCTGGGGCGGGTAGGCGGAGCCAAGGCCATGCCCTACCTGGGCAGGTGAGTCGGCAAAGACGCGGGACTCCGGAATGGGTTTAACCTCAATGCCGGCCCTCAGTGGGTGAGTGCGTCTCCCCCTCCTGTGCCTCAGTGCCCCCACCTTTAGGATGGGGATCTAGTGCTTCTGTGCTGGGGTCGAGGAGGGGGTTAGGTTAGTGCGTTAAGCACGAGGACAGCAGCCGGCATGGGACAGGCACTCTGTGTCAGCTCTGAGGGCTGGAACCTGGGAACCCGGGGACGTCACCCTGCTCGGGAGAGAGGGCCCTGGGTGCATGCAGGCCTGGGGCTCCCCTGCCTTCTGGAGTGACGTGGGGCAAGGTGCTAGTAGGGACGGTCCCACCACACCAGCTGACTGGGTTTTCACGGGGCGAGTGCACAGTGTGAGCTGGGCAGGTTCACTGAGAATTCAGGCCAAGCAGGTCCAGGCTGAGCCGGCCACAACGGGCAGCTCACCGGGTCAGTGTGTGGGACTCAGCTCTCTCGTGCGCAAATCCGGCTCCCAAGCTTGCACCAGCGAACAATTCAGAAAAGGGACATCTGTGGGAAGGCCCTGTCTCCAGGGGGTGCCAGAGATGCCCAGGGCCTGGGGCAACCCTCCCCCCACCCACGGAGCACAGGCGCGATCGGCATTAACAGTGAGGCCCCAGGAAACGGCGCGGACACAGCAGACCCCAGACCCCGGCGTTACCGTAAAGGCTGATGAACACGAACCCCATCACGCGCGTCCCAGGAAGGCCCCCCCGGGCGCGATGGCGGACAGGACACGGCCTACACAAATGGGGGGACACGGGTCTGAACGGAAGGTGGTCATTGCTTTAATTCAGGTCAGGATCCACACGGGGCCCCGCCAGCCCCGCCCACGGCGCGATCGCTGCCCGTCCCACGGACATGATTGTTTACAAAAATAAATACGAAAAAGCGGCCGCTCTCGAGTGATCGTGGACTCAATCCGACAGCGAGGAAATGTGCGGAGACGTCCGGCCTGCGTCCTAATTGCACCAAAAGGATCTGGAAGCACTTGGTTTGGTCTCAGAGGCGACACGGCAGGAGGGGCGGGCTGGGCGCCCTCGGCCGCTCACATTTCCGAGTCCGCGTACATCCCGTTGATGAGATAGTCCACCTGCGTGTACTCCTTCTTCCTGTAGCTCTCGAAGGCTTGCAGGGCGAGCAGAACCACGACGACGATGAAGAGGGCCACCCCGAGGAAGAGCGCCGCCAGCAGGAAACCCTTGTTCACCAGAGACGGGCTGAGGGGCCTGGTGGTGACCACCACGTACTGGCCTTGGGTGCTGAGCGGGCACAAGTCTGTGGCCGACATCTTCGTGCTCCCGGGAGCCCCCGGCGTCGGGATGGAGGCCGCCGTGCCAGGAGGGGTTTCAGGCGGCACTTGGTCCGGTGTCCGGGCTGTGCCTGGCGCCGCGGCCCCGTGCGTTGATGGGGCAGGGCTCGGCGGGGTCGTGGGGGACGCGGCCTCCCCCCTGGGGGTCGGGCTGGCGGGGGGCACAGGTGCTGGCGCTGTGCTGGTGGTCGGCTCCTGGGCGTGGGCCGTGGTGGTGGTCACTGCTGTGGTGGCCACGGGAGTCAAGGATGGGTGGGTGGACTCTGAGGCTATGCGGGAGAGGGTGGGTGTGGGCCCACTTGCCGTGCCAGCCGTGGGCCAGCCTGTTGATGCCTGGACGGCGGGGGCTTGTGTGGACACGTTAAGCACGTGGGGACCCGAGGTGGCCGTGGGACCGGCTGTGGAGTTGCCGGGGGTGTGCTGGGAAGGGCTGTGTGTGCCCGTCGGCGTGTGGGCAGTCATGACAGTCCCAGTGGCAGGCTGAGCGCTGGTGGCCAGTGTCGTCAGAGCTGCTGTCCCTGGCAGTGGGCTGCCACTTGGCACCTGCGTGTGGGGGACACGGACGGCGGTGGAGGATGGGGTCCGCTGTGATGCTGCCGGGGCAGGGGGCTGGGGTACCCCGGAGGCTACGCGTTCAGGGGAACTTTCCGTCCCCGCGTCTGTCCTGAGTGTTCTCCCTGCTGTGACTGCAGGAGACCTGGCGTTGGCCACCGGGGTCCCTGTGGCCAATGGGACAGGAGAAGGTGTCACTGCGGTCGTTATTTCGGACATTCCATTAAGGACTCTGGTAACTGTCATCACAGATGCACTTTTCTTGGCTGCATTATCTGTCTGGTTGAGGACTAAGTGCCCTTAAAGTCAGAAAAGGGAGAAAAAGATACCGTCACTTTCCATCCTGTGCAGGGAATTGGCTCAGAGTATCTTAGTTTGTGGCCTGTCAGTCTGGCCCGGGTGGCCTTTTGGCCTCAGCCCAGTGAGAACGAAGGAGGTGAATTGTGAACACGTTTCCCTCCTATCCTCCCCGTGAGCACACGGAGCCTGCTGCCCCACAGAGGGGCACTCGGCACTTTGACATAAGAACTCCCTTGTCCTCTGAACCCGAGCCCGTTGAAGGCTCAAGAGCTTCACTCTTGGGTCCAATTCCCAAAACATCAATCAGAGGGAAAGTCTCACCTTTGAGGTGTGATTCACCATTAAGAAAACCCATCACACACATGCGCTTTAGAAACCAGATACATCAGCGCCCAGACAGTCACACCGTAAAACAATTCTTGGCTTTCTGGAAGGATTTGTGGCAGGAATTCCCGGAGATGATCAGTGTCTGGCACAGAGCAGGAGTGTAATGAGATATCTGATGTATGAGCAGACGAATACCCCAGTGAAGCTCGGTTTTATAGGAGAAATTGTGCAGGGCCAAGCAAGTGACCCTGTCAGGACTCAGAGCTCAGAGGCCCAGTGCCCGGGAGCTTTCTCCCCAAGCTGGCCCTTGGTGGCTCTGGGGCTCGCGACTCACTGGACTAGGCCTACACACGTCCCTTGGGCTCAGGGTGCTTTGGGATCACTGTGGGCCTGACCAGCAGTCATTGGGTTTTCTCACTTACGTGCATCCCGGGATGGCACTTGGCTCTCGGATAAGGACAAGGAGGAAATCCAAACGAGCACGAGGGCTGTCCACATCTTGTGGGTGAGCTAGGAGCCAGGCTGGACGGTCCCTGGGGCTCCCAGCTGGCCACTCCTCAGGCTGCTGGTGACTCCCTGCTGCTCGGCTGAAGGATCTGGTAAAAAAGGTGTCTGGTGAGTAACGCACAGCCTCACCTGGGCCATGGGGCATGGCGGGGGGCCTGCCCTGGAGGCTTCTAAAAGGTCAAGGCTGCAAACCGAGCTGAGTATTTTGACCAGGGCCTGGCACCCAGAACAGTGTGATACCTCTCATCCATGGTGATCTAGTGACCTGCCCCACGCCTGCATTTGATGGGTTTAGAGGATTCTTTGACCCACTTTCATTCTGCGTCTCAACCTTTGTAAGCGCCCACTTTCCTGCCCAGAGTTCCTAGTGTGAAAGAGCAGGAGAGAAAGGGCCAAGAACTGACCATGCTCACAAGGCCAAGGCCTTTCGATAACCAAGATCGGCCAAGGTCACATATCAGGCCCAGGGTATTTGTGTACACCCCACGATAGCTGACCTCACCTTTCACATGGGAGATATCGTTTAGCTAGCCAGCCAACTAGCCCCCATTCATCTACCTGTCCATCATGTGTCATCCACTCACCCATCTAGTAACCACCCAGCCATCCATCAATGCACTCATCCAACATCCATCTATCCATCATTCACCCATCATCCACCCACCCACCCATCCATCCATCATCCATCCATCCATCATCCACCCATCCATCATCCATCCATCATCCATCCATCATCCATCCACCATCCATCATCCAACCACCCATCCATCCATCATCCACCCACCCATCCATCCATCATCCATCCATCATCCATCCATCCATCATCCACCCACCCATCCACCCATCCATCATCCATCCATCCATCATCCACCCATCCATCATCCATCCATCATCCATCCATCATCCATCCACCATCCATCATCCAACCACCCATCCATCCATCATCCACCCACCCATCCATCCCTCATCCATCCCTCATCCATCCATCATCCATCCATCCATCCATCCATCCATCATCCATCCATCCATCCATCCATCCATCATCCACCTACCCTTCCATCCATCCAATATTCCCTGAGAGCCTGCCCATGTGCCGGGCAGTGCACGTAGAACAAAAAGACGAAAGCCACACAACTCTGTCCTCTAGGCAGCCTGCCGTCCAGTAGGAAACACAGAAAAGAGGTCACTGCAAGCTGCTGCAAGCATAGAGGAGAGGCGTGACTCAGTGCCCGGAGCAGGCAGGGGATGGTGCACGGGAAGGCCTTGACATGTACGTCGGAGGCTGGTCCTCTGTGTGGAGGCCCCATTGGTGAGTGGGGGAGACAGGGTGCTGTGGGGCCTAGAGGAGGCACTGAATTCTGGTCGGTGGAGAGGTGTGGCCAGGGAAGGCTTCCTGGGAACGCAACAGGTGGGCCATGTTCTGAAGGATGGATGGGATCCGCCTGGTGGGGAAGGTGTGGGGGAGGTGGGTGGGAGAGCACAGCAGGTGACAGCAGCGGGGCCAGAGGCTGGGGGACAGTGTGCTGAGACCTGGGATCAGACCAGAGATTGGCAGGCCACCACTGGGCAGCTGGGGTTTGCGGGGGTGCTGAGGCAGGTGGTCACCAGCACGGGAAGATGCTTGGGCAGGAGGGACAGAGGAGGGGCAGGCGTGACAGGAGCCCAGTGAGGAGGTGGCAGGGGTAGCAACACAGGCAGAAGGGGACAAGGCCACGGGAAGCTGAAGGACTAGACCGGGGGGGGGGGGCACTGCAAGAGACAGAGGTAGTAGCAAGGACCTGGTTACCTAGTTGTCCGCAGAAACTTCCAGAAATGCCACAACAGCTGAGCCTCACCAAGAGGAGGACTGGGCCCAGCCAGACCTGGCTTCCCAAGTACACAGGGGTCTCCCCACCCTCACCCTGGGGCCCTCCAGTGTGCTGGTAGGCTGGTATCCCTCACTGTAGGGTTGCACTGGGGAGCAGAGGGGCCCACTGGCCTCAAGAGTCCCATCACTTCATGCCCTCCTGGTCCTGGGTGGCCCCTAATCCTGATCAGTGTCCCAAGACCCGCGTGGCTGCCTGCAAGGCCCGGTCCTCTCCAGACAATGATGCAGTCACACGCAGTCATGCTTGGTCCCATGACTGAACACCTGATTTGAAAACAGGCCTGCCGGGAGCGGAGGGCAGGCAACGACCCAGGGGCTCCCGAGGGCACCTGCCTGAAGATACCCAAGGCCTCGGTCTTTCCGCGGCCCTTACCACAGAGCTCTCGAGCTGCACAGGACGGCATGGAAGGCAGCGCTCGAGTCACGCTAAGGGAAAATGTCCTGATCGGCTCCTCAGCTGGCGTGAAGGCTACCCGCTACCCTCCGTGGCCCGGCACCTAGGCGGCCCCTGGTGATCGGGCCAGGTTCACCGTCTTTCCACGAGCCCTGAGTCATGAATGAATCACCCTCATGCATCCCTATCCTGGCCCTGATCCACATACCACCCCACAGCTTCCAGAAAGATCCCTGCAACCCACAAAGGTGATCCTGCCTCCACTGCTCAGACCCCACACTATCCCAGGATAACCCCTAAACTCATTAACACGGCCAAGGTGGCCTTCAAAATCCGGCCCGGCTACCTCTGCCCCACGGGCCCAACCCCATGGGGCACGTGGAGTTCCTGCAGTTTCCAGCCCTGCACCAGGCTTAGCCACCAGTGCGCCCCAACAAGCCCGTCTGGCCCTGCTAGGAGCTCCGCCAAGCAGCCCCTGCGTGGCAGAGAGGGACGTGTAGAGAGTGGCCGCCTGGTGGCTTTCTGGCTCCTGTGATCAGAGGGGACTGTGGGAAAGTAGCCCCACGACAGGAAAGCCCCTCGAGCACGAACTCTTCCGGAAAGCCGGCACATACCTTGATGCTTCTCACCCCTTTGCAAGGGTCCCCAGCTTTATTCTAGTTCCCAGTTGCACCTTCCACCCAAAACTGCCCATAAGGGCTCCTGGATGCTTAGAGGTCTAGAGGACTCAGCCAGAAGCTACCAATCTGCATCTTTTCTTTTCTTTTTTCTTCCTCTAGATTTTGTTCATTTATTTGACAAAGAGATAGAGCCAGAGAGGACAAGCAGGGGGAGGGGTGGAGGAAGAGGGAGAAGCAGTTCTCCCTGCTGAGCGGAGAGCCCAGCGGGACTCGATCCCAGGACCCCGGGATCATGACCCGAGCTGAAAGCAGACGCCCAACCGACTGAGCTGCCCAGGTGCCCCCGCATCTGTTTTCTGGAGTGCAAAAGACATTCTTTGTTCTGGCAGAAACAAGTGGGGGCAGGGTGGGGAGAGAAGACACAGACCGATGCCACGGACGAAAGAACTGAAACTGGAAGGTTTCGGGAACAAAGAACCCACACTCCCCATGAACCGAGGCAACAACGCAGCTGGTGCTCAGTGAATAAATGTATTTAAATGGCTCTTGCTTTGGTCGCTCACGTCTACTGAATGTATTTAAAACGCTAGCACTGCCGGGCCCAACATGCTCCCTGCACGGATCTGGGCTCCGCGGGGGGTGGGGAGGATGACGTGACCGGGGCTTCCTGCATGCGCCCCGGGCACTAGTGCCTTCTGCTGCCCCCCTCGCTACAGATCTCCAGGCCAGAGTCAGCAAACTTTTTCTCTAAAGAGCTAGACAGCGAATGTTTTAGATTTTATGGGCCACGCCGTCTCTGTCTCAGCTACACTTGTGAACGATGGGTGTGGCTGTGTCCCAATAAAACTTTATTTAAAAAAAACAGACAGGAGGCGGGACTCGGCCCACGGGCCATAGTTTGCCAACCCTGCTCTAGCACTGGAAGGAACTCCAGAGCGGATAACCGAGCTTAGGGAGAGAGGAACTGAGTCACTGCGCCAAATGGATTTCCTCCTTTTCTTTCAGCTCCTCAATGCGGAACAGACATGGACTGGACTGTCTCGCTGGTGGTCTGGGGACAGACTCTGGCCTCTCTCCTCCCAGAATGGCTGCTGCTAGGCGGCTCCTCACCCCCCAGCCCCAGCATCGGTGAGGGGCAAGCATCGCGAGATCTCAACACCAGGCCCCGAGGAAACCCCCTGCGGTTTGGGAGTCTGTGTCACCAGAACAGCAGAGGGCCACAGAGGACCACATGCTCCCAGCCCCTCCTGGCGTCCCTGCTCCTAGCCCCGCCCTCCTGGTCTACCTGGGAAGGGAAAACCTGCTGTCCATGAAATGCCACAGAACAGGCCACTTTGGGCTCTGCTGTCTGTCCTTTTCCCCCACTTTGCAGCGAAGCCCTCGAGGGGCCCTCTCAATGGTGAGCAGGTGGTCCTGCCTGCAGGGCCATGGACACTCACCAGACGCAGCTGCTCAGGTCAAGCTCCCACGCTGGGCCCTTGTCGTCCCTGGAGAGCGGCGGGCTTGGCACCGTGTGCTTGCGGGGCGAGGTCTGGCTTTGCAGGAGGTGAGAGCAGCTTCGAGGAGAACTTGCAGGCCACGGCATGCTTTGCGGCCCACGTGGGACATGGGCAGATGCCCCGCTCTGGGAACAGACGCATCTACGGTTCAAAAAAGAGTAAATACTCCTTAGGTAAAGCAGAGGGGGGAAAGCCCGGGGAGGAGGGAGTCACTGGCAGAACAGCCTTAAATAGACGATTGTGCTGGGAAACTGACAATGTCTATTAGAACTTTCAATGTTGGGCACCTGGGTGGCTCAGTGGGTTAAAGCCTCTGCCTTCGGCTCAGGTCATGATCTCAGGGTCCTGGGATCGAGCCCCACATCGGGCTCTCTGCTCAGCAGGGAGCCTGCTTCCTCCTCTCTCTCTGCCTGCCTCTCTGCCTGCTTGTGATCTCTGTCTGTCAAATAAATAAATAAAATATTTTAAAAAAAAAAGAACTTTCAATGCCAAGACTTAGCAATGGAGCGCTTTCTACTGCTGGAATTTCTTCCAAGGAAGCAAGTGGATGGGTGTTTAAAGATGGAGGTCTAAAAAGATGTTCATCATGGCGTTATTTATAACAGCAAAACAACTGGAGTGGTTATAGAAGATACGGCCCCACCCACATATCAAATACTATGGCAGCTGTTCAAAAAATATACAACTTCCGGGTGCCAGGGTGGCTTGGTCGGTGGAGTGCGTGGCTCTTGGTCTCAGGTTGTGAGTTCAAGCCCCGCACTGGGTGCAGAGATTGCTTATAAATAAAGTCTTAAAAAAATATATAGCTTCCTCTTTATTGACATGGGCCACATGTACCAATAGATGGAAAAAAAGCAGGTCATACAACAGTATATATACCAGGATTCTCTTTTTATTTAAGTAGACATTTGTTGGGGCGCTGGGTGGCTCAGTCAGTTAAGCGTCTGCCTTTGGCTCAGGTCATGATCGCAGGGTCCTGGGACTGAGCCCCATGTTGGGCTCCCTGCTCAGCGGAGAGCCTGCTTCTCCCTCTCCCACTTTCCCTGCTTGTGTTCCCTCTCTCGTTGTCCCTCTCACTTTTAAATAAAGATTATTTTATTAATTAAATAAAGAAATCATTAAATAAATTAAATTAAATTAAATATATTTTTTAAGATTTTATTTTATTTTTTAAAAGATTTTATTTATTTATTTGTCAGAGAGAGAGAGAGAGAGAGAGAGCGCGCACAGGCAGACAGAGTGGCAGAGGGAGAAGCAGGCTCCCTGCGGAGCAAGGAGCCCGATGCAGGACTCGATCCCAGGACACCGGGATCATGCCCTGAGCCGAAGGCAGCCGCTTAGCCAACTGAGCCACCCAGGCGTCCCAATAAAGAAAATCTTTAAAAAATAAATAAATAGACATTTGTTAAGGGATCTGGAGAGATTTACACCAGAGCATTAATGATAGTTATGCCTGGGGAACGAATTTACTGGTGACTTTCATCTTCCACCATATATATATATATATATATATATGCATATATATATATATTTTTTTTTTCTTGCACAAGCATTTTGGAAACCATTTCGACCCATGAAGGAAAACTGTGTCTGATTTTCTTCAGGTATTTTGAGCTGCGGGGGCAGGAAGGCACAGAGTAACCCTGCGAGATATAGTTTCACATGTGGATTTTAATGATTTAGAGAAACTCCATAATTTACGTATCAGGAACTTCATTCTTCTAGGAGCCAGCCACAACTTCAGAGGAACCAGAAGGACAGTTGTAATGCAAAGACAGTAACCAGCACAAATGATTCTCTCCCTGGTGACTATTTAATGGAAACTTGGGAGATTAAGAAATAGCTCCTCACCTCCTTAGGAGGTGGGGATGTGTGAGGACCCCCATGGGCTCACTCTCTAATACAAACACTCACAGGTGTACACACAGACACACACGCATGCATGTATGCAACTGCACACACAGTTACAAACACATGTGAGTGCACAGACGGAGCATGTTTCCAACACTATGTCAAAGAAACTCCACAAGTTTCTCCGGAAACTTCTACTGACACCGTCACCGCTTATGTACTCCCAGCCCCTGGCACTGGTGGTCACTCCCACAGAGATGGGAATTGGCTGCCCATAGAGTCCAGAACAGGCCCTCGTTGGGCCATGACTTCATCTGTCTGGAAGGTTCTGCCTCCACTTCCCAAAAGCACATTCTAAATGTCAAGATTCACATGTGAGGACCTGCGCTAATCTTTGTAAGCTGACTCGCAATGGACAAACCATGAGCAAGATTTAAAATGATACTCCGTCCTGCAAAGGCTTCCCCGAGCTTTAAGCGAGGGGCCGGCCAGTCATTCTCATTATTAGGGTGCAGGGAGACTAGGTAGCTCGAGGCCTCAGACTATAATAGATGGAAAGAAAAGAGACCCCTGGCGCAAGAAGGGAACCAACAAGAAAGAATGAAGTTATTATTAAACGGAAGACCCGCAGATGGAGAGACAGGGGTTAGGCTGCTGCTGGGATCCCCTCTTTTTCAGCAGTCAGCTCCCCACAAGTTCCGCTGGGGGGAAGCACCCCCTGAGCCAGGTGACCCTCCATCAGAAAGGCAACCCCGGACTGTGGCCCTAGGTGTCAACATCCTGATCCTTTTCTGGTCCATGATCTTGTGATACCTTCCAATACCCCTTGTCTCTGAATTATTATGTTCCCAAACTTGGCTTGATTTTTTTTTTTTTTTTTACGATTTTCTTTATTTATTTGAGAGTGAGAGAGAGAGAGAGCATGAGCAGGGGGAGCTACAGAGGGAGATGGAGAAGCAGGCTCCCCACTGAGCAGGGAGCCCAACATGGGGCTTGATCCCAGGACCCTGAGATCACTACTCAAGCAGAAAGCAGATGCTCAACCAACTGAGCCACCCAGTTGCCCCTTGGCTTGATTTTTACAAAAACTCTTTTAGGAACCTGTTACATGCCGAGTGCTGTGTGCTGATTACATGCCCGCGGACTCCGAATGGCTGGCTTCCTTCTCCTGGCCTACACTGGTTCCCAGGATCTTATACAAGTAACCCTTAGGCTTGGTAAGGGATTATAGGTGTCACCCCTACATTCCATCAGTCCAGTAAGATCTAAATCAGCAGCAGCATGGCCTGGGCCCCTACTCCAAGCTGGACAGGATTAATACAGCAAGGAGCAGGAAGTGCAGAAACAAATACAGGGCAAACCCTAGATACCTAATCCCAGCACGTCACCTGGCTGAACTTTGGCAGCAGAACCCAAGGAACACAGGTGTGTGGTTCTGCATATACAGACATTGCCCTGTGGTCTAAAGGACGTGTCTTCGTGGCAGATGGGAACTGAAGTGGGTATCATCCTAATTACCCTGCTTGCTTCTGTAAGTTTCTGCACCTTTTGGTATCACAGCTAAATGCTGATCAAAGGCTAGTTTTCGCTGGCACTGTGGGCAAATCTGGCATTCCCTTGTCCATAAAGCAAGTCCTGCCTATAGGAGGAAAATTCGTATTTTAAATACTTTCCTCACCGATTTCAGGGAAATTTTTAAAGATGCTTCCTCCAGGCGGTAAAAATAACTGCATGTTGGGATAGGCAGATTTCTAAGCATGATGTTTATGTCTTACGGCAAACCATGTGGATGCTGATTCCGCCTCTCAGCCGGATCGTGAGCTGCACACAGTAAGCAGCCACCGGGCTCCCACGGGGGAGGGAGGCAGGCGGATGGAAAGGCACAACCCCTCCCAGGTGGAGGGCCTGGGGAAGGCCTGGGTCACCTAAAAAGCCAATTCTTTCTTGGAGGGCAGCACTCTGGGGCCCAGCCTTGCCCCGGGAAAGCCTTTCAGTTCCCCGCGCATTTGGGAGTGTCCCGACTCTCCCACCCTCCGCTCCCAAACTCCAACGAGCCGGCCTCTCCCCCGGTTTGGGATACCCCCTGCAGCCCTCCTCCTCCCTCCGGCCTCTGGGTCCCCCATCGGTGCCCCACCTGACTCCCTCCGTTCCTTCCTCCCTCCTGGCCTCCTCGTCTTGCACCTGTGCCCCCACTGATCTTTGCCAGGTCGCCCTCCTGCCTCTTGTGCCCCCATTCAAGCCTCCTCCTGCCCCCACCTCCCTCCCTCGCTCGCAAGCCGGTTCAGGGAGCCGTGACAACAGCTCCCCGGGCGGCGGCGCGGGCCCCTTACCCGGGCGCGGCAGGCCTGCGGCAGCCGGGCGGCCGTCGGACGGCGGGGAAGTACCCGCGGCCCGGCGTGGAGACGTGGCCGGCAGCGGAGCACAGCGCCCGAGCCAAGACTGCTCAAGGCAGCCGCCCCAGCTCGGGCCCCGCCCGGACCGCCCCGGAACTGACGTCACCGGAGGCGGGCCCCTAGTGGGCGGGGCAGCTCCGCCCGGAGTAGGGAGGGGCCCGCGGGGCCCGGAGCCGCCGAAAAGGAGCCGGAAGCGAGGGGCGTGGCCGCCCTCAGGCTCCGCCCACCGCGGGGCGGCTCGGACTCCGTCGAGCTCGTGGCCGGAAGCGGCCCGGAGCTGCCGTTTCGGACGGGCGTGCGGCGGAAGTGGTGGTGCCCCGCCTCCGCCGCAGCCTGTGGGAGCTCGGACGTACCCCGGCAGCGCGCAGGGGCCCGAGCCCTGGGTGTGGCCCAGAGTGCCGCCCTCCTCCCTCCCACTTGGCCCAGCCCTTGGGGGGTCCAGTCGGTAAGGAATCGTGGGTGTGGTGGCCCCGCGCGGGGTTCCGTGTCTGACCTGCAGGTTCACTGATTTAATTGCGACAGCTCTGTAGGGGCTTTGTGCCTCTTTCACGGACGCAGAAGCGGAGACTCAGTGTCCAGTAACTGTGAGACGCCCGGTAACAACGGGGCCGCGTGGAGCGCAAGGGAACGTGTGTAGGACTTGACCTAGAAGTAGGCTTTGCGAACGACTAGTTGTGTGACCCAACCCCGCTCTGTGTAAAGCTCCCTCGGGACCCCCAAGTCCAAAGGAGGCGTGTCTGTGGAGGATGATCTCGTGGGAATAAACCAAAGGCTTTATTTTCAGACCGCTGTGTAGCCTGTCCTGGGGTCCTGGGCTGAGAAACGAAGCCAGACGGTGTGCGAAGGGAAGGTCAGCTCCCTGCTCTGAGCTCTGGGAGAGCCTGAAAGGCAGTTCAGAGCTGCCATCCCCAGGCCCACCTCCTCGTTTCAAGTTGTGTAGAACTTAACACTACGAACGCGAGTTTGCCGGGACCCAGGCCAGTTGGGAGGGAAGACAAGATCTTTTTGCTTTGAGTTTGCTCTGATTTCCCCAACTCGCTCAGATCTAACAAGGGCAGCATCTGCGTTCAGGAGAAAATATACCCAATGGCTAGTAGTAGTTCTGTGTTTTTCTTCCTCAAAAATCAATATCTGTGGCTGTTTTCTCTTCGGTAAAATCAGGACAGTTTTTACTGCTAAGGCTGAAATTAAAAAGATAAAGACATACGCCTCCTTGAAGACCTCCTAGTCTAGGGAAGGGTCTGTTGGCCCCCTCTCTGCTCTTGTAAGTAAAGTTTTTTTGGGGACACGGTTACACCTTTTATATATTGTCTAGGCTTTTGCACTGCAAGGACAGAGTTGAATAATTGCAGTAAAAACTGTGTGACTCACGACACCTGAAATACTTACTGCCTGGTCCTTTACAGAAAATATGTGCGAGCCCCCAGCCTAAGGGGTTACTAGAAAATGGTTTTCAGATGACAGTGGTACTATGTCGCCACGGTGGTCCAGAATACAGGGAAATTCATTCTCTTGTAGAGGAATGTTGCACCTTTCCAGTGGATTGGGGTTACCTGGAACCTCATGTGGTGCATAGCTCTGGGAACTGCATAGCTGCTTCTGCGGAGTATTGTGAAGAGTAGAGCAGGGCTCTGCGCTGCTGTTGATGGTAGTGGATTACGTTAAAGTGAAGGCTTTTGTCTCAGGGTACAGATTATCTCGGGTGCTTTCTGTGCAAAAGAGCTAATAATAAACTCAGAGCCCAGTGTTCTTAGTTGTTGAATTACATTATTATTTGAATATACTCCATGCTCTGGAGTGACCCTGCCTGGCTTCAAACTCCAGCTCCATTTTTTAGCTGAGTGACAGTGAGCAAGAGTCTTAGTCTTTCTGTGCCTCAGTTTTATCATTATTCATGGTAGTTCTGTTCAGCCAGGTTTCCATGAAGACCGACTTAGTGAATTCTGAACCCTCACTCTTAGGGGAAAAAACATGGACAGAATTTCCCTTCGTGCTCAGCCCTTCATTGTCATTATTAATCGAAGCTTCCTTTTTGCTTTCCTTTTGCTCCATAGAAAATTGCTTCCTTTTTGCTCCGCAGAAAATTAAGGACATAAAAATTATGAGAATTTATAGAAAAAAGATCGATAATGATGAGGATAGAAATATAATTATGTATGCATTATTGGGCTACTGTTTCTGACCTGTCACTTATAGTGTTCAGAAATATAAAGTTTGGGGGCATCTGGGTGGCTCAGTGGGTTAAGCCTCTGCCTTCAACTCAAGTCATGATCTCAGGGTCCCGGCATCAAGCCCCACATTGGGCTCTCTGCTCGGCGTGGAGCCTGCTTCTCCCTCTCTCTCTGCCTGCCTCTCTGCCTACTTGTAATCTCTCTCTCTCCCTGTCAAATAAATAAATAAAATCTTAAAAAAATATATTAAGTGTGGCAATCTCCTAGCTAATTACCCAAAGGAAGTGAAAACATATGCACCCACAAACACCTGCATGAAAATGTCTACAGCAACTTTATTCACGATTGCCAAAAGCTGGAGACACTCAAATGACAATCAGTGGGTGACAGGATATAACGTTTCAGTACATCTATGTAACAGACTCCTACTCAGCCATAGAAAGCAGAATTACTGATAACAGTCACCAACACTGAAGAATCTCAAAAGCATTATGCTAAGAGAAACCAACCGGACAAAAGAAACTATTGTTGAGGAAGGTCATTGAGAGGACGTGACCTCCGGTTGAACTGTGAGCTGGAGCCGGGCACTCAGAGGCTCCTCAGCTTCTCTCCTGTCCTTGGAATGTGGGTTCTGCTTGCCTTTCCCTCTCCCAGAGGCTGCTGCAAGGATATAGGCTTGAGATAGTGACGTGATGTTGAGAACACCTGCACGTTGTATGGTCCTGAACCTGGTTAAGGTCTCTCTCTCTCTAAACTTCCAAGATTCAACAGCTGGTGTAGGGATTCACTCACATTGTGGCCGCTCCAGACAAGCCTCGTACGTAAGTTCCCTTCACTTATTAAAACTGCCACCCAGCAACCCACAGTGGTCTTTCTCTTTCTTTGGTCTCTTCCTCCCCTCTGCATTTTGGGGCCAATTTCAGATTATACACGGGAAGCTCCCCAAGAAGTTACAAACCAACATCTACATACAGTGATTCCATGTATATGACATTCATGAAAAGACAGAAGTATAGAGACAGGAATCGGTAGTCACCAGGGGATGGGAGAGGGGACAGGAATTGGCTTCGACTTGCCAAATAAAGCGCAGGCTGCCCAGCTAGATTTGCTAAATCTGGCAACTCTAGATTGACTAGCAAGGAGCCTAAGAGAATTTGGGGGGGGGGGATGACGGAGGTATTATGTGTCTTGATTGTGGTGACAGTAGCAGGACTGAATACATTTCTTACAAGTCATGAAGATGTGAATTTTACTGAATGTAAACTGTGCCTCAATACATTTAACTGAAAAAACAAATGCTCTGCTGTAAAGAAAGGCGAAAATTAAAGGATAGTTGCATGAGCATGTGTGTGTGTGTAAGGAGAACTGAACACTTAAAATGGATGCATTTTGTTGCATATAAATTACCCCAATAAGTTTGGTTTTTAAAAAGTTACGCTAGGGATAAAAAGAGTATCACTTCATGGGTGCCTGTGTAGCTCAGTCAGTTAAACATCTGCCTTCAGCCAGGTCATGATATTAGGGTCCTGGGATCCAGCCCTGCTTGGACTCCCTGTTCAGTGGGGAGCCTGCTTCTCTCCCTCCCTCTGCCCTTCCCCCCTGCTTGTGTGCACGCGCTCTCTCTCTCTCTCTCAAATAAATAAATAAAATCTTTTAAAAAAAGTGTCACTTCAAAAAATTTTTTTTAAAGATTTTACGTATTTATTAGAGAGAGAGAGAGCGAGCACAGGCAGATAGAGTGGCAGGCAGAGGCAGAGGGAGAAGCAGGCTCCCCGCGGAGCAAGGAGCCCGATGTGGGACTTGATCCCAGGACACTGGGATCATGACCTAAGCCGCAGACAGCCGCTTAACCAACTGAGCCACCCAGGTGTCCCTACAAGCTTTCATTATTTACATGAGATATAATTAACTACCTCAAATGTCTAAGAGAGTCAACTTAAAGTCAATTAAAAGTTGTAAGAACAAAAGAAAAAGTTGTAAGAACAAGTCAGTCATCTGTCTGGATGCAAAAGAAATACAGGTCAATAGATTTCTTGTATGCCAACAGTAATGAGCTAAAACATTTTTTAAAATTAATTAATTAATTAATTAATTAAAAGGCTCCACACCCAGTGGTGGGGCTTGAACTCACGACCCCCAAAGTAAGAGTCACATGCTTTACCCACTGAGCCGGCCAGGCGCCCTTAAAAAAATTTTAACATCAGTTACTCTGATAACAAAATTATAAAATACCTTAGGGATACATTAGTAGAAACATTCAGGACTTATGCAGGCTTTCTGACTTGCTTTATATGGAGAACTTAAAAATAAATTTGAATAAATGAAGAGGTACATCATGTTTCTGGACTGAAAAATGAAATCTCATAAGATGTCAATTTTCCCAAGTTAATCCACAGGTTTAATGCAATTCTTTTTTTTTTTTTTTTAAGATTTTTTATTTATTTATTTGCCAGAGAGAGAGAGATCACAAGTAGGCAGAGGCAGGCAGAGAGAGAGGGGGAAGCACCTCCCTGTGGAGCAGAGAGCCCAATGCGGGGCTTGATCCCAGGACCCTGAGACCATGACCTGAGCTGAAGGAAGGGGCTTAACCCACTGAGCCACCCAGGCGCCCAGGTTTAAAGCAATTCTTAAAAAAAAACCCAAATCCTCATTTTGTATTCTTTTGGAACTTGAGAAAATAATTCTAACGTTTGGGCAGCCTGCTGGCTCAAGTCAGTAGAGCACGTGACTCTAGATGTCAGGGTCATGAGTTCAAGCCCCACGTTGAGTGTAGAGGCTACCTAAAAAGGCCCCATGCCTTGCAAAATGCACATGGAGGTGCTTCTCTTCCTCAGCATCAGGGAAGATGAGCCACCCTCTACCGCTCCTGGGCACAGCCTTCTACCAACCTCCCCATCCCACCTCTGATGGCATCAGGCCACTGTCATCCCCCATCCCTCCTTTGATATCATCAAGGGGGCCTCCATGGTTTGTATGCTCTGATTCAGAGTCCTATGTGAATTATTGCTTGGGTCCATTTGTCACTTGAACCACAATATCAGGACCCTGTCATCATTCATGTGCGGAGGCTCCCCGCTCTTGAGCCATCCTTCCAGCTGTCCAACCTCATTACTCCCACTGCACCTGCCTGTGAGCCTCACCCTACCTGTAGCCCATTCCCCTCTCTGCTTTCTTGCCCTTTGCCCTGCCGTCCTCCAGCTGGGATTCTGCGATCCAACGAGCACGTCAGTCTAACGCAACAACTTCAACTTCAGTGTTCTTCCCCATGCCCGTGTGGCAACACCATGTCCCTGGATGCGTCCAGCGGTCTGCCTCTTTCCTGCCTACACCTGGGTGCTGAAGAAGATCTGTGGTGTCCAGCCTTGGCAGGGCCCTCTGGGCTGCCAGAAATCCCACACTTTCCTGGGACGCCCTTTGCTTCTACTTCCTTCCACCCTCTTCAAAGCCCCATGCTCACTCTCTCCGCCTGCACACAGGCAGGCCTGGCCCACAGCCACCCTTTCCTTCTCCCTTCCTATTAAGATGGAAGAGGAGTTCCCTCCTGTGGAAGATGATCTCCTCACCTGATCTCCAGTGTTTTCTGTAGAACTCAGGACCGCCAGCCAACAATTCCCATTCCGTCTGATGCACCTGTCCCTCTCTACTGGCGTCTTCCCATTAACACTCCAACACTTGGGTTCTCATCTAACTTTCTGAGTTGGATATTTATTTCACGCTCCACCTTGTCTTTTTTTCTAAGATATGTGTATGAGACTAAAAATGCCCTCTCTGTGCTGCTTTCACTGTACCCTACTGTTTTGGGATATAGTATTCTTATTATTTTTTTCGTTCAAAGTATTTCTCAATTCCTGTCTGAATTCTGAATTATTCCTTGGATCCATTTGTTACTTGAATGTGTGTTTCTTCATTTCCCTGCAAATAGGGATTTTCCAACTTTTTGTTTCATTTTGGTTTCTAGATGAATTGCGCTGTGGTCAGAGAGAATGTGCTATATGGTATTTCATCCCTTGAGATTTGCTGGAACTGCTTTATGGGCCAGGATATGGTCACTTTGCACAAATGTTCTGAGTGTGCCTGAAAAAAATGAGTGATCTTCAGTGCTCTCTACCCATCAATTCAAGCTGTTCGCTATTTATGTTTTCCAAATCTATATCCTTACCGATTTTTTGTCTACTTGTTCTGTCAATTAGTGAGAGAGAAGGGTTAAACTATCCTGTGAATTATAGCTTTTCCATTTCTCCTTGGTGTTCTATTCATTTTTGCTTTACTTACTAAAGGGCTATGTTATTAGGTGCATATCAGTTTATTTTTAAGTTTGTATTTATTTATTTATTTATTTATTTGAGAGAGAGAAAGCATGAGCAGGAGAAGGGGCAGAAGGGGAGGGAGGAAGACTCTACAGGTGATTCCATACCAAGCCAGAACCCGGTGCAGGGCTCAAACCGGTGACAGTGAGATCATGACCCAGGAAAGGAGCCTGCTCTAAGTCAGACTTGCAGGCAGTCACACTGAGATCTCTAGCAACAACGCAGGAAGGTAAACATCACTCTCGAAACAACCAGCCCGGTATGGCCAGGATTTTATTAACAACTGCCCATCTCCATAATTTTTGTCCCTGCTTTCAGTGCAGGCCAACCACGGGAGGCCAAGTATGCTCCCCTCGCCAGTCGCATAGGACGCCCCACTTCTAGGCAGTCTGCCTACAACTTCCCAGGCCAGCAGCCTCCAATCAGGGCACACCTGGAGCCTTCCCTTCCGCGCAATAGAACCTTCCCCCCCTTTGGCCTGCCTGAATTTGTGCTAACCACGAGCGATGGTGGTTGACTTCTTTGCTGTAGCAAGCTTGACTCAGTAGCCTCGACTCGTTTCGTTTGGGCGGTCTTCGTTTATTTCCACGCTTACCGTTCATCTCTTTCCCTACAGCAGAAGCCACCCTCTTTGGGGGCTGCAGAGTGTTCCTGTCCACCGCACGGGCCCCTCGGTTTGCAGCTGGGAAAAGACAGCGCCCTGCCCAGCACAGCTCTGCGGAGGGCCCGGCTTGCTGAGTGCTTTGCAGCCAGGCCCCTCGAACAAAGGCTCCCTTGTCATCCACTACGTGTGGACTTTCTGCTGCCCAAGAGACACGTTTGCAGTTAGGCTCCCTGCAAGTCAGACTCGGAGTTGCCTGGGTTCGAGTGCAAGAGGTTTATCGTGCAGGTTTTTGGGACAGATACCCATGGGGAAGTGCAGGATGCAGAAATAGACAAAAGAAGCCTCTGGACTGAGATGGGGCCAGAGCACAGCCTCAGGTCATTCTATAGGGCTCTCTGCAGGGGGACGAGGGGCCGGGCCTGAGCCTTTATGCCCCGACATCAGCCAGTCATTGAATGCAGCTGCCCCAAGAAGGGGCCGTGACCTTGGGACAGGCAGCTTCCATTGTCCAAGATCAAGTTCAGGAGACGGACTCCACTGAGAGCAGCTGGCTGCCCCCACTCCAAGCTGCCAGGGAATGAGTGCTTCAGTCCCAGGGGAGGAAGGGTGTCGGGGGCGGGGGGTGTCTGTCACGGTGCACTGCAGAACCCTAAAGCCTGCCCTATCAGAAGCCAGAGGAACTTGCACATTTGCACTGGTGAAGAAACCAATGGCAGTCGGCTTGTGGACTTCAGCGGCTCCAGAGAGTGAGGGCAAGCCAAACAAGGGGGCTCCCACAGAGTCAGAGCTCACAGAAGAGCCTGGGAGAGTCTAACGGGAGCCTCACAGTGGGCGCACATAGGCCATGGACAGTTTCCCCAAACCAAAAAGACATCATTTCCAACATTAACAATTCAAAAGGGGAAATAGGAAAAAACAATAGTCACAGGTGAGAACCTTCTGAAAGATCAGATGGAAAAGCCGAGAACAGAAAGCAAAATTATAGTGAAAATGGAAATTGACACGAAAGAGAGCAGAGATCTGCAAGTCAGATCTAGAAGGCTCCTGCCACGAAGGATGGAACTTCCAGAAGGGAAAGGGGGTTAGAAGTGGGGTAGGGATGACAGGAATGACAGCGCTGGCCCTGCCAGCCTGCGAAGAACTGGTAAGAATATGGGGAGGTGCTCGGGACATAGTGTCAGGTGGAAAAAAAAACAAAACAAGATAAAAACTGCATATAAAACGCAATTACTCTTTTGTATCTCATGAATTCCATGTGACTGTATTTCCAGTTTAAAAATGTAAAGAACAAAATAAAAGACGCAGTTAAAGGAAGAATGAAAACATATGTATAAATGTAGGGGGAAAGTAGTTAAATCATCCTCTTTCTCTCTCTCTTTTTAGCTGAAATGATTAAACAGCTAGAAAGCCCAAGACAACATAAAAAAAAAAAAAGATGCACCTTGCCCTTGATCTTGATTTCTAAATACCATTCTTTTTTTTTTTTTTCTTTTAAGTAGGCTCCACACGCAGCATGGAGCCCAACACGGAGTTTGAACTCATGACCCTGAGATCAAGACCAGAGTTGAGATCAAGAGTCAGATGCTTAACCCATTGAGCCACCCAGGTGACCCTAAATACCACTCTTTGTAAAAGGAACAAGGTTCCCTGGAGAACTGGTGAAGTGATTGACTCTAGGGCTTGGCAGGGAATACGCCAGATAATCCCGAAGGACCTTTAGAGTCACACAAGTAGGGAAATGCTGAAAAAAAAAACAAATAATTATACAGTGCCCCTAATGGAGGGTTTTTGTCAAAGGAGCACAGGAGCCCACCGAAGGGGTTCCCAGTGACTGCAGCTGAAGAAATTTGAGCAAGAAAACAGGTAAAATAGTATTGAACTAAGCCCTAAGTATAAAATAAATACCCACGAGTGATATAAGTAAATGGCTAATAGGTACATAGGAGCGGCCATGGGGGGGGGCGGGCAGAGAGTTCAGTGTCCCATGCAGAAGAATTCTTTTTTTTTTTTTTAATTAAGATTATTTATTTATTTATTTATTTGACAGACAGAGATCACAAGTAGGCAGAGAGGCAGGCAGTGGGGGTGGGCAGGTTCCCTGCTGAGCAGAGAGCCCGATGTGGGGCTCGATCCCAGGACCCTGAGATCATGACCGGAGCCGAAGGCAGAGGCTTAACCCACTGAGCCACCCAGGCGCCCCACAGAATTCTAAATAACTTATACAGATGGCCCACCGTTGGGGAGGTGGAGAACCTCATCCTTTCTTATCTGTGGGCTGCCCCAAGGGATTTCCTTCCAAAAAGCACAGTGTGGAAACAGGGAGTGAGTAACTTTGCCGTGGGGAAATCTCACACACACCTCAGCCAGGCTGTCAAGGTCAGCATGAACGGTGGTAAGCCAGTCATGTTGACGTTCCCTTCATGTGACATGATGAACCTCTGTGGCCTTCCTTCCCCAAGCCCCTAAATCCTGTCTAATCATGAGGGGAAAGACTCCAAAGGAGAGACGTTCTACGTACAGACTTGTGACCGGTGCTCCTGGAAACTGTCCAGGTGAGCCAAAGCACGGACCGTCCAAGAGACTGTTCCAGCCCAGATAAGCCTACGAAGACAGGATTAGATGTGAGGTGACATCCCACAGGGGCTCCTGGAACGGAAAAAGAACAGTAGGTAGAACTACGGAAATCTGGGGGCGCCTGGGTGGCTCAGTCGGTTAGGTATCTGACTTTTTTTTTTTTTAAAGATTTTATTCATTTGTCAGAGAGTGAGAGAGAGCACAAGTAGGGGGAGCGGCAGGCAGAGGGAGAAGCAGGCTCCTCACTGAGCGAGGAGCCCAATGCAGGACTTGATCCCGGGTACTTGGGATCATGACCTGAGCTGAAGGCAGATACTTAGGAAGTAATACGCAGACATATTGGAAAAGAAGGAATAAAACTCTCTTTCTCTCTTTGGTAGCTAATATGATTAAATAGATAGAAAACCCAAGGTAGAAAAACTTTAAAATAATTAAAATACAGGGGCGCCTAGGTGGCTCAGCTGGTTAAGCATCAGACTCTTGATTTTGACTCAGGTCACGATCTCAGGGTGGTGAGATCCAGCCCCTTGTCGGGCTCCATGCTGGGCGTGGAGTCTGCTTGGGATTCTCTCTCTCCCACTCTCTCTGCCCCTTCCCACCCTGCAGGTGTGCATCTTCTCTCTCTGTAAATAAATACGTAAATAAGTTAAAAATTAAAATAAAAACCAAGATGAAACAGGACAGACTTCGTACTCAGATCTTGGTTTCTAAATACCGTTCTCTCATCAAAGGAGCCGGGGCTCCTGGGAGAACCGATGATTTTAGCTCTGGGGCAGGGAAAATTGAAGATGGTCCCGGACTGTTTATGGGGCCAGACATTAGGGAAGCACGGGGGGCAGGTCACGTTCGTTAGAGGGACAGGAGCCAAGTACAGAGCTCCCGTGACCAGCACCGCAACAGCTGGGCTCACGAAATAAAGAAGGGCAGTACGCGATCAGGACCCAAAGAATAAACCCGATACCCGTGGGTCCACACTCGTCTACACAAGCGAGAAAAACGACGAAACCCACAACGCTGTCCTGCGGTTTCTCAGGCTCTCGTGGCTTCCTCCCGCACACACAGCGGACGGTACCACTACTGCACACGTTTATTTTGTTTCAACCAAATGTTTCCCAGTTTTGTCACCTCCCTTTCCCCTAAGAACGGGTTCCAGCAGCGTCTCTTCTGGGGGTGGGTTGGCGAACTCCCTTCGTTCTGTCTGAAAACGGGTTTCCTCGGCCCCGAGCTCTAAGCTGGTTGTGCAGGGTCTGCGATGCTCCGAGCAGGTGTTTCCGCTCTGAGGTCCTCCCCCGGTGCTGCCCCCCACCCCGGGGCCGGGCTGGCGGGCACTGGCCCGTGTGCGTTCTGCCTTCCCTCCCGCCGCCTTTGGGAGCTCTTTCTTCCGTCCTGCGGTCATCACTGTTGGGCCGGGGGCAGACGACCCATTGCTTGTTCTGCTTCTGGGTGTTCCTGCCCCGCCCCCCTGGGCAGCTTCCTCCAGGAGGGCCTCCGGCCGGACACTTCACCACCACAGGCTTCCCTGGCACTCGAGGGTGGATTTGCAGGAAGTGCCGCTGGCACCACACCTCGGTGACCTCTCCGGCATCTTCTGCCCTCTTGGGTGAGGGCTGGGTCTCCGCCCGCGGATCATCTTTGCTGGGCCCTTTGTCTCGGTCCTTGTATCTGCTGCTCCTGTGTTCTTTGGCACCTCTTGCTCCCCCACCCCCCTCACTGCCCTCCCTGTTATTTTGTTCTTTAGCATAAACTTTCCTTGTTCATTGACTCTGTGATTTCTGTCTCTTGACTGGGCCTGAACGTATCCCTATGTGTCTAGGTGTGGATTTCTTGTTTTCTTTTCCTTTCTTTAAAAAAAAAAAAAAAATCCTGTTTGCTGGGCACCTGGGTGGCTCAGTCACTTAAGCATCTGCCTTCGGTTCAGGTCATGATCCTGGGGTCCCGGGATCGAGCCCTGCATTGGGCTCCCTGCTCCGTGGGGAGTCTGCTTCCCCATCTGCTGCTCTCCCCGCTCATGCTCTCTCATTCTCTCTCACATAAACCAATCATAAATAAATGACACCTTAAAATAAACATGCAGGAAACATTTCTTATTAAAAAATAATATATAAAATATATCAATATAAAATATTTTTATGAAAATTTTATAAAATTATATAAAATATATAAATAATATAAAAAATAATAAAATAAGGACGCCTGGGTGGCTCAGTCGGTTAAGTGTCTGCCTTCAGCTCAGGTCATGATCCTAGGGCTCTGGGATCGAGCCCCACTTCAGGCTCCTTGCCCAGTGGGGAACCTCCTTCTCCCTCTGCCTGATGCCCCCCCTGCATGGGCTCCTCCCTCTCTCTCTCTCTCTCTGACAAATAAGTAAATAAAATCTGAAAAAATAAAATAAAATAAATAAAAGTCCTGCTTGGGATTCCCTGGGTTTTCTGAGTCCGAGGACTTCGGGTCCGCGATCACTCCTTCAAACTTCTGCAAACTCTGAGCCATTCGCCCAGTGAAAAGAGCCTCTGCCCCTCTGTGGCTTTTCCTTCTTCAGGCGGGTGCTCTGCGAGGCCTTCTTGCCGGCCCCCAGCCCCGTGTCCTTGCCTCTCATTTACAAAAATCTTAGCTGAGCTATAATTCACATACCACGCAGGTCACCTGTTTCAAGCAAAGAATGATAGTTTTTCGTACGTTCACAGGGTTGTGCAACCATCCCTTCAACTGACGCTAGAACATTTCATCACCCTGAGAAGAAAGCCCACGGCCATCAGCAGCCACTCTCCATCCTCCCATTCCCCTACTCTTGGCAACCTTTAACCCGCTTTGTGTCTGCGGATTTGCCTCTCCCGGTGGTTTCAAATAAACGGAATCATGCAACATGTGGTCTTTTGTGCCTGGTTTCTTTCCTTCAGCGTAACAGTTTTGAGATTCCTCCCTGTTTTATTGCCAAATAATATCCCCTTGTATCAATAAATGGCATGCTGGATTTATTGATACAATATCGATACCTAATCAATATCTTATCATTTGGGTTGCTTCTACTTTGGGGCCATCAAGAATAACCCCGCTGCGAAATTTCATGTGCGCGTTTTCATGTGGATTTTCCCCTTCATTTCTCTTGAGTAGATGCCTGGGAACGTGGCGGTGCTGGGTATAACCTTTAACCTTTGGAGGATCTTCCAGAATGTTTTCCGGTAGAAACAGCGTAGAACACACCATTGTATGTTCCCACCAGAAACGTGGAGCTAACTTCCTTTTTACCTGTTTGTCTCTCTGACTTCACTCCGAGCAATCTCTCCCGTCTGTCTCCACAACACTCACCGCTCCTGTCACATCCTTAACCTGGCCACTCGGTTCCCAGCTGCAATGATCATTTTTATTTCTGGAATCCTTCTTTAGTCCTTTTCTGTAATTTCTCTGAAAATATGATGGTTTCTTGCTTCTTTGTCATACTTTCAATATCCTGTTTTATTTCTTTTTTTTTAAAGATTTTATTTATTTATTGAGAGACAGAGCACACAAGCAGGGTGAGGGGCAGAGGGAGAGAGAGAATCTGAAGCAGGTTCCCCACTCAGCACAGAGCCCTACGTGAGGCTTGATCTCAGACCCTGAGATCATGACCTGAGCCGAAATCAAGAGTCGGATGTTTAACTGACTGAGCCACCCAGGCGCCCCCTATTTTACTTTTTCAAACATTTGAAGAGGCTTTTTTTTTTTTTTTTTTAAATGGTTCACGACCAAACTTCCTCTGAACTTGAGGGTCTGCGGCCCTCACGGCTCTGGACCACTGTTTGCTCTTCTTGCTGGCGCTTGCTTATGGTGGCTCATTTCCCGACGGGCTCTGTGCGCTCCTTCGCTTCTTTGGCGGGAAGCCTCTGTGGGCTTGGTCTGAAGCGCATTTGCTCCTGGGTTTCCTTTGCTTTATCAGGCTCTGTGAACCAGTACCAATGGGGACCGCTTTATTTATTTATTTAAAAAAGATTTTATTTATTTATTTGACAGGCAGAGATCAGTAGTAGGCAGAGAGGCAGGCAGAGAGAGAGGGGGAAGCAGGCTCCCTGCTGAGCAGAGAGCCCGATGTGGGGCTCCATCCCAGGACCCTGAGATCATGACCTGAGCCGAAGGCAGAGGCTTAACCCACTGAGCCACCCAGGTGCCCCTCTCAGTATGGTTTTGAAGCAAATTCTAGACATTAGGCTCTTCCATCTGAATACTTGGGTATGAGTCTCCAAACAATGAAAGCTCTTTAAAAAATAGAGCTGCAACATCTGTATTCACACACCAAAAATTTAGAAGAATAATTCCCTAGTATCATCAGTGTTTACATTCCTGCTATAATCAGGGCTCAACTTGCCCGTTATCTCAAAAATACAAATATGCGGGGACGCCTGGGTGGCTCAGTTGGTTAAGCCGCTGCCTTCGGCTCAGGTCATGATCCCAGGGTCCTGGGATCGAGTCCCACATCGGGCTCCTTGCTCAGCAGGGAGACTGCTTCTCTCGCTGCCTCTGCCTGCCTCTCTGCCTACTTGTGTGTACTTTCTCTCTGACAAATAAATAAATAAAATCTTTAAAAAAAAAAATACAAATATGGCTTTCTTTTTACGTCTGGCTGGGAAGATGTCCCCTACTGTCCTGCCAACTCCACCATGCCTTAAAAAAGTTTTTAAAAATTAATATCGTTTCAGTATTTTTACATGTTCTGTGTCAAGAGGTGCCCTCTGGATATCTAACCTGTCACTCTGCCAGAAACAGAAGCTTCTGACCACAATTTTGCAGTAAAAATGTCATCTCGGGGGCACCGGGCTGGCTCAGTCAGACGAGCCTGTGACTCTTAAGTTGGAGCCCTGTGTTGGGTGTAGAGATCATGTAAAAATAGAACCTTTTTTTAAAAAATGTCATCTCTGAGGCACTGGGGTGGCTTGGTTAGTTGGGTGACAGACTTTGGTTCGGGTTGTGATCCTGGGATCCCAGGATCGAGTCCTGCATTGGGTTCCTTGCTCAGCATGGTGTCTGCTTCTCCCTCTGACCCACCCCCCTATGTTCTCTCTCTCTGTCTCTCTCTCAAATACATTAATAAAAATCTTTTTTAAAAAAAGAGGCATCTCCACATATTTGCTTAGAAAAAAAAGACTGGAAGGAAATAAAGAGCAACGCTAACAGTACTGAGAGCTCTGTCCGAAGACTCTGTATGATTTTTGTTATCCTCTTTATCCTTTCCCATCTGCAATGAGCATGAATGAATTCTATAATCAGAATACAGAATAAATCCCATTAACCTAATGGAAACCATAGGACTGCCTCCGAAACTGGGCTCCTCCCTCTCTGACTTTTAGCCTCATGGACACTAGCCTTACTGTAATGATCACAGGGCTGCCCCAGGCCATTTGCACATTCCTCAGTCTATTGGGGATGCAAAGGGATTGGGGGGGAATCCCGACTGCATCCCTCCCCCACCTGCCCATTGTCTTGCCCTTGGCTGAGGGTCCTGAGCCAGCAGGGAAGGGGCAGGGCAGGCTAACAGTGGAGCTGCCTAGAGTTTTTCCTAGGAGATCTGGCAAACATGCCCAGGGCAGACATGAGGAAGGACAACCCTCAAAGGGTCGGTGGCAGCTGCTCACCTTGGTTGAGGGGATTTGGAAGGATATCAACCTCCCTGGCCCTGCAGAGGTCACTTGGACAGCCCTTAGTGAAAGTTTGTGTGGGACTTGGGGGGGCGCTGCCCCCACCCCCATAAATCCCCTCTCCTGGGATCCTTGGCTGAGGCTGGCTGGGCTCCAGACGTGGTGCTCAGCCTCTCTGAGCCTGTTGTCTTATCACAAGATGGAGATACCAGAGTCCACCTGGGGAGGGTGATATGGAGGCTCAGTGGCTGTTACGGGTCTCCAGATGTGTCTGTCGGTCCCCAGCGTGGGCTGAGGAACGAGGTGCCCTGCTTGTGAAGGTTATGTGCAGACCAGGGAGACTTGGAGTGGCTCTGCCCTAAAGGGCACCTACCCAGGTGTTAGGAGAGTCCATCCAGCCTGGGCGCCCAGGACCCCTCCTCCCGGCACATGCTGGAAGCCCAGCCAACGGGTAACATTGTATGTGTGCTAACCATTTTTTTTTTGCCCCTCCTCTGCTCTCTCTCTGCCTCTCTGTCTCTCTCTCTTTTTCTTTCTGGAGCGTTCTTTCTGCCACACCCCTTTAGGAACTAATGGGAACCTAGGCTTTCAGGCAAGATTTTTCCAGGTCTGGCTACCTGGGGACCTCAGTCCCCAACACAGCCCAGCCAGTGGCTACCCCCATTAGCACCGCCCGGAAAACTGAGGGCCCCAGGGAGGGGGGCTCAACAGCTTGCCCAAGCGCGTCTTCCAGCAGCGCCCACCGATCAGCGAGCCCGCCTTCTTTCCTCCTACCACTACGGCATCAGGTGTTGTGGTTTCTTTGGTGGGGGGCGGGTCCGCCTTCAAGGGTGGTTTCGCAGGTTCCCCCAGCGCCCGGAAGAGCCAGGCCGGCCGGAGGCTGCTGCCCCCTCCTGGCCGCATGGCTGACTGCAGGCCGGGGGACCCGGAGCGCCCAGAGCCCGGGGACGCCTCCGTCAGCCCTCCCCGGCCCCAGCTGCTTCTCGCCAGAAAGGACGCAGAACCTTGTGGAGAGAAGAAATAACGGAGTCTGCCGTCCCATCCCTGGGTCACTGAGGAACCTCAGTCAAGTCACCCATCTTGGCCCTGGCCTCAGTTTCCCCCTCTGCAAAATGGGCATAAATAAGTGAGACCTTCCTTGAAAGGCTGTTAGGAGGCAAGGGGCTCCGCGGGGCTCCTGGAGAGCTCGCCCTGCAGCCTCTGGCACAGGGAGATCAGCGAGAAGGCCTGAGGTCCGTTTCCTCCTCGCAGGACCGTACAAAGTCTGCAGCACTTTGTTGACTGAAAGCCAGGGGCCGCCCATCAAAGGCGCCCGGTGCCCTTGTCCACTGCCCGCTGTGATCTTTGGTCAGAGAATCATAGGAAAACAGGAAGGACGTGTGATCCTGGCCTGGGAGGGGACACTGGCAGGAGGCATGTCCCCCATGGCCAGGTACCCCCAACCTCAGGCTCTCAGCTTCGCCTCCTGCACCCGATAAGGGCTGAAGGCCAAGGCCCAGGGAGGAGCAGTCAAGCCCAGGGTCTCCCTCCCCGGCTTCGTGAGGGTTCTGCGTCCTGGCTGCCCCGACGCTCCAGCAATGCCAGGCCCGGCTCTCCTGCTGGCCTGCGGAGGCCACTCCCACCAGAGCCTAGGGGCTGCTGTTCTGAGACCTCAGCACAGGGATGGAGGGGACTTTCTGGGACTAGTAGGGACACAAGACCCCCTGGGTCTGCCCTCAGCCCTGAGACTCACGCCCTCCTCCACCTGGTCCAGGCAAAGCCTCCTGCCCCGAGTGCCTCCCATGACTTCCCTTGTCACGGCTCCCAGGGCGTCCACATCCCAGGATTCTACTGGGAGGGAGTTTGTCCTGCAGGAAGGGAGGGCCTGAGCCCCCGACTGGGCTCCTGGAGCGCCCCGAGGGGACAATGCACAGTATTCCAGCAATGCAAAGCCCTCATCAGGGGGATCCCCTGTCTGGGTCCTTGCCCCTACAGCCTGCCTACCTACAGATCCCCTTCCCCTCCACACCCCAGAAATCAGCCCCAGACCTGAGAGTGAGCATTCCAAGCACACACCCTGTCTCCTACCAGGGGCACCCAGCCTCTCCAGGGCTGCCTGTCCCAGCTGACCCACAGTGAGGGCAGAGTTCACCCAGTTCACCCTCCGTGGTGGCTGATGGGGGCCTCCCCCACGCGGAGTATCAGCAGAACCTACTTTCTCTTTGCCCCTCCCCCGTCCCTGCCTGAGCCCATTCGTTGGCCTCACCCAGTGACCATCACATTGGCAGAAGGACAGCCACTAGACCCAGAGAGCCAGGGCCTGGGAGGACTGTGACCAGTCTGGAGAATCTGCGCCTTACTGGCAGGGAGGGGATGGGTGCCAGCAGGAGAAGATGCTCCAGACCTGGGACCTGGCAGGAGCAGGAGCCACGGGGCACTGGGGAGCCATAGAGGGTTGATGTGTAGGGAGGCCACGGTCAGATGGACCTTTCAGGACCATCAGGCTGGTGATGCTGATGGCCAGACTGTGGTGGGGAGAGCCTGGGAGCCGTAGCTAGCAGTGGAGATGGAAAACAGCTGCAGGGTGGGGGGCCAGGCCTGCAGCAGGGGACGGCGTGGGCAGGAGGGGCTGGGGCTGGGAGAGGGGGGCCACTGAAGGGGCGTTGGAGGGGACTCAAGGAAGCCTAGGACGGAGGCCTGGGGTGGAGGAAGTCGCAGAATCTAGAAGCAAGAGACAGTAGGAATGGCCTTTGGGGCTGGCGATGGGAAGACCACGGCAGGGACAGGACTGAGGGAGCGGGAGGTGAGGACGGGAGGCGGTGCGTGTGGATGGTGGGCTGGAGAGTCTTGGCAGCTGAGGGGACAGAGAGGAGAGAATGCAGGGGAGTGGTGAGTCTGGGTTGTGCTTTCTTGAGAGGGCAGACCCTCGCTCTGGGTTGAAGCTGAGCGGGTAGAGCTGGGAGAGGGGCAGTGTCAGGAGGGGTCCTGGCGGGAGCCGAGTTCCTGGCGAAGGAGAGGTGGTCTGTGAAAGGAGGGGGATTAGCCTGGCAGGAGGAGTGCCCCCACCCCACCTTGGACCCTGGATCCCGGCTCCAACAACACAGGGCTCAGAGTCCGGGCTGTGTGCTGGGCTCCCTCAGACCCACCCTCCCACCTGCCGATGTCACCTGGGGCAGAGGTCAGGTGAGCTCACCAGATTCTCGCTCCCAGATTCCAACGCAGAACTCCCTCGAATCCAGACGATTCTACTCGGCACTGCCTTCCTGATGTTAGGAAGGACAGAACTGATGTCCGGGAGGACAGAACATTCCGTGTTCTGTAGTCTCATTTATAACTTTTTTTTCAGTGACCACCCAGAATTTTACTACCCAGACTCTAAATTTGCTAAGGTTTTGTTGCCACATTTGCCAAAAATATAAATATTGAGGACATATGGTGTTTCTCCACTGAATAGTTTGGAAGAGATCTCCTAGGAAAATTTTCCTACAAACACAGTTTGTCACAACTAAAAAAATGCTTATGGGGTGCCTGGGCGGCTCAGTCGGTCACGCGTCCCACTCTTGGTTCAGCTCACATAGGGCTGCCCGCTCAGCGGGGAGTCTGTTTCTCCCTCTGCCCCTCCCCCTGCTCGTGCACCCTCTCTCTCTCTTGCTCGCTCTGTCTCTCAATTAAGTAAATAAAATCTTTAAAAGATGCTCATAATTTTTAATATCATCAAAATTATTTCTTTAAGCAGGATATATCAGCCGGGATGTCTCTTTTGTCTCTTTTTATTTAGGAAAATCCCTCTGTTTAAAAAAAAAGAAAATCCAACATCGATGTGTTCAGGAGGGATTTTCAACTTTTAGGTGGCAGGCACAGTGCAGGACCTGCTTTGTGCTTTTGCCCCGGGTCCCCATGGTCTTGCTCTGTGCCCGATGAATTAAGGATCAAGGCAGCTGTACCTGCCTGGCCAGCCACGGAACTGGGCAAAGTCATGTGTCCAGGGGTCAGACGGCATCTGAGAAATAGCCAAGGTGTCCACAAAGACCCCAAGAGGGAAAGAATCGACATTTGGAGTCCCCAGACCTACAGGCGCCCAGCTGGGTCACAGGGATGCCTGTCCGTCCCCCGCTTCCCCCCTCCCCCCACTCCCGCCCCAGCCCTTCCCCTCCCCCATGTCCCTCCCTCCCCTGCTCCAGCCTTGAGAAGAGCAGAGGCCAGCTGGCCCTCTCACGATGGGGCTCCCCTGCCCCCAGCCCAGTCCAGCTGGAGGAAGGGAGTAGAAATGACTTTGAATAAACTTCAGTTTTGACCGTTAAACCACCGCTGGAGTCGCAGCTGCTAACCAATGCTGTTTTGGGGACCAGAAATGACCCGAGGACCTTACTGCACCTGAGAGTGACCAGAGAGGTGTGGCAGCTGCCTCAGTTTCCACCCAGGTGCGCGGGCCCAGGTGCTTTCTGCCCCCACCGGGGAGTCCTCCGTGTTCAACTAAGTGTGTGCTGCATGCTTAGCGCTGGGGAAAAGCCAGGTGCACGTGAGCCACTGTGCGTTTCCAAATAGCTCCTCAAGGTCACAGACAACCACCCATCTGCCGAGTCCAGGGTGCGAGTCTCTGGGCAGCAGCCAGGCTGGCCGTCCACTCACTTTCTCCCCTGGTTTCTGGGAGCCCCTCTATCCTGGTCCCCTCACCTCTGAGCTTGGAGGCCCCCAGGAGCCACCTTGGACCTTTGTCGGCTCGGATGCTTCTCCAGGATCCTGGCCTGAACACTGACGATTCTCGCGTTGCTACGCCCAACCCAGCCCCCCTCCCTGAATCCCAGACCCTTCCATTCTGCTCCTCCGCTGGGAACTCATCAATAGCTAGATGAGTTCACAGCAGGACGCCACACCCTGAGTCTCCGTCTCTTGCCTTTCATTCAGCAACACCATCTCAATGAATGGCAGCCCAGCCTTCCAGGGGCTCGGGCCAAATGCTTTGACAGCATCCTTGACTCCTTCTCTCAGCCTTGATATCGCCCTGCATGTCCTCTCTCCCCCCAGAGAGACCCAGAATCCAACAACTTCTCACCATCTTCGCTGCTGCCATCCTAGTCCCCACCACCTTGAACTTGGGCCCCTGCAGGGGCCCCTCCACTGGCCTGCCTGGTTGCTCTCCTGCCCCCACTGCCTATTTCCCACACAGTAGCGGAGAGATTCCATAACACAGAAATCAGATCCTATGCTCCCTTTGCTGCTGGCCCTCCGGGGAGCCCCCTCACTCAGAGAGGTGAAGGCCTCCACGACCCTGCAGAGCTGGCCCACTCCTTTCTGACCTTGGCTCTCCCTGCTTGGCTCCTCTGGCCCCTCACTGTGCCTCTGGGCCTTTGCACTGGCCTTCCCCGCTGGCGGCAAGGCTCACTCCCTCCCTTCTCCCAGTCAACAGATGTTGCCTCCGGTATCCCTTGATCCTCTTAACGTTGCTTTATTTTTCCAGAACAGGCATTACCATATGACTCCCCAGAGCACGGGTGGGAAATGTGTCTGTAAGCGAGCAGACAGCAAGCAGCTTAGGCTTTGCGGGCATCTCTGTTGCAACCCCTTGACCTTACCCTGATGGTCTGAAGACAGTTCGGGGATGGTACCCCGGACAAACCTTTACCTCTCTGACCTCAGTTTCCTTCCCTGTAAAATGGGTTTGAGAAAGTTAAGATCTGTACTACTGGCCTGTGTCTGCTGTAGCAAACCATAGGCTGGAGGTCTTAAAGCAGCAGAAATGTATTCTTTCGCACCCTGGAGGCCAGAAGTCGGAGACGCAGGTGTTAGCAGGCTGCGTTCCCTTCTGAGGCTCGGGGGGAGGATCGTTCCTGCCTCTTCTGCCTTCTGGGGGCTCCAGGTGCTCCTGGGCTCCTGGCCGCATCCCTCCCACCTCTGCCTCTGTGGTCACACTGGGGCTCCTTCTCTTTCTCCTCTTCTTCTGTCTCATATCACCCTCTGTCTTTCTGGCATAAGGACAACTGTCACTGGGCTTAGGGTCTGCCCAGATAATCCAGAATGGTCTCCTCATTTTGTGATCCTTAACTTAATGATACCCGCGAAGACCTTTTGTGCAAGTAAGCTAACGTGCCCAGGTTCCTGGGATTAGGATGTGGATACGTCTTTTTTTCGGGGAGGGGGGCCACCATTCAACCCACTACAGGTATCTTTAAAGTGCCTTAAAAGGAAAACGAAACCGGAACAACAGCTTCTTAATCTGCCGTGAAAAGAAAATGAGGTGGACCAGAATCTGGTGCACCTCGGTCAAGAACATGGTCCCCAAGGACGCAGCTCACACGGCTGCCGAACCATCAGGAGGGCTGGAGCTCAGGGCTGCAGAAGGTCAGGGCTGGTGACAACTATCTGAGGGAGCAGGCGAGGTGGGGAGGTGACACTGAGTAGGTGCCAGCATGTCCACTGTCCTGCCCTGTCTGGGGCCCATGTTAATCACAATCCACATTTGGGCTGGGTTTTAAAGCCTAAATAGCATTTTTTGTGTCTCTTCTTACTCGAGGTTCACGCCAGCACCGACAGGTAAGAAGTCAATCAGACAGCACCAAACCCATCGTACGAATGCGGACATTGAGGCTCAGAGAGGTGAAGTTCAGCTGTTTCCATGCCACCATGCCCGCTGCCACCTAAGCCTTCCACTGCCCACCCCCACTCGGCAGTGGCCACAGTGGGAGTCAGCGGTGCAGGGGAGAGGCTGGCGGGGCTCAGTGACATTCCCACCGCGCGGCTCTATCGAGCAGCGCTCAGGAGGATGATTGTGGCTGGGAAAGTCCGGGAACACTGGGACCCCAGGCACACCTCTGATCACAGTGGCCAGGCCCGCCAGTCAGGAGGGCGCTCATGCCCAGAATAACTCTCCCCAGAGTCAGCAAGTTCCAGCTTGGGAGGGAAACCAAACAGGCACTTTCGCTCAAGTGTCCCAGGGCTGAGATGTCATCCTCTGATGGGCCCTAAATGGACCCCGGTTGAGCCCCTGTCCCCGGAAACGATTAGATCCAGCAGGTGCCAAGCCCGTTACCTCACTGGGATGGAACTTGCATCTGAGGGACGAACTGAGAGCCAACGCTTCCAAATGGGGGGCCTGAGGAAAGGTCGGCGGTGTGGCGAGCTGTGATAGGCAGTCTTTGGGGGAAGTGGGAGCTTAGCACATTCTCCGGTTGCTTCTTACATGAGTGAGGAGTCTAAAAATTACTGCCCTCGTGACGATGGAACCCTACAGAATCACATAGGGATTCATCCTCCTGTGTTCTCTGCAAACGACTTTTCTAAAGTTCTGATAGGAGTCGGGAAACCTAGGATCTTGCTCTGCTGCGTTGAGACCCGGGGCTTGGTCCTCCCTTCTTGGGACGGGGGTGGTCTCTGCTGGCTCCTCACCTTCCGCATCTCAGGGTCAGCCCAGGAAACCGTGGGGGCGCGCCTGCAGCCCCGGCCCCGCCATCCCCTCCCCAGCACGGCGTCTTCTGTGTTGACTAAATTCTCCCATTTGGAGAGTCAAGCTTTCCATCTCCCTCTTTGAGAACCAAGAATCTCAATGTCTGTCTGTGTGTCCTTTTACTCTGGTTCATTTTCCTTTTAATCGTTCGTATAACTGGGTCCTCTCTTCCCCTCGATGCCTTCTCAGACCTAGAACCTTGATTCGAACTTCGGACCAGCTGCTGTTAGAGGCGTCCTCTTAGCAGAGGCCCTGGGGCTCTTCCCCAGCGCCTTTAGCCAGTCTCATTAGCTTTTCCTAAAGCATGCCGAACCCAGTTCCTTTTCGCCATTCGGGAGCCTCCTGCCCCCCAACCCTGTCCGCCCAAGCCACCATCTCTCCTGGCTGCTGCTATGGGACCCACATGCGGACCAGTCTCCCATATCTCCTCTTCTCTCCTGTCCTGTTCCCACTCAGCAGCCAGAGTGCTCCTTCTATGAACCTAAGTCAGAGCTTTTCGCTTCATTCTGTCATTCAACAAACATTTATTGAGCACCTACTGTCTCCCGGTCTAGACTTGGGATACACAGGGAACAAAACAAATGAAAATCTCTGTCTCTAGAGATTCTATTCTAGTGGAGGGCAGAAAAGTGAGTCAACAGTATGTCAGATGTTGGTAAGAGCCAGGAGAAAAGTAAAACAAAAAAAAAAGAGCAGGAAATATCTGCCAGGCTGGGTGAGGGAGGGGGTGTGGTTTACTATTTTCAAAAGAGAGTCAGGGGAGGCCTGGATGAGGAGATGAAGATGTAAGGGAATAAATCAGTTGGAAAAATAGGGTAAAAGTACCAGCAGAGAGACGAGCAAGTGCAAAGGCCCTGAGGCAGGAGTGTGTCTGGTGTGTTTGAGGACCAGTAAGGGGACCTCTGTGGCTGGAGCAGGGTGAGGAAGAGGAGGGACCGTGCATTAGGAAGTCGGAGCGATAAAGGGACAGATGTGGCCGGATCAGGCCCTTCGGTGCCATAAGGCCTTCGGCTCTGTTCTGAGATGGGAGTCATAGTAGATTCTTGAGCAGAAGAGGGAACGTGATCTGTCTTGTTTCAACAGGCTCACTCTGGCTGCTGGGAGAGGAGGAGGAGGGGGGTCATGGCAGGAAGTGGGAGACCCGTCAGGGCGGAGAGGTGTTGGTAGTGGAGAGGCTGCAAGCCCTGGGAGTCTGCATCCGGCCCAGGAGAGGCAGCAGGACAGGCTCCTGGACCCGTGTGTGGGGCCTGCGTGAGGAACAGCAAGGAAACAGGTTTTGCTACTTAAACCCCCATAACGGTTTCCTGTTGCTCTTGTGATAAGTTCTGGACATGTTTTCCAGGCCCGTCCGCTTCTCCTAATGCAGCGCTGCCCCCTTCCACCGCGACCCGCGGCCTTGGCCTTTGGGCTTCCTCCCGCGAGTCCAGCATCCAGGCGGGCCCCTGCCCAGGGCCTTCACCCTTGATGCTGTCTCTGCCTGAACTGCTCTCCCCACAGCGTGCCTGGTCCTGAGTTGCGGCCAGCGTGTCCCCACCTCCCTAAGTCACAACGTCCCAAGACTCTGCAGCCTAACACCATCTGTCTTTCATGGCCTCTCTTGTAGTCTGTTCATGGTGTTTTTGTTTTTCTGTCTTCAATTTATCTATCTCTTGTATTTTATTTTATTTTATTATTTGTCTCCCTCTCTAGAACATAAGCCCCAGGCAGACAGAGACTTCTGCCTGACACTAGCTTTGTAAAGCTGTCCCCAATACACGAAGAGTCAAGTGGGCATCAAGTGCAAATCCTGGAGTATGGGGTTGCTCGTGTGAGTTATAGCTGGCTCTCTGGCACCTGCGAGGCAGGCATCGCTATACCTATTTTATAAGGGAGAAAACACTACCCCAGAGGTTATATTTAGATCCGCCCAAGGGCACACCCCCTTCTAGGAAGCAGCAGAGCCAGGGTTTGACCTTGGGCCCACCAGTTCCAGAGCCAGTGCTTTGCCCCCCACCCTCCCCCCACCCCCCAGGCCCTCCTGTGTCCTGAGGGTTCCGAGCGGAGCTGCCTCCTCGGTTGGGCGCAGAGCCGGGAGGAAGGGGGGCGCTCGGTTCCATGCTTGCTTTATGAGCCAGAGGTGAGGTCTGACGTCCTCCAGGGGCTCTCTGCCTCGGCCGGTCTAGAGGCGCATTTGGAAGAACAGCGTGTCTACTGCTCAGGGCTCGTGTTCTGTAACTAGCATAGAAGGTATATATTTAGTTAAACAAAAACTAACCTCAAGCTCACCCCCACTCCCAGCCTGGCAGCTCCCTCCTCTGTTCATCATCCGCTTCTGTCCCTGCCCCTGACCGACTCGCGGTCACCCTCCTCTGCCCTCCCGGGCGCCCTCACCGGTGAGAGCAGGTGTCTTGGGGCCGCTCCCAGCGACCGGACCCTGCCAGGGTGGCTGCGGTCGCGGGAAAGTGCACACACCTGGCTCCGGGCTCCTGGCTTCCCACGGAGGAATTGCCCCGCAGTGTGCCCCCCTTCCCACGCCCCGCCCCCTGTGCCTCAGTTTCCCCGCCGGCAAAGGCCGGGTCCTTGCCGCTCTACAGGTGACACACCTGCTTCCGGGACTCAATCGGCCCCGGAGCCCCCCTCCCCCGCGGGCCGTCAAGCCAGCTCCGACCCAGCGCCCCCGCCTCCCCGGGGAGCCCCCCGGGGAGGCGGGGGCGCGGGGAGGACCGCGGGCCGGCTCCGGGGGGCGCCCGCGGGAGGGCGCGGCGGCGCGGGGGGCGGAGACGCGGCGCGGCTTCCGCTCCCGCGCCTCCTCCCTCCTCCCCCGCCGTCCTGGTCCGCGGCGCCCGAGCAGGGGAGGCGGCAGGCGCCGGGAGCCGCGCGAGGAGCCGCCGCCGCCGCCGCCGCCGCCGCGCCATGGAGCCCGAGTGAGCGCGCGCGGGCCCACCCGGCCCCGGACAACATGGAGGCGGCGCCGCCGCGGCTGCTGCTGCTCGCGCTCTGCTGCAGCCTGGCCCCCGCCGCGGGTAGGTGGGCGCCGGCCGCGGGGACAATGGCCCGGCGGCCAAGTGCGCGGCGCGCGGAAGCGACTTTGCAAGTTGGGGGCGAGTTGGGGCGCGCGCCGCGGGTGCCCGCCGCCCCCCCTGCCCGCCGCCGTCCCGGGGGGGGGGTGACCACGCGCGGGCCCTTTGTCTCGCCCGCCCGGGCCCCTCCCGGGAAGGCCGGGCCCCGTCCCGCGTCCCGGGCCGGCGAGGAGAGCGCGCGGGCGGCGCCGACCCCGCCAGGTGCGGCGCGGGCGGGTCCTCACCTGCCCGCGGCCCGGGGCGCGCTCCGGAGTGCGGCCGCGTGTGGCCGGCGGGGAGAGGCCGCGCCGGGACCGTGGGGACCCCGCGCCGCGGGCCGGCGCCGAGCGGGGACTTTCGGCCCAGAGACAGGCCTCGCCGCCCTGCGTCGGGGACTCCTCCTCGAGCCCGTTTCCGATGGCCGCGCGGCCGGCCTGCCAGCCCCGAGAACTGATTTAAGTTGCGGAGAAAGTTCTCAGATCGGGCGCCGGCGGCCTGGCCTGTTGCGCGGCCCCCTGCCATCCGCGAGGCTGTCGGCTTCCGAGCGGACCGACACCTGCCAGGTGCCCGGAGGACCCGTCTCGCCGCCGGGCCCCCCGCCCCCACCCAGCACCCCGCAGTGGCACCGGGCCGGTGTCCACGCCAGGGGTGGCCTCGTGGGGCCGCCGCGCGGGGTGACGTGGTCGCAGAGCCCGGCGTGGTCGAGAGGCGCGCTGGTGCCCTCCCTTGTGCACACCCTTCGGGAGATCGAGGGCTGGGGACCTTTCTCTCCAACTTTTGGTGTGTCCCAAGGGGTGGAGTTGAGGTCAGGAGGACTCAGGAAACCTAAGCGCGCTGTGAAACGCTACACATGTTCTTTTAATTTGGAGATTGCCATGTGGTTTTGAAGCAAATCTCTTGCTACCTAAATCATTCTCTTCGGACGTGAGTGTTTTGTTTTTCTGGAGTGTGGCTGGCCAAACCGGACAGGGCCACGGAGCCCTGGGCTCCCCCGGCTGCTGTTCTGCTGCTGGGAGCGGATTTTTGGAGGTGGTGCTGGTGGTGGCGGTGGTGGGTGGCTCAGGTCCCTTTGTCTGGGCCTCTTTAAGGCAAACAGCTGTCTCCCTGAATATTTCCAGTGTGGGACATTGCCGGGAGGTGTCCCGGCCAGGCGCTGTGGTCACATTCCCAGTGCTGCGGCCTCTTCATTGAGGTTGGGGGGGGGGCATCGAGGGGATAGTTTCCCCAGGTCCCTTTGCCTCCCAGTCCAAGCCTCCAGAATGCTGGCGGGTTCACCCCAAATTTATCTCCCTGGGGAGTGTGTTTACATTTCTCGGCCATGTCTGATACTAGCAAAACAAGGTGACGACAAAACAGTATCTGGGTAGTTCAGGCCAACGCTGCTGCTTTTCTTTCCGGAAATGCCTGGATCACGGAGGCAAAAGGTTTTTTTTTTTTTTTTGGAAGATGTTTGTTTTAAAGGTGGGGTTTCTCGGCGGGCTGTGTTGCTTTTCACTTCGCTGCTGTTTTGGATTTCCTGTACCTTTTGGGGTGACGTTGCTGGAGTCGAATGCCTGTTGTTTCGTGGTTCGAGGCCCTAAGGAGAAGAAGTCCCATCTGTGGAGTTCAGTCGTGTAGGAGGCAAAAATAGAGCTGATTATTTTAACATTAGGAAGCATGTCAACGGCACGGGCCAATGTGGCAACCCAGTCCTAAAATGGAAGGAGCGGGAGGATTCCTTCTGCACAACTGCTTCGACTGTGCTTGCTGGTGCCCCTGATGTCTGTGTCAGATTTACGCCTTGGTCCGGAGTGGAGCCAGTAAGCTGGTAGCTAATTATTTTTCCTGATTGCTTCCTGTTGCAATTTAAAGCTGTGAGCCCACGGAAATGCCTTTGTTTTAGTGGTCCCGGTGCTGGGAATGGCCTTTCCCAGCTCCTCAGGCACAGGCCTCTCCCCTCTCTCTGGCCCCACAGCACTTGCTACGGGACCACCTGTCCAGGACGCCCCCCCCCCCAGCCTCCCTACCGAGGGCGGTTCCTGCAGATGCCCACTGGAAGGGCCCAGCAGGTGGGTGCTGAGTTCATGACTGAATGCTGTGGAGTCCACTGAGAGAGGTGCCCCCCCCCCCGTTTTTCAAAGCAGGGCCCACGTGCTTTTAACCCTCCCTGTTCAAATCCAAGAATTTATCCCGTCAGCCCCTATGATCCCACATTTGCTGTGGAGATCCTGTCGCATTTGGAACCCATTTAATTTCAGCCGCACTGTATCACCGCTCAGGCATTTAGCAGAATTTGCACACTGCTGTGGGGGGAGGGGGGAGGGGGTGGGGGGTGCAGTCAGGTGAGTAGGACTCAGCATGAATGCTTGCCCCCACAGCCTGGGCTGAGGATGGTACTCTGGGGCCAGCCCAGCCTGGGTTTCCCTACTCGGGAGATATTTGACTTTGGCTGACTTACTTAGCTGTTCTGTGTCCAGCGCGTTGAGGTCCAAAAGTGCTTTTTACACAATCTGGATCTTTCTTCCGCACGCGACCTTGGATATCTAGTCCAGTGTCCTGACTCACTGATTGCTGCAACCCTGGTGGGGGCTCCTGAGGTCATGAGCAGTGGAGACAGAGCCCGAGTACCAGGGGCTGACGTCAGCCAGTGCTCGCCACGTGAAGGAGCTCGGCCGGCCAAGCCCACCTTGTGGGTTTTAGTTTTCCCTTCTGCGAAATGGGTTAATAGTACTTCCTACCACTCACTCAGTGAGTTAACGCCTGCCTGGCACTCCGTCAGCTCTCGTCCTTGCTGCGGTGACTCTTTGGCCCCCGATTCTGTTTGAAGCGCGGGGACAGAATGGCGGTGGCAGGTGAGGCTGTCAGGGTGCTCTGTGTCGATGTGAAGAGAGGCACACGGAAGCCGCTCGGGCAGCTGTGGGAGCAGTAAGTCCCAGGGTCTCTCCCTCACAGTCCCAGAGTCCTGGCCTCGACGACCGGGTGGTCTCCGCCACTGAAAGAGGCCAGATCGCCATGCAGAGTCGTGATGTGCTCTAGAAGGCGATGGAAGCTTCTGGAAGAATTTAGTCAGGCCTAGGAAACAGACTAGGAAACGTAGGCTGGAGTCGTAAGGCTTGTCCTAGGTGAAAGGTGCTGAATTGATTTTTTTTTTTAATTGAGGTGAAAATCACATAATATAAAATGAACCTTTTGAAAGGATACAGTTTGCCGGCGTTGAGTACTTTCACCGTACTGTGTCGCCACCCACTCAATCTAGTGACAGACATTTCTGTCTCCCCCAAATAAAACCCCACACGCATTGAACAAGAGCTTCCCGTTCCCCTGCCAGCAGCCCGCTTTCTGGCTCAATGGGGTTTGCTGTTCTGGACGTTTCTATATGTGGGGTCACATGAGACGTAGACTGTTGGTGTCTGGTGGCTTCTGTCACTTGTGTCACTGAGCCTCTGTGTTTTCGAGGTTCATCCACGCTGTAGCATATGTCCCCGTTCCATTCCTTTTTGGTGCTGAGCAGTACTCGTCGTCTGGTCAGAGTGCATTTCGCTTATCCACTCACCCATCCGTGGATCGGCCTCGGTTGGGGCCCGCTCGGCAGCCACGAGCTGCGGGCCCTGCTGTCCGAGTGGGGTTTGCAACCGTGGAGCTGTTGGAAGCTGGGCCGGGAGCGAACAGATTTGTTCTTAAATCTGCATCTCCGTTCGGAGACTTGAGAGCTGGTGGCCGAGGCTGGGGACAAGCCGAGGGCCCGTGCTGGCCTCCAGGAGGAGGGATGCCGGGAGGTGGCCTTCGCTCCGTGTTCAGTGTCGCCACAGCCCCAAGAGACACTGCGCAGTTGTGGCTTATGCCGTTTCTTGGACCGTCGCTTAAGACGCTCTCAGTGCGGGAAGGCTCTGTTGGGAGCGAGGGGCTGTGTCCCTCGCCCCCTGTGTTCGCTGACACACTTAGGCCTGCTGGGGGACTGTCCTGGGGACAGTCCTGTTGAGGCAGCGGCCCGTCTGGCCAGGAGCCGCCCCCCCCGGGTCCCGCCTGTGGCTCCAGTCTGGTCTCTGCTTTCTCGGGGGAGCGGTTTGCTAGCCCCTGGCCTCGGGTTCGTCATCCACAAAAGTGGGGCGTGGGGTCTGGCTTGTGGGGTTCAGTGAGCCCGTGTCCAGGAGGAGGGACCAGAAGGCTCTTCCCCCAAGACCGGGTTCAGCGGGAGGGACACCCAAGGGGTCCTGCCCTGCCCTATCCAGGTTGTCTTTTCAGCGTGCTGGAGGGCACGGTCAGAGTCAAGTTGGAGAATGTCTTCCCCAGTGGGGGGCCAGGAGTGCTGAGACCTGTTGGGAGTCTGGGTTTGGCGCTGGCTTGTCCCCGAGGGGTGCCTGGTAGCCCTGAACCTGTGTAGAGCTCTAACAGGGAGCAGACCTGGCTGCTGACCCTTCCCTGGTGAGGAAGGGTGTCCCACTCCCCGAAGCCACGTGGCGCCCTCGTGCACCTCCATTCCGCCCCCGCCAAGCCCTGAGCGGCCCCGGCTCCTGTGCGGCTCCCAGGCCAGCCTTGCCCACCTGGCTGGGGCCGGTTAACCCTCTGCGGGCCCCACCCTTGGCCTGCCAGGGGAGTGCCCCGCTCACGGCGGCCCTGTGTGCGGGAACGTCAGGTCCAGATGGAGTTTGTGCCCGGAGTCATGTCCGCTGTGTCTTTCTTGCTTGGGGTCTCTCTTGCCCCGGGGGAGGTTATCGTGGTGATGTCACATCTGAGCCCTGTTGCAGGGGTGGGGCATACTGTACTTTCTGGGTATTTTCTTATTTGCTTTATTGGTTGGTATTTAATTCAGTGCTTTCAGTTTGCCTCATTGCAGTTTTCTGGTGCTGAAAGTTAAGCAAGATTCGCTCAGGGAGGAAAGTAGTTTTTAGCCTTTTTGGGGTCTCATGCGCCCCCCTGAGAATATGGTAAGGCTCCTCTGGCTGGAAGGAACCAGCGAGAGTGGGGCACGCACACTGGGCCCCTGACTGCCTCCCTGTGGGGTCTGGGGTGCACTTCTCTTCCACGAACCTCAGTTTCCGACTTCTTTGTTTTTTTTTTTTTTTTTTTAAAGATTTAATTAATTTATTTGACAGAGAGAATGAGAGGAAGCACTAGCAGGGGGAATGGCAGGCAGAGGGGAGGGACGGAGGGAGAAGCAGACTCCCCGCTGAGAGCCCCCCCCCCCGTGGGGCTGGATCCCAGGACCCCGGGATCATGCCCTGAGCCGAAGGGAGACGCTTAGCTGACTGAGCCACCCAAGCTTCCCTAGTTCCACAACTTTTTTTATTGCCTGAAACAGAAACTGTGTCCCTGAGCTGTCACGCCCCCGTCGTCGCTCTCTGCAGCTCCCGCTCACCCCTGTCCTGCTTTCCCGTGGCTGCGAATCTGCCCGCTCTCCCTGCCTCCTCTTCGTGGAGTCGTCCGGCGTTTGTCCTTCGGTGGCTGCCTGATCTCATCTAGCCCGATGTTTTCGGGTTCCTCCGAGCCGTAGCGTGTGGCAGAACTCCATTCCCTCTTGTGGCCGAGTCCTATCTCCCCGTGTGGACGGCGCACGTTCTGTTCACCCACGTGCCTGCTGGTGGACCCCGGGGCTCTTACCCCTCTGGCTGCTGCTGAGAACCTGGCTGTGCGAGCATCTCTCTGGGTCCCTGCCTTCACTTTGGGGCACGTGCCTGGGAGTGGGACTGCTGGACCACATGGTAGTTCTGTGTTGGAGTTTTTTTTTTTTTGAGGATCCATCAATCTGTGCTGTTCAGCGGCTGCCCTGTGTAAGTGGCCAGCAGCCGGGGAGTTCGTCTCTCCACATCCTGCTGGACGCCTCTTTGCTTTGCTTCGCCTTTTTTTTTTTTTTTTTTTGCATGTACTTGTTGGCCATTTGCCTCTATGAATAGGTAGAAATACTTAAATGCTTAAATGCTTAAGTGCTATTACAATCATGGCATGCGGCAGTGACCCCTTTGTTCACTCCTATCTGTGCGTTTGTGCACGGGCGTATCTGTAGGATATGTTCCTTGTCCCAGAGTATATCCACTTGGAAGCTGGTAACGATACTGACCAGTTCCTCCAAAGAGGCCACAGCGGTTCAGACCCTGCCGGGCATCTGTGAAGGTACGTGCTTCCCCGTGCCCTCGCCTCAGCTGGCAATGACCAGATTCCTTTCTTCTTAAGTCGGTTTGTTTAAAAACTATGACATCTTTTGATTGGCGCATCCCTCGTGACTGGCTTCTTGGCCATTTAACCATTTGTATGTTTTTTTCTGTAAATTGCCTGCTGTTGTCCCGAGCCCATTTCTCTGTGCAGTGGATCATCTTTTTCTTATTGATCTGTAGGAGCTGTGTCTTTGGCATGGACCGGGGCTCTGTGAAATGTGTTCCTCATTCTTCTTCTGATCTGGAGTTAGTCTTTCACCCTTATTTCTGGCAATTTATTATCATATCAAATTTATTAATTTATTATCATGAAGGCATTAAAAAGTCTCATGTAATCAAAACCACGTCTGTTCCCTTGAGGTTTCTGGGTTTTGTGCTTTATTTCTCTCCCGCCAGATTATAAACATCTCTTCCTTTATTTTCTTCCAGGGCCGTTAGTGTTTTGTGCTCTATATTCAGACATTATTTTCACTAATTTGGGGGAGGTCTACGGTGTGAGGTAGGGATCTGATCTGTCCCTGATGTGTGTCGCCCCCACCCCCACCCCCCACCATCATGAGATAGGGACTTGTCCCAGCACCTTGATGGAAAGGCCCATCCTACCCCCCATTCCTGTAAACCACCACTCATTATTTCGTGCGCAGTGTTCACGGATGGTGTGGCTCCGTGTCCTGGTGCCTTCCGTTCTGCTCCGTGGACCTGTGGGTGTCTGTCTTCACCAGTATGCGGTTTGAACCTCGGTAGCATTGTGGTGAATTTTGAGACCGAGTGTGTCACTCCCCCTTCGTTGTCTTCAAAAAATTACGTCGACTGTTCTTGAACCTTTATTCTTTCTTGTGATAAACTTCACAGTGAGCTGATCAGGTTCCTTCCTTTGATCTCTTGATCCGGAGACCGTAAATGGCCACATTCAACAGGTGTCAGAGGCCCGGGTTCAGACGTGCTCTCCGGCGACCAAGCTGGCCTCTGGCTCTGGAAGTAAATTCATCTTCCGCCACGAAGGAGCCAGTCTTCATATTTTTGCTTCCTCTTACGCGGAGTGGTGTAGAGGTGACATTTGTGCTGGATCGCCCACCGCGCCCCTGTTCCGGGGCTCACACCAGCGTTTGCTCGGGCGACCAACTCTGCTGCAACTGATGCCAGCATGAGCCCGAAGGCGAATATAATTACCGCGTAAATTACCGCTCCCCTCCCCGAGTTCATTCCAGAACAAAATGTGACTGACTTTAATTTCTTACCTGGCTTGCACCCCCTTATTAGCTCAGTGGGGAGGTGGTACCCGCCTAGAGTAGAAGTCTTAGGGAATTGCTCAACCGGGCATTAAAGGCCACCCGAGCGCGTGGCCCTGGCCAGAACATGTCAGCCGGGGGCCTGGGTGCCTTCCAGCCTGTCCGCGCGCAGCAGCTGCCACCCTGGAGTGGGCCCTGGGAGGAGCTGGCCTTCTCCGCGGTGGGAGCCTAGGGGTGGCCGGACTGCAAGATGGTTTCAGAGCAAGATGTGTTCGCAAGTTGCTTTTTGGGGGGAAGGCCGTTTCTCTGAACTTTCTCCAGAACATCAGCTCCAGAAAGAGCCTGACGGAGTGTGCACTGTCTCCCCGCCTCCTCCAGATTCCTCCTTACTGAGGCTGGGGCGCAGGGCCGACCCTGACACCCATTCTCCCTCTGCCCTGCGATGGAGGCCTGGGCTCTGTTCCCTCCGGCACGTTGGAAAGCCCGGGTGCTCCTTTCCTTCCCACCCCCTTTCCCCCACTTCTCCGGCCGAGGCCTCACCTGTCGGTCCCCTCAGTTCTCACCCTTGGAGTGGGAGACTCCACCAGCAGGTCTTCTAGAACCGCCCCCCCCACCCCCGCCCATTTACCTTTCACTCTGGCCAGACGACGTTTTCCCAAAACTCGTTTCATCATGTCCTTCCCCTTCTCAGAAATGACACCAGTTTCCCAACATCTGAAGTGGGAACTTTTGGGCCTAGTATTCCGTGTGGCCCCTGGGCTGGCTTTAGCCCTCTCCTGTGCTTCCTGGGCTGAGCACTTCTCCAGACAGGTCCGTCTCCTCTAGAGTCTAGAACCTTCCATGGCCCACCCAGGCTGAGAGGGCCTTGGGGACAGAGGCTGCCTTCATGCTTGTTCTTCCACCTGCTGTCTGGCGTGGGGGAGATGCTTGGTGGCTGTCCCAAGGCTTCCCACAGCCTCATCTGTCCAGGGAGCAAATCTTACACATCCTTAGGTCGACAGCGTGGTAAACTCCCACCCCCATCGTGGTATCCAGTGCTGCTGTGTTCCCTGGATTCTAGAACACCGGTCCTACATAGCAGAAGCCGCGTGGGGCCGCGTGGGGCTGAGTGTGAGATCCACTCTGCCACCAGAAACCTGTATTCCTTTTTTTTTTTTTTTCAAGATTTTATTTATTTATTTGACGGAGATCACAAGTAGGCAGAGAGGCAGGCAGAGAGAGAGGGGGAAGCAGGCTCCCTGCTGAGCAGAGAGCCCGATGCGGGGCTTGATCCCAGGACCCTGAGAGCATGACCTGAGGTGAAGGCAGAGGCTTAACCCCCCTGAGCCCCTCAGGCACCCCAGAAACCCGTATCCCTGAGGCACGGCCTCTGAGAGGACCCACTACAAATTAGCTGTTTTACTTCAAGAAACCCAGTGTGTCCTGGACACACTTAATCATGGAGTCCCATGTCCATGAACTACTGCCCACTGTGGGGGGATCGTGCTGGCTGTCCCCGTGTCATCTGTGTTTGCCCAGAGTTCTCCTGTCCCACGGGCGGGTTAAGTATTGGCTCACGAGGGCTGCGGGGCTGGTTCCCCAGCCCTGCCAGGGAGCGGCCCCGGCACCGGGGACCTGTGTGGGCATCACTGGCCCGAGAGGAGCGTGGGCCTGGTCGCCTCGGTGCCAGCTGTGGCCCCAGCCTTGCCTTTCCCCACATAGCAGGTGGCCACCTGGCCTTGCCTTTGTCGAGCAGAACAGCCCCGAAGCGTGTCATCCTTTGCTCGGGCCCCCAACCTGCTGGGCAGGGCACAGAGCGCCCCGTCCCTGGGGAGGATGCAGGGTGGGCCGTCTGCAGCTCAGGCAGTCCCTGCCTTTGTTGCCCCCAGGTGGCCGCAGCAGAGGGAGTGGAAGGGCCCCCGGAGGCTCTGGTCATTTTCCTGTAATCCCCACCTTCTTCCGGGGAGCGTGTGGGGGACCCCTTAAAGGGAAAGAGCAGTTTTCGTCCGCTGGGCTACCATTTCTAGTCTGGAAAACATTTTCCCTTTGTTTGGAAACATTGTCTCCTTTCGGGGAAAGGGCCCTTGTTAAGTATTAACTTTTCTGCTTTATTGATTTGGCCACGCACATGGCCCGTGCAGCTGGTCGGAGCTCCGCAAGGTCTTGAAGCTCCGGCGCCGGAAAGTCTCGGGTTCCCTTTGCCCTCACAGAGGGGTCTTCGTTCAGCTTTTTCTGCACCAAAAGCACCTCTGTGGTCCCTTGGGCCGCAGACCTGGGCCAGGAGTAAGCGATTTGGTGGGTGAAGTGGAAACATTCCAGGATCCAGGCAGGTGGGCGCTGGGCCCCACCAGTCCCCTTGCTCTGCTCTACCTGGGAGGATCCAGAAGGACCTGCTCCGAAACGCCCCCTCCCCCATCGCCGCAAAGCATCCCTCCAGCTGGACTCCTGCATCCCTGCGTGGCCCGGTTCATGAGATGTCTCCACAGAGCAGGGACTTGCCGGGGCCCCAGCCCCATCAGGATGGAACGGGACCAGAGGTGGGACTCCCATCACGCAGGCCCAGGGATCCCGTTAGGGTCCCGCCTGACCGTGGGCCTGCGAGACAGAGTGCCCAGGGTCTCTGGGCCTGGAATCCCTGATCTGTCAGCACAGTAAGAGAGGAAGGTACTCTCCCAGATGGCTGAGATCTGGGCACGGGAGGGGTTCAGGGTTTTCCTGAGTTGCACTAGGTCGAGTCAGCAGAGCAGGATGCAGAAGCAGGTGGGAAGGCAGAGTTAGGAATGTGTCCATGGTCCTCATTTTAACATTTGGTTAAAGTGCCCCCCCCTTCCACTCTTTGCGGGTGTGAAGAACACAGGTGGGCCTCCTTTCTTCTTGCCTGCCTGTAGTCCCAAAGGCCGGCTGGGTCACCAGTAGGTACTCGGGAAGGGCACCCCACTGTCGCACATGAGGCACGGTGGGTGTTCACGTCCAGCAGCTGCCCACCACTCAGGGGCTGGCCCCCCAGCGGAGTCTTGGGTACCCCTGGACTGAGGACATGCTGCACCCCAGCCTCCTTCCCTGCCACCTCCCCCGGGTTCACTGTGAGCAGCTGAGCGGGCTGCCAGAGGGATCCTAGCAGGGAGCCCAGGGGCCCCCTGGGGAGCCTGGAACCCCAGGCGGTGCAGGCCTCTGCCACCTGTTCCGGCCCGGCCCACGTTCCTGGCTCTGCTCTCAGCTCTGCGGCATTGGGCAAGTGAGTCGGCTCCTCTGGGCCTCAGTTTCCTCCCGTGTCGGAGGGGTCATCGTCGCCCGAGGATGCGGCGGGGCCGCAGAGTGCTTAACACGGGGCTGGCTGCCGGTGAGTGCTCAATAATTATTAGCTATTAGGGTTATTATTACAATCATAATTGTTGTTCTCCGGGGAGAGGGCCCTCGGGGGATTCGGGAGTCAAGTTCAACTCCAGCTGAGTGGCGGCTGGGCTGGAACCAGCTGAGCTCAGACTCACGGGAAGGTGGGGCGCTGGGCTGCGTGAACGGCCGTGTCGAGCCTGGTCCCTCTGCACTGAATTTGCTTCCTCGTCTTGGTGCGGCCCGGCGGGCGTGGACGCTGGAAGCCCCGGGCCTGGGGGAGCCGGTGCGTGTCCGTCGGGGATGGGGATGCTTCCTGGGATCTTTGCTCTGTCAGAGGCGTGGCAGGGGGTGCTTTGGGTTTCACTCCTTCATCTGGATTTGCTGGCATCGATTTTTAGGGTGTTGCCAGCATGTCCCTTGCCTGTCCCTCCTCGGAGGAAGTTGTTAGGGACCCCGCTTTCTTTGCCCTGTTGTCTGTGTTCGTCCTGGGCTGGGGGCAGGGTATCCTCTGCAGCGGCTCGGCCACCTGGCCGGCCAGCAGTTGTCTCTGGTCCTCTCGTCTTGGTCACCGCTCCAGCTCCATCAGTCCCCGCCGAAGGCAGAGGAGGGAGCCCGGGCACCACGTCTTCACCCTCGGGTGAGCTCCCTGCTCCATCTGACTCCCCCCGCCCCAGTATGTGGATGGTCAATGCCTTTGCTCTGGGTGGCAGACGGGGGCCCTGTGCCCGAAATTGGTGAGAAAGGCTGCTTTCCAGCCCGTGTGCCAGACCGGGTCTCCCACTGCCACAGCCCGCAGGAGGGGCGCAGGCCCCGCGGCCCTGAGCTCCTGCCCCTCCCTCTGCACCTGCCCTCTGGCCGAGAGCCCAGGTGGGACCTGCCCGTCCCCTCTGCAGCCGGGGCTGGCTTTCCTAACTTCCTGTTGCCTCTAGCCCGAGAGTAATCTAAGCCCCTAGCAGGTGCTCCTGTGTGCCTGACCCAGAACTAGGCCCCTGGAACAGGATGAACACAGGCAGGCCGCGGCCCTGTCCTCATGGTCAGCCCAGGCCGGGCCAGGGACGGGACTAGAACGCTCCGACCCTCGGCCGGCAGGGACTGCCCTGGAGGAGAGGCCGTGAGGGGAGGGCACCCGGGCACCCCCCGACCCTGTGCCGTCTGGACCCCGGCTTCCTCGGCATGGCTCACGCCCTCTCGGGAGAGCACTGTGGCCTCCCTCCGCGCGGTGTTTGCCGTCTGCTGCCTGGCGGGCCGGTTTTCCACTGCTGCGACCTTCACAGGAGCCCTGGAGGCAGGGAGGCTGGCCACGTCTCTGTGGTCCCGGAAGAGGCTCAGGGTGCTGACCTGGGTTTGGGGAGTGAGCCCGTGGGGGTGGGGGCGGGAGCTCCCTCCCCCGACCCCAGCACTCCCCGCTCCGTGTGCAACAGGAGTGTTGGGCCCTGTTGTGAGGGAGGCGTGGAGCTCCGCGCTGAGAGCCCACTGGTCCCTGTGAGGGGGTCCTCACTGTGGAGTGTGGATTCCCACCCCCGGGTTGCCGTGTGGTTCTAATGCTTGGCGTGTCCCTACCCGCTTCCTACAGATGGGAACGGTGACTCAGGAGAACCTGGACCCTATACAGGGTTGTGCCGGGACGACGGGGGGTGGTGGGTGAGGGCTGGGGTAGGAGCCGCAGGATGACCGGAGGGGCTGCTGCCCCCCCCGTCTGACCTGGGTCCCCCCTCTAAAGCCACAGTCTTCTGGGACCTGCTCTCTCTGCCTGAGGAGGAGCTGTGTGGCGCCCCAGGCTGCAGGGGCCCCTCTCTGTTCTGTTTCCTCTTCTCTCTGGGGACGCAGGGGTTGTCCTGGAAACCAGGACCCGGATATGCGGTCAGGTGCTGGGAGGCCACTGTCCCGAGGGACAGAGGCTGAGGGACGGGGCCTCCTCCTTGGAGTGTGGCAGGGTCACTGCCATGCCTTGGGGGTCCCTCTGAGGGACCTTGTCTTTCTTGTCTCTCTGACCCTTCTGCAGAGAGATCTTGGGGTCATTTCATTGCCCCATTAGGCAGAACGAATGAACTTCAAGTACTTTGGCCAGAACCTGCGCTCTTTGCTCTCCCACGTTGCTGACTAGCGGAGGGTGACTTTGGGCAGGAGACCCAGTCCCGTCGTGCCTCAGTCCCCTGGTCCGCACCCCAGCATCCCCACACACCAGCAGAGCTCGGCTTCTCCACATTCTCATGCAACTCCAGACCCGACCCCTGGCTTGTTCCCAGGGTAATCAGAGCTGGTCCTCAGTGCTGCGCTCTGTAGGCAGCCCCCAGACCTGCGTTCGGGACCCGGAAGATCCCGCCCTTCAAGGCAGGTTAGTGCTCAGAGAGGCTGTAGTGGGGACCAAGAGGCGAGCGTTTAAAGCAGACCACGGGGAGGATGGTTTGTCTGTCCACCTTGCCCTGCCTGGGACAGAGGTGTCGGGAGCCTGAGGTCTTCTGTTTGGCTCCTGGCCGCAGCCTCAAGGCCTCTGCGCCCAGCGGGCTGCTTTTTTCAGGAACAGTAGATCATTTGAAAGCAGAGCCTCCCCGTTTTGCCCCGTAAAAAGGAGATTTTGTACAGTGATGGTAAATTTGGCACGCCTTTATTATTATTATTTTTTTTTTGCACCACTTAAAGAAAATAAAAGCTGGTACAAAGGTATGTTTGTTTCTGAAATGCGTTTCCTCTCCCAGATGTTCTCTTCTGCCAATTCCAAAATGCGTTCTGAGCTCAGTTATTTCCTCTCTGCCGAGAACAATGAGATCTCTGTGACCACACGGGGAAAGCGCCGTCTTCCTCGCCAGTGGGGCTGGGGGCGGGGGGCGCAGGGGTCCCACCTCCTCCCTCTTCAGTGGAAACGACCCGCTCGCTGCCAGCCCGGAGAGAGACCCCCGCTGACTGTTGCGGATTTGGCAGCCGGCTTGCTTGCCGGTGGTGGGAGCTTGCATGGGGTGGGGGAGGCGCTTAGAGGCACGGGGTGCTCTGCACCTTTGTTCCTGAATCTTGAGTTTGCTGTGTGGCCTTGTACTAAATTCTTGGATGTGCACTGCCTTCGTGCTCCCTGGGATGTGGGACTGTCTGGGCTCCCTGGAGCTGATCTGGCCCCTTCTTTCTTGCATCTGATACTGGTCCCCGGCCAAAGGGCAGGTATCCAGGACCTAGCGCAGAGGCCGAGCCGGCTGGAAAGCCAGGTGGAACTGGGTGGGCGTTACCAGGGTCAGCGGAGCCTCAGGCCTTCCCCGGCTGGTGGACCTGTCCCCTTTTCCACTTGAGACGAGGGGCGCGTGTGCTCCTTGGGAGCTGTGAACCACACACTCTGCCCACGCTCGCCCATAATCCACACGCGCGTGCACCCACGTGCAGTACCCTTAGAACCTTCTTGGGTGGTTTCCACGGACTGTGAAGAGACCCGTAACAGCTGGCACTCAGGATGGTTTTGATACTGGTCTCCATCAGGAACGTTCTCTATAGGGCGTGCATTTCATGCGATCTTTACTTTTTGGTCGATGCCTCCTGCCTTAGAATACCCACAACACAGCTCTAGTCCCCGCACGTTTATGGGGTTCCGAGCAGGTTGTAAGGGATGTCCAGTGGACTCATTTAATCCCTGCAGTCGCTCTGGGGACCACACGCGTAGACTAAGGTTAGGAAAGCCTGCAAGACTTGCTTGGGATCGAGCAGGGCTAAAATTGGCCCGCCGAGGCCCCGCTGCCTACCCCTTCGTTGCCATTTGAATCATAAAAGTGTTTTCTTTCATCTATAAAGGAAATAGGCTGCCGAGCCCCCAGCACATTTCAACAAGTGGCTTTCGTTATGGGGGGGTGGGAAGGGTAGTGAGGCCAGAGGGCGCTCCTGGGTGACCCCACCTTCTGTGGGAACCCGAGCGGCCCTGTGGTGCCTGTTTGCATGGGGCAGGATGCCGGGTGGAAGCTACTGCCCCCAACCCCTTTGCTGGAATGGGCCAGCAGGTCAGGCCCCCAGGGCCCCCGAGTCAGTCTCTGCCATGGCCTTGGGCCACTTCCGGGAGCAGGGAGCTGTTGAACCGAAATGGTATGTAATCAGAATGCTATATTTTGTCGAAAATAAGAATGTTAGTAACGGGCTGGTTTCTGGCAAGTCAAACTGGGACTCTGAAATACATATTTTTCCCTGCTCTGCCCTAAACCTTCTAATTAGTGAAAAACGCACATTTGCAAACATAAATCAAATGTCATCTTTCCTACCAAGTTGTCCTAGGTATCCCTGAGTTGGTAGCATTCCATGGGGGCTAAATTAGGGCTTGCAGAGTGCCTGTGCGCGTGTACGAGAGAGCAAGGGGGCGGGAGGGAGACACTGGGCTGCCTGCGGGTGAGCCCTGGCCGCCTGCTCCCTTCCCTCGAAGCCCCGTCACCGGTCAGCACCTGCACGGTCACTGCAGCAAAATGGATATATCCGCCCAATTAAAACATAGTTGGTAGTGGAGGTGGCTTCCGGGAGAAGCACTTTCCCTCCCAGGGAAATCTCTGCGGTGCTTGTAACCAGACCCTGACATCTACCACCAGTGGGCTCTGTTAATGGGCTCCTTTTCGGGAAGGGCAACTCGTCTCTGGGAACCGGCCCTGGTGTGGGCCATGTCCTCCCTCACTGGCAGTGGGACCAGCTCTGGGGGCCCCGTGCACTTCTGGGGCTGGGTTCAAGGACGTGGCCTTGGGGTCCCAGGCAGTTGGGGTCATTTCTGGTTCCGTGCTATGTTGGCGGGTAGGATGCTTTCTTGCCTGTGTGGACCGGTGTCGTGGAGCTCGTTGGGTCACTTGTGTCTGGGGTGGTTTGTTGTAGATGATTTCCCAGTAGCCAGATGCAGAAAGCCTCTTTGATAGGATTGACATCCTCTGGTCGGAAGACCATGTGGCCCCAGAGAGCCCCCAGGCTTGGACATCATTCTTCCTGTTCACACAAAGGGAAGGAGGTTGCTGGGGGTTGGGAAGCGAGTGTGTCGAGCTGGACGCGGCCGGCACTCTGGGATCTGTGGTGCCTCTGGCCAGTCTGTCCTGATGGCTCCTGTTCAGTTTTGCTTTGTGTTTTCTGTTTCACTTCACCTTCAGGCCAGTATTTTTCAAAACGTGTCCCCTCGGTCAAAACTACATGGCGCTCTTTCATCAGATACACTCGGACGTGAAATAGGTTTCCTTACTGCGGGACTTCTCAGAGCCTTTAAAATGGCAATTTCTTGCTAGACTATGTCCCCCTCTCCCTAGGCTCACTTTACAGGTTGGTGGTTACCAGTGTGTGAGCTGGGCTGTGTCCAGACTGACATGGGACGTCACCAGCACCGTTCTTTCCTGTCACCTGCTTTGGCGTGGTTCTTCACACTCCTCGCCTCTGGGCAGTGGTCTCACTCTGCTGACTGTTCGGAGTAGCCAAGCTTCATGTCTGAGTCCAAGGTCAGAGGAAGCTCCTACCCACTCCCATCAAGAGACTGGGTGAGACTCGTCAACTTTGACATTCCGTGAAGTGGTTTGTTGGTTGCTTCTGGGATTGGTCCCCTCAAATAGACTTGGGTGAGATGGGGGGCATGGTGGGAGGCAGTGGAGGAAAGAGCCACATTAGGATCCGGGGCTCTACCCCTCAGCGCCCCCCTCCCCCCATTGCCTGCTGTGTGACCTCAGTGAGCTGCTGGAGAGATTTGATATCTCCAAAAAAATAAAATAAAATAAAAATAAAACTGCTCCTCCGTCAGGCCGGGGTGGGGGTGTTTTGAGATTGAGTTGGGTTAAGGTGGAGGGTGATGAGCTGTAGGCCCTCGGCAGATGCCAGTTCCTTCCCCTCCCTGCCCATCCCTCTGGGGTCCGCTGACCGGTGTGGGACTTGGGGTGGGGGCTTGGTGCTGGGGGGCTGGGGGCTTGGTGCTGAGGGGCTGGCTTCAGTTGAGAAGTGGTTTCCGGGACTTGCACGGTGGGAGGCTTACTGGCCATCTGACGGTCATCCCTGGACATGTCCTGGGTTAGGGGTGAGCCTCTGCTGGGTGGGAATTAGGGCCACACAGTTACCCCTGAAAGGGGCCCATGTCACTCAGGCCAGGGTTGGGAACCGCACAATGGCCCCTGGCGGTGGTGGGCGACCCAGACTGATACTCAGGGGTCCCTCTGGCAGGTCTCGGTGGGTCCATGCCAGGTCCTGGGCCTTTGCTCGTCTCCCAGGACCTTGCGGAGTACCCGAGCCCAGGCTCTTCCTCAACACGGGCCGGAGTGTCCTTGTGCCTGCCTCAGGGCGCAGCTCCCCCACACGCAGGGGGACAGCGGGGACCCCCCACCAGCCCTTTTCCCTATTTAATGAAAACCCTAATTAAGGGCTTTCCTCTAAGCTTCTTTGTGCTCTGAGGTGTCTGAAACTTCATTTTCTTTGTATCTTTTGCAACTGATTTCTTCTTTCCTGCTCCACCCCCTAAACCTGCCCCTGTCGTTTCCTGTCTGTCTGTGTCCCTGACCTTTGCAATGTGGTCCCTGCTCTGGAAACTTGCCTGGGCCTCAGAGTTAATTACCCTGTGAGTGTGTGTGTGTGTGTGTGTGTGTGTGTGTGTGTGTGTGTCTGTGCGCACGTGCATGCTCGCTAGGGTTAGGAAGCCTAGCATGGCAGTTGGGGACAGCAGAAATGGGACAACCAAGCCAGAGGAAGGGGGTGGCTCTGAGCGACGCTGTGAGCCCAGGCTGGCAAGCCTGTGGACGGAGAAGCAGGTGGGCAGACACTGGGAGCCTGGCAGGTGCGAGGCAAGCCTGAGGGCCTGGCACCAACCTCTGTGACTGGCTGGGACACGGGTGGTGGGACGGGAGGTGGTGGCCTTGCTTCTGTATCCAGCAATGTGCATAGACCTCAGCAGAGACATTCGCCAGTGAATGTCCACAGCTTGGCATCATAGTCCAGGTCGAGGATAGACCTTCTGGTGTTCTGGAAGATTCCTCGAGCTTCTTTCTAACTGTCCCCTGCCCGCCTTGTCCCAGGAGGCACCACTCAAGTTTTGTGCGTTCTGAACTCCCCACGCTTGTGGTTGTAATGAAAGCTCTTTCTTTTTATCCCAAGCGGCCTTGGTGTGGGAGTGGGTAGATAAGCAGTCCTTTGTAATGGGTTATCGTCTTATGCTAGCCTTGGCTGTATCTGCTTTGGATTTGAAGCAAAATAGGAGATTTATTTGTAATTTTTGTGCAACCGTCAGCGTACCTGATCGATGGCCGGGTGGTTATCGGGATCGCGCCTGGCACAGGGAGGGCAGAAGGAGGGCGCTCTGCCAGAAGCCCCAGGTGCCAGGCCCGGCCTTGGAGGGGTGTCCCCCCCCCCAGGCAGCTGGGCCCTGCTGTGCCCGGGCCCGTGGGTGGCAGCAGCCATCCCTGCCCCGAGGAGACGGTGCCAGCTGGGCGGTCTCATGGAGGACCCCGCTTTCACCTGGGCCGGGTGTGGGACCGGGGAGAGCCCGGTCTCCTTGGTCTTCTCTGGGGGAAGTGGGGGCCGGAGGGAAGCCTGGGGGCTGGGACCAGGTTGAGGGGGGGAGAGGCGTTTGGGCAGATCCTTGGGGACTGGGTCTGGGATGAACAGATGGGTGGGGTGGCTTTGGGGGCTGTGACGGGGCAGGTGCGGGGGGGGGGGCTAGGGGAGCGGCGTCTTCCCCGGGCTTTGGGAGAGGTTATCGAGGTTTCCGGCTCCGCCTCGGCCCATTCAGGCCGACCACTTGGACTTTCCTGAGCTTTCCGTAAAAGGCAGAACATCTGTTCAGTCAAGGGAAACCCAACATTTATTATTGTTGTAAATGTCAAGTCGCGCCTTTGGAACATTGTGGAACTGCAGGATGTGTCGTGGAGGGTGTCATGGAGGGGAGCCCTCTTAGTTGAGTGGGAAGCCCCGGATGGAAGGTGAGACTCTGTCACTGGGATGGCGGTCGCCGCGGCCTCTGGGCCCAGTGACAGGGTGCCCCCCTTGCTCCGGGCACCGGGGTGCAGAGGCCCGCGTTGGGGAGGTTCCTGGCTTTGAGGAACTGCCCACATGAAGGGTTGTCTGGGCGTTTAATATGACCGTAGTCTGGAAGCTGCCATGAGAAGCTGCCCTGGGGTTTTGCTGAGGTCGGTGCTCACAGTCAAGCCACAGACATTTCCAGCCATTTTAACATCCCTGCGTTCAGCGCTAAGCAGTCAAGGTTAGGCTCCTTGTACTTGGAGGTGAGGGACTGAACCTCTCTGGGCGCAGAGCTGGGGAGACGAGTTCACTCGCCCTTTTGGGAACTGCACCTATTTCTCCTCGATCCCTCTCATTTTAGCCAGATCAGGGCCTTTCCTGCATTTCCTCTCAAAGGGGAAATAGAACTTTCCTGCCCCGGGGGGGGGGGGTGGGAAGAGGCTTTCACAGCTCCTTCAAGGAGCCCCTGTGCCAGCCCAAGTTCCTTTGAGGTCTGCTTTATCAGAGCTGTTAAGGGAATTCTGCAGTTTCTCTCTGTTGGAGTCCTGCGACTTTTTTTTTTAAATGATGGTTTGAACGAGGATTCTATCTAAGTAATAATGTACAAGACTGTTTGGAAAAATGATACAATTTTATGGAAGGACCCTAAATAAGATTTAAATCAATGTGCATGGATAGGAACACACTATGCTAGAGAGGCAACTTTCTCCCACGTTGGTCTGTGGATTCAGCACGACTCCACGGTGTCCCGCCTTCCCCCGGGCCCAGATGCCGGCCCCTGGCACGTGAGGAAACCGGGTGGTGACGGGGTGCGGCGTGGAGGTGCTGGTAGTGACATGGCCTGGGGCGCCGGGCCACCGAGAAGCAAGAAGGGGGTGCGGTGAGCGGCAGAGGCCCGGAGTGCCTGGGAAGTCGGTTATACTGAGCAAGTAAGTGGCTCGTCGGTCACAACGGCCGGTGTCCGGTTCGGAGAAGCTGCTGACCAGGCCAGCGAGGGGGAGGATTAGAAAGCGCCCCCGGGAAAATGTGCCACGCGTGCTGGGGGATTTTTACCGCGTGTGCACACACACCCACGCAGAAGGAGACGCAGAACTAGCTCTAGGTGCACACGTGTGTAAAAGCGCGTGTATACCAGACCATCGACTCTCCTTATCTATAGTCGTGTGTTCTGGAAAGTCACTGCCGACGTGAATTAGCGAAGGTGGGGAAATGCAGGGCTGGCCTCCCGGGAGGCTCTGGTCACACAGCTGCAGCCACCGACCAGCGAGCCGCGTGGAATCTAGTTTCCCACGGGCCTTCATTGAAAGAGCCCTCGTTTCTCATGCGTGGCTGAGTCAGGAGCCCTGAACTCAAGGCCACCGTGCTGGGGGTCGTGCCCGAAGGACGTCCCTCCCGCATGAACCCACACCGCCGGGCACTGCAGTCTGGGGACCGTTTGGACCGGCGACGCCACGCCGACGAGCCGCAGAAAGGACACCGGCTTGCCGTGTGAGCGGAAATGCTATGGCAAGAGTGTTGTCTCGGTCCCTCTCGGTGGGACACGCTGGTCGGGCGATGGCTCTTTCCGCCTGTGCGTGGGCGTGCACGTCCAGGGATGACCACGGACGCTCTACGGGTGACTTGGAGGCTCTGATAAAACGTAGTGAGTGGCCCGCCCAGACACGGGCTGTGTGCGGATGATGAGGGTGGCCCGTGCTTGTGTTCCCTAGCTCTGTCTCCCGACAGCCCCGGAGACGGTGACTTCCCAGGGACAGTGAGCACAGCCCGTGGCCAGGTCCGGGCTTCCAAAGCTCACTTTCCCCGGAGACGAGCCAGAGCTCGTCAGAGGAGAGGCCGGTGCCAGGCCTGCGGGAGGGAAAGGGGCACCTGTGTCAGGAGCGTGTCATTAGGCCAGAAAGTAAAGAAATCCTTGGGGGGCCGTGGGGAGGTGCCAAGAGGACACCAGGGCCAGCCCGCAGGGAGTCTCGCAGTCCGAGCGCAGGGAGGAATGGACATCAGAGCTAACGGGATCATTGGATCGTAACCTGTTTAATGAGCTAGGAATAGTGAGTCTACACTGGCTCAAATACACGGATATGGAGCACCTTGGGACACGCTTTAATGAGAGCTCAACGTTTAAAACAGACCCCGAATGCAGGCTCTACCTAGAGTTCCAAGTCGTTCTCTTCAGTAGCTGGTAGCGTTCTGTAATGTTACTGCACCATCCGTTTTGGTTTACGTTGTTGTGTTAAAACACACAGCACATAAAATTTAGCATCTTCACCGCGTAAAAGCGTCCGGCCCCGTGGCATGGAGTACGGTCACGCAGTCGTGCAAGCGTCCCTTCCACCCCCCTCCCACGGCGACGATGCGCCCCCCGAAGCCAGGCCTTCGCTCCGAGACAGCAGTGCGGTAAGCATCCTTGTGTGTCTTTCTTCCCACCGGCTGTGCATTGACTTTTCTTGCCTTTTCGTACTGAGAACCCTGTAAGATTTCATGAAACCTCCCAGCAGAGCGCATGCAATTCGGGGGGCCGGTTGTAAAAGCGTGTAGTGGGCCGTAGCAGGCCCGAGACAGCCAGGATGTGCTGGGGAGGAATCCGGAGGGGCTGGCTCTGCCCCGTGTGGGGCGCGTGGGTCTGGTTCAGGGCTGGACAGGAGGGTGAGAGCAGAGCAGAGGGAAGGCGGGAGAGGACCCAGGTGTAGCTGGAGGTGTGGCACGAGCAGGAGAGGCGTGCTGGAGCTCCTGCCGCTGGGGATGGGGTGTGCAGGCGGGTAGTGTCCGTACCCCGTTCGAGAAACTGCTAGGAGGCCCCCAGAGCTGTCAGGTGTCGGGCAAGTTGCCTGTAAGCCATGCAGGCCGTCTTGAGTAAAGTTACCTTGAGGGCAAGGATGGGTCTTGGTCTTGAGCCTGGGCACGCTCGGCAGTAACAGTCTTATTCATCCTTCAAGGCTCTGGTCTCACTTCCTCCAGGAAGCCCACCAGGTCCAGCCAGAGGTTCGCTGTCCTTCAGGCTCCGGGTACTTCCCGTCTGTGGCACTCACCTGCCATTTCTTCTTGTTTAAGTTAACTGTGTGCGCAGCGCGTGTCCTGCCCAACTGACACAGGCTCCTTGAGTGTGGCCTCACGTAGTTTTCCCTCCCTCGAGGGCGGGTGTGGGATGAAAGCCCCCGCCCCTGCCACAGCTGGTGCCCGGGCCTCGCTGCTCCGGTGAGCGATACAGTGCTCGCCGGGTATCAGGGAGGCAAGGACTAAAACTGTTGCTTCTTTGGTGGAGTCGCAGAGGATTGGGTTACCTTGAGCGGGCTGTGTTCAGTGTAACCATGTGAACGGTGTAAAATACAGCCATTGGAATGACGGCCAGACATCTGCTATGAATTCTATATATAAATACTGGATATGCTTACACGGGGTAGCGTGCGGTGGCCGGCGCTGGGTTTTCCGACTCCCGATCTTACTGCGGTGGGGACTGGGAATTGGTCACAGGTCCTGGTCCCCAAGGGAGGAGGGAGAAGGAGCCGGCCTTTGTTCGACGCTGCTCTGCCGAGGGGGGCTGGGAACATCCGACCGCCTGCAGACAGGTGGGAGGGCCTCCTCCCAGCCCCCCACCAGGGAGGTGCAGAGAACCCACAGGACTTTATGGGGTGTCCTGAGGGTCGTGGCAAGAAGGGGCCGTGGACATCCAGGGTCACGGAAAGGGTCATCTGCGCCTGGTTAAACCAAGGGAGAATTTTGCAGGGGGAGTCAGGCTGCTTGGGGCGCGGGGGTGCCTTTTGAGAGTGGATCTCATTTCCTGCCTCCGAAGTTTTGCCCCCAATCTCATGGCGAGAGGCCAGGCCCCCGGAGTCCGCGTCCACGCACATTCTTGTGGAGCAGGGCCGGCCCGGGGTTGGACGGAGGAAGTAATTACTGCCCGCCCCGGCTGCTGTCCACTGAACGTTTCAGATGTGCCGCTTCTGGGCCGGACCTTTGGGTGACTCGCCCGGGTCACGCCCCACAGTCTCTGAAGTGGAGGTACCACGGTCACCCCCATTTCAGACCAGACATTGCCGTCTGAGAGGGCAGGTCTGGGCGGTCGCCCCGGGCTGGCTCCGGGGCTCACACTCCGAGCGTGGACCCGGTCTGTCGGCCCTTCAGTTTTGGGTCCTGAAAAATACATTGGCACAGATGACGTTGTAGCAACATAAACGGAATTCAGGGCGAACACAGGACAAGTCTGTCCACCCAGAGACCCGGCAAGGTCGCCTTCCCTGGCGTCCCATTCAGTCTTCGTTCCCACCCAGCGCGTTGGCATTAACTGTGCGAGTACAGATCCGGGCTTGAAGTCAGGCCGGTGGGTGCGTTGTGACCCAACACGTTATCGTGCCCCTTCTCCAATGTCACTGCAGCCACTTTCCTATGGTTCTGTGGATGTGATTTTGTGCTGAGCGGACAGTCTGGTTACCCCCGACTTTGGAGATATTTTGTTTGTTTTTGGTTATAAATAGGGCAGCAGCCAGTACTGCAGTCAGGACAGTCCTCCTCCCTCTGGTGCTCCCGGGGGTGATTCCTGCAAGGGTGCCCCCCGGGGGGAGGGTTAGGGTTTTCGTGGTCCTTGATACCAGTTGCTACTGTGTTTTCCAAAAGGGTTTTTCCTGGCGTCTGTGGCCTCCCGGTGACAGTGTGATTTTTCCCAGTGACCCGTGTGGGTTCCAAAGCTAGGAGGTGGCCCAGCCCAGTGGCTCCTGGTCTCGGTCCATCCTCCCCCCCAACTCTTCCGTCTTGTGTCGCACTCTTTCTTCCCGTGATTCCTTCTCACCGCCCAGAAGCTCAGGCTCTGAGTCAACAAATCGTCCCTGGGTGGAGTGACCTGGGGTAGGTCAGGTTGCCTTTCCCAGAGCTGTAGTGACCTCATCCCAGGGAGATGAGAGGGTCTTGGGCATATGGGTGCACAGGGAAGGAGCACGTAGGACCAGCATCTGTTCCTCCCACATGCTTCACCCCAGGACCTTTGCACTGGCCATTCCCTCTGCTGGTGATGCCTTCCCTTCCACCTTCCCTCACCCTTTCACATCTTTGCCCCATTGTCACTTTCTTAGGGCAACTGTCCTGACCATCTTACGGGAAGTGACAGCCGCCACTCCCAGACCCCTTACCCTGCTCTGTTTTTCCAAACCACCCGTTGATGTTTCAAGGAACTAACCTGGCCTATTTACTGTATTTATTGCTTATTGTCTGTTTCCCCGTTGTGACGTAGGACATGGAGGTGGGTTCTGCGTGTTGCCGATGGTGCGTCATGGCCCTCTGCCCCCACTCTCCTGGCCGGCTCTGTCCCGGTCTCAGTGCAGAGCGCCACCCGTCCTGACTGCTGTCTTGAGAGCTTCCTCTCCCTTCTGCTCTGCTCTCTTCTCTTCCGTCTGGCCCTGCTCCCACCATCATCCGCATGGCAGGCTGGCTCCTGGCCGTCCTGCCCCGGCGTCTCTCCACCGGTGGGATAGAACGGCCCCCAGGATGCCGTATCTCCCATTGGGAGGGCCACATTGGCCAGGGTTCCCCAGGCCCTGCGCAGGCCACCAGGAGAGTGGGTGCTCTCACCCGCGGGACTGGGGTGAGGCGCGTGCCTCTGGGGAGTCGGGAGTGGAGCGTGCCATGCTTTCTAAACATCCCAGAAGCAGGAGCTGCTCCTTCTGGCAAAAGCCTGCCTGGTGGGGCCACACCCGCCCGGGCTGCACGGAACCTCACCCACTGCCCACCCACCCACTCCTGGCTCTCCAGGGTGGCTCCCCCTCCCCGAGAGCCTCACTTTGGGAAAAGCACAAGAAATTGAACACCCCCCTTCTGTGGCCTTTGAAGGGTGCACCTGAACTGCCCAGAGTGTAAACCGTGGTGAAAATGTGGTCTTTCCAGTTTGGGGAGAAAGTACAGAGCAGAGCTAGGATTTCTTGCGCCTGGGGCAGCTTCCAGGGGCTCCCTTCCTCCCTCCCCCTCCATCTCCCCAGCCCAGGCTCCTCTCCTGCTGGGCAGGGTGTTTCGGGTTTCTGGCCACTCGCTGCCCACCCCTGGGGTACCTCTTCCGTAGTGCTTCCCCTGCCCGCTGGAGAGCAGCCGATGGGAGACTGCTTGTCTGTGGGGCGGGCGCCCTGATGATGCTCGCACCTGGTGCGTCTCCCCTGCAGCCCCTCCCCTGTAGTCCCCTACTAGTGCTTGAATACTTGTGGCCGTGGGGAGCTTGCTCCCTCCTGGGACAGATGCTAACTTCTAGAAGTCAGCAGCTACCCCTGGCCTCTGCTCGCTTTAGCAAGGGGTCGTCGGGCCGGAGCTGGGTCCTCCCTGGTAGGAGGACGTCATGAGGTCTTGGTGAGAGCACTGTGTGTGCACCTGTGTAGGGTCTGGGTCTGGGGAGAGGATCCGTTTATCCGAGAGCCCCGTGGCCCTCAGAAGGTGGAGAATCACAGTGTGGAATTTCAGCTCTGCCTACCCGGGCAGGTCATGCCTTGGCTGGGTGACTGGGGACGAGCCAGGGAACTTGGCCACGGGGAACCTCAGGGGTCTGGGCGCCGTAAACCTCGCTGGCGGAACGGGATGGCTGGTGACCCTTGCTCTGGGTGACCGGGAACAGCAAGACAATGGTGAATGGGAATGTGCTCCAGGCCCGTCCCGCCACCCTGGGTGTGCCGTGGGGGGTCTCTGTTGGTGGTGGCTTTGCCCGCCTGTGTCGCTGTATCCTCCAGACCCCACATATGACCCTGTTTGCAGTGAAGGCCCCCCTGCCTCTGGTTCTCACGGATTCTTCCTCTGGAGGTTTTGGACCCTCCCCAGGCTGGGCATCCTCTCCGTCCCCCCACTGTGCTCTAGGGCTGGCCGGCTCCCGAGTCTCAGATGGCGCCCAGCCTCTGGCCGGGCCGTCGGCGGTGGGCGTCCCTCTTCACTCCCTGGGGCTTCTAGCTGGGGGTGGGGACCGACACCCTTCTGGACAGTCCCCCTTTTCCTTCCCACCTCTCCCAGGGCAGAGGTGACGGACCTCCTTAAGCTGGGGGTGCGGGAGGCGGGTGGGGCGCGGGAACCGGATGAGCAGGGCTCCTGCTGTGTGCCAGCCCCGGGCAGGTGGACCCGTGGTGTGCTGGGAGCGAGTCCTGTGAGAAGCTGGGAAAACAGGAAAAGTCCCATTTCTTAATGATTAAAAACTTTTTAGTGAAGTAAATACACACAGAAAAGTGATGTATGTTTGCAGACCAAACGCACCCACGCGCCCAGCGCACAAGTGGTCCAGTGTGCAGAGGCCTTGAGTGTGCTGTTGAACTTGGCTGTGCGGGCACCCCTCCGGGTCTCCTCTTCCCCATCCACAGAGTGCACGCGACGCCCTCCGCAGCCCAGGCCCCTCACGGGGTCCCCAGGACGCTTGCAGGGGAGCCTGCACGGCTCTGCGTGTCATGGATGACCTGCAGGGACCCGGCGGCCTGTGACGATGCAGCTTCTTTCCTCTCTGTCTGCGTCTGCTTGGGGCAGGGAGGGGCGGGGAGATCCAGGGACAGACGTCCTTTGTGGCCATCTCCTCGCAGGAGGTCGGGATGCCCGGCTCACATGTAGCTGTACCGCCCCTGCCTGATCTTTACAAGTGTCCCTCCCTGCCTTGTGACGTCGTGGTGCCAGGTGCTGGTGGCAGTGGTAGAGCCCCAAGGGGGTCCTGACCTCCAGCTCTCCTTATGTCCCCCATGTCCTCAGGGGGCGTGGCCCGGGTTGGAGCCCGGCGGTGGCCGTGGCAGCCTCTCAGCCCCGCCGCGGCACAGGGTGCTGTCGAAGGGGTATGAGCTGAGGGGTGGCACTCTGGAGTGGGAAACCGAGGTCACAGTGCCAGGAAGGGGCCTGGGTTGGGACAACGGGTCCAGGAACTGTAAGGGAATCCCGAGGCCCGGCCAGGACTGTGCCCCGATGTCCCCCTCTCTTGCATCAGGCTGATGCGACTTCTCTGGAGCCCCTAGAGGCGCCGGGTGGCCTGGCCGTGGCATCCTGGCGTGAGGGGGCAGGCGTGGCAGGAAGAGTCCCCTGGGACTGCCTGCCCACGCGCCGAGGGGAGCGGGAGGAAGGAGCAGAGGGGCCGGGGTGCGGGGGTGGGGGCCAGGAGCTCTCGGGGCCCGTGGCCCCCTATGCCGGGCCGTGGGACCCCCAACTTGGGCCCGGTCCTCACTGATCGCTTCCCCGCGCCCCCACAGCCTCGCCTCTCCTGCTGTTCGCCAACCGCCGGGACGTGCGGCTGGTGGACGCCGGCGGAGTCAAGCTGGAGTCCACCATCGTGGTCAGCGGCCTGGAGGACGCGGCCGCCGTGGACTTCCAGTTCTCCAAGGGAGCCGTGTACTGGACGGACGTGAGCGAGGAGGCCATCAAACAGACCTACCTGAACCAGACGGGGGTCGCCGTGCAGAACGTGGTCATCTCCGGCCTGGTGTCCCCCGACGGCCTGGCCTGCGACTGGGTCGGCAAGAAGCTGTACTGGACGGACTCGGAGACCAACCGCATCGAGGTGGCCGACCTCAACGGGACGTCGCGGAAGGTCCTCTTCTGGCAGGACCTCGACCAGCCACGGGCCATCGCCTTGGACCCCGCTCACGGGTAAGCCCAGCCGCCTTTCTCTTTGGCGGGGGGGCCCGGGGGGCTCTTGTTTCCCTCTTGAATTGACTTGAGCCCAAGCAGCTTTTTCAGAGAAAACCTGGCCATCTTGAAAGGAGTTTGCCTTTTGGAGCCTGTTTTTGGGAACCATTTCCCCTTGAAAGGCCATGCTTCGGTCTCTGTTTGAAACCTGTGGCGTCCAAGGCTCCCGACGTGAATCACCAGGTCTCTGTTGTGTGTGTGATGGCGTCCGAGGCGGTCAGACCCTCCCGCAGGTTGAATCTGCGCCTTCCACACCTTTCTAACGGCGTTTGCTGAAAACGGTATAAAAGGTGAAGGTCCTCGTCCGGAAGTGGAACTGGCCGGGCGGATTGTCTCTCTGGCCTCTTCCGGAAGCCCTCTGCTCTCCTCTGCTCCCCCATCGAGCTGAGCTCACTGTGACCCATGAAGGCCCAGGGCCCAGCCCTGGGTTCCAGGTGGGACCGTGGGAGTGGCAGTAAAGCTAGGAACATCCTGGGGTTTGAAGACAGATCATGGGGAGGTGGCCGAGGGGCACGGCCCACCCTGGCCGGGCCCATTCTAGACTTTTCCGAGTGGGAGCAGTTTGCTCTGTCACCCCTCTGCCCTCAGTCTCCTCTCCCACAGCCTGGGAGTGACACAGCCTTACCTGGGCGGCAGGTGTCCGGCTACCTGGTGGCGGCAGCCGACCCACGCCAGTGTGTGTCTGGCTCTCTGCTGGTTCGGTGGTCAGAGTGGATGGCTCCCTGACGTCTTGAACAGGAACATAGTAGGACCCCTGGGTTCTGCTCCCGATGCCACCTGCTTGCCCCGGTCCTGGCGGTGCCTTCTCTTCCTGGTCAGCCCGCCCCAGGTGGGTGGAACAGGGGCCAGGAGGTGGAGGCCTGTCTCGCCGAGGCTGGGGGAACAGGGGAAGGGGTGCTGTGGCGGGCGAGTACCCCGCCTGACAGTGTGCGGACTTAGCAAACGCACCCCACCCCCGGCTCTCGTGTCCTCCATGCGCACACACACGAGGTCAGGGATGGTCTGGGGTTTATCGCCCGGGAGTCAGACCAGACAGGCCTGGTGCGTCTACCCCAGAGGAGCCCCCCAGCCCCAGCTGGGGGCCAAACTCGATAGTGACTTCCCTTAGGCCCCTCTTGCCCCCACTTCCACGCAGGCTGAGCTGCCAGGGGCCAGGCGGACCTTCCAGGATGTTCCCTATCTCTGACCTCTCCCGTACTGCGGGGCGACCCCAGGACTCCTGGAATCCGACCACCCTTCAGGAGGTGGTGGCTGGCATGGGCTGAGTCATTCGGCTAAGAGGGGACATTGTCAGTGATAGGAGAGGCTGAGGGGTGCCACCTCGAGGCCCTTGCAATGCACTGGAGGGAGAAGACCATAAGCAGATAGTACGTCCCAGAGGGATGTGTGCCACGGAGGAGAGTAACGCGGGGCCTGAGGACAAAGAGGGTGAGGCAAGGGGCTTCCTGTCATAGGTTAGGAGACTAAGAACATCTGTGGGTGATATTTGAGCAAAGACCTAAAGCAGATGAGAGTGAGAGCCATGTGGCCATCCAGGGGATGAATATTCTAGGCAGTGTAAGTGGCCAGTGCAAAGGCCCTGGGGTAGGAGGAGGCTTGGCCTGTTGGTGGGGCTGTAGTGAAGTGAAGGGGAGAATGGAGGACACAGAGCAGGGGAAAGGGTAGGTCCTGTTTAGAGTAGAAGAGTTGCTGGGGGGGGTCCCTCTGGTCGTTGGAGTGAGGGTGGACTTTGGGGTGGGAGCCGGGGGTCGTTTGCAGTTATCACCATGATCTGGTGATATAAGGTAGGGGAGTGGATCAGGAAGCTAGTGGGCTGTGGGTGAGAAGTGGCCAGATTCGGGATCAGAATCACACAGGTTTGCTGGTTCTTTGCATGTGGGTTAGAGACAAAGGCAAGAAGCAAGGGCCACGCACTGCTGTCCTGTGCCTCAGTGTCCCCATCTGTACAGGGTGGGACCGTGTCCCGTGTCATGCAGGAAACGCCAAGAACAGTTAGCGGCTTCAGTGAGTCTTAGTTGTTGAAATACTAAAGATGCCCCTCGCTCACCACCCCAGATACAGTCTCCGTGTCCATGCCCATGTGTCTTCTTTCTTCCTCGTGACCTTTCTTCCTCATGACCTCTCCCTTGTGATCAACCATTGGTTGGTTGGGAGGGGCTTGTGCTCAGTGGGGAGGCTCTGGGTTCCTGGTTGGGGAGGTGCTCGGGGCTTGGTGGGGAGGTGCTCGGGGCTTGGTGGGGAGGTGCTCGGCGCTTGGTGGAGAGGTGCTCGGTGCTTGGTGGGAGGTGCTTGGCGCTTGGTGGGGAGCTATCTTCTCCATGTTCATGTCCAGGCTGGCCTCACTTGTACCATCACTGGGAGTCAGTCATTCTCTAGCTCAGGCTTTTCTTACTAAATGTTTGAAATCCTTTCTGATCTTGCCTCTGAATTCTCTCCAACACCCCAGCCCCTGGGGCAAAGTTGACTTTGGTGTTGATGCCCTGGGAAGGACTCCCCAACTGGCGTTCCCCTCACACTTCCCCTGTGGTGAGGGTTTGAGATGCCCGTTCTGTCCCCTTGGGCACAGGTAGCAAAGTAAGCATCCAGACAGGGTTAAGGGAAGCCACCACCCTCCCCAGGGTCAGGGGCCCCTGGGGCAGCAGAGCCAGCCCTGGGGAGGGCCCTCGGGCCCCAAGTACCAGGAGCCCAGTACCGGGAGCCGGAGAGACACCAGCCCAGCGCTTTGAGGGGAGGCCCAGGCCGGTATCAGCCAGCGAGGGGCTGCAGTCGCTCCGGTCTCAAGTTAAAGCCAGGCTGAAACCCAACCCCTTCTTTAAAATGCAAAATGGTCCTTCCCTAAAATAACACACAGCCGCGACCCGCGACCGACCCGCGACCGACCCACGACCGACCCACGACCGACCGCACAAAGAGCAGGCAGCCGTGCCTTCCTTCGGAAGTGGGTTTCCCCCGTGGAACCGGGCTGGGCCCCCGGCAGCGTTCAGGATTTTACAAAAGCACATCCACGCCAGCGAGTCTCTGGGAACGGAGTGGCTCGCAAATTCCCCATTTAAGGAAACCAGCGGGCCTCTGTTATGAAACCCGGGGGAAGGAATTTGAATTATGCTCCTTGCAGGGGTCCAGAGCCTTCACATTTTCCGCCCTTTCTCGCCGGCTGCAGGACAGCATCTAGGGAGGTTACGAGCCGATGGCTCTGAGATCGATTCTCCTGATACCTTCTCGGTGCATGGCGGGACGGCTGGCTCCTTCCAGGCTGCTGGGGGGCGGGACAGGCGCTGGGAAGAAGGGCGCCCGCAGCAGGTCGGCGGGAGCCTTTGCTGAGCTGGCGGACAGCACCTGCCCGCCCGGGGCCGCTGGGAAAAGCACGCCAACGCCCTGGGCCTGCTGGCCCAGGGGACAGTCCCCCGACGGCCAGGCCCTGGCCTCACTCAGAGAGCCATGCAGTGCTCCCGGAGCCGCCGGCACGTGCCTGGGGCAGGTCCGCCTTCCGGAGCCTCAGTTTTCCCATCTGTCCAGTGGGAAGAGCGATTCCCGCTCCCCCTGTGTTAGCCAAGTGCTCACTAGCTGCAGAGGAGAGAGTGCAAGAGAGGCCCGTGGGAGAAGAGTTCTGCGTGCGGGGCGCTTTCTTCTCCTGTCTGTCCCCACTTGGGCTGGAGAGCAGGGGAGCTCGGTGACAGGAACCTTGCTGGCACGTGGGCAGGAGGCTGCCTTTGGCGTGGCTCAGGGACCTGTCACAGCTCCTCTAGCAGATCGTCCTGGCATCGGCTCAGAATGACACCCCCCTGGGAAGGCTGTATGGCCTCATCCATGGGGTGGCCCTTCCGGCACTCACACCTCCCATGGCCACAGGGGCCCACTGGACGAGCACCCCTGAGAGGCAGGGTGGGGCTTGTTGTCCCCATGCCCCTGGCGAGTGCGCCGGCCCCTGGCCCACATCAGCGGCTCAGAATTTGCTGAGAGGGGAGGAGATCCCACCTGGGAAGAAGTAGAGCCCATAGCGGTGGGGGACTTGCTAAGTCGGAGAGAAGCAGCTCGAAGCGAAGAGAGGGTCTGTGGACCGGAAACCAGAATGCCCGAGAAGGGACAGTGCAGGGTCTCCCCCCGCTGGATTTGCACTACCCGAAGGCCTCCCACGGGTGGCACAAGTGGGGCGGGGAGCTCCCTGCCTTCCCAGGTCAGGGTTCCAGGTGGACTCCCGGTGGCCGGTGTGGATGAGCTGCCGGTCTTTAAAGCAGTCCCTGAGGCCAAGGGTTATGGGATTTGCTGATTAGCCACGACCCACCCATGCCCACCCACCCTGCGAGGAGGGCAGTGGGGGGAGACTGCCCCATGGGGAAACACCACTCGTGGGAGCAGGGCTTCTTCAAGGGAAACTGGACACTGTCCTCCTTGTCAGCAGGGAGACACGGGTGGACCAAATAAAGCAGGTCTGCCACCCGCGTGTCGCGTGGCTCATCCGCGTCCGACCGGAACCTGAGGGGCCCGTGTCCTCCAGGCAGGTGTCGTTCTTCTCAGCTGCCCCCAGGAACCCAAGCCCAGCTTCGAGGAACACGCTGGGTTTTCGCCTCCCCGGAGAGCTAGACGTGTTCTCTGGGTGCTGGCGGGGTTTGAACCTGTCACCCCAGATGCCTGGTGTCACCGCACGTCGTGTCCACTTACTTGGTGGGCTGTCACACAAGGAAGCCTTTCAGGAGGAGGGGTGGCTTCTCGTGGATGTGAGGGGCCTGTCCCTTCCTGGAGGCTGGAGGGTGTGGATGGGCAGTGGTGAATCACCCACAAGCCCCTCCGGGCAGAACTGCAGTCATGCCCACCTGTGTGGGGTTTTTTTAATAGACTCCATTTTTTTTTTGCTGTTGTTAAATAAAACCCCTGGGCAGCCCCTCATCTTTTTCTAGTCTCTGTAGTTCTGCCTTTTCCAGAATGTCCTGTGGTTGGAGTCACCGTACATAACCCTTTCAGAATGGCTCTTTCTCTGAGTAATAAACATCTAAGATTCCTCCCTAGCTTAATGGCTCATTTTTTTAATGTGCCGAACACTATCCCACCCTACATATTTTTAATTGGCTTTAGCAGTTCATTTGCAGCATTTTCGTAGTAGCAAAAAAATCAGAAAGAACTCGAACGTCAGACGTGGCGTCACGTAAGTAATTTACGATATCCTATCGCCATTAAGAGAACAAGGAGGTTTCTATTAGCAGAAAGAGAGGGTACTCAGAGGGGATCGCCGAGGACAAGTTGGAATAGTGTATTTTGGTTTGCCAACTTGGTTTAAGAATTAATATGTTCCTAACTGCTTAGGAGACAAATCGGAAGGGAGACTAGCCCAGCCCCTAAGCACTGGTTACCTCTAGTGGGCGAGATTCGGGGACGAATTCTCAGTCTCCGTCTAACACGTTTGCACTCGTGTAGACAGAAGACAGACACAAAGCAGCCCCGGGCAAGCTTTCTCTGCTCATGCTCTGCCCCCTCGTTAGGTACATGTACTGGACAGACTGGGGCGAGACACCTCGAATCGAGCGGGCGGGAATGGACGGCAGTACCCGGAAAATCATCGTGGACTCCGACATCTACTGGCCCAACGGGCTGACCATCGACTTGGAGGAGCAGAAGCTGTACTGGGCCGACGCCAAGCTCAGCTTCATCCACCGTGCCAACCTGGATGGCTCGTTCCGGTAAGCGCCCGCCCGCGCGGGGGTCCCCACTTTGCCCTGTGCTCCCCAGCCCCCCACCAAGGTCCAGGCTGGGTGTTGGCAGGTGACCCTTCTTAACTCAGACCCGGGGTCTCGTATCTGAAACCCTGGGGGCCCGAGGAGTTCTGGACTCTTCAGAACTTGACACAGTGGTCGAGTGCACACAGGTCGTCAGACTCCACCGCGAGCGAGGTCTGGGGGGGCACCTGCCATCCGCCATGTGACTGTGTCCGCGGCAAAACACAGAATAGTCATTCTGAGCGCGGTCGGAAGACGAAAAACAGCCCCACATCCACACACGGGTTTTGCAGCAAACGAGTTACAGAAGTCTTGCCGTTTTCAAAGTTGTTTAGGGTTTCAGAATGGTGGAGAAGGGGTTGTGGACCTAAAGCCTAGGGGTCCGACAGGGATGTAGAGAGTAGACTGCACCCCCTTCCTCCTGTCACCAAGTACGCGCCCTGAGGGCAGGAGCAGGGCTGGTCTTGGGGTTCACTGCCTTCCGCAGTCTTGCCAGAGGGCCTCACGCCTAATACTTGCTCCGTAAAATGAGTTAAATGAGTAGCTGTGAAGGGTTTTTCACTCGTTAGGTAATTGCTTGTAGAGCTTTCTGGTTAGCTTAGCTTAACAGCCGTCTACGTCGTCATGCTGTAACCACAGGGACATCCCTTCTGTGCACAGGGCTTTGTTTCCTTTCATTTATTGAATTTGTGCCTGGTCTTGGGGAATCCTCCTGGGAGGACAGACCCTGCTCCTGCCCCCAGTGGAGCTCCTGAACCAGGCAGGGAGTTAGTGGGTGCCGGTGTCGTGGGCTGCAGTCACGTAGCATGGGGAGGACTCGGCTGGATCTCTGCACACACAGGCAGATGATGAGGCTGACAGATCTGAGGGCGTTAGCAGGTTTGCCACGTTTTATCTGGGCCTGCGTAGTAGTTTATCTGTTGCTGTGTAACAAAATACCCCCAAACTTGGCCACCTAAATCAGCAAACAGGGGTTTTTTTTGCGGGGAGAGGGTATCAGGAATTAGGAGTGGTTTAGCTGACTTAGCTCAGAGTGTGCCCTGTGGTTATAGTCAAGCTCCTGGCAGGGGCTGTGGTCATCCGAAGGCTTGACTGAGTCAAATGACGGCTGTTGGCAGGAGGCCTCAGTTCCTCCTTGACCTCTGCTGACCATGCCCAGCTGGTTTGAAACATTCTATCCCATTGTCTCTGTGAGCACAGACTGGCCTGGGGCCTGGGTGGAGACTTGGAAAGTGTGGCAGCCTGGGGAGATGTGGTCGTTGGGAAGCTGAGGGATCCTGGCGGTTGTGAAGGGAGTGTTGGAGGCTGGAAAGGCTGCAGTCTGGGGGTGCCTGGTGGAGGGATCGTGACAGGACAGCAAGGATGGTGGTGGCACTTAAGACATGATAAGGGTGGTGGTGGTGATAATGGTGATGGTGGTGATGGCGGTGATGGTGGTGAAGATGATGATGGTGATGGTGGTGGTGATGGTGACGATGATGGTGGTGATGGCGGTGATGATGTTGACAATGGTGGTGATGATGGTAACGATGGTGATGGTGGTGATGCAGTGATGGTGGTGATGGTGACGATGTTGGTGATGATGGTGATGATGGTGACAATGGTGGTGATGATGGTAACGATGGTGATGGTGGTGATGCAGTGATGGTGGTGATGATGGTGACGATTTGGTGATGATGGTGATGGTGACAATGGTGGTGATGATGGTGGTGATGGTGATGATGGCGACTATGGTGACAATGATGGTGATGGTGATGATGATTATGGTGACGATGATGGTGATGATGGTGATAGTGATGGTGATGATGGTGGTGATGGTGATGATGATTATGGTAACAATGATGGTGATTATGGTGATGATGGTGATGGTGGTGGTGGTGACAATGTTGGTGGTGATGGTGATGATTATGGTGACAATGATGGTGACGATGGTGATGGTGATAGTGATAGTGGGACTGGGGTGGAGGGGATATGAGGGGTAACAGCTGAGTGGGCTCGGGGTTCTCCTGAGGTTAATGGGAATGGTTGGGAAGTAGATGGAGGCTGTAGTTGAATAACATCCTAAGCATGCTGCATAGCACAAAATTATTCACTTAACAAAATGGTTAATTCTGTGTTACGTGCATTTCTCTCAATAGTTTATTTTAAAAAGTAGCATCAAGGGGATGCCTGGGTGTTTCAGTCAGTTAAGTGTCTGCCTTTGGCTCAGGTCATGGTCCTGGAGTCCTGGAATGGAGTCCCACGTGGGGCTCCCTGCTCAGTGGGGAGCCTGCTTCTCCCTCTGCCTGATGCCCCCCCTGCATGTGCTGTCTCTCTGACAAATACATAAAAATCTTTAAAGGTGGGCAGCTGGGTGGCAGTTGGTTGGGTGCCTGCTTTCGGCTCAGGTCATGGTCCTGGAGTCCTGGGATAGAGTCCCGCATCGGGCCCCCGGCTCTGTGTGGAGTCTGCTTCTCCCTCTCACCTTGTCCCCTCTTGTGCTCTCTCTCACTGTCTCTCTCTCAAATAAATAAAATCTTGAAAAAAAAAGATCTTAAAAGGTGATGTCAAGAAGACAAAAAGGGGGCAGCATTGGGTCAGATCTGGAAAGAGCAGGGAATGTGGCTTTAAGTTGTTTAGTAACACCTTGTACGTGTTGCTGTCTCCACAGTGCGGTGCCAGGGGCGGGGGGCGGCGGGGGGGTGGTGGTGGTGGTGGTGCTGGGGACCAGCCCCCTGCAGCTGTCCCCCACCAAGGAGCCTGGAGGCAGGGAGGGTCATTAAACTGGATAATCACCCACGCTACCAGGTGTCAAATTCTGAATCATTACCAGCATCCATAATCTCGTTAAAAACTAGTTCTCGTTTGCTGAACATTATAAATACATAGAAGAGAGCTGCTTTCCCTTGCATTGTTATCAAATTCAGTGTATCCTGATCCTATAAATTACAGCAACGAGCAGGCGCATTTGGTCCAATTTGTAAGCTGTCGAAACATCAGGGCAAAGCAGGCACGCTGGTCTCCAGCTCGTTGCCCCGTCGGCTGCGGCCTCCCCCTTGCCGTTTTTCTTCCTCCTTTTTTCCCTGGGGAGCACTTTGCCACCAGCCACTGTTCTAGAAACAGGTCCGGAGGGGAGGCCCGTGTCTCTGGGAGGGCGGCGTCTGGGAAGTGCCCCACACGCACCGGGACGGTTCCCAGGATGCCTGCCCCCCTGTGTCCTACCGTGAGTGGGTCCACATGACCGGCTGGGAGTGTGTGGGGCTGAGGGGAATCTTCTGATGGCTCCTCGCCCTGCCCGCACGCCCCTGCAGGCAGAAGGTGGTGGAGGGCAGCCTGACGCACCCCTTTGCCCTGACGCTCTCCGGGGACACTCTGTACTGGACGGACTGGCAGACCCGCTCCATCCACGCCTGTAACAAGAGGACCGGAGAGAAGAGGAAGGAGATCCTTAGTGCGCTCTACTCGCCCATGGACATTCAAGTGCTCAGCCCGGAGCGGCAACCTTACTGTAAGTGCGGCGCTGGGGGTGGCTGGTGGCTTCCCTCGGCTGAGGCCCCCAGGCTGGGGGCGCCGACCTCAGCAGCGGCAGAGAGGAGGTGCTGGTAGAGGGGAGGGAGGTGTTTTCAGAGTGCAGGGCTAGGCTGGGGGGCAGCGGCAGGTGGGGACCCCCACTGCAGCTGTCCTCTCTGTGCAGGTGGCAAAGGGACTCCCAAGGAAGGTTGCTTTTTTCCAGAAGTTATGTAGTCAGCAATGAATGATCTGCTGTAAATTGAGGCTCTCAGCCTGGGGTCCCCAGAGGGTGGTGGCTGGGGTCCTTGTTGGTGACGAGTGGGCTCAGGGCTCCGGTGACAGGCAGCCAGCAGGGTCCTTGGGGACCAGGGTGCTGTAGAAGTTTCTCGCTTTGAACTTAACAGTGAGGGGTCCAAAAGGGGCAACCGTTGTCAATGCCGAAAGCAAGGTGGGGTTCTCGGCAATTGTTTTTTGGTGAGAACATCTTGGTCCTTAAATGCATCCATGCTTGGGGCAGTCCACACCTGGAAGGCAGCGTGTGGGAGAGGAGAGACACCACCCCAGAAATCTCCAGTTGACGGGGGTGGTTCATAGTCTGCATTTCAGGGTACCGTCCCCCAGCCTGCCCCGGGCAGAACGAAGTGCCGGCAGTGTTCAGGTCGGTTGGTGTTGGATGTGGATGGGCTTGGGAGAGTGCAAAGGGTTGCCAGCAGCATCCAGGCCTGGCCACCAAGTGCATATGCCAATCCTGTGGGGTCCAAGCCCATCACCGAGATTAGACAGGCCTCTGGTCCGGGAGCCTCCGGTCCATACTGCAGGTCCTGAGAGCCCGTTGGGGAAGGCCAAGGGTGGCCTTCATGGAGGAGGTGTTGTCTGAGGCGCCCTGAGGAAGAGTGGGTTTCTGACTGTAGAAGAGTGAGGGGAGGGGCAGAGCAGGGAGGACACCCCGCCAGGACTGGTGCGTGGGGCGGGAGTGGGGTCTGTGGCTCGAGCCTTCCCTCACTCTGCCCCGTCTTCCCCAGTCCACACGCGGTGTGCAGAGGACAACGGCGGCTGCTCCCACCTGTGCCTGCTGTCCCCGAGGGAGCCTTTCTACACGTGCGCCTGCCCCACTGGTGTGCAGCTCCACGACAACGGCAAGACGTGCAAGGCAGGTGAGATGGGGCGCCGGCTGAGGGCTGGCCTGGTGGGGGACGGGGGGTGTCGGGGGTGGCCACCGGGGCAGCGCCCCGTCCTGCCGCAGTGAGGGTTTCACGCGTTCTGGGCTCCCATCCGCTGGGACCGGGGTTTGCTCTGGGTTCTGCCTGGCGGGCCTGTCACCGGGCTCGGGGACTCCGGTTCTGGTCCGTCGGGTGAGCTTGCGGGGGGCCGTCCGCACGCCGTGACGGTGGCCCAGATGCTCGCTGTCGCGAACTGCCCCACGGAAACCGTGGGGACTAGAAGAATGACGTCCGTCGGGGAGGACCCCGTGAGCCGGGAGGCGCCCCACGATCCGGCGCCCGGCACTGTGGTTTCATCCGCATTGATACGGGATTTATGATTCGTGTTTACCTTGCATCCCATCTCGATGGGGTCTTCACACCCCATAGCCCGCCCCCTGGAAATTGGGGCCGGAGGCACATGCTCGATGGGAGAAAGCTTTGGGCAGCCGCCGGCCCGCCCCACGCAGCGGGTTTTCCTTTGCCTCACGGGTTCGTCCGCCTCTTTGTTCCCCTCCCGAGGTCTCAGCCCTGGCTCTTCGAGGACGCTTGTGTGATTCTGTTTTCATGAAGCGTCACCTCCTCGTCTGGGGCGCTGTCTGGGGCTCTCTGTTGCCGGGTGTCAGCTTCCGAGCGTGCTCGTCTGGAAATAACTGCGGCTAGGACGCAGCCGTCGCTGGGGATGTCCCGGGCCCAGGGCAGCTGGCTGGCCCCGGAGGGGGCCCCGGACCGGCCGGTGAGCGCTAGTGAGAGGCGTCAGGGAGCGACCACCCCTGGGCCAGCCACCGTTGTGGGAAGGAAAGGAAAGGGAGGCCGGGGATTCCCTGGGGACCCGGGGGCAGTGGGGGAGGGAGTGTTACCAGAACTTGAGCACAGGTTTATTTATTTACTTATTGTAACGTTTTTTTTTTTTAAGATTTTATTTATTTATTTGAGAGAGAGAGAGCACGCGAGAGCGCACAGGCAGTGGTGAGGGAGAAGCGGGCTGCCCACTGAGCGAGGAGCCCACTGCGGGCTCCGTCCCAGGATCCTGGGATCACGACCCCAGCGGAAGGCAGCCGCCCGGTGGATGGAGCCTTCCAGGGGCCCCGTGAGCGCGGGTCTAAAACAGAATGTTTGGGGCCACCGGTGGCTCAGTGGGTGGAGCCCCCAGGTCTTGGTTTCGGCTCAGGTCAGGATCTCAGGGTCGTGGGATCGAGCCCTGCGTCGGGCTCTGCGCTCACTGTGGTGTCTCCTTGAGATTCTCTCTCTCTCAGTCTCTCTCTCTCTCACATAAATAAATCTTTAAAAAACCCACAAAAACTAAAAAGTTCATCCCGGCAAATCTGAAAAATGTGAAGTATACCGAGTCCCCCATATCCATGGGGAATGACCGTGGCCCATTAGGGGCTGGGCTTGGAGAGTAAAGCAGTCAGTGACACTGACACTGACACTGACACTGACACTGACCCCCCCCCCCCAGCCCTTCTTAGAGCAAATGTGCTAGAGGGGGTGGGGCTGACAGGAAGCCGGCAGCCACACGAATGAATAAAGCCCGAATGAATAAAGCCCATTCAGACCGGGTCAGGGTGAGAACCGCACAAAGGAGGGACTCAGATGCGGGTGGGGGACACTGGGATGAAAGGTCAGAGAAGGGCCTTCCCTGGAGACAATTAACAGGGAGGAAGGGCAAGGAATGGTGAGAAGGAACAGCATGTGTGGCGGCCCTGAGGCAGGGGCTAGGCGGTGTCAGGACTGACCTCACAGGGCTCCAGTCTGCACCGTCGCTCAGGGCCCCGAGTTCACAAGAGCCCCGTGCTTGGTTTAAGGCTCTGTTGTTGCGGACTTGAAATGCTTAATCACTTTTGGACAGGGGGCCCCACAGTTTTGTTTGGTGGTGGCCTTGCCGATTTTGCAGCCAGCCCTGCTTTGTGTGTAGGAGAAACCCGAGGGCAGTCCGGAGGTCGTCTTCATATTTTCGTGACTCTTTTTCCGCTGCTTTTCCACTTGCGTCTGTGCATTTTACTGGACATTATTTCTAATTATAGGAGGTGTATACGCTTCCAAAACGCGAGTTTCAGTGTCTGAAAGTTGTTTGTCCACTGAACCGTCTTTCCCCGTTGGGCATTTCTGTTTCACTTGTGTCTCTGCTATTTCCCAGTCGTGCTGCCTTGGGAGAGCCAGCCTGGGGCCTGGCCTCCGGACCGGAGGGAGCAGAATCTGGTGTCTGTCGCTGCCGTCTGGGGGTGAGCCCCGCCGAGCCGGGGTGCTGGCTGGGGAGGTGAGGTCGGCTCTGGGAGGAGGGCAAGCGTGGCGAATGCAGGCGTGGTTGCCGTCTCTGCCCGCCTGGGGTGTCTGGAGCCGGGGTGCACATGACATATGGGGAAAGAGTGAGAGGGGTGGCACAATTTCCCCCCACCCCCTGGCAAGGTAGGTCACACAGAAGTGCCCGCCTTATTGGGGAGCTTGCCCGGGGCCGCCTTTGGTCGCCGGGGGTGGACAGTATCTGGGGCCTGGTCGCTCCGCGCCTCTCTTCCTCATCTGTGCGTTGGGGGTCACGGGCCACGCCCTCCCCGGGGAGGCGGGGGGAGGACACAGGGTATTGACGGGACTCAGAAGCACTGTGCGGGGCGCCGGGTGTGTGATCGGGGCAGAGCGTGGTAGCCCCTTCCACCGTTCACACCCTTGGGGTCCATCCGTCTGCACGTTGGGCCAGAGGGAGTAGGGCGGGTCATCCTGGGGCCTAAGTTTGCCTCCCCCACCCCGCCACCGTCTGAGGGTCCCCCCACCCCCTGGGGGAGGGCTGATTTCTTTGCCAGGCAGAGGAGCAGGGACGTTCTGACTCCCCGTTGGGGCCTCTGCTCTCCAGGCACCACTGCCTACAGTCCCTTTGGAGGACATTCTGTTCCTCCTGCAAACGTCCACGGAGGGGGGTCGTCCAGAGGGCGGAGGAGAGGAGATGTGCTGGGGTAAGAGGGCTTCCTGGAGGCGGCTGCCCAGCGGGGAGGGGGCTGGAAGGTATGGCGAAGAGCTGACACTGGCCCCTGTGGGCTGGACCTGGTGGATTAGCCCCACAGCCTGTCCCTGTGGGCAGCTGCTGGCAGGGGGCCGGTCCGCAAACTCCTGGCCAGCTTGCAGAGTCCCCTGGCACTCAGTGGCACAGGGCCACCCTCCCTGGTCTAGCGAGAGCTGTCTCGTCTCCCAGCTGAAAAGGGCACTTTCATAAGTCACTCAGTTGGAGAACGCCAGGCGTGAGGAAGAAAGCCGTCCTTGTTGGCTCGGGTGGGTGTGGGTCCAGGAGTCGGTCACACGGAGCAGCTCAGGGGACCCAGGGGCTGAGGTTGTGTCCTGCTTTTGCTCCAGGTGCCCTGTGTGTGCCCCTGGTTTTTCCAATTATGTGGGACGGGCTAAAACCAGCAGCAGTCTGCAGGGAGCAGGAAGGTCCCAGAGGACACAGAAGGGATGGGCTGGGGCTCTTGCTCTGTGTGCGAGGGTGACGGTCGGGTTCCGTGTTTCTCTAAGAGCGGTTCCCACCCCACGTGCTTCCTGCTCATTGACTGGCTGGTTCTGGGCCCTGCGTGGGGCCTCTGTGGCTTCCTTCCCCGGAGCCACTAGAAGTTGGGGTGGGAAGGGACAAACAGAGTTTCCTAGAAGTTTTGGGTTGAGTTGAGAAGAAATCCAGGAGCTTCTGAGAACATTGCAAGGGCTTGCCACCAAGGTGGCTTTCTGGAAATTCGGGATGGAAACGTGGGGGATATCTGTGCATGTTTCTTAATCCAGAGGGATCGGGGCATGAGCGAGGAATGGGTTCTCCTTCAGGGGCTTTCCTTCTGTTTGGGCGACAATCACGGTCAGAGACGGCTGCGAGTGGGGGCCTAGGTATTGGGATTTTACAGCACCTCACAACTCCGCCTGTAGACGGGTTTTAGGGTGCAGATCTCCTGCCCTCCAGGTTTTATTCCTGGCCTCAGAATGTCACATTAAAGGAAAACGTTTGATGAAGACACTGTGGGTGTTTCCTTTCCTCACCTGGCCCTCCAGGCCGCCCCGCGTGCATGGGCGTGGGTAGTTGTGCCTGTCGGCGGGTGTAAATTACACACGGAATATGGATTTTGACCACTGACATTGTGCAGGCAGTTGTGAAAGTGGCCTGGAGAGCGTAGCTGGCAACACAAGGGTAAGACAGAGGAAGCAGACACTGAGTCCCGCTGATTGCCCGAGCTGAGCGGAGCTCAGAGGTCCCAGAGCGCGGGAACCCGGTGCAGGGCCCCTCGCTGGCCGGAACTGAGCAGAACTTATGGACGCTGCCGGCAATGGGGAGGGGCTTCCTGGTGGCCATGGGGAGGATGGGATACAGAGTCGGCCCAGGAGGACCCCCCTGGGCCATGGAATGGGTGTGGTCTGGGCCTGTAGGGGTGAATACTGAGACCGTATGCCGAGGGCCAGGAGGTCCTGGTCTAGAGGAAAGACCTTTGGAAGGGAGAAATGGAGGGTCCCAACTTCCGCTCTTCTGAAAGGGGAGGTGTCAGAGGCGACATTGGCGGCATCGAACGTGGCTTTGTTCTGTAGCTGAGTCCGCTGGAGAGTTTTGGGGAAATTCAGTCTCAGGGAGACCCAGAATTTAGAGCAATTTCCAGTCAGGTGATGGCTTTGTATGTCTAGTTACTGTTTTATGATACCGGCACTCACGTCCTGGCTGTGTGATCTTGGGAAACTAACCCAGCCTCTGTGCTTCCAGTCGCTTCACTTGCAAAAAGTACCTGATTCTTGGGAGGATGGCCTGGCTTCCCAGCAAATAGGAGCCGCGCTTCAGTTTGAACTTGAACTTGGAGCCAGGCAGGCAGTCTGATTTGGCGTCAGGAGAGGAATTCTTCCCCGAATGCTTGAAATCAGAAGCAGCTGATGAGGCTGGGTGGCGGCCAGAGGAGGGTTGAGGGGGCGCAGGCGGGGTGGGGAGCCCTCCTCACACAGCCGGTGGAAAGCGAGCAGAAGAGTGAGGTGTGTGTCTTTTTTTTTTTTTTTTAAGATTTTATTTATTTATTTGACAGACAGAGATCACAAGTAGGCAGAGAGGCAGAGGGAGAGGAAGGGAAGCAGGCTCCCCGCTGAGCAGAGAGCCCGATGCAGGGCTCGATCCCAGGACCCTGGGACCATGACCTGAGCCAAAGGCAGAGGCTTTAACCCACTGAGCCACCCAGGCGCCCCAATGAGGTGTGTGTCTGGAGTGCACTGGGCACGTGGCTCCTTTCCAGGGGTGAAGGCCAGCATCGGGCCGGGCGGGACTGGGGTCTGAGGCAGGGGTCTGGATGTGTCCGAATCACTCGGAGCCTGACGTCACATCCAGGTTGCCCAGCCCCAGCAAGTCAGAGCGTCCAGGACAAGGGGTGGGTGTGGGAAGCAGAGGGCTGAGTCTGCCCTTGACACCTGCCCAAGGCAGGCTGATGTGTTGCAGTTTGGGGGAACCCTCCGCACGGCGGGTGGCATCTCAGGACCTGAAGCCGTGGCCTCAGGCATGACTTGTGGGTTCCTGGGGCTTTCACTCTGGGCGTCTGACCATTCATGCTGTGGAGTTAAATCGGAAGAAACGTTCGTGATACGCACGGGCGCTATTTTTCCCTGCTTTTGAGCAGATGAAAGCCTGCCCTGTGCAGGGTGTTGGTGCCTTCCCCCGAGGAAGGGGCTGAGGTGGTTGATGCTCAGACCCCAGTGAACAGGGGATGTGACAGCCCAGGGCCCGCACACGGCCCGGTAGAAGCAGAGGTTTGCACCGGCGCCGAGTGTGGCCTTCTCACCTGTCAGGTGCACGAGCAGGAAGACTTCCTGCCCCGCGGCTGGGGGGTCAGAGGAGAGGCTGCTTTCCAGTGCCTGGGTGGGGGCCACACAGACAGGACGGCAGATCTGGACTCCCTTGCTTTGTATCAGCAGTGTCTTGTGTCCTCTGGCCCTGTGGGCGGGAGACAGCCACTCCCCACAGGGTGCCGTGTCTCATGGTCCCCCAGACCCTCATGATGTGGCCCACTGGGGGTCCTGTAGGCTCTGAGACTGGGAAGGATGGCAGAGCAAGTGGCCCCCTCCCGGGCCCCGGCTCTGGGGGTCGGTGGAGGGGGACTTGGTGAGACCCTGGGAGCCTGAGTGACTCTTGTCCCCAGAGCCAGTGGGGGAGGGTGCCCGGGCCAGGCTGCGATCCCACGCACCATGCGACCTCCAGCGCCGGCCCCCCCCAGCCCTCCCCAGCAGCCTGGCCAATGGAGGCGCCCAGCTGGCTTTGGTTTTCCCCATGTTTTTCCAATTATGTGGGACGGGCTAAAAACAGCAGTAGCGGGGCCTTATTTGGGAGTTCCCACCGTCACCCGAGCAAGCCCGCGGCTCCCCTCCTCGCTCCAGCAGCGGCTCCTTGTGGAACGAGCCCCTGTTGTGACTTTCGTTCCTGCGCATTCCTCCCCGCCAGGGGCTTCTGGGCGCTGTGTGCCCTGCTCGGGGCTGAATGACCTGGGCAGGTGACTTGCTGGGGCTGTGTCCAGGGCACGTGGCTTCCCTGCCCCGGGGGGAGGGGACGGGGCAGGCTGCCACCCCATTTTGTGCCCTCCACCGTGGCCTTCCCCACAGAGGCCGTGGCTGCGTGTTGGGGCAGGTGGGAGGCTCGGGCTTCGTGATTTACGGGTCCGCCTGCCGCACCTCGCCAAGAAGTAGTTTTAACAGATGTTCGCGGGGACAGGAAACAAAAGGACGAGGGGATGTGGGGGCCGAGGTGGGGGGTAGGGGGTGGGGGAACAGAGGCGTCACTGTCGGGTCTGACGGGCAGACTGACAACTGGGCCGATGTCTCAAAGCCCCTCACGTCCATCCGTCTCTCTGGGTGGATTAGCCGAGGCTCGGGGCCGAGGAATAAGGGGCGCGTTTGTTCCCAGTCTGGCTGTCTTGTCACTTATCAGAGAAGTAGGTCAAAGGGAAAAGAAAGGAGGCCCTTGTGGCCGAGGCCGCCGCCGCCCGGGCCGTGATTGGCGTTGACTCTGCAAACAGAAGGCAGCTGCTGTTCTCAGCCACGGACCGTGAGTTTTTAATAGCAAGGAAATCAGATTGCACAGTCCCAGGAAATGGTGTCACAAGTCCAGGCACTAACTTTTTTTTTTTCGTTTTCTTCGGGAAATGGAGGTGTAACTTGCAGACAGTAAAATGCAGTCTAAGTGTCTGCTGTGATTCGCTTTGACAGTCACGCACGTCTGCCTCGCTCCCACCCCCGTCCGGATGCAGAACACTTCCAGCTCCCGGAACATTCCCGGGGGCCCGCTGCAGCCCCCCTCCCCACCCCGCCGGGGCAGCCCCGGCCTGACTTCCGTCACCATGGATTAGCTTGGCTGTTCGGCAGCACCCCAGAAACGGAACCACACGTTCCGTGTGCTCCTTTGTGTCTGAGCCCGAAGACTAAATTCTAAATCTAATAAAAGAGGAGAGGGGAGCACCGCCCTATTCTTAGAAAGAGAAAACTGTCATCCCAGGGCCCGGCGAGGCTGGGCGGCGCCTCCCGGGTGCCCTGCGTTCCCCCCATGGAGAGTGACGCCGCAGTCACTCCCCGCGCTGGCCCCAGGCCCCCCCCGCAGCCTGTGCAGTGTCCCCCTTGCTGGCCCAGTCGGGTCCAGCTCCAGCCCGGCCCCAGAGCTCAGGCAGCTTCTGTCGTCTGCGGAGTCAGGTTCTGGGTTCGAGGTCCAGGCCCTTGGTGAAGCCCATTGGCTGCGGGAGAAAGGCCTCACCTGGCCCAGCCCTGCCCGCCACGTGCCCCTCCTGCCCGCTCTGGCTTTGGGGACGGCTGCAGGTCCTCTGTCTTGGTTCCACGGACCGTGGCCTGGCGCGTGTACCCTCTCCAGTTTGCAGAGCCCTGGAGGCAGTGAGCTGGTGGCTCGCGTGTGCTGGGCCGACGCCCGGGCCTCTGGCGTGTCCTCAGACGCCCGCCGCGCCTCCAGGAGATGCGTTTTGATGCGCTCCCTTGTCCCCGCACAGGAGGGATCCTGGCTTCCCGCAGGACCAGTGTCAGGCCCGGGAAGAATGCTGGGAGAGTCGACGAGGTTCCTTCCAGAGCACCTGCTGTGGCAAGCGCTGAGGTTTTCTGGTTCTCCTGGGGCGGCCGGGCCTGACTCGGCTGACTGCACCCTTGTCCCCTTCCCGCCACTCCTGGTTAAGTGGGAATCAGGGGATCTGATTGGCTGTGACCTGGTAACATGCAGGGTGTTCCCGTCTCACTGACCTGGGAGTGTCAAACAGGCTCATGTCTCCTAATGAACCTTATACACCCTGAGGTGCTGGGGCGCCAGGCTGGCTGGCTCTGTCCGCTAAGCATCCGACTCTTCACCTCTCACCTCAGGTCCTGATCTCAGGGTTGTGAGTTCAAGCCCCACGTCGGGCCCTATACTAGGCGTGGAGCCGACCTTAAAACAACCAAACCAAACAGAAAACCCTGTATGGTGCAGTGCCCTTGAGTTAGGGTAAACCACGCGCACCCTGGTACCCCCCTTCACCCCCAGCCTCCTCCGTGGTTCTGGCCTCGCCGCCGGGGTACGGTGCCCAGTAGCACCGGGGTCTCACGGGAGCTGGTCCGAGGGGCTGGGGCCGGCCTGCTTTGGAGGTTTGGGCAGCCAGAGCTTACGCAAGGCCCCAGAGAAAGGGATGGAGGCAGGATTTGGACCAAGCAGCCTGGCCCGGGGGAGCTTTCCTGGGCTGTGCAGAGAGGGGCGGGGCTGCCACCACCTCCAGGAGCTGCAGGACAGGATGTCATCGGAGGAAGGACTACGGGACACCTGCAGCGTGCCTGGGCTCGGGAAGGCACTCTGAGTGCTTTTTTTTTTCTTTTTTTGTAAGATTTTATTTATTTGAGAGAGTGAGGGAGAGCGTGAGCAAGGGGAAACGGGAGAGCGCCCGACGCGGGCCTCGACCCCAGGGCTCTGGGGCCACAACCTGAGCCGAGGGCAGACACTTAACCCGCTGAGCCAGCCGGCCCGCTCTGTGGGGTTGTTTTGAAAGACTTGAGCCACGTGCCCAGAGAGGTGGGACCTCCCTGTGGGTCCCCTACTGTTTCTTGTCATCCAGCCCTACGTTCCCCTGTTTCAGGCTACCAGTCGCCCAACTTTAATTGGTCCAATCAGCTGTCCTTTGTTCAAGGCCCTCTGGGCGGGGTCGTGAGCCTTCAGGGTGCATCTCTGTACCTGTAGCTCAAAGAGAATGTGGCCTGAGGCAGGTCCCTGGGGCGTGCTCAGTGCCACTGGGAGGGGGACCTGTGCTGGGGCTGCGGCCTTGGGCTCAGAGGCTCACTGACTGTCACAGGACCTCCCAGCCTCCCTGGGGAGCCTTAGCCACTCCTGATTCTTACCTGTGAGGAGACAGAGGTCAAGTTGCTCACCCCAGGTGGCTCAGTGAGGAAATACGGCTGGGGGCTGCAGTTGGCTATGACCTTCCGGCTGGGTGGTGAGCAGTCCCTGAGGGGCAGGGGTAGGGCAGGTGGCAGAGGACCATGGCTGACCCCTGGCTGTGGGAGAACAAGGGAGTCGCGAGGCTGGCACTGACCTTGCTGCCTCGGCTGCCTTAGGCCTCAAGGCAGAGGAGTGACTCCCCCATTTTATTGCTGTGCCGATGGAGGCCTGGACTCCGGGCCGAGGCGATAGCCTCCCACGGGCTCATGGGAGGCCCGGGGTGGGTCGCGCAGACAGACAGCTGCTCGGGCCTCTGGTTTCCAGTGGAGCCAGTGCCTGGCCCAGCCACTTCCCCTGTGGTCACTCGGCACGGCCTTCTGGGCCAGGGCGCCGGGCTGTGGTCTCAGCGCCTGTCCAACAGCTTACCCCAGGGGGCCATGGGGAAATTTAATCAATTGCTGAAAAACAAAAATAAGTTGGCTGCCGACCAGCTGTGAAGCTGTTTATGGCCTCAGAGACGGTAGCGTGGAGGGCGGGCTGCGCTGGGACCTGGCTCTGCCCGTGCGAAGTCCGGGGTCGGGGGGTAGGGAGGGGGGTTGGGGCCGAAGGGGGGCGGGAGGCTCCGCATCCAGAGTCCAGCACGAGGAAAAGAAGGCGGCAGAAGGACCGACTGGGGTGGCGTGAGCCTCTGGGTGGGGGCCCATCCCCTCTTGGAGATGCAGTTGGTTCAGTGGGGACAGTTGTCATGTCCGCTCTGCCCGCCGAAAAGGCCAGGCCCCGATGCTGGGTGCCGGGGTGGGGGGAACGTGGGGCGCGGGGCCGCCGCCTCTCTCCTCTGTTGATTTGGTCAGTCCACATCCTGGAACGTGTGGTTTTGCTCATCGTGAAAAATCCTTTCCCGTGTTGGGGAGCAGAGGGGATGAACCGTAAGACTTTCCAGGTTTCCCCGCTGGAGCATGTGGCCGGGGCTCTCCTCCTCCTGGGCTACGGGGGAGGGACTGCGGCTCCTTCTGCCCACCCCCCCCACCCCACCCCCGTTCTTCCCTCCCACTTGGCTCAGGCCAAATAGGTCAGCCCTGCGTGGCCACTCTATTCCCGCTTGTCGCCTGGTCAGACAGCCTCGTTGTCCCCCAGAGCCCAGCCCCTCCCCCCATCGCCGGAACCACGAGGCCTCTCCGAATCAGCCCGGGCACCGTGTTTTAAAGTCTTGATGTTTTCCGGTTGAAAAGTAACATTTGTGACCACCCTCGAAAGGACGACATCCCACAAAATAACAGAAATTAAAAGCCACCCGCGATGTGGCCACCCAGAGGTGACGCTCTCCTGTCCCCTCTGCTCGCGTTCAGATTCTGGGTTGGCACGAGTCCTTCATCGCGTGGGGGCCCCGCCGCGCCCGACCTCCTCCACTGCCTGCCGGGCGTTTCCTCCCCCAGCCCTGCCCCGGAGCCCGGTGCTCTCGCGGGCCCTTTTCGCTGTTCTCGAGTTGTGGGATATGGATGGTGCCGCAGGCCCTTTTCTTCGGGTTTGGATTTTGCTGTGATCGCAAGGCCTCGGTGACCCTCCCCAGCCAGGAATCCGCCTGTGTGTCCAGCAGCTGCTTCGGGCTGGGCTTGCAGAGGGGAAACTGGCGGGTCACGGGGTCCCCGAGCCACACTGCCGTCCAGGAAGCGCGGGCCCGGCACAGTCCTCCGGGAGGCGGGGGCCCTGCTGCAGCCGCGCTGAGCGGCCGGACTTTTCCCCTCTGGAATCTTCTTCAGGTCACCCGTCTCTCCTGGTTGTTGCCGAGGTCTGGGTGGCTTTTTTCTTGACTTGGACGCCTTTCAGTGAATTTGAATGAGGCATAGACTTTGGCTTGTATGGCTGTTATAGGTTTCGGGAAAATCAAGCAGGGGATCCCGAGAGTTCCTGTGACCCCACTCGCCCTCCTGACACGCTTCTGCTGCGATTAGGACGGGCTGTCGCCTGTTGTGAAAGGCACACGTGAGGGCCGGGGACCCACAGCCTTGCTCGGCCGGAGGGCCACATGGCTCACCACCTGCTTTTCTGCAACTGTTTTTGCAGGGTTGAAAAGGGATTCACAAGAAGAATGTTTTGTGACGTGGGAAAAAGATAGGGAATACGAATTTTGGTGTCCCTACGTGAAGCCTGGGACCCACAGAGGCGGGTCCCTTATAGCACACGTGTGCAGACCCCGCCGGAGACCAGAAGGAAGACCGGGAATGGGCCAAAGATAGCCACTGGGGACATTTGCGTGTGTTTCCTGCCAGGCTTTTGTTCGGGGAGGCTCTTGTTTGTCTTGTGGCTGGGCCCCTGCTGCACGGAGAGCGTGCTGTTTGCACGAGGCTGCCCCGTAGACGGCGACGGGCTCAGCGCTGTCCCAGCGTCCAGTGTGCACGGTGCACTTGGGCCAGCCCCATTCCCATCCATCCCGGCTGCAGCAGTGACCCTGTGCGCTCTGGAGGTCCCCCTGGCCCTTGGCCCTGGCTGTCCTTCCACAGAACCTTTCCTCTCACCTCTGCTCCCCACCGCTTGTGGGGTGTGTCGTGTCCCCCAAAAAGACGTGTCGAGGCCCCAGAACCTGTGAATGGGCCCTAACTCGGAAACAGGGTCTCTGCAGGTGTAACCGAGTTAAGATAAGGTCCTCCTGGAGTCGGGTGGGCCCTGAGTCCGATGACTAGTGACCGTTATAAGAAGGAAATGGAGACGCAGAGACGCAGGAGAGGAGGCTGTATGAAGACAGGCAGAGGCTAGAATGGTGAAACCACAGGCCAAGACCCGTCTAGGGCTTGCTGGTAACCACCAGAAGCGGAAAGAGCCAGGGACGTCTCCAGAGCCTTCGGGAGAGTGTCGGCCTGCCAGCCCCCGGGGCGTTTACTTCTGGCCTCCAGAACCGTGGAGTCCGTTTCCGCCCTTACGAGGCCCCCCACCCCCTGTTTGCGCTGATGTGTTAAGGCACTTTCTCCGGCATCTCGCCTGCTCTGTGTAACCCACGGGACGGTGCCCTGCGACGGAAGCCAGCTTGGTCCGGAGGGACGTTGGCAGGCAGGGGTGGTGTTGAACTTGCCATGCCTGTGACATTGGGCCATCCCTCAGGTCCGCTTTTGTGTTGTGAGAACGCCCGCTGCCAGGAAGGCTGTGCCCTGGCCTGGCCTGTGGTCCGTGCCCCGCGCTTGGCCCCAGGACAGGGGCGCTGCCCTTCTTTCCTGCGCTGGTGCGTGCAGGGAGGAAGGGGAGAGGTCAGGAGTCCGCCCGAAGGAGGCTCCAGGGACGGCTGCCCAGCCGGCGAGGGGAAGGTTTCACTTTCCTTGGCAGCCTGTGGGGCAGGCTATTTGTTTGAACAACCCCAAAGAAAGCCATTTGGCCCAACTGTTAGTTTCTAACCAATTTACTTCCCTGGTGTTTAAACAAACCCCTACCCAGAATCCGTGTCTGGTCCCAGGGAAGAGGGTGGCCTCCCCTCCTCCTGGCCCGGCCCAGTGCCCAACACCCGCCCGGGGGGCCCGAGGCCAGGGCTGCCACTCAGACCTGGCTGCAGACAGCCCTGGAGGTCCTCTGGGAGCGGGAGCCTCAGCCAGTGGCCCACGGAGCCCAGGCGGGGGTTCTCTCTCTGCGGCTGCCCCCCCCTCCCCCCCCGCCGCCGGCCTGGTCCTGGGCAGAGAGCTCTGGCCCTCTGTGCTTCACGCAGTAGGCTGGGCTGGGGCTTTCACCCGCCGGGTCCTCGTCTTCCAAGCCAAGCTCAAATAAAAACTTCAAAGGCTCTGCAGCCTAAGGGGTGTCAGACAACCCCCCCCCCCCGGAGTCAATTATCACCTACAGATTTATCCTGGCATTTAATTACTGCCTTAGTCACAGAGACTTAGAGACGCTGATAATGGGGTTCCCTGGCCGTGGGTTGTGCTGGAGGCTTTGTATTGACCTGGTTAATGGAAGGCTGGGGCCCCCGATGGCTCTGTGCCCCTCGGGGACACTCCGCCGGAGTCTAGTACACAGTCACAGCTGCACGAATCTGAGGTTCTTGGAGCCGGGGGCCAGGATTCCCCGTCTCAGCTGGGCCCTTTACAGGCCCACCTGTAACCGCACCTCTCCTTCCTAGCCCCCGTTCACGGACGCTCTTCCTCCCCGAAGGGCTCTGCCCTGTGTGTGTGACCCCAGGAACCCCGGCGGGGCCGGGGGGATCCTGGGCCTGTCCACCCCCGCCCCCAGCTCCTGGTCTAAAGTAGCGGCCGCAGAGGGACCTGGTCGGGGGGCCGAGCCAGCCGCCCGGCGGCGCAGCAGCACCGGGCTTCCTGCGTGCCGTCTGGCGAGAGCCGAGTGTGCGCGGGACCTTTTTTTCCCCACTTCCTCCTGCGGGCCCTTGTGCGGGGAGCTTAACCTCTCTGTGCCTTGAGTTCCTCATCAGTAAAATGGGGCATAGTCGTACCTCTGGGATGGTTTGAGGCTCACACTATTTTAGGTGATTGTGTCTGGAGGACCCCCGGAACGGGGATGGGGAAACAGGTGCTGGAGGTGTTTTGGGGCACCGGGTGTTTGGGGCACCCGGGTGGCTCAGTCAGTCAGGCGTCCGACTCTTGATTTTGGCTCAGGTCATGATCTCAGGGTCGTGAGATTGAGCCCCGTGTCAGGCTCCGTGCTCGGCAAGCAGTCTGCTTGGAATTCCCTCTCCCTCTTCCTCTGCCCCTCCCTCCCGCTCGTGTTCTTTCTCTCTCAAATTAAAAAAAAAAAAAAAAAAAAAAAACCAACTTAAAAAAAAAATGTGTTTTGGGACAGAGCATTGGTTCCCCTCAGGGACCAGTGTTTTCTCTGGGGAGGAAGTACTGCTTGAGGTAAAGCGGGGTTTGACACACACCCTTCCGCCTTGCACGGTGAGCTGCCCCGGCCTCCACTCAGGAGCCCGACAGCCTCTTCAGATGGGTCTGTAGACACCCCCTCTTGGGACGGGGCTCTTCCCAGGCGTGCCCTGGAGGGGCATCCCCCGTCCCTCCATCATGGGAGATGAAGCCAGAGCCTTTCCCGGAGTTTGGTTTTATGGTTCCCTTGATGTCAGAGTCAGATAGAAACTCACACACCAGCAGGTTGCGCTGATTCTTCACTGTAAATGGGGAGACCAGAGCCCGGAGAAGGTTAGACACCTGTCCAGAGTCATACAGAGACCTCTGCCCTGCGTTCTCCCTGTTCGTCTACGGATGTCAGCACCTGCCCTGGGTGCGGCCCCGGGGTCTGCAGAGAGCCGAGGGGGCATGTGCACGAACGAATCCCAGTGAAACATGCAGTGTGTGTGTGTGAGTGAGTGTGTGTGTGTGTGGCCAGCCCATCCATTGGGGTAAGGGTGGTAGGAAAGCTTCCTGGAGGAGGAGGGGGAGGTGTGGGACCTGGGCCTTGAAGGACAGGTCAGATGTCAACAGAACATTTTGGGAATAAAGCCCCGAGGAAGACAATTTGTTAAAATTCAGAGTTCCCCTCCCCTCCTTCCAATGCACACCGTATCAGCGCCAGATCTGGATTTGGGTCTCGGAGTTTCCAAAGCAGTCAGGCACTTGGGGTGCCTTCTGGGCACCGCCTGCCTCAGTTTCCCAGCCCTGGGCTCAGGAAACGAGTGCTGTCATGTGTCGCCCTCTAGTGGAGGAATTGGGTGATGAGCTGTGCACCTTGGAGCAGGACTGTGAGGATCCCCGTCCCACCCTTACTTGAAATGCAGGTCAGGGGATCCCAGGTGGACTCTGCAAGGCACCGGGCGCCGGAGAGAGTCTGCTGTCTGAGGGCTACGGCTTGCCCAGGCAGCCGCCTGCAGAGCTGGGCCTGGGGGCCTGAGGTTGACAGATGTGCCCGGCTGGTTCTGTCCCTGTCCCCATCCTGCGTTGCTGCGTAACTTGAGGCGGGTCCTTCCCCCATTCTGGGCCTTTTATCAGACCGGGCAAGTAGTCCCAAAGTTCTAGAAGGGGTCTCTGGGCCTAAACTTGGTTCTGCGAGTCCTGGAGACCAGAAGGGGCCAGAATGAACGAGGGGACAAGGACCCAGCTCTGGGGGAGGGCACACAGCCTCCAGGGACATCCCGGTCAGGGTTGGGGAGTGCCGTGAGGCTCCCTGTGCTGTTTGCCCTGGAAGTTCCGACAAATCCCAGCAGGGAGGGTCCAGGGTGGAGTCGAAATGTTAACCCTGCTGGGGTGGCAGAGGGAGCCCGGGGCACCTGCCGCCCGGTGCTCGCCCCCGGCAGTGAGAGAGTCACGTGGGAAGGAATCGGACCGTGCAGGAACCTGTGCCATTAGGTGGCTTGAAGCTGCCTTGGAGGGGTGAGCAGGGCGGGGCGGGGGGGCCTCATGAGGAAGTGGCATCTGAGCTGAGCCATGAAGCGGGAGCACGGGGAAGGTGCGGCCCAGTGGGGGCTTTGAGAAGTGTGGCTGCCAGTGGTGGTCTGGGGCCCGGTGCTTCCGTGGGATCTGCGTCTGGAACTGGTTTGTGGCTGGGAGAGGAGCTTGCAGGGACGAAGGGACACTGAGTGGGAAGCAGCTCTTCCGTGGTGGTGGAGGTCAGGTGGCTTTGTGGCTTTTGGCTGGTTGCTTGACCTCTCTGTGCCTACATGGTCTCCTCGATACTATGATGATACAAACAGTGCCGGTCTCCTAGAGCCCTCATGGGGATGAGCTAGTGACCACGGAGGAGTGTCACGGCGAGTGTTACCTACGGCCACCGGTGGCTGTGCAGAAGCTCTGACCCCGGGGGCTGGCTGAGCCCCTCCCTGCCATGCCCAGCGCAGGCCTGGTCTGCTGTCCTGCTGCCGGCCTCTGACCCCACCGCATGTGCTCCCGCAGGGGCCGAGGAGGTGCTGCTGCTGGCCCGGCGGACGGACCTGCGGAGGATCTCGCTGGACACGCCGGACTTCACTGACATCGTGCTGCAGGTTGATGACATCCGACATGCCATTGCCATCGACTACGACCCGCTGGAGGGCTATGTCTACTGGACAGACGATGAGGTGCGGGCCATCCGCAGGGCATACCTGGACGGGTCAGGGGCACAGACGCTAGTCAACACCGAGATCAACGACCCCGATGGCATCGCAGTCGACTGGGTGGCCCGCAACCTCTACTGGACAGACACGGGCACCGACCGCATCGAGGTGACACGTCTCAATGGCACCTCCCGCAAGATCCTGGTGTCCGAGGACCTGGACGAGCCCCGGGCCATTGTGCTGCACCCTGTGATGGGGTAAGTGGACCTCCTACCTGGTTGGGGGGCTGGGAGCCAGGCCACCAGAAGTGAGAGATACTAGCGGTTCTGGAACTTTCGCCAGCATCAGAGAAGAGAAGGCTTGTTAAGATTCAGGTGGCTGGACCCCTTCCCAGAGTCCTGATTCAGGAGGTCTGGGGCGGGGCCTGGGAACCTGAATTTCTCACAAGCTCCCCCCGGTGATGCTGCTGCTGGTCCAGGGCCCAGACTTTGCGATGCTATGACGTCATGTACGTGTGTACAGGGCCTGGAGAGCTGGGGGGAGTCATTGCTTTCCATGGGCCTCACCCTTCTCACCCGTGAAATGGAATGGTTCACCAGGGTGGTTTCTAGGCTGATGACAGGATGTACTTAACGACATATAGGCTAGGTCTTTTCTGAGCATTGCACACGGTGAATCTTTACCTCCTCCTCTCTCCCCCGGAGGTGGGTACAGTTGTATAGTAGAGGAAGCTGAAGCCCAGAGAGGTTAAGGGACTCACCTAAGGTCACACAGCAGGATGCTGGGATCGGACCAGGCAGTGTGACTCCAACTTTCCATTTTGGGATTCTGTGAAAACGGCTTGTCCGTCGACGTAGGAGCCTTTCTGAGAACTTCTGCAGCTCAGAGCAGGGTAGCAGCTCCCTTCCTGGGGGCTCATGACCAACAGCGGGAAAGTGGCGGGAGGGAGGAGGAGGAGTTGGAGCTCTTGGCGGTGGAGCCGGGGCTGCAGGGGGAGCCTCTGGCCCTCTGTGCGGGATACCGCGTGGTATCCTGGAGACAGCCTGGAGGAGGAGCTGGAAGGACAGAAGGGAGACCTGGGAGCTGTGCCTGTGGGGACTAGCAGAGCCACAGCGGCTGTCACCGTGGTCCCTGGCAGGGGCTGTCAAGTGCTGCTCAGAGGCTCAGAACACGCGGTGACCCGCTCAAGGTGCCTGTTGGCAGAGCTGGGCCTCGTGGCCCGTCTGCCCGTGGAGCCTGCGCTTTGTGCACAGGACCCCTTCGGCTCTTTGAGGAAGCTTCCGCTCCACGTGGGCCCCCTGCCCAGTGCTCGGCCCCTCCGGCCCATGGGTCTCCCAGTACATCTGCCGTCCACCCACCTGCAGGACAGGAGAGGGGTCCCATCTGCCCCCTTCGAGTCCCAGGACGCCGGATTGTGAAGCCCATGCTGTGGGCACCCCCGTTTCCTGTGGATCCCCTGGTCCCGTGGGGGGGGGGGCTTGGCGCTCACGTGGGCAGGGAGCCAGCACTGTGTGAGCGCCCTTCAGGATGGGGAGGGCGTGGTCCTCAGCCCTGGGCCTGCGGTGTGGACGGGATGGACAGCGTCAAGGACATGTGCTTCCTCTCCAGCCTCATGTATTGGACAGACTGGGGGGAGAACCCCAAAATCGAACGCGCCAACCTGGATGGGCAGGAGCGGCACGTCCTGGTGAACACGTCCCTTGGGTGGCCCAACGGCTTGGCCCTGGACCTGCAGGAGGGAAAGCTGTACTGGGGAGACGCCAAGACGGACAAAATCGAGGTGAGTCCTCCCTGCTGGTGGGCGCTGGTTCCCGAAGCTGTTTGATGAAGGTTGTGCTGTCTGGCACAGCCCAGCAGGCCTGGAGGCTCTGGAGACTGTGACGTGTACCAGGCGGGCAGTGGACGGATGCCTGTGCTCTGCTGGGGATTTTTTAAGATTTTATTTTTTTAGAGAGAGAGAGAGCGTGTGCACTTCTGTGTGTGTGTGTGTGTGTGTGTGTGTTCGAGCCAGGGGGAGGGCAGAGAGAGAGAGAGAGAATCCCAACAGGCCCCACACTGAGCGCAGAGCAGGACGCGGGGCTCCGTCTCATGACCCTGAGATCGTGACCTGAGCCAAAATCAGGAGTCGGATGCTTGACCGACTGAGCCTCTGTGCTCTGCTGTTTGGCCAAATAGGATCCTTGAAAAAATAATCTATTGTGATACTTTTCGACGTGCAAGAGGCCCGTAAGGAGCCGTGTGGCCGAGTGAATGCCGTCGCAGGGCACTGCGCTCGTGTGAGAGGTTTTCGGGGGGAACTGGGTGAAGGACACATGGGAGCTCCTCTAGTGACTTCTTGTGTGTCTTCAACTATTTCAAAAACAAAATCTCTGTTTTCAAATTTATTTCTTTATTTGAGAGAGCACGCCTGCTCGCCAGCTAGCAGGGGTGGGGGAAGGGGCCGAGGGAAGGGGAGAGTGAGAATCCCAAGCAGACTCCCTGCTGAGCACGGAGGCGGACGTGGGGCTCGATCTCATGACCCTGAGATCATGACCTGAGCCAAAATCAAGAGTGTCAGTTGCTTAACTGACAGATCCACCCAGGTGTCCCTTGAAACACAAAATCTTGGTGAAAACTCACACGCACGTGCCCACCACGCAGCGTAGGACCGAGAATCTTACGTGGTTGCAGCCAGAGGTGACCACCATTCTGAATCTGGTGACGCGTTCCCAAGGCGTTTTCTCTTGCCAGGTGGACGTCTCCCGGAACGGTGTGTCATCCTGTTCTGTGTGATTCCGTGTGATTAATTTAAGCAATGTCCAGATGTGTTCTTTGGCAACTTGCTCTTTGCTCGTGGGTGTACTTTTTGGAGGTGCTCTCGATACAGTCGTTCAGTTTGTCCTCATAGCAGGAAAGTCCCCGACGTATGTGCCCGTCCTCAGTGTGGACGCCTCCCCTCCGTGCTGGGCACATCACTGCTTATGGACAACCCCACCTGGGGGTAAACTTCTCTCCTCTCTCAGCTTCAGGGGGAGCCCCCCACCAGGCAGCTTGCCGGGGGAGGGCGGGAGCAAGGAGACCGACGTGCGTCTGGGTCGCAGGGTTTCATGCCACACTCCTGGAAGGGGACTCTGAGCTGGGTTGGTGCCTCTTCCGCCCAAGTCGCTGTCCGAGTGGCCAGTTCCTGCCGGGCTCCCTACAGACAACCCTGTTGCTAAAGGGAGTTTCTCTTGAGCCTCTGAGTCTGAAGGCATGACCCTTGTTTCCCTTGGGGTCAGCCAAGAAGGCTCCGCCCTGTGGACCCCACCCACACCCGGAGCAGCTGGGGGGCTGGGGACATGTATGTCGGCTGATGCTGCCGGACATGTAACAGGCGTGGCTCCGTGTACTCCCACGGTGGGGTGCTGGGGCCGTTTACTGTGCGAACACACACATGACCCACGATGACCATCTTCACCATTTTAAAGTGTGCCCATTCAGCGGCCTCGCCCACGTTCACAGAGCTGACCCACAGCAGCCACCACCGCTGCCCCAGTCCAGAATATTTTCGTCACCCGAGACCCCGTGCCCATTAAGCAGCCAGTCCTGTTCTCCCCTCCCCCCACCAGCCCCCAGCACCCACGGATCTCCCGTGGTCCCTGTGGAGTGGGCTGTCCCGGATGTTTCATGTGAGTGTGGTCCTTCGGCACGTAGCCTTCCACACCTGGCTTCTTCACGCAGCGTGTTGTTTTTGGAATTTATCTACATGGTGGCCCCTATCCTCATTTCGTTTTTATGGCCCAGTGACACCGGTCGCACGGACGGACCGCACACTGTCCACCCGTCTGTTGATGGGCATTTGCACTGTTTCCCCCTTTTGGCTGCCATGAGCGAGGCTGTCAAGGGTACCGTGTGCAAGTTCTGTCACGTGCCGCCTGTTAGTTCTCCGGGGTGTACGCGGAGGAGCGGAACTGCTGGACCACGTGGGGGTTTTACACGTGGTTCACGGACGCGCCGTCAGAGTGCTCCATGGTGTGCCCCGCTCCACGCTCTCTGTCCCTGGCAGCGCGCATGTCCTCTCTGCACAGCCTTGGCCACTGTAATGTTCCACGCCCTTTATCCTGACCATAGCCGTCCTGCCGGGTGCCCTGGGGTGTCCCTGGCTTTGACTGGCATTTTCCCGATGACAGGTGAAAGGTTGTTTGTCCCCCGAGAGTATTTGGAGGTATGTGGCGTGCTCCCCATTCGTGGATGAGAAGCGGAGGTCCGGGGGGACGGTGCCTTGCTCAAGGTCATGTGGCAAGTGGGTGGGTTTTGATTTTCCACGTTTAGAACCAATCCGCAGACAAAGCCCTAAGACAGCGTCAGGCTTCCAGACGGAATCTAAACGTTATCCTCTTGGTAACCGCTAAGTGGAAGGGACAGAAGTCAGGAGGCGCGAGGCTGGGGAGAGGTGGGAGCGCGGTTTCAAGGGTAACCGACCGAGGAAGACGGTCCGTCTCGGTAGCGTGAGGAGAGGGAGGGCCTGGAGTCAGGGCCGGAGTCTTGACCTGCACAGGGGCCACGAGGGCAGACCAGGAACGCACGCGCCGAGTGTGTTATCTGTTTGGAGCTAATCCCCGGAAAGTGTGAAGAGAGACGCTGCAGAATTAGAATTTGGGAATCTTTGATCGAGCCGACTTGGGAAATGCAGGTGTGTCGGTGTTCTCAAACTACATGCCTGAGGGTCCCTTTCTTTCCCCACCTTGGCTCTGGTGGCACACATTTTGGGAATGCCGACCCCGGCGGAGTGCGTCGCTGCCACCTCCCACACATCCAGGGCCGGCCCTAGCTGCGGGGTTTGTGCCGGGCACCCCTCCACCCCTGCCCCGGGGGCGGGGGGCGACGCTGCTGACGTGCGTGGACGTGGAGACCGTCCTCCACGGAAGCTCAGCGTGTCTTCTCCCCGCAGTGGGGACGCCCCAGGCGAGTGTGGTGCTGGCTTCTTGGACTCTAAGCATTCTTTTCAGTGGGGACATACCCCAGACACAGGTGTGAACATTTTGGAGGTGGCCCAAGCGTGCTAGGGGCCTTGCCTCCAAGTCCCTGCTGTGGCCTCTCGGCCCTCACTCTCGGGTCCCGGAGTTCGCTGCCGAGCACCTGCGGAGTGCCAGCTCCGTTCCAGGTTCCTGGGCCAGCTCGGTACGTGTGCCCAACAGCTGTTCTCTGCTGTGCCCCTCAGGACCACGCTTTGGATCAGGCCACAGGCTTCGTGCAGGAGCCCCTGCTGACCGTCACAGAGGATCCCCGGGGCTCCCAGGGGAACCCCTGAGGGACCAGGGGCTGTGTTTACTTCCCAGTTTCCAGGTGGGAGGAATGGTCCGGGGAGGTATAAACCAGGCTAGGGCAGCAATAGGACATGCTTCTAGCAGTGGTGACGTTTCCCAGAAATCATGCCCAGTGACAACGGAACGGCCGGGCCAGGTGCTAAGGAGCCCAAGCGCAGGCCTCCGGCCTACCTCGCACAGTTGCCTTTGATGGGGAGAATGGATTTTGTGCAGCCTGGTTGTGCGCTCGGCCTGGCTCTGAACACAGAGGGAAGGCCCTGGAAGAAAGGAACTGCAGACAGTGACAAACTGGCTGTCCCTTTGAAGAGGTAATCGGGCTCCCGTGTCCCGCCCACCAGGCCCCCGAGAAGGACTTTATAGGGCAGCTGTGGCTAATCCCTGGATGAACCGGGAGGAGAACAAAGGTCTGGAAGGGCCGGACTGGTGACACGGGGATTCATCTGGATGGCATTAGCGGCACGTAGATGCGACTTACGGGACAGGCCGAATTGCGGGCGAGTCTGGGCTGCCCTGCAGGTGGGCCCTCCTGCCGGCCTTGTCTGTGACAGCTGTCCTGCATGTCAGGGTCAGGCCAGCCCCTTGGCTGGCCCGCTAGCTGCCACTGTGACCGTTGGGAGTCGTGGGGTGGCTCCCCCCAGGGGAGTTGGCTCAGGCTGGGAGGCGCCCCGACTTCCCTCCTGCAGGCTGGAGCCATGTGGGGTGGGTGGGGGCTGAGGTCCATGGACACAGCCCCCGATTCCCCTCTGTGTCCCCACAGCTGCCTTTTCTACGTGTCCCACCCTCCTGGGCTAGGAATTCCCTGGGACACCTCCTAACCCATCTGCCCGACTCTAGAGCCCTGAGGCCCAGCCCTTCCCATGACCCCAGCTGCGCCCTCAGGACCGGTCTCCGGTGTCCCCACGGCCACCATTGGTTGTGCACTCCCCCCACCCTGAGGGGCTCCCCACCCGGAAAACACTTGCCCTCCTCCTCCGACCCGCCGCAGGCCTTAGGTCTCGTGTCACAGGGGTCAGCCGGATTCATAAAAGCCCCTAGGACTTGCTGTCTCCCTGAGCTGTCTCCCACCAGTGGCCGCTGGGGCCCCGCACTTCTCTGTCCACTCTTGGCAGACGCTGGGCCCGTCCTGCCTCTGTCCCTGCTGCTTGGCAGACACAGGCTCATGACGGCCCAGCGTGGGCCCCCCTTCCCCCCCCCACCCTTCCCATCCGAGTGCCCTCCGAGTCCACGTGCCCAGCCGCCCCCGGCCCCCTCCCTCGGAAGCCCGGAGCTCCCCCCTGCCACATGCTCCGGTCTCCTGCATGGGGACGACTCGCCTTCTCCAGAACACTGGTTCCCACCTCGAGGCCGCATCTCCCGGCCGGAAGCCGCAGCGCCTTTGAGACCGGGCCAGCGCTCGTGCTCCGGATTAGCCGCCGGGTCCCCAGCACCATTATGGTCACCACCTCACTCGTTTGTCAGTCGGTCTCATCTCCCAAAGCAGACAGGAGCTCTCGCTCGGGTCCGGCTTGGGGTCGGCCGTCTCCGCGCTGCTGGTGGGCTGGGACTCAGGACACACCGCGTCTGTATGGAGAGTGCCCGCTCCCACACTCTCTCTGTGGCTCCCACTGGCCCCTTTCCCACGGCTGCTCAGCAGGTCCCTGGACAGAGCTCCCATCACGTCCCCCAGCCCCTTCCGCGCCCCCCGGCGAGCACCTGTCCCTTCCAGGCGCCCACGGACGCCGCCCCACCTGGAAGAGCAGCAGGGGGCGGACCTGTGGCCCGACGGGGCGGACGTTCAGGAGGGAAGATAGACACCGGGGGGACGGGACAGCGGCAGCACGTCGGAGGGACGTTGAGGAGAGGGGATGGGGCGCGGGGGTGGGACGGCATCCTAGCTCCCCGGACGGCGCCTGAGCTGATTTTCTAGCCGCGTGTGTCCCGGAGCCCTGCCTTCGCGGACTTGTTGTGCGGATCCTGTTGTCTTCTGCTTCCAGAGTAGAGGGAGGAATCGTGCCCCTTAGTGCTGACAGGGACAAAGCGTTTAGACAGCCGGGCACACACACCGTGACGCCTGTCCCCGGAGCGTGGTTTCAACCAATGCTGAGTTGAAGCGGGGACCGGTCCTGCCCCTTTGAAGTCCCGAGCTGTCTTTGTGAAGCTTCGTCCTCGGCTGTTTCCCTCCGGGGGTGCTCGGACTCGTGGATGGAACAAGCCAAGGTCTCATAGGCCAACCCGGGCTCTTTAGCCTGTCTCTGTGGTGGGGGTGTCACCTGCATGTGGCTTGCCGCGGACTTGCTGCCCCCCACCCCCGAACATCTGGGCTCTCTGCGGCCCCCTGCTGTCTCACCCTGACCAGGGCAGTGGGAGCTGGTGGGTCCTGCCCCTGACACCTGCCGTCGGGCCGGCTCTGGGACAGAGCACCTGGTCCGTGCCGCCTGTGGGGCAGGCTGGCAGGCGGGCTGAGAAGTCACGACTGAGAAGTTATGCATATATCTGTCTCCCTGCCCCGGACACGGACTGGGTTGGTGGACACAGACATGCACTTGGCTGTCTGGCACAGCCAAGGTAAATATTCGGCACGAGAGTGACGGCTGCCAGGCCAGGTGGCTGGGTGTCCCTTGTCCCCCAGGGAAGAAGGTAGAACGTGGGGCTTCCGGGCAACTGAGCCGTGTGTGTGTGCCCCCAAGTGTGTGTTCAAGATCTTGTTTATTACGTGGAACAAAATAACCAGGGCGGGGCACCTGGGTGGCTCAGTGGGTTAAGCCTCTGCCTTCGGCTCAGGTCATGATCTCAGGGTCCTGGGATCGAGCCCCACATCGGGCTCTCTGCTCAGCGGGGAGCCTGCTTCCTCCTCTCTCTCTGCCTGCCTCTATGCCTGCTTGTGATCTCTCTGTCAAATAAGTAGAATATTAAAAAAAAAATAACCAGGGCGGTTCTAATTTGGGGGGTTACGTCTGACTGTGGTGGTGACTCCGTCAGAAAACAGGAGTCTTTTCCCTTGAAACGTGCACTTTCAAAGGGTTGGTCTTGGCCTCCTGTCTCTCGGCAGGGTGGCTATCTGGGCCCACCATTTTGTGGGCCTCCCTGCAGACCCCCCGCGGATGCTGCCCCTCAGAGCGCAGCTGCGGGTGGGCTTCCTTGGGATCTGCTTGTCCCACTTCTCTGTGGCCCTTCTGCCCAGACCCGGGCACGGAACGTGGAGTTGGCCCCGCGCAGGAGGACGGAAGCCAGAGGTCAGAGAGGGCAGCGCGGGCCCCGGGCACCCTTGGCGTCTGGCGTGATCATTCCTGACACAGCGTCTTGGTGAAACGTCCAGTTTCCTTTCCTGAAGACCAAGGGCAGGGGCGCTCAGCCATAGACCAGATCTTAGACTCTACAGCCCGTGGGCCGGCTTGCCCGTGTCTGCGCCACTCTCACACGCAGGGCGGTTTTCATACTTTTAAATGATCAGGGGGAAGAATCGAAAGAAAAACAGTATTTCGTGATACGTGAAAATGACACGAAATCCAAATTTCGGTGTCCACAGAGCTGTTTCTGTTTCTTGCATGCACGATGCTGTGTCGGCGCACACACAGCCTTGCTCGCTCGCTTACACGCTCTCCGACGGGGTGTGTTCCTGAGGGTACCGTCTTCTTCTTCTCCCAACCTCACCTCCTCGGCCACGAGCCCAGGATGAGACCCCACCCGCGGGCAAGTTTTGTGCGGAGCGTTCTCTGAGGGCCGGTGCCCAAACCGTTTGGAAGGCTTAGTCCATCACCTGCCACTTGCTAACCAGCGGGGCCAGCGTGGTGCCCCGGAGATGAGCACAGCGATTGGTACAACCTGAGCTCCTCCCTCCAGGTGAGGCGGGCAGTGCCCCTTGCTCTGGGTACAAGGGCGTCCCCCAATCTCGCGTTCTGGCCTGGGGGTACGTTGGAACCCCAGCGGGGAGCCGCTTCCAGGATCCATAGGGGGCCGGCACCTCCCACTTCCGTGTGAATTGCCCCAGATTGGGGGCCCGGGCGTTGTCTTTGGTTAAGTTGCCTGGACGACGTCAGCTGCTCCCCTCAGTCGCAGGTGGAGAAACTGAGGCCCCCGGGGCGCGGGGGCTTGCTGGGCCCCTCCTGGGTGACCTGGCAGTTTTGTCCCGTGCTGTCCTATGGCAGACGGATCCAAGTCTCTTCTGTTCAGTGTGAATCTGATCTGTCTTCTGTTCTCACCACCTGCAAAACAGAGTGTTTGTCACTTTTCTGCGGAGCTGGAAACAATTTTGACTGCAGGGGGTCTGCTGGGACTTGCCGTGTCGCTTTCATCCTGGCCCAAGAGCCGGAGAAGCTCGATGTTGTGTTTTATCGAGTTTTGCTTTCAACATCAGCGGCTATAGGATCATCTGTCATCGGAATCCCATCTTACCCTGTTTGTGTGTTTCCGTCGGTTAAGGCGTTTTTATGTCTGACAGCGGTTTTCTCCTTTGTGGCTTTTGTGGTTAATGCTTTTCATCAGCGCTGGTTCTTCAAGAGAAAGAGCTAGCTTTCATATCTCAGAGTAAAGGGCCACTGGTGCGGGGGGGTTGAAAAGCATCTGAGAGTTACGGGCTCAGACTCGGGGCCAGAAGGGCCCCCCGAGGTCGTCTGGACCTGACCAAGCAAGACATCAGTCCACGGACCAGCGCGCGGCCTTGCCCAGGGCCCCGGGCATGTTCGTAACGCAGCCTCTGGAAACTCACGTCTGCGTCGAGCCTGTGATCTGACACCTTCCTGGCCGGCGGACTGTTGCTATCGGAGCCTGCCCCGGTCTGAGCCCTGCACCTCGGTCCTGCTCATCGATCAGCAGCAGGAAGGGAGAGCAGAGCTGTCTGCCTCGCCGGGCCCTCTCAGTGCTATGTCCGTACCCAAGTAGGGGAGGCTGCAGGGAGAGCCCTGAGCCAGCCCCACCACTGAAAATGTCATTTGTCTAGCTCTGCCGGGAGCCACGGCCCCTGGCGTCATAGCATGGCCTCGCGGGGTGCAGGCAGAACGGAGCCTCCTAGGCATTGGGCCTGTCCCGGTTCCGGCCGCTCAGGCCCGAGGCCGGTTCATACCTGTGTCTGCCGTCCCGCAGGTAATCAACGTTGACGGGACGAAGAGGCGGACACTCCTGGAGGACAAGCTCCCCCACATTTTCGGGTTCACACTGCTGGGGGACTTCATCTACTGGACCGACTGGCAGCGGCGCAGCATCGAGCGCGTGCACAAGGTCAAGGCCAGCCGGGACGTCATCATCGACCAGCTGCCCGACCTGATGGGGCTGAAGGCCGTGAACGTGGCCAAGGCTGTCGGTGAGTCTGCTCAGTCTCCAGCCGCCAGTGAGCCACGCCGAGTGGCACCAGGAAGAAGCAGTGGGCTCGTGGCGGCCCTTCAGTCCACGGGCACCCACCCTGGGGATGGGCAGGGCGGGGTACGGTGAGATCTGGTGGAGGACAGCTGGGAACGGGCGTGGTGTCTCCGCCGGAGATATCGACTAGGTCATGGTTGTGGACTGGGTGCTGCTGGCCGCAGTTGTTACAGTCACCGCTGATGTTTGCCAAGTGTCTGCTGTGTGCTAGGCTCTGTCTAAGTGCCGTAATGCCCGGAGCAACCCCATACGCTAATGACAGTATTGCCGCATTTGCCCTGGGAAGGAGGAGGGACGCGTGGCCACGTTGCTGGTATGGCCGAGCTCGGAACTCACTCTGGGTCTGCCTCAACCTCGTCACTGGGGTGGGCGGTGGTGATTGTCCAGTGTGGCCAGGCTGGACCTTCAGATGCACACCTTGTTTTTTTTTTTTAAGATTTTATTTATTCATTTGAGAGAGAGCATGAGGGGAGGGAGGGGCAGAGAAAGAGGGAGAGGGACAGGCAGACTCCCCACTGAGCAGGGAGCCCAATGTGGGGCTTGATCCCAGGACCCCCAGATCATGACCAGAGCTGAAGTCAGATCCTTAACTGACAGAGCCACACAGGCGCCCCAAATACACAGCTTTTATCTGAAAACCAGGATCCCCAAAAAGCTCACTTAACATGATTTGTCTCTTTCTGAAAACGATTCCAAATGTGGGTCATTAGGCTACACAGGAGAGAGAGAGAGTAGCGTCCAGGTGTGGTGGGGGCGGGGCTTCGTGCCCAGTGGGGGGCCTCTGCACCTGCTGCAGCACCTGCACGCGGGGGGGCTCTGTAGGCCTCTGCTGGAGGAATGAATGAAGGAATGAATGAATGAACAGGCAGAGAAGATCCTGGGCTTGGCCTCAGGTAGCTCCCAGCCTCCCCGTCTAGCAGCTGAGACCCTCTGTAGCGCTATGCCAGGTAGTGGCTGTAACGGATGGTGGGGATGCCTGGCTTTAACACCCAGGGGAGGTCACTTGAACTTGGAATTGAGGGAGCAGGTGGGGGCAGGGTGGGCCAAGCCGAGGGGCAGCTGTGCAAAGGCCTTAGCCATCCAGCGACCCGGGTTCCTGACAAAGAGGCGATGGGACCGGTAAGCTCCGTTTCGCCGTCACCTTTTAGAACCTGCAGATTATCTACCGTGGAAGGTGAGCCCGTGTGTGAGCGATGGTTTAGATACACAAAAGAGAACCCAGCGGGTCAGAAAAAAGATGTGTCCATCGGGCATGCTTTCCAGTTGAGAGATTGGGTTCATCTCTCTGTCTCATCTCAGGACTTACTGAGAGAGATGGGGAGAAGGATTCTTCTTTTAGCTAAAATACTTAACTCTGTGTTAAAGCCACTTTCAACAACGCCTCAGTAGCTAACTGAGAGCAATGGGGGGCCCAAAACAAACAAACACCCTAAGTTTTCTGCTTCAATGAGGAGGAGACCCCTTCGGTGCTCCTGGGCGAGTCTGAGTGTGTGAGGCGTCGGTGTCCGGGGGGCCATCCGGGAAGTCAGTCTGGCCAGCAGGCCCGGAGTCCAGGCCCGGGTGCATGTGTGCGTGTGTGCATGCGTGCGCGCCTGTGAGTTACCCCCTCACGTGGCATTCTTACACCTGTGCCCCTTCCTGCCCGTGTCACCTTCACCAGCCTCTCTGGGCTTCACTTTCCGTGACTAGAGAACAGGGGGGAGCGGCTTCTGCCTTCCCAGCTGCTGGACGGACGGACAGACTGAGTTCAAAGGCACTGGGTCACCCCCGGTGCAGAGCCAGCCCCGTTGACATCGTTAGCGTCCCTTCCCCGTAGTGGGGGAGGACCTCCGTTTCCGTCATCCCCGCCCCCCCCGCCCCGCCCGGTGTCCCCACGTGCTGTCCGGCGGGGACAGAGCCCCGTGTGACCACGGAGCCACGCACGCCTCTGTCTGCGGGGCTGCCGAGCGCCAGAGCTGCTGTGCTCGTTCCAGGAACCAACGCGTGTGCGGACAAGAACGGGGGCTGCAGCCACCTGTGCTTCTTCACGCCTCACGCCACCAAGTGCGGCTGCCCCATCGGCCTGGAGCTGCTGAGCGACCTGAAGACCTGCATCGTCCCCGAGGCTTTCCTGGTGTTCACCAGCCGCGCCGCCATCCACCGGATCTCCCTGGAGACCAACAACAACGACGTGGCCATCCCGCTGACCGGCGTCAAGGAGGCCTCGGCGCTGGACTTCGACGTGTCCAACAATCACATCTACTGGACGGACGTCAGCCTGAAGGTACGGTCCGCGAGGTGGCCTCTGCCAGCGCCGTCTTGAAGGCTTTCGTGGTCTTTTCGAAAGAGCTGTAATATGTAGGGGCGCCTGGGTGGCTCAGTCGGTCAGCGTCCGACTCTCGATCTCAGCTCAGGTCTTGATCTCGGGGTCGTGAGTTCAAGCCCCGCGTTGGGCTCCGTGCTGGGCGTGAAGCCTATTTAAAAAAAAAAAAAAAAAGCTGTAGTATTTATGGTAACATGATCTACAACCAGAAAGTCTGAGAAAACTGTTTTAATAAACGAACACGAACGATTATCACGAGGAGATCCCCTAGACGCAGATGGGCTTTTCTGGAGCGATTGCGGGTCTGTGAGACGTTTTGTTTTAAGTTGACACCGTCTTTGGCTTCGCTCCCTCAGCAGTGCCCACCTGCTTAGCAAATGCTGTCCCTAGGCATGGCGCGAATACACAGGGACACGCAGAAGGGCCTTTTCTTCTTGTAAAGCAGGATTCTGCAAACCAGCTTGCGGGCTGACCCCCTGGTTGTGTAAATAAAGTTTTATTGGAACATAGTGATGCCCATTTGTCTATGGGTTGTCCGCGCCTGCACTTGTATAGTGGCCCCAGAGCTGTGTGGCCCTCGGAGCCTGCATATTTACTGTGTGTCCCTTTATGGAAAAGTGTGCCAGGCCCTGTTCTGTCCTAGACAACCGAGCTCGTTGATCTTATTCTCCCGATGGTGTTACACATCTCTTTGAGATTTTTCTGATTCTGAAAGTCATGGGAGCTCACTGAAGAAAGAGGACAGGAGACAGAAAAGGATAAAGAAGAAAGTAAAAATAAAATAAAAATTAAAATGCCTCATCTCCCCTCCGCTGACATTTCCAGGGAGTTCCCGATGTCAGTGCTGCTCATGGTCCCCGTCAGGTGCGCTAGAGGGTTCTGTGTCCTGGTGTCTTTCACTTAACAGTATAAGAGCTCGGGCCGCCTGGGTGGCTCGGTCGTTGAACGTCTGCCTTCGGCTCAGGTCATGATCTCCGTGTCCTGGGATCAAGCCTCCTATCGGGCCCTCTGCTCGGCGGGAAGCCTGCTTCTCCCTCTCCCACTCCCCCTGCTTGTGTTCCCTCTCTCGCTCTCGCTCTCGCTCTCTCTGTCAAATAAATAAAATCTTTAAAAACAAACATGTACGAGGTAACTGATACGCTGCTAGGAACTCTAGGTGAGGGACGTAGTCTCCCCAGATACTCCCTATTTTACGTAGCCAGTTTCCTTCTTTTAAACGTGCTAGCTTCCAGCCTCTGTGTGGTTTCCATGACTCGTCATCTTTTGCATTTTTTATTAGTTTCCTGGGACAAAACTTCATGAAACTTAAATACTATCAAATCTTTTTTTTTCCCCTAAAAATGTTGTATTTTGCTACATTTCAAGCGTTCATTGAAAAACCCCTGCATGTTGGCGATCGGGTGCGCGATGCGGTCAGCAGCTGCTCTGGGTGGCCGGGCGTCCATCTCGGGGTCTGAGGTCTGCGGGAAGGCCGGTTCCTAACCCGTGGCCCTTGCCTCCTCCCCTGCTACAGACCATCAGCCGAGCGTTCATGAACGGGAGCTCCGTGGAGCACGTGATCGAGTTTGGCCTCGACTACCCGGAAGGCATGGCCGTCGACTGGGTGGGCAAGAACCTCTACTGGGCAGACACTGGGACCAACAGGATCGAAGTGGCCCGGTTGGACGGACAGTTCCGGCAGGTCCTCGTGTGGAGGGACCTGGACAACCCGAGGTCACTGGCCCTGGACCCCACCAAAGGGTAAGAGCCATCTTTGCCCACCAGGTGTGTCCCCCTCCCCCCCCACCACTTCCGTACATCAGCCAGCGCGTGACGACCGTAGCCCTGGGGGGGTGGCTGCCCAGCGGACCCTCGCGTGACAGCAGTCCCAACCGCTGCCGGCTCTGAGGCGGCTGGGGCCAGCGGGCCCGTGGAGGTCTCTAGTTTATTTCACAGAGGGGAAACTGAGGCCCAGAGCAGCAGGGAGGAAGGAGGGATGCTTGTCTCAGTGCAGCATCTGGGGGGCCGGGGACCTCCAAGGGGCAAGTGTCTCTGTCCCTGAATTTCCAGAGGGGGAAACGGAGCCGCAGAGAAGCTGAGCGACTCACTGAGCGTCCTGTAAGCGGGGAGGGCAGAGCCAGGCTCCTTCCCTCGCCCCGTGTTGCTGGCTCTGAGGGCCCTGGACCCGGCAAGCTCGGAAGGGGCTCCTTGCTGGACCTCCCAGGCAGGGTCCCACCTGCCTCACCAGGCACCTGCTCTTTTTGACCTGGCAGGAGCCCTGGGCGCGGGGCCCGCGGGGGGCCGGGATTGAGCCTCCCTGTGCGCCAGAGTCTTCTGTGCCGCAGACCCGGTGCTCGCCCCCCAGTGCTCGCCCCCCAGTGCATCAGAGCTGTGTACGCCATACCCCAAGCGCTGCCTGTCGCACGTGGTTAGGGAAGGAGAGATTGCAGGATGGAGCAGAGAGAAGGGCCCGGTTGTAGCCAAAGGGCGAGTAAAACGCCTGTGGTTCTGGAACGGGGGCTCCTTCTGTAGAGCTGCTGGAGAAGAAGGGAGGCAGACCCTTTGGAGGCAGGAAAGCCGGGTTTGGATCCTGGCCCCGTAGTGCCTGCTGGCCTCCGACTCTTGTCCTCTGTCCCTTTTGAGTAAGGGGACGGTGTGTCCTGGCTCACCCACATTCATCCCGGCTTCCCCGGTCACCCTGGTGTCCTGTCCAGCTTAATTAGCATTTGTCTCTGACAAGAGTGTCTCCCTGGAGCTCTAGCACAAGGTCACCCCATCTGTGCCCCCAGTCTGGGTCTGTAAACGGATGTGTTTGCCCTTATCCTGCAGGTGAGCGCTGTGGGAGTTCAGGAGGCAGGAGGCAGCCAGGTGACGGCACCTGGAGGGACGACGGTGGCGTCGTAGGCTGCTCCCAGGGTGTTGCCCTTCTCCCGCTTCCTGGAGGGATGTCACCGATGTGGCTTTCTCCAGGATGGAGAGGGCCACGCCAAGGGGACGGTGGTGGTCGTGTCCCCCTGCCCTGCTGTGCGAGTGGACGTGCCTGAGCCCGCCCTGCCCTCCCTGTGTCTTCCAGCTACATCTACTGGACTGAGTGGGGGGGGAAACCCAGGATCGTGCGGGCCTTCATGGACGGGACCAACTGCATGACACTGGTGGACAAGGTGGGTCGGGCCAACGACCTCACCATCGACTATGCCGACCAGCGTCTCTACTGGACGGACCTGGACACCAACATGATCGAGTCGTCTGACATGCTGGGTGAGGGCCAGGTGGGGTCCAGCCGGGCAGGGGCATCCCTGGGCGGGGGGGCCGGCTCCCTCTCCACCCCCACTGCACTGTTCTTCTGGCCTGCGAGCCCTGAAGCCCCGCGGGAGATGTGGACCCCGCCCCGGCTGCCCCTCCAGCTTCGTCTTCTCCCGGGGCTCGTCCCTTTCCTCCCTGGTGCCGTTGCTGTAGGCATGTCTACAGAGGCCCTGGGGACAGCGGTTTCCTGCACACCTACTAAGAACCAGGGCCCGGCGAAGCTTTGTGCCGGGACTCTAACATGGTGTAGGTTTTCACTGATGGGGAAACTGAGGCCCGGGGAGGCGCCAGGATTTCCCTGAGGTCGCAGGGTGCTGCCCAGATACCATCTCCATCTGACCCGGGGCGCCTACTCTGTGCAGGCCATTACTCTCGGTTCACTCATAGGTCACATATGAGAGGCCACTCATAGACCCCACGTCCTGGGATCAGGTGAAAAAAAAAAAAACAAACCTCATTCCAGGTACCCTACCAGTGGGGGCAGGACGTGCAGATCTAGGTTCTGTACTGCTGGAGGGAGAGGTTATGTTAGCTCTCGTACGTAACCAAGCGATAAGGCGGCCCCATGCGTGGAGAGAATTTGATTTTCTGATCGCCGCTGCCCCCTGTGATGGGCGTGGTTGTACCCATTTTATGGGTAAGAAAACAGAGGCGTGGGCCGGCTGGATGGCTTGTCCCAGGTACTGTGTGAGCAGAGCCAGAGCTGGAACCCCGGTGTCCCCGGTGTCCTGGCTTCTGCTCGGGGCAGGCCGTACCCGCCCTGCACGCTGCCTGTCCGGGTTTCTGAGTCTGCTGGCAAGGTTGGAATGTGTCTTTGAGTGAGCCACGCCGGCCCCCCACGGTAGAATTACGAGAGGCTGATGCCTGAGGAGGGAGCCACCCCTGAATGGCGGTGGTTGCGGGACGCGATGACGCTCACCGACGGCCCCAGAGGGAAGACGCACTGGGGGGAAATCAGCACCAGAAACTTCCACGGCCCTGCTGCGTGCAGGTGGCCACGTGCCGTGGGCCTGGCTGTCACTCTGCCCTAGCACGCTCTCCGTCTAATGCTGTAGACATTTACGCACTGGGGGCCTCCCTCTGACGGTGCGGCCTCAGCCACGCTCCTTAACCCTCCTGGGCGCTCGGTTCCCCAACACGGACGGCACCGCCTCACGCAGCTGCCGTGGGGGGACCTGGGTGAAAGCACGTCTCCCCAAGAGTGGCCGGCGGGAGCGCGGGGCCCAGGGGCGCGTGTGCGAGCCTGTGTTTCATGGAAGCACTCGGGAGTGTCTATATGTAATAAAGGGCTTGTTTTTTTTTTTTTTAAAGATTTTATTTACTTATTTGACAGAGATCACAAGTAGGCAGAGAGGCAGGCAGAGAGAGAGAGGAGGAAGCAGGCTCCCTGCGGAGCAGAGAGCCCGATGTGGGGCTCGATCCCAGGACCCTGGGATCATGACCCGAGCCGAAGGCAGAGGCTTTAACCCACTGAGCCACCCAGGCACCCCTAAAGGGCTTGTTTTTGATGGCAAAATAATCAACATAGGGCATTTCTGAAAACACAGAAACACAGGGAGAGAAAGTAATTATTATGAATAATTATTCATAATTTTCACCACCCCGTGATAATCAATATTGATGTGTCAGCATGTTTTTTTTCTAGTCTCAAAATTTTTCATTTTTTTTAAGGTTTTAAATAATCTCTACCCCCAGTAGGGGGCTCAAACTCATGACCTTCAAGAGTTGCATGCTCCAAGGACAAAGCTAGCGGGGGCCCCTCCTTTAATTTTTTTTTTTTTTAAGTTTTTAAAAAGATTTATTGATTTATTTGAGAGCGAGAGAATGCACGTGCTCGAGCGTGGGGAGGGTCCCAGGGAGAAGCAGACCCCCTGCTGAGCACGGAGCCCGACATGGGGCTCGATCCCAGGACTCCAGGATCATGACCTGAGCTGAAGGCAGAAACTCCACCGACTGAGCCCCCCAGGCGCCCCGTCTGCTCTACCAGTGATGGGCACCTGGGTTGTTTCCCAGTTGCGGCTCTGCGCACGTTGTAGTCTGTCATTGGAGTGACAGCTCATGCGTTTCCGCTGCGGTGGCGGGGGGCATGCGCCTGGGCCCAGAGTAGGTGGCCTCCAGCTGCCGTCGCCCCTGCTTCTTTCCAAAGTGGGGGAATGCAGGTTGTCGGGCAGCCTTGAACCGGTCGGCCCTGCGTGGAGGCCCGGCCGTGCGTCGCTGATGTCGCAGGCCTGTGTCCACGCAGGTCAGGAGCGCGTTGTGATCGCGGACGACCTCCCGCACCCCTTCGGCCTGACGCAGTACAGCGATTACATCTACTGGACCGACTGGAACCTGCACAGCATCGAGAGGGCCGACAAGACCAGCGGCCGGAACCGCACCCTCATCCAGGGCCACCTGGACTTCGTGATGGACATCCTGGTGTTCCACTCCTCCCGCCAGGACGGCCTCAACGATTGCATGCACAACAACGGGCAGTGCGGGCAGCTGTGCCTTGCCGTCCCCGGCGGCCACCGCTGTGGCTGTGCCTCACACTACACCCTGGACCCCAGCAGCCGCAACTGCAGCCGTGAGTGCCTCGCTGTGCCCCCGCACCCCCACCCCGTGGTAGGTCAGGCTGGCTCCGGGGGTGGAGGCGCAAAGGAGCCTCTTCTCTGGAGGTACCTTGGCGTCCGTGGATGGTTGAGTGGGCTGTGCACTGCATAAGCCACGTGGTATCTGGAGGCCTAGGCCCGACTCTGTGATCGAGTGCTCTCCCCAGTGACTGGATTTTATATCCAGAGATCCCCCTATGGGCTGTCAAGGGCTGAGGATTTGGCCCATGCATTTGTGTCTTGATGAGGCAACAGGTCCTCTGCCCAGCAGGGGCTTCCCTACTCTTATGCTCCCTTTGGTCCTGCGTCCCTGTCCCCTGGGGGCCATCACCTTGAAGGGTCAAGGGAAGGTGCAGGTAACCCACCAGTGGGGACAGCTGTGACTTGAGTCTCTGCCCTTGGGGCTGGCAGACCTGGGGCCATGATTTAGTTTCAAATCATCCAGCTGTAATTCTCGGACGGTGGCTCGAACCGTCGGCCTCCAGCCTCCTACACATTCTCGGCTGTGCCATTCCTGCACGTAGGCTGTTTGGCTCACTGACACGCCCGTAAAGTGTCCCCTCCCGTGTCAAGGTCACTGCATACCGTTTCAGTGGTTCCCATGAGCGCATGTAGGCACGAGGCAAATGATAGAGCCATCCGGGCATTAAGTACATTTCTGGAGGGAGTTAGGTGTTTACTACCCTTACCCTTCTTCTGTCTTGAGTCTTGATAATTTAAAGATGCCGTCCGTTTCAAAATAGCTCATGCGTTTAGGAAATACTGAAACATCAGAGACACACATCACGTGGAAAGTAGAATTTGCCATAGTCCCCCCCAACCCAAGGAAGCCACGTTATGTCCTTCCAGCACTCCCCCTGCGGCTTCTAGTAGGTGCATATGCAAACCTGCCTCTCGCGAGAGAGCGGAACGCCGTCCCTCCCTGCCGACCCCGTCCTCGGCTCCGGACGCTGACGCGCAGCCCCGTCTGTTCGCCCCGTTCTAGCGCCCACCACCTTCTTGCTGTTCAGCCAGAAATGTGCCATCAGCCGCATGATCCCCGACGACCAGCACAGCCCAGACCTCATCCTGCCCCTGCACGGGCTGAGGAACGTCAAGGCCATCGACTATGACCCCCTGGACAAGTTCATCTACTGGGTGGATGGACGCCAGAACATCAAGCGAGCCAAGGACGACGGGACCCAGGCAAGCGAACCTGTTGGGGGGACACGGGGGTCACTTCCGCAAGGAGCTCCCCAGGACCGTTTCCAGGCTGCCACCCCGTTTTGGTTAGCAGAGGGGTGCCAAGAGAGCACGGCTTGTGTCAACAACCATCTGAGCTCTAATTATGTCATCCAGGGTATATCCTGAGCAGCGAGAAACCCTCCGATTATGATTATATGTAGAAATGGGATTTTTTTTTCTTTCCATAGTGATTTTGTGCCAGGCTGGTTGGTATTGGTTTTTCTGAATTTATTCTTAGTTCATAGGACTCGTAGAGTCCGTTTTGCTGTAATGCAACGCATGCGTTTCCAAACCTTGCGACGCTGTGCGGAATCTCACAGCAAAGCCGCAGGGCTGTGGGAGTAGGGTGAGGTGCACGGCCCTTAAAACTCTTGCCAGGGACACGTGAGAATAGGGACCTCATAAGTACAGGTGCCCCTTTTTGCATATGTTAAATGATTCAAGACACAACTCCTAATGACCTTGAAGACACCTGAAGTTGGCTGGGGACGTGGGGCCGGAGGGTTTGCGTAGACCCACGGGAGGTGGCCCGTCCGAGGTGGGGCGGGAAGTTACACCCCCAGCGTGCCCAGGCGTGGCTCGTGGCCTGCAGGGGGGCGGAGGGCGCTGCCGGTGTGTGCTCGTGCAGGTGCATGCGGCTCGCTCGGGCCCACGGCGGTCCTCGAGGTCATCCAGCGTTTTCTCACAGGTGAAATCGTGCTTTGGCAAACGCAAACTCCGTGCAAGGCTCAGACGGGCCTGGGTGAATCGCTAGATCAGAGCCCGCACGCGTTTTCAAAGTACTTCTCGTAGCGGAACTGGCGGCTCTCGTGTTAGCTGTTGGGGGCATGTTCCATGGAGGACAGCCCCACGGTGGCTTCGGGGCCCACGTGGGGTCTCCATGTGCCTGGCGGCACTGGCCTTCTGTTGGGGTGGCGCTCACCGACACGCCCGGCTCATCCTGCCGGTGTCCAGGAGCTGCCGGACCCAGCGCTCCCTGTCTCTGCGGTGCGGTCAGGGCCGGACCTCCTGTCCTCACGGTAAAGTCTTGGTGCTGCCACAAGACGACGTAGAGAAATGCTGCTGGTGGAAACTTCCAGACGATTTCCGTGTCTATGAAGGTCCCTTGGCTGTTCTCCACCCTGACTTGGGTCCCAGCGCTGTGCATCCGGGCTGGGCCTCACTCTGGACAGAGTGCCCCATGGACAGCACGGCGCTGACGAGCCGTCCCCTGCGTTCTGTGTCCCTGGTTGGTGATAAAAGTCCCAGCTGAGCCCGGGCAGCCGCGGTGTCATCTCTGCAGTCGGCGGAGCCCGGCGGAATGGTGGGAATGTGTTCCTTTCATCCGTCCCGTGCAGGTGACAGCCACGGGCAGTCCTTTGGAGGACGGAAAGTGTGAATTGATGGCCCGTGGCTTCCCTGCAGAGGAAGGTACTGGGGGCAGGTCGCCTTAACGTCGCATCAGGAGGTGTTCTCGCCTGGGGTCTGACAAAAGCAGCGAGGGACTTTGAAGGAAAAACCTTTTAGGGACACCTTCTGGGTTTCTGCTTGATCTGGGAAACGTCTGTTTCCCTCCCTGGAGTCTTGCTGGACTTCACCCTTTGGTGGCTCTGATTCCTTGTCGGGGGCGCCCTTTGCCCCCAAGGAGGATGTTTTATTTTATTTACTTATTTATTTTTAAAGATTTTTGTTTATTTGAGAGAGAGAGTATGCGAGAGCGCAAGCAGGGGGAGGCGCAGAGGGAGAGAGAGCAGGCTCCCCAGTGGGCAGCGAGCCCAGCAGGACACGGGGGCTCAGGGTTCGATCCCAGGACGCTGAGATCATGACCCGAGCGAGCTGAAGGCAGACAGACACTTAACGGACCGAGTTACCCAGGTGTGCCCCCCACACTCCAAGGATGATGTTTTAAATCACCTACTCAACTGAACTGTTTTTCCAGTAAACTATTTTTAAAGATTTTTTTATTTGTTTGTTAATTTGACAGACAGAGATCACAAGTCAGCAGAGAGGCAGGGAGAGAGAGAGGGGGAAGCAGGCTCCCCGCTGAGCAGAGAGCCCGATGTGGGGCTCAATCCCAGGACCCTGAGATCATGACCTGAGCCAAAGGCAGAGGCTTTAACCCACTGAGCCACCCAGGCACCCCATGTAAACTATTTTTATTGTACTAAATATATATAAGAAAAGGACACCTGGGTGGCTCAGTAGGTTGAGCGTTTGCCTTCGGCTCAGGTCATGACCCCAGGGTCCTGGGATCGAGTCCCACATCAGGCTCTCTGCTTGGTGGGGTGGCTGCTTCTCCCTCTGCCTGCTGCTCCCCCTGCTTGTGTGCGAGCACTCTCTTCTCTCTCTGGCAAACAAATAAAATTTTTTTTTAAAATATTTTATTTATTCACTTGACACAGAGAGATCACAAGTAGGCAGAGAGAGAGAGAGGGAGGGAGGGAGGGAGAGAGGAAGGGAAGCAGACTCCCTGCCAAGCAGAGAACCCGATGTGGGGCTTGATCCCAGGACCCTGGGATCATGACCTGAGCCGAAGGCAGAGGCTTTAACCCACTGAGCCACCCAGGCGCCCCAAACAAATAAAATTTTAAAAAAATCTTTAATAAGTATATATAACATCAAATTTACCATTTTATTTTATTTTTTAAAGATTTTATTTGTTTATTTGACAGAGATCACAAGTAGGCAGAGAGGCAGGCAGAGAGAGAGAGAGAAACAGGCTCCCTGCTGAGCAGAGAGCCCAATGTGGGGCTCGATCCCAGGACCCTGAGATCATGACCTGAGCCAAAAGCAGAGGCTCAACCCAGTGAGCCACCCAGGTGCCCCAAATTTACCATTTTAACCATTTTCAAGTATACAGGTCAGCATTACCAAGGACACTTGCATTTTCATGCCACTGTCACCACCTACCATCTCCAGAATTCCATCACCTTCCCAAACTAAGTCTGTCTCCACTAAACACTCGCTCCGCCACCCCCTCCGCCAGCCCTTGGCAACCTCCTTTCTACTTCCTGTCTCTGTGAATTTGATTTTTCCAAGTGCGTCATGCAGGCGGGATCCCGCAGTACTCGTCTCTTTGTGTCTGGCCTCTCCCACTCACCCTGATGTCTTCAAGGTTCATCTGCATCATAGCAGGTGTCAGAATGTCCTTCCTCTTAAGGTGGAGGATACCCCACGGTGCGGACGACCACAGCTGCTCGGTCCGTCCACCGACAGACGCTGGGTCTTAGGGCTGTCGTGACTGCCCTGCTGTGGACATTGCCACATGGCTAGCCGCTGCCCAGGACTGGCGAGAGGGAGGGGTGTTGATTGTGGTGTCCGATAGGATTCTATTAAGGAATTTTGCATTTGTGTCAGTATCATTACTGACATTGAAGTTGGAGTTCGGGTTTTCTAACTGGTTGGTCGTTACCGGCCGTCGGCCAGAGGATAGGTGTGGGCGCCCCATGCATTTCGCAGCTGGTTGTTCCTATAACTGGTGCCCCAGAGGCTGTTTTTACACCCCGCCTCGCAGATCCACCCTCCCTGGGGAACCTGATTCCTACTAGGGCCGACTGGAATCTTGCTGCACTCCCAGCACGCCCAGCAGGTGCTCTGGGCTCTGGTCTTTGGCCAGAATCTATGGGTTTGAGGAAAGGAATGTGGCCAGTTGGAGCTGAGGCTTGGCTCCTAGAGCCCCCAACTCTTGGGGATGTGGATGTTGGTATCTACGGAGACACACAGTCCTTTAAAGTGGTGCTTTGCATTCAGACATGAGTCACACACTTATAGCTGCCCAGTGTTTCTGGGCCAGGGGCTGCTGTGCGGGAGGGGGGAGGGTGGTATTCCTTTCTAGCTGGGTTCCAGAGGCTGGGTGTGGTAGAGGGGCTTCCTTTTGGCCACAAGCCCCTTCTTGCACCAGGAGACTTCGTTTTGACTGCTAGCAGGAGGTGGACAAAGTTTACAATGACCTCTTAGCCAAGCATCGTGCTAATGATGCCCTTCTCAGAGAAAGTGACTTTTCATCTAAACCGTTGGTGGTAGCTCTGGGAAGCCCACTTGGCACCAGGTCATATCACCTGAGAACCTGAACGTGGTCTTTCTGGGTAACCCAGGGGGCCCAGATCCCCCAGGGAGTCAGGCTTCTGGCCGTAAGGGAGATGAGGGTGACACTGGGCTCTCCCCTCCTCCCGCAGCATTTCGTGAAACAGGGCGTTCTCTGCCGGTAGCTCCGAAAGCCAGAGCTCAACCCTGAGACGCCGCAGATGGCAGAGAGTCAGGCAGAGCTCTGCAGAGAGCCTCCCGGGGCAGAGACGCAGGGTGGCCACACTGCTGGGCTCCCCTTAGGGAAGAGGGCTGCGAGGGGTAGACTCTGTTCTCTGCACCTATTGTCCTGCGCCCTAAATTTGAAAAAAATAACAAGGTTGGAAGGTCTCCTTCCTAAAGCACGGGTCCAAGACACGAAGCAAGGAGAGAGCAGATGTTTTGAGAAGGCAGCTGTGAGCCTGGGCTCATTGTGTGGCCACCAGGCGGCCCTTCTGTGGGGCAGGAACAGGACGCGGAGGGCCTGGGAGCTGACGGCCCACTGCGAATTTGCGGATGGGCGGGCTGGAGACCCGAGCTACCGGCCGAGAGCCCGGCCACGAGCTGCTGCTTGCTAAGTTTCCCGCTCAAGCCGGCGTGCGGTGCGCGCTGGCCCGACAGGATGGGGCCCCAGACCGGGTTGGAGTCCCACCTTGCAGTCTGGACGCAGACACCGAGGCCTCCGCCCTCCGGCGATGTCCGTAGCCAAGGCTCGTCTCTTCCTTGTTACAGCCCTTCGTTTTGACCTCCCCGAGCCCGAGCCAGAACCCGGACAGGCAGCCCCACGACCTCAGCATCGACGTCTACAGCCGGATGCTCTTCTGGACGTGTGAGGCCACCAACACCATCAACGTCCACCGGCTGAACGGAGACGCCATGGGTGTGGTGCTCCGTGGGGACCGTGACAAGCCGCGGGCCATCGTCGTCAACGCCGAGCGGGGGTGCGAGGCCGAGGCGCGGGCGGGCACCGCAGTGCGGGGTTCTGCATCCCAGCGGGGAGACACGGGGAGGATAGAAGTTTTGGTTCCTAGGTTTTACACCATCCCCCTCAAAGCTGAACCCAAAACAAAAATCCCTTCCAGAACATCCCAGCTGATGGCTGGTCATTCGCTTGCATATGTTCCATCACGGGGAGCTCACTCTCTGAACTCCGGGGAGCTTCTTCCTTCCACGAAGAGGCGGGCAGACTCGGAGGGTCCCAACGGGAATAACCAGGGGGAGGGGGACACTGAAAGCCGCGTGACATAAAGCTCAGGAATAAAGCTAGGCACGTGAAGGTCTGGGGGCGGGCAGCGGGCACATGACCGCCACCTTCAGGTACCTACAGGGCTGCCACCAGGAGGGGCTCAGACTTGTGGAGGGACCCCTTGATGAGGCTCAGGCCTGGGGACGACCCGAGTGAACACTGCCCGGTGGGCCGGGCAGACCCAAAGTCAAAACCTGACCCCATCACTTGCTGCCCGTGGGACCCCAGGCTAGGGACGTCAGCTCAGGGACTCGGTGTCTCCATCCGGGAATCCGAGGATGGTGGTGATGTCAGCCCCTGCAGCACACGAGGCCTCGGAGGGCACAAGCCTGGTTATTTTGGGGGGCTCTCTAGCAACCTAATGGGCCTCCCTTGAGGCTGGCCTCCATAGAGGCAGGGACTTCTCAGCCAGAGCACGTGCTAGTCCTCGAGGCTGTCACAGCAAGTGACTATCAGCGGGGGGGTTACAGGAACAGATGCTGGTCCTTTCACCGTGCCAGGGACCAGAAGTCTGAAGTCAGCGGTCAGCAGGGCTGTCCCCCTCGGGAGGCTCTGCGGGGACCCTTGTCTCTCTTCCAGCTTCAGGGGTGGGGGGGGCTCCAGGTGTCGACCAGATGGCCTCACCTTGATTCTTAATGGCATCTACAAAGACTCACTTTCCAATTAAGGTCAGGTTCTGAGCTCTGGGTAGATAGGACTTCTTGGGGGACACCATTCAGCCCCGCACAGCCCTGGGGGCCAGCCCTGCCGGGTCGGGGGCTGGCCTGTGCGGTGCTTTGCGTGCTCGATCCTGGCCGCGGAGGTGGCGGGCCGCGACCCCCGTCCTTCACCCGCCCCCCCCCCCCCACAGGTACCTGTACTTCACCAACATGCAGGACCGCGCGGCCAAGATCGAGCGAGCGGCCTTGGACGGCACCGAGCGTGAGGTCCTGTTCACCACAGGCCTCATCCGGCCCGTGGCCCTCGTGGTGGACAACAGGCTGGGCAAGCTCTTCTGGGTGGACGCGGACCTGAAGCGCATCGAAAGCTGTGACCTGTCAGGTATGTGCCCGGGGGCCGCCTGGGGCTTGGGTCCCTCAGCAACCCGTAGGTCTGACCTTCCCCAGGACAGCCCGCTCGCCCCCCTCGTCATCCGTCATGGGGGTACCAGCCGCCGCGTTCGTCAGGGCTCTGTTTTGGGTGGGCCTCGTGCTGGGGCTTGGTGTCTGCCACAGACGGTCCCAGCCGAGTGTTCCAGACGTAGGTCCTGAATGATCCCCACGTGCTGAGGCAGAGGAGGAGTCTCAGAGAGGGTGGGTGACCCGCCCAGGGTCCCCCAGCGCAGGCGGGGCCAGGAGTCGGACCCCTCCGCCCCTAGCACCGCACTTCCAGCCGCCCCGAGGCGCTTTTCTTCTGAGCGAGGCTCCTTCCGGGGCAGCCTCACTAGCTCCCGGCCCCGGGCCAGAGCACCGAATCCCCCCGGGGTCCCCGGCAGCCCTCTGTTCCGAGCCGCACCTGGACTGAGCTCTGGGGGTCGGCCGCCCCTTGGGGGGCCCTTGTCCCACTCGCAGGGGCCAACCGCCTGACCCTGGAGGACGCCAACATCGTGCAGCCGGCGGGCCTGACCGTGCTGGGCGGACACCTCTACTGGATCGACCGGCAGCAGCAGATGATCGAGCGTGTGGAGAAGACCACCGGCGACAAGCGGACGCGGGTCCAGGGCCGCGTCGCCCACCTGACCGGCATCCACGCCGTGGAGGAGATCAGCCTGGAGGAGTTCTGTACGTGTTGGGGGGCGGGGGCGGGTGTTGTGGGCAGGAGCCCGCCGGGAGGGTGGGCATCGGTGCCGAGCTCTGAACCGACCCCTCGGAGCAAGTAGGAGACTGGTCGGGGTGAGGGGCTGCGGGACGGGCCGTTGGCCAGGGCCGCTCTTGGGCCGTCCATCCGCCACCCCTCCGTCCGAGGCTGACCCCCTCCTCTACTACCAGCTGGACAAACTGCTCTGCTTTTCGGGGGTCCTGTGGTGAGAGTCACCCACCTTTGAACTAGTGCCCCCTTTGATGAACTCCCGCTCAACGGATCAGTAGCCTTACTGCCATCTGCGAAGCCCCATTGTCGTGTACGGTGACCAGACCGTAGGCATGACCGCTCATCATTGCCACTGTGCAGGCGAGCAGGCTGGGAGGCGGAATTTAGGATTCTACCCGCAACAGTCTGGGCTGTGCCCAAGGCTGGGAGAGGGGGACCCCTACCCATGGGACCTCTTGTTCCTCCACCCCCTCCATATATGGCTAGAGATGGGTATAGGAGCTTGTGTGTGTGTCTGTCTGTCTGCCCAGTCTGTATTCAGTAACTAGACCTCGGCTGCCGGCTGGATGCTTGCTGCTGGGACAGAGCGTTGAGCAGGGCCGTCACTGTCCCTGTCCCTGTCCTGTCCAGCTACCTTCAAGCTGCCCATCTTCCGGGCCCTGGGGGCCGCCCCACCTCCCCCACGGCCCCTCACCCTCCCGCTGGCTCACGGGAGTCCCCGTCTCTGATTGCCTTTCCTGTCCTGCTCTGAGGGACTCCTGCTAATTCCTTGGCTCCCTCTTGACTCAGGTGTCCTGCTCTTAGTGGATAAGCTTCTCTCTTGACCTGGGGACGTCACCCCTGATAAACTGAATGGTGGCTTCTGTGTTGACTGCTGGGTGGCTGGTTTCTGGCCTGGTGGGTTCTTGGCCTGGTGGGTTCTTGTCCGGGTCCGGGATAAGTGAAGTTGCCGGGTAGGCGGCTTCCAGATCACTCGGGTGCCTGATGGATGGGGGTCCGAGTGCCCGAGTTTCCCTTCTCAGCCAAGCCACGGATTCCTGGGCGTCACAGCCTTGAGAACTGCTGGCCCGTGGTCAGCATGGTGAACTTTGAGCCCACGAATGTCCAGTCCTGCGGGTGTTGGCACGAAGCCCAGCACGCCGACCGGCAGATCCTTGGACCTGAGGGGGTGGGAGCACCAGGAAATGTTTAACAAACAGGGCTGAGGCTGGAAACTGGGGCGTCCCTGTGAGTGCAAATGTGCAATGTCTGGGGTGACACAGAGAGGCTCCTCGTTTGGGGGAGAGTGGGAGATCCTTGAGTGAGCTCTCCGGTGTTGATTTGGGATGTGGGGCACCCAACCTACTTACTCTGGAAATTCTGCAGCTCTGCTCTAAACCACGGGCGGCGCTCTCCGGCCCCTGGAGCCCATCTGGGATTTTGTAAATAAAGTTTTATTGGCACACGGCCACACCCTTGTTTTCTGTGCCACACACAGCCGCCTTTGTGTGACAGCTGGCAGACTTGTGACAGACGATGTGGCCCGTCAAGCCAAAAGGATTTACTTTCTTTTTTTTTTTTAAATTTTTTTTTTAAAGATTTTATTTATTTATTTGACAGACAGAGATCACAAGTAGGCAGACAGGCAGGCAGATGAGAGAGAGGAGGTAGCAGGCTCCCTGCAGAGCAGAGGCCGATGCGGGGCTCGATCCCAGGACCCTGGGACCATGACCTGAGCTGAAGGCAGAGGCTTCAACCCACGGAGCCACCCAGGCGCCCCAAGGATTTACTTTCTTGTTTATGGAAAAAGTTTGCTGACCCCTGCCCTAAACTGTGACTTCTGTCACTTTACGCACTTAATCCCAGAGGCTGAGGTAGGGCACTGGTTCTTCTGCGAGGCTGGGGGTCGTGCTCTTTCTCACTTCCTCTCACCGGAGGGAGGGCAGCCACCCTCCCAGGCTTCTTCCTGTCGGTCAGGTGTTGGTTAAGTCGGTTCATTGAACTGAAACCTGCGAGTTCCCTGGGGATTCGCTGTCCTTCCCTTTATCCCCACGTGGGTTAGCTTCCTGGGGCTGCGGTAACAAACCGCCCCCAGGTGACCCAATGCAATGGCAGCATGTTCTCCTACAGGCTGGAGGCCAGACGACTGAGGTCAAGGGGGCAGCGGGGCCTGCACCCCTTCTGGGGGCTGGGGGTGGGGACGGCTCTTTGCCCCTTCCGGTCTGTGGTGGTGGCAGGTGCTCCTCATGTCCCTGGAGCTCCAGTCTCCGCCTCTCTCATCGCACAGACTTCGCCCCTGTGTCTGCATCTCCGCCTCCCCTGGGGTCTCTTACAGGGACACCTGTCGTTGGATTTATGGCCCCCCCAAAAAATCCAGGAAGATCTCCCTGGATCCTTAACTTGATTACATCTGTGAAGACCCTTTTTCCCAATAAAGTCCCATTCACAGATTCTAGGCATTAGGACGTGTGTGGGGGGGGGAGCCTCTGCCCAATCCGCTACACCATGAGAGACTGGCAGTATAGACCGGTGGTTGTGAACATGGCGGGAGTGGGTGTAGACGGGCCAGGGTAGGATGTGAGCGCTTTTGGCTTCCGCTTCCCTGTCTGTGAGATGCGTGGCAGAGGAAGTGGACTCCGTAAGCTGCCCTGTGAACTAAGCAGGGCGATGTGTCGCCCTGGCCCACGGGAGCACCCATTCTTGTGAGTTCTGGCCTTGCCCTGGTTTCCAGCACCCTCCAGGCTGCAGTGTTGAGGTGAGAGCCAGAGCCCAACCCGCTCCCTCTTGGTGTCTCCACAGCAGCCCACCCGTGCGCCCGGGACAACGGCGGCTGCTCCCACATCTGCATCGCCAAGGGCGACGGGACCCCACGGTGCTCCTGCCCAGTCCACCTCGTGCTCCTGCAGAACCTGCTGACCTGTGGGGGTAGGTGTGACTTCAGCGGTTACTCCTGGGACACTGGGTTCCCCGCCGGCCAGGTCCCTGCTTCACAGCCTTTTAAAATCACAGTCACTGTGGCATCCGGCCTCCAGAGCCGATTGTCCCTCCTCTTCCAATGTATGCATTTGGGGCTGCGAATTTCCCTCGCAGTACTGCTTTTGCTGCATCCTTCAAATTTTGATACGTTCTATTTTCTTCCCTTAGTTTAAGTTGTTTTAGAAGTTCTCCTAAGATCATCTCTTTGGCGCCTGAGTTATTTAGAAGTGTGTTGTTTTAATATCGAAATAATTGGGGATTTCCTAGCTCTCTCTCTGTGACTTGTTTCTAGTTTAAAGATCTATTTAGTTTTATTTGAGAGAGAGAGAGTGCGAGTGGGGGGAGACAGACGGGGAGAGAGAGAATCTCAAGCAGACTCCCTCCTGAGCACAGAGCCTGATGCGGGGCTGGATCCCAGGACTCTGAGATCATGACCTGAGCCAAAAGCATGAGTTGGATGCTTAACCAGCTGGGCCACCCAGGAGCCCCAGATTTCTTCTTTAATTCCACTGTGGTCGGAGAACGTACTTTGTCTGACTGCTATCTGTCTAGCTTTGTTCAGGTGTCTATGACGACCCAGCATGTGGTCTTCCTTGGCGAGTGTTCCGTGTCCGCTTGAGAAGGACGAGTCATCTGCTCGTGTCGGGGGAAGTATTCTGTAGAAGTCAGTTAGATCCAGTGGATGGGTAGTGGTGTTCAGGCCACCTGTGAGCTCTGCTTGCCTGTTTCTCTTTGTAATTTTGTCTGTTCTCCCTCCTTCCACCCTGGACCCTCTTTTTCCCCTAAAGCTGAGTGGGGAGTGGTCAAGAATGTAAGCTTGGGGTCAGGCACACCTGGCTCAGATCCCGGCTCTACCACTTCCCAGCTGAGCCATCCTGGGCTGATCACCTGCCCTCTCTGAGCCCTCGTTTTCTCTTCCGTGGAATAGAGAGGTCGAGAGCACCTGCCTCGGAGTCGTGGTGGTGTTACATAACGAGCACTTTGCATGGTCCCCGGCATGTGGCCCACAGGAATGCCAGTTTGCTAATTGGTGGTGGAACGCTGGGCAGTCCCAGTAAAAAGTGACCATTGTTATCCTTCCTTCGATGAAGCCCACATCCCAGGGCTTCCTCTCTCCTGCCCCCAGAACTCAGGCTGGTTTTAATTCTGTCCCTTTTCTGCTTATCCTCGGCCCTTAGGGCTCCCACACTGTGTCCTACACACAGCAGATGCCCGTTCTCAGCTCACCTTGCCCCTGGAGCTCAGGGGGTAGGACCACAGGGCCTGTCCTTCTGGAACTTTCTCCCGCCTTGCCTTACACTGTGAACCTCAGAGATCTTTGCCTAGAGCAGAGAGGACATTTTGTGGCTGTCCCCGATGGGGGCCACCTTGGCCCTCCTGAGTTCTTACAGCTTTTTTCCAAGTTCCAGCCTCAGGACTCACGTGGTTTTGTGGCCTGAGTCGCTTTGACCCCCGCAGATGTCCAAGCTGCTCTGGCAAAGAGGGGACTGCCCAGAGCGCTCAGCTGTCCCTTGGAGCCCAGCCCTGGGCCTCTACCTGAACGAGGTGCCGCCTCGGCCCCTCTCCCAGCCCTCAGTTCGGCCCTTCAGACGTGTGGATGCCTGGCTACTTCTCTGGGGGGAGCACAGAAGGATAAGAGCTCGGAGGGGTTCTCGGGGGTGACGAGGGCCCTTGTGCCTCCCGAGGTGGCAGGAGCCAGATGGCAGAAGGGGTGGCCAGCCACGTGCTTCAGCTTTCTCGGGCGCTGCCACTAAAGCCTGTTGAGCCCTTCCTGAGCCAGAGGCAGCCACACACACCCACGCTCGCCTTGCCATCCTGTGAGGAGCGTGGGATGCGGCGTGGCTGCTTCTGTGTTAGGGACGAGGGGACGGAGGCTCTGGGAGGTTGGGGCATTCGTCTGGTTGTACAGATTTGCCGAAGGGCGCCGAGGTTCAACCCCAGACCTGTCCGACTCCCACCCGGTCCCATCCTGCTCCCCAGCTGAGTCCTGGCCGGCACCTGGCCTGCACCTGGCCTGCACTGAGGAAAGTGGATGTGAGGAATGGCGTGACTTGCCATGGTCACCTGGGAGGAGATGGCCCCAGGTCTCCTGTCTCCTGCTCACCCAGTCCCCCACCTTCAGATGACTCCCTCCACTGGGAGCCTTCCTCCTCCCCCTTGCACCCTCCTACCATGGCATCCTCGCTCTCCCGCCTCTCCTTAGCCTGCTCCCCACCCCCCCAGCTGTATCCGGGGCTGTGCTGACCACCCGCAGAGTCCCAGCCCCACTGCTCCAGCTGCTCCAGACCTGTGACAAGTGTAGGTCCCGAGCACCTGCTTTCTGACCCCCCATCTCCCCGGGGGCTGTGTGTGTTGTGTGTGGGTATATGTGTGCACGCCACAGACACTTGGGTGTGGCCAGGCGGGCATGCGTACAGACTCTACATGAGATGGACAGCCCAGCTGGGGACCCCAGGCAGGCAAAGGTAGGGCCCCAGTTGGGGCTCCGGTGGGTATCCCTAGAGACCTGGCCCAGTGCCTGAGGTGCATGTGAGGAGATGGAGAGCCACCCCCAGGGGGGGTCTGCCCTGGCTTCCCAGTGGTCAGAGTGGAGTTTCTAGCTAAGAGCATTTTCTGCTCAACTTGGTGTTCACCTGCTGCTTGAAGCTCAGGTTTCCCGTTCAGCACCCTTTCCCTGCAGTTACAAAAAGCAGCAAAGGAGATTCGTGTCTCCCTTCAGCAAACGTCCATGACCCCCACCTTCATCTTACACTGGGGCTAGAGGCGGGACCGTGACTCGTCACACTGCCCTGGAGACCGGGCGGTATAGCACCCTGATCGAGCTGAACCATCTCCCGCTTGGAAGCCGAGCAGCGCCTGGCCCCGCGGGGCGGTGGGTCACGGTGTTTGCCGTGTTTCCCCGCAGAGCCTCCCACCTGCTCCCCCGACCAGTTCGCCTGCGCCACTGGGGAGATTGACTGCATCCCCGGGGCCTGGCGCTGCGACGGCTTCCCCGAGTGTGACGACCAGAGCGACGAGGAGGGCTGCCCGGTGTGCTCAGCCGCCCAGTTCCCCTGTGCGCGGGGCCAGTGCGTGGACCTGCGCCTGCGATGCGACGGCGAGGCCGACTGCCAGGACCGCTCGGACGAGGCCGACTGCGACGGTGAGGTCCGAGGGCTCCCTGCTGGCCCCGCCCCCTCCGGGTCCCGCCCCACCTGCCCGGCCCCTCCTCTGGCCCCGCCCCTCCCGGCCCCGCCCCCGCCTCCGCCAGACCCTCCCAGAATCTGCTCCCACCTCTGCCCACCTCCTCCCTTGCGGGCCCTGGCCCCTTCCCCACCTCCCCCGACCCCCGGGCCTGCTCCATCCCGGCTGCCTCCTCCTCAGATGCCAGCCACTGGCCCTGCCCTTCTGGGGCTCGGGCTCAGTCTGGCCACGTAAGAGCAGGTTTGCCAGAGAACCTTTGCCAGGGTGAAAGTGCCAGACTCTCCTCGGTTTAGGAGAGGAAAAGGTTACTTTCAGGCCCACTGAGGAAAACCTTGTCATCCACCCCGTCCCGTCCGGTCAGGCGATCTGGCCCGAAGACAGACTGAGAGAGCCTTCCCTCACTGGGTCGAGTTTCACCAGAACCCAAGGCAGATCCAGGAGTCAGCTGGATTTCCGTGGTGCTCGCTCTGATTAATCCCGGTCCCCACGGGCGTTGCTGTCCTCTGCGGAGGGGTGTACCGGGTAGCGCTGGCGCCTGGGTGGTTTTAGCACCCCTCTGAGCCAAAGGGACCAAAAGATTTCCTTAGTCACCCCCAGTCCACTCTGACCAGCAGGATCTTCCATATCCCATCTGTGTGCCTCCTTTGAGTTTTCCTTTTATAAACGACGTGCTCAGTAGTTTTCTGCCGCGTACCGTCAGCACCATGGCCCCACGACTGAGCTTGGGGGGCGGGGGGCTCCGCTGTCTTCCCCACAGCTGGCGGGTGTGTTCTTAGATAACTCCCGTGCTCATTGGTCACCGTCCACTGTCCCCTGCATGGTGAGCAGCCATCTTGTGGGAGATGAGGGCCTGGGGGGGGGGGTTGCTGCTTTCTCAGCTGGTTCTATAGAAAGCTGCAGACGGGAAGTCTTGCCGGCTTAGGGACCCTTTGAGAATTTGAGGGCGGTGGCAGACTGCAGCCCCAGCGCCAGATCCCCACTGCCACCGGAGTGAGTGCCGGATCCCCAGATCCCCCAGATCCCGACTGCCACCTGCCAGGTTCCTTTGTTTACACGTTGCCTATTTACATACGTTTACATACATAAGCATGTAGATTTACATACTGATCTTGCCATGAAACAGCAGAGTACCGTCCGTCCTTACAACAGAGACCCGCTGCCCTCAAAGCTTGAACACCTATTACCTGGCGCCTTACAGGAGAGTCTGCGGAGTCCCATCATACACCCTCGCCCTAGCGCAGGTGTTTTGGTGACAGTCTCAGGGGATGGCAGGAGCCCAGACTAGGAACCATGCCCCGCTTCTTTCTCCGTGAATGTCGATCCTGGTGCAAAGTTCAGCCCTGACAGCAAGCCCTGTTCGGGCTCTGGGCTTTCCCTTCTCTTTCAGAAGCCTCCTCCCGGCTTTGTTGCCTCCGATTATCCCACCCGCTGCAAGGATAGGGTCCCCTCATCTCTGGTTCCCAAGGAGGGGCCCTCGGGGCAGGGCAGGTAGGGAGATTAAATAGCAGACTCTGGGGGTGGGCGATGGCAGAGCCCCCTCCACCCCACCCCCGGCAGTGCCTTCCTTGGAGAGCGGTGGCTCCTTCCAGGTCCGCGTTCTGGAGCCCGGAGGGAGAGAGACAGCAGGTAGTACACGGGTTTCTTCCTCCTGGTCCAGCAGGCTGTGAGCTTCCTTTGCCTTCCTGGCTGAGCTCTGCTCCACCTTCCTGCTCCTCCGCCCTGGGAACTCTGCTGAGAAAGCACCTGTCCGCTGCCCCACCCCTTCTAGGTCATTCCTCTTGTTGGCTCTTGCCTCCCCATCACGCAGGCGAGCCCTGGGGCGGAGGCTGTGTTTGTCCTGGCCCTGTCTGGGCCTGACCCGTGGTAGGAGCCTGATCAATACCTCCCAGGGGTCGCTGAGGTCCCTTCCCTGCCAGCCCTACCCCGGCATCACACAGGCCTCGGAACCGGGGGTCATCGCGGGGAGGGTAGAGACCGTGTTTGCTGTGACTGCTCCCTGACCCTATCCTAGAAAGGGTCCCACTGGTCTGCTCTGCATCTGGAACCCGGACCTCCTTGCTGGGTCTTTGTGGCGGGGAGCACTGGCTGTGGGCTCTCCACTTAGCGCACCTGGCCGCATCACAGCCTGTGTCCTCTCTGAGCGCGCGCCTCCTCCTTGCAGCCATCTGCCTGCCCAACCAGTTCCGCTGCGCCAGCGGCCAGTGCGTCCTCATCAAGCAGCAGTGTGACTCCTTCCCCGACTGCATCGACGGCTCCGATGAGCTCATGTGCGGTGAGCCAGCTTCCCGTGGAGGGGTCGCCCTGCACGAGTGTGGGGTCTTAGAGGGAGGAAGTAGGCTGGGGGCCGAACTAAGAGGCTAGAAGGTTAGGAGTACTCGGCCTTGGGGGCCGGGGTGGGGGAGGGAGGCTGGCAGGGAAGCCTTCCGGGAAGGAGAGGCAGTGGTGAGGCTGAGCTGGGGGGGGGGTTGGCCCTGGGGTGTTTCTGGCTGTGACAGTGACGGGCCCCCCTGTGGGGTAGATGGGGGGGACTGCAGCTGACTGTGCCTGAGGGGGCGTGCTTCTGCCCACTAGGACCTCACACCGGGGCATCTGTTGGGCAGCGAGACTGCTCTGATGGGGTCGGGGTGGTCCTTTCCCTGTCAGCCTGTTCTCTGGGTGAGGAGGTGCATGTCCACATGCACACACGTGCTCTGTGCCTCTTGAGTGACGCGGCCTGTATAGTCAGAGATGGGGGCCACAGGATGTGAGGCCAGGGCACTCAGGGAAGGCTTCCTGGAGGTGGTGGCTCTCGAAAGGCTGTCTTCGTTTCAGACAGGAAGGGAGCTAGAGCCCCAGACAGGAAGTGGGAGTGTACACATGTGTTTGGGGACCGTGGGCTCTCCGTTTACTGTCGAGGTACCTGGGCTGAGAGAGGTCTTGTGAGCGGGGAAGGGGGAGGGGGCCCCGAACACTTTTGTACCTCCATGTGAAGCCAGGTGAGGCACCTCGGTTATCATCTCAAGCAAGTGAGTAACCTGGGGCCAGAGGACAGAGATGGGTGCCACCCGGGGTCTGAGCCCCGGCCCCTTTGCTGGGCCGGTGCCAGTCTGACGGTGATTCCGGTGTCAGGGGTGACATTCATCCGTAGTCTGGTGCTGCCACCCGAGCCAGCACATTCCTCCTTCCCCTTGGGTGTTGGCCGGCAGGAGGGGACATAGTGGAATGCCCTTGAGCTCCTCAGGCCAGCCTGATGGGAAACCCGGCGTCCTTTTGTGAAAGTTGAGTTTCGAGCCTTGGGCTCCCTCCCCATCCCCTGAGGCTTTGACAGGGGAGCCAGCCCGAGGAGTCCCCCCACCTGGCCCTCGCACTGGTGGGACCCCCAGAAGGACTCCCGGGCTCCTTGCAGCCCTGAGTGGGCTCCGGCTTTGCAGGTTTGATGGAACCCCCATGCCCAGGCTCCGTCACATGGCGCCCTTCGTGCTGCCCTCACGTTGGGCCTCTGTGCGAGGCAGGCGCGTGGGTCACAGGGCAGGCCTCCCGGCCTGGGTGCGCCATCAGTCCAGCCAGTCCCTGCACGGGGGTGACGTCCCCTGCTAGACAGGCTCGCAGCCCCGGGAGCTGCCTGCCTGCCCCACACCCGAATCCGGCTCCAGTCCCTGGCTCCAGGGGCCTCCAGGCCCAGCCGTCTGGGGGCCGTGACTCCCAGACCCCCGTGACTCAGAGAGCCTCGAGACTTGGGGCTGAATCCGAGGCCGCCGTCGGGGAGTCGCTGTTGAGGGGTTGTTGGGAAGTAGGTAAAGCTCAGCCAGCCAGGAGGGGAGGGGGGATGAGGGGGAGGAGGGCGGGTGAGGAGAAGGGAGGAGGGCGCTCCTGGCAGACCGGGGGCGGGGGTGGGGGTGCAGTGTGTCAGCGGTACTGAGGTTAGCCTGGCACCCCAGCACCCCGGCATCTCCCTCTTCCCCCCCCACCACCCACGGGTGCTGGGCCTGAACCAGTCCCTCCGGGGCATGCGGGGTCCACCCCCACAGGGGAGCCTGTGCCTTCGCACAACGCCCGCCATCTCTCCCTGTCCGTTCTCCGGCAGAGATCACCAAGCCGCCGTCTGACGACAGCCCGGCCCACAGCAGCGCCATCGGGCCCGTCATTGGCATCATCCTGTCCCTGTTTGTCATGGGCGGGGTCTACTTCGTGTGCCAGCGTGTGCTGTGTCAGCGCTATGCTGGGGCCAGCGGGCACTTCCCACATGAGTACGTCAGTGGGACCCCCCACGTTCCCCTCAATTTCATAGCCCCCGGCAGCTCCCAGCATGGTCCCTTCACAGGTAAGATGTTGGCACTGTGTGCAAGGCCCTGGGCAGGGGGGGAGGAGTGGCTGGGGCAGGGTGTGGGGCGGGGGGGCGGGGGCAGGGACAGGACAGGGCTCACCCACCTGAGCCTGGGTCATAGCGGGCAGCAGGAGCCAAGGAGCATGTGCTATGTCTTGGGGGGGGCCTGGCCCCTGACCCACCTTGTCCCCCTCCCCGCCGGCAGGCATCTCATGTGGCAAGTCCATGATGAGCTCCGTGAGCCTGATGGGGGGCCGGGGTGGTGTTCCCCTCTATGACCGGAACCACGTCACCGGGGCCTCATCCAGCAGCTCGTCCAGCACCAAGGCCACCCTGTACCCGCCGGTGAGTGGGGGTGGGAGCAGGCCTGCCCGTCCGGGGACCCTCCACCATCTGTGGCTGGCCGGGGGATGCCTGGTGTGACTCAGGGTTCCGTGAACCACTAGCCGTCCCGCCGGCACAGAGAAGGCCGGGAGCGCTTGCCCTCTACCCTGCGCGCGTCTTACCGTTTTTCTCTTGGGACGTTTTCTGCCGAGGAGGGGAACCCTCATTCGTTGTGGCTAACCTGGAAACCCTCCCCCCTCCCCAGAGAGCAAGGGCAGAGTCTCCCCCACAGCCCCAGCTCCTAGCATTGCTGTTGGACATTTCAGTGTCCTTGTGGCCGGCTTCGTTCCTCATAGGCCCGCCCCGTCTATGACGGCCTCTTGTAGGGCCAGTCTGGACGGGGCGCTCCCGACGGGGCCTGTGGGAGCTTCTCCTTAGCGTCCCTGCTGAGACCACCCTATTTTCCCTCCCAAGGCCCTGCTGGGTCCCAGAAAACAGCTGGATTGTTTTCCAAAGGCCTGGCACTCACAGGTGACTTTTGTGACGGAAACGGTCCGTGGAGGCCACATGGGCTGAGGGCCGGGTCCTCGCCAAGCCGCACGCTACAGAGAAATGACCGTACAGAGGGCAGAACACTGAAGGTTCCTACCAGGGGACCCCTCCCGAGGCTGGCTGGGTGGGGGCTGGGGGATGCTCTTCTAAGAGCACAGCTCCAGGGACCTGGGTGAGCTCCACACATGAGCTCAGTCTGTGTAGACAAGCATCAGGGTCTGGCGTTACCTGGTTCTACACTTTTTAATCCTTAAAAACCCAACTTCCTGCAACAGAATGCTCTTCTGATCTGAACACTGTCTCTGAGCTTTCCGCCGGGGCTAGGTGTTTCTGCCTTCCTGGCGTCTCCTGTCCGGGCTTCCTGCCCCTGATCCCATCTGACACTGGCAGCCCTGGGAGGAAGGGGACAGCAAGGGTCACTCTCTGGGCTTTGCCCGCCGGGAACTGCGTCTCCTGGAGGCTGTCGGCCTGGGCTGTGTCTAGGGGCAGCTTGTGGCTCTTTGCCGCAAGCCTGGAGTTTAGAACACTCCCCAGCACCCTTCTGGTCCTCTCTGCTGCCGCCATCCCCTGACTCTCACATGCGCCACGGGACCCGCTAGAAATACCAGCTCACTCCAGGACCACCCCCTGCACCTGCGCACGCAGACCCCCGGAGGTTCAGCGCCCTGGCTTCCCTGTCCCCTGGCTCCGCTGGGAGCTGGGGTGGGGCAGGGGATTCTTATTAGCAGCAAGAGATGATACTATTACCAGCCCAGCTGTTTTTTTAAGCGGCTTTGTTGAGCTACAACTTGCATTCCGTACAGTTCACCCACTTAAGGGGTGGAATTCGGCGGTGGTTAGTATAGTCACAGGTGTGGGCGACCGTTGCCGCCATTCTAGAACATTTCCGTCTTGCCAGAGAGAAACCCCTGTGAAGCTAGCTGTTTTCAAATTAACTGCATTCTTTCACATCAGTAATAGAGGCTCGTGGTGCAAAATTCAAAAGGTACAGCAGAATGCACAGCAGAAAGAGGGTCGATCACCCCCCTACTCCGAGCAAGAACCCCCGCCTCCCAGAGCCACATCCTATGGCCAGTGTGTCCAATGTCCTCCCGGGTCATCTGTACACAGCAAGTACATTGGAGGCTGGACTTTGTTTTCCCAGGCGAGAGAGTAACTATTTTTACTTTGTATTTTGAGATCATTGTCAACTCACACAGGTTGTTACGAACATAGAGAGAGCTCACGTACGCTTCACCCAGATCCCCCCGAAAGCAGCATCTCGCATCTCCAGCATCTTGGTCCTCCTGGGCCGCTCTGACGAAGTGATCACAGACGGGTGGGGCTTTACAGCTGTTTTTCACAGTTTGGGAGGCTGTAAAGTCCAAGATCAAGGCACTGACAGATTTGGGGTCTTGTGGGGGCCCCGTTCCTGGTTCACAGAAGGCAGCCTCATCCTCCTCACGGGACACAGCGGGGTCTGTTATCCGGGCCCACCCCCTGATCCCATCACATTGGGGGTTAGGATTCAGCACAGGACTCGGGGGGGGACACAAGTATTCAGTCTAGGACAGTAGCACAACATAAGTGGTAGGGCACTGATAGGATATATATTTTTTTAAAGACTTTATTTATTTATTTATTTGACAGACAGAGATCACAAGTAGGCAGAGAGGCAGGCAGAGAGAGAGGAGGAAGCAGGCTCCCTGCTGAGCAGAGAGCCCGATGTGGGGCTCGATCCCAGGACGCTGGGGTCACGACCCGATCCGAAGGCAGAGGCTTTACCCCACTGAGCCACCCAGGCGCCCCTGATAGGATATTTTTGGCTTTGTTCAGATTTTGCCAGTTTTACAAATGTGCTTTTTTCATTTTTAAGACTCTTCCTTGGGACGCCCAGGTGGCTCAGCCGGTTGGGCGGCTGCCTTCGGTTCAGGTCATGATCCTAAGGTCCTGGGATCCAGCCCCACGTTGGGCTTCTGGCTCAGCGGGGGGCCTGCTTCTCCCTCTGCCCGCTGCTCCCCCTGCTTGTGAGCTCTCTCTCTCTCTCTCTCTGATTTAAAAAAAAAAAAATGCTGTTTCTTAAGGGAAGTTTAGGTTCATAGCGAAATTGAGAGGAAGGTGCAGAGATTTCCCACATGCCTCCTGCCCCCAACGCGGACGGCTTCCCTCCTTGTCACCGTCCTGCACCAGAGTGACATACTAACGGACGAACCCGCGTGGACACATCAGAATCACACCAAGGCCACCGCCGGCAGGACGGCTCGCTCTTGGTGTGGCGCGTTCTGTGGGCTCGGGCTAGCGTGCGGGGACACGGGTGTGCCGTTCCAGGATCACTTCATACGTGCCCTCTGGGACCCACATGACAGCATCGAAGGCAAGGATAGCCGCTCTCCCAGCTCGGCCCTCGGCAGCTAAAGTAAAAGCTGGCCTCTTCCAGCGGGTCTGCTGCTCCGCGAACCACCGCACTCTCTGTGCGCTCCATCAACCCGACCAGAAGGCGCGCTCTCCTGAGCCCACGTCGCAGAGGGGCCGCCCCCTGAACTTGGGAAGAGCCCCCCAGGACAGTGCTGGGGGAGGCAGCACCCACCCCTGCAGAGGAAAGGATGTGGGCAGAATCCCAAAGCTCACCTCGGAGGGGGAGAGGAGGGGAATCCAGATCCGGTCAGATTCATGGGCAGAAGAGGAAGCAGGACCCCAAGGGCGCAGGGGGCGGGGGCGGATCTAGGAGGCCCTTTCTGCTGGCCTTCCCTGCCGGGTACCTGTTCCCCCTCTGAATGACACCCCCTCAGTATCGTGTGCTCCCAACTCTGGGGACAAATCCCAAGGAATCCCCAGGCTGACTCTTTGGCCCAGAGAGGACCGTCCCCAGAATAAGGAGTAGGGGGGCTCTTGCTACTCCCCAAAGGGCACTTCTTTTTTTTTTTTTTTTTTTTTTTTTTTTGGTCAAAGGGTGAGAGAGAGCACAAGCCAGGGGAGTGTCAGGCAGATGGAGAACTAGGCTCCCCGCTGAGCAAGGAGCCTGATGTGAGACTCGATCCCAGGACCCTGGGATCATGATCTGAGGCAAAGGCAGACGCTTAACCGACTAAGCCACCCAGGCGTCCCACAAAGGACACTTCTTATGGGTTACTCACCACGTGTCACCAGGGGCCACGCCACAGCTGGGAAGTGGTTGATCAGGACCCATACACATCTGCCTGTCGGGAAAGGCTGTGCCCTTCCTGCTGCCCTCCAGTCCCTCAGGACACGTGGTGACAGCCATGTTCCCATTCAGCTGTGGGAGTCCCAGAAGCCGGGTCTGGCTGTGACCCCATAAAAGCCTGCGTGCTCAGAAGGGCCGTGTGATGGGTGAGGTGTCACCGGTGGCGGCCGCTGGGGAAGACACAGATGGGGTGTGTCACCGGGGGCCTCAGGTCCCTCTGTCCCTCTGTCCCTCTGTTGGGCCAGTCATGGGCTGCCTGGCTCTGGAGGGTGCATCGTGTTCATCATCGCAGTTTGGGGCAGTCCATCCCAAGAAAGGGGCACCTTTCCCTGATTTGCGTGGTGGGGCCGTGTGGGGCCAGGGCCCGACTCTCAGCAGGGCGACCCCTGTACCGGGTCAGGGTTCCAACCAGAACTCGGAGCCACCTCGGCGTTAGGAATAAGGAAGTTCTTGTAGGAATTCGTCTTCGCACCATGTGGAGAGAGGTGGGGAAGTCAGAGTCCAAAAGGGGAGTGGGAGGAGTCCCAGAGGAGCTTTGTGAGGCGCCCGCTGGCACCGGGGGACACCCCAGGGCCTGCGGGGACATCTGTGGCTGGTGTGGGCCTGGGGTCATGAGGTCTATAGGCGGTATTTGGGCCACAGGCACTGCTGTGACGGCCTTCAGGGCTGAGGGGACAGCTGTTGATTCCCCATAGCGTGGGGCTCATGCCAAGTAGGCCCCGTGCAGACCCATTGGGGGGCGGGGGGCAACACCGGAAGCCCATAACCCTTGCCTGGCTCTTCTCAGATCCTGAACCCGCCGCCATCCCCCGCCACGGACCCCTCCTTGTACAACGTGGACATGTTCTACTCTTCAAACATTCCCACCACCGCGAGACCCTACAGGTACGAGGTCCCTGCCACCCCACTGGCCGGCTGGGTCTCCCGACAAGCCTATGATACAGGAGGGGCCTTGTCCCCATTTCCTGGATGAGAAAACCTAGCAGAGAGGTCCAGGGTGCTGGTGGCCTCTCCTGGGCCCTCAGACCATACCGGGCTTGCCTCCCCATGGAGTGAACCGGGCCTGCCTGTCGAGTCCCAGAAACCAACCAAATCCCATGTTCGGACCAGGATCTGGAATCCAGAAGTAGCTCTGGGGGTATTCTGTTCAGTGGGGACGCACCCAGACAGGCGAGGCCTTGAATGACGCCACCAGGGGCTTCCCACCGTGACCTGGCCGGGCCCCCACTGCCCATGGAGGCCAGTACCCAGGGGCGAAGGTTTGCCTGTGTCTGAAGCCAGCTGCAGGACGCGGTGGCAGTGCCACCACCTGCTGCCACTGTCCCCGAATGATCAGATCCAAGTCACGTAACTGCTGTCGTGGCCCCTGCCACTGGGGGCCCTCAGCAGGATGATCCTCTCGCAACCCACTACCGGGAACCCCGCAGATCTGCTCGCCCCCCAGGTTGTCCAGCTGGGGTTGCATTCCCCACCTCCCTGGGTCGGGGGGACACTTGAGAATGCTGAGAAGAGGGATCTGGGTGTGCTGCTGGCCTGTGTCCAGGGGCCAGGTCAGGGCCTGAGGTGGCCTTCCGCACGGGTGTCCTGGACCCCTCACCCCACGGGAGCTACCTGAAGGGGCAGGTTGAGGCAGAGGCTTGGAGTGGCGACCCCTCCCCCCCTTCTCCCCTCTCCTCCCTCTCCCCATCCTCCTCCCCTCCTCCCCCTCCTCCTCCCCGCTGGAGTGGCCGCTGTGGAGACTCAGAGCGCGGCTTCACCTGCCATCTGGTGGCCGTTTCAGGAACTCTGGGGCCCGAAGAGGAGCGGGGCCCCTTGTTACTGGGTCACTGCCCGAGTCGGGGACCTGCAGTGGTTCCGCCCCCCCCCACCCCCCAGTGCCTCAGCGCCTCATGTGTCCCCAGGCTGTCACATACACACTCGCCAGACCCCTCAGTCTCTGGCCCACCCCCGGCTTTACTCCTTACATTGATTTTTGTGCCGCTTCGTCCCCGCCCCTGCCTGTCAGGGTCCCTTCCTGCCCCTCCCGGGTCCTCCCGCTGCACCTTCTCAGCGCCACGTGCCCTGCGCGGGCCCCAAGGTGCTGGCTGCACCTCCTCGGCCTCGATGAGCCCCCTCGGGCTCTGAAACACACTCCAGTCCCCACCCCCAGCTCGGGCCCTTTGGCTGCCCCACCTAGAGCCTGAGGGTGCAGGAGACATCTGGGAGGCACCTCCTGGGTCGAGTGCCTTAACTCAACGGGGACCCCTTCCAGGCCCAGTGGTCTCTGATATTTATAGGAATGACATAATGGGGAACAGTTGTCAAGCACTCCCTGGTGTCCGGCCCTGCTTCTAGCACTTTCCGTGCAGAATCTCATTGACCCTTCACAAGCCCCTTTGGAACCGGGTACTGTTTCTTCCGTATTTTACGAAGGTGAAACTGAAGCCCAGAGGAGTTAAGTCACCCAAGGCCAACCAGGCGGGCTCTGGAATCCCTTCTCCATACAGGCAACCTTGGCCTCAGGAGGCGGTCCTTGCCAGGGCCTCCCGCCCCCTTCCTCGGTGCAGGCGCGCCCACTTCAGAGGTGGGGACTCGAGGCTCAGAGAGACCGCACCCGAGGGAGGGGCCCCTGTGTCTCTTCCCTGAGCCGAGGGCCCACGCCCCTGTGTCCCCTGTGTCCCCTTTAGGCCCTACATTATCCGAGGCATGGCCCCCCCCACGACGCCCTGCAGCACGGATGTTTGCGACAGCGACTACAGCGCCAGCCGCTGGAAGGCCAGCAAGTACTACCTGGATTTGAACTCGGACTCAGACCCCTACCCCCCGCCGCCCACGCCCCACAGCCAGTACCTGTCAGCGGAGGACAGCTGCCCCCCTTCGCCCGCCACGGAGAGGAGCTACTTCCACCTCTTCCCTCCCCCTCCGTCCCCCTGCACGGACTCCTCCTGACCTCTGCGACGCCCCGGCCTCATTGCCCCCTTGTAAATAGTTTTAAATATGAACAAAGAAAAAAATATATTTTATGATTAAAAAAATAAATATAGTGGGGATTTTAAAAACAGGAATGTGAACAGTGACGGGGGTGGGAGGGCTGGGAAAACTTTGTACAGTGGAGAAAATATTTATAAACTTAATTTTTTTAAAACGTCACTGCCATTCTTTTGTGCCTTGTGTGTTTTTGAATCGAGTGTCCTCACAGAGGCGATCCCAGCCTCCGCCCTCCCCTGGACAGCTGTCAGAGTTGTGCACTCATCCTCCGGAGCACTGTGTCTCTATCAGGCCCCACCCCAGGCTGCAGGCGCGCAGGCAGGAGGCCTGATTTGTGCCATCATGAAGGGCCTCTGTACCGTATGTGCTTCGCTGTTGCCCATGCTGAAATTCGGAATAGTTTTTAAAAAATTTTTTTAAAGATTTTATTTATTTATTTGTGTGGCAGAGAGGCTTGATCCCAGGACCCTGGGATCATGACCTGAGCCGAAGGCAGAGGCTTTAACCCACTGAGCCACCCAGGCGCCCCTCGGAATAGTTTTTAAGAGGCCCTGCATTTTCATTTTGCACTGGGCTCTGCAGATTATGTACCTGGGCTTTGGGCTACTTCTTGGCCAGTCTCTGCTTCCATCTGATCTCTGTGTGTGGCCGCCCCGGCTGCCGGCCAGGGGATCCCTCCTGGCCCCACCCTCCATGTGGACCCCAGTGGTTGGGGCTGCCCGGCCGCTCTGGCCCAGGGTGGGGTGGGAACCTCCCAGCTCTCCTGCCTTCCCTGGTTGCCGCCCTGTCCTTTCCAGCAGACAAGCCCCAGAGAGCCTGGTCGTCACAGAGACAGTCAATAAACACAGCCCCAGGCCTGTCCTGTTACCCACTGGGGTGGTACGGGAGGAGACCAAGAGACGGGGCCTCCTGCCTGCCCCTGGGCGGGGTTGGGGGGGGGTCTCCAGGCTGCAGGAGACTGAGAAGTCACAAAGTCATGAGTCATGAAAAGGCCTGGCTGCCCTCCCCCCGCTCCCACGGCCGTGCCAGGCAGGAAGGGCCTACCCGCGATCGGAATGTCACGGAGGTCAGAGAAGGATCACCACTGGCAGTCCCGGGCACACGCTGCATTTAGGAATCAACACAAAGATCTAGAAGAAGGGCTTCCCAGCAGGACTGGGGATCAAACCCTGGGCCAACCCCCAGGGCTGGAATGTGAAGATGACAGCCTCTGGGATGGGGAAACCCCAGGACACTGAGATGCTGGGGCCCCAGTGCTGGGGAGGCAGGCCGGGAAAGGTGGTGTCCCTCGGGGCTCCCAAGACCGCCCGACCAGGGGACAGAGCTGGGGACGTCAGGCACAGAAGTCTGCCGGGCACGGAAGTCCGCTAGGCCTGGTTTCCTTAGACTTCCAGAGAGCTGCCTCCCCTGCTCCCTGATGGCCCAGGAGTTCCCGAGGTCACAGTTAGCATGGCTGGTGACATCCCTGGGACCAAGAGCAGACACTGGAGACAAGAGGGTGAGGTGACCCACCGTTACTGCAAGCCAAGAGCGAGCAGAGGAAGTCCAGGCCTGAGTGCTGCCCCGGGGCTGCTGTGCCACCTGGTGGGGACCTACACGAAAGGACCCTTGGCAGACAGGAGGGATTGGGTTTGCCTGGAAGGAAGGCCAGCTTCGCCTCCGACTCATCTCACCCTGCTGGCCGCATCCACCCGTTAAGGAAGAGCAGTGTCACCCGCGCCCTAGGCCTGTCGTAGGCTTCCATGAGATAATGCCCATCGGGAGAGAAGCCTTGCCCAGTAAGCGCTTGGCAGGTCGTGCCCCCTTGGTAAATGAAAGCTACAGCCTATTAAAAGCCCAGAGAGGTGACAGGCTTGCCCAAGGTCACACGGCTAAGGACTCACAGACCTCGAGGGAGCACCCCGAGCGCTCAGGCCCGTGGTGGGGCCCTCCGGCCCAGGGAGCTGCTTGCAGGGGCCGGGGGGGTTCCTGTTCTTCTAGGTCGGGCCACGAGCCCCGACGCGCGAATGACAGCACTCGTGCCACCCGGGGCAGAAGGGCTGGGGGACGTGGCTGACGCCGAAGCAGGAACTGCGTCGTGGGGGGTCCACTCTCCCGCCCTTCCTCTCCCTCATGCGTGGCGGGGGTTCCCTCTGTTCCCCTAGGGCCCGCCAGGGATCAGGCCAGGGGTGAAGAAGGAGTGGGCTGTGCTGCTGGCCCCTGGCGACAGCCAGCATGGGCTGAGGGGCGGGTGGAGACACGCTCTGCAGCCTTCCTCTCCCTGCCCCCAGCATCCCAGGCCTATCTCCAGAAGCCGCGCTGCTGGACCCTCCCCTGCATGAGGTCAGCTGGGAGGAATGGGGGCCCGACCTGCTCTGCCTGCTCTCTTCCAAGTGAATCTGTCGGCACCCACTATGTGCAGATCCCTGCGCTTAAATCCCATGCTGGGGGACCCAGAGATGACTCAGATGGGGGCCCCTCTCTTGAGGGAGCTGCAGACAGTTTCCAAAGCCGAAGGCCGGAGCACTGTGTTCAGATATATGGGGACCCAGAGAGAATATCCTCCTCAGATGGGAGGGCAGGGAGGACTTCCTGGAGGAGGCGCTATCTGAGCTGTGTCATCTTCCTTTTTTTTTTTTTTTTTTAAGATTTTATTTATTTGACACAGAGAGAGACACAGCAAGAGAGGGAACACAAGCAGAGGGAGTGGGAGAGGGAGAAGCAGACTTTCCGCTGAGCAGGGAGCCCGATGTGGGGCTCCATCCCAGGACCCCGGGATCTGACCTGAGCTGAAGGCAGACGCTTAAGCGACTGAACTACCCAGGCGCCCCTGAGCTGTGTCTTAAATGAGGGGGTGAAGTTAACTTGGCTTATTTCATTTAAACTTCGCAACAGCCCAGCTAAGTGGCTGGTGTCCCCAGTTCGTAGTTGAGGAGACCACGGTCTGGGGGGAAATAATTAAACCAGATTTTTTCCACTCATTTGTTCAACCTCTCCTCTACACAAGGAATAGTGCCGACATCTGGGCGCTGCTCAAACCTTTCCCCCTTCCTTCCGAACCGCCTCCCCTCTGCTGTGACACCCACTACGCCCCAAGTCTCTGTCGCCCGTCTCTGGAGTCCTGCAGGTCTCACTCCCCACTGGCCCTATCAGTTGCTCGGCTCAGCCCTCCAGCCGTCTTCCAGAATGTGTGTGGCTCCTCCTTGCCCCGGGCCCAGCCTCCCCCTTGGGTCTTCCGCTGCCCCGCACGGTTGAACAAAACCCGCATGGCCAGATGTTGGTCATGTCCGCTGCCAGGCAGGACGCGGGGGAACAGGGATGTGGCAGGTGTGGAAAGTTCTGTCCCTGAGAAACCTGGGGGCTGGGGGAGTTGGGTGGGACGTGGTTCCTGCAGTGTTCTTTCTTGAGAATCACCTGACTGACTCTTCACATCACTGGGCCCCCCTCACTGGACCTCAATCCACTGAGCCACCCAGGCATCCCAGTTTATTTTGCTTTTTAAAGAGATTTTATTTATTTGACAGAGAGCGAGAGCGAGCGCGCAAGCAGGAGGAGTAGCAAAAGGAGAGGGAGAAGCAGGCTCCCTGCTGAGCAGGGAACCTGACGCAGGACTCGATCCCAGGACTCTGGGATCATGAGCTGAGCCAAAGGCAGACACTTAACTGACTGAGCCACCCAGGCGCCCCTGAAATATTAAACATTTAAAATTAACCCATAGGGGCGCCTGGGTGGCTCAGTGGGTTAAGCCTCTGCCTTCGGCTCAGGTCATGATCTCAGGGTCCTGGGATCGAGCCCCACATCAGGCTCTCTGCTCGGTCGGGAGCCTGCTTCTCCCTCCCTCTCTGCCTGCCTCTCTGCCTACTTGTGATCTCTCTCTCTGTCAAAAAATAAATAAAAATCTTTAATTAAAACAAAAAATTAACCCATAAAAGGATCAGGGGGGAAAGGGGAAGGTGGAGTTGTATGAACTCTGGAAGTTTTACGATGCTGAGGCCAATGCCAAGGTTCAAAGACACTCTCCTGCTTAAAGCCTGTCAATGATTCTCTAGGGCTCCCAGGGAGATAGGCTGAGCTCAGATACCTCCTCTTCCCCCAGGAAGTCCTCCCTGACTTCAACCCTTCCAGTTAGGTTAGCTCATCATAATTGGAGACTTTGGGGGCCCACTTATATTGGGCGAGGTACTGCATTATTTCATTTAATTATAGTGCACACGTCCCTGTGACTGTCCTCAGAGACTGGGATGGAAGAGCCCGAAGCGTGTACTGGCAAGTTCTCCGACGATGAAGGAGTAAAGGGATCACTGTGTGTGGCTGGGCTCTCCCCAAGCTCCCAGGAGGGCAGGTCCCAGCCCTCGCCCAGCCTCCCTCTCAGGCACGCCCCCACCCCAAGGGTTTTCTGCAGCCTCTCCCCTGCTCCTTGGTGTAGCTCCTGGGACCTGGCCCTCTCGCCCGCCCTGTGCTACTCCGGTAGCACCGCCTCGCTGCCCTTGCTCTAATCTCTCTTTTCCAGACCCTGGCCAGCCCTGAACACGCCCCTCTCTTACTCAGAGGTTCTTCCTGGCCCTCCCTCTCTGAGCAGAAACCCCGAGTTCCTTTGCCTATCCTCCAGTGCCTCCATGGGCCCCTCCCATTCTCCTCCCCCATACCCTGATCACCCCGACCCGATCCTCTGACAAATGTGCATTCTGCACCAGACTTCCTCAGTTCTCTCTGCCAGGTCCACTTGCTCCCCACCCCGGGACGTCTGTGTATTTGTCCTGCCCTTAACCCTCCGCACCAGCACACCTCCGGAGCTGGTTTCAGTCTGGGCTGTGTCCCTCACTCGCCCGGCGGCCTTGGGCAAGGCCCCTAGCCGCTCTGAGCCGCAGGATGGATGCAAATAACATCTGTTCTTGGGTGCTACCTCCCTAGAGGTCCAGCACCCTTCAGGGCTCAGACACAGGTCGGTAGGTATTATCAGCACTCTGCAGATAAGACCTGGAGAGTCTGGCTGGTTAGATCACCCAGCCAAGCTTACTCAGCGAATATGGGCCACACCTGGTGTCTGAATGGTGCCTGGGTTTGTGTGAACTAATCTGTGAAATGGGGATGATAATACTTTACAGTCTGGAGTACCAGCCACAGAGTTTTTCTAGAGAGTCTGCCTCAGGCTCTGCTGCAGGGGGGAGCTGGGGGAGGGGCACGTCCGCTCCAGAGGCCCAGCTTCCAACGCACTGGGGCTGACCCAGCTCTATTAGGTCTCATTCTCCCTGCTGTTTGGCCTGGGGACTCAGAGAGCCTGAGCCCGTGAGATGGAGGGAGCTCAGGCCCGCTGGGGCTGGTACAAAGAATGGAGGTGCGGGTACAGAAAGATGCTGAGCACCGGGGAGGCAAGCAGGTGGCCAGCTCCACTGGTCCTGCTCTGCCTACCCCCAGGGCCCAAGCTCTGTCACTTTTCTCAGGAAGCAGCTTGGGGAAGCTGCAAGGTAACCATGCCCTGCCTTCCTTGAGCTGTTGTGGCCATCTCTGACCAAGCCAGCCCCCTGGAGGGAGCTGCCCTAAAGAGGTCAGGACACCACCAACCTCCCTGCACGGAGCCCCCACGATGACTCCAGGCCTGGAGGCCAAGGCAATCCTCCGGGCCTTGAGGATGTTGGTTTCTCCTGGGCATGGTGGCACCGTCCCCAAAGCCCCGCACCATGCTAGCCATCGCCACTCCCTGCCCTGTCCGTCTCTCACCACAACCCAACCACCCCTACCTCCCCAGTGCTCCAAAGCTCGGTCTTGGCGTCTTGGCGTCTCTGGTCTCCCTCCCTGCCAGCCGGACCCAGGAGCCACGGCTCTATCCTCCCTGTTCGTGGTCGAAATGCCACCTGCCCAGGAGGGGCCCCCGCCACTCCGCGGCCTGCGTTACTTCCAGGCGTGTCCGACCGCCCCCCGCAGACCGTCCGAGCCAGGACTCTGCTCCCCACGCACCCGCGCAGGCGGGCACAGACCGAGTGCTCAGCGGAGCGCGGCCCACGCGCGGCCAGCACCCCCGGGGGACGCGCAGCGCCCAGCCTCCCCGAGCGCACGCGCACTGGCGGGCGAGCCGGGCCGCGTCCCGCCGAGCTCGGGCTGGTTCCGCGGGACCCGCACCCGCCAGCGCCTCTCAGCCTCGCGGCCAACTTCCGCCCTCGGGACTCGGGACTCGGGACTCGGGACTCGGGACTCGGGACTGCGCTTCGCTTCAGTTCAGAGGCCAGACGGGTTTCTGGAGAGAAAGTGCCCGGGATGGGCCAAGGTGGGCTACTCCTCCGGGTCCCGGCCCGGCCCTCCCGGGCAGGCCGGCAGGGCATGGGCGGCCCTGGGCGAGCATTTCTCGGAAGAGGCTCGGGTGTAAATGCTTCTGGAACACAAAAGGGACGCCGCCGGCCTCGCACTTCCCCCGCCCCGGGGACGGACGCGCAGCGGGGGGCGCCGCCCCCTGACCCGGCCCCTAGTCCGGACACACACTGGTCCCCACCTCGACCCCAACTCCTGACACAACCAGCGCTTGCGTCTGAACAAACCAGCACAGAAGACCACGACCCCCCTATAAAATTCGGCTGTGGAGAATGCGGGCATCGATCCCGCTACCTCTCACATGCTAAGCGAGCGCTCTACCACTTGAGCTAATTCCCCAGCTCGGGCCGCCCTTCGCCGCCGGAATGTACTGTGGATCACGTCATCGCGGGTCTCCGCTCCACCGCCAGGATTGGCTTGGCTCCCTTTGGTTTTAAAAAGCACTGGCTTTCGGATTGGTGGTCCAAAGCGTCCGTCAAACGGAGGCCCTGCTGTTGCTACGGCGTAGCGGGAACCAGCCAGGTTTCTCCGGGTTTCTGATTTGTTTCTCCAGACTCCGGGGTCCTAGAGGTTCCGGATCCGTCGAGTCCATGGGAAAAGAACGCTCCCCTCGCGCTTGACTGACGGGGCCTGTGAGCCAATCGGAGTGGGCGCAATCTGACCGCTGGGCGATCCAATAGGTTGCAGGGGGCGGGAGAGGAAGGCCAATGAGCGCGGGCCTGGGGGCGGAGATAGAGGCGCGATTGGCTGCGAGGCGGCCGGAGGGAGGGCGGGGGGAACTCAAGGCCTGCTTGATACGTCCGCCATTTTGGGCGCTTCGCTGATGGTGTCGGTGAGCGCGTTTCCCGCCTGAGCGCAACTAGCGGCGGGTCGCGGGCACCTCCAGGTAATGGGTGTGGGGGGGCGGCGGAGCGGTCCGCGGCGCAGGGTGCGCGGGGCGTGCGGCGCACGGGCGGCGGCGGCGAGGCCCCTCCGCCCGGCCTCGGCGGCGCGGGGAGGGAGCGTCCCGGCCCCCTCCCCTCCCCCCCGGAATTCGCCGCTCGGCCGCCGGGGAGGCGCGGCGCCCGGGCTCCCCGGGCCGTCCCCGCCCGCGCCTGTCAGCCGCCTGCTCGCGCGCCGCGGGTCGCGGGGGGCTTCGCCGGGCCGGGCGCCGGGGCGGGCCGCGGGCCGGCGGCGAACTTTGCGCCCGGGTTGACGTCCGCGGCCTTGCGCGGCGGCGGCGGCGGCGGCGGCGGCGGGCGGGGCGCGCCCCTAACCCGGACGGGCCCCGCTCCGCTGCGGCCGCGCCGCCCGCCCCGAGCGCCTCCCGGCCGCCCGCCCGGGAGAACTTCCCCCGGGCGCGGGCCGGGGAGCGTGTCAAGTTGGGGCGGCAGGTCGCCGTGGACTCGCGAAGGCCATTGTTGGGACTCCGTCTGCGGAAACAAGTTCTGTGGGTTTGGGCTCTTCGGCCGCGGAGTCATCGGCGTGCGCGGAGCCCGGCTCGGAGTGTTTGAATGGCCTTGCGAGCGGCGCCTAAACTCCGGTGCTGTGACTCGAACGTAGACCTGGTCACGAACGCCTCCCTGGCGAGGATAAGCAAGGGGGGTGGTCCTTGGAGCGGCTGGGAGGACCTCCCTCTTAAAGAAGCCCGTTCGCGGCCAAGTTGGAGGGGTTTCCTGCTCGGTCCTGCGCGCCCTCGTCGCAACCGGGACTTGCGGTGGGGGATGCGCGGACTGAGTCCTCGGACGTGTCCGTGTGTCCTGACGTTTCCGCCTCGGGCTCCGTGTGGTTTTCCCGGTGGTTCACGTTTTCTCCGCGGGTCGGCTAGAGCTTTGTTTATGTTCTGCCTTTGTGGGAGGGGCGCTTGGCGACCGTTTTCCTTCCGTCCCACAGCACTTGTTACTGTGGATATTGACCCACCGTGTAACAATGTGAAGTTTACTTTGATGGTGCCCTCAAGGTCATGGGGCAGGTGGGCAGCAAGTGGGGAAGGGACTCCGGATTTCCAGCCACTGGCGTGAATGCCTCCTAAGCGGTGGTGGTGTTTCCGCTTTCTCACCGGCGAAGTCAGAGAGTCTGGATTCAGGTCTGGGCTTCAGCACTCTCCAGCTCTGTGACCTTGGACAAGTTACTACACTTCTCTGCCTTCCCTGTAATGTGACAGTGATAGCAGTGACTGCCTCGTAAGTGTGTCGGGAGTGAATGGGCTGGAAGCCGTGTCTGGCACGTAGGATCAGCTCAGTGCAGTTGGTGGCTATTATTACTAATTTAAATTTGATTTCTAAATGTTTAAATTACTGTTTGGAAGTCAAATGAGTGTTGAGGTGACTTGGTGGCTGTCTTTAGAACGCTCTGTGTGTTTAACAGTTCTGCTGAGAAAATGAACTGGAAGTTATTTTTAAGTTTTTCAGGAGAGGGGTGGTTGAAGATTCGTTAAATTTCACACATTTAGGGGAGCAGTGCATTAGTGGTGGTACTTCAGAATGTTCCTCTAAGAGGCGGTTAAATAAAGAAAAGCCCATTAAGAGCTGGGGTCAGATTCTGTTCCTACTTCCCTTGGGCTGCTGGGATGATTGGGACTGGTACCAGCTCTAAGGTTTCTCCGTGTACTCCTGGGTTAGGGTTCTTGAGGATTGAAAGGTTGGTGTGTATTGAGACGTACTTGAGTGAACCCAGCTTGGGAGATAGCTGTTGTCCTGCATGGACGCTTCAGAAGCTGTTGCCTTTCAGTGTGTCTGATTGGGGGGGTCTAGAGTATCTAACAAAATGCCGTCCACTCAGTCACACATAGTCACAGTCTTTTAATTCCTGCCCTGTGCTCTTTTTCCTGGTCCTTGAAACCGTGCTTTCCTGTCCCTTGGTATTACTGCTTGGGACCTGCCTGGCTTTAATTGCACTGGGGAAATGTTTTTACACAGTTTTAAGTAGCGGGGAGCGTCTTGCGGTGTAACTTAAGGAGAGGAAGAAGATTGGGGTAAGAAAACTTTAGCTTTTGTATATAGCAAGACAAAACAAAAACTTGCTAGTTTGAATTAACTGCTTGAGAATCAGACCATAGCTGGATGGAAATGAATGGTAGTAAAATTAAGATTTGACAGGGTGAGGTTCACTTCAGGATAATTTTTGTATGGATTTGGTACAAAGGTAATGTGCTTATTACAGGCAAAAACCACCCCTCCCCCCAGTTTGTATTTAAATTCCATTTAGTTACCATACAAGAATCTCTTCCTTAAAACAGCATTTGTCAGGATTGGTGGTTAGTTTATTTCTATCATGAACTTGTGCCTTGCAGTTTTATATTTTGTGTGTTTGAGAGGCAGCATGAGTGTATATTGGTCTAAAATTCTACAGTGTTTTAATACCTCTATGAGTACATGATAGTGAAGTTCTAATCATCTGCTCACCTGAAGCTCAGCATTGAGTCTATTTCATAAAAAGCACAAGAAGCTATGGTTTGGTCCTCGTAAGTCAAGATCTGAGCCTCTATGTGGGCTGAGTAGCTCATTAGCTACTTTTCTTAGGTGAGCTGGACTGAAAAAAATAGGCCTGGGCTCTTGGCTTTTTTTTCTTTTTCTTCTTCTTCTTCTTTCTTTTAAAGATTTTATTCATTTATTTGACAGACAGAAATCACAAGTAGGCAGAGAGGCAGGTGGCGGAGGTGGTGGGGGTGGTGGTGGGGTGGGCGGGTAGGCAGGCTCCCCGCTGAGCAGAGAGCCCGATGCGGGCTATCCCAGGACCCTGAGATCATGACCTGAGCTGAAGGCAGAGGCCCTAACCCACTGAGCCACCCAGGCGCCCTCTTTTTTTTTTTTTTTTAATTTAAAGATTTTATTTATTTATTTGACAGAGGGAGAGAAAGAGCACAAAAGCAGGGGGAGCAGCAGAGGGAGAGGCAGGAGCAGGCTCTCTGCTGAGCAGGGAGCCCGATATGGGGCTCGATTCCAGGTCGCTGGGATCATGACCAGAGCCCAAGGCAGCTGATTAATCAACTGAGCCACCCAGGAGCCCCTGGGCTCTTGGCTTTAAGCAGCTTTCTTATTTTTTTTTCCTCAAGAGAACCTCAAGTAATTGTTTTTTTTTTTTTTTTTTTTAAACTCTAGGTAAATGTTTCTCAATTGGGGAGTGATTTGCCTTCAAAGAAACATTTGGCAATGTGTGGAGACATTTTTGCTTGTCACAGCTGTAGGGGTGGGAATGCGCACCCTGGCTTCTAGAGAGGATGGAGACCAGGGATGCTGCTGAGCATCCTGTAATGCACAGGACAGCATCCTAAAATTATCCAGCCCCAAATACTAATAGTGCAGAAATTGAGAAACCCCGTTCTAGATGGATGCTATACTGGCATGCATTAGAATTGTTCAGGACATCTTTTAAGACCATGGATGATAGACCCTCACCTCTGGAAATCTGTGGTAGTGTTAAGAATATTTTTTATTTTTTTAAAGATTTTATTTATTTATTTGACAGACAGAGATCACAAGTAGGCAGAGAGGCAGGCAGAGAGAGAGGAGGAAGCAGGCTCCCTGCTGAGCAGAGAGCCCGATGCGGGGCTCGATCCCAGGACCCTGGGATCATGACCTGAGCCGAAGGCAGAGGCTTTAACCCATTGAGCCACCCAGGCACCCCGAGAATATATTTTTAGAAAGCTACCCAGGTAATACTGAAGTGCAGCCAGGTTTTGGAACCACTGTTCAAGGCCATGGTTATTAGTGACTTCCTGTGGGTCGAGGAATCCTTTAGGTGATGTGAGCTCTGTCTCTGTGGTCCCTAGATGTAGTGGGGAGAGACCGTGTACATACATTATTCTAAGGTTCCTGAAGACTGAACTTTAAAAGAAATTTTAAATGAATTGATTTTATAATATAATTTAGAAACTCTTTTTTTGCCTTTACCTCATAAATCACATTACCATAGTGTGCTGAAACTTCGCACTCTCGGGTGTTTAGGGTTGGTTGCTCCTATGTTTAATAACTTAATACTGTGATTTTTGAGTTTTATATCCTTTGCTGTCATCCTGTGAGTGAGTCAGCTGTCAGTTATCGTTTTCAATGCCAGCGTCATCATCTTTTTTTCCTTTTGTAATGAAGACCTATTTCCAGAGAGTTAGCCTTGGATCTGTTTGCAAGTTCTGCCTTTTGAAGGCGAGACAGGTGTACTCCATGCTTCACATGTCACACAGGGACCCTTGCCTGCTAGTAAAAGGGGGTTCCTCTGGGCCCTGGACTCTGGCCCAAATGGGTGAGTGTTTTTTCCTCCTTGGGGGAGGGAGGATGAGGTTCAGTAATAGAAGGGCAGAGGTCCTTTTCTCACACATACTTACAATTTAGATCATCTAGTTTATTGAATGAAGGAATATTAGTTTAAAAACGATACACATTTCCAGCAACTGAATGTTAGGATCTGGATATATAAAAGGAGAAGACTGTGGAGGCACTTTCTAATCTTTCATCCTGAAAATCAGCTTATGGCTGTTGTTAAGAATGACAAGTGACCCCCCCCCCACCAGCTTCTTCTAATCTTCATTTATTTGATCCTCAAATATAGTAATTGAATCCTTACTCTGCCAGGAGCCGTATTAGGGACTCACTCATGAACAGGCACTTAAGGACTTGCAGTCTAGAGGGAGAGGTAGCAATTATAAAAGGGATGCAGTTTTGGCTGGGAGGCCAGGTAACAAAGCTTGTTAGAATTGTATATGGTGTAAGTAGGCTCCTTAGGGAGGCTCTACAGGCCTGGGAGGAAAGAGTTTAGGTTTGCTCCTTTGCTGGTTGAATTTGCCAGAAGTCTCTTGCCAAATAATAAAGTAGTTACACCTTTGTTTCTTGTGTGTATTAAGGGGTTACTTTGACTTGCCCTCTTGGTTTGGTGTGTTTTAGAAAGCAATGTCATTGCTCCTGTGCTGGTGAAGCTGTGTCGTAATGACAAATAGGATTGGCCTGTAGTGTTCCTTGCTCCGTAGATGTTGGTTGTCAGTCAGTCAGACTGGGAACACTGACGGGTTCTATACTATCAGAGGCTCGATATAAGTTCGTGTCAGATGTCTTGAGCATCCTTGGAATTGATTGTGCCACTGGTGGGGATGGACCTAGGTGGACTGGAGATTTGTTTTTTTTGGCCATGACTTTGGCTTAGATTTAGTTGCCACAGAAGCCCCTTTTCTTCCTCTCTCCCTCCTTATTTATTTATTTTTTTTACTTGGAGAGGGGAGATAGTTACTAGTTGGATCAATACCCAGTTTGTTTCAGGGTTTGAATGATGATGCACTGACTTCTGGATACCAGGTAGATCAGCTAGTGAAGAAGCAAGTAAAAGGAAAGGGAACCGTGGCAGTAGTTGAAAGGTTCTCACCTTAACAGGGACATTTTCATGTCATGGACTTGGCAGAGATCTAAGTTTACTCTTAGCAGAGGTGTTTTACTACTTGTCACTTACAGCTGGCTAGTGTTGACCTGTTTTTTAAGTATTAATGAAGACTACATAGTCAACTGTGAATTTATGCAAATGAAGTTTGGTACCTTCTGAACATCTTTTTTTTTTTTTTTAAGATTTTTTAAAAATTTATTTATTTGACAGACAGAGATCGCAAGTAGTCAGAGAGGCAGGCAGAGAGAGAGAGGAGGAAGCAGGCTCCCCGCTGAGCAGAGAACCCGATGGGGGGCTTGATCCCAGGACCCTGGGATCATGACCTGAGCTGAAAGCAGAGGCTTTAATCCACTGAGCCACCCAGGCCACCCCCTTCTGAACATCTTTTTACTGATGGGAAGAAGCTCTGATTTTGTACTTCTTGGTGACTCTGGAGAAAACTAGGGTCGTATTTCTTCCAGTTTCTTACAGTTTCACTATCTATTGACTTGGAATGGGTTGTGTGCCCCAGAGGTTGACTGCCGTGAAATCTGCTGACCTAAAGGAAAGATGGATTAAAGGTTGTTATTTTGGGACATTAAAGAGAAGAACAAAAAGGCTGCGGAAATAGGTGTCTGACTGAATGTTAGACTTGGAGAAAGCTGTTTGGATTGCTGGTTGGAGTCTTGAGTTCCTATACTGGAATATAAATCTGAACAGCAGTGCTGGTGTCAGAGACCCGCTTTGTCAAGAAGAGAAGGGAAAGGTTATGTGAGAAGGCGAGGCTCCCTGAAACCCTAATCAGGGCAAGTAAAGCAGGTATGTGACCTGCCCACTAAGCCATGCTCTGTGGTGGCCAGGTATGGTTCATAGAGGTTGGCTGCGCCTTGGTGAGGTCTGGGCTTGTGGTCCCTAGATGGGGGCAGTGGCAGGAAGAACACTGAAAAGTTTAGAGTTGTTTGGCTGTTCGGGGCTTTCTTTCTTTCTTTTTTTTTTAAAGATTTTATTTATTTATTTGACAGACCGAGATTACAAGTAGGCAGAGAGGCAGGCAGAGAGAGAGGGGGAAGCAGGCTCCCCGTGGAGCAGAGAGCCTGATGCAGGGCTCCATTCCAGGACCCTGAGATCATGACCTGAGCCGAAGGCAGAGGCTTAATCCACTGAGCCACCCAGGTGCCCCTCGGGGCTTCCTTTTTGAGAGTCATGGTTTTGGAGCTGGAACAGACCTGAGAGGTCATTGATTCTTTTTTTTTTTTTTTTTGAGGTCATTGATTCTTAGAGAAAAATATAGGCCATGCTGGAGAAGCTGACAATTTCAGTTCCTGGGTGATTCCTTAGGGTCTTGGTGGCCCTACTAGACCTCAATTTCTAATGTCGTTTATTTCAAGAGTGACATCACACCTGGATCTCACGAGATTGAGATTAAATGCTTAACTTCTGAATTGTTTCTTTTTGGTGGTAGTACTTCGTAGTTTTCTGTCATTGTAGTAGACGAGGGGATAGGGTCTCCAGTTTTCTTTTATTGACCTGAAGATACTTAGGGTTTCTCTTGCTTCTGGGCAATGGGCATGACACATCCGCCTTTGTTGCCTGCAAGCAAGACCCTGCCCCTTCTGATCACGGAATGCTCTTTCTACTGTGGACTGCTCAACCTCAGTTTATTACACCCTTACGTGGGTTCAGCAACTGTGCATTTGGCACCTATTGTAGACATAGTATTGTATTTTATTATTTTTTAAAAATTTTATTTATTTGACAGAGATCACAAGTAGGCAGAGAGGCAGGCAGAGAGAGAGAGGGGGAAGCAGGCTCTCCGCTGAGCAGAGAGCCAGATGCGGGGCCTGATCCCAAGACCCTGAGGTCATGACCTGAGCTGAAGGCAGAGGCCTAACCCACTGAGCCCCCCAGGCACCCCAAAACATAGTATTTTAAACTAAGGGAGTTTTCACAGATTAATACTGTTCTCTTTCTCCAGTTCAGAGTATACTGTGGAGGTCAAGAGTACGTAAGGATCTAAAATAATTGGCCTTGAGTTCTGGTTCTCACAGTCTTCCAGCTGTGTAATCTTTTTTTTTTTTTTTAAATGATGTTGTGTTTTTCATTTTATTTATTTTTTAAAGATTTTATTTATTTGACAGACAGATCACAAGTAGGCAGAGAGACAGGCAGAGAGAGAGGAAGGGAAGCAGGCTCTCTGCGGAGCAGAGAGCCTGATGTGGGGCTCGATCCCAGGACCCTGGGATCATGACCTGAGCCGAGGGAGGAGGCTTTAACCCACTGAGCCACCCAGGCGCCCGTCAGCTGTGTAATCTTAATACTGGATCACATCTTTGTTCCTTAGTTTCATTATCGGTGACATCAGTATTAAATGTAAACTAATGAGCACAATGCCTAGCATAGGGCGGTGTTTTTATTACTATTATTGCTGTTAGCAGTCTTCTTCCTAATAACGATAGAAGTAAGTTCAGAAATGACTCCAATGTAAGACGCAGTGAAAGTCCTAAGGAAGTGAAGTGGCACGTTGAGGGCACCTGGAGAACTTTGAGGTCTGACTAGCTGCTCTGAGGAGGTCCTGAGTGGTGATGCAGGTTAAGAGAGGTTATGGAGGGGCGCCTGAGTGGCTCAGTGGGTTAAGGCCTCTGCCTTCGGCTCGGGTCGTGGTCTCGGGGTCCTGGGATCGAGCCCCGCATCGGGCTCTCTGCTCGGCGGGGAGCCTGCTTCCCCCCTCTCTCTGCCTGTCTCTCTGACTACTTGTGGTCTCTGTCTCTCTCTGCACCAAGTAAATAAATAAAATTAAAAAAAAAAAAAAAAAAAGAGAGGTTATGGAATTAGTGTTTGTATGCAGGTGGTTTCTTTCTTTCCCTATTTGGATCATATTATACATGCTTTACTTAGGGAAATGTGATAATAGTTTCTTTCTTTGATGAGAGGAGAGATAGTAAATTTGAGGTTTTGCATTTTGCTTTCTAAAACAGTCTTTAAAATCTTTCTTTCTGGCACTTACGACGTTATAAAAGTAACTCCATTTGCTCTAGAGTCTCCTATGTTATATAGAACCATAGTTCTCAGTGTGCTGTGTTCTTGAAAATTACGTATGCCTTAAAGGATCAAAGCATTTTAACAAATGATTGGGTCTTTTTTATTTTGCATTTAATTTCTTTATAGATTCCACATATAACCAGACAGCACTTTTTTCTTTTTTGTTTTTTTCTTTTAAAGATTTTATTTATTTATTTGAGAGAGAGAGAACAAGTATGAGCTGGCAGGTGAGGGGGGTGGCAGAGGGAGAGGGAGAAGCAGGGAGCCTGACATGGGGCTTGATCCCAGGTTCCCGAAATCATGATCTGAGCCAAAGGCAGACGCTCAACCAACCGACTGAGCCACCCAGGTGTGCCCCTAGACAATGCTTTTCTGTAGAGGGCCAGTTAGTAAATATGTTAGGCTTTGCAGGCTGTGTGATTTCTTTAACTACTCAGCTCTGTCGTTTGGATATGAAAGCAGTCATAGATGACATGTAAACAGATGAAGGTGACTGTTGGGGCACCTGGGTATCTCAGTGGGTTAAGCGACTGACTCTTGCATTCGATTCAGGTCTTGATCTCAGGGTTGTGAGATCAAGCTCCGCCTCAGGCTGTTTGCTGCCTTAAGCCTGCTTAAGATTGTCTCCCTCTGTCCCCCCCAACCTCTCTCTCCCCCCTTTCCAGAAGAAAAAAGCAACCCACAATACAGAAATTAAAAAAAAAAAAAGAAGGTGGCTGCCTTCTAGTAAAATTTTATTTACAAAAACAGGGCGGAGCATATAAATATCAAATAACCAAGTTGTACATTTCCAGTGAATATGAAATTGTCAATTATAAGTCAGTGGAGAAATACTAAAACTTCTGAAAAACAAGACCACACATGCGCGCGCATAGGTAGTGTGCTGGATTTGGTCTGTTTTTCTCTAATCTAGTTTTTTATTTTAATTTATTTTTAAAGATTTTTAAAAGATTTATTTATTTATTTATTTGACAGAACAGATCACAGGTATACAGAGAGGCAGGCGGCGGTGGGGGTGGGGTGGGGTGGGGTGAGAATCAGTCTCCCCGCAGAGCAGAGAGCCTGATGCCGGCTCGATCCCAGGAATCTGAGATCATGACCTGAGTCGAAGGCAGAGGCTCAACCCACTGGGCCACCCAGGCGCCCCTCTATTTTAATTTTTAATGAGATCCTGTGTTCAGAGAGTATATAGCTGCATGCGTAAGTAGTAATGTTAAAACCAGCAGCTGTGTGCCCCTGACCAGCCTGAGAACTAGAACGCTGCGGCTGGCTGCCTCTGGCTGCCTCTGGCTGCAGGTAGTCCCCCGACCTCCTCTTCTTCCTCTTCATCTCCCGAAGGCAAGCACTGCCCTGCACCTGCCGCTTTCTTGCTTTCTGGTTTTGCCATAGGTGATTGTGTCCTTTTATGATGTCACTTAATTCCGCAAGTCTTTAAACAATACAGGTAGAATCATTTTATTCTATGACTTCCCCCCTCCCCCACATTGTTTTTGAAATTTTTTATTCAAATGTTTGGGTCCTTAGTAGGTCTTAGGCACTAAGATACTTACCTTGGTGCTGGGTCTGTCAGCAGGAGCAAAGCACACAAGTGTCTGCCCTCGCGGGGCTGACATTGCGGGGGTGGGGGTGGGGGGGTGGGCCTTGACAGGTCGGTGGAAGATGAAGCCGTCACAGCGTGGGTGACGGAGCGGGGAGAGAAGTGTCGCGGGGAAGTGGGCGGACGGAGGCTGTGTGGAGATGGGAAGGTGGTCCGGGTGGGCCTCCCGCGAAGGGGCGGTGTCACAGAAGGAGGCGGCGGAGGGATCCTGTGGCTGCGGGTGGGGGTGGGGTGGCGGTGTGGGAGGAGCCGGTCCGGCCCAGCCCTGCGGGAGATGCGGGGACTGTGCCCGCAGTGTTGAAGGGACGCTGGAGGGGCCGGCGGCTGGTGGGGGGAGCCCGAGGGAGAGTGGCAGGAGATCGTGGGGGGTGGGTAGCGGTGGTCCTGGGGGGCCGGTCACACAGGCCAGTGTTAGGATGTTATCTTCCTCTCGGAGTGAGATGGGAGGTCACTGTTGAGCAGAAGTGTGACGTGAGATCCGACCTGTGTTTTCAGAAGGACCCCCTGAAGCTGTCAGGGTAGCTGTCCCCGTGCTGCCCCCGAGCCAGCAAGCAGCGATGGCGGCTCAGGCTGAGGGGGCACAGGGTGGCCCTGAGCCGTGGTTGGGTTCTGGATGCATCTCGAAGGTGGAGCCGACAGGGGCTGGGGACAGATCGAAGGTGGGCGTGGGAGCAGAGTGGAGGGTGGTACTGGGGGCTTTGCGCGCGGGGAGTTGTCATCTGTGAAGAGAGGGATGACTGCGGGAGCGGTGGGCCCTGGACGTCACATCCAGAGTTGGGTTAAGCTTGGACATGGGAAGTTCGCGGAGCTTTTGGAGACCGAGGGAGACACTTGCAGGATTCGGGGTCTGGAGTTGAGGGGAGAGGTCTGGGCTGACGCCAGAAGTGTCGGAGGCTTGTGTTTGGATGACACTTGAGCGCCCTGAGGAGTGAGGACCGAGCAGGGGCGACAGGGAAGGGCCTCCTCTGAGGCAGAGGACGACCGGCCTGACGTGCAGTGGAGAGTGTCACCGAGGAGGGAGGGAGAACCTGGGCCCGCGGCTGCTGCCGCCGTCCCTTCAAGTAAAAAGAGGGCCGGGGCTCGCCGCGCGGCTTTGGCAGCGGAGAAGCTGCTGGCAGCCTTGACCAGAGCCCTTCCCGCTGGCCCCCGGGGGAAGCCTGGGAGGGAGGTTCGCGGAGGACGCGAGACGAGGTGGCAGGTGAAGTTCTGTCGCTGCGGGCAGGTGCGGGACCCGGGCACGGTTTGTTGAGATGCGGGAAATCACAGCGTTTTGGCAACTGTGCCGGGAGATGGTTCTTTCCAGAGTGAGCCACCCAGCGAGGCGGGAGGCGGACCCTCGCCGGAGGGCTCTCGGGGAGGCCGCGGCCGCGGGGGGGCGGGTGGGCGCTGAGAGGCGGGAGCGGCGGTCGGGCCGCGGGAGCAGCGCGCGTGTGTGCGGCGGCTCCTCTTTTTCCTCTTTTTCCTCGGGGGAAGCAGGGAGACGGGCTCAGCGGTCGCTGAGAGTCGGGGGAGTGGAGAGGAGAGGGCAGGCCCGGAAGTCTGTGGGAAAGTAGCTCTGAATGGGTCGGCCCCACCGAGAGGCCGACCTGGGGGAGCGATCCTGAGCTCGGAGTGAAAACAAACGGCGCCCGCCTTCGTTTTACCGGAAGCAGAGCAGGCAGTGCCGCCACCGCGTTGGGCTTGTGGTTTTCCTGCCGCCCGAGGGGCAAAGCCAGGCGAGGTCAGGGAGTGATTGTAACGGGGGGCGGGGGGCATGGAATTGCCGCTGGGGAGGGAGGGAAGTGACGGCTTGTAGGTGGGGGAGGTGTGACCGTGCGGGTGCGCGGGGCTGTGCTTGCTGCTCTGCACCGCCGTGTGTTTCGGACTGCGTGGGAGTCATTGGGGGATACGATTGTCCAGTAGAGAAACAGTGCTGCTCTGAGCAGACGCAGACGGGGCGCCCGCGGGACTCAGTGGGTTAAGCCTCTCTGCCTTCAGGTCATGGCCTCAGGGTCCTGGGATCGAGCCCCACATCAGGCTCTCTGCTGTGCAGGGAGCCTGCTTCCTCCTCTCTCTGCCTGCCTCCCTGCTCTGCTTACTTCGGGTCTCTGTCAAGTAAATAAAGTCTTCAAAACAACAACAAAAACAAATGCAGAAACACTTCTCGGGGTATAGACCTTGGAGAGAATTGCAGGGTAGTGGGACCAGTACATTTTCAACTTTTGTAAATGATGCAGATTGTATTCTAGGATGGTCGTACCTGCTTACCCTCCTGCCAGCACTGTTCCACATCCTTGCCAACAATGATGTTCTTAGATTTTTTTTTATATTTGCCAATTTGGTGGATGTTTTACCTTTTTATTTTTTTGTATTTTATATTTTATTTTGTATATATATAATCTTACATTTTAATTTTATTTTTAAAAACATATATAAAGTATACATTATATTTTTATTTTATTTTTTTAAATAATAAAGAGTTTAGGGCTGCTTTGGTGGCTCGGTTGGTTAAACATCTGACTCTTGGTTTTGGCTTGGGTCATGATCTCATGGCCGTGGGATTGAACCCTGCATCCTCCTCCTCGCTCAGTGTGAAGTCTGCTTCAGATTCTTTCTCTGTCCCCCTCTGCCCCTCCACGCTTGCTCTCTCCCTCTGTCTCTCTCTCTCTCAAATAAATACAAAATCTTTAAAAAAACCCACAAAAAATAAAATGTAGCATTTAATGGGCTTTAGTATATTCACAGAACTGTGTAATGAACACCACAGTCTAATTTTGGAACATTTTCATCACCCGCAGAAGAAACCTTGTCCCCTTTAGCAGTCATTTCCCCATTTCTGCCTAACCTCTAGGCAGCCACTTACAGACTTTCTCCTTCTGTCGATTTGCCCATTTCGTCTGACTGGAATCACACACGTGTCTGGCTCCTTTCACTTAGCATCAGGCTTTCAGGGCTCCTCCATGTTGCAGCAGGTGTCAGGATCAGTACTTCGTGGCTTCTTATTGTCGAATAACGTTCTCTTGAATGGATATGCTACACGTTACTGATTTGTCAGGTCATGGACGTGTGAATTGTTTCTGCTTTTGGACCTATGAGTAATACTGCTCTGAGCATTTGTGTACAAGTCTTTGGGTGGACATATGTTTTTATGTTTCTTGGTGTATACTCAGGAGTGGAATTGTTGGGTATCGTGGTAGCTCTGTGTTTAATATTTTGAGGAATTATCAAACTGGTTTCCAAAGTGTCTGCACCATATCACATTCTTACCAGCACTGTATCAGGGTTCCAGTTTCTCCATGGCCTTACCAACATTTATTATTTATTATTTAAAAAAATTAATAGCTGTCCAGTGGGTGTGAAGTGTGGTATCTCATTGTGGCTTTGATTTGCGTTTTCTTAATGGCTAGTGCTGTTGGACATCTTTTCATGTGCTCATTGGCTGTTTGTCTGTCTTTCGAGGAAGACTGTTCAAATTCTTTGCCCATTTTTATTAATTTATTTTTATTTATTTTTGCATAGTTTAAAGTTCTTTTCTCTAATTACTAATGAAGTTAAGCATCTTTCTGGCTACTTAGATTTCAGCTTCTCTGAAATGCCGCCTTGTGGCAACCCCCCCTCCCCCTGCCCCCGTGGAGTTGTTTGGTTTTTCTTATTTGTAGGAATTCGGGGTTTTTTTCCTAATTTTTTTTTCTTTAAACTTTATGCCCAATTTGGGGGTTGAACTCATGACCTTGAAATCAAGAGTCACATGTTTCGTGCACTGAACCAGCCAGGTATCCTTGTAGGAATTCTTGTATATTCTGATTAGTAATCTTTTATTAATTATCTGTGTGAAAAATACTTTTCCTGATATATGCTTTGTCTATTTTTACTACGTTTATGGGACTTTTTAAAAAGTGTTTATTGAAAGCATGGAATAAAAGGGCGTAAGTGGGTCTCCGTGTCCCCTGACCTGATCATCTTGCCATACTGGCCAGGTAGAAGAGGAAAGTGACTCTTGGTTTATAGGAAGTTGTCTTTTAAAAAGTTTTATGGTTTTTCTCTTTACAAGTCTTATACATCTTTTGTTAGATTTATTCTTTGGGTACTTAATAGTTTTTGGTGCTGTTGGTAATGATTTTTTTTTTGGTTTCTATTGGCTGCTAAATGGCAGTGCAGATAGCTTTATATGGAGCTCTTCCTTTTTTTTTTTTTTTAATAAATTTTTTTAAAAGATCTTATTTCTTTATTTGAGACGGAGAGAGAGAGAACACATGAGTGGGGTTATGGGCACAGGGAGAGGGAGAGGCAGGCTTCTTGCTGAGCAGGGAGTCCGATACGGGTCTTGATCCCAGGACCCCAGGATCATGACCAGAGCCAAAGGTAGATGCTTAACTAACTGAGCCACCCCAGCAACCCTATATGCAGCTCTTCTTTGTGGGAACTTCTCTAACTTAATAATTTGCCTGCGGACTCCTGAGGTTTTTATATAGTAATCACCTCATCTTTGATTAATGGCAGTTCATTTCTTTCCAGTACTTTTACTTTTTATATCCTACTTTAGTCTTACTGCACTGCTTCAGGACGACCATTGCGTTGGAGACTGTAACTGGTAATGGCAGACATCATGGTTGTATTCCTGGTTTTAAAGGAAATGCTTTTATCTTTCACCATTAAACGCATGGTACTTTTTCCCCCTTTAACAGGTTGAGGAAGATTCCTTCAGTATTAGTTTATGGAGAATTAGAAAAAAAAATCACAAGTAGGTATTAAACTCAATTGAATCCTTTTTTTTTGCATCTACTGAGATAATGATAATATGATTTTTCAACTTTAATCTGGTGATGTGAAAAAATTAAGGTAGTTTTGAAATTAAGGTAATACTGACATTAACCTTACATTTCTGGGATAAATCTATCTTGATCATGATGTATTTTTATTTTTTTATTATTATTATTTTTTAAAGATTTTATTTATTTATTTGACAGAGATCACAAGTAGGCAGAGAGACAGGCAGGGAGAGAGGAGGAAGCAGATTCTCCACCGAGCAGAGAGCCCGATATGGGGCTCAGTCCCAGGACCCTGGGATCATGACCCGAGCCGAAGGCAGAGGCTTTAACCCACTGAGCCACCCAGGCGCCCCATGACATATTTTTAAAAGAATACTGTATTTAAAAAATTTTTTTAAATGTTTTTGACTTGCTAATATCTTAGGATTTACGGATCTGTGTTAATTGGTAAGATTGGTCTATGATTTTCCTTTTTTGTATTAACCTTGATTAATGTTATCATCAAGGTTATTGTAATCTAATAATTGATTGCTAACATATATTTTGTTAATAAAATGTGGTCCTGTGTGATTTTGATTTTTAAAAAAATTTTGTTGAGGCTGTTTTAATGGTGTCTGCTTTGTGGCAAATTTTTATCCGTATTCAGAGTGCCTGTGTTTAAAAAGCCAGTGTGTTTCTGGTTTTATGGTGAGGTTTTTCCATGTGTATTAGATGAAATGCATTAATTGAATTCACACTCAAACTAGTATCCTTAATAGTTTTGTCTGCTGTTACGTCACGTAGGGGGTGTTGTTGACATCATGTTGGGAAACCTGTCACATCTCTCTGGTGCTCTCAGGTTTTGCTTTGTGTCTAAGTTTAGAATAGTTCTGTCTCTCTGGGAATGCTTTTCCATTAAAGTATATTTTGTTAGATATTTGTGTAGTTGTACCAAGTGATTTTTGGTTAATGTTTGCCTGATACTATTTTTCTGCCCTTTCAGTAGCAAGCTTTTTGTGGCTTTAATGTTGTATATGTGCCTTTTGAAAGCAGCACTAGCAAGATTGCAATTTTTAAAAAAGATTTTTTAAAAAAAATTTATTTATTTATTTGACACAGAGAGAGAGAGAGAGATCACAAGCAGTCAGAGAGGCGGACAGCGAGAGAAGGAAGCAGGCTCCCCGCTGAACAGAGAGCCTAATGTGGGGCTCTATCCCAGGACGCCGAGATCATGACCTGAGTCAAAGTCAGAGGCTAAACCCACTGAGCCACTCAGATGCCCCTAAATTTTCCTTTTTTTTTAAGTAGGCTCCATGCCCAGTGTGGAGCCAAGGTTGGGGCTTGAATTCACGATCCCAAGATCAAGACCTGAGCTGAGATCAAGAGTTGAACGCCTAACTGACTGAGCCACCAACTGCCCCTAGATTGCATTTTTATAATTGGACTTTTTTTTTTTTAAGATTTTATTTATTTGAGAGAGAGAGAGAGAGAGTGAGAGAGAGCATGAGAGGGGAGAAGGTCAGAGGGAGAAGCAGACTCCCCACTGAGCAGGGAGCCTGATGTGGGACTCGATTCTGGGACTCCAGCATCATGACCTGAGCGGAAGGCAGTTGCTTAACCAACTGAGCCACCCAGGCGCCCTTGACGTTATTTTTTATTTTTATTTATTTATTTTATTATGTTCAGTTAGTCAGCATATAATACATCATTAGTTTTTGATGTAGAGTTTAATGATTTAGTAGTTGTGTATAACACCCAGTGCTCATCCAGTATGTGCCCTCCTTAAAGTTTGAGTTTAAACTGATGAGTAAGTCCATTTATGTTAATTGTTGGTTTATTTCTACTATCTTATTTTCTGCTTTTTAACTTGGCTTTTTGTTGTTCTTTTGCTTTTCTTGCCTTATGTGTTGTGGGTTTTTTTTTCCTTTCCCTCTTATTGTGCCTATAACCAGTAATACAAAGATTAGACGCTGCTCTCCTTGGTAATCTTAAGACATTTCATATTTAACTTACAGCCTATAGTTAATATCTTTACCCTCATGAGAGCCTCCAAAAGCTCTAATCTGCACCCCTTCCCAATTTATATGTTGCCTTTACCTGGTTTTCATTTTGCTGCTATTAAAATACGACAGATGGGACATTACATTTTTTATCTATTGTTACTCTTTTTAAAAAAAAATTTATTTATTTGACAGAGACAGCAAGAGAGGGAATACAGTCAGGGGGAGTGGGAGAGGGAGAAGAAGGCTTTGTACTGAGCAGGGAACCCAATGTGGGGTTCGATCCCAGGACCCTGGGATCATGACCTGAGCCGAAGGCAGATGTTTAATGACTGAGCCACTCAGGCGCCCCTATATATTGTTATTCTTGAAAGGCAGTTTTTTGCCTAGTACCCAATTCTAGGTTGATGATTATTTTCCATTAGCACTTTGACAGTATTTCCTGTTTTTTTTCCCAGTTGCTATTGTGATTAGTTAGAAGTTAGCTGTCAGCTGTTCCTTATCCAGAAATTGGAGGTGTTCTGTATTGAAAGCACTTGTTACATTGGTCAGTCCAGCAGATATGTTTAGTCTCTTTTATTTTTAGGTTGGTGGCATTATCTGTTATTTTGGATTAGCTTTGTGTCTTGTGTTACCTCTGAATAACCGGGTACCTACCAGATCACCTACCAGATCTGTTTTGCATAAGTGTCAATCAGTACTCAAAGGATGAGAGAAGTTACAAGTGATAGAGGGTGGGCATTTTGTTAAGAACTGGCAACTATGAATTTTTTTTCTCTTATTGTGGAGTGGTCCTGTGTCAGTAAGAATTTCTTAGAGATCTTCTACTTCTTTACATTAGTTAGCTCATTTTTATATCCAGAAATGGGAAAGAGTTCAAAGATAATTACCTTTTTAAAATGCGATCATTTGATTGCTAGAAAACGTTTATGTGGACTTCACATGTGAGTAGCCAAGTACAGAAGACCGAAGACAGTCAGGAAAGGGGATGTGGATCCAAACAGATTTTGAGCCAAGAGGAAAGGGAGAGCGTGCATTTCAGCATGTGTAACACGTGGCCTATTCCAAGGGAGAGGAGGGACTGTTCTGTACTTATTTCTTTATATTAAATCTTTCCTTATGTTGACTAAAAAATGAAGGAGGGACAATTAGAAACAAAAGAGGCATCCAAGATACCTAAGGGTATGTGGGCTGGGGTAGGGCTGGAACTTGACTTTGTGGCCCTGTGGTCTTGCTTCTGTCCCAGCCTCCTTGGAGAGGGTTGGGTGTGGTGCCAGCACTGCTGATATGGGGAGCAAAGACTTAATAGTTGCTTCTAGTCCCACCCCAGTGGTTTTTCAATGAGGACAAAGAGTTTGTAATGCATAGATAATGTCTAACTGTTGTTTCCATCAAACTTCAAAAAAATAAAGCTGGATAATCTTGGGGGCACTGAGGAAAGAATGAGAAAGAATTGTAGGGGATATGGGGTGAGGAGAGAGCTGGTTTAGCAGAATTGTGAGGATTAAAAATAAACATTACTGGGCATGTTTGTATGTTTTCTCCAGAAAAATATAGAGGACCTCCATTCCTGCCACTCACCGTATTGTCCAGCCGGGTTTTCAGTTCTTGGTATCAGTTCCTATTGAATTGCCTCCTGATTAGTGTAAACCTTCAGCAGCCGGGTGGCATTATCTGCTGTTTTGGATTACTCTTTGTGTCTTGTTACCTCTGAATAACTGTGTACTGGATATATGTTTTACGTAAGTGTCAGTCAGTATTCAGAAGACCTGGGAAATTACAGGTCTGCGTGCCTACATGCCCTACCCTGGTGGGCGTAAATTGTGTTTCTTCCTGGTTGGTTTCCCTGTGCCTGTTAATTACAGTTATCCCTTGTGTTTGATTCATTACATGCATGATTTTTAACTTTTTTCCCTCAAGGTGAGTGCGGGATGTTCATCTTTCATATCAACACGGAGGCTCTTGGGAGGGAGGGAGGCGGTCTGGCCAGAGCGGTTTAGAGGAAGGGTGGACTTCAGTTCATGAGAACTGGATTGAAGCCTTGGTTGGACCAGATTAGCTGTCTGCCGGGCACGTTGTTTCACCTTTCTGAGCCTGTTTCTTCACATGTAAAATGGAGATGTTAATGTTCTCTTCCCTTTTCCATAGAAAATAACTTTAGGTAATTTGAATTTATGGGTGTTTATTGTTTATTTTTTGCAAGTAGTCTCATGTAGAAGTCATCATAGACTTTCACAGCATAAGTGGTTCAGGCCACACTGACTTTCTTAATTATTTGATGAACTTTTACTGGCTTGGGTTTTGAAATTTTGTCTAGAGGTGTGGGATATCGTGAATTTTTCTTTTTTATTCTGTTGCCAGTTTTCTGTTTGGAATGAAAACTCTTTACTTTTTTTAATTACTCAGATATGTGATTATATTTGTTTTGAAAAAAAGTGAAGTCACAGGTAATACCAAACTCTCTTCTGATCACCTCCCGGTCCTTTCCACATTCTGCTGTTAATAGTTTTGCATCTGCCACCTCGATTTTTTTCTGTGTATTTGTGTACTTACATATATGCTTACGGAAGCTCTACAGTGTTGAGAATGTACACATTTTTACCGTTCATCACTTCTCACTGTGTCCCGCTGGCACGGAGGGCTCTCTTCTCATTCTCTTCGGTTGCTACGTGGAAAATGTCCACTGCAGCCATTACCCACATTGGTGGGCTTTTGAGGTGTTTTTTTGTTTTTTGTTTTTGTTTTTTTAATCGCTAGTAATTCAGCTTGCTTAGTTTGGTATAATAACGTACTTTGTTCTTAGGAGGTTTTACAGTGTTTGTTGCAGAAATAGGTAAATGCTCTATTATAAGCTGAATTCCTCTGTTCTTTGTTTTTTTTTGTATGTAAAGTAAATTATTAAGCAGTGAAAAATACCTTCTTTCAGAATGGTGTATAACATACGACTTTTTAAGCTCCATTAAAAATGAACAATTATTTATCAAATCTTTTCAATTGTCAAATACAAATAAAGCTTGTTAATTTTTTTAATTAAAAAAAAATCTTACTTCGTGGAGCAGTTTTAGGTTCACAGCAAAATTGAGGCCAAAGGGAAGAAGTTCCCGTATACTCCCTTCCCTGTTATCTGCCCCGTTGGACATCATCAGCACCAGAATGATACATCCGTTATAGTCCATGAACCTTCACTGGCGTATCATTATCCACTCCAAATCCACAGTTGACTTTAGGGTTCACTCTTGATGTCTGTTCTGTGGATTTTCACAAATGTGTAAAAATGTCCACCATTCTGAGATCCTACAGAATAGTTTCACTGCCTTGGAAATTCTCTGTGCTCTGCCTGTTCATTCCTGCCTCCCACCTTAACCCCCAACAACCACTAATCTTTTTATTGTCTTTATGGTTTTGCCTTCTCTAAAACGTCATATAGTTGGAATCACCATAGGTCTGTATCTAGATTAATTTTTTTGCATGTGATGGTATATACCATTTTTGGACTGGTTTCCTTCACTTAGTAATACACATTTAAGGTGCCTTCATATTTTCTCGTGGCTGGAGAGCTCCTTTCCTTTTAGTGCTGAATAAATATTCTGTATTCTGCATGTACCACAGTTTGCTTATCCATTCCCTTACTCAGTGACATCTTTGTTGCCTCTGAATTTTGGCAGTTAGAAAAAAAAAGTTGGCTATAAACATCTGTGTACAGGTTTTTGTGTGAACATGTTTTCACTTCATTTGAGGAGATAACAAAGAAAGCAGTTACTGGGTTGTATGGTGAGGGTATGTTTTCCTTTGTAAGAAACTGCGCGCTCTCTTGCAAAGTGGCTGTGTCGTCTTGCATTCCCACCAGCAATGAATGAGAGTTCCTTTTGCTCCATGATCTTGCCGGCATTTGATGGTGTCAGTGTTTTGGATTTTGGCCATTCTGATAGGTATGTAGTGGTTTATTTGTTAATTTAGTCATTTAGTTTTATTTCTGTGCATGAGAGAGACACACACAAGTAGGGGGAGGAGAGGGAGAGAGAATCTCAGCACACTCCCTGCTGAATGTGGAGCCTGGCGCAGGGCTCAGTCTCACAACCCTGGGATCATGACCTAGGCAGTTGAGCCACCCTGGGCGCCCCCCCCAACTTTTTTGTATCTCATTGTTTTATTTTATTTTATGATTTTATTTATTGAGGGAGAGAGACAGAGTGAGAGAGGGAACACAAGCAGGGGGAGTGGGAGAGGGAGAAGCAGCCTTACTGCCAAGCAGGGAGCCTGATGTGAGGGCTTGATCCCCAGACCGTGGGATTATGACCTGAGCTGAAGGCAGATGCTTAAGCCACCCAGGCGCCCCTGTATCTCATTGTTTTAAATTGCGGTTCCCTAATGACATAGGATATTAAGCATCTACTCATATGCTTATTTGCCATCTGTGTATCTTTTTTTTTTTTTTTTTTAAGTAGACTCCTTGCCCAGGGTGGAGCCCAGTGTGGGGCCTAAACACGTGACCCTGAGATAAGACCTAAGCTTAGATTAAGAGGCAGATAGACAGTCAACTGAGCCACCCAGGAGTCCATGTGTATCTTCTTCTTCTTTTTTTTTTTTTTTTTAAGATTTTATTTATTTATTTGACAGAGATCACAGTAGACAGAGAGGCAGGCAGAGAGAGAGAGAGAGGGAAGCAGGCTCCCTGCTGAGCAGAGAGCCCAGTGCGGGACTCGATCCCAGGACCCTGAGATCATGACCTGAGCCGAAGGCAGCGGCTTAACCCACTGAGCCACCCAGGCGCCCCATGTGTATCTTCTTTAGTGAGGTCTCTGTTCAGGGTTTTGGTGTCGTATCTAAAACGTCATTGCCATAGCCCAAGGTTTCGTAGTTTGGACTGGTATAACAGAATTCCAAGACTGGGTGGCTAATCAGCAACCGAAATTTATCTCGCACAGTTCTGGAGGCTAGATGGCCAAGATCAGGGCACAAGTACAATCAGATTCTAGTGAGGACTCTAATTTATAGTTGCAGATAGGCGTTTTCTCATCGTATCTTTATATGGCCAAAAGAGGGCAAGGGACCTCTCTGGGGTCCCTTTTATAGTGGTACTAATCCTGTTTGTGAGGGCTGCACCCTCATGATCTGTTGATCTTCCAAAGGCCTCACCTTCTAATATTGTCACCTCGTGGGTTAGGATTTCTACATATGAATTTTGAGGGGACAAAAATACTGAGTTTATTACCCAAGGTCATCTAGGTTTTATACTATGTCATCTTTTGGGAGGTTTATGGATTTGCATTTTACACTTAGGGCTATGATCTGTTTGGGGTTAATTTTTGTGAAGAGTACAAGGTCTGTGTCTAGATTAATTTTTTTGCATGTGATATTCGAGCATTTTTGTTGGAAAGACTGTCTTTGCTCCATTGTCATAGATCAGTTGACTGATGTATGTGCATCTGTTCCTGGGCAGTTTGTCCTGTTCCATTGATCTGTTTGTCTGCCCTTCATCAGCACCACACTGTCTTGATTACTGCAACTTTGTATAAGTCTTGCAGTTGAGTAGTGCTAGTCCTCCAGCTTTGTTCTTTTCAATATGGATTTCACTGTTTTGGTCTTCTGACACTCCATGTAAACTGAAATCAGTTTGTCAGTATCCACAAAATAACTTGCTGGGATTTTGATTGTATTTAATTGGAATTGTTCCTGATCTCAGTTGGAAAGCTTTGAATTTCTCACCTTTAAGTGTGATGTTTGGTGTAGGTTTTTTGTGGATGTTCTTTATAAGGTTGAGAAGCTCCCCTATATTCCTAGCTTGCTGGGAGTTTTTAGTAATAAATGAGTGTTGGATTTTGTCAAAAGCTTTTTCTGCATTTCTGGATATGATCGTGTTTTTTTGTTTTTTGTTTTTTTCCTTTAGCCAGTTGACTTGAATTTTAATCGATTTTTGAATGTTAAACCAGTCTTGCTTACCTGGGATAAATCCTATTTGGTTTATAATTCTTTTTATATGTTATTGGATTTGATTTGCATTTCTCTTGGAGGATTTTTGCATCTCTCTTTAAGAGAGATACTGAGCTGTAGTTTTCTTGTAAGGTCTTTGTCAGGTTTGGGTACTAGCATAATGCTTGTCTCAGAATGAATTAGGAAGTATTCTTCTGCTTCTGTTTTCTGGAAGGGATTGTAGAGAATTGGTATCATTTCTTCCTTAAATGTTTGGTAGAATTCATGAGTAAACCCATCCGGGCATTGTATGTTTTGTTTTTGGCAGGTTATTAATCACCGATACATCTTCTTTAATAGATACAGACCTAGTCAGATTATCTATTTCTTTTTGTGTGAGTTGTGACAGATGGTATCTTTTTTTTTTTTGACAGATGGTATCTTTCAAGGAATTGGTTCATTTCATCTTGGTTATCAAATTAGTGGCCATAGAGTTGTTCATCCTTCATTTTTTTTTTTTTTAAGATAAATTTATTTTTAAGCAATCTCTACACTCAACGTGTGGCTTGAACTCACAATCCCAGGATCGGGAGTTGCACACTCCTCTGATTCAGCCATCCAGGTGCTTCTGTTATCCTTTTATTCTCCATGAAATCTGGAGGGATATCCCCTCTCATTTCTGATACTAGCAATTTGGGTCTTTTTTCTTTTTTTTTTTTTTTAAAGATTTTATCTGTTAGAGAGAGCGAGCACAGGTTGGGGGAGAGGCAGAGGGAGAGGGAGAAGCAGTCTCCCCGCTGAGGAGGGAGCCTAATAATATCTCAGGACCCTGGGGTCATGACTTGATCTGAAGGCAGATGCAGGCACCCCAGGTCTTTTTCTTTATCCTAGAGGAAGGGTTATACTTTTTATTGATACATTTTTTTCCCCTTTGAAAGAACCAGCTTTGGATTTGTTGATTTTCTCTTATTGATTTCTTGTTTTCAGCTCACCAGATTCTCTAATTTTCATTATTTCCTTTTTCTGCTTGCTTTGGAATTAATTTGCTCTTTATCTACATTCTTAAGGTGAAAGTTTAGGTTATTGACTTTTAAAATCTTTCTTTTTTAATACATGTTTTCAGTGCTATAAATTTCCCTCTAAGTACAGCTTTTGCTGCATCCTGGAGATTTTGAGAAGTTGTATATCTTCATTTTCATATTCAAAAATTTTTTAAAGTTCTCTTGAGATTTTTGTTTTTTTTTTTGATTCATGTGTTCTTTACAGGTGTGTTGTTTAATTTTCAAGTACTTTGGGGATTTTTCAGATCTGTGTTACTGATTTCTAGTTTAATTGCATTGTGGTCAGAGAATGGACATCATATGATTCCTCTTCTTTTAAATTTGTTAAGGTATGTTTTATGTGTGGTCTCTCTTGTGAGTGTTCCATTTGAGTTTAAAAAAAAAATGTAATTGCTGTTGTTGGGTGTAGTCTCTACGTGTCAACTATACACAGTTGGTTAGTGGTGCTGTGTTGAGTTCAGTTATACCTTCCCTGATCTTCTGCCCGCTGGATCTGTCCGTTTCTGACGGAGTGGTGTTGACGTCCCCTGCTACAGTGGGGGATTCATCTGTTTCTCTTTGCAGTTCTGTTTTTGGTTCATGTATCTTGATTCTCTATTTTTAGGTGTGTAACATTAAGGATTGTTATGTCTTCTTAGAGTTTTTTTTTTCCTTAGAGTATTGACCACTTTTTCATTTTGTCATGCCCCTCTTTATCCCTGATAACTTTCCTTTTCTGAGGTCTGCCCTGTCTGTAATTAAAATAGCTACTCTCACTGTTTCAGTTAGCCTATATATATATCTCCATTTTCGTTTGTATGTGTCTTTGTATTTAAAATGGTAGGCGACCTATGATAATGTATTGAGGTCGTGTTTTTGGGCTTTTGTTTTCTTTGTTTGTATTTCACATTTATCCTGCTTGGTGTGCTGTGAGATGCTCGGATCTGTGGTTTGGTGTCTGATGTTAATTTGGGGATATTCTCAGTCATCATTGCTTCACATATCACTTATGTTCCTTTTCTCTTTTCCTTCTGATTTCCCTATTACATGTGTGTTACATCTTTTGTTATTGTCCCACAGTTCTTGGATATTCTGTTCTATTTTTTCCCCCAATCTTTTTTCTGTGCTTTTCTATTCTGGGTTTTTTGTGTCGTATCTTCAAGCTCAGAGATTTTTTCCCTCAGCCATGTCTAGGCTGCTAATGAGCCCCTCAAAGGCACATTTATTGCAATATTTTTGATCTCTTGCATTTCATTTTGATTCTTTGTCAAAGTTTCTGTCTCTGCTTACATCATCCACCTATTATTGCATGATGTCTGCCTTTCCGTTAAAGATCTCAGCATGTCAGTTCTAGCTTTTATTTATTTATTTATTTATTTGACGAAGAGAGAGATCACAAGTAGGCAGAGAGGCAGGCAGAGATAGAGGGGGAAGCAGGCTCGCCGCTGAGCAGAGAGCCCGATGCGGGGCTCCATCCCAGGACCCCGGGATCATGACCTGAGCTGAAGGCAGAGGCTTTAACCCACTGAGCCGCCCAGGCACCCCTGTCAGTCCTAGCTTTTTAAAATTCCTGTCTGATAATTCTGAGTCCGTGTCACTTCTGACTCTGGTTCTGATGCTCGTTTGGTCTCTTCAGACTGTTCTTGGCCTTTCAGTATGCTTTGTGATCTTCTTTTGAAAGGGGGACGTGATGCACTGGGTAGAAGGAACTGTGTTGAAAATGGGGAAGTGTCGGAGGGGAGGCCGTGGTGCAGTCCCGTGGTTACGTCTCAGTCTTTTGGTGAGCCCGTGCCCCTCGACTGAGCTTGAGTGCATCTCCACTTTCTCCCTAGATGGGACGGGTTGGTTGGAGGGGCCTGGACTTGCGCATTTCCCTTCCTCCAGGTGGGGTAGGCTCTCGTAAAACCTGAGAGGTTAGGCTCTGGTAAAATGGTTTCTACTGAGGGCAGGCCTTGTTAAGTACAGAAAGCTCTGGCATGTTTTAGAATTGTTCTCTGCCCACTGCCCGTAAGAAGCAGGAGATTTTTCTCCTATATTCACTCTTAGGGCCTGGTTGAACTCCTGAGGGTAAAACTCACAATCCTCCGGGGTTTTGGAAGTCTACGAGTTGTTCCCACTGAGCCGCCAGCAGTCCGTTAGTTTCAGTTCAGGTTTTCCTGCCCTGGCAGTAGTTCCGTGGAAGTGTTTTGTTCACAGGTTTCTGCTGTGGTCAGTTGTGATTCTCTGTATTTGCCTTTCTTTCTCCACAATTTTGGGGGCAGCAGTTTGCCTTATGACCTCGTTTCTCTGATGAATCTAAAAAGACCTCTTGATTCTTTAGTTCAGCTTTTAGGGTTTGCTGGGACAGAGTGGCAGCTTCGAAGCTCCTTACGTGCTGGACGAGAAACTGGAAGTTCACGTACGCGTCCAGCTTGTCGGCATCGAGTACGTTCACACTGTTGTGTAACCTTCACCTCTGTCCATCTTCAGACGGAAGCTCCATACCCATGAACTAAATGACCCTCCGTGCCTTCCTCCCGCAGCCTCTGGCAGCCAGCGTTCCACTTTGTGTCTCTACGAATTTGACTGTTCTTGAGTACTTCATAGACGTGCAGCCAGATGGTTTTTGTCCTTTTGTTGAGTGACCTCAAGCATAAAGTCCTCAAGATCCGGCTGTGTGGTAACACGTGTGAGAACTTCCTGCGCTTCTGAGGCTGAGTTCTGTTGCATTTTGTCTGCGTACGGTTGCGCAGTGGTGTGTCAGTGGACACTTGCCTCCCCCTTTTCACTATTGAGAGTTATGTACTACAGGTGTGGGTCTCAAATACCACTCTGGCCAGGGCGCTTTCGGTTCTGGGGTATGTACCCGGAAGTGGAACTGCGGGAGCATAAGTAATTCTGTTTTTACTGTTGTTTTTTTTTTTTGTTTTATTTTGCAAAACTTCCCTACGGTTTTCCATAAAAGCTTTACATTCCCAGCAGCAGTGCACAAGAGGTCCAGTTTTTCCCCGTAAGCACATCTTTTTGAGTGCTTATCTATGAGCTATAGAAAGGTATTTAAAACACTATTTGCTGTTTAAATCTTACTGGCAGCAAAAGCCAGGGAAAAGTTTGCTCTGTAGAATTTACAAGTTCTCTGACACTGTATCTTCTTGGTTTTCTTCTTAACCATTCTTAACTTTTCTTCTTAACCATTAACCTCCTTTTCAGTTTTCTTCCATGCTAGTTTCACATTTTGTTCTTCAGCCTTTTTTTTCCACACTATACCTTGTGCAGTCTCTGCTTTCATGGCTAAATTGATCATGTATGTGCTAATGGTGCTCAGATCTGTCTCCAGCCCTGATTTTCTGTTGGGTTCCAGCCGCCTGCAGAGCATTCTCGTTCATAATCTTTCTGTCCCGAACTCACTTGTGAGCCTCGTAGGCTAGGGATTAAGTCCTAGGAACTTGAGTCCCGTTACTGCCAAATCCTAGTTGTGTGAGCTCTGAGCTTTGGTTTCCTCTCTTACACAATAGCAGTGATATATTTATGAAGATTAAATGATAGTTCATGTAATATCCACATTACAGCACACGTGAGTTGTAGATAGTAAGTATAACCGTACTTACTGTTATCCTCTGTACAAATAATTCTCTCCCCTTTTTGATAAACTTTTTTAATTTTCATGAGATTACCTAATTAAAAGGTACTGCCATTTTTTTTAAATTTTTTTAAAAAAGATTTTATTTTTGAGAGAGAGCTCGAGTGAGCATGAGTGGTCGGGGTTGGGGTGGGGAAGAAGGGACAGAGGGAGAAGCAGACTCCCTCCACTGAGCAGGGAGCCTTATCCGGGGCTCCATCCCAGGACCCTGAGGCCATGACCTGAGCTGAAGGCAGAGGCTTAACCCACTGAGCCACCCAGGCACCCCTAGTGCTGTCATTCTTACTAATCTTGTATGTCATCATAATTCTTCTTTAAAAAGCTTGTAACCATTTACAGTATATTAGTGATAGAGGAATATCCCTGTTTCCCCATATTCTCCCACCAATTTTAATTAGTTCTGATTATTTTTTGTTTGTTGATTCATGGGATATAAAAGAATACCTCATGGAATTTTTTCTTTCAAAAATTAGCCATGCTAAATGTTTTCACATGTTGGTTTATGTTTTGATTTTATTTTATTTATTTATTTATTTCTGGATGAATGAGTCCTCTGTTCAGATCTTTTGACCATTAGGTTTCGATTTCTTGGTTCCCCACTAGGCATTGTATAAGCTTAAAAATTATCCTCTGATGTTTTCAGTTTACTCCCATCCACATTTTGGAAGGACTTCCTGTTTCTTTTTAATTCCTGTGCTTTCTGTCATTGTTCCTCTCTAGGCTCTGTTCTGTGGTCATCCCACCTCTGTAGTTGAGAAATAGGCTTATAATAGGCCCCCCAAAACACATTTATATCCGGTAAGTTTACTACAGTGTAATCATGGTTGGGCTACTTAATTTCTTCGTGTTAGTACTTTCCATTATAAATGGAGTTTCGAGAAATGAATATGATTTATTCACCAAAATTTTGGTGTGCCTGCGAAGTGCCCCGCATGAAGATGTTTAAGAACCACTTGGCTCCCGTTAGACCGTCCGCAAGTGTGGTAGTTCCATGCGTGGTTCAAGCTTCACTAGCAGCAGTCCGGGAGGTGGAATGATGTGGGGAACCTCGGGTGTTTCCAAGTCCCTGGCCTAGCCGCTTCCTCAGTTTGTGGCCTCAGTCACCCACTCACTGGCTTGCACCTCACATCGCCTGCTTGTAGACAGCGACGCAGCTTCTCATATAAGGTTGTTAGGAGGTTCAGATGAGAACGCACATGAATACATTTGGTAAAGTGGAGATTGTGCCGTTTTTTAAAAACAAACTTTCATTTCACCTTTCTTTGCAGATACATATTGTATCTTATAACCACTTTATTGAGACATAACACATATACAGTTCACATGCTTAAGCATACTGTTGATTGTTTTTAGTATATCACAGTGTGTGTAGCTGTCATCACTACGGTCCTGTCCCGATTATTTTCATTACTTGAAGAAGAAACCCCATACTTTTTATTTAAGAAATATTAATCCCAGGGTGGCTCAGTGGGTTAAGCCTCTGCCTTTGGCTCAGGTCATGGTCTCAGGGTCCTGGGATCAAGGCCTGCATCGGGCTTTGCTCAGTAGGGAGCCTGCTTCCCGCCTCCGCCTGTCTCTCTGCCTACTTGTGATCGCTCTCGGTCAAATAAATAAATAAAATCTTGAAAAATAAATATTAATCCCTCGTCTGACGTGGCTTAGGGCTGGCCTGGGAGAGCTCGAGATGACCACATTGATCGGCAGAGAAACACCATGCTTGACAGCAGTCACTGCCGTTTCTCTCCCATCCCCTTAGTCCCTGCGACCGCTGATCTACTTTTGTCTCTACGGGTTGGTCTATTCTGGACATTTCACGTAAATGGAATCATAGAATATATGGTCTTTTGTGACCAGCCTGTTTCCCTTGGCTGTGTTTTCAAAGTTCATGTGTGTTGTAGCATGTACCATTACTTTTGATTTTTGTTTTGCTAAGTATTATTCTATTGTATGGAAATACCACCTTATATTTGTTCATTAATCAGTTGATGAATATTTGAGTGGTTCTACTTTTTGACTGATGAATAGTGTTTCTGTGGACATTTGTGTACAGATTTTCCTGTTGACACACACTTTTAATTTCTTTTGGGTATATACCTTGGAGCCGACTTGCTGGGATTATAGGGTCATTCTGTGTTTAAGAGAAAACTTTGGAAAAACTGCAGAAATAATCTCCAGTGTGACTGTATCGTTCTACACTCCCGGCACTGTGTGAGAATTTCAGTCTTTCCACAGCTGTGTCAACTCTTGTTACTGTGTGTCTTGGTTGTAGCCATGTTAGTGTGGGTATTTGGTGGCATTGCATGGTTCTGACTTGAATTTCCCTGATGGCTGATGACACGGAGTATTTTTTTTAGTGTGCCTTTTAGCCATTTGTCTATCTTCTTTGGAAATGTGTCTTTTGAAATTATTTGCCAATTTTTTTTTTGAAGATTTTATTTATTTATTTGACAGAGATCACAAGTAGGCAGAGAGGCAGGCAGAGAGAGGAGGAAGCAGGCTCCCTGCTTGAGCAGAGAGCGGATGCGGGGCTTGATCCCAGTACCCTGGGATCATGACCTGAGCTGAAGGCAGAGGCTTTAGCCCACTGAGCCACCCAGGTGCCCCTATTTGCCAATTTTTAAGTTGGTTGCTTGGCTTCTTGTTACTGAGTTGTGTTTCCCATATACTATTATTTTTTTTTAAGATTTTATTTATTTATTTGACAGAGATCACAAGTAGGCAGAGAGGCAGGCAGGCAGAGAGAGGAGGAAGCAGGCTCCCCGCTGAGCAGAGAGCCCGATGTGGGCTCGATCCCAAGATCCTGAGATCATGACCTGAGCTGAAGGCAGAGGCCTTAACCCACTGAGCCACCCAGGCACCCCTCCCCTATATTATAAGTCCTTACTGGATGTACGACTCGGCAGATCCTTTCTTCCATTCTAGATTGTCTTTGCACGTTCTTTGTAGTGTCGTTGAAGCACAGACGTTTTTACTGTGACGAAGCCCAGTTTATCTATTTTTTCTTTTGTTTCTTACATTTTTGGTATCATTTAAGAAGGCTTTTCCTAATCTAATGTCACAAAAATTTACTCATATTTTTTCTAAGAGTTTTCTTTACATCATTTTAAAGACTGTTTTTTAGAGCGTTTTAAGGTCACAACAAAACTGAGGGAGGAGGTCAGGGATTTCCCATATACAACCCCCGCCCCTCCCCCCTCAGTACTACGCACTGCCTCCCCCATTTGTCAGCATCACAGAGTGGTACCTTCGTTACAACTGATGAAGCTGCATGGCTGTATCTCATTTACTCATTACGGTCTCTCGGTGTCGCATATTCTGTTTGGTTAAATGAATGCATGGCATGTATCCATCATTATGGATCGATCATACAGTGTTCTCACTGCCCTTAAAATCCTCTGCTCATTCACTCCAGTCCTGCAGCCACTGAACTTTTAACTGTCTCGTGCTTTTGCCTTTTCCAGAATGTCCTGTGGTTGGAATCGCAGTCTGTAACCTTTTTAGATTAGCTTCTTTCTCTTAGTAATATACATTTAATGTTCCTCCATGAATTTTCATGGCTCGCTACCTCGTTCTTTTATTTATTTGTCAGAGAGAGAGCTCAAGCAGGGGGAGTGGCAGGCAGAGGGAGAAGCAGGCTCTCCGCTGAGCAAGGAGCCCGATGCAGGACTCGATCCTAGGACCCTGGGATCATGACCCGAGAGCCAAGACAGACCCTTAACTCGCTGAGCCACCCAGGTGTCCCGTCATTCTTTTTAGTACCAATAATTTCCTATTGTCTGGATGGACCACAGTTTTTTTTTATTTTTATTTTTATTTTTATTTTTTTTTTATTTTAATAAACATATAATGTATTTTTATCCCCAGGGGTACAGGTCTGTGAATCGTCTGGTTTACACATTTCACAGCACTCATCATAGCCCATACCCTCCCCAATGTCCATTTCCCCACCACCCTCTCCCGTCCCCCTTCCCCCCCGCAACCCTCAGTCTGTTTCTTGAGATTGAGTCTTTTATGGTTTGTCTCCCTCCCAATCCCATCTTTTCATTTTTTTCTTTTCCTACCTCCCTCCAAACCCCCCCACCTTGCATCTCCACTTCCTCATATCAAAGAGATCATATGATAGTTATATTTCTCTGATTGACTTATTTCGCTAAGCATGATACCCTCTAGTTCCATCCACGTCATCGCAAATGGCAAGATTTCATGTCTTTTGATGGCTGCATAGTATTCCATTGTGTATATATCCCACATCTTCTTTATCCATTCATCTGTTGATGGACATCTAGGCGCTTTCCACAGTTTGGCTATTGTGGACATTGCTGCTATAAACATTCGGGTGCACGTGCCCCTTTGGAGCACCACGTTTGTATCTTTAGGATATATACCCAGGAGTGCAATTGCTGGGTCGTAGGGTAGCTCTATTTTCAGTTTTTTGAGGAACCTCCACACTGTTTTCCAGAGTGGTTGCACCAGCTTGCATTCCCACCAACAGTGTAGGAGGGTTCCCCTCTCGACCACAGTTTTTTTTTATCCACTCACCTATTGAAGGACATCTTGGTTGCTTCCGAGTTTTCGGGATTATGGATAAATTTGCTATAAACATTTGTGTGCATGCTTTTGTGTAGACATAAGTTTTCACCTCCTTTGGATAAATACTAAGGAACACAAATGCTGGGCGGTATGGTATTTTAGTTTTGTAAGAAACTGCCATATTGTCTTCCAAAGCGGCCATCCTGCACCCCCACCAGCGCTGAGCGGGGGTTCCTGGTGCTCTGCAGAGTTGCCAGCATTTGGGTTTGGGCTGATCTAATAGGCATGTGGTATGTCTCACTTGTTTTAATTTGCGTTTCCCTTATGACTCGGTAACGTGGAGCATCTTTTTAGATGATAATATCATTTTTAATGACTGTATTTCTTTTTTTGTTTTTGTTTTTAAGATTTTATTATTTGAGAGAGAATGAGCGAGAGAGAGAGCACAAGTTAGGGGAGAGGCAGAGGGAGGAGCAGAGTCCCTGCGGAGCAGGGAACCCGCCACAGGGCTCAACCCCAGGGTCCTGGGATCATGACCCGAGCTGAAGGCAGACGCTTAACCTACTGAGCCACCCAGGCCCCTAATGACTGTATTTTGTTGGATGGATAAAAGAACCTTGGTGCAGATTAAATCGTTGTTATTTATTAGTGGGTGTTTAGGTGCCGTGTGTTTGTGAATGACCTGGCTTATCTGTCCTGTGATAGTCCCCACAGTGCCCTGTGTCCTCTATATTTAGAAATTTCTCTTTTTTTGTTTTAAAAGTTTTGGACATTGTTATATATAAGACTTCTTGCTCAGGATAAACACCTTAGGAAAAAGTCATAGAATTTGAATAATTGGGTCAGAGAATGTGAAGAATTCAACACCTTTTGAGATCTCGGATCAGAACAATTATGCAAGCTTATTCTTTAACAGAAGTTCCAGCCAGTTTCATATTAAGAGATTTAAAATTTTTTCCATTTATTTGAGAGAGAGAGAAAAGAGAGAGCATGAACAAGGAGAGGGAGAGGGAGAAACAGGCTCCCCGCTGAGCACGGAGGCTGACTGTGACTTGATGTGACTTGATGTGACTGATGTGACTTGAGCCAAAGGCAGATGCTTAACTGACTGAGCCACCCAGGCGCCCCTAAAACTCTTTTTTATTCTGGGAAAATTTTAACATTCACAAACATGCACAGAATAGCGTAATGACCCTTCATTTACGGAGCTCGATTCAACCGTGTACTGGAGGACACTGCTGTCTCGCTCCCTCCCCTGTTCACTTCTCTCTGTATTGTTACTAGTTTGAAACTCTGTTGAGTTATAACAGAAATACAGAAAAGACTCAGACTGTAAAAAGTTTCACGAGCTTGGGGCACCTGGGTGGCTCAGTAGTTTAGGCCTCTGCCTTCGGCTCAGGTCATGATCTCAGGGTTCTGGGATCGAGCCCCGCATCAGACTCTCTGCTTGGTGGGGAGCCTGCTTCCCCCCCTCCTCTGCCTGCCTCTCTGCCTAGCTCTGATTTCTCTCTGTCAAATAAATAAAATCTTAAAAAAAAACACTTAAAAAAAAAAAAGTTTATGAGCTGAAATCCACCCGGATACCCCCCTTTGTCTGCTTCCCTTTAATACCCTCCCAGGATCCTGAACATCTACCTGAACTGCTGAGTTCACCCAGTTTTGTTCCTTAAATAGGTGGGCTCTTAGACGATGTTAGCTTGTGTGAGTTCTTTCTCTCCGCATCACGCGTGGGATTATCTGTCCTCGAGTGCAGTTGCCTGTTCCCTTTGCCGTATGAAATCTCGTTGTCTGAGATTACTCTGTTGGTGGTGGAAAAGGCAGTTTGGGGCTGTCACAAATAGGGCTGCTCTGGACGTTTGAAATGTGGTTTTTTGGTGGACATACGTATGTATTGCTGTTGGGAATATATCTGGGAGTAAAATCGCTAGATCCTAGAGGCAGGCGCTCGTTTGGTTTTGGTACGTCCTGAAGTGGTTCCACCAGCAGGTGCGTCGGACTTGCGCTCGCTCCATGTCATCTCCAGTGGCTTGTGTTTCCTGTTCTTTTCGTTGTAGCCACACTCCCAGCTGTGTAGCGGTACCTTACGACGGTTTTAATTTGCACTAGTGAAGTCAAGCACCATTTCAGGCTTTTTTATTTTTATTTTTATTTTTTTGTTTATTTATTTGACAGAGACGCAGTGAGAGAACACAAGCAGGGTGAGTAGGAGAGGGAGAAGCAGGCTTCCTGCCGAGCAGGGAGCAGGGAGCCCGATGTGGGGCTCGATCCCAGGACCCCGGGATCATGACCAGAGCCAAAGGCGATGCTTAACAACTGAGTCACCCAGGTGCCCCCTTTTCATGCTTTTTTATTGGTCATTTGGGTACCCTTTTTTGCCTTTTTTATGAAGAGTATATTTTAAAGTTTTCTGTTCTTTTTTCTGTTGCGTTATTTGTTTTTCTTATCCCCTTAGCTTTCTGTTGTTGCATAATAAATTATCCCTAAACTTGTAGTGGCTCGTAACAGCAAAAACACTTTTGGATCGCAGCTTCCGTGGGAAGCCTTCTCTGACGGCCTGACTGCAGTGGGAGGACTCTTCCCAAGGCTGCTCACTTAGACACGTGGCAGCTTAGTCCTGGCTGTTGGTGGCAGGCCACAGTTCCTGTTCCTGTGGGCCTTTGTTGGGGATCCTCCACGTCCTGTCCTCAGGACGTATTTTCAAACATGACGCTTGGTAAAATTTCTTTCATTTTGGATAGGAGGTTTTCAGGAGCTCTAAGTGTGCTGAATGTCTCCACCTGCATTGTGGTGTTTGAAGAGAAGTCGTTAGGAATGCAGTCTAGTGTATTGCTTTTCCCTTTCTGGTTAGCTCTTCCCATATAACTTCTAAGGAAATCCCCAAAATAATTATTTTTTTCTGTATAAATGTCAGTATACACACACACAGTCTTTTCAGAGATTAACTTTTTTTGTTGTTTAACCATGATGTAACCACAAAACTCTCATATCTTAAAAACAACAAAACCCACACAGCAATTGCTTAGTATTATCCAGTACCCAATCAGAGTGAAATTTCCAATTCTCTCAAATATTACAATTTTTTGGTACAGTTTTCTAATTTTGGCAAATCAGGATCCAAAAAGGGTCTGCCAGTTTATTTTTCTTAAAGATTTTGTCTATTTATTTATTTGAGAGAGAGAGACAGAGAAAGAGCAGGGGAGGAGGGGCAGAGCGAGAGGGAGAAGCAGGGGCTTCATCCCCGGACTCTGGGATCATGACCTGAGCTGAAGGCAGATCCAGTCTACGACGTTAAAAGAATCGATAGATTCCCCACGCATCACTCTTTTCCCTTCTTGTGTTCTGTCTGCGGAAGACCTGGGTTGTTTTGTGGTCTCCCGATGTTTTCTCTGTCCTGTTAGGAGGTAGCTGTAAATTTCTCTGTGGGAGGGGTAAACTGTGTCGTACTCTCACTGCTGTTGCTTCTTTGGTTATGATTTGTGTCTGGAGGCTGAATGAAAACCTGTATTGAAATTTTTAAAGGGCTTCCAGCCTAAATCATACTGAAATTCATTCAGGTTAGAGCTGTTTTATACTTAAAACGTAATGATTGTTTTGGACTGTGCATTCTGCTCCTTCACTTTCTGTGTTCGTGAGGTCATGTGAGAGTGCATTTTCTGGGTTTGCTGTGGAATGACAACATGTTGACTGTATGCCTTGTCATCTTGAGTGTATATCACACCCTCTCTGGTTGTTTAATAATGTTGTGGGGCGTACCAAAACGAGGTCCAGCTCTCATTACTTAGACTTTCCGTGTTTATCCTCTACGTGCTTTTTTCTCTTTGTACTGTCCACTAACTTTCCTTCTCTTGTGACTGATTTTTTTGAATTGTAATGACCAATGTTTTAAGAGTTGATGAGTCAGAATCTTAAGTTATTTTTAGGCAAATTTGAATTTCCAGTCTTCCCCAGTCTCCGTCTTTCTCTTCTGACAGAAATTTTGGCCGTGAGAAATTAAAGAAATTAACGACAATGGGATTAGAATGAACATTAAAGAAGTAGGTTATTTAAGATGCATGTGTGTCTACAGTTTAAACGTAGAAAATTTTCTTCATACCAGGTGTATTGTAAAAGTGTCATCCAACTTCGAGAAAGAATTACATTTTTAGTGTTTTGTTTTTAAGTGAGCACACGCTGATGATACTGATTCTTGACCATAATTCATTCAGCAAATATGTCGGTGCCAGCCCCATGCCAGGCCCAGCACTTTCCATGCTTTAGTCATACGTGGTTAAAAAAGATGGCCAAAGGGGCACCTGGGTGGTTCAGTTGGTTAAGCGTCCGACTCTTGATCTCAGCTCAGGTCTTGATCTGAGCATCCTAAATGAGATCTCAAGCCCATCTTGGGTGTGGAGACTACTTTAAAAAAAAAAAAAAGGCCATGGTGCTGGTGCTTTTGGTGAAATGCCCAGGACAGTGTCTCAGTAAGGGATATAATCAGGATACATACATAATCTTAAAATTTTCTACATGTAATCAATATAAAAATTATTACTTTTTGAAAAGACTATTTAATAGAGAGCGGGCACGTGCAAGTGGGTTTGGAGGGGGTGGCAGGCCGAGGGAGAGAATCCTCAAGCTGGGTTCCTGCCAAGCGTAGATCCCGATGTGGGGTTTGATCCTGCCACCCTGAGATCATGACCTGAGCCAAAATCAAGAGTTGGACGCCCAGCTGGTGAGCCACTCAGGTGCCCTATACAAATTTTAGTGAGTTTTTCACTTCTGTTATTTTCACTTCTGTTTTTTGTACTAAGCCTTTGAAATCAAGTGTGTATTTGCCACTTACAGCACACCTCAGTTCAAATTATCTACGTTTCAGGTGCTCCGAAGCGTTATGTGGCTGCTGTCGTGGACCAGATCGATCAGAATTATTATCATCATAGCTCCCATGGAGTAGCAGGCTACACTGACTAGGAACCCAAGTAAACAGTGACTTAGAGGGCAAGAGGAGACCCACAGAGATGAGCTCGGAAGGTGTTTCTGCTCTCTGGGTGGTGGCAGAAAAGGGAGGAGGGGAGACACTCAGAAGGTGGAACTGATGAATTGCATTGGGAGGGAAAGGAAGAGCCAGGGCAGTTTCTAACCTCCATCTTCCACAACTGGGGTGTGCCTTTTCTGAGACCGAGAGCAGTTGGTTGGTGGTCAGTGTTGGTGTATGATGGACGAAGAAAAGCTTTGTTTTGGAGATACTCACTTTGAAGCACTTGGGGCACTTTCAAGGGGAAAGGTCTGCTAGCAGTTGGGTGCCTGTGTTTGAAGTGCAGAGATGGTCTTTTGTTTTTGTTTTTGTTTTTCCTTAAAAAGATTTTATTTGTTTGACAGAGAGGAGATCGCAGAGCAGCAGGCAGAGAGAGGAGGAAGTGGGCTCCCTGCTGAGCAGAGAGCCCGATGCGGGGCTCGATCCCAGGACCCTGGGATCATGACCTGAGCCGAAGGCAGAGGCTTTAACCCACTGAGCCACCCAGTTGCCCCTGGAGCTATTTTTAAAACCCACTAAAATGGCTCCATTTATTCAACAGAAGTTTCTTTTATTTAAGTCTCCTGGGTTTTGTTTCTGTTGCCGGGGCAACAACGTGAATGGAACAAGTGTGAGTTGACACCCCAGCCAATGTGGTCAGCTCTGGAGATTGTACTAGGTGGTGCCCACAGTCTGAACCCTGCATCAGCCACTACCTTAGTAGGGGTGCAGTAGGGGAGAAAGGAGAGGAGGAAACCTCCAGTGGAGGAGACCAAAGTAGCCAGTGAGGAAACAGGGGCCTATGATACCAAAGAAGCCAAGTGAGAAGAATGTTCTAATAAGGAGGGTCTGCTGGTCAGCTGTATTGAAAGCTGCTGAGTGTGAGGGTAAGATGAGGACAGAAAGAGTTCCATCTGGCTTTGGCCCCATCTGGAGGTCACTGGTAACTCAAAAGAGCAGTTTCGGTTGAGTGGTGCAAATAGACACCAGATTGGAATGAGTTGAAGAGGGAATGCTCTCAGACAAAAGGCTCATTTTCTTACTTTGAAATAACCACTACAAATCATTGAGAAGACCAGCCCAATAGAAAAATGGACAAAGGATATAAACAGCTAGTTGGCAGAAAAGTGAAGTGTTAAATGGCTCTCAAACACGTGAACAGGGCTCAGAAGAGAAAACCATTAAGGACATGGGTGTGGAGCAGCGACGTTCCCTCGCTGCTTGTGGGAGTCTAGGTAGGTATGACCTCCATGGAGAGCCATTTGCCTGCCAGTATGTTCTTTTTTTTTTAAAAAAGATTTTATTTATTTATTTGACAGACAGAGATCACAAGTAGGCAGAGAGGAAGGGATGCGGGGCTCCATCCCAGGACCCTGGGATCATGACCTGAGCTGAAGGCAGAGGCTTAACCCACTGAGCCACCCAGGCGCCCCCTGCCAGCATGTTCTAATTAGAAATGCACACTTGACTCGACAGTTCCGCTCCAAGGAAATCTGGCATTTGTTTGTAATAGTAAAAAATGAAAACTAACTGGTCATCAGCGGTGGCCTAGTTAAATCAGCTGTAATGCAAAGGAAAGTCTGTGTCAGGTAAAGCATTTTTTCTGCAAGAAAGCAGAATTTGTTTTTGTTTTTTTCCTACCATGCTGTAAATCAATCAAACTCTCTGAAAGTGATTTTCTCTGTGTTGAAAGATGGACAGAAATGTTAGGTCTGGTATGGGCCACAGAAGGTATTTGTAAATGTGTCTTTGAATAACCTTGTTAAGCTTTTCATTCTGCCTTGATCTTCTGCCTCTTAACACATTTCACATAAGTTGTTAATCTAAATTCCGTTCTCTGGATACCTGTTAGGATTCTTTTCCAAGGACCCTGTCCTGTTTGATGTATGTACCCCCAGGAAAGGTGGGTGTGGTGTCTGTCACAAGCTTTGGGGATGAATTCACACTCTAGGTTACAGCACCTGAAAATAACCACAGCTGCTCTCAAAGGGCATTAAATTGTACTTGTACTCGGTGTGGGTCACTGACAAAGCAAGCATATGATAATGTTGGAGAGCCCAGAATGTAGCAGTGGGGATTACACAGTCCGATGTAGGAGGAAGGCTTTCTTGGTCCACTTTCTATGGGGGAAAGAGATGGTACAAATCTTTGCGAGCTCTGTGTTCCGTTGACCTCTCTGTACTCTGGCCTTCTTCCGAGATTGTGTTCACATGCGGACTTAGAGCAAAACAGAGGGTGCCTGGGAGGCTCAGTTGTTGAGCATCTGCCTTCGGCTCAGGTCATGATCCTGGAGTCTTGGGATTGCGCCCCACATCAGGCTCCCTGCAGCGGGGAGCCTGCTTCTCCCTCTCCAGCTTCCCCTGCTTGTCACTGTCTCTCTCTCTCTGTGTCAAATAAATAAATAAAATCTTAAAAAAAAAAAAAAGCAAAATGGAAAACCAGGCACACCTGAAGAGACAAATCAGTTTCCTAGCAGAATACATGGGTACTGTACGGGACTCTATACTTTAAGACCTCGGTTAAATTTACTTAATTTCTTAAGCATTTAAGAGTGTGATTATTCATCGATTTCTTTTTCTTCATCTCTCTGAGTATCCTGGTTTCACTTGTATTTTATATTTTAAGAAATTTAGAATTTAAAGCGTGTTAAGGGATAATTTAGTCTAGTCCTCTCCTTTTACAGATAAGAGAATAAGTTTAGAGAGATGAATTTCTTGCTCAGAAGTTGACTAAACCGAATCTGTGTTCTCTTGAAGTCTTCGCCCTCAAGTTTCGTGGTGTGTAGGGGGCAGTGTGGCAGTGTGCCTCCTCCGGGGGAAGTAACCTGCTGTAATTGTGAGGGAGGCGTGGTTGTCATTACGTTGCCACATTTCTAATGAAGATAGTTCATATGCTGCCCTAAATTATTTACAGTCACAGAGACAATCTAGCTGAACTTTTTTTTTTTTTTTAACATTTATTTTGTTGTTGTTGAGAAAGTTGCCTGGAGATGAGAACTTACTCATGGCAAGATTATAAACCATAAAGAGTTATTCTGTACTTCGATTCTAAGGTGAGTCAGAGCAGTGATGTCCGCTAGAGCTTTGTATAATGATACTCGTTATCCATCCTCAGTGTGGCTATTTAAATTAAAACAAAATTGAAAATTTGGTTTCTTAGTCTTACAAGCCACATTCCACGTACTTAATAGCTATGTGTGACTGGTAGTTACTGTATTAGACAGCACAGTTCTGGGGCACTTACCTTTTTTTTAAAGTAGGTTCCACACCCAGCCTGGAGCCCAGAGCAGGACTTGAACTCACGACCCTGAGATCAAGACATGAGCTGAGATGAAGCATCAGATGCTTAACTGGACTGAGCCACCCAGGCGCCTTGCACTTAACCTTTTTAAAAACAATTGTTTTGAGAACTGCGGAAGCATTGTGGTAGAAACCAAGGCTTATGAGTAGGATTAGAACGGCCAACTAAAAATTAGGCTTGTGTTCAAAGCTAGGAGGAGAAATGTACTCTTGGAGCTTTTTGACAGGGTTATAGCTGGTTGTGGCATGGGCCTTTTCTTGGTTCATACTAAGTCCATTCTTTAGGAAAGTAATCAAGAACCTTTTTGAAGATCTTTTCTTTATTATTTCTTTTTCTTTTTCTTGTTTTGCCAGTGAAAATCCCATTCTTGGGTTGAGTTTTCAGTGGACAGATTCTTTCACTTTCAGGGTGCTTAGCCCACTTTTCAGTCTCTGGACTTTTCTTTCACTTACTAATCACTTGGTTACCAGGGTTCCCTACAAAAAGTTTTGATGTCTTTCTTGCAGTTATACTCTGGATTATGGAAATTTCAGCCTTTTTTTTTTTTTTAAGATTTTATTTATTTATTTGACACACAGAGATCACAAGTAGGCAGAGAGGCAGCAGAGAGAGAGGAAGGGAAGCCGGGTCCCTGTGGAGCAAAGGGCCCGATGCGAGGCTCGATCCCAGGACCCTGGGATCATGACCCGAGCTGAAAGCAGAGACTTAACCCTCTGAGCCACCCAGGTGCCCCGAAATTTCAGCTTTTGCATCAAATGCAACTTGATCGTTTATCATGGCTGAGCCAGTTAAATACAGCTGGCAGTTGGGATCGTGTGCTCTTCTGTACCATTGCTCTGCATCTCCGTACACTGTTGTAACAGGCCGAGTTGGTTCTCTGGGCTCTACTTTACTGGTGCTAATTTACTAATTTATGACTTGGCTTCATTTTAATAGCAAGTTAGATTGGGTTGGCTTCATGCATGACTGCAGTGATTTGGGTGCCCATTAGGGCGCATAGCCAGACGATGGTGTAATCCAATCAGGGGCCAAATTTTTACCTAAAGTACTTTTCATGAATGATTTTTGTTCTTAAAAAGTGGTACTATGGATTTACCTTGGATGCTTTATACTTTAATAAAGTCTTTTTTTTTTTTTTGCATTCTTGGTATAGTTTTCTTTTTAAAGATTATTTGTCTGAGAGAGAGAGTGAGCGAGAGCGAGCATGAGCAGGCCCAAGAGAGCACGCACAAGCAGGGGGAGGGAGTAGCAGGCTCCCTGCTGCTCAAGGAACCTGATGTACTTGATCCCAGGACCCTGGGATCATGACCTGAGCTGAGGCAGACGCTTAACCAACTGAACCAGGTGTCCCGGTATAGTGATTTTTTTTTCGGTATAGTGATTTTTGATTAACGATTTAGAAGTCTTGGCGTTCTTGCCATGGCTTGTATTAAAATCATTGGTGTTTCTGAAGTCAGCTGAGTTATGTGTGTGGATATGCGTATTTAAATATAAATATTTACATGCAGATATATGTTTTTTTCATGCAAATATATGTTTAAGTTTTTGTTGAAAGATGCCCTGAAGTCATCCAGAGTATTTATTTAGATTTTTTTTCCTCCCAATTATGAGTTATTTGTGTGCTCATTTTGGATGATTTTTGTATTCAAATTTTTGTGGACTTTATAAATTACTCATAGTGTGCTAGGTGTTGAGGATAAAATAGTGAATAAGACCTCAGAGAGATGGGTTGATTTTCCATCTCTTTATAGTCTATCTCTTTGGACGTGGATGTTTGGGAGAACATGAATGAGCACCCTTGCAGAAACGGGTCAGGATCCGTGTTAAATGCCGCTCTGATTGAGGGGTCTCCCTGCGGGCTTCCTGACGTTAGTCAGAAGTAGAGTTCCTTGCTTTTATGTGTTCAGGCTTTGGGGTGTATCTCCTGTTTGTAATTGAGAAGATGTTTATTGTTCGTGCTTGGTGTGTGATACAGGAGAACATGCTTTCTTGCATGTTCTGTAAGAGCTATGGCTTCCTCTTGTGAATTTGCCTCAGTGAGGAATAAATATCTTGGAATCTGCATGACAGCACAGAGCGATTTTCGTTGCCTTTTTTCCCAAGATGAGTTAAAAAAAACAATACCACCTAGTTCACATAAGGTTTATATGGAGTAAGTTCTTTCTTATTATCCTCAACTATAAAATAGGAATTAATACCTACGAGGATTGAAAGCTCTTGTATAACTAGCACAAGGATTTGTAAGGGTAGATGTTCATTCTTGCTGTTCTCAAGTTCTGTGACTAAGCAAGTACATATTTAGATACTGTTGAGTTGAGAATCTGTTTTTTCACTGTTTTAAGCTAAACCAGTCCTCATTTCTGACTGATATTTTTATAGTTATATTGTTCTTGCATTTTCCTTATTGGCCTTGGTCAGAGTATTGAAAGTGGAGATGTTTTGTGATAGGGTTGGGTTGTATGGCTATTGAAGAAAATGTAACTCCTTTAAGGAATTGTTGGCAAAAATAAATATAAAAGTGTATAAAAATATAAAACATAAAAATGTATAAAAAATTAAAAAAAACCCTCTTTTTAAAATCTTGATTTCCTTTTTTGAAGGGGCTCCACTGGATCCATTTCCTCGGAGGGAATAATCTAATGATGCCAACTCTCATAGACTGAATGTTTGTGTCCCCCCTCAAGATTTGTATGTTGAAAACGAATCTTCACACCTCATCAGTGTGACGGCATTAGTGGGGGACGACCTTTGGGAGGTGATTAGACCATGAGGCTGGCACCTTTGTGAATGATATAAAAGAGACTGTAGAGATTTGCTGTGCCCTTCCTGTCACGTGAGTACCCAGCAAAAAGACAGTTGTCAGTGAACTAGGAAGCAGGTCCTTGCCACACACTGAATCTGCAAATGCTGTGATCTTGGACTTTTCCAGTCTCTAGAACTGTGAGAAATTTCTCTTTTTTAAAATAAGCCACTAGCACGGTATTCTGTTACAGTGGCCTGAATGGACTGGGACATCACCTGCTAGAGGTCACGTTACATCATTTACTAGCAAGTCCCTGCTTTTCCTCCTCTAGCTCCCCACACGCTGTGCTGGTGCTCCCACTCTTGTAATACTCTGCTCTCTGGCCAGGCCCTTTCCTTATTACGTGAAACTCAGGGTTTCCTACAAGTTAACTACCTGGGGAGGGTCCCCCCTTTTGGGGGAACCACTTTTCTTCATCCTCATGGATTCCGCCATCATCTGTATGTTTTAACTTGCAAAGGAAACACCTCTCTTTGGTGTACTTAGCTTTCCCCCCCATGGTCTCATGTCGTCGCTTGTTTGGATACTGGCGATATTAAGTTCTTTCCAGGCCGGGATGAGGAACTCTTTTGTTCATTTCCTAAACAGTGCAGGTCTCACTCCTCCCTCACTGTCAGCAGCCGCTCTGTACCCCGGGGCTTTGAGCCCACCCCCCGCATTTTACTCCTCTCCCCATTTATTCTTTCACCCAGTCCCTCTTACTTTCTGGAATTTAATCAACTCATGCCTGTAGCCACTGGCACCGTATTTAAGGCCTAGATTACTTTGTTTTTATGTTAGGGTCATAAATTACTGAGACAGGAAGACTCTTTAGAGTGAAGTAGCCCAACTCTTTATTTCATAGATGAGGAAATAGCTGGGTGCTCAGGCTAGAAGACTCGGGTCCCGAGCTAGTGTGTTGCTGTTACGGCTGTCTGGTCCCAACACGTAATTCCTTTACCCAGTTTAGCATTCTTCTCAAGAGTTTCTTAAAGAAATCTTCTTGTCAGAGTGTTTCACATTTATACTTAAGAGTAAGCTAGTTCTAGCAGGTTGGCTGGGATAAGCAGCCTCCCTTAGCCTCCCCATCCTCTTTTCCCAAAGGCTCCTGTAATTCTTTGAACTCCGTTAGCCAATTAAAAAATACATATATTTACCTCCCTGTATCTGAAGAACATGTTTTTTTTTTTTTTTTAAGATTTTATTTATTTATTTGAGAGAGAGAGAGAGAGCATGAGAAGTGGGAGGGTCAGAGGGAGAAGCAGACTCCCCGCCGGGCAGGGAGCCCAATGCAGGACTGGATCCCGGGACTCCGGGATCATAACCTGAGCTGCCTAACCAACTGAGCCATCCAGGCGTCCCTGAAGAGCGTGTTTGAAAGTTCATGCTTGCGTGCTTGTGTGCTCATTATTTATTTATCTGTTTGTTTATTTATTTGAAGTTTCAAGCGTATCTACTGATTTCCTGTTGTGAAAAGATGTAGAAGGTAGGGATTAGCTCTGTTCTCCCCTCTCACTTCCCCATCCTTCCAAGATAATTTCACTGCAGTTGTGGTTAAATCAATATTTAGTTTTATCATTATGACCCTGTATGCTATTTATAGGTTAAGTGGTGAATTACAGATACTTTCCTAAACAGCTTGGTTTTCCCTGGAAGTATATTACTTTTCACAAAAATTTTATGTATTTGTTGGAGTCATCTCTAGACCCAACGTGGGGCTCGAACTCTGACCCTGAGATCAAGCATCACATGCTCCCCTGACTGAGCCAGCTGTGTGCCTGCCCCACCACTTTAAAAAAAAACATTAACCACTTTAGCCTCAGACTTTTAGCCAGTTGGATGTTTAGGTATTCTGGTATTCTCTCAGCCTTATCTTTTTGAAGAATTCTTTTCCCGCTCCATTCTGGCCTGTTCGCCTTCCCTGGTGGGAGCCGGTTGTCTCCTTGGATCCCAGGGGTTCTTCTTGCCTCTCTCCTGTTCCCTTGTTCTCTGCTGTGTTCTTTGTGGTTGTCCCTCTGTGGCAGTGCAGCACAGCCTCTCTGCTCAGTGTCTTCTCTGAATAAGTTGTGTAGGAGGTTAATCTTTCCTCCAGCTTGTACTTTTCTGTTTGTTTTGCCCTTTTTATGATCGTGGCTTTCCTAAGATATCTGGTGATCTTTGGTTTTCCTTCATATTTAAAAGTCAGGGATATGTACCCACAGCACATAGAGTTGAATTGTATGAAATTACCATCTCTCCCAGCTTTCTCTGCTGTCTGTGGACGTCCTTGGCTCTTAGATCTTCATTTCTACATCACATTCTCCACTGAAAGAATTCGGGCTCCTTGGAGAAATGGATGATTTCAGAGCTGGGGCAGAGAATGTTCAGGATGAATCTGGAACATGTTTTTATGCCAGGAAATAAGGAAGTGCTCAAAACGTATGAAAAGCTCATGGGAGTCTGCTTGAAGGGACTGTCGCTGGCCGAACGTGGGACAGCTTGAGCATCAGAGTGGATAATGGTATTAATAAGAATCTGTGAGTCCATACTGTTAAGGAATTAAAGGATGAGTGGGAAGAAAGGGGCATACCTTACTAAAATTAGAATGTCATCTAATGGAGGAAGGAACTGTAGACTTACACACAAAAAAATCACTTTATAACCATCAGAGAACAGTTGATTCAAAGATTGTCAGTGGGTAGTAAAACTACTGAGTGAGTGTTTTAAGAAACATAATCTCAAGATATCTTCCCACAGGTTATTTACTCATTGATTACTCAGGGAAAAATGGTTATTCTGTGGTGGAGAAATACAGCACATCCCATCTTAACCTGGTGATCAGAATGCTCACCAGTAATAGGACACATGCCGTCCTCTTAATGTTACAGTCTAGGAACAACGAAACCTCATTTATTCCTACAAGAAATGCATACCCAGTTTTCCTCAAAAATGTCAGTGCAATGAAAGACAAAGAAATGATGCAGAACTTTTTTAGATAGAAGGAAATAAAGGAGATAGGGGATAGGATCCTGAATGAAGGTGAGGGAGGATTGCCACAAAGGACATTATAGAACGTTTGGCAGAATTGGAATATGAAGTATTTAATCCAACAAGTACTGTGTTAAATTCCTGACGTTGATAGGTGTACTGTGGCTGTGTGAATCAGTGTCTTTGTTTTTAGGAAATACACACTGAACTGTTTGGCAGAAAGGTCAGTGATCTGCAGTAGCTATCACACGTTTGGGGTGTTTGTGGGGGGGTGGTGGTGGAGAGGGGGGTACCCAAGCAAAATTGACACAGCGATCTGTTATGAGCTGAGGGGAAAGCTTAGTGGGAGCTTCTTGTATTGCTCTTGTAGCTGTTGAGCAAAGTTGTGATGAAAAGTTGTTTTGTTGTTCTTTTTTTTTTAAATACTAGTTTTTCAGAGTGGTAGATTAGAGGCTCCCATCATGGGAGGGGCTCATTGGCTCTGAATTTTCCAGCACAGTGACTAGCAGTGCTTCTTTGGTTGGGAAGTCCCTGGTGTCAGTATTTTCAGGTTCGTTCTTCTAAGGGTCATTTAGCTCACTCTGAAGACATTCGTGTCTTCTGCCTGGCTGGGAACGTCAGAGCCCGGGAGGAGAGTCCGGCTGGAGCCGGGCGGGCAGTGGGGTGTGCCTGTCTCAGCACTTACCCTGCAGTTTACACAGCCCCTCTGTTGGGACGGCAGGCTGTCCCCAGCTGTGTTGGCCGGGCCCTCCCAGTGCACTTGCACCACGCATGGGCCTGGCATGGGCTGGGCAGGCTCGGCTCGAGAGGGTGGGGATATTAGGGAGCGGATTGTTCAGTGAGTAACTTTTTCAGCCAGTACTCCTTTTGCTCCCTTGTAGCACCTCCAGTTTTGTTGCCTTCTCCTGGTTCCTTGTGGATTGTGTCTTTAAAAAACAAGGCAAAACACCCCGAGTAGTCTTTTCACTGTAGACCTGGAGGTTTTCAGGGGGTATTCAGTAAACACTCGACTCAGGAGTCCCACTACTGCACTTGGACACTGTTGCATTCTGTTTTCCTTTGTTTGGTCTTGTTTCTTATATTCTCACACTTTGGAATTACTGTATTTTTTTTTTAAGATTTTATTTATTTATTTGTCAGAGAGAGAGAGAGAGAGAGAGAGCCAGAGAGTGAGCACAGGCAGGCAGAGTGGCAGGCAGAGGCAGAGGGAGAAGCAGGCTCCCCGCGGAGCAAGGAGCCCGATGTGGGACTGGATCCCAGGACGCTGGGATCATGACCCGAGCCAAAGACAGCCGCTTAACCAACTGAGCCACCCAGGCATCCCGAGAATTACTGTATTTTTTACAATCAGTATTATAGGCCCCACTCTTTTCCCTTAGTAGTCTAAATGAATGAAGTATGAGCAATTACACAGAGTCCCTACTCCAGAAAAGTGGATTAAGTCTCGGTACACTTGTTACTCTGTAATAAGCACCCAGATTCATAATGCTATGAGCACATTTGATAACTTTTTTCTTTTGGCTTCCCTGGATGGGAGTGTGTGGCATGGGGAGGCAGGCAGGTTGGTCCAACTCTGATGGGAGCCTGTGACCTACCTACAAGTGGGGGCAGTGGGTGGTCTTGGCTCTTAGAAGAAACAATTCCAGATTGTCTTTGACAGCCCTACAACCACTCAAACTTAAATGCTATTGTGTGTGTGCGCACGTAAATGTGCTTTTTGTGGAGCATGTAAAGTCATCAGATTCTTAAAAGGATCTGGAACCCTGAGCACACAGAACAGTTGGGATGGGGCTAAAGTTACCTACAACATTTAATGATGTACTTTTTACAGTGACATGTTAACGTGGTCTTGTGTGGGGACTGTAGTATCACATGGTGGTGGCACATGGTCTCTCATAATTTAAAGCAAAAATTCAGATGATCAATTACATTTTTTCAAGTGTATGTTCAGAAAGCATTTGACTGGTAAAGTGTTTAGAATTAAATAATCTTTTCTTGACCTGGGTTTGTTACTGTTTTGGTTGGTTCATTTTACTGTTTTAACAAGTAGTCAGCTGCTAGTCAGCATTGTTTCTGTTTATTACCTTATTTGTTGGAAAACATTGACTTGAGTGTAGTGAGTTTTATGGAAGAAACACATCCAATATACATACATATGTTTTGAGATGCCTTGTAGACTGCATTCTTGTAGGATTTTTAATTAGCATATTGTCTGTAGTTTGGAGTTTTGTTGTTGTTGTTTCCAGTGCAGTGTTATCAGTGAAGTGCCTTGAAGATGGTTTATAGTCCTTTTAATGTGCAGCGTTTGATTAATTAACATTAGGGACATTTTATTTTATTTTATTTTATAGAGAGCGAGTGAGAGCCCATAGCAGGGGGAGGGGCAGAAGGAGAGGGAGAAGCAGACTGCCCACTGAGCAGGGAGCTGGACAGGAGGCTCAGTCCCAGGACCCTGGGATCATGACCTGAGCCGAAGGCAGCCGCTTAACCCAGTGAGCCACGCAGGCGTCCCTAGAGACAGAGTTTGGCTGTCGTTAGTACTTCAGTGACTTCAATATTCTGCTTACATTTCCTGGTGAAATTTATGGTGTTTAGAGGTATTACATGGGACTACTTGGCTACTTTTTTTAAAAAAATTAATTTATTTATTTGACAGACAGAGATCCCAAGTAGGCAGAGAGGCAGACAGAGAGAGAGGGGGAAGCAGGCTCCCCGCTGAGCAGAGAGCCCGATGCGGGGCTCGATCCCAGGACCCCGGGATCATGACCTGAGCCGAAGGCAGAGGCTTTAACCCACTGAGCCACCCAGGTGCCCCTACTCGGCTACTTTTAAAATTTGGTTTAGCATTTTAAAGTGTGGCGCCATTATAGTCAGCCCTGTGTTGATTAAGAATATCATTGATGGGGCGCCTGGGTGGCTCAGTGGGTTAAGCCTCTGCCTTCGGCTCAGGCCATGATCCTGGGGTCCTGAGATTGAGCCCCGGATCGGGCTCTCTGCTCAGTGGGGAGCCTGCCCCCCCGCCCCCGTCTCTGCCTACTTGTGATCTCTCTCTGTGTCAAATAAATAAATAAAGTCTTCTTAAAAAAAAGAATATCATTCATGTTTTTATAAGATAAAGATAAGAGTATATGTATTTTTCTTACTTGTTCAGTGATAATGCTATTATGATGTCTCTATTTCTGGGTTATTGTTTAGGATAAAAGCTGAGGTAGAGGGATGACAGTGCTTTCCTTTCCTGTCTTCACATAGAAAGAATTTCAGCGAACTAGAACTTCCCGATTTTCTGAGGTGCGGTTCTGTGTGGGATCAGGACCCTCCACCAGTGTCTGCAGTGGCAGCTGTCATCAGACGGAAACAGAGCGCGCTGTGAACATTCGCTCTTTCTTCCTTGCAGGAGAGTCCCGTCCGCTCCCACGTCCCGCCTCGCGCCGGCTGATCTGCTCATGCGGTGAACTGGAAGACACCCGGTACCAGCATAACCTGTAATGGGCAAGGAGCCACCGAGAAGAAAACATTTCTTTTAATTTTTAAACTTGGTTGGAAGGTAAGACCATTAAGAGGATCAGGAGTTGCCTTCATAGTTGCCTCAAGGAAAGCAGTTCTGTGGGGGCCCCGGGGTGGAGGTCGGCGGGGCTCGCCCGGGCAGCGTGTGCTTCCGGGGCCCTGCGGTACTTTGAGGAAGTGCAGTAGCAGCCTCCGCGGTTCGCTCTGGACGTTTTGGACTCTGCCGCCCCCGATCCGTGGGGTTCCTCTCTTCCTCGGGGGGCTTGATCTGGGTGCTGAGGGTAAGCCCGGCCTGGCAAGCGGGGGGAGCCCGCGGAGAGACGCTGCTTGTGCGGACCCCGCCGCTGCTTCCAGGCTCCCCGCAAGGGCGCGCGCAGGCGCGTGGCGGGGCTCGAGCCTGAGGTTGCTTTGTTTCCTTCGCGGCCGGCCACAGGCCGCCTCGGGCATTTAGCCGGCCCTCTGACTCCTCTCAGGTCCTCACCGCTCTCATCTGCGACCTCTTCACTGAAACTTTCTGTCAGGGACCGGAGGTCCACTTGGCGTATGTGACAGCTGGCCCTGCAGAAGGTGGCCGCGTGCTGGTGCTGGCGCTCTCGGTGAGCGGCTCGGACAGCGCCTCCCTGGCCAACAGGGCACGTTCCTAATCCGTGTTCATTTGCTCCGTTGTGTCTTGAGGAGACAGTGGGCGCGAACCACGGAATGGTCAGCGGTTCAGGCTTCCTTCGCTCGGGAGACAGTCCGGTCCGGTGCTGCGGCAGGTGCGTGCCGCGCCCCCCGGGGCAGTTCTCCCCCCAGCCCCGCAGGAATGACCCTCCTCCCCCTGCGGGCCTCCCTGGGGCTCCTGCGGCGCGCCACCTCCTGGGCCAGAGGGTCCAGAGTCTTTGATAGATCTTCTGACTTCTCCAGCGTTTTCTCCGCATTACTCTGTAAAAGTCTGCAGGGGAAGAGTCTTCCCCACGTACTCATTCATCTCTTGGCGCCTTGCCTGGTCAGGCTTTGTTGTGGTGGTGGTGGTGGTTTTGGTTTTGATCCTGCCCTTGTTCTTTCTCTTTCTCTGTCAGAGCTCCATCCTGGCCCTGTGGGTAAAGCCTCTTGTTTCCCACCTGCCTGGCCGTGTGGAGAATTCAGCCCGCGGTGAGGGTTTAGGTTTGAGACGGTCGGGGCCATGTCCCGAGAGCTGCGGGCTGACCAGCAGGAGCCCTCGGCGCGCGGAAGGCGCTTTGTGCCGCACTTTGCCTCTCTCCCCAGCGGCTTCAGAGCCGCGCCTGATGGGAACAGGAGGCACTAGCTTCAGGGCCCACAGAGACCTCGAGCTTGAATTCAGCTGGTTGTTACAGGTTGGACATCTTTTTTACGTTTTTTAAAACTGTTCTCTGCAAATTGTAAGTTACCCACTTTTCTATTGTGACACTGGAGTTCAAAGAATGATTTATCTTTATTTTTTAAAGATTTTATGTATTTATTTGACAGATCACAAGTAGGCAGAGAGGCAGGCAGAGAGAGAGAGAGAGGGAAGCAGGCTCCCCGCCGAGCAGAGAGCCCGATGCGGGGCTCGATCCCAGGACCCTGGGATCACAGCCCGAGCCGAAGGCAGAGGCTTTAACCCACTGAGCCACCCAGGCGCACCTGTTTTTATTTTTATATGTTTTTAAAGATTTTTATTTATTTATTTGTCAGAGAGACAAAGAGCGAGAGAGCACAAGCAGAGGGAGCAGCAGAGGGAGAAGCAGGCTTCCCACTAAACAAGGAACCCAATGCGGGGCTTGATCCCAGGACACTGGGATCATGACCTGAGCCAAAGGCAGACGCTGAGTGGCTGAGCCACCAGCCACCCAGCTGACCCTCAAAGAATGGTTTTTTTTTTTCCCCAAAGAATGATTTTTAAAGCTGTTTGCATAATAAAAATTGAGATATAATTAACATATGACATGTGAGTTTCAGGCAGACAACATAGTGATTCGATATTTGTATGTATTTTGAAATGATCACCACAGTAGGTCAAGTCGATATTCAGCATCACATAGTTACATTTTTTTTCTTGTAATGAGAACTTTTTTTTTTTTTTAAAAAGAGGGTGATGGGAAGAGACAAAGGGAGAGGCTCCATGCCCAGTGTGGAGCCTAACAAGGGGGCTTGATGTCATAACCCTGAGATCATGACTTGAGCCAAAATCAAGAAGCAGGGGCGCCCAGGTGGGTCAGTTAGTTTGGTATCCAGCTCTTGGTTTCGGCTTGGGTCATGATCTTGGGGGTTGCGGGATCAAACCCTGTATGGGGCTCCGTGCTCAGTGGGAGGTCTGCTTGGGATTCTCCTTCTCCTTCTCCCTCTGTCCCGCCCCCACCACCCTGCTCATGCACATGTCAGCACACACACTCTCTCTCAAAGAAGTAAATAAACAAATAAAATCTTAAAAAATAAAACAAAAAACAAAATCAGGAGTCAGATGCTTACCTGACTGAGCCACCCAGGCACCCCTGTAATGGGAACTTTTAAGATCTCTTGTAGCAGCTTTCAAATATGTAATTCAATATTATTAACCACAGTCACAGTGCTATACATTGCATTCTTTCTTTCTTTCTTTTTGTTTTTAAAAAAGATTTTATTTATTTATTTATTTGAGAGAGCGAGCGAGAGCACCATCAGAGGCAACAGCAGAAGCAGAAGCAGGCTCCACGCTGAGCAGGGAGCCTGGCGTGGAGCTCAGTCCCAGGACACTGGGATCTGACCTGAGCTAAAGGCAGACACTTAAGCAGCTGAGCCATCCAGGTGCCCCCATACATTACATTTCATGCCTTATTTTATGACTTGAAGTCTGTACCTTTTTACCCCCTTCACCCATTTTGTCCACCCCCCATCTTAGGATTTCATTATTGTTATGTGCATTTGATTCCTCTTTTACTAGGCCTCGGCTCTCTTTCTACTTATTTTGTCAAACCTTTCTGTATTGTTCTAGTTTCTCTGTGGCCACTCTTTTGTGAACTCTTAGCATATCTCATTAAATTATTTAGGATTATTTTTTCTCTTTGAGTAGATTTAAGTATTCCAGGAACAAGGAGTTTTGACTTCTACTTTCTGTCTCCCCCTGCCCAAGATTTTATTTCTTTATTTGACAGAGAGAGAGAGAGAGTGTACAAGCAGGGAGAACAGCAGGCAGAGGGAGAGGGAGAGGGAGAGGGAGAAGCTGCTCAACAGGGAGCCCAACACGGGGCTCGATCTCAGGACTCCAGGGTCATGACCTGAGCTGAAGGCAGATGCTTTACTGACTGAGCCACCCAGGCGCCCCCTACTTTATACCTTTAGTATTTTTTACATAATAGGTATCATTAATTGTTTAGTGGTAGGGTTGAAATTTCAGAAACATTTCTCAGGATAACAGTTTTAGGACTTTCTCCCTTTCTTTCTCTCTCTTTTTAAATTTTATTTTGTTTTTCTTTGCTGACAAAGACTCTTAGCCGTGGCAAACTGTGGAACAGTTCCTTACCATTTAGCTGTATTCCTGGGTTTTGTTTTTTTTTTTCTCTTTCTTTCTTTCTTTTTTTTTTTTTCATTTCCTCTGCTCATCAGATGCTGTCTGATGCCAGGTGAACTCTTCTGTAAAGAAGTTACCCATTGGGGAGCCTGGGTGGCTCAGTGGGTTAAGCCTCTGCCTTCGGCTTGGGTCATGATCCTAGGGTCCTGGGATCGAACCCCACATCAGGCTCTCTGCTCTGCGGGGAGCCTGCTTCCTCCTCTCTCTCTGCCTGCCTCTCTGCCTACTTGTGATCTGTGTCTGTCAAATAAATAAATAAGATCTTTAAAAAAAAAAAAGAAGTTACCCATTAGTCTCCAGGAGTCCTAGAATCAGTGGAGAAGGATTCCCAGAGAGGAGCAGCATTTTAAATATGGGGTCCTTTAGATCAGAGGTTGTTACAGTCCAGATAGGAAATACTTCAGGTTTTGAGAGCAAGAGGCAAAAGAGAGGATATTATATAGGTATTTATAAAACAAGAGGTCAGGGTGCCTGGGTGGCTCAGTTGGTTAAGCAACTGCCTTCGGCTCAGGTCATGATCGTGGAGTCCTGGGATTGAGTCCCACAATGGGCTCCCAGCTCCACGGGGAGTCTGCTTCTCCCCCTAACCTTCTCTCCTCTCATGCTTTCTCTCACTGTTTCTTTCTCAAATAAATAAATAAAATCTTAAAAAAAAAAATAAAACGAGAGCAAATTTTCACAGATTTTATTGATGAAATTAAAAATATAAAAAATACTTGAGTTCAGTATTTTGTAATACAGATCAACTAAGGAGAAGAATGGAATTCTTTTTCTAGGGGGATAACATTTCACCTAAGTGGTGTTCGTAGCCAGAGGTCCCCGTCTCAAATTCTACTACAGATGTTCATCTAATCTACTAATGGTGATCTATAATGCGATTTTACATATTTCATCTTTGAAAATGTCTTTTACACAAATAGGTGCTGCCACATTCTGGTATCAGTCTCTAAGCATGTATATTCATCACTTGGAAGGCATTTATAGAATTCTTTTAGATTCTCCTCTTGCTGTTTGCCTTTTAGCAGGTCGTTACATTGTAGGTTAATTACTTCCAGAGAACGGTTAGGAAAATCCTCATTTGTACAGCTCTATGAATTTTGGAATAGGAAACTTTCCTTTACATTTGCATTAAGTTCTGAAAAATGCTTTTTAACTGTAGTTTGAGCTCAGAAAATGTCACCACTGCAAATCTGTATGGGGACAGAGATGTCACTTCACTTTAAAGCTCTGACAGCGTGGGAAGTATATGAAGCAGCTTGAATTTATGATCCCAACAAAGTCAGTACTGAAATGACCTCACCACAGCAGAAGGTTTTTGGCAGATTCGGTGCTGGTCAGCCATGCAGTTTTAGGTTGAATTCACCAAGAAACATCAAGATGTCAGCCAAGGCCAATTTCCAGAGCCATTCAGTGTTTAGTGATAGCGGTTGAGCATTGTTCCCCTTACTCAGCAGAATTTCAGTCTTGGTCCTGGGCTCAAAAAGTTGCAAAAACCATGAACCCTTGAGAAGCCATTACGCAGCTTGCGGGTGATAGAGAGTCCGCCAGAGTAAATGAAGTTCACTGTCGACGTTACCGGTTCAGTAACAGGTGAGGAAATTATAAAAACCTCTCGAAGGAGCTGTTGATGAAAATGCAAAGAACTATAAGCTTTGAACAGTACATTTTCACGGTTTTGTAAATTTGTCCAACTAAGCCATTTCTTTGCTCTGCACGTAATTTTCCCACCGTCAGCTGTCACCTGTCACAGCAGACTTGCCTGTACGCTGTAGCGACATCGTCTTCCCTCCGCTTCTCTCGGAACGCTCGGCCTATGGCTCTGTCATGTGGGCTGTGCATGAAGCCTCGTCTGTCGTCATTTCAGACTCCTCAGCGGGGCTGCATCCGGTGCACAAACTCGAAGGAAAACTGTCCCTGGCTGCCCCGCCGCTTGGCTGGCAAGTCACTGGGAGACCAGCTTTGTTTGAAGTTCATCTTCACCTTCTGTTTTTGTGAAGTCCTGTTAAGAGCTACTCCAGTGAAGATGTTTGGGTGTTTATGTGGGGACGTGCTGCGGCCACCACGGGGTGCAGGTGGCTACGTGTGCGAGGGGGCTCCCTGCCCTGACCCTGGTCGGTGCGCCTGTGCGGCAGATGCGTCGTCTGATTCCATGACACGGGAATCCCCACCCCATGCTTCTGACAGGCACAGCAGTCCAAGTCCAATGGTTCTTTTCTTGTTTTGACATGTTGGGGATGCGAGGATGATGATAAAATGTCGCAGTGCAGCAAGTGGCCCTCAAGGCACCGTGGAGTTCTGTGTCACTGTGATCTGGAAGGTGTCTGGTGGAGCAGCGGTACGGAGTGATGGGTGTGTTGCATGTGGTCTCTGTCACCCTCAACTCTGCCTTCGTCGTGTGACAGCCGCCAGGGACTGGATGTAAATGTATGGTGTGGTTAGGTTTCAGGAAAACTTTGTGAATTTCAAAGAATTTTCACAAGTCATGGGATATCGTTCTTCTGACCCCCCCCCCCCCCCCCCCCCCGTTAAAAATAGGAAGATCAGTCTTTATTCAGGGGCTGGATGAAAATGAGTGGCAGACCGGATTTGGCAACTTCATTACTGTTCCCCCGGGTGTCCCAGGGCTCTGGAGTTGGCTCACATGCTGGTGGTAGAAAGAACGGGGTGAGAAAAGGAACCTAAGGGTGAAGAAGTACCATGGTGGTATTTGCTGCTGGCTCGTTGATTGTTTTTTTTTCTTTGTTTGCTGCTTTTTTGCACACAGACTCTTAAGTATATGTAGCTGTTGCCTGTCTTTCCACATGACCAGTCAAGTTAGCTCATCTTTCACAGTATCTTGATTTCAGGCTGAGCCTTATCAAGTGTGCCAGGGGTCGTACTCAGCGCTCATTTGCTCTCCTTCCCGGCAGTGTTCTCCCGAGCCTGGGTGCACGTGTATACAGGTGCGCGGCGTCAGAAGCTGAACAGCACCACAAGGTTTCCAGCAAAAAACAGCAGTCATCTGCTGCATCTTTCTTACCCTTTCTCGTCCTCATCCCTTAGTTACTTACTAGGGGCCAGTACCTTTATCTCCTAGTGTTTTCTCATGTTTATTTCCTGCAAACACTTTATGTTTGGCTTGTGTTCCTGCAGGTAGCTGTTCCTAATCGGGCTGACTTCTATCTAACAGTGAAGGTGAAGGATTAGCTTCTATGTATGCAGAACTTCTTTCCTTCCCCCATCTTCCAACACAGTTAAAGCACAACTTTGGTTAAAATCAGTGTAGAAGTATGGGTATTTTGGTGAATTATTCCGTAGGTCTCTGACTTAATTAGTAAAATTCTTCTCAGCATGGTCACATGTGTCTGGCGCATAGATCTCCCGTGTGGACACATCCTTTTCAGAGCCCTCTGCGTCAGGCATGCCTCCCTCCGGGCGCATTCCTCTGGACTTTCTCTGTAGTGGCCGGTGTCTCCCCCTCCCCCGCCAGCTTTTCTTCTGACAGTTGGCTCTGCTTCTCAGTGTGTGGGACCCCTGGTTCTGTGTGTTCCGTGTCTTCCTCTCGTGGCCATTGCCATGCCTTTTTTTTTTTTTTTTAAGATTTTATTTTTAAGTACGTTCTACTCCCAACATGGGCTTGACCCCACAACCCCGAGATCGAGAGTCACATGCTCAGCTGACTGAGCCAGCCAGGTGCCCCTGCCCGCTTACTGCCGTGCCTCGGTGTGGCCCGTTTTCTGGTAGCTTTTTGAGAAAGTGTGAATAAATCTTTCCAACCTTCCATGTCTGAAAATGCTCTTTTCTAGAATTGCTGTTGAGGAAGCTGATACCATTCTGATTTTCAGTCCTTTTTTGAGTATTTTTTTCTCACGAGAAAAGTTGAGATAAAATATAATGTTTTTTATCTCTGATATTGTGGAATTTCCCACCGTGCTGCGAAGGTCTGCTCTACCACTCACTGTGATAGGATGTGGAGGTCCTAGCAGGTCAGAGTCCTGTTCTGTTCACTTGGAGGGAAAAAACAGTATTTTTTGATGAGGCAGGTGGTTGTGGATTATGGTATGTTCTAAAACTTATGTTACTTGGATGTTGGACTTTCTGAATTATTTCTCTGTTTTCTGTCTTTTCGTACATTTGTTGGCATTCTTCTTTTCCTTTGTCCTTTATTGCTGTCCTGCTAGAGTTGCCAGAGGAGTGGAGAATTATGTTTATCCAGTAAACATCTGGAAGGTTGTGTAATCCTTCCATTTTCCTGTTGAGGCTCCATGTCAGCCCAGATGAAGCCATGCGTTATATGTCAGATGGACTTGAGAAGAGATTTATAAAGCAGCACGGCCGTCACTTAGTATCGCCTTCCTTTCCTGCATGGGTCCTCTCGGGCAGGGTCATCGGGGTTTTGGCCAGAGTTCCTCAGGGCTTCGCGTGTATTCATGGCGTGTATGCATGTAACCTTTAGCTTGATCTTTAATGAGTTTGTGCTTCTGCTCACACATCATCTGTATTTTTCACTCACTGGCTCTCATTTTATGTTTGGTGATATTACAGAAGAGCTTTAAGACAAGCAAAGCTGGTTATTTTATCCCCCAAGTGGCGAGGCCTTTTGCCTGGTCATCTGTTTAGGAGCCCTGTGTCTGGCAGTCTCTTCGTCCCCAGGGCAAGGTGTGGCGGTGCCTGGCAAAGGGGCGTGTGCCCCAGAAGGCTGCAGCAGGATTAGATCTCCCGAGGTCTTAGACCGGATTCATCTCGGACTTTATTCTGAGGTGGCTTTGCTTTCTGGTCCCACCGTAACATGACTTCATGTGGCGCTTACTACAGTCGCCTACATCTCTGGACCGGTTTCTCTCTACGCTGTAGCAGCTCGTTCGGGCTCAGGCCGCAGTCGGCCATGGCTCTCCTCAGCATGGTCACACGGTCACCCAGTCACATGGTCATGCAGTCACATGGTCACATGGCCACCGCTGTTCTGTGCTGAGCCAGCTCACTGCTGTCCCTCTTTGTCCATTTGTTTGTTTTCTGTAGTTTTATGGTTTTATGAACACAAATGCAGCTTGAACAGGAGCTGCCCATTCCTTTTCTTCGCTGCGCAGCCTGGCACTGGGACAAGTGACTCTGGGGGCCAGCCGGGCTGCTGTTCATACAGTGGCTCTGTGGTTCTCGGAGGGGACATCGTGAGCAGTCTCTGTGCGGTGAGGCTGGTTGCGTGTCAGCAGCGCTTCCAGCTCATTGACGTTGTGGACTAGGAACTTCTGGAAGCCGCTGGGCTGCGTGTGCTTTGTCTTCTTGTTGCTCCCGTACCCAGCGTTGGGCATGAAAAGCTGTGACTCTTCCGTGCACCCTGTCAGTACCCCTGGGTTTCTGCCAGTTGCATTTAATTTTGACATAGCAGTCTGACTGGTGCAGGGTGAACTTACTGGTCCTCCTTTTAATGTTCTTAGGCTTCCCCAGAAGTTGGAGGGCAGCATCGGGGAAGAGAGCAACCACCCCTCCTGCTGCTCTCTAATGTTTGACTTGGATTTGCTGACTCTTCTATCTGGTTTCAGAGATTCAGAGAATCCTGGGGCTTGAGATGGAAAATCCACTGTTAGATCCCATAAGAATTCTCTGATGTGACTTTGATTATATCTCTTACCCTTGGCTTGTTTGTGTGTGCACTCTCTCCCCCATCCCTATTCCTCTCTTTCTTACACACACACACACACACACACACACACACACACACACACACAGCACCTGGATGCAGCTGGGTTTTCCTTGCCTTCATTCCTTTGATCTCTAACAAGACTTCTGGCAAAAACTTGGTTACCATTGTGTCCCCCTCATTACTTGTCTTTTTTCTCCCCAACCCCTCAGTCTCACTTTGAAAAGACCCACAAAACTTGTTCTTAGTAAAATATTATGCTTTACATATACTGGACTGAAGTTTTTGGAATTGTGGAAATTATGCATAGAAATTCCTACACATTTGTGTTTTCGTGATGACTGTGTGTATAGGCGCACAGTACTTGCTTTAATGCGGACCAGGAGACAGAAGTAAGACTGGGTTTTCCCAGGTTGGCAGTTGGCTTTTTTTTTTTTTTAAAGATTTTATTTTATTTATTTGACAAGAGATCACAAGTAGGCAGAGAGGCAGGCAGAGGCGGCTGCGGCGGGCTCCCTGCTGAGCAGAGAGCCTGATGCGGGGCTCGATCCCTTGACCTGAGCTGAAGGCAGAGGCTTTAACCCACTGAGCCACCCAGGCGCCCTGGCAGTTGGCTTTTTTAATGCAAAGGGGACCTGGGTGATCAGATTGCAGCCTGCTCCCGGCCCTTAGCATCTGAGTGTAAGGGCCGGGTTTGGAGTCAGCTCCAGTGTGGGGGTGATGTTTGCTTTCTGAGGCTTCTGTATTTCCTAGGCAGCTCAGAATGCTAGAGGCAAGCCGTAAATTTTTGTCATCTGATACCACGTAGTATAGCCAGGACTGAAGAAAAATGAAAGTTGGGCTTTGAAGAGACAGAACCATGGTTGGCGCTGGGGGAGGAGCGGTAGTTTAGTGGGAAAGCTCTCGGGGTACCGTGGTTTTCAGAGTGGAGGCTGTGCAGGGCTCCCCACCTTCTGTGCGTTCTGACACAGGCTTCTGGATGGGTTGCTCCCTTTTGAGGCTTCTCTCTCTGGTCTGTCCGTTGCATTGCAGGCGGTTCTGTATGCACAGTGCGCATCTGACCTTCTGCTCATTCGCCCTGTGGTAGCTGACTCTGCTGCTTATGTCACCTTCATGGCCTTCTTTGTCTTCAGCACTCCCTCCCTGGCCCCATATTTCAGTGACACCCAAACGCTTGGAGCAGGTCAGACCTCTCTCTCCCTTGGCCTTTGTAGGAGTCCAGCCTCTGTTGAAGATGACCTGCCACGGCTTAAATGTCATCTCCTCTGTTGTCGCTTTCCTCTGCTTCTGCCCAGAATTGTTTCTTTCCATATGTTATTAAAATATGTTGCTTCACCATTACTGTAGATATTTTAAAGTATGTTTATCTCCATTAAGACCCACTGGTTCTGTCTCTGCTTCTGCAGTGAGCCCGTGCAGCTCTGCTCTGTATCCCTGCAGGGCCCTTCGAGACCAGGTCTTGATGCCTAAGCTTATCCTTGCGCCTTCTGAACGGCTCTTCCTGTTATCAGGGCCTTCCCCCTGCCATGAATTTCCTGAAGCTACTGGAAACCTCTCTCTTGTTCTCTGTGGTTGCAGACCTCTGTCTGCTGGCCCGGAGCACTTTTTGCTGTAGCATTACCTACTGAACCCTGCCTGTCTTCAGGGCCTTATGTATAGGGAAGTCTTTCTGGTCAGGCTCACCTCTCTGGAGCTCCCTTTCTACAGAACAGGCTTGGAGTTGATACCTTTCATTCTCTTTTTCTTTTTCATGTTCTTTTCTCTTTGTTGTTTTCTTTCCTTTTCTTTTCTCCGTTTTATTGTCATTTTCAAGGGGTTGGGACCATTTATTGTAGTATTCCTGCATTCACAGTACCTGCTGATTAATATGACACATAATAAATGGAATTGACTCCTTTATTTATTTCTCAAAGAAAATCTGACATATCAAAGAAATTACAAAGTGAAAACGATTCTGGAATATCTGGGTGGTAGAAACGTGATTGCCTTTGACATATTCTTTGGAAGAAGCAGTTACAGTGCTTCTTTACAAAGTTACAAAGCAAATACAATGAAAGTGGCTCAGAGTTGCCTTTCCTCTAGAAAAATATGTATCTCTAATAGGCACTGTGATCTTTGATTTAATTAGTCCAGCCTTTGGGAGGGGTTGGAGGAGGGCACCAGTAGGAAATGCGGAAGCAGCTCCTGGGTGGACTTGCCCTTCCTCTGTGATCTTCTCCCATGGTGCCGAGCCAGAGCTGCCGTCAGAGTCCCTCTGTTACTCTGTGTGTTCCGTGTCTTTGCCTCTTCATGGGAAAGTTAGAACATTCGTGTAGGCATTCAGCTTTGCTGAGAGGAGGTGGTTTATGTTAGCGAACAGTGTGGAAGTGACCTCCCTTCACAGTGGCACTGCGCCCTCCCGGCATCGGTGCTCTGCCCCCGCCCCCTTCTTGTGGCAGGCAGCTTTCGGTGCGAGGAGCGAGCAGCCCCCCACCCTCCTTGAGCCCAGCACTTCCCCCTTTGGGTCTTGTCAGATGCTGCCCCGCTGAGTTCCCCGAATACCTGCATCCAGGCCCAGGGCGTCCTGATATTCCAGGTGTCTGGATGCTGGCGGGAGGACGTGAGCCAGTGTGCGCCGCCTTTTAGCAGCTCGATTTGTCTGATACGACGTCCTGTTCCCAGCTTGCTTGTAAACTTGACCAGAGGCTGGAGTGACTATGTCTGCTGCTTCTGGAATAAGGAAGTTGTTTTCAATCTAAATGGGGACCGTGAAGGTTCAGTTTACTCCAAGATGATGGGGAGTCTAGTGTCTTTTTTTTTTTTTTTTTGTTACGTTGATGAAACATTGTTTCCCAACGTATTTGAGTGTCCTAGGCATTTTTTTCCTTCTTTATATTTTTAAAAAGATTTATTTATTCATTTTAGAGAGGGGGATGGGCAAAGTTGGGGGGAAAGGGAATCTTCAAGTAGACTCCTGGCTGAGCGCAGAGCCCAGTGTGAGGTTCAGTCCCATGACCTATGAGATGAGATCATGAGCTGAGCTTAAAAGCAAGTTAGATGCCCATCCAACTGAGCCACCCAGGTGCCCTTATGGTATTTTTGAGTTTGTTTAGAAAATGAAATTCCCAGAGACCTGCCCCTATTTTACAATTTGGCGGCGTGTATCGAAACCAGTAGCGAGTTGCCTATGGCCCTCCTGATTCGAGCCCTTTTAATTCCTACAAATATTTCTGGATATTAGAGGCCAAAAAACAGTTCTAGTTTTCTTGTGACCTACTTTTTTAAGTTGAAGACTATACAGATTGGTTTATATGTGTAAGAATAAACATGATTTCTCATGTATGTTTGCATTAGAAGAAAGGAAAAACGTGGCCCATAATCTCTCCTCACCAACCCCACATTAGCCCTGTGTGGGAAAGGTGGTTAACTGTTGACTTTGGCTGTGGAAGAAGATTGGGGGAGGGTGGTTATTTTAGTACCAGGGGAGAAACTCTGAATCATAATTGTAGTAATCCATAAGTAGAACTCTCTTGTCCAGGACAGCAACCGCTGGCCCCATATGACGCTTGCGCATAGAGTGTGGCTGGTCCAAATGGAGATGAGCTGTAAGTGTAAGATACACCCAGATTTTGAAGACTTCGTACCAGAAGAATTACGTGTTGAAATAATAATGTTTGGATGTGTGAGGTTAAATAAAATATACTATTAACATTAATGTAGCGTTTCCTTTACTTTTTTGATGTGGCTGCTAGAACGTTGAAACTTACACGTGGCTCTCATCGCGGCGCGTGCGGTGCTGTTTCTGTCGGGCAGGGCCAGGCGAGCCGGTAGGTGGCGCCCGCTCTGTTCCGAGCCGGGAGCCAGGAGCCTGGGGAGGAGCGGTACCCCGGGGCACAGGGTTCTGAACTCTGACAGTACATGCTTGTACACCTTTGTTTGAGATCATGAGAAATCTATTACGGATATTCCTTTCATCGCATACCTAAGTAGGAAAAATACTAAAGATCTATAACATTTAGTGTAGAGATTAAGTCTTCCCTTTTGTGTCGTCTTGGACTAAGCAGCTGCTCCTTCTCCCGTTGTGGCTTGTACTCTGTATGTTGGAGGGACCGCAGCTGTGAAACAGGAGGAGTTGACATTAGCGGATACTCACTTAGGACATGGGATCTTGGCTGTTCCAGCGGGGCCGGTGATGACATGGTGTGGACAGGCTGTCTTCATGCATGTGCCACCCATGTGGTCTCAGGGCCCCGGGACCAGAAGTGTTTGCTTTCATGCTCAGCTGTTCCTCATAAGCTCAGAAATTCTTAATAATCTTGGAATCTTCTTTTGCATCTTTGAATGTTTTGCCTTGGGCCCAACCAGCCCTGCGTCCAGATGTTCCACGGTGAACAGTAGTGTGCGGTGGAGGTTTCAGGGAGTACAGCTTCTTGTGGGAGAGAACATTGCTAACTTCAAGCACAGTTCTTAGGAATAGAAGTGTTTGAGTTTTAAATTCATTGACACTCTTCCTTCTCGTTTCCTCAGCTTGCTTCTGTCATTTGTAGGCAGGGCGATCAGCAGCATCTCCCTTCAGAAAGCTACTGGTTTATCTTCCACTGCGTTTGTCCTGTCATTCTTTTTGGGCTCCTGTTAGAAAGTGATACAGTATGTTGCATTCTACATCTGTCATGTCCAAGGAAAACCCTCTTGTATCAGCTTGTCCACAGGGAGTTTCTGAAATAAATAACATAGTCACATATTTGCATCATACGCTTTTCTCTTTGTCTCAGGGCTGTGTAATTAGTTTGAATGTGCTTATTGCAATTTGTTGCAGATGATCAGCAACAGTTTAAACCCAGGGCAGCAGGAGCAGCAGCGTCTGGGGACTTGCTAGAGACAAGAATCTCGGGCCTGATCCCGGGTTTACGGTGTCTGAAGCTGTGACTCTGTTTTCACAAGACCCTACGTGCTCCCTGTGCCCATGAACGTTTGGCGGGAGCACTGGTTTAAACGTTGCATGCTTGTGTGGGGGGCGTGCTTGTCGCACAGGCGAGCACTTCCTGTTGTCGTGGTACTGGTGCGGTTCAGCTCCCGTGCCGGGCCTTTCTCAGCGACGACTCACGACCAGTTTGCTTGGTGAGGATACTGAGATTTAGAGAGGTAAAGTCCCTTTCGCAAGACTTCAGGGGCGGCCAGTAGTGGAGCCAGCATGGGAATCCGGGTCCGTGTAGATGCTTAACAGTCCTCACAGGACTGGGGAGGAAGTGATGTTTATTTGATGAAAGCAAGTGGTTGTAGGTGGTGTACGTATATACCACATTTGGGCCCTTGTTGAATATTCTGTGTTGGCGGCACCCTGGAAAATTCATCGGAGGGTCTGATGTTCTCATACCTTTACAGAGAATTTAACCGCCTGACTGTACTAGTTCCTTGTCACAGACAGGATGGCACCTTTTCTCCCAGAAACAGAGTGTTACTGCCTAACTGCTTTGAATTAAAGGTACCATGGCCCAGATTTTGCTTCCAAGAAGGAGGGTATTTCAGTAATCTTAGAAGACCGTTAATTAAATGGGAGGTCTGAGCTAAATAGGTTTATGGATCCTTTGGTCCTGTTTCGTGCGTGTAGGATGGTCATTTTCACCTGTGTCTTGAGTTCTGGGGTGTGCAGAGCACAGTGGAGGCCTTCTGTGGCAAGCTGACAGGTCACTCCCCAGTGACCCACCTGCCTGACCTTCAGCTCTTTTAGAGAAAACCCTGCTTGTAAGTCACTTAATCCAACTCACAAAACAACTCTGAGAGGGCGCCTGGGTGCCTCAGTCGGTTGGGCATCTGACTCTTGGTTTTGGCTCAGGTCTGGATCTCAGGGTGGTGAGATCAAGCCCACATCAGGGTCTACACTTAGTGCAGAGTCTACTTAAGACTCTCCAGCCCCACTGTGCGTGTGAGCGCCATCTTGCTCTCTCTCTCTCTCTCTCTCAAATAGATAAATAGGAACACCTGGGTGGCTCATTCGGTTGAGTTTCTGCCTTTGGCTGGGGTCATGATTCCGGGGTCCGGGGATCGAGTCCGTGTCGGGCTCCCTGCTCACTGGGGAGTCTCTTTCTCCCTCTCCCTCTGCCTGCTGCTCCCCCTGCTTGTGCTATGTCAAGTAAGTAAAGTCTTAAAAAAAAAAAAAAAAGATTCAAATAGATAAGTAAAAGATCTAAAAACAAAAGCAACAAAGAAACAAAACAACTCAAGGATTTTGAAGAAAGATAGTTTGGGTTTATTTACCATTTCCCTCTTGGTCTTGTTAATAGAAAAGCCGGTGATTTGGTTTACTATAAGAAATTCTATTCCTTTTTATCCCTAAACCCTATTGAGGTATAGCTAGGGTATGAGCTTTACAGTGTATTTATATTAAGTAAAAACTAGTGGTTGAAGTGCTCTCCCCTTCCAGTTTTTCTGAGTATCTTAGTTGTATATTTTAAAGGACTCCGTTTTACCACAGGGCCCTGGTTGAACTTTGTAACTGTTAGTTCATACCTAGCTTGTTTACTTCAAAGGACACGAGTAGAAGCTAGGGTAACTAATATTCTGGTGCTATTCATTTCCGGTCAGTTTGCTGTTTGGCCAAAAGATAAAATACGGGTTTGCTTAAGGAGTCTACTGTGGTTTTATTTTATTTTTAAGTTTGTAACGTACCCAGTTTAAAGAAAATGCAGTGGAACTGCTTATTTCAAAGTGTTCTGATTTTTAAAATGCTATTCTAATTCAGGATGATGAAAAATGAAAGGACTTAGGCATTTTTAAATAGTTGCTAAAAAATTCCTGTTCTCATGCTTAAATAAGTATAATAAAACAGGAAGTCACAGGCTTGGGGTTCAGAGGAGCTGGCTGGTCAGGTAGGACACGCTGCACACTGCTGGAACACACAGACCAGCTGTGTGATGGCTCGTCGTAACACAGCAGGCCCTGAGGTTGTCAGGCAACTTTCTTCCAGGTGGTGATTTGGGGATGTGGAAGCACCTTCCATTTTTTGGCTCTGCCATCCCTTAGAGCCTCTTTTGTCTTGGACATCCAGCCAGATGCAGAGGAGAGTGCGTGGAGGTTTTTATGGTTTATGGCACACTGGGGAAGACATTGTCATGTGGCAGGACCTACTTGCCCAAGAAGTTGGGAACGTGGTCTGTGTAAGCTCCTAGGGAAAGGAGAATGGGTCTCTGGATATCTGGGCCAGCCCCCTGTGACCGCACCCTACCGGGTGGGCTGTGAAAACGCTGGGTGGACACCCATGTCGTCTCAGAGATAGCGGGGAGGGAAGAAAGTTAGAGTCATTGGGAACCTGATTGCCTTCTGAGCCAGGGACGCTCAACTTCTGTAAAGGACCAGGTAGTAAATATCTCAGGCTCTGCGGGCCACATTCGGTCTCTGTCACATATTCTTCTCTTCTCTTTTCCTAAAACAACCCTTTAAAAATATCTAAACCATTCTTAGTGTGCAGGCTGTGGGTGGGATTTGGTCTGTGGGCTGCAGTTTGCCAACTCCTGCTCTTACGTCATCATGGCTAATTATCAGTCTTATAAATCTGGTATTTAATGAGTTACTTTTATAAGGCTGAAATTCAGGGAGTCAGTTTTTTTTTTTTTTTTAAAGAATTTATTTATTTATTTGACAGACAGAGATCACAAGTAGGCAGAGAGGCAGGCAGAGAGAGAGGAGGAAGCAGGCTCCCCGCAGAGCAGAGAGTCCGATGCGGGGCTCGATCCCAGGACCCTGGGGTCATGACCTGAGCCGAAGGCAGAGGCTTAACCCACTGAGCCACCCAGGCACCCCCCCCCGAGAGTCAGTTTTTACTTGTACTACATTGATGTAATTATATTCTGATCTGTAATTGAGGATTTATCTAGTTTGTGGACATTTGTAGTTTCCACCTGATGTGAGTGTTTATCTTGTTTATCATTAAGGTCTTGATAATCAACTTTGCTTTTGTGTAATTGATTTCTTAGTGTTTTTCATTATACTTTGCCTTTCTCTATGGGATTACAAAAATAAAAAAGGGCATACTACTTTATTTTTTAGGATTTATTTATTGATTTTAGAGAGAGTGTGCGCGCGAGTTGGGGGAGCATAGGGAGAAAGAGAGAAGCAGACTCCCAGCTCAGCGCGGAGCCTGATGCTGGAAGGGGGGCTCACCTAGGACCCCAAGGTCATGACCTGAGACTAAATCAAGAGACAGCCACTCAATAACTGAGCCACTCAGGTGCCCCAAAAAGGTATACCACGTTATTTATTTATTTTAGAGAGCGCCCACATGGGTGCATGGGGAGGGTGCAGCGGGGGTGGGGGACGAGGAGAGGGACAAGCCAACTGGCGCTGCGTGGAACCGGGATGCCCAGCTGGATCTCAGATTCCCTGAGATCATGACCTGATCCGAAACCAAGAGACATGTAACCACCTGAGCCACCCAGGTGCCCTTAAAAAAAGCATACTGCTTTTTTTGTGACTATTTAAAAAAAAATACTTCAGGCTGAATTATTAACTGTGTCCAGTTTTCTGAATTCAGGTGGAGAGACCGTTCTGTTAGATGATCAGAAATTTGATTTACACGCCAGAATAAGCACAGCCTGACCTGATGTCAGTGGAGCATGGGAAGGTATTTGAATACACCCGGGAGCTTTGCAGGCAGTGGCTTTGCTGCAGTATTCTAAGTGAGTGCGATCGGGACACCTGTGTGGCTCAGTCGGTTAAGTGTGTGCCTTCTGCTCAGGTAATGATCCCAGGGTCCTGGGATCCAGTGCCACACCAGGCTCCTTGCTCAGTGAGGAGCCTGCTCATCTCCCTCTGCCGCTCCCCCTGCTTGTGCTCTCTGTCTCTCTTTCTCTGACGGATAAATAAAATCTTTTTAAAAAATTAAAAAAAAAAAAAAAGTAAAAGGAACTCTTCTGTCAATTTGTAGACATCCCAGGATCAGAATTTCCATGACTGACCTGAAGACAAGGTGTGCGGACATGGACGATGAGGTTTTCGGGGGTTCTCTAAGGTGCTTTTGCTCCTCAAGCTGCACTGGAGCTCCATTCTCTGCCCGGGTGCCCACATCTCCCCTTACAAACAGTGCAGATTAGTATGCTTGTGGAGTCCAGATGTGGCCTGTGACTTCTGTGTTGTGTCTGTGCATGAACACAGCTGTCTGCGTCCTCATACGCTTCGGTAGCAAGGGGGAGGCGGAGGGGTAGAACGTGCTGTTTTTAGAGTTTGCAGTTTTAAACTCCCAGATACATAAGCCACGTTGCTCCAGCAGAAGCATTGGAGGTTGTGCTGACCGTGTCACTCTGGAAAGCTGCTTTCTTTCCTCCTTTGGAGTTACCTTGGCTAGCTTTGTGTCCTTTTTTCCCTCCCTGTTTGATGAGGTTAAAATGGCATAAAAGCGTCTCTTTCGTTTGTTGGCCATTTTCCACAATCTGAAAACCAAAAAAGCATTTATGGTTTTATTTCCACCATCTTCTTCCCTAAAGTTGCATTCCTGTTAGGAATATACCACCTCTGCTCTTCTTGTCTTGGTAATTGCCTCAGAAGTAGGAGTGGGTTGCTTTTGTGTTTGAACTTGTGTTTATCCTTCATTAACCAAAGTGTTACGCTCCCAGGGAGCTCTCCGCCTGCTCCTGATCTCGAAGGCGAGAGACCTAGCATGTGGGCGGTTGCCGACCGTGCTGGGAGCTGTGACCCTGCTTTTGTAGCGTATTCTGTGATGTCTTTGGTACATAATTAATGGCATGATCATTAAGAGGAGAGAGGTGGCTGTGCTGTGTACTCGTGTCATCTGCCGAGCTTTGTGGCAAGCCCGTCCACACACAGGTTTCCCTAGAGTGCGGCACTGCCAGTCTGGGTTAGGTGAGCTGTCCCAGCAGCTGCTCACTGCTTACTGTGTCTTCCTGTCTCTGCTGACTTGATGTGAGCATGTTGCCTTGTGTGTCTTTTGAAACATTTGAAGTTTTTTTTTTTTCTTTTTTTGGAGCAGGGACAACTTTTTATAACACCACATTTCATAATCTTACCTAAAACTTGTTCCCTTAAGGGGTCCTTTTTTTTTTTTAAGATCCCTTAAAACTTTGCTTATATTTTAAACTCTGCGATTGTGTATGCAATAGTGAAGTCACGGGATGTGTGTACACTTCTGCACGTCCTTGAGTCACCTGCCGTGGCGCGCGTCTGTCTTCTGCTCCTGGATCTATCAGTATGACTGGCTCTCTACATAGAGTTTGCCCTCCACAATGTCTCATTTTTAAAAAAAATTTTTTTGAACAGATGTTCATAAAAATACTAAATCAGGATGTATTCCTACCTGATCTCCTAAGATGGTTGATTTAGCAAAAATGAGTATTTCTCAGAATGTATGTGTGCTCTCCATAGGTTATGACCTGTGCAGCTTCCTTCCTTCTTACCTAGGCTCTCCCAACGCAGCATTTCACCTGGACGCGTGTAGGTTTTCACATGTGTTTTGGTGGTGATGGTACCAGCAGCCACTCTGCTGCGTGGATAGTAGGGCTGCAGCTGACCCGTGGGTTTGGGCGTTACGTGAAGTGAGAATGTGTGTTACCAGACCCGGAGTCGGAGTTCCGCGGTGAGCATCTTTGGCAGATAGGAATGACTTGTGAGTAGTCCTGTCCCTCCTCAGGACTTCTGTTCGATGCTGTCGTCTTGCCCTGTGCCGCTCAGAAGTGGCGTTTGAAAGTGTCTTGTCATGGCAGCTGCAGATGACATAGTGACTCCTGTGCTTCCTGTTTCTTGTTGTGACCGGTCAGGACCCTCTTAACTCTGTAACTGGCAGAAAGCAAACTTCCTGTTCTCACTGCTGAGGAAGGGTGGGAGGGAGAGGAAGGAAGAGTATGTATGTGGTCCCTTAACGTCCAGTGGTTTTCCTGATAACTGAGGATGCGGGTTTCCCTCATTCGTCAACAACAAAGTTTTAGTTTAGTTTCTTTTTTAAGAATGGCACAGATTTTATCATTTTATGGCTTTCAGACTTTCACCTGTGAAAGTGCTCTTAGTGGCTGAAAGTGCTGGTTTGTGTGGTGATTTATTTAATTCTTAAGTCTTCTGACGAATACTAGGTACTTAGGTCACAGTGCTTGTCATTTGTTGCTTGAAGATACTACTTACGTGTAAGAATGTGTTCTTCAACTGTAGGAAAGGGTTTACTTTCTTGCTTTCCCAGCGTTAAATTCTTTCTTTAATTTTTTAAAGTATGGGGCTCAAACTCATGACTGTGAGATCGAGACCTGAGCGGAGATCAAGAGTCAGACACTTACCGACTGAGCCACCCAGGTGCCCCTCCCAGCGATAAATTCTTAACAAAGTGTGGATAAATTCTTAACAAATTTTATAGGTTAAAATCATCCCAAGTTTAAGCATTTAAGTCAGAGATTTTTTTTAATCAATAAAACTATTTTCTGAGAAAAATCCTGCTGATTTTACTTATTTAGAAAGTATTTTATAGGTTCAATATGACACTTATTTTACTTATATGACTCAAGTTGGCATTTTAGATTGTAAAACTCAACTGAAATTTGAAAAATTAATATGTGAAATTTTATTTGAAATACTCTCTGCATTTTGTTTAGACCAGCATGTTTTGGAAATTTGATCTTCATTCATCATCCCACATAGACACACTTCTAGAAAGAGAAGATGTAACACTGAAGGAGTTAATGGATGAGGAAGATGTTTTACAGGAATGTAAAGCTCAGAACCGCAAACTTATAGAGTTTCTGTTAAAAGCAGAATGTCTCGAAGATTTAGTCTCATTCATTATAGAAGAACCACCTCAAGACATGGATGAAAAGATCAGATACAAGTAAGAAAATTCAATCTTCTCTTTAGGGTGGGGCTAAAGTGAAGCGGGGGTAGAATATTATGCTTGTTTTCCGGCAATTCCCCAGGGCTGTGGTAGACCGTGTAGAGTGTTAAGATGGTCCCGAGTGACAGACTCAGTGCAGCATTTAATCCCTTCTAGAACCAAGTCCAGTGAAATCACAGGGTTTTTAAAATGAGCGTTCTAAATTGCAGTTAGAAGGCTTTGTGGAAGGGCAAAGTGCTTTATAAACAGTGATGACGTTTCTGAAAATAGTAAGACGATTCAAGTAAGTATTTTCTCTTCTTTGCAAATAGGAAGATAGAGATGATGTTCCTGCCCCAGATCACCTGGCAAATCTAAGCCAGAGCCTGGGTTATGAAGACCGTCACTGCTACAAGAAATTCGGGCTTTTGTTAAGATAAGGGAGTGGGTCTTGGTGAACGTCAGTGGAGGTAAATTTAAGCGGCTAGCACCTTGGATCACCGTAGAGGGTTTATGTCCTCCTCACTAGTTTCTCCTGCTCACCGCTGAGCAGTAGTGCCAGGGGGGCGGGTGGTTAGGGGGCTTCATCACCGTCTCTTATGACCCTCGGACCGCACGTGGTTGGAAACCCATTGTGAGCACTCGACGCGCATGTCAGCTACTGCGGGCTCAGTGGGCCGTCTCCCCTCTGCGTTGGGCTCTTTCCCTCCTCCCCAGAAAATGGGAGAGATGCAGGAACAGAGAGTCATTAATATTATGCATTAAATAAACTTAATGGAATAGGAAGAATTAAAGCTTTTGGTAGATTTTTTCTTTGCCCTTTCTCCTCCCCCAGTCTCTTCCTCTTTTCAGATATCTTTTTCTTTCTTTCATGGGGAGAATTTTGCTGTCAGGGAAATAAAACTTACTAATGCTTTCAGGTTACCGGTAGCTTGGGATTTCAGATAGGTGAGGTTGTGTTCTCTGCTGGCCATTAAGATGGACAGCGAGCATTAGCGACAGCCTCCACTCGAATCGGTGCCCTAAAACAGAGGAGGAAAGGAATGCGGCAGCAGGGAGACCAGTATACTCCCATCCCCCAGAAGACAGACACTTGGCTGTTCTGGGATTCCCTTCCCAGTGAACCAGGACGTGTGGGTGCGGCTTGTCGCAGGGCTTATCCTGGTAGGAGCCGGGGCGCTGTGGGCTCTGTGTCCAGCCCACCTGAAGGGGTGTCGCGGTCCCCTCTTAGAGAATTTGAGCCAAAGGGGTTACCCTTCCAGGATTGGTTTCCTCAGTGGCTGAATGAAGCTAATACCTCTTTAACTAAGAAGAACAGGCACACCACACCTTAGGGAAGGTGCGTATTTCACCACAATGTGGTCATGGCTTTTGTAGTATTGTCTTGGCCCGCGCTCTTTTTGTGCTGCCTTTGAGGCTGCGAGAGCAGGTGGGCCTCCCTGGACACACAGCCTTGTGAGTGGCCCCATTTTGAGGGTCCGTGACTTGCGCTGGGCAGATGAGCTCTGCTGTACTTCCGGCCGGGTCGGAGCCCCCCACGCTGGGCGTGAGATACGCGCTTCACGGCTGGATCCACAGAGGGTTCTAGCAGGTGGGATCTGAAAGCTTTCTGGGGCTAAGATTGATCTGTGGTCACCTCAGGAAATTTAGACTAGTGCTTATAGTCTGGGGATAGAGTGATTGCTGTGTTTTGTGAGTCTCATAACTTTATATTAGTTACACGTGGGCTGAACTCATCACTGTCCTAAGTGATCATATACAAGGTATTAAACGTTTGTCATTTGGCACTCACCTTTTTAATCTTAATGACAGATACCTCAGTTCTAAATAATTCAGCAGAAATTTGAACTAACAGAACTTTGAGAATAGGTCCTTGTAGCATAGTAAATCCTTAAGCTAAGATGCTCTTGGTTGGGTCGAGGTTCCTATAGCGGGACTGCAGGGGGCCGCCGCCCCGAAAGCCGAGGGAAGCCAGGTCTCGGGAAGGAGAACCGGGACAGGCGGGTCGGGGGCGCTCTTGACAGAGCACGTGGCCCGTCACTGTAGTTCTCTGGAGTGCTGGAGGCGAGAGCCTGGCCGGAATGCCTCTGAGGAAGAACCGGCCACAGAGCAGAGACCATTCTCTCCAGAGTCTCCCGGAAAAGCAGCAGAGAGAGAAAGTGGGTGCTGCAGGCAGATGCGAGTCGGGAGAGGTGTGGTGGAGTTTTTATCCCTGGTGGGAGAACTAGCGGGACGTTTGTGTGCTGCTGAGAGCCGTGCAGTGTGGAGAGAGCTGCCGGCCAGAGGGAGGGCCATCCAGGGAGGTGCTGTGCCAGAGCAGGTGGGAGGCCGTCTGATGAGAAGGACGGCGGGGCAGGGGGCCCTGTGGGTAGGGGGGAGGGAGGCGCCTGGATGCACGTTGTGGGGGCAGTCTCTTCTGATGCTTCCGTGTTGTCCCTACAAAGGAGGTGAAGTCAGAGCATGCAGCGGGGGAGGCGGAGAGGCAGAGTGAAATGGGGAGGGGGTCTCTGGGTGTGTTAGAAGCTGGTCTAATGTTTAGGACAGAGGAGCGCCAGCCTGTCCGGAACCAGGACTTTGAGCCCTACGTATAGTACCGAGGCCCCATATGTGTGCTTCATTATCTAGATCCTGTGGTTCAGTCATTGGAAAAATACCTGAAAAATCTGTGAAAAAGATGTTTTAAATGCCCATGTCCTGTTCCGGACCTTGTGTGTCAGGATTTGGAGAATATACCCTACGCACGTGGTTTACCGGCGCTTTATTTGCCAGCAGTTTCAGATTGGGGCAGTTGAGACAACGCACCCCCCAGCCCCCAAAGCAGCATCTTGGAAGTTTTATGAAGTGGAAAATAAAGGGGAATAAAAAGAGCGAGCTTTCCTTCTTCTCAGTATTTTGTATTATCCTTCCCCGTGAGGTAAAGGCTACTGGGTTAATTTTACACACTTGGAAACTGAGGCCAGGGAGGTTAAATAACTTGTTCAAGGTGAAGCGGCTTGTAAGTGGTAGAGACAGTCTGGACCTAGGTGGTGAGAGGCCAGAAGCCACACCTGCAGCGGCTGCGTTAGCCCGCCCCTGGCATCGTGGTGGCTCTGTATTACAGCCTCCTCGAGCCCACATGTTCCGTAAAGTAAGAAAGACAGACTTTAATTTGAGCCTCAGAAGAAAGCTATTTGATAATACGCTCTTCGTGCCCACACACCTGCCAGTTCTGTCCTTTCTTGTCTGTTCGCTTCCTCCCTACCGAGGTTCACGTGGGGACGTTCTCGTACTGCTCCGTCTTCCGACCTCACAGCAGAGCCCCTCGGCGGCTGCGGCCTTCTGGTTTGTGGCCGGTGGCCTCTCGAGCCAGGAGCCTCAGGGCAGGCCGCCCTTGTTTGTCTTGGATGCCTCGAGGGGTATTGTCTGGGTTCCAGGCAACAGTCCTCGCCTCTCCCCTGTCAGATAGCAACTTGTCGCTGTTCTGTCACGTCCCTGTCCGGCCAGCCTTGACTTGCCACTCCAGATGACTAGCTGGTCCTGGATCCTGGCTGCTTGACAGGGAGGAGTAAAGAGCAGAGACGTGAACTTGGGGGTGGCGGAGAGCATCGTGTGGACCGGCCTTGGAGTCTGCACTTGTTGCTGTTGAAAACAGAAGAGAAAATGTGGCAAGAGGAGTGAGCGGAGGAGGCGGATTCGCTGTCTGATTGTCAGAGAGTGCTCTGGTGGTCAACGGCAAGCATGCCTTTAGGGCTGCAGCTATTTCCAGGGCTGTGCGGTCTGCAGAAGAGATCTGTGTCCCACAGCAGTGAGACCTGATGGCGGGCGGATCCCTGGGAGACCTGGGAAGGCCGGCGTGGAGAGCTGGTGTTTTGCGTTGCCGCTCTCCTACTTGGGTGACTCAGGCTGATGTCTTGTTCTCCACTTCCTTACGTTACAGCAGTGATTCTCTTAAGGCGTAGTACAGATCCAACACTTGGTAGACCCTCCAAAACTCGCAGCCTTGTGAAGACAGAGGTGGCAGGTCTTGGAACCAGAATGTGCCTTGAGTCCTTACAGGGTGCCGTGTGTAGTGCAGTTTCCTGGAAACCAGCATCCCCCACCGTTGTCCTACAGGCGCCGGTTTTCAAACCTACAGGCTCTGCCGCTGACGGCTATGGCCAGAGGCGGCCCGTGCCCTGCCCGCGGTGCGGCCTCCCCGGGCTCCCGAGCCCTAGGTGTGCTCTAGTTTTGTTAGGGAAAGTGTATCCTGTACAAGCTTGCTTTAGAAGTAAGTTTTTAGATACAGTAGAAAATTCACTGTAGAAAATCTAGTAGAAAATCTAGAGGTTGGACAGAATGAATTGAAACGATTTTCTAATTCCCAGAGGTGATTTTGTTATTTTTCACAAAATTTTAGGAAACATTTCTGATTTGTGTTCTACTTTCTGTAATGGAACTGTTGATGACACGAGTGTCCTGTTCTTCTAGGTACCCAAATATATCTTGTGAGTTGCTCACTTCCGATGTCTCCCAGATGAACGATAGGCTGGGGGAAGACGAGTCCCTGCTCGTGAGGTTATATAGCTTCCTCCTAAACGACTCCCCCTTGAACCCGCTACTTGCCAGCTTCTTCAGCAAGGTGCTCAGTATTCTTATCAGCAGAAAACCAGAACAGGTAAATACCATTTTCCAGAAGGTAAGTATTAGGGCTGATCGTCCCCCTGAGACGATCCCCTGTAATTGTGTTCTGAGTGTGCCTTCAGTCCAGGTTCTGCAGCGGAGTGTATTTAAATATACGGACTTAACACTGACCTCCACATCCATGACCATGTTCTAGCTTGGCGTGTTCTCTTCGGAGCGCCTCATGGCCCAGCATAGCAGTGTACTTTGGTCTCCTCTCTTTTTTTTTTTTTTTTTTTTTAAAGATTTTTTATTTATTTATTTGACAGAGAGAGAGAGATCACAAGTAGGCAGAGAAGCAGGCAGAGAGAGAGGAGGAAGCAGGCTCCCTGCTGAGCAGAGAGCCCGATGCGGGGCTCGATCCCAGGACCCTGGGATCATGACCTGAGCCGAAAGCAGAGGCTTTAACCCACTGAGCCACCCAGGTGCCCCTGGTCTCCTCTCTTGACCAGTAACTGCAAGCACGAGAGCGTGGGCTGTCTGTTGGCGAAGGCAGTGCCATGCCTCATACTGAGTGGCCGAAGATGTGAGTGGCGTTGTAGTGACTCTGGTGAAGCGACTGTTGTTTTTGGTATTTTTCTTTCCTGTAATGATGAGCGCAACACAAATGAGGCTGTAAATCAAAAAGCTTTTCCGTAAATGTAATTGATGATTAGTTTATACAAATGATGACGATTTTGTTTTGATTCCACTCAAAAACTTAAGTGTTTAGCTTGAGACGTCTCTGTTTATTTTATTATTATTATTTTTAAGGTTTTATTTATTTATTTGAGGGAGCAAGGGAAAGAGAGAAGTGTGAGCCAGGGGAGGGGCAGAGGGAGAGGCAGACACCCCGCTGAGCACGGAGCCCAAGTGGGGCTCGATCCCAACAACCCTGAGATCATGACCAGAGCCAGAGTCAGACACTCAACCGGCTGAGCCACCCCGGCGCCTCAAGACGTCTCTGTTTAGACTGCCTTTCCTATCCAGTAGTGCTGGGCAGAAAACCCTACTTCACTGTGGAGGGAACTGTCCCCTCTCTCTCCTCCCCGTCTCCCCCCCCCCCCAGCATCTGTTTTGTTCCTGAACAGCTCAGACACACTTGGGAAATTGATTTTCCAAGGATCTGCCGTATGTGTTGTGGTTCTCAGAGCACGGTTTCATGACCAGCAGCGTGAGTACCACCTGAGAATCTGACAGAAATGCAAGGTTGTCAGCCCCACCTCACACCTTGTGAGTCAGACAGGCGATCTGGGAGTTCTCGTAAGTCTTCTAGAGGACTCTGATGCATACTGAGACTTGAGAGTCATGACTCTAGTGCATACGGTGTGAAGAAGGGTGTGCTTACGGGGAGATTCTGCTCCACTCCTGGCAACAGGCACCCAAGGAGCAGCGAGGGCCTCCGACGCTCAGGCGCGCATAGACGCACCAGGGTGCGATGCCAGGGCTGCAGGTGGTCGGTCTGGCCGGGCCTGGCTCCTCCCTGGTGGGAAACGGGCTCCCTGACCCGTCCTTTGCCGTCAGCGGACATGGAGGGATGGAACTATTTTAGGCCCAGTATGTCCGTCCTTTGCCAAGGCACAGTGGATGCGTGTTTTATTTTAGACAAGATTGTACTTTCATGTTCTTAATTAGGCGGGATTATGCCCTGAGATGTATTGGAATCGAGGTTCGTTTTTCTTAGAGGGTAATCCCCGAATCCCGATGCCTGTCGTACAGGCCGTCTTCCCCTCTTCTGCCTTCTGGCGAGAACGGACGGGGCTGCTGAGCGTTCTGGCGGAGTGCACGCCGTCGCGTCAGCCCGAGTCCTGGTCCTTTCAGGTGGCTGCAGCTGTGACAGACACAGGCCTTCGCCGGCATCGTGGTTTTTCTCTTCGCTCCGTGCTAGCGGAGCCCAAATTCAGGGGCTCCTGTTCTCACTGTACCTTTGATACAAGCGAGAACACTTGAAGCTTCCTGGGACTCTGAGGGTTGGCGCTGCCCTTCTGGGTCCCACATGTCGCACCCAGTCGCTGGCGTCTGCCGATGCAGGGCTCAGAGGGGGGCCTGTCACTCGGCGGCTCCGCGTGCTTCTTGGCTTAGGCGCTCTCGGAAGGAAAATGAGAGGATTTGGTCACCGTCGCTCTTCTAGAGCCTCTCTTGGTTGGAGGACTAAGGGTGGAAATGGTTTCCGTCCCGTGAGATGCGAGCGATGCTGCGTGCAGCTGTGGGGAGCGAGGACACCAGGGGCCCGGCCTGGCTCCCCTGACGCAGTCGTTCAGCTCACGGGCCAGGACAGCCAGCCACGGGGTCCCTTCGGTGTCGGGAGGGGTAGCATCTCTGCGGCGTCATCCTCTGTCAGGGACCCCTCACTGTCCTTACGGTGCTGTCCGCGGCCCTGGACCCAGTTCGTGCCTTTGGCCTCCTGAGCTGGTGCTTTCTCCACAGAACCAGACGGTATCTTGGTCATGTCTGGCTTTTTCCTCTTTTTTCCTCCACTGTGCTTGTAACAACTACTGTGTGACTCAGTTGTGATGGATTAATTGTGTCTCATTTCTTGAAGGCTTATGTCACCACATTTTACCTCCCTGTTCAGAGGAGCAGCAGGTCACAGGTGCTCCTCCGTTTGTGCCGGGGGGGCGTGAAGCGATTTTTGTCATCTCTGGCTCATAGACTTCGTCCCTGGGATGACGGCAGGATTTGTGGCTTTTGTGGCACGCTGATCTAAGTTGAAACTTCAGGGCAGCCACCGTTGGGCTCTGGCAAGACACTTCACTGGCCTGCGCCTTGGTTTCCCTGTCTGGCACGTGGAGTGGGGCAGCCCCTCCTCGAGGGCATCGAGAAGGTTCGCTGAGACTTAGCTGCTGCCACACTGACCATACTGCTTCCGCGACATTTGAAGAGACACTGGGTGCAGACGGGCAGAAGGCCCACAGGGGTGTGCAGGACAGAACTCTCTGCCTCTTCTTGCAGAGAAGAGAGACCCAGGTGGGAGTGGTAACGTCTCAGGTCCCTTCTGTGTCGCTGCCCGTCTCCTCCACGCTCGCCCTCCTGGTGTCGATCTCGTCAGCGAGCAGCTGAGGTCGGGCCACACGTGATGTTGTGTAGCAGCTGAGCTCGCCACCAGGACGGACTTAAAAACACTTGGTGTTTTGAGGGGCGCCTGGGTGGCTCAGGGGGTTAAAGCCTCTGCTTTCGGCTCAGGTCATGATCCCAGGGTCCTGGGATCGAGTCTCGCATCGGGCTCTCTGCTCAAGAGGGAGCCTGCTTCCCCCTCTCTCTGCCTGCCTCTCTGCCTACTTGTGATCTCTCCCTCTGTCAAATAAAGAAATAAAATCTTAAAAAAAAAAAGACCGTACCACCTGTAAGCTCCTTCTTAAAAAACAACAACAACAAAACACTTGGTGTTTTGAATTGTTTTTTCCTGCTTGCTAGGGACCAGTTAGGATTTTGAGTCTTTGCTCTGCATTTTAGTGCAGTCTGAGGGACTTGCTTTATGTCCATAAACTGCTGAATGGTATGTTCTTGGGCTCTCTGTTGGGCATTAAACTATTTGTCCTTATTCTCTGACAGTTAATAATGAACGTGAACAGAAATAAAAGACTTCGTTATGGTGTATTTGTGTGAGGAAACGTGTGGTAATACGAGGTTTTTTCCCCAAGGGGCTTTGCGTGCGCTGACAGTCAGCAGGCTCCCCAGGCTCCCCTCTGGTTCCAGCTCAGCGTCTGCCGTTCCTCCACTCAGCGTGGCAGTGGGTTTCGAGAGGGGCACTTGGAGGGGTCAGGATGGAATATGCTGTGAAGGTGGTGGTTCCCCGGTTACGTGTCTTTCAGGTGTGGTTTGTTCTCCTCTAGATTGTGGATTTCTTGAAGAAGAAACGTGATTTCGTAGACCTTATCATAAAGCACATAGGAACTTCGGCCATCATGGACTTGTTGCTCAGGCTCCTGACGTGCATCGAGCCTCCGCAGCCCAGGCAAGATGTGCTGAACGTGAGTAGAATCAGGACCCCTGCACCGGGGCTTGGGAGAGGAAGGTTGTCTGGGAAACGGGGCGGGGGTGGGGCTTTCTGGAAGGAGGGCAGGGTGGGGAAGGAAGGGGGTTCCAAGGTAGGAAGAGATTACGATTTTGCAGGGTTCCAGATGTGCGCATCTGGAGGGTCCTGCGGTGTTTCTTTGTGAGGGGCTCTTTACTCCCTGCTGGTTTGGTTTTCAGTTGGAGTAGGGCAGTGGAATGGGTTGAAAATGCATTTAAAGCTTGTCTCGTGGAAAGAGCAGGAGATGGGGAGCTGCAGATCTGGTCTGGGGATTCCATGAGGTGCCGCTCTTGAGAGCGCGACCACACCGCAGGGTCAGGGCTGCAAAGGCACGTGTTCCAGGAAGTGAGCCGTCAGGGTAGTGTTCCTCTTGTGGGTAGTTAGGATCATAGGAGAAGAGGAGAATGGGGCTTACTTCGAAAAGCACACATATTTTAAAACTTCGGTAGATGGTTATTTTAGGATACGTGTGCCTCTTGAAGAGCTGTCTTAAGTGGAATTTGGGTGGGAAGAGGGAGAGTGTGAATAACTGAATGTGAGATTCCGCACAGGCTCTTATCTTTGCCCCTTTTTCTTGTCTTCTGTCTCCTCCTCTTTGATTCTCTTCACTCCCTTCTTCCAGAACCTTCCCCAACCTGTTCCATCCCAAACCCTAGCACCTACTCATTTCTTTGAAATCAGTTTTATTGGAAATGCTGATTTTAATTAAAGACTGGAAGAACCAGAGGAGAGGCAGGAGGGCCTGTCAGGTGGTATTCCAGGAAAGGCATGTTCTGCTGCGTGCCTGGGCACGTGTTTGTGTGAGGGGGATGCGGTCAGGGCTGGCTCTGTAGAACCAGGCAGAAGTCTCCTGAGAACCGTGGTCATCGTGAGGACACCAGCTAAGGGTACCTAGTGAATGTCCTGGAGTTGCCTGTAGGAAGGGACCAGAAATTGGGGTGTTGGTTCTTTTTAGGTGTGTTTTTGTGGCTATCTTTTCTCAGAAGATGTTGAAGATTCCAGGAAGGATTGTTGAGGGCAAGGGGAGGGGTCACCTTTGGATTGCTCTAGGGAGTAATGATTAAGTATAGTTTTTTTAGAATTCTTTTGTCACTTCTGAGTTGAATTTTAGGGCCATTTCTTCTGGAGCGATATGGTGATAGGCAGTTAATAAAGGCTTAGGTTAGGGGAAGGGTGGTTAGAAACTTAGATTTGGGTGCCCGTCGTGGGGGCATAGGTTCTTATTAATGGCTGTGGAGGCAGTAGGAGTGTGGGGCTGATCCTTTCATAGCGCACAAAGTTTCCTTCCTGCTCCCCTGGTGGTCAGGCCCCCTCTCCACCCCTCCCCCCATTGCGGCTAAAGTGTAGCCCCAAGTGTCACCTGGGGACTCAGGTCTCACCTCTGCCCTACTGAATCAGAGTGTGCATTTTGGCAAGATCCCCAGGAGGGTGACTGATACGCCCATTTTGAAACCGATCTTAAAAGATAAAGTTGGACCTCTAGCTTTGTACCCTCTCGTAGTTTCGTTTTCATCTTCCTTGGGCACCATTCTCTTTAAGGAGCAGGCAGCTGTGCCCTTAGCAAATTGTGTTTGATTTCTTGCCACCCAGCCCTGTGCCGCCCTGTTTCCCCCAGTTTCCCTTTAACCTTTGGGTTCTGTTTTGAGGTTTGTTTGTTTTGTCCTTTCTTGACTGTAAGTGCCTTGTTTACTGTGTTGCTTCTCTTCCTGCCTAACGTGCTGCTGCAGCTCGTATTTAATTTATTCTCCCTATTCTTCTCCTCTCCTGATTTTCATTCACGGTGGTACTTCGCATGTAGATGAGGAAGAGATTGTCCTGGGCAGGATACTGGCACTTTACTAACTCGTGACGGGGCAGATGAACTCTGCTGCCGTGGTGCCCTGCCCCCCTGTTTCCTTTCCTGTGGCTGTTTTGGTTTTGGAGTCTGAAAGTTCATCATATGTTTTAACCCAGAGGCTTGATACTAAATACTGCTTTTCTTAGTCTTTCTGAAGCTGCCCCCCCCCCCCTTAAGATTAATTTGTTTACTTGGGAACGTACTCAGGCATGGGAGTGGGGAGGGGCAGAGGGGGAGGGAGGATCTCAAGCAGACTCTTCTGAGGGCAGAGACTGACCCTGAGATCCCAGCCAGCGCTCTGATCTAGGCTCCTAACTGACTGAGCCACCCAGGTGCCCCTCTGACGCTGACTTAGGGTGAATACTGTCTTACAGAAAATGTATGAATTACACCCCCCCCCCCCAAACAAAATACAGACCTTTTTAGTGCTTACTGTTTGAGAACTACCCTGTGGCTAAGAAGCTGATGTTAGAATTTTTTATGTGGGAATTGTAATTTGGGGCATAGTTGGTAGTGTTGGCTACAGTTTAAATAATACATTCACTGGCATTTTCCTTGGGGAACTTTTAACTTCTGTAGTGTTCAAAGTCCAGAGAAATCTGTAACATTCTACTTAAAATGTGATGGATATTTCCAAGTATGTTAATCTTCATTGGGGTTTGAACAAGAGCCACGCATTGCTATCATTACCTCTACAATGTGTTTTACAGTGGTTAAATGAGGAGCAAATTATCCAGAGACTTGTGGAAATAGTTCATCCATCGCAAGAAGAAGATGTAAGTTCTCTTGTGTGACTGTAAACTTAATTTTTTTGAAAAAGTGGAACTGTGTTTATTTGGGTGTAGAACATAATTGTAGGAGGCATGAAGGTAGAGGACAGGTAAAATCTGGCATTCTTAAAGTTGACAATTTTCTAATCACTAAAGGCTACATTTTGCTGATGCCCAGAACATTTTTCAGAAACGTGGACAGCAGCAGGCCCTGGTTCTAGCACCATCTTCTGGAACTTGGAGCTGAACCTGCTTGCTTTTGTTACAGACCTCCTCTGTCCTACTTCTTTTTCCTTCTGTACACATCCGTTAGCCCAAATGGTGTGGCCGCATCTGCACTTGTGTTTTCTGTTCTGGCTACGCTGTGCAGCAGCACATCAGAATCTTTGCCACCGTTGAAGCCGTGGAGTGTTGAGCCCTTGGCATTCGTACTTCTTGGCCTTTCTTGGCCAGAGGCACTGACAGGTTTGGCTTTGTCCCAGGAGCTGAGGGTTGACTTGGCAATAGGATTGAGGCTGCTCTGCCGTTTGCAGACTGAGCTCTGTGCTGAGGGGATGCCTGTTTGGGCGGGGTCTCCTGGACTAGCCATTGGCCCCAGTGGAGGAGGCTCCCAGCTCTGCTGCTCCCCCCCCTCTTTTTTTTTTTTTAAAGATTTTATTTATTTATTTATTTGAGAGAGAGAGAGCGAGAGCGAGCAAGCATGAGAGTGGAGAAGGTCAGAGGGAGAAGCAGATTCCCCATGGAGCTGGGACTCCTGGAATCATGACCTGAGCCAAAGGCAGTCGCTTAACCCACTGAGCCACTCAGGCGCCCCCTGCCGCTGCTCCTGCTGCCGCCTTCGGTCGCAGCCCGAGCCCTGTGGGATTGCCCACGTTTAGCCCTTTCTGCCTGCAGACATGACAGCTCTGCGACTCAGCCTCCTCTCTGGGAAGGAGGTGATTGTAGTAGATGTGCGGGCTGTGTTGTGGGGAGGTCAGGGAACCTTCCCGTGTGCCTTAAGCTGCCAGTTAGATTGAAGAGTAAGACGGTGGAGGAGTATGAAGGGGGGAAGGTATCCAGAGGATACCCCGCTCAGAAAGCTTGATGTAGCCCCTTCTCCTTGGATGTATTCAGATACTTTGATACCTGGAATTTATCTAAAACAGCCCCCCCCCACCCCGCATAAAAAGTTAACCATTAAAGGTGCTGCTGGTTCCCAGTCTTCCCTTTGGGACAGCGCATCTGCAGTGTTGTTCTGTTAACATTCAGAACACAGCCCGGTGTGCGCCTGTGTGCGCCTGCGTCAGCTGCTGCGGTGGGAGCAGCCCCGCGCAGTGGGGGCCTGCGCGCCGGTGGGGCTGGTAGTGCCTCCTGTGCCCGGGGCGGGGGTTGGTTGCTTCCAGAGCGCTGCTCCCGTGTGATTCAGGTGTGGCCAGTGCAGGCCGTGGAGAGTGATGATGGGAGCGTGGCCTGTCCCCTTCACAGGGCATACACGTCCATGGACAAGGCTTGCCTGTTGCTAGGCTTGCACATTCTCAGACAGAGCTGATTGCTCCGCAGGGAATCACGCCAGTCTGCAGGGCTCGGGAGAAGCCCGTCTGCAGCTCTTCTTCTTTTTCTTTTCTAAAGGGCAAAGCATTTGGAGCATTAGCAGCTTCTTACCTGACTTGCAAGAAAGTTAATTTTGCCTCTGGACAGTCCTGTTCATACTTCTGTTTTGTATTAAGTGATAAGTCACATGCTGAAGTCATACGGACCAGTTGATACTTACTAAGGAATGGTTAGACTCCTAATTCTAGTCAGTGGACTTGATACCCTGGTGTGTGTTGTCATCTGTGCTGGACATCACTGCCTGCCTGTCCTGGGCTCGAACTGCTCTGTCTGCGGGCGGTGCCCAGTGCCACGTGCCACAGAACAGAGTGCATTTGGGCGCTAAGATTTTAGACTTTCCTGTAAGGTAAACACACTGTACACTGGGAGAAGATGCAGTATTTCTTGCCCTTTGGTATATTCCAGAAAGCTATATTTGCCTTTTTTTTTCAAATCAGTGCTGATTTAAAAGGTGATTTATCAGGTTCTGTGCTGATAAAGATATATACAGTTGACCTTTGAACAACATGGGAGTTGGGGTGCCAACCCCCCACGAAATCAAAAATCCATGTAAAGCTTTTGACTCCATAAAACTTAACTGGTAATAGCCTGCTGTTGGCCATAAGCCTTACCAATAAGGCAACCCATCAGTTAACACATATTTTGTGTATGTATTACATCCCATGTTCTTACAGTAAAGCCGGTTAGAGAGAAGAAAATGTTACTAAGAAAATCCTAAGAGAAAATACATTTAAATAAGTACTGTACGTATTAAGAGAATCAGCGTGGAAGTGAACTGGTGTGGTTCAAACCCATGTTGTTCAAAGGTCAGCTGTATTTTGGGGGGGTGTATTTTTAAGTTCTCAGTTGTAGCAATTTTTCCTTGCCAGAACTTTGTTTTTTTTTTTTTTTTTTTTTTTTAAAGATTTTATTTATTTATTAGAGATCACAAGCAGGCAGAGAGGCAGGCAGAGAGAGAGGAGGAAGCAGGCTCCCTGCTGAGCAGAGAGCTCCCTGTGGGGCTCAATCCCAGGACCCTGGGATCATGAACCGAGCTGAAGGCAGAGGCTTTAACCCACGGAGCCACCCAGGCGCCCCTCCTTGCCAGAACTTTGATGCCATGTCCCTGCACATAGTGATCTGTGCTGTGCGGTATTGTTAAGTGAAGCTCGTTGGCCTGGCAGGATCAGGTAGTCGTGTTTACCTGTGTTCCTTCTTTTTTTTTTTTTTTAACCTGCATTCCTTCTTCTGAGCTTGACTTTTTACTCACTGCAGCTTCTTACGGCCAGTGTTAATTTGTGTTATTTCTTAAGGAATTTACTTGCTAAGGTTTTGTTATAAACTTGACATTTGATGTGTTTTATAGTTAAAATTGTACTTTTTTCCCTTAGCGGCATTCAAATGCTTCACAGTCACTTTGTGAAATTGTTCGCCTGAGCAGAGACCAGATGTTACAAATTCAGAACAGTACAGAACCAGATCCGCTGCTTGCCACTCTAGAAAAGTATGTTTAAAACTGTTCTTGTTCTTTTTTCTTTTTCTTTTTTAAATTGATGCTATTTGTTGTGTTACCAGTGTGAGTGGTTGGTAAGTCTTCCATCGGTGGGAATCATGACCCTGCAAGATACCCTTGGGTGGGGGAGGACTGGCTTATCCGATCTCAGCCATTTGTGATGCCCAGTGGACACCCGCAGGGTAAGAATGTAAAGAAATGACATTTATGCGTAGACTTGGAACTTTTGAAATAGCTATAAACTAGAATTCTGTTAAGCTGTCCTAAGATGGGGTAGCGCGTGAAGACTGTGGGTTACTGCTCCGCAGGTCTTTGGTGAAGAATAATTTCATACGCAAACTGATTTGACCCATCGTAGTCAAGGATTTTACCAGAAGCTCTTCTTAGGATTTACTGTGCCTTTGCAGCTGACTAGGGGCAACCTGACCAGACCTGATTTGAAGGGTTACAAGCCTTGTCTGTTTTTTGTCTCTGTACTGCTCTGTCCTTCTTTTGAGACGATTCCTTGTGAGCGGCCTTCTCATGTTTGGGTGGAAAATAGGTGGAGGACGGTGTGCTGTTTTGAAATTTGTGAACGGCCGGCCCTTGGATACTAGCTTCTCTAGATTCGCACATTTTCGGAAGGAATACTTGCCGTTGCGCACGGGCACGCATTTGGCCTGCATGCGCCCAGTGAGATGAGCAAGGAGCAAATTAGAGACGTCGTATCGTTTTTAAAGTCTGTCATCTGAGAAGTAGAATTGTATTTTCCCAGGAAAGGATTTGACTGATTCTCTGAAGTAAGCGAAACTTAAATTATCAGCTTCTAAGTAAAATGTCAGTTTCCTTCCCCGCTTCTGTTATTCTTGGCACTATGGCGTATATACTCTTTTTGTAAATATAAGACATTCCACATTCAAATACTAGTAATTATAGTAGTGTTAGGTTCAACCATGTAAAATTGCCCTTTGAGTAGGTTAAAAAAAAGGTTGAACACCAACAGTCTCATGGTTCTTGATAGCATTGTTCAATAGAAAGAAAAGTCAGATGTCATTTTAAATGATCTAGTAGCCACATTCAAGTAAAAAATAGGTGAAATTAATTTTAATAATATAGTAAATTTAATTATTAAAAATATTTGAACAGATGCTTATTTAAAAAAAAATCACGGAGGTATTATACATTCTTTTCTTTGCCAGAGTTTTGGAAAGCCAGTGTGTATTTTACACTTAGTACAGGTCAGTTCACACTCGTTACATTTCGAGTGCAGCAGCCATCTGGGACAGCAGGTTCCCCCCAGATGCAGGACCGGGCAGCAGTGCGTGCTGAGTTTCAGCGCCCCCGGAGCCTCTCTCCTGGGGAGTGTGGCCCCGGAGCCTGGGTAGGGCCCAGCTGTTAAAGTTCAGACTGTCTTTAGTCCCAGTGATCAGGCAGCTCTAAACGGAACCGTACATGCCCAGAATTGGCATTATTAAATATTCATTGGAGTAAATGTCTTCAGATTCATGGTCATGATGAGTTAGGGGTTTGATGATGTCACCGCAGTTGGCAGTGGGGAGACTTACTCTACAGCAGTGCCTCCTGCATCCTTCTTGAGAATGAGAACCAGCCCCCTTTAGTATAATCAGACATGCTCCCATGTTATGGTGATTCTTTTAGTAGCTATTGATAAAAAAAATACACAGTGACTAGAGGCTTCTACGGGTTTGGTAAACTTATTAATCATAATAGCATTTGTATATGGCTGATACATTATTAGGTGATAATGTACAATATTTGAGAAACAGAAAAATAAAGCAATATTGTATTATTAGGCCAATCTGCTGGCCATACATAGTATACAGATGACCCAGCTCTTTATATGGCCTAACAGCCCACAGTTGGGGTGCCACGGTGTGTATAAACACTTACGTGTATGTGTGGTGTAGCACGTAAGGAAAAGTTTGAAACGACCTCAGGTTAGAGAGGATGGTCAACATAGGTAGACACACCAGAAGGTCTCTGAGAAAATGGATGGAAGTGTTAGGCAGCGAATAGCTTGGGTGGCAGTTGGGGCTTAAATTGAGTATATGCAGTTTAGTGACTCTGGGATTCTTCAAAAGTTTAAAATTCCTTTAAAACCAGTTGTGTTAGAGAAGGTCGGACCGTGCTGCTTTTGATTCTTGATACGAACGAGCTTAGAATGAGTTGGAGTTTGATCTCAGTCGGGCCAGGTTGTGCTCCTCTGACTACCCGTGTAGAAAGCAGAGTCACAACAAAAGTGCGCCGGAGTCTCAAGGCCTGGTAAAGTCCTTGCAGGGCTTCGTGCGTGCGTAGAGCAGCCCCTGTGGGGAGTTTACTAATGCTGATCTGAGAACTCGGTTTTTTAAGTGTGAAAGAAAATCCGTTTCTCTGACGTGTCAATAAATGCTTTACCATTTCAGGAATACTAAAGCGCTCGTTGTAGCCTGTCTGAGCAGCTTGGTCCTTCGGCTCGTGATTCCTTCTGTGGCAGCTGATGTTCTTAGGTTTAGATAAGACTCATGATACGGTTCGGCAGTATATTAACATCTTGACCGTCAGAGTTTTGCTGGTTATCATATCATTTTGTCCATTAGAGGACGCTTCCATGGTTGTAGGCGACGGATGAAGCTATGAGCTAGTGAGGGCCTCTCTGGGAGCCACTCCCTCAGGCGTCAGCGTCTGTGGGCCTGTGATGCACTCGTGAGAAGGAAGAACGTTCTGCTTGAACGAGAAGGTGGACATCTGCACTTGGATGCTGGGTCCATACTCTCCTGTGGCATGAGGCTGCTCTTTGAAAAACAGATGTATTTACTGTGAAAAAGTTGCCTGTTTTCTAGAGCCCAGTCTCAAACCTAGTATTTGTTCTGTAGACTTGCTGTGTGTTGAGTGATTTTTATAGTGCTGTTTTGGGTGAAGGTCTCACCATTTTGGTGCTGGTCTGGGTAGTTGAAAGCTCCTTCCACCAAGGCAGGGAGTGGGGGTGGGGGGAGGGGGTCCTCTGAAGTTAGCTTAGGTACCAGTTTTATTTGCTTCCCCCAAATAAAAAGGAGATTCTGTCCTACTTGCTGCCCTAGCCTGGCAAGGGGACTGGTGTTGGGACGCAGTGAACACAGCTGTACTTCGGGGTGGCTGGCGTCTCTGCTGGGTGAGCGGCAGGGGCAGCCCAGCTGTGTCCCCTGTTGTGAGGGCGGTCCCAGGTTTCCAACCACTCGGATTCTGAAAATGACCAAGATCCTAAGACACTGAGACCTTCCTTGAGAACGTCCATATAAATTTACCTGACAAGTTACCCTTGTGTTTTACATTCATCGTGGCCTTGAGTGTATAATGGGAAGAGCCTGTAGAGAATGTTTTGGGCTCTAGTTCAGGCAGATCCGCTTCTGCCGCCATGTTATTTTGATTGACCAAATTTTAATTGTAGGGTAAAATGCAACAATTGACCTTTACGTGTTTTAGATCTTAGTTAATTATACATTAATGCTTTTGTGGGAAGACATTTATGGGTTCTAATTAGCCTTTTTGAAAAATTCCCCTCATTTTGTGGGGTGAGGAGCTCCAGATCTTACCACCCACAGCCGCCGCCACCAGCACCCTGATGGGAGTGGGAGGTGACTTCCAGTCTGGAAATACTTGTTGGCTCTCGACAAGATCGGTGGAGGCAAGCAGGGCCCAGGTGACTCTGCTGAGGGGAGGGAGTAGGAGAATACATGTGGGAGAGTTAGATTTTGGAATATGCAGGATCACTTGTCTGGTTTAATAAATGTATTAAAAATAAAATGTTGTTAAGTGAAACAAATATGCCCAAGTGGGGTTGAGCTTTTGTAGAGTACTTGCCTTACTGCTACCATGCTCTTTTTCTCTGACGTTACTGTTAATTGATGTTACAATTAGCACCTGACTGTTGATTTGTTTCCCTAGGCAAGAAATTATAGAGCAACTTCTATCAAATATTTTCCACAAGGAGAAAAATGAATCAGCCATAGTCAGTGCAATCCAGATACTGCTGACTTTGCTGGAGACGCGGCGGCCCACGTAAGCTTTCCTTTTGTCTTACAAATGCTGAGCCATTTTGTTTTGCCTTTAGATTTTCTAGAAACTAATAAAAGTTGTTGGTTGATAAGCTACGGTCTCTTGCCCTTGAACTGCAGGTGCTGAGTCTGTCTCCACCGTAAGAACTCTGACTTAGTTTCATCCGAGGTGGGCTGTAGGGATACAGTTGAAGACAGTGTTCGGTGAGCACTGTGCACTGGCGGTGTTTGGGTATATGCAGTAGTTACGAGAAGGTAGCTACAACAAGAGGTGTCATAAACAAAGTGTGTAACACAAGAAAATTGTGCTCTCCTGTCCAGGTGACAGTTCAGGGATGCTTTCTGTCTTGTGATGCTTTTCTGCACATGCTGACTTGAGTCTTCAGATGGGCTCTTCAGAGATTTCACATGTAAGGGCCCTCCGGGTCGTGAGGCTGCTTTCAAAAATGGGTGGTCAGGTGGCTTGCGACCTTGAAGGAAAAATTTGGGCCAAGTGTTTCAGAATCAGAAATACAGTCTGCTTTTCCCATGTATGTGCCCTGGACCAGCCAGATGATGTTGGTCATGTTACTCTTTGCAGTTTAAGTCCAGTGCTAATTCACTTACAGATTGTCAGAATTTTCTGATTTGTTCCCTGGAGCATGAGGATTTGAAGAGGTGGGTATATGTGAGCGCTCCAAGAATATGTGGTTTAGAGATTAGAGTTTGTATTTTCTCACTCACTGTTAGATTTGTCCAGCGAACCAGAGGGCGTGAAGAGGACAGAGGAGGCTGCTCTCAGCATATGAAAATCCCGGCCATCCAAGGTTTCTGGATGTACTTTTCATGGTGTCATATTGGTTTCAGGCAAAGTAGTGAACACAGTCGATCTGTTTCCCAAATTCCTGACCTCTGTTCCCGGTTTGGTTAATCTTTGGTCAGCGGCAATGGAAGGCAGTTTGGGAGCAGTGCTTCGAAGATCTTGTACTTTGGGGATTGTGTCTGCAATTATGACCGTGTCTGCGTCTTCTCCTGCAAATTCTATTTTAAAGAATGTTACCAGTGCCTTTTAAGGTCTTAATCAGGTGGTGCAGGCCTGTCATCCTGCTCCTCATGCTTCACGGCGGTTGTACCATCTCCTCGGATGGTTTGAAAGCACCTGAAATGGGGCCGTGAGGCTTCTGTCAACTCCCTTGACTTGAGAAGGGAATAAATCTGAGAAAAAAGGTACATCTTCGCAAATGGAAGAAAGAAAACACAGAATCAGTTGTATAATCTAGAGCGGAGAAGATACAACAGTAAGAGAAACAGTAGAAGGACATTTCCGACCAGAAGAAACTTGTCTTCAGATCAGAAAGTGATGAAATGCTACAAGCAAGATTAAATTTAAACTGGGCGGGGGGGGGGGGGGCTCAGATTTTAGGCTTGTCCCGATGAGATTTATGAATCCCAAGAAGAAAGGACAGATCTTTGAAGTATCTGGATAAGAAAAAATGGGTTAACCACAAAGCAAATCAAATCACCAGGCATCTCGTATGTGAAGCTAAATAAAGACGGAAAGCAGAGGGTAGGACCGTGCCCTGGCATACTGCTGCTGACTGCTGGGACACATGCGGGCAGAGCAGGCCTTCCCCGGCCTCTGTGACCTCAGCGACCTCAGCATTCCATCTGGCTTCTGTCCCGGCGGAAGTACCTGAAGATGGACTTGACCAAACAAAATATCAAAGAACTTAAAGGAGTAATATTTATAAAAGTGGTGATAAATGAAATGGATAGGGTTTGAAAATTACTCATATGAATGTGAAGGTTAAGTGTTCAGATGAATAATTGAATAAGTTACGTGTTGGAAAAAAACAATACATTTTAGATTATTTTAATAAAACTCAAGAAATAAGGAGATGGTATTAGCTCTTGCCTTACACCAAGGAGCTGGGGTACTTTCATAGTTTCATTTTTCATCTTAGTGAAATTAAGAGTTCAGGTACGTTTTCTATAAGTGCAGAACAGTAGTAGGCTAGGCCACTCCCGGAGTTCCCTAGGGGACGAGGAGGGCAAAGACACCTGAGAGTTCTAGATGCCGGGGGAGTTTGCACACACCTATAGGCTATTCTCGGGGAAGCGGTGGTGGCGGGGCAGGCTGAGAGACCAGAGAAAGTGTCCCTTGCAAAATGGGCCTCTGGAAATAGCAGCAGTCTTCAGGGGAAATGCACATGTCCCCACCATAATTCTTCCCCTAGCTCCTATGGAACTAACGAAGCTCTTGGGCCACTAAGAAATCCTGTAGTCCTAAAGACACAGGTGAAGACCATTCACAGTGGGAAGAAGGGATCAGAAAAAAATCCTCTAGGCCATGAGAGAGGCAGGGATACATTCTGGGCCCCAACTATTAGAGATCTCCTACCACTGAAGCAGGGTCAGTGAGACTTAGGGACCCTTTAGCTGCCTAAGACAGGCTAACCCAAAACAACACATTTCCCCCTGCTGCCCCCATTCCACCAGGCCTCCAGTAATAGCAGCAGTCAGCTGATGGAGGAAAGGCTAGTGCGGGGGGGTGGGGGGGAGCTTTGTCAGGCTCAGGAACAAGCCTAAAGGGAAGAGCTTCAGCTAAGAGTAAGCTGAAGTGTGATGTGGAGAGAAACTTGGCAAACCAGCCCTAACTATAAATACAAAGTAACTTGAGACACATTCGAAGTCTGTAACACACTGAGGGGAATCAGTCCTAGCAAACCTAGCTCAGCTATTGACCTCAGATTGATTTAAACCCTATGCTGAAGGTCTAGAAAAAGAGATGTGTTCGTTCCAGAAATAATGTTTACATTGGCTTATACTGCTCTACACAACTTGCCCACCTTTCAATCAAAAACAACCAAAAAGATAAACAAGATAAAAAGAATCCCAAAAAACTACAAGTATGAGTAGTCAGTAGAACTAGATTTAAAAATGCTGGAACTGTTTGATAGGGGAATGTAAAATAACTGATTAATGTGTTAAAAGATTGCGGGGAAAAGGAACAATATGTGAACAGGTGGGGGCTTTAAGCAGACAGAGGGAAGATCATACGGAAATGCTGGAACTAAAAACCACAGCAGAAATGGAGAATGCCTGTGAGCTTATTGGTGAACTTGGACCGACTTGAGGAAAGAATCAGTAATGGGACATTAGAAATTATCTACACTGAACAGTGGAGAGTTAAACCAAAAAACACTTGGTTTGTGGGCTACAAGGGTCTAGAGGTAATGATATGCCACTGGAAAAGAGGGTGAGTGCCCAGATCTTGGTTTCTCACACCATTCTCTAGGGAAAGGAACCAGAGCTCCTTGGAGAAATGGCCATTCCTGTGATGGGGGCAAGAGGCGCCTAGAGCATCGTGTAGTACAAAAATAAGGAAGTATTAAAGACCCTACAAAACCCCGCAACGTAAGTGGCAAGGGTTATGTCAGAGGAACACGGGAGCCGGCTGAAAGAGCTTTCTTTGGCCAAAGCTGATTCGCACAAGCAGTAACAACAGCATAATAATTGGTACAATAAAGTAAAGCTGTGTTGTCTTAGTACCCAAAGTACAGAATATGCACTGGCTCATACTGTCATAAATAAATGGAGGAGAAGAGAAAGATGTCCCCCGGAAAAGAATTTCAAATGGTTCATGTAGATGCTTCCTCCTTAAGAGGGAAGAACTGAACTGCTCTCTTCTCAGTGTAGAGCGCACGCTGTGACTTCCTTCCAAAGAGTTCTGTGTGGAAAGGTAACAAAAAGAGCAACCTGACAGTGACTTTGGCGAACACTTCCTCAGCCGGATAATCAACGTGAGGAGCCAGCGCTAAGTGGTGTTGACAGTTTGCACTTCTTTCACGGGGTAGTGAAAATGACATCTTACCTGTGGTCTCTGCCTCAGAGACCCTGTGATCATGAGGAAAACATAAGACGAATTCCAGTGAAGGGACATTCTGCAAAATACCTAACCAGTGAAGCCTGAGTAACTGTCACAGCCAAGAGGAGGCGAAGGAGACATGACAACTAAATATAATGTGATGTCTTAGGTGGGACTCCGAAATGAAAGGCCTGCGGGTGGAAACTGAGGAAATCTGCATAAAGTGTGGATTTTATGTATCACCCGTGGTTTACTGTGACTTATGTCATACTAGCGTACAATAATAATAACGGGAAACTGGGTGTGGGTTATGTGGGAATGCTCTGTACCACCTTTGCAGGTTTTCTGTCAGTCGGGAACGGTTCTAATAGAAATGAAGAGAGCATCTGGAGAGAAACCCGGTGAGAATGCAGAAGCCAGAACAGCAGTGGCAGCTGGGCTGACCCGAGTGACCCTTGCAGAGCCTTGCCCTGGCCACCTCACCGTGCACAGTCTTTTGAAATGCAAATGGGACTTTTATCAGGGTAGACCAGAGTCTCAGCCATGAAGCAAACCATAATGAGTTAAAATAATATACACAGTATTAATTCAGACCATAATGGGTTTAAACTAGAAATCAATAAAAAAACATTGCTGGAATGAAGCAACACACTTTATAAATAACCCCAGGGTCGAAGAGGAAATGAAGAGAAATGAGAAAATATTTTGAACTAACTGATATGGAAACGGGGCACATCAGGATTTGTGGAATGAAATGAAAGTAGTAGAAGGAAAGTTCTAGCATTAAATGTTTGTATATTTTTTAAAAAAGATTTTTATTTATTTAACAGAGATCACAAGTAGGCAGAGAGGCAGGCAGAGAGAGAGGGTGAAACAGGCTCCTGCTGAGCAGAGAGCCCGATGCGGGGCTCGATCCCAGGACCCTGGGATCATGACCTGAGCCAAAGGCAGAAGTTTAACCCACTGAGCCACCCAGTTGCCCCATTAAATGTTTACATTAAGAAAGGAAGACACGGGAAAAAAAAAAAAGGAAGAAGTTTTGTGTCCACGATCTAAGCTCCCACCTTAAGAAACTAGTGAAGAAAGAGCAGATGAACCCAGAGCGAGCAGAAGGGAGGAATTAATAAAGGTAAGAGCAGAAAGAAATCGAAGAGATTGAGGAGGGGAAAATAATACAGAAAATCAGTGAGACCTAAAAGCTGTTTCATTGAAAGGATCGATAAAATCAGTTAATCTCTAGCCAAATTAGTGAAGAAAATGTAGACAAAATACACATTACAAATTGCAGGAATGGAGGAGAGGGCATGACTGCATTCCCACAGACGTTTAAAAGAATAATAAGAGAATACTGTAAACAACTCAGTTGACAATTTCAGTGATTTAGAGGGGATGGGTAGCTTCCTTAAAGGAGTAGTACTGCCAGAGCTCACTGCAGAAAGTAATAGGTGGCATAAACAGCTGTAGACCCGTCAGCAAAATTTAATTCCCATTTAAAAGCTTCCAAAAGAAAACTCTTGGCCCAGATTGGCTTCATTGGTGAATTCTGCCGAAGATCTAAGAAACTTCAAGAACGTGGAAGAGAGGACATTTTCCAGCTCCTCTTATGAGGCCATCAGTACTTGGAAACTAGACCAAAATATTACAGGAAAGAAAACTACCACAATTCCGCAGGAGCCAGATGCAGAATTCCTCAATAAAGTATTAGCAAATTAAACCCAGCAATGTATTAAAAAGACAATATATCATGACCAACTGTGGTTTATCTTGGGAATGAGAGGCTCATTCATCCTTCCCAGATCAATCAATGAGAATGACCAAAATCCAGAAGGTGGACACCACCAAAGGCACGTGAAATTGTGGATTAACAGGAACTCTTATTTGTGGCTGGTGGGGACGCAGAATGGTACAGCCACTATAGAAGACAATTTGACAGTTTTTTACAAAACTAAATATAATCCATCTCCTTGGTATTCACCGAAAGGAGTTGAAAACTGATGTTCACACAAAAACCTGAACATGGGTGTTTATGGCAGTTTTATTCACACTTGTCAAAACTTGGAAGCAACCAAGGTGTCCTTCAGTAGGTGAGTAGGTAAATAAATCGTGGTATATCCAAACAAATATTACTCAGTGCTAAAAAGCATGAGCTGTCAGGCCTTCAAAAGACATGAAAGAACCTTGAATGTAGATTACTGAGGGAAAGAAGCCAGTGCAAAGACTACAAACTATATGATTCCAAATACATGGCTTTCAGGATAAAGGAAAACTGTGGAGACCATGAAAGGATGAGGGGTTGGCGGTGGGGAGATGAATAGGCCGAGCACAGAGTACTTTTAGGGCCGTGAAAATAGTATGATGCCACAGTGACGGGTACGTGTCATTATACATTTGTGTAAATCCCTGGAAAGTTCAGCACCAAGAATGAACTGTGATGGTTGACTGTAGACTTTGGGTGATTATGTTGCGTCGTTGGTGGGTTCAGTGATTGAAACAGACCGCTCTGGGGGTGAGGTGAGGGGTGTTGGTAATGGGGGAGGCTGTGTGCATGTGGGGACAATCTCTGTACCTTCCCCTCCACTTTACTGTGAACTTAAAACTGCACTGTAAAAATAAAGTCTCAGTGAAAAAAATCAGTCCGGGTAACTCATATTAACAGATTAAGGAAGAAAGATCAGTCATTTCAGTAAATTCCTTTATAATGAATACCTCTTAGTAAATTAGTAATGGATGGGATCTTAGAAATTGATAAGGCTTCCGTTAAAAACAAGTCCATAGTTGATAGCGTTCTTAGTGATCAGAGACTGAAATGATATCCCCTAAAATCAAGAAACATGGCAAGGATCTTCACCATTGCCACTCCCAGCCCGTATAGTAAGGCAGGAGAGGAAGATAGAAAACTGAATCTATTCGCAGGGGTCAGGATTGTCTTCATAGAAAATCCTAAAAAATATACAAAAAAACTCGTAGAACTAACAAGTAAATATATCAGAATTACAAAATATAATAAGGTCAGTATTCCAAAATGAGTTGTATTTCTTTATAATAGCAACAAACAACTGGAATTTGGAATTTTTATGAAATACCGTTTACTGTAGCACAGAGAAAACAAAACAGCTGGATGTACATCTGTTTACAGATAACACCGCTCAGTATCGATGGGCTGGAAGAGCGCCTGGTAAATGGAGAGAGCTGCTGCGTTCATGGATTAGAAATTTCAGTATTGGTGGGAGGCCACTTCTCCCCAGGCTAATCTGGAGTGTCCGTATAATTCCAGTCCAAATCAGAGCAGGAGTTTCTATAGAAATTAGCAAGCTCATTCTAAAACTTACATGGAAATTCGAAGGAAATACAGTAGCCAGAATAGTTTCGAAAGAGAAAAGCAGAATTGGAGTACTGGCGCTCTCTGATTTAAGGCTGCGGTAGTCAGGACCGAACAAAAGGAGAGACACACAGATCACTGAACAAAACAGTCCAGGAGCAGGCCTTCGCGGTATGTGGTCAGTTGGTTTTCGACAGAGATGTGGAGGCAGTTCGGTGTAGAGCTGCCTTTTCCACACATGATGCTAGAACATCCATCTGCAGAGAAAAGGCTGAGGGACCTCAGTATGTACTTTGCCCGTTATGCAGAAGCTAACTCAAAATGAATCCTAGGACTAAATGTAAATCCCAGAACTATGATGTTTTAGGAGAAGGTCCATGGCCTATGTTAGGCAGAGATTTCGTAGATGTTTATCACCAAAGCCCGACCCATAAAAGAAAAGTTGATAACGCAGATTCCATAAAATGTTCTTTAAAAAATTTTTTTAAAAATTTATTTATCTCAGAGAGAGAGAGTGAGCGTGCTTGAGCAAGCATGTGCACACGCGCACACACACAAGCAGGCAGGAAGGCAGGCAGCGGCAGAGAGAGAAGCGGGCTCCCCGCTGAGCAAGGAGCCAGACTCGGGACTTGATCCCAGGACCTTAGGATCATGACCTGAGCTGAAGGCAGCGGCTTAACTGACTGAGCCACCCACGCATCCCCATCAAATGCTCTTTGAAAGACTCTGTTTTGGGGCGCCTGGGCGGCTCAGTTGGTTGAGCATCTGGCTCTTGATTTCGGCTCTGGCTGTGTTCTCAGGATCCAGGGATTAAGCCCTGTGTCCTCCAGCTCTGTGCTCAGTGGGGAGTCTGCATGAGGATTTCTCTCCCTCTGCCCATCCTCCCGCTGGAACTCTCTTGTTCACTCTCACACGCACACTCTCTCTAAAATAAATCTTAAAAAAAACACAAAAACTTGTGAAAGGAAAAAGGCAGAGCCACAGCCCGTCAGAGACTATTTTCAAATCATGTGTCTGAGAAAGGACTTAAGAACACTCAAAACTTTAATAACAAGGAAAACAGTCCAGTTTTTAAGGTCAAAAGATTTGAGCATGTAGTGAATAAAATGTATTTGTATAGCAGATAAATTCATGACAAATGGCTGTCATTTGTCATTACTGAAATTGAAGTTAAACACCCCATTGAAATGCTGCGCTGCACCTTTTGAACTTGTATTTGTTCCCTGTGGCCGCTGTAACGAATTACCACAAACTGTGGCTTAAAGCAGCAGAAGTTACTCTCTCCCTGTGAATGCTGGAGGTCCAAGATCCGGGTGTGAGCTGTGCCACCTGTGTCCGGGGACACTAGCGGCCATTCATCCTCGGCCCCTTCTAGCTTCAGTGGCTGTTGGCATTTTTTGACTTGTGCCCACCTCTCTCCATCTTTACATCACCTTCTGTCTGTGTGTCTGTCTCTCCTCTCTTCTGAGGACATTCGGGATGTCATGTAGGGGCCATCTGGATAATCCAGGATAATCTCATCGCAAGATCCTTAATTAATTACCTCTTCAATCGAGGTAACATTCACAAGCTCTAGGGATTAGTGTGGACATCTTTGGCGGGGCGGGGGCACCATTCTGCCCACTGCGCAACCAAGCCAAACAAGCCAGACAGGGAGTACTCAGTGCTAGGGACAGCGGAGAATGGCTGGAAGTCTCGCACGTTCCTGCTGGGGACGCAGAGTTATATGACCACTTCCCAAAGTGTTCCGCAGTTCTTACAGTTACGTAGACGTTCATTGTATTATCCAGCGGTCTCTTAGGTATTGTCACAAGGAAAACGTATCCCTCAAGACTGAGTGAATGTTTATGTCCCCTTTTCCATAATCACACAAAACTGTAAACAACCCAGAGTGTCCTTAAACTGGTAACCGGATGAAGAGGCTGTGGCACACAACGAAGATGGCCCTTCAGCTGTGAAAAGGAGCGCACTCTGATATGTAAAACATTCAGCATTTCTCGTGCCTTTCCACATTTAACGCAGTCTAAATTGAACATAGTTCTACTTGGAAACATGAGCGTGGTTTTTGTTTTGGAGTCGGCGAATTCTTATACGCATCTGGAGGAGTGAAAGAGTGAGACTAGCCAGGAGATGCTGAGCGTACCAGTGATTAAGCGGCCTCCTGTGCGTTACGCTCGTGTCATTGTTCGAATGACCGTGGTGGTGAGGCAGCAGTGTAAGTCTCGTTCCACACTGCGGGTATTGGCCAGCGCCTGAGTCAGAGCTGGTGTAGAAAATGATGCTCATGAAGTATTTATTAAATGAACAAATGAAGTTTATATGAGTGCTTAAGGAATTCTAGTATATGGTTTTGTATGCTTTTTCACATAAAGCGGGAAATGTGGATTTTTAATAAATGCGGTTTAGAAAACGTCTCACCATTTGAGAAGTACTGTATCTGTACCTGTTTTGTGTGAAAAGTAAGTTCCAGATGAATTAAAATACTAGAGGAAAAGTATATAGATACTCTTAGAATTATGGGCTTGTAAAGAACTTTTGAGCATGGCTCCCTGGATAGAAACTATGATAAAAGCTGTATTGGGCCACATCAGTTATTTTCTAAAACCCCTAAACATTAAAAAACACCAAAGCAAAAGTCCTTTCCGTTCCCCTTTTCCATTCCATTGAATTTCTGAATGCCGTTACATGCAGCTCTGAGTTAGAAGTGGTTTTCACGTGTGGAATGCTTTCAGAAATGGTCCTAATAGCTGCTCTCCAGCTTTGCGTGAGCGTACCCCTCGAGGTGGACCTGGGAGAGACCGTGTAGACGCTCCCGGTGTCCGTAGTGGAACGCACAGCTGGTGAGTAGGGATCCAGGGCCGGGGCTCTGCGGCTGTGTCCTGGGCTACTGGTTTGCCCTGATTCCCAGCTGACATGCCACGCCCACATTCTTAGGACCCTCTCCCCTTCTGAGGTCCTTCCTCTTCCCATTTCGAGACACCTTGGCGCATGCGGTCATTAAGGCCCATTGGGATTGCGCATCTCATTGTACTCATAATGGGTTTCCTGTCAGGAGTAGATTAAAATGAGTGCGGAGTGAGCTTTATGTGGAAGAGTGATTTATGCTTTTTAAGTAGGAAACAGTGTTGGTTAACCCAAGGAAAACTGTATGGAACAGATACAGGCCTGTTGATTATCAGCATCCCAAATGGCACACAGTGTGGTATGCCCTCCAATTCAGGGATCTGGTCCCTTTTGCTTTCCATGTTTCCTGGTAGAGACCTGCTGTTAGTATCATAGGTATAAAGAGCTTAGAAGGTTTGGGAGGATGGGAAGAAATCACATGTAACTTCTCCCCTGACACTGTAGGCCTGTGGGTCGCAGGTCCTGTGGCTGCTCCCCAGCAAGCTTGTGTTACACCCTCTTCCTATCTCTCCAGAAATGTTGATATAATCATATTTATGTAGCTTTTATGGGTCTACCTACATGCTGATAGGGAGCACCTTAATTTGTTTTGAAATTATAATAAAATTAACTTGCTTTGTTTCAAGATTTGAAGGCCATATAGAGATCTGCCCACCAGGCATGAGTCATTCGGCTTGTTCAGTCAACAAGAGTGTTCTGGAAGCTATCCGAGGAAGACTTGGATCTTTTCACGAACTCCTGCTTGAGCCACCCAAGGTAGGGCAGCTACCTTAAGCATAGCCGGGTCATGGCTGGCCGGGTCAGTAATTTGGTTCACACGTTTGTTAGAAAGTAGATGACCTTGTGGGGAATGGAACTGGTTATGACCACCAGCGTGTACAGACCAGCCCTTCCAGTTGTTCCTGCTTTTGAGCTAGTTTTTAATGGGCTTTTATCTGTACGTAGTGTCAGTATTGATGAATGGGGTAGAATTAAAATTAAGCAGAATAATTCATCTATTTAGGAAACAAAGCTTTTCTTTCTTTCTATAAATTCTGGGTACTTTTACGCCAATAAAATAAACAGTTCTCATAGTGTGTTGTTTTCACTTTTTAGGTTAAGTTAATCTTTTAGGAACTGATCTTTGAGACTGAGTTGCCTTATTCAGAGTTGGAGGGGTGGGTCAGTCTGATGGACAGATACCTTGTTTAAGAACTAGTCGGCGGAGCGTGACTCGGAGTGCTAGTGTTTCTTTGGGGAGCACCTGCTTGCTCATCTGCAGTGACTTTAATCAGGGAGCCTGCCCAAGAGCCCGTGTGGCAGGCCCCATGAGGCAGTGCTGTCCGCAGGCCCCAAGTGCTATCTGCTGCCGCTCCCCAGCCCCCGGGGGCGGTGCGGAGATTGAGGTCAGGGTCAGGAGCCCTTCCTGTTAGACTCTGTGGAAGACGCAGGTCTGTGAGAGGTCCCCTGCTGGCACCAGTTCTGACACTTCCCTTTTTCCTCCTGCCCTGTGTCATCGCCAGCAGTGGCCTAGCTGCTGTAGTGCGTCTGTGAGGCATCTACTCTGCAGGGTGTTGGGAATTGAAGATCATAGTTTTTCCCTTCTACATGAGATGCTTTCTGTGTAGTTTAGCATTTGTGGAGGGGGAACACAGAATCATTTGTGTCCTTGATGCAGGGAGTCGAGTTCAGCTTCCAGATGATCTCTTCAGGCGGCTGATGCCACCAGTGGCCTGTTGTCTTGTCTGTGTTCAGCTGGCGCTGGGTGCGGGCCAGAGCGCTTGGCGTTCACACTCGGGGACGGTGCCTCTGCCCGTGGGTAATGGTTGTGGTCAGTGGCATCCTTCCTGGCAGACATGAGAAGCAGCATGGGAGAGTAAGGAAAGAAAAGGATTTATTTAGGAGAAGCGGAGAGAGTATCCCGGTGGCAGCTAGAGGTGGGAGAAGGAGGCAGGGGAGAAGAGGATGTGTGAGGAGGTTCTCCAGCCGGTGTCTTGGTTTTCCTGCCCGTCGTCTTTCTGGGCGGACAAAAGGCAGCACCAGTGTGGATCCTTACACGGTGTTCTTGGTCCTGAGTCAAAAGCAAGGCAGTTTCTCGTTTGGGCTTCCTCTCTATTACTGCCGGGAGTCCGTGAGTTCAGTTCGAATGTGGTTTTACTACTTGGCGTGTGTGAGTAGATTCCTGATGCTTTCTCACACGTCTCTTCGTCGGAGCTGCCTTGCGTGGAGTCCAAGTGAGAACCTTCCGATTCCATTCAGCCTTGAGAGGAGCGGGCGGGGGAGTCAGGAAAAGGGCAGCCTCGATGCTGGGTTAGAATTTGCCACCCTTTTCCTGTCACACCTGTGAGATTCTCAAGTGTCCTGGGTCTGCTGTGACCGAAGTATAGAGATTCCCTTTTATGGCCAGTAACAGGTTGGAAGTTGATCGAGCGTCAGGGCTGTGATCCAGAAGCAACTTCTGAGTTTGCATTTTTCTCATAGATTGTGCGAAGATTGCGGACCGCGTTCCCAAACCACTTTAACTTGTCTGCGTGCAGAGTTTCTGGTCGGGTTTGGAGTATTGGTTGTATTTTCACCCCCACAAACTTCTGCAGCTTTTTGCTTTCTTCCTGTGGCATTTGGAATGTTGAAGGGGGGGACACCCGATCTCCTGTGGAATTTCTAGTCCAGGGGAATTACTTGATCCCCCCCACCTTGGTTATTTCATCATATTTTGAAGATCTCAAAATCAGCTTTGGCTTTTCCTTCAGATGTGGACCTCGGGCCATGCGGTCTGTGGGGTCCATGTGTCTGGTGTTTCGAATTAGCACATCCCCCTCCCCCCTTGTTTGTTTACTGAACTGGATTTAATCGGAAAGCTGCTTCTTCCTCAGAAAAGTGTGATGAAGACCACGTGGGGTGTGCTGGACCCTCCGGTGGGGAATACCCGGTTGAATGTGATCAGGTTGATCTCCAGCCTCCTTCAGACAAACACCAGCAGCATCAACGAGGACCTCATGGAGCTGAATAGCATTGGGGTCATACTGGTAAGGTTGCCCCCGAAAGATGAGATAATTTGCCCGTATGGTTTATGGATATACAACTCGTTAAAACCTCACAAATTGGCAGTGTGTGTCCGTGACTCTTCTTGTTCTGAGCATGAATGGTCTTTTATACAGTTCTTGTCTGGAGTTCATTGTCAGTTTCTAATGCTCTTGAGTTTTCAATATTTGTTAGCGCTGTGTGTAAAGAAGTGCAACAGAAAATTTCAGAGATGACTCAGATGTAGACTTCTCCCCCAAGCAGCGCAGCCTGGCTCGGGTGATTGAGTGTAGTCCCCTTCCCCAGGGGATTGTGTCAGCGATAAATGACTGCCGGTTACAGCATCGTTCTCTTGTCCTAGTTAGCAAAGGGACAAGTGTTTATCGTCTTTGTACTGACACAGATCTGTATAATGTATCAGTATGTGGTCTTTTGATTTGTGTTCAGATTCTTCCTTAACACACACAGCTATTAGAGTGCTTGTTAGTGGAGGCAGAAACGGAGAGCTCAGGAATTACCTGGATTTCCCTCACCCCTGAATTTCCCAATTCCCAGGTTTGTGCTTAGAATCCACAGACTTAGCCCTGGTAGCTGCGCTTGCTTTGTCTTTCCTGCCACCTGCCGGTGCAGAAGGCACGAGGGCTAGCGCTTAGCAGGTGTCGTGAGACAGCTGGTCAAAGTGTACGTGGGGGGGAGTTTGGGCTGTTTGCACACTACACAAAAGGCATGGTAATGTACATTTATACACCTCTCTTGCGTGATGCGGGCTGTAGATGCCTGTGTGAGAGAGAGGATCTGTTTTTTGCAGATTATGGCCAGAGAGGGGACATATTCTGTGGCTGGTAAGTGGTGGAGCCAAGAGTTGAATTCACATTCAGTTTCAAACGAGTGCTTGTTTTATCAACCAAACCATGTGCCACCGGGTATCATTAGATGCTTTTAGTTAGATTTCAGCTTTGAGTTAAATGATGGCAGTATAGGGATAGAGACAGGAACGTGTTGGAGCAAGACGAAACATTTAAGGATAACACAGTCTCTTTGGTGAACTTAACTGTTACCCCTGGGGACATAGTTTTTGCCCTGCCCTCTGACTAGTGTATAAAACTCAAGGCATGAAACTTTCTTCCCCTGTCCCTGAAGTCATCGATTAGTAGCCTCTAATCTTGCTGATAGTAAGTGTGCAACTATTGTTAACTCATTCTGTTGTTAATCTTTAGAACTACTTTTGAGTGACAGCAAATTTGACAAAACTGCTAAATGGGTCATTAATCATTTCCTTTTTATTTTGAGTTTAGATAAGCGACTCAAAGAATGTCCTGAATATATACTTGATGCAGTTTGTGCTGTTAGAAATTGTCTTTCCTTTTTGTGGTACTGTCAGCTTTCTGAGCAATGTGGAAAACCTGTGTACTCTGAGGAGGTCCACATGTCACCCTTCTCAGACCTGCCTTCTCTTGCTCCGTTCACTGATAGTTCCATGAGTTCCAAAGGCCTGAGTGGTTAGAACCAAGTGCTTATTCATACTCAGGGTGTGTGTACCTTGAAATTGGAGACTGTCTTTCTTTCTTTCTGTCTCCCATATTGCACCTAACCCCATGTCTTGCACACGTTTGTTGAGTCAAAATAAAACTCGGAAATATCTTCAAAAAGTATTGGAAGTTAACTAAACTTAATACCTGTTATTATGGAAAATGTAGAAAAATACTCTCTCTTTGAGGAACTATTATCTTCCCTTGTTCATTGTTGTTTTCTACTAGATTCTGTGCAAATGCTGGCATGTTGAATTAGCAGATGTTGTGCTATTTAGTCTGTGTAGTAGGTTTCCAGACCCCCTTTAAAGTAAACTTGTGTTCCTTGTAATGAGTCCTATTGGACTAAGAACATACCGTGTTTATTTTATTAAACCACTGTTTGAGAAAGGTATTAGAGTAATGGCTTTAAACATTGAGGTAACTGAATAAAAGAAAGCGTTGTTTTTCTTTTTTGTAGGACATGTTCTTCAAGTACACGTGGAATAACTTCTTACACACACAAGTGGAAATCTGTATTGCACTGATCCTTGCAAGCCCTTTTGAAAATACAGAAAATAGCACAATTACTGATCAGGACTCCACTGGTGACAATTTGTTACTGAAACACGTAAGCTTACCGGGCTCTCTTTTCTGCTGCTCCTGGTTATAGCATTTTCCCACTGAAGTGGTGTGGAATGAATCGGAGTTCAAGGTCAGGGAGTTAAACTCCTGTATTCGTCGCACTGTTGGCCCCTGATTCTGTGAGTCATCTCCTGGACAAACAACTGTTAGATGAACTTGTAGGAAAAATGTCTAAGTGGTCTCCTTATTTGCTAAAAACAGTTGACTTGAAGATTGAGAAATCTTCTGGAGATTAAAAGAACCATACAAATTTAACGACCGCAGAAGGCGTTTGAAGAGTTGTGTGGCGTGCCAGTTTAGTTTGTGGGCTGAGCACAGGACAGGAGCGGGCTTCGTGCCACGCTGAGCCTCCTCTGTGGGCCTGTTTCCTTTTGTTAAATACGAGGGGATTTCACTGAGTCAGCCTTCTCATTTCTTCTTGCTCCGAAGTTGTGTGATTGTGTGCGTTTCCCTGGCTCACGCTGGCTTCCTGCCAAACCTGGGAGACGGGAGAGGCTAGTCCCTGGAGTAGCAGGCGGAAGGGAAGGAGCACTGATGCCGCGCGCGCATCCCCAGGGCATCGCGAGGTGCTGGGGTTCGCCCGGAGCGCAGTGAGGGTCTCGCATGCCGGAGCAGGCGCCGCTCCCGGTCCAGAAGGACGAGGGTTGCTCAGATTCCCAGACCGAGACCGGCCAGGGCCTCATCTTCTTGATTCCTTTTACATTTTGGTCAGGCTCTGTATTTCTGAGCTCGCTTTTCCCGGCTAATAAAACCTGGCTTGGCCTTAGGTCTGCTGCTCACCTGAGGCGGTGCTTGCAGTGCTGCTTCCCAGGCCACGCTGCGGGAGGCGCGGGTCCGGACTCGAGTCCCTGTAGTGTCCTGGCGGCCTTGAGTACATTTATTAGCACACTGCGTATGCTAAAGCCAGTAATTCGCAGCTAGATTTAGCTTGCTGGGTAATACATGCCACTGTTCTCTTCGAACAGAGTTCTGTCGCACTTTAAAATTTTGCCACTTTGACACTTGTATATGTGTTAACTGAAATATTCCTTTTCATTCAGCTTTTTCAAAAATGTCAGCTAATAGAACGGATACTGGATGCCTGGGAAATGAATGAGAAGAAACAGTAAGTAAATTGTTCTCCCATAGAAAATCCAGTGTGATTTTTTTAATTTGAAGAAAAGATCTGCCTTGCGTTAGAGAACAGTGAAAATAATTACGTGGTACCAGCCGACTTTATAGTTACAAATGGTTCTCCTGGGACTTCTGGATTATTTATCATAGCAGATCTTTTTCTGACTATTCGGAGAGTGCCCTGTCTTTCTGCCTCTCTCGAGGAGAATCCGGGGGCCGGCTGCCTTTGAAACTTCTGGTCCTTTTTGAATAGCTGTTTTTCTGGTAGGAATACCACGGAGGCTAAAGGCAAGAGTCATAAAGCCAAGTCCTCTGTGTGGATGCTTTGACTTAGCAGGTTCGTCCTGCTTACCCCATGGACTCACTGTAGAGAGAGTCACTTCATGCATGGGAGGGGGGGTGGGGAGTTGGCCTAGTAATTTTTGTTTAGAAAATTTTTCTTCGCTGGGACACCTGGATGGCTCAGTCGGTTAAGCATCTGCCCTGAGCTCAGGTCATGACACCAGGGTTTTGGGATCGAGCCCCACATCAGGATTCCTGCTCAGCAGGAAGCCTGCTTCTCCCTCTGCCTCTGTTGTTCCCCCTGCTTGTGCTTTCTCTCTCTCTCCGGCAGTCTCTCAAATAAATAAATAAAATCTTTAAAAAAAAAAAAAAAAGGAAAGAAAATTGCCATTAGCTGAGTGGCAAGATTACTTGAGTACTGATAGGGGTAAGTAGTTCTCCGCGTGGATCTTTTCCTCTCGCGTGCCCTGGGGGCTTCTATAGCAGCCCGTAGACTCTGAGGCAGGTGGTACAGTGCGTGTTTGGGGAGCACTCTCAGGGCACGCTTCTTGCGTTTGTTTTGTAAGTCAGGTTTATTGAGGGGCAGTTCTCGAGGTGGAAGCTCACCCTTCTTCGGTGCGCGTTTCTAAGAGCTCGGGCGAACGCGTGCAGTAGTGTAAGCGCTGTGGTTGGCCTCAGAGCGTCCTTTTGGCCCAAAAGCTCATGTCGTGTGCCTTCATAATTGAACCTGTGCCAGGAGTTTTCTTGTTCAGCCTTCTCTTGTGGCCGCTGGAAGAGCTAGGAGCTAAAGGGAGGTGTCAGCTTTATTAGCCTGTTAGGTTTGGTCTGTAAAGAGTGCCTACTGGCACCACGGGATTCTCCCTTGACCCTGGGAGAACTGTGTTTAGTTCGAGTGTGGCCGGGGGCTCATCTCAGAGGACTTCGGATGCATTCTTCCAAATGGAGCTCCCTTGGGGGTGCTGTGTGTGGCCAGATCAACATCTCTGGTTTTGTGTTGGACCCCGTGTTCGCCCCCTCGTGCCCTCCCTGACCTCCCTTGCTCTCCATACGCTCTGTTGCCCCTTGCTCCATCCGCCGGAGGCTTGACTATTAACAGACCCCCGGGTTGGGAGGGGGAGGGGCCTGAAAGAGTTTTTCTAATGTTTCCTTGTCCCAGAAACCTAAAGGACATCGAGAGCCTTGGGGCAAAACCCTGGCAGGTGGGCCTTCGTTTTCACTCATGGGAGCATGGGTGCGGCATCTGACCAAGAAGTTGCCTGCCAGGAACACTCGGGGCCTGAGACCTTCTTGTGAAACCAGAAGGGGTTCTTAGCAGCTCTGTAGAGATCAGTTCTGTGCCTCTGACCCTTAGCTGTCCCCAGACCTTCTAAGATTATTTATATTAGCAGATATTCTGTTTTTCAGGCAAGCCTTCAAGCATAGTACAGCTTTTTTAGCGGCTCCTGAAAGATTCTCCCTTTAAACAGAAATCTCTTCAGTTTGTTCCCTCCTGTCTGCTAAGCAGAGTCTTTTTGGGTCAAGCAGAGAATTCACAGCGATGTGAACGGTTGTCTAAATAGGTGGGTTTGGAGGGTGCCTGGGGCGCAGTTTGTTGAGATCTGACTCGGTTTCCGCTCAGGTCATGATCTCGGGGTCATAGGATCGAACCCTCTGTCAGGCTCCACAGTTGGTGCAGAGTCTGCATGGGACTCTCCTTCTCCCATCTCTCCTACGCCCCCCTCCCCCAAAATAAATAAATCTTAAAAAAATAAAATGAAGACTTGGGGCACTTGAATGGCTCAGTCAGTTAAACGTCCTGCTCTTGGTTCCAGCTCAAGTCATGATCTCGGGGCTGGGAAATCAGGTCTCCGTGCTAGGTGTGGAGCCTGTGTGAGGTTCTTCCTCTCCTGCTGCCCCTCTCCCCCCGAACAGAGAAAGAGAAAGAGAGGAAGAGACATAGGTGGGTGGGTGGGTGGATTTATAAAGATGGGTCCTGGTCAGGAAGGGTAAACCCTAAATGGGGGAAAGGGGTGGGGAGTAATTGATGTACAGATGTTCCAGGTGTGGTGCGGGCCCAAGATCAGCTGAGTACCCCTCGCCTCGCCTTGGCCAAATCCTCAAAACCAGCCACTATTTTAACTTGAGAAATGCCACTGGTAGGCAATTATGTCTGTTAATTGAACTGAGATTATGAAGATTTGATGTCTTTTAGCAAAATTCTCACCTTACGTTCCTACAGTCTTTTTAAATTCTGAAAAATAGTTTCATAAAAAGATACAAAGGAAATCGGGGCACCTGGGCAGCTTAGTGGGTTAAGCCTCTGCCTTTGGCTCAGGTCATGATCTCAGGGTCCTGGGATCCAGCCCCGCATCGGGCTCTCTGCTCAGCAGGGAGCCAGCTTCCCCCTCTCTCTCTGCCTGCCTCTCTGCCTACTTGTGATCTCTGTCTGTCAAATAAATAAATAAAATCTTTAAAAAAAAAAAAGATACAAAGGAAAGTCACAGAAACATTAGGCATCAGTGAATGCTTGGGCTGGTTTTTAAAGGTAGGATGTAATTGAAGATTAATGATGGTTTTGTACCGTGGCCACCGTGTCATCCTGGAGCAGAGCATTTCTGCCGCTCCTGGCCCTGCCCGACCAGGTGACACCGGCTCCTCCTTTTCTCTCTATTTTCATCTTTAGGGCCTCCGTTTTTAGAATGATTGCTGCAGCCCACTGTATTTACTAAGCTGCTTCATGACCCCGTGTGATCAGGAGTCTGACTCTGTCCTCTCCCCCCGCCAGGGCCGAGGGAGGCCGCCGGCACGGCTACATGGGCCACCTGACGAGGATAGCCAACTGCATCGTGCACAGCACTGAGAAGGGCCCCAACAGCGCGTTAGTCCAGCAGCTGCTCAAAGGTGTGTGTGCGTCGTGAAAGTTCGTTGTATTTCTGTTGGATTGGGGTAAGGATTTAAGGGTAAAGTGGAAGTATTCATGGTGTTTTCAATAGCAGTCTGTGGAGTTTCTTTATACTCCGCAAATTATGTGGAGGTCTGAATGCAGTTCTTGAGGGTGTGTCTGAACAGTGTAGTTCTTCGCTGTCTCGTGCTGCAGTCCTTTTAGTGAGTATTGGCAGGCTCGGCCACGCTACCCTCTCACACTAGAGGAGCCTGCCCCGTGCGCTGCTCGGGTGTGCACGGGGTCCCCACGGACCGGTCGTTGACTCGCTCGAGCTGTGATCACGCACGCTTTTTATTTTCTTCTGAAAGGCCCTACGTAGCCTGTGCATTGAGTGCCTTTAGCTGGGATGTGAAAGCACGGATCCGCATGTCTGCCAGCTCTCTCCCACTGAGGCGAGGGATGGTGGACGCTGAAGGATGGTTTCGGTACCAGTGTTTACATGTCATCAGCCCGAGGTTCCTGGGAAGAAATTGCAGGTGCCTCTCACGCACGCCCAGGCTGTGAGTCTCTCTAAACCGAGAGCCCTGAGAGCTCCGTGGACTCCAGGACGTGGGCCAGTCCTGTGACTTACTCCCAATGGGAAGGCCTTTAACCGCCGTGCTGCTGCACTCGTCCCGACTCGACCTGCTAAAACTGGACGTTGTTTCCCGGTCTAGCCTTCTCTTTGTCTTTAAAGTATGTGTGTGTGTGCGCGAGAGGCTGCTGTCTGAGGAGCGCGAACGGAAAGAGTTGCTCCCAGGGAGGGCGCAGCCGGGCCTTGCCCCACTGTAATTCGGCTTCTCGAGAGCGGAACAAGCCGCACCATCGCAGCTGATGTTCTTTCCGTGGAGAAATGGTCCGTGCGTTAGGTTGGCCTTTGTTTTCCCGAAGTTGCTCTGCAGGTGGCGTGGGAGGGACACAGGCGCGCATGTGGAAACCACAGTTGTCAGAAGACAGCTCTCCCAAGGCCTCCAAGATTATAGCCAGTTTCTTTTTCTCAGAAAAAGCATTTGCGTATCTTTTTTTTTTTTTTTTCTTTTTAACTTCTCTGGAGGGGCGCCTGGTAGCTCAGTTGTTGAAGCGTCTGCCTTCGGCTCAGATGGCCATCTCCGAGTCTCAGTTGTCAAGTCCCATGTCAGGCTCCCTGCTTGGCAGGGAGTCTGCTTCTCTCTCTGTCAAATAAATAAAATCTTTAAAAATAAATAAAATTTTTATAGTGGGTAGAATTTCACTATTGCATATGTATCTACATGTTGGCCTGTGGGCACAGACGTTTAGGAAACAGCCAGACTGGGTTCCGTGGAGCATTCACTGGCCAGATGCCAGTCACAGCATCTGACGAGTGTGCAGGACCTTGCACTGGCAGCATTTCCTGAACTCGAATGATCATGGAAAAGACGGCTTTCCCTCCCACCTAAAGACCTGCCGGTTCCTCAGAAGTTTGTTGGAAACACATTTTCCAGGGTTAGTTTTTATCAGAAGATTTTTAAAAGCTTGTTAAATTTGCAGAGCTGCTTAACGCCTTTGGCATCAAGCATGGGCCATTTTGGGGGCGGTTCTGGTTCCTGAAATTCCTGGGGCTTAGGCTATAGGGCATTATAAACTCTGTTTCTCCAAGGGTGCTCAGATGATGGGACATGTTTGCCTTTGATGGACCGAGTGGGCGGCACTCTCCTGGATGTCCCGTTTTTCTTACGTGTCTGTCATTGTTTCTTATATGTCTGTTTCTTACTGGAGGTCACTGGAGTGACGATGCCTTTTTCTCTTTCTCCTTCTGCAGACCTTCCAGACGCGGTCAGGGAGCGATGGGAGGCGTTCTGCGCAAGCTCCTTGGGAGAAACTAACAAGAGGAACACGGTAGATCTAGTAGGTTTTACCAGGTCACATTTCTGTGAGCCCAGTGCTCTCAGCCTTTGCCCATTTATTCAGAGATACGGGGTCTTTCGTTTGTCTTGGTAATTTGGGGCCAAGAATAAGTTTATGTTTCTTTACCAGGAAGAGAGGTCAGTGTTCTCCATATTGTTGATAACTTGTCTAGTCAGCTCCTAATTTCTGCCTGGGATGATCGGAGGGTACAGAGAGGCCACTGAGTTCTACGCTCCCCGCCCCACTCTTTCCCTCAGCGCCCCCTTCCCTTAGCACCTCTGTTCTTGCTGTGTTTCTTGCCGTATGCCTCAGCTAAGCCTGGGCGGTTAGAAACCGCAGGATTCCTTTGGATATTTTCTAACGTTACTCAGTTAAGTTTACCCTCATTTTAGATTGTTCCCAGGGTGGGGGCGTGGGGTGGGATTTTATAGGTGACTTTGAAACCCCATCTTTAACAGATTAGTACTTTTAGCCAGGGAATAATGGCATTGATAATATTTTTAAAAATTATATTGGACTTTGGAATGTATTCTTTGTTTTTTTAAACAAACTAAGATTTAAGGTAAGTATTGCTTTTGCCTTTCCTTTTAAAGATAGGGAAGAGCATTTCCTTTCATAAGCGCATACCAGCTGATTGAGGTGGTGGCCGTAACTCTCTGTGGAAGTAGGTGTGTCAGGCATTTACTTCTGTGATTGAAAATGCAGCAGCCCAGCAGCCGCAGTCTGAGTTGCTAATACACATGGATGCCTGCTGGTTAGACACTCAGGTGTTTGGCAGCCTTATCAGTTCAACGCAGAGTTTAGAAACAGAAAGGCTCTGAGGGCTACAGGGGTCACCAGGTCTGCCTGTGTCATACCCCCAGAGGGCCGTTGCCTCCTACTTGATAGATTAACACATTTGGTTATCTTTTTCCAGACCCTTTACAGATTGGTTGGGCAATGGCTTGTCAAGGATGGGGGTAATGATAGACTCAGGGGGAATTGGAAGAATTACAAAGTTAAGAGGTGACTATAAGGGGAGCTGCATGAGGCCATTTAATTAAAATATGTCTGATGGCCCCCTGTGTCTCAGTGCACCATAGCCCAGCAGAGTAGCTGGCATCCACTTTGACAGCCCTGAGTCATCAAGGAAGATTAAGTAATTTTTGATGGACATATTATCCATAGTGGATTGCTTTTTTCCCCAATCAAATTGGTTAAAAATCTGGATAATCAGTGTCTTATTGTAAGGTGAAATTGTTCTCTTATATTGTTAAATTGAACCATTTAATTTAGAAGCCTCATATTGATCCTGTTAAGGATTCAGGCAGTGTGGTCTCCTTTAAGGGATTTTTGTCTTATTTCTTATTTGTAAAGGAATATTTAGGAATATTAATTCTGATTTTGTTTGGGAAACTCCTTTAAAAATTGTCCTTCAAAGGATTGACTTCAGAGGTAGACTTCAAAAATGTACAGTTAAACTTGTTATCAGAAGTTTTCAAAAATTTATCTTGGGTAATTCAAACTCATTTCTCTTGTGAGCAGTTCTGTGTAAGGAGAGACCTCATTGCAATTCAGCTAACACTCAGCTAGTTTGCATGATGCCATCAGTGATCTGGCTGTGACTGTGAACGTGATGTGTGCCTACGTCACGGAATGGGAGCACGCGGTGCACAGTTAGTGTGCAGCAGACGCGTCTGCCGTCTGGACTGCTGTACGTGTGTTGAAGGGAAGGTTATCCTGGGCCCGCCTCTCACTAGTAGCAGCTTAGTTCTCTTTTGCTAAAAGTAGTCCGACTTCTCGAGTCCTGTTGACACTGCTCATGTCGCATGTTGAGTTAGCCCCACTCTAATTTTATTGTCTGTCGGGACTTCCAGGTTGATGTCTCAAGACCTGTTCAGTTCCTCAGTCCTGGTGCCCGATACTTAAATACCACCTCCCTTTAGTTTAAAGGCCTTCCAGGAGGGAATTTGCTCTGGTTCATATTTTCAGGGGTACACAGGTTCCAGGTTTTTGTGGGTGCTTACGCATCCTAGGCCACGAGGGAGATTGTCACTGCAGCCTTCAGGCTTTCCATCGTGGTGCCCAGATCGTTTCAGGTTATATCCTAGTGGAGGCTGGGTGCCGTGTTCCAGGGAATGTTATCATAAACCCAGCTTGGTAAATGCAATGGGTCTTGCCGTTGCAAAAATGTGCTGTAGAAAGGGTCCTCGTCCACGTAATGGAGCAGGAAGTCTAAATAAAAGCGTTTCAGACACACTCGTTCCTAAAACTGGCGGTTGAGTAATAGACTGCTTAGTCTCCGCCCCCTCCCCAAACAGATCAGATAGATCCCCGTCTTGATGCCTTGATTTACGAGTTGGTTTTATCATGGCTGCGATACCGCTCTTCCAGTATATTTGTAGGACTTGAGTCGGCCTGTAGTTACCCCCAAACGCTTGGGTTTTGCCTTGACACATGCACCTGGCCTGGTCTTATGTTCTGGCCGCAGCAAGGATGCGTTCATTAACGTACCAGACGCTCACCTGTGCTGCGGGCTGTGGGCCTGAGGTCTGCTTACCGAGGGAGGAAAAGCTGTGCCAGTCCCAAGCTCTTAACACTTCTGGGGCAGCATTTTAATGACCCTCTCTCGGAGGTCTTTGAAGCCCTTTAGCCTGTTGAGCTCATCATGTCAGCGGTAGCTCCTAGATTGTTGCATTTTTATGTTGGGAGTTTTATTATGAATGGAATTTGGTGTATTACTTCCATCCAGAGACCTCTCTGTGGGTCCGTTGGTAAAAGTTGGTGAAGATTTAGACAGTATGTCTGGGTAACCGTAGGAGATGTGTTGGTACTGACTTTGGAAGGCTGAGTTTGCTCTGTTCTCTGGCTTCCTCTCTGTGGGAGAGATTGTGTTTTCTTTTAAAGTATGGTTGCTTTTTTCTCATCACTGATGAGCTCGTCTAAGGAGGTTGTGGAGAACGATGCACGTGGGCAGTTGTGAATTGCCTACAGATCAAGCAGGTTGGGATGGAATGGCCCAGAGATTGTGTTTCTAGCGAGCTCTGGTCATGTAGGTGCCAGGGGTCCACTGTAGCCAAGAGCGTCTGACTTCCACATTTTACTTAGCCAAACATTCTAGTCATGCTTCTGATCTTCTTAGTAAAGCCGATCAACCAAGATGAAGAAAACACTTGCTTTTCCTGTAACAACAGTTAATAAAACTGAAATTTTATTATGAAAGAAGGGAATATCTCAAAAACTTCTACTCACTGAAGCATCAAGAATGTACTTACAACACATCTGACTTGGTCAGAGTGTTCCTACGTACTTGTTACTTTTTTGAAAGATACGACTATGTTCTCATTCAGTGAAGTGTTGGTATTCATTAATTCCGTAAATATTTGAGTGGCTGCTGTGTGCCACACACCGAAGCGGTTGTAGTACACTTGATGGATGAAAACCCCTGCCTCAACGGAAGTGGCCAAACAGATGGATGGATAGACTCCAGGGGCGGGAGCTGGGGTTTGTTTTGGGTGGAAGTGCAATTTAGGATTAGGTAGTCCAGGAAAACCTCATTGAGAAGTTCACGTTTGTGTAGAAGCTTGAGGGAAGTGAGCAGGGAAGAGCTAGTGCAGAAGCTTGGGGGGGTGTCCAGAGGGGGAGAACGGGGTGTGAGGTCCAAGGGGCTCTCCTGCAGGCCAGATCTCCTCCTGCTTTTAACCCACACAGGCCCTTGGGTTGTGACCTTAGTGAGATGAAAAGCCATTAGGTATGGAATTAAGAAGGGACATAATTTGATGGACATTTTAGAAGGTTGTCGTGGCTGCTGGATTGAAAATAGACTGTGGTGGGGCAAGAGGTCGCGGCAGGGAGACCAGTCGGCTGCCAGTGACAGTGATAATCCAGACCAGAGACGGTGGCGGCTTGCACTGGAGAGAGGTGATGAGAGTGATGCGAAGCGATGGGCTTTTTCAGTGCTGTTTTGACAGTGGAGTGAACAGATGCGCTTGGGACAGAAGAAACCAGAAGGCCCAGATTTTAGCTGAGGAAGAAGAGAGAACAGAGGGCATTTGCCGAGACGAAGATGCCTCGGAAGGGGTGTGTTTGGAAGTTGTGGCCGGGGACTCTGGGGGCTGCATTTGTGTGATGGACTAAGTGGGGTTCCAGTTAGCAAGCCCCCCGCTCCCCATGGAAGGTGTGGTGGATTCAGTCATTTTTGTGGCCTGTTTTATTAATAACAGTTTCAGACCAGGTGTGGTGTGGGTAGAAGCAGAATCACTGCATCTTTCAGTACAAGAATGCAAAAGTACATGCATTGTGGTATTAATAACTTTCTAAAACTTTCTTTTTGGAGAAAAAATTATTTTAAATACCTCTCAGAATTGCTTTGAGGATACAAGTTGTGGAGAATATGTAAAAAGTCAAAATGTCTGGCACATAGTAGTTGCTTAACAAAAACTAGTTTCTTTCTCACCTTTCTTTATGAACTTACTCATTTTGTAGCAAAAGAGTAAAAGGATCAATGAGGAAACATGCATCCTGTTTGAACTTGGACAACAGGACAGGCTGGGAGTAGCCAAGTCTTCGTTGTTCCCTCTTGTTCAGTCGACCTAGCTTGCTCTTCGAGTTGTTTTGTAATTCTGCACCCTACCATGAAGTTTGCACTCCTAAAACATACACTGGGTAATATGATTCCTGCACTAACTTGCCCCCTGAGGAGCCCGCAGTTCCTCTGAATCCACTGTAGTAGAAGTGGATTTGACCTGCTCTTGACTGCATCCTCCTGTACGGTGCCAGCTGCCATGACCAAGCAGTACTCCTCCTCCTCCTCCCTTCCGCGCTCTGGCCGGGCTCTCCTGGAACGTCCCGCCCCCACCCAGTCTGCACAGCTTTCCCCGCCAACTTGCTAAAGCTATGGCTGAGCCGAGAAGTCTCCCTTCATTGATCACAGATTCTGCCTTTGACTTTGTTGGCCAGTTTCAGAATCAGAGTCGAAGCTCTCTCTGCCTCAGGGCGGAAGGAGAAGGAATTAACTGGAAACAGTAGGTTAATCCTTTGGCATAGTATCTTTACCAAAGATGGTCAAAGGAAAAAGAGGTTGATTTTATTCAGGCAGTGATGTATTCAGAATTTCATCAGCCATACCACATACAGGCCTATTTGGATTCGCCTTTGGGTTTCTTGAACTGATGCTGGAACATCACAGAGCAAACCAGGCCAAAGTTCTGTAGCTGCAGGCTCTTAGGCACAGCTCCAAGGGTTGGCAGGTCCCGGCCACTCACGTCTTCCCCCCTTGACAGTGCTCTCTGCCAGTTACACTTCTGTGAAAAGTGAAGGGTGAATCCCTCAGGAAATAAACAGTATAAGTTACCCTCAGATGTGCAGTTGCTTGTTTTAGAGTTTTACCAACTGTTCCTGTTTGTCATTGGTGGTACAGCAGCGGCTGTTACTTGTCCTCTGCCTAGTTGTTGTATGTCTTCGTTTCTAATCATTAATACATTTCCCCAACACTGGGTGTCATTTATGAATTAATAATCACCCCCGTGAATTGGTGAGCAGCTTACGTTTGCATTCGTGTTTAATTACTGTGCGTTGGTTGTAATCTTAAGGGTAGGGCTACGTTTTAAGGGCCAGAAGATTTGGGGTCTTCTTACCAGCGGGTTACTACTGGTTCAGAGTCACATTTAGTGCTTATGGACAGTGTTTTTCTTAGAGTGGACAGGCATCATGAGAAGGTAAAGGGAAATGCTGTATTTAACCTGACCTTCCTGGTGGCTTATTTAACCCCTGGGGACTGCAGTTTTACCAAACTTCAAGCTGGGCGCTTAACAAATTATGTTTTATCGGAGCCATTCCTTCTACCTTCCCTTTGTAAACATTAATAATTGGAGATAATTGTTAAAATCATTTAAATGGAGTAACTAACCTCTTGCCTGTTTCCTGGTGGTATCAGTAATGAGACAAATTAAAATACAGATGGGCAGCGAAAGGACAGGTAACCTGACCATCTGACGGAGTGAGGTAGGCCTTTGAATTGTTTGGGTGGGTTTTACAACTTAACTGTTACTTACTTTTGTTCTTGCTGTTGTTACGCACTGAAAGACAAACTAAATGTGATTTTTCCTTTTAAATGCTGATACAAATGTCCAAAACTTTTCTCTATTAAATAGTTTTTTACATTTTTATGCATATAGGTTACAACCTGCCATATTCATTCATCCAGTGATGATGAAATTGACTTTAAAGAAACGGGTTTCTCACAGGACTCTTCTTTGCAGCAAGTGAGTCATGCCTAAAGCTTTGCTTTTTGTTTTTATTTTAAATGCTTGGTCTAGTTGCCGTCTCTGGGCTCCGGAGGCAGATGATGCGCTAGGATGTGATTTGGGGTTCTTTACTAATTAGGCAAAAGCGTTTAAAATAGCAGGTGTTGGGTGTGTGAGAGGAGGGTTTGCACTGATTTTATTTCTAGGAAATGTTTTGTATCTGATAACAACAATGCCAAGTCGGGTAAATTCTCAGATTTGAATGAACTGAGCAGCTTTGCGAGCGTCTCGGACACGCTCCTGTTGCAGACCTGTGCGGGGTCGTGTTGTCGCCCCAGGAGTGCTGTAGTAGAGGCCAGTGGGTGAGAGTAACGCTCTTAACGTCAATAAAAGTAACTGTCAAAAAAATCTCTCAAACTGAGTGGCTTACATGTGTCTAGTATCTTTGAGGTCTTTTTAGGGACTCCCAAATTAAGTTTTCCTTGAAGTAGTTCATGGCCACCCTACCCTCCTGCCCACATTCGTCTCCATTTATCGGACATTTACACTCTTCGTGGAGGAGAAAACAAGATACAAAAATCTGTGCACTGATGGATCCGTCACTCGCTGGTGGTTCCTGGGGAGGCAGCCAGTGATTTCGCTGTCCTGACTGCGGATCGGCTTTGGGCTTCTGTGGTAGAAGCCCTTCGTTCAGGTTACCAGCTCGTCATGTGGAGAAATCGTCCTCAGTCAGGACCAGGCCTCGGCATGTCACTTGCTCGGGTGTGGCAGTGTCACTGATGGAGTCCCCTGCCCGCCAGGCACCGAGCGTTTGCTTGGCCTCTTTTTCCTTGGTCTCTAAGGCCCGTCTCTAACCAGGGCCGGGGTGAAGCTGCAGCCCACTCTGCCGACCCTGTTTTGTGGCATCCAGGTAGGCTGTGGGATCTGGTAAAGCTTGTGCTAAGTGGCTGCTTGGTTTTCCCACTCAGGTATTCAGGCCGGGTCTGAAGTGGTGTTTCAGCGTGCCTCTGGCTTCTCCATTGATTCTTGACGCTGCTGCCCGTCGAAGCCAGCGGCTCGGGGCGGGGGGCAGTGAGCCCGGAGAGGGAGCCGTAGAGCACAGCAGCCCCTTACTGCCGGCCTCTTGTCTTGGCTTGCTGTCAGCCAGCCCTGGCCACCAGGGTGCCCACCGGCACCTCTTTCTTGACCCCAGAGTTCTCGAGTTTTAGCCTGGGAAGCACTTCGACCCTAACCTTTCTCCCCCACTGAAGCCCCTGGCCTGGCCTGGCCTGGCCGGAACTCCGGCGCTGCCGCTGCCCCGCCTCTGGGCTGAAGCTTGGGGGTCTGAGCTGTCAGTTATCGAGGTGATCCTGAACCTGAGGACACAGCTTTAAGAAAAAGAATGCCCTGGGGCGCCTGGGTGGCTCAGCGGGTTAAAGTCTCTGCCTTCGGCTCGGGTCATGGTCCCAGGGTCCTAGGATCGAGCCCCACATCGGGCTCTCTCTGCTCAGCGGGGAGCCTGCTTCCTCCTCTCTCTGCCTGCCTCTCTTCCTACTTGTGATCTCTCTCTCTCTCTCTGTCAAATAAATAAATAAAATCTTAAAAAAAAAAAAAAAAAAAAAGAATGCCCTGACACCCATTTGTAAATAAGCCAAAACCTTGGAACCCTGGGCGGCTGATTTCATCTAGGAGTGGTTACTTTTAGTTGCCTGGAGAGTGGGTTCCCTTCTCATGAAATCTGATTCCATGGCTGTCGTTGGGGGACACTTTTCTGGCGTTTTGGGGGGTTGGCTGACTGCTGACGTGCACTTGTGGCTGTCCCCGTCCCAGAAGTACCTCGGCAGCCTGCTGTCCCGTGGCGGTCATCCCTTCATGGGACCCTCCGCAGTAGGAAAAGTCAGTCCTTTCTCCTGGACAGGCCTCTACTAAAGCTAGAGTAAATCCGTCATGGATCATTCTGCAAATAAGAAATGTATTTCCAAACCACTTCCGTTTTTAATTTGAGAAGACAAGTTTTAAGTTAACTTAAGAATTTTGTGCTGGTCTCCATTATAATTAGAATATTAGTTTATATATATCCATTACAGTTTCTCATTCACATTTGAAGTTAGGTCTCATGTGGGTAAAAGCCTGAGTGTGGAGACTTAGGGCAGGTCATTTAACAAGGACACCTGACTGTGTCACCTGTGGGGCTGTACTTGGCTCTGGGAATGCCTCACGGCTCTTGTGCCCCCCGCCCCAGCCCACTTGGTTTTATCCTCTGTCCCTTCTGGTTTCCTCACCTCGAGTGTTTGACTCTTCCTTCCTTCTGATTCGGTTTGAAAGAGTTGTGGAGGGTGAGGAGGTCTTCCTCTTCCTGGGTCTGGAGAGTTAGGGCTGACTGCTACAGATGGGCTCTTGAGGCCTGATCCCCCGCTCCTTGCTCCCCGCCCCCCTCCTCCCAGTCCAAGCAGGCTTGTTCACAGGCGGTCACAGAGATGGGGCACACCAGGACTCTCTGTTGCTTGAGTGGCACCTCCAAAGAGATTTGCTTAATAAAGCGGTGGGCTCACTTGTCAGTGACTTGAACAGTCCCTGGCTTTGGCCAGAACCATAGTTCTAGGAGGTTGGGTTTTGGGGTTTTTTCTTAATAATTAAGTTTTTAATAATTATACAGCCATATGGTACTTTCCAGACTTGGATTTCTCCATGTCCAGAGTAGTTTTTCTAAAGCTTTAAATACAATACAGTAACAGTCTTCATGAATGTGGCTCTTGGAAGGTCTGATTGCTTTATTAGTAAAAATTGTATTTTGAAACCTGAAGTTCTTTGCTAGCTTGTATCTTCCTAGAAGCCATAATAGACTTATGAGGACTACAGTTTGTTGGTTTTCTTTTGCCTGTGTTACTGCATGGAAGTTACTTGGGTCTGCCGGTGGCTATATATCTCACTGGGTAGATGACTGAGTAGACAGGGAGACAGACAGACAGTGTAAGTATGTGTGTACATATGTATGGATATTTGTATGTACGTATGTGTACTCACATATACATTTATAATGTATTTAGTATTTGCATTCTCTTTATGGAGCATTTAAAGAAACACTTTTGGGAACATTTCTTTCCTCTTGTACCCAAAGATTCATAATACAAACACCAGTGTGACCAAAAAATTAAAAGGGAAAAAAAGAGAATCAGACAGAACACCTGGGGAGGGACCCGTTCCCTGGTGTGACCGTTTCTAATCTGTAAATAAACTCAGAGCCCGGCTTACACCGCTTGCTCGGAAGAATGATTTCCTGGTTCTTGACCATATCTTCGAAGGTGGCACACATCCCACTTTACCTTAGAAAAGATAAAGATGCAATTCAGGGATATTGGCTTCTTTCTTTTTATTGTATTTTATTTTATTGAATTGGCTTCTTTCTTGTTGGTTTTTATGGATATGAGTGCTACCTGTCCGACTTTTCACTCGTATGTCCAAGACTCAGCCCTGCCTGGTAGAACTTGTCCCTGCCCTTCTCCATTCAGCCGTACTCCATGGCTCAGCCGTGGTGCGCATGCGCCTTACCGAGCGCCCTCCTGTGAGGGTGGCCCCCCGGCCCCCATGCGTGACCTCTGTGGGCAGGAAAGGGGATGGCATGGAAGTGTGTGAGTGAGCAGATAGGGTGGTGGGGCTCTTGTGTTAGAAAAAAGTGGGGTTTATGTTCTTGGTAAACTACATGCTGCTTTTTTCAGACCTGAGGAGGAGATGCCTTCCAAAGCCAAATATAAGGTTTATTTTTTAATCATCTTCAGTTTGGATTATCCATGCCATAATTCCCTGCCACCAGAGTGAGTAATCAGGAATGAACGGTAGAGGCGTTTTTACAGCAGATGTCTGCAGGGTGGGATCTGTGGGCTCTGCTCCAAAGGAGAACCAAGGAGGCTTCGGTTTCACTCGGTTGTAGCTGCCTCCGTCCCAGCAAGTGGCCTCCGGTGTGATGTCTTTAGTTCAGCCGCAGCTACTGCTCGTACCCCTTGTGTGGGGCTCGCCTGCAGGAAAGAGCTTTCCCATCTGTCCAGAGCTTTCTCCACAAGACAGCATGCACACTGGTATTTATTTGCCTCCGTATTTAGTGCTTGGGGTCGAATGAGGAGTGGCACCTGCTTACCTTCACTGTCCTTTGCTCCTGACTGTACGACACTGGGTACAACACACTCAGAGATTTCTCTTGCTCTCCTGGGCCTGCTTGTTTTAAATCAGAAGCTCGACATTTTTGCGAAGTCCATTCTAACATTCCCCCGTTTCTCACCCAAGAAAACCCAAGTGCGCCTGGCGCTCTCTAGAAATGGTGTAGGAGACAGAACGGGTTCCTCTATGGATCTTAACAGTTGTAGGCTTTTCAGAGTGATGTCGGATCGGTGTTAAAACTTTGTCCTCTCTCTCTAAGGTAGGTAGGATAGAAGCTACGTTCCTACTCTTCCAGCCTCTGAGACGGAAGTCTTCTTTTAAGAAAATGAAGTGTCTCTGAGCATTGTGTTGTAGGGTGGTGATTGTGATTACTAGCTGTTAGACCGCTGGCACGATGTTCCTCTAGCAGATCGGGGTGGGAGATGCGGAGGGAGGTCGGGCGGTCACCACTTACTGCATCTTAGCTTAAGGTTGGTTGTGTCCAGAGGTGATGATGCATCTTATAATTTCAGACTGTCACATGTCACTGGATCACCTCTTCCAACAAGACTTAACCCAGACCTCTCTCTGAAGATAATTCGCAGTAGAGGACAGAGTGGTCACTTAACATTGCTTACAGTGACGTGTGCATTAGAATGACTTGTGGGCCAAATTCCAAACATTGCCATTTTGGGGAAAATTCTGTCTGAAATTATTTGATTTTTTTTCCTTAGAAAAACACACCAACTTTTTAAGCCCTAAGGCTGTAATAAGTAAGATGGTTTCTGGAACACAAATGGGCAAATAGTATGTAGAATGTCATTAGAATCATTATATCACTGTCACTGGTCCTGGGGTTGCCAGGCCTTTTCTGATTATCAGATGCAACAAATGACGTCCAATTTTATTGACCAGTTTGGCTTCAACGATGAGAAGTTTGCAGATCAAGATGACATTGGCAAGTGAGTATATTTTCCTGTTTGCCTGTCTCGTGCACTCCTTGTTGTCATTCTCCTGGGCCCTGGGGACTCTTCCACATCCATGTGTTGGAGGAGCCTGTCCTCCCGAGCTGTCCCTCCCGCTGAGAGGGGCTGCCGCTGGGCTGGCCTCTCTCACAGAAGCTCGTTCGTAGTCAGACTGAGCTTCTCTTGGGAACTGGGGTTGCCGTTCATCCCCTTTCCGCTGTCGCGCTGGGGGAGCGAGTCCCTGCTTGTAGTCGGCGGGTTGGAGCGGGCACAGTCCCTTCACATCAGCAGCTGGCATCCTGTTGTGGCACGAGCAGCTCACTGTGTGTGCCTGCCCTGGTTGACTCACCGTAGGGGGTGCTTGCGTGTTGGGGAGGCAGGCAGACGCTCGTTCTGGGGCGGGGGGCGAGGAGCAGGGAGACGGGACCGAGCGCCGCTGTACCCAGTCAGTGAGTGAGAAATGTGTGGGAGACCCACGCAAATGAAAACAAGTGGCCTAGCAGCTGCCCTCAGGAGAGGAGAGGTGTTTATAAAAGAAGTATTTACGCGAGGGGGTATTCTAACTCATTGAGAACAGAGCTGACTGTCAGACGGCTTCCCTCCCGGGGCTCTGCCTGGTGGCGCACGTCTGCTCCCGGCGTCTGCGTGGCTCCTGGCTCACAGCTGGGTCCTCGTGGGTTGATGCCGGCCGGCGGTGCTGTCTGCTGTCACCAGCGGCAGTTTCTAGCGTGTGAGAAGCCCTGATGGTACCGTGCGACATGCTGTGTGAGTGCCGTGGATGGAGGCTTCCCTGGGTTAAAGGCTGTTGGCTGCCCTAAGAATCCTCTCGTTTCGATCCCAAAAGAGCAAGAACTGTCCACGCGCTGTTTGTGTCTGTACCCAGCGGCGCGCACCCCAGAGCCCCGAGGCCTCCCCTGTCTCCACTCTCAGTAAATGTTACTAGTTAAGAACCCAACTCTTTAAGATTTATATTGGGTGCTTGGACTAATGATTGGCTAGAACAGATCTTGTAAGAATTCTACTTACTCAGAAAGTTACGTTTCATGGGCTGGGAGTTTTTATTCCTCCTTTCTCCCCGATTATGCCATCTTACAGGATTGGGGGCATGTCTGTTCTGTGTATGAATTTGGGCATCCCTGGAGAAAGCTCTGACTGACAGCTCTTGGGTACTTTTCCATGTTTTGACTTGTTTCTTCTTTACAAATAGCCTATTTCATGGCCAAGTAAGTAAGGCCCAGAGAACCTTGGTTGTTGCCATGGGTGTTGAAAATCTTTTATGGGTAGGCTTTGGGGGTGTGTTTATTCTCTTACAAGGCCTCCCTGCCTGCCTTTCCACCCCGTATGAGTTCCTTAATACCAAGGGAAAAGGCGTCATTTAATGCAAGCAGGTTTTCATTTTTGTTTTGCCTGTGGTGATTTTAATGATAGTGCGAACATTTTAAATTTGGAGTTTCCTGAATAGTTGCTGTCAGTTTACAAGTAATTAATTATTCGTGTACTTCTGTTTTGTTTACAGTGTTTCTTTCGATCGGGTATCAGACATCAACTTTACTCTGAATACAAATGAAAGTGTAAGTATTAATGTTTCATCTCGCAAGCACCGAGGTGCCTAAGGGGTGGCCCTGGGGGAGCTGGGATCCGGCAGGGTGTGCACGGGTGCCGCACGCGCCGGGCCCCTCTCCGCTCCAAGGAGGCTGGGGTTACTTCACCCTCTCACGTGGCCTGTCTGCTTCCTGTGCAGCCGTGGTTTAAGATGTGGCAGGGCTGAGAACACCGGGGTCCCTTGTGATTGCCGCGTAGACGTGTAGCTTCTAAAGATCGCTGTTTGGGTCTAGCCAGCCGCCTTTTCCTTCAGCTGTACGTGAGCCGGAGAGAAACTTGGGCTGGATCAGGCCCGGCTTGGCGTGCCCAGGCAGGGCTCGGATAGCAGGTCAGCCCCATGAGCAGGTGACGTGGGATTAGTGTCATTTGAGTGGGCACAGTCCTGATGTTCATGCCGCTTAGCGTGAGAGACCCCAGGTTTTCGGCCGAGGTGCGAAGGCGGGAGCTCTGCTCGGACTCTTGGCGCTCCTCACTGCTGAGCCGGACTGGTGAAATCGGAGGAGGCCGGGGTTGCTCTCCTGTTGGGGCTGGTGTGGGACCGCATCTCTGGTGGTGGGGCAGGGGAGCTCTCGGAAGCCACCCGGAGCTTCGCCGGATGAGAGGGGGTCCGTGAGGACAGTGTAGGCTCCTGTGGGCCTCTTGAATCCAATCTTTCGGGGGAACTTCTTTTAAAGTTTTGAATCCATTCTTTTTGGGAGAACTGTCTGTTGTTCCACAGAAGCTGATGTTAGATGTTTTTACAGTTTTATTTTGGTATATGTGGTAGGTGCTGTCTTTGAAAGGAAATGAAGGGGGCACTTGGGGGACTTGGTCAGTTAAGCATCTGACTTGATGATTTCAGCTCAGGTCGTGATCTCAGGGTTGTGAGATCCAGCCCTCCACTGGGCCCCGTGCTCAGTGGCGAGCCGGCTTGAGAGTCTCTCCCTCTCCTCCTTCCCTGCTCGTGCATGAGCACGGGCGTGCTCTCTCTTTCTCTCTTTCAAATAAATCTTTAAAAAGGAATGAAAAATGCGATTTATATTGGTAACATCTGGAGAAAATAACTTGATTTTTAAGTTTGTTTTGTTTGTTTTCTCTCATTTTTATTTAGGGAAATATTGCCTTGTTCGAAGCATGTTGTAAGGAGAGAATACAGCAGTTTGATGATGGTGGCTCTGACGAGGAGGACATCTGGGAGGAAAAGCACATCGCCTTTACGCCAGAATCCCAAAGACGGTCCAGGTGAGTCTTTTGACGGTAGCAATAATACCCAGTGCATACAGTAGGTGACGGTGAGGAGACGTAACACTGTACCTCTGCAAGTGTACCTCATGATCTAGGGACCAGTGCTTTTGTCATGATCAAACATGGCCTTTTTGGGTCACCTGGGTGGCTCAGTCAGTTGTGCGTTCTTGATCTCAGCTCAGGTCTTGGTCCCACGGTTGTGAGTTCGAGCCCCACATGGAGCTCTGCACTGGGCGTGGAGCCGACTTAAAAAGAGAGAAAAGAAAGAAATGCCCTTATTAGCTGATGGGAGATGGTACCAGTACTCCTGTCTGCAGTGTGACAGTGTGGATGAGTCAAGGTGATGAACTTGAGAATCCTGGAGGTGTTAAGACATAGTCCTAAAGCGTCATGACACAGCCGCTTCTGAGTGGGAGGCGCTGCTGAGCAGTGTCGCGTACAGTGCTCTGAGTAGATGGTCCCTCCCCGGGAGCAGTGGCAGCAGCTGCGTCATGTGTGGTTTCCTGAAAGACCTAAAAGCTTCCCTCGGAAAGAGAAAAGTTACTCTAACTTGGGGAGACAGCGTCCTGTCCGTGGGGATCCTTTGAGATTAGTCCGGTTGGGTGTTTCTCCTCTCGAATTTGTTGAAGTGACTCTGGCCGGAGAACCTGCAGACGTTTGCTGCAGTACACGGGGAGTTCTCGTTCTCTGAGTGTCCGTCACCACGTTCTTCGTGCTCGGGCGAATAGCAGCTGAACCTTCATTTTTATTTCATGTATTTTTGATAAGTAATGTTTCCATATGGCACACAATTCGGAGAAAACAGAATATACAGGGATAAGTCAAGCCGCCTCTCAGCCCCTGTCCCCTGGCAGTTTATTCTTGCTGAACAGAGCACGCCGCCGCCACCTGCCTGTTGTCCGTGTGACCAGCCCTCATGTCGTGTCTCAGGAAGGCTGCCGCTGTGGGTTACAGGAGCCGCGGCTCCTGTACAGTTTCCCAGAGAAACTGTATTTGTCTCATGATCCACAGCTGTTGGAGGTCAGTAACGCTGCTTCCCTCACGCCCACTTTCCCATTTTCCGCATGTCGGCTTCTTACTCTGGAATCACAAGGCGGCTGCAGCTCCGGACCAGGAAGCAAGAGACAAATCTTCACGGTGAACTTTTTTTTTTTTTTTAGGATTTTATTTATTTATTTGACAGACAGAGATCACAGGTAGGCAGAGAGGCAGGCAGAGAGAGAGGAGGAAGCAGACTCCCTGTCAAGCAGAGAGCCTGATACGGGGCTCGATCCCAACACCTGGGATCATGACCTGAGCCGAAGGCAGAGGCTTTGCCCATTGAGCCACCCAGGCGCCCCTGAACTTTTTTTTTTTTTTTTTTTTTTTTTAAAAGACAGAACCCTCGTCAAACTTGTTTGTCCCCATTTGCTATGAAATATTGGTCCTCATGTGAGTGAGTACACTAAATGGCCATTGCCTACTGCCATCCAGGCTCTGGGGGCAGACCGTCCGCACACGTTGTTCTAGCGGTGCAGCACTGTTGTAGAGTGTGGAGAAGTGTGGCGGTGAAGACAGTATCTGGAGGACGTGTGGAAGGAACACAGGATGATGAGAAAACTTTTTATTACTTTTTAACAGCTCTGTTGAGGGATAATTGACGTATAATGAATTTCGTTTATTTAAATTACATAGTGCGGTAATTTTGGACCTATGAATATACCCACGAATACATCCATGAAACCATCCTCTCAGTCAAGATCATGAACTTGCCCATCACCTGCAGAAGTTTCCTCCTGCCCTTTCATATTGCCTTTCCCCCATCTGCTTTTTGTTCCTTTAGAATGATCAGTGTTTTCTAAAGTCGTATATAAATCACATTGCACGTTATCTACTTAATGTTGCCTCTTCCACTCAACATTATTTTGAGATTCATTCCTGTTGGGTGATGTATCATTCTTTTTTATGGTTGAGTGGTGTTCTGTTGAATGGGTGTACTACCCACCGAATGGGTGAATTTGTTTATTCGTTTGCCTGCCGATGGACATTTGGGTTTCTAGTTTTGGGGTATGATTCACTTGAGAATAGACTGTGGCAAGTTAGGGATGAATGTTGTGTGCCCTAAAGCAACCAACCACTCAGCAACAAAACAAATTACAGTGAATAAGCCAGCAGAGGAAATAAAATTATAAAAAGTATCTAAAAGAGGGCAAAAAAATAAAAGGCAGCTGGGACACGACCAGCAGTATGGTAGCATTAAACCTGGGCAGCCCCATCAGGAATCATTGAATACTGTTAAGTAAGTAATCCCCAAACCCCGGTTAAAATGAAGAGATTGTCAGATTGGATAAAAAATCAGGTCTAACATAGCTGTCTACAAGAACCGAAATATAAAGACACAAATTGGTTAGAAGAAACGGTAAAGTATCTACATACTTAATAATAAGGCAGATTTCAGAGGAAAGGGGTAAAGGGTCATAACAGGGTCAGGTCTTTAGGAAGACGTAACACTTCACAATATCTGTGTACCTAATAACAGAGCTTCAAAATAAATTCACGGAGTAGAAGCTGAGGAAACTGCAGAAGAGGCAGGCAAATCACAGTCCTGGGCCCGTGATCCCATGCTTCTTCTCCGGTGACGAACAGTGGGCAGGAATCAGCAGAGACACAGAATATGTAACATTGTCAGGTGTCAGTGGTGCTGCTGGATGTTTGCAAAACACCGCACCCAGCAGCAGCAGGACAGGCCCTGTTTCCAAACGTACACGAGCTGCTCATGCCAGGAGAGATCGTGTTTGGGCCATAAAGCCAATCTCAATAAACTCCAAAAGTTCAAGTCCATCATATTCTCTGACCCCGATGGAATTAATTTAGAAATCAGTAACAGACCTCTAGAAAACCTCCAAGTACGTGGAAACTAAATAGCACGTGAGTTACAAAAGAAATCAGAGGGGGTATTCAGAAGATCATTTTTTTTTTACTGCTTGTATTAAAAAAGTAGAAACCTCTCCAACCAATGACCTTAGCTTCCACCTCAAGAAACCAGAATGTAGGGCAAACGGAAGAGCAGTGGAGGAAATGGTTGCAGTCAGAAGCTGTTCTTTGAGAAGATTGAGGAAGTTGGTGCACCCCTGGGCAGAATGGTCAGGAGAAGGAGGAATGGCTCGTACCAGGAATGAGCCAGGCAACATCACTGCTTGGTACTAATAGAATAAAAAGGGAATATTGTAAACAACTCTGTGCCAGTAACGCTGACAACTTAGACAATCTTTGAAAGGCACACAGGCTACCAAAGCTCAGGTGCCAAAAAAAAAGCTAACCCAGGTAGTCCTGTATCTGCTAAATAAGTTGAATTTTTAGCTTAAAACGCCCCACATACACACGAAAACTTCAAGCTCAGGTGGCTTCTCGGGTGAATTCTACTAAATGTTTCAGGAATTAGACCAGCTTTATAAAAATTTCTAGAAAATGGAAATGGAGGGAATAGTGCACATATCATTCTACAAGGCAACATCAGTGTGACCTGATAACCAACGCTGACATGACAAGAAAAGTGACTCAGTTATTCTCATAATATGGACGCAGAAATTCTCATAATGTGGTTTTAGTAAATAAATGCAATAATACTTCATCACGACAGAAACACTGAGTTGGTTTGACATTTGGGAAAATGAAGCAGTAAGCATGTGGCTGAATCCAACATCTAACCCTGTTAAGAGTTCTTAGCAAACTGGAGACGGAAGAGAATTTCTTTAACCTGATCAAAGCTTCTGCAGTAAACCTACAGCTGGCAGCATGGTAAAAACAGGATGATTCGCCCCATGATCAGGAATGAGACAAAGATGTGTGCTCTTAACACAGCTTTTCAGGATTGTTGCTAGGGCTTCTAGGCGTGCAGTAAGTCAAGAAAAAGAGAAGCCATCTAGATTGGAAAGGAAAGGGTAAAAATTATCTTTATTCACAGACAACAGTTATTGTCAGTGTGGAAAACTTGTTGAAATCTACGAAAAGATTATTAGAACAATTAAGTAGGTTCGGCATGATTGCACGGGACTAGGTCTGTATCCTTGTAGTTCTCTACAGTTCCAGCAAACAGTTGGAATTGAAGTTACCAAGTAACCCTATTCATAGTAGCATCAAAATATTAAATATGTAAGGATAGATCTGGCAAGATATGTAAAACTTGGATGCTGAAAGTTATAAGGCAGCTGAGAAAAATCAAGAATTGATAAATGTTTATGATTTGGAACTCAATATTGTTAACATGCCAGTTCTCCCCACATTGATCTAGAATTGGTGCGATCGCAAGTAAAATGATAATAGGTTTTTTTAGTAACTGTCGACAAGCTGGCGCTTGAATGGAGATGAAAATGCAGAGGAGCTAGAAGAGCCAAAACAGCTTTCATGAAGAACGGAGTTAGAAGACAACAGTCCCTGATTTCCAAATACAGTAATTGAGACAGTGTGATTAGTAAGACACAGTAGTTCCGGGCACGTAAAAGGGTATAAACAAGTAGGTGTAGAGACAGCTGACTTGTGATGGAGGTGCGAAGGCAGTTCTTCGGAGAAAGGATAGGCTTTTGAACACACATTTCTAGAACAGGTGAACATCGGTATGGAAATAAGTGAGCTCAGTCCCTACTTCTTACCATATATACACATGGATTCCAAATGGATCTTAAAGCGTCAGACTATAAAACGTCACTAGAAAATCCTTGTGACCTTGGGTTAGGGAGAGATTTCTGAGCTGGGACGCCGGAAGTGCTGTGTATGAAAGGAACTTTCCATAAGCTCAGCTTTGTCAAAATGAAGCACTTCTACCCGGCTAGTGACACTAGTAAGAAGGGAGGGACAGTGCACAGACTCAGGGAGGACATTTGCAGATCACGTGCCTGACACAGGGCTCCTCTGGAAGGTGCGTGAAGGCCCCTCAGGGCTCTGAAAGAATTAAACCAGGAACCTGTTTTTTGACCAGTGCTAGAGATGAGAAGAGCGTCTTCAGGAGAGCCGTGTGCGTGGTCGGTCAGAGCTGAGAAGCAGCTCAGCATCTTGGCCATGAGGGAAATGCCACTTAGCACCACAGTGAGACACCTCCAGACCCTGTTAGAAGGCCTAGGAGGTTTGTGGACGCATCCCACGTGTTCACGCAAAGCCAGGGGCTGGTGGCCACAGCCGAGGGCAGAGTTAGGCGGCACCGAAGGCGGGAATGAGCCACTTGACCTGCATACGAGTTTCTCTTATTGGATGACCTTCGAGTGTCGTGCATTTAGCTGGTGACGGATAGGCAGCATTAATTCTTTTCTCTCCCCACCCCCCCAGCTCGGGGAGCACAGACAGTGAAGAAAGTACAGACTCTGAAGAAGAAGACGGAGCGAAACAAGACTTGTTTGAACCCAGTAGTACCAGTGCGGAGGATAAAATGGAGGTAGACTTGAATGAACGTAAGTTATCTCCTCGTTGTCTGTGTCAGTCGCTGTGTTGGGAATGTGTTTTTAAACGAGGCGCTCTGGTCTGCAGGATGGGAGTTAGGTTGAAACACGGTCTTCTGAGACCCCTTGGAGGTGTAAGCGTCAGGACGGGGCCTGAAGGAAGGAGCAAGTTGTCCCTCTGAGGATGGGGTGTCTCTGGCAGTGTGGACACCCCCCAGTGTGGGTCTGGCTAGACGCACAGCACACGGGGCTGGGGGGGACGGGCGTGGGGTCTGTCTAGCCTCTGGCGGCAGGGCCTGGGTGCCCGGCAGCAGGGGAGAGACCAGGGATACGGAAGACAAGGAAGGGCTGTGCTTGTGGAGTCGGGAATGCCCTGAACCAGAGGAAGCCGCTTCCCGCGGGACCCATGCGGAGCGGGCTCTTCAGAGTGGGCCGTGAAGCCCCTAACCCTGAAACGTGTCTAGCCCCGGTGCTTACTTGCATCCTGCTGCTCCCTAAGAAGGCTTGAATTTGCTGGCCTTTAGAAAATACCTGTTAACTCCTGAAAGCTCAAATACATTTTTCTGTGGGTTGATACTGGGGCTTTCCTCAGGGCTGACGGTGCTTCCTGCTCCCCAGGAAGGCCTTCATGGACTCTGTCGTGGAGGCTGACAGCCAGCTCTGGGCGCCAGGTGGGCCTCACCACCCCAGAGCTGGCCGGGACGGCAGCAGTAACCCTACCAGCCCCACGGGACAGATGGGAAAGTGAGAGCCGTGGGGGAAAGAGGTTTGGCCTCTCTTCTCTCATTGCTTCCCCAGCCCACTGTCTTCAGGAGGAAGAAATGGGCTCTTCTCGCTGTAATTCAGTTCAAGTCTACATGCCTTTGTCACGCTCGGGCTGTGTACTGGGTGTGGCGCACAGACCCTGCATCCGGGGGTCTAGAGTCTCCTAAGGAAACGGAGAGATCGCTGTAGCCTCTGGGGCACTCCTCGGGGAAGCTCATCTCTGTGTAGCCCAGCCTGGTGTGCGGTGAGAGCACATGAGCAGACACCTGAGTGTACCTGAAGGGACACATCTCTGAGGAGGTGACGCTTAAACAGACCCACGGGTTAGATCCAGCCTCAGCCGGCGGCCAGGGCGGTGAGGCTTCAAGGCTAGAAGTGAGCAGCCAGATGAAGGGAGAGGTAGAGATGTGGGCGGGAAGGGTCCCAGGTCCAGGATCTGTTGTGCCCACAGAGCTTGGGCGGTGCCTGCTGTTCACCAGCCCAGAAGCCCTGGACCTCTGAGGTTGGAGTTGCTTACGGAGTCTTCGTTGGTCGGCATGTTTGATTAAGTCGGGGGCCATCTGTGATTCCCTTCACTTCCTGCCTCTTCCTCCTAGGAGGGTGGGCTGTGCGGTTGGGCTGAAGGTTCCAGCCCTCTAACCACAGGCTGGTTCCCCTGGCCACCAGCCCCGTCCCCAACCTGGTCCTGAGGCCGCCAGTCGTCTCTTCGGCGCACTACTCGTACCTCGGAGGTTCCGGGGGTTTGGGCGTGGTGGTGGTTGGACCCTGAATGTGTTCTTTCTTCTCACGTCACCAGAAGCCTTCCTGTTGTGCTAACTACCCTGGGCTGCAGGGAGGTCACTAAGTATGAAATGGGGCCATGTCTGGATTGGGCAGCATTTAAACTTTCTAGTTGATTGCAGTTGGATATCCAACATTCTGCTTTTTCTTTTTAACTTTTTATTTTGGAATAACTCTGGGCTTACAGAAAAGTTGCCGACGTTGATTGTACGGGGAGCGGCTGTGCAGCCTGCCTTCACCCTCTCCCTCCCCGTGTTAGTAGAATCTTGGTACATTTGTCATTGTGAGAAATCAGCATGTTCTTTTATATGTAGCTTTGCATCCTCGTGTGATGTATCTGCTGGGGAAAAAAAATCTTAGAAATGGAAATTAAGGGATTAAAGGAAATGTACAGTTTTATAAGAGGATAGATGTTATCTTATCACGTTATCCTCCCAAGTGATTGTGCTGTTTGTTTCTGCCAGTGGTGTGTTAGGGTGCCCGGTCCTCCCCCCGCCCCCACTCTGGCCTTTGTCATTTGGAGTCTGCTTCTGGAAAATATCTTGGAGTCCCCTGAACTTCCGAAGTATTCTCAAAAGGAGATTTCTCCCCTCATTTTAGCACCCAACTGGTCAGCCAACTTTGATGTCCCCATGGAGACGACCCACGGTGCTCCCTTAGACTCTGTGGGGTCTGATGTCTGGAGCACGGAGGAGCCCGTGCCAGCTAAGGAGACGGGCTGGGCCGCCTTCTCAGAGTTCACGTCTTCCCTGAGGTGAGTGCACGTGCGCCCGCCCCCTCGGCCTTTCCCCAGGAGAACCGGGGCTGGGGTGTCGCCTTGATTTACTCCCGATGCGAAGGTGGCGCCATACACAAGATCCCAGGTCGGTACGGGGGAGCTCGCAGCCCAGCTACAAATTACGAGGAAACCGGGCTCTGTCCTCCTTCCTTTCATCCAGGATGAGCTGGGGCGGGCAGTAGGCTGTGCACAAATAGCCCGGGGAGGTGTGGCCCCGGGAGGTGACGGAGCCCGGTGCTGACTCCTGGGGCTTCTCCAGCCCCACCGAGCTCTCGGGAAACAGGACAGAGGGGGATAGGAATGAGGTGGAGCCGAGAACTCCTGACAGGGCCCTCTCTGTGGAGCGTTGAAAATGCAGGATGTTTCGGAATTTAACAGATAACGTGAACTTGTATTTCACTGGGAACTAGTCTGGTGCCATAAGTTAAGGGACCTGACGGGGATGGCTGTCAGTGTTGTTATTTGTAGTGTTCTTGGTAACAGCAACCTGGCATTTCATAATTTTCCTGAATAATATTGCCACCATTTGAGTATTAACCATGGAACTGAACTAGATTCAGTTTGATTTGCTAAACATTGTTTCATTTGTCTCCACCACCCCGTTTGAAAGTTTGTTGCTTTCCCTGCTCTGACAAAGCAGTGCTTTTAACTCCTCACCGGGAATAGGCCAGCCAGGGGCACAGACTCGAGGGCTCCGTGGTTGCCGTCTCCAACAAACCAGCGAGCTGGCTTTACAGCAGCTCTAAGGGTAGTGGGGAGCGACGGTTCGGGGGCAAAAGTGAGATTTGTGGGGAATGTTTCCCAACGATTGCAGATCATCTCACGGACTTGGCTCTGGCACCGGATGGTCGAGTTTCCACCTCTCGCTCTCTTCTGTCTTTTGTAACTAGGGGATGCGAGCCCTTGGTTCCCGGGAATGTTGTTGAAGCAGTTCACCTCCCTTTACCTTTGTGCACGGGTCATGTTTCCTCATTAGGTATCATTCAGGCCCTTAGGCAGTTTGGCTCCACATAAGTAGGGATTTTCCTAAAATCGCCACTGCAAATACAGTTGATGGCACACGTTGTCAACTCCCGCTGTCAACTCCTGCGGTCGAGCCTGGTGACAAGGGGGAGGATGAGAGACTGGTGCATTTGGAACCTTTCTGCAAACCTCTGTGAAATTCCCATGCTCCTGTCCTACTGATTTAGCAGGAGATTTACCCGTGCTCACGTGCACCTCGATCTGTGTCTCTCTGACCGACTGCCCGTGTTGCACCAGCGGGACCAGAGCTGCTTCTCAAATGGTTTTTGTGAATCATGGTAACCGAAGGCTGTTTGCTGTTGCTAACATCTGAATTTTCTCTTTTTTAAAAGTACAAAAGATTCTTTAAGGAGTAATTCTCCGGTGGAAATGGAAACCAGCACTGAGCCGATGGGCCCTCTGACTCCCAGTGTCGCCACGCTGGCCGCGCAGCCGGAAGGTGGGTGCGGCGGGCAGGGCACCGGCTGACACGGCCTGCTGGTTGCTCGGCTGAGGTTGCTCGTGCTGGGACTGTCTGCACAGTTTTCTAGATCTAAAAGATTTGTTGTTGTCCACATAACAGTTTACTCAGCCAGTCGTGACTTGCAGGCTCGAGGGCTCAAAGGAAGGGAGTTGAGATGGTAGGCCTGTGTCCGCAGGGCAGCTGATGAAAAGAAATTGTGTACTCATTCCAGAACCAGGCATGGTGATTCTGGAAGGCATAAGGGATCTGTTATCAGTTGTTCAGCCCTGTCAATGTAGAAAAGTGGGGCCAGGCCCAGAAAAGAAGACTGTCTTAGCCTGCGTGTGCAGTGTGACTGAAATCAGAACTAGATGTGTGTGTTTTGAATCCCGTCTGGTGCCCAATTCTTCTGTTACTTGGAGTTTGCTTTGCTGGAGCACGCGTGTGTGTCTCGGCTTGTTTTAGGATGTAAGACTGTTTTTTTTTTCTCACCTTTATGAACAGTTGAGATGGTCGAGGGTATCCATGACAAGGGTCGTCATGTTCAAACTGCACACGCTGTTCCTTGCAGAGGCCCTGATGAATGGGGCTTGGGAGGTGGGGGCAGGGGAGGAGAGGGAGGCTGGTGAAGGGGGGTGAGGAGTCAGTATGTGGAGGGGAGAAAGAAGGAAATCCTTAGAAGAAGAAATGGGGCATGGGTTGGGGTAAGGGGGCCAAGACAAGAACCAAGGGGCAGGAAAGGTAATAAAACCAGTAACTAACGTTGGTTTATTTGTCATTCTTCTAAGCATTTTATGTAGATGAGCCCATTTGATCTCTCAGTTCTTCGGGTGGGTTTAGTTAGCTTCATTTTATGGATAAGAAGACGTGCCCTAGAGTGGAACATCCAGTAAGTGGTAGGCTGGGGTCTGCATTCAGGGTGCGTGACTTCAGAGCCCAGGCTTCTAACCAGTACAGCATATGGCTCCCTATTACAGAACAAAGAATCCACAAGGACCCATAAGAAAGTAATTAAAAAAAAAAAAAAAAAGGACCCAAGTGGGACCCAGCTGAAAGGAAAAGGACTAATGAGAATAGGACCCCGAATAAACTGTAAGCTCAGTACTTGCGGGGTGAAGTAGGGGGGGGGGGCTAGAACACACCCGCCTGTGCCCGCTGCAGCCTGGGCTGGGGCCTGGAACTCCCAGAATGAGAAGACCGGCTGGGAGCGGTCGGAGTGTGGGTAGACTCCGAGCTGGGAAGGCTGGAGGGGCCCCCTGGTCCTGTGTGGAAGAAAACCTGTTGGCAAGGGGGCATTTTTGGTTTTTTTTTTTAAGATTTTATTCATTTATTTGACAGACAGATCTCAAGCAGGCAGAGAGGCAGGCAGAGAGAGAAAGGAGGAAGCAGGCTCCCCGCCGAGCAGAGAGCCTGATGCGGGGCCTGATCCCAGGACCCTGGGATCATGACCTGAGCCGAAGGCAGAGGCTTTAACCCACTGAGCCACCCAGACGCGCCCCGCAAGGGGGCATTTTTAAGAAGCCCGTGCCCATTAAGAAGCGGCCGAGGCGGCAGCCAGCGAGCCGTCTCTCTCTCCTTCAAGCAGCAGGTGGAACGCCGGGTGGATGGGTCTGCGCGGAAGGGGAGGCGCGCTTCTTGTCGGTCGTGGTCCGCGTGACCGTCCGCCCTGTGTCCTGTTGCAGCGCCGGCCAGTGTGGCCATGGAAGCCAGCTCTGACGGCGAGGAGGATGCGGAGAGCACAGACAAGGTAACTGAGACAGTGATGAATGGCGGCATGAAGGAAACTCTCAGCCTCACTGTCGATGCCAAGACAGAAACCGCAGTCTTCAAAAGGTAACCAGGGCCAGATCCTGCTGGCGGCTTCAGGTGTTTGGTGGGGGCGGGGGGTGGGGGGAGGGGAGCCTCGAGTGTTAACGTCTTTAATTTGATTCAGATGTGGGTTCAGGCATTAGCCTGACATCATTTAGCGTCTCTGTTCAGCCCCATGAATCTGAATGAAGACAGTGAGAGTTTGAGGTCCCTGAGTGCCTTTCCCCTCTTCCTAGTACTCAGACTGTAGATTAAGTCTAGTGAGTTCAAACTGCAGGAGAATTAAAAATGGACACGTCTGCAGCCGAGTGAAAACTGGCCCATTGAAACCAGGGTCACTGCCCTGCACACCGTCTTCCCCAGACGTGATGCAGTCAGTAGAGCTCAGCAGCAGAAAGAGCCTGAGCGGTCCGTTGGGAAGTTAACCTCACTTCTGAATTCACGGATCGAAGAAGGACTCCCGCTGGCAACTAGGAACATAGCCCCGAAGGAGCAGCGACAGCACTTCTGGCGGAGCTGGGCCTGCGGCGGGGTCGGCAGAGCCCTGCCGGGCAGGAGAGTTCAAGGCCCAGCCTGCGGGGAGGCCCCGGCGAAACACAGCCAGCACAGAAGGGGAGCACGGATTCCCCGTGGGGGGCACGGAGGCACAAGACTCCAAAGTTAAAAGCTAGCAAACCGAGTCCAGCAGGGTGCTCTCGAGCCGCGCGGAGGACGAGCGCGGTGCAGGTGAGGGTTAGGTGACCTGGGGAGGCGTGCCGAGGGTGAGTCACAGACCCGGCAGGAAAAAAATCATTTGGACCTTGGGTTGATGGAATATTTGGGTAGAGGAATATTTGATGAAAATGAAAGCCATTTGTGACTTTTTGGCAGTCGAGGAATGGAGAGGAGCTCTTTGAAACTGCTCAAGGTGTGTTCTGAGAACCTGTAGTGGACTTGATTCTTCTCAGTGAAGCACGAGAATTACGCCCCTCCGAGACGCGCCCCGGACAGTGGGGCGGGCCTGCAGCCCTGCGTTTCGGCCCTGGCAGCGGTCCCAGCCCGTGCTGCCGCAGTGAAACTGAATCAGAGACATAAAGATTTGAAAGACTAAAATGGTTCTTGCTTGTTTGTAGATTAGGATTTTCTACACAAAAAATTCAAACAGATTCATGAACAAGTATCCGAATTACTAGGGAGGTTTAGCAGTATAAACCGATACGACATGTCCTAGATGTGCCCCCCCAAACTAAAATGTTAAGCCTCATCTGTAAAATTGAAAAGCATAATAAAGACCTAAATAAATAGAGAAATATGCCATCTTTGTTAATGAGAAGATGATCTGTGGCATTTTTTTTTTAAAGATTTTTTAATTTATTTATTAGCCAGAGAGAGAGAGAGAGAGAGAGAGAGCGCGCGCGCACAGGCAGACAGAGCGGCAGGCAGAGGCAGAGAGTGAAAGCAGGCTCCCTGCTGAGCAAGGAGCCCGATGCGGGACTCGATCCCAGGTCGCTGGGATCATGACCTGAGCCGAAGGCAGCCGCCCAACGAACTGAGCCACCCAGGCGTCCCATCTGTGGCATTTAAAAAAAAAAAAAAAAGATTTTATTTATTTACTTATTTAACAGAGATCACAAGCAGGCAGAGAGGCAGGAGGGGGGTGGTGGGGAAGCAGGCCCCCCGCTGAGCAGAGAGCCTGATGCGGGGCTCGATCCCAGGACCCTGGGATCATGACCTAGCAGAAGGCAGAGGCTTTAATCCACTGAGCCACCCAGGTGCCCCACTTTGCCATTTTTTAAACAAATTAATGATAAAATGAATGCATTTGTAATCAGAATCCCAGTGGAGCGTTTCATGATGAAGAGGCTGATGGTGATATTCATAAAGAAGACCATCGAGCCAGAAGTAACCAGGGTCATTTTGAAGAAGGAAGGGAGGGAGGCATCACCAGGTGCGATCTCATGGGCATGCTGTGCGGGCAGACCCCACATTTACATGAACTCGGTGCTGGAATGGTGTTACGGTAAGGGAAGGACAGACTGAGAAGTAGTGATTACCCGTGTCAGAGAAAAACAAAACTACATCTGTCTCAACGTAAATGTGAAAGTCAAAGCTACCACTTTGAGAAGAAAACATGAGAGTGTATCTTTATAATTTTGGGGGCTAGAGGGGTTTTTTAACCATAAAAAAGCCAAACCATAAAGGAAAAGGCTGATGAATTTTCTTTAATTCCTGGTCTTCCAAATGAAAAAATGGAAAGACCCACCATTACCTTCAAAGGAAGATCCAGGAACAGAATATAGGAAAAACCTAATATCAAGAAGAAAAAGACAAGCTAATAATAAGTTTTAAATGGACAAAGGACACAAACCATTATCTGCGGCAGAAAACAAGGAGCAGACCTGCTCTGGCGCGGGCCAGCTTTGTAAGTACACAGGGTGCGCTGGTCGTGGTAACGCGTGCCGTGCCGCGCGCAGTCGCCTGCTCGTTCCCGCCTCAGTGGTTGCAGAAAGCAGAAAAAGTGCAAAACCTGCTGGATCCTTTTATGAGGGTGTGCGGTCGTAATTCCAAAACCAGATAAGGATGATTACGGAAAATGGTCACCTTATATCACGAACAGGCAAACTAAATGAAGAAATCCTGTAGAAAATATTTGCTTACCAAGTGCAATAGCATATTAAAAATAATTCACAAGTTAGGGTTTTCCCTGGACTGTCAGGAAAAACGTCATTTATGATGTGTTAACAGACTGAGGAGAAATCCTGCGAGGTTTTTGAAGATATTTTGATAATGTTCTATACCCATATATGATTGAAACTGAGCAAAACAGGGGCAGCTGGGTGGCTCAGTGAGTTAAGGGTCCAACTCTTGGTTTCGGCCCAGGTCATGATCTCTCTCAGAGAATTAAAATCTTAAACACACACACACATGCACACACACAGCTGAGTGAGACAGGAACAGAAATGAATTTCCTTAACTTGGCGAGAGTCAAATACAAAAATACTAAAGCAGAACTTCTACTTAATGAGGAAGTTGCAGGCGCCGGCACGCTCAGGTAAGGAACAAATAAGACGGTCCGTTGTCGCTGGTACTGTGTAGTCCTAGACAGTGTCTGAGGAGAGAAGAACAGGACAGGTAAAGATTTGAGAGGAAGGAATAATAATGATCACCTACCACCGAGTCAGTAGCAAACTTCTGTTAATAAGAGTTCAGCAGAGCTGCTGGGTAACAGATCCATTTTAAACATCAGTAGCCTTTCTCTGCATTGGTCATAAGCAACTAAGATGTATAACGAAAGGCAAAGTACCAGTCATAAAGGACATCAAACTTAAGATAATTCCTAAATAATTAAACCCACATATCTAGAGAGAAAACTTGAAAGTGCTAATCAAAGCAGTCCCAGAAGAAGAGTAGTCACGGGTACCTGGGTGGCTCAGTTAGGCGTCTGCCTATGGCTCAGGTCATGATCCCAGGTGTCCTGGGATCGAGTCCCATGTCGGGCTCCCTGCTGTGTAGGGAGCCTGCTTTTCCCTCTCCCTCTGCCTGCCACTCCCCATTTGTGCTTTCTCTTTCTCTCTGTCAAATAAATGAAAAATTTTTAAAGATTTAAAGAAGAGTAGTCCCATGGAGGCCATAGTGGTGGGGTAGGGGGGCAGCTCTGTGCAGAGGGCCGTCGTAAGGTGGAGTTGGGAGGCTCACAGCGTGGGGCACTGTGCCACCGAAACCAGAAACATGGATCGGAGTTGCAGAGATAAATCCTATGACACACGCGACTCAGAGCTGTTTCTGTCCCTCGGAATACGCATATATCATGGCTACCCATTTTCATTTTCTAAGAATGAAAGTAACACGTAGGAAGCACGTAGTTGCTTTCGTGGGGAGGGTGTGTAGAGTGGGGATAAAGAGTAAGGAAGCAGGTGACTTGGGTTGTCAGCAGATCTTTTTCTCCTTATAAATTGCCTAGACCCATCCGAAAGCCACCCAGAAATCATCCTGAAGTTAGGTTTTTCATAAGCGAATCCAGGACAGGGTTCCACTCTCAGAAGGATGGCCCTTCCCAGAGGGAACCTCCAGCTGCCCTTGAGTTGGTTCTTGTGCTTCCTTAATTGTGTCAGAATGGGAAGTGCAGACAGGATAGATAAGGGTCTGTCCTTAACAGCCCACAGCCAATAATCTGAAACGTTTGCTGCTTGTCTTTCTCTGCTGGGGGCCATCAGAGGGCAGATAACCCTTCCTACACCTTGCTTGCCCCCTTGGGATCCTGCCTGCACCTGTTCTGGCCACCATTCTCGGCGCTCTTCCTCCCCGTGCTGTACTTCCCACCGCTGTCAGAGGGCGGCTCAGGGAGGAGCTCGGTCCCGGTGCAGGCCCCGGTTCCCTGCCCCTACGGCAGGAGCAGCAAGCCTGATGGGGTCATTCCTGCTGGCTTTGGATGCTGGGCTGGGCCCGCGGGCAAGAAGCCGTGACTAAAGACTCGTTCCTTCAAACAGGTTCCTTTGCCACCTCCTCCGAGTCTGCAGTTCTGCTTATGCGCAGTCGCGGGCATAGTAGCCCCCACATCCCTCATTTGTAGGAGTATTCTGAAACTCTTGTACATTTCTTTTTCTGTTTTGCACACTTGGCTTCAGAGTGTTGAAATCCTATCGGTATGTACAGTAATGCGGGCCGTTCTTCATCAGACACCAGCTGCATTACATCGTCCCTCCTCTGGTTCCCTCTCGTGTGTGACCCTCGCCTTTCGTGATTGCCCAGTCACTGTCTGTGGTCCCTGTGGCCCCTCCCCTGCGCATGCTCGGCCCCGGGGCTTTAACTCCATGGCCGCCATGACTTCCAGGGTCATTTGCATGCGCCTTCATCCTCCACGGGTGCCGCCCCCCGGGATGTCTAACGCTCCCTGTCCCCCTCTTTACTGCAGTGAGGAAGGAAAACTGTCTACCTCTCAAGATGCTGCTTGTAAAGATGCCGAGGAGAGCCCTGAGACAGCAGAGGCGAAGTCTGTGGGCCCCCGGCCCCCCAGCAGTACCCCAGAGCAGAGGTAACTCCCCAGATCTGCCCAGGCCCTGCTCCGCCTGTGGCTGTTGTCTCCCGGGAGCTGGGAGGGAAGTCTGCCCCCGGGGCGGGGGAGCAGGGGAGCTGGTCATCACCCATGTCCTCGGCGTTCAGGCACTTCCTTAGCACAGGCCACGTCTAGGCAAGGTGCCTGAGTCAAGAGCTCACACCAGTTTACCTCCTTACCCCAAAGCCAAAAACTGGGTTTTGGAGATTCGGCAACATCGCTGGCTCTTTAAGAAGCTGCTCAGAATGGAGGGAAGGCCCTGCGGCGCCGGCGCACCTGCCCACACACGGGTGCTCTGGAGAGGGGCTAAGTCGAGGCCGGTATTGAGCCGCCCAGGATGGGGGCCCCCAGCCTGCAGCAGCCACCGTCTCACGGGGCCCCCGAGGTCACCAGCCGCCAGCCACAAGCAACGCCTGGTACCCCTTTTCCCATAATCATGCGCGTGTGACACACGGGGAGAGCCTTCCTGGAGACCTTTTTATAGATGTAGCCGAGTGGTCTCAACTCTCGGGGTTCCCCTGTGGTTTCGTGTGTGCAGAGTGTTTGTCTTGGTTAAGTGTGAAAATCGCACTGCCAGAGCCGAGTGATTAGGAACGTGGTATTTTCTCTCTGGTCGCCTATTGCTTAGACTGAGCCAGTGGTCCGAAGGGATAGGCCAAGCCGGAGCCTCCGCCGCCGAGGGCCGGCATCTCCGCCCATGCGCACGGCCTCGCAGGTAGAGCAAGGGCGGCCTCCGTCACTTCAGAGCTCGCGCCTGAAGATGAGGATTTGCCCTTGGATGGCAAGACACTGTGCTCAGCACTTCCCGGAGTTACCTTTTTTGTTCTGTACATATCTAAGTTTGTGCATTCCTTCCGTAAGGAATAAAGTAACCTTTAAAGCCATTTCAGAGAAGTTACACTTTCCCTCTCACCAGACCCCATCCCCAAATCTTTCCCTTTGAGGGGCGACAATGTAACCAGTGGGAACCAGCAGGGGGCGCCCTCTGTTCACTGGTCAGCAGACCTCTTCAGTGGTGCAAACCCTGCTTCTGTTTCTCTCGTAGCAATTACAGCCAGAATGAAGCGTTTGCTTGTGTGATTTAAAAAAAAAAAAAAAAAAAGCCTTCTTGGCATGTAAAGCAAATAAATGATAAGAGCTGTTTGAGCATGTTGGCTCTGGTGAGGGCTCCGAGAGGAGGAGGCATGGGGACACCCCTGCCTTGAGGGCTCCAGTCCTGGCTGTGCTTCAAAGTGTTTTGGGCAAGTCACCTTTTTGCCCGGGGTTGTCAGTGGATGTTTTTTCAAAGGTATCTTGTAGGATCTTCTTCCCAGTTATGTCATCTCCCTAATTTCTGCCTACAAATTCCCTTTATATTGAGAACTGCTTCGAAGGCAGGACCGTCAAGTCTGTTCCAAGTTGGAGTTGCTGCAGGAATCTCTCTGTTTCTCGGGCATGAGTGATACAGGAGGCTCTGGGACCATTTCCTTGGCTCTCTGGAGGGCAGAATTACTCACTTCGGGGCAGCCTGCCTGCTCTTCTACCTGCCTGGAGATGTTGGTGTGAAGAGCCCTGCCTCTCAGTCTGCTGGACTGAGGTGGTGGGGGGGAGCACTGGGGAGGGCCAGGGACAAAGACGAGGGCATCGCTTGTGTCCGTGCATTCCTCCGTCTGTCCTTCCTTCCCCCGACACACGGGAGTGTGGCAGCCAGTGGTGGAGGCCTGGGGGGGGAGCAGTTGCTAACACCCTCAGACATTGGAGGGCATGTAGAAAGGTGATGCTGAGGAGCCATCGGGAGTCCCGCTTAGACGGGGCGGCGGAGGAGGGCCGCTGGGAAGGTGGCACTGAGCTGCTGGGATGGCAGGGAGCAGGTAAGTGGTCCGGCATGCCCCGTCTGTCCTCAGAGCGATGTTCGGGAGGCCGAGAGAGCCATTGGGACTTGACAGATGCACTGTTCCCCCGCATGGTTCCCATCACAGCCAGGCTGTCGTGAGCCCTTGGGGTAACAGATGCGCAGTGTTGTATTGAGTGACTCTCACAGCCATGGAATTTAACGTCTTACTACCATGCATCGAGCGCGTGCGATACCTGTGCTGGCCAGTGTGCCGGGCCCTCGGCACCTGTCATGCACTCAGCCACTTTCAGTGGGGCTTGTTGTCCCCTGTGCACAGGGGGAGGACCTGCGCTGGGAGAGGGGAGAAAGTGCTCTTGAGACCGGCAGCTTGTGGGCAGTGATGGTGGGATCTGTACCCGGTGTGTCTGCTGGCAGAGCCCCGGTCCCCCTGGCTCTCAGACACCGTGATTGGAAGCAGAGTGCATTGCCCGTGGAGCCAGCTTCCTGGCAGGTGTCTGAAGCCTCGGGCTTGTGAGTTGCGAGCTGGTCCAGAAGCATCTCTAAGCGTGCTTTCCTAAGCCTGCTTTGTAAACTCTGGAAAAGCTGCCAAGACTGTCTTCCATGTTTAGGCTAGAAGGTCGAATTTGTTTATCTGCCACCATACTGTTCATCTAGCGTTCCCTCCTCCTTTCGGGGGGGAGGGAGGGAGGGAGAGCACACACTGGGGTGGGGGCAGAGGGAGAGGGGGAGAGAGAATCTTAAGCTGGCTCCTGACATAGGGCTTGATCTCAGGACCCTGAGATCATGACCTGAGTCAAAATCGGGAGTCGAAGGCTTAACCGACTGAGCCCCCCAGGCACCCCTACCGTGCCCTCCTCTGTGCTCCCAACGTCAGCCCTAACACTTGCCTGGTGGGAGCACGTTGTTAAAGTTCACACCTGGTTTCAGGCGCTGGCCGTGTTCATAAGCCTTTTGTTGTCCTCTACAGTAGAAGAATCCTGCTTATTCGAGTGAATTTTTATGTGGATTCCAATATAGGGAACAAATAAAAAGCTCTTTGAAGGAGGGATTGGGCACGTGGTGCGTGACAGGTCTGGGAGCAGCCGTCTAAACACCGCTGACCCGCCTGCATCCGTGCCTTTAAGGCGCTGAGGGGTGGTTTCCCGGAGCCCCGCTCTGCCGCAGCCGGCTGAAGCGCGGAAGCCGGCAGAGCTCCTGGAGGTTCCTGGAGTTTCCGGTCCTTGCATCCGTGAGGCCTCCCAGGATGTGGCTCCTGACTGCCAGGCTTCGGGCTTGACTTTGGAGAACAATGTTAAAATGAGTGTTCCTGCCCTCAGGGAGCTAAACCACGTTCGTTTCTCCTTTAAGCGCCTCAGATGTGTGTCTCTTCCTCCACAGGACTGACCAGCCAAGCGTGCCAGGCGACACGTCCGTCAACGGCCCTGTATGATGAGTGACCCCTGCTTGCTGCTGACTGAGGACCGCAGGCCGCCACCGCTCGGGGCCTCTGGAGACCTCCCCTGGAGCCCGCCAGGCCGACACTGCTGCACTCACTCTGCAAGGGATCAGGACCAGCAACCTTTATATTCTAGATTCTAGGACATTGTACAGAGAAATCCAGAAGTGTAAAAATATTGCACATTGACAAATACCAAGAATTTTTGCGTATGTTTATATTGTATTGTTCTAAATAATGGGTAGCCTGTGAAATAAGAACGTGCCGCCCATGTAATAATAGTAGTAATACTAGAGTTAAAATGGCTGTAAGAATAGTTTTATAAAAGTGAATACACAGATCTATTGTATTTGAAACATAACTATTTGACAATTATTAGTGTGACCAAAGTATTAGGCAGTTTTCATACATTTTTCACCTTGTACAAAATTCTGAATTCATTTCTCTTCCAGGCCGGCAAGGAGTTGTAGGGTTGAAATGCCCTCTAAGTGTTATTTTGGTTGTTCTAACTTACAAACGTGATTTTGAATAAGAAATATTTGGTGTTCTTTTTATAACCAGTTTTTGATTGGTAACTGTTTTCTGTATTGTTTTAAGCGGATCAAAAAATGTAAGTCTGTTGGTAGAGATTAAGTATTTATTGCTACAACTTAGTTGATAAAGTGATGTTCTTGTGAAGCCATATGTTCTGTTAAAGTCTTGTTTGCTTGAAATGGTTATTCCTGCAGGTGAAACACTAGACTATTGGAGTGTACATGGCTGGTGGTTTGAGTTATTTTGTTTTTCGTTTTTCGTTTTTGTTTTTTGTTTTGTTTGGGTAGTTCCTCTGCCTTTTAACCCATTCACCAAAATTTACCTTGTTAACAAATATCACCAATGAACATTTCTGAGCAGTTTGCATATTTAACACCCTAGACCGATCAGGCAGGCCAGTGGAGGGACGCTCGTGCTGCGGGCGCGCGTTTCCACCTCGAAATCCGAACCTGGCACCCAAGCATGGGGATTGTTCTCCTGTACCTTGTGAGGTTTCCATGCGTAAACCCTAAACCAGTGTATTTTTTTAGAACTGGTTTGTGTATATATATAGTGATTATGGATACTAATTCAATGTAATTTATAATTTTCTATGTCAATATAAAAATACATCACCGCCTTCCCAAACAGCCGAAGCAATATATCGTATATTGCCATATCGTCCGGGGAAAGGGTTCAATTTCTTCACCTCTTGCACTTTTAGATGCAGATCAGGTTTTCATTTCTGTAATAGAAGACTATTCACGTATTTTTACATCATTTGTTTGTCCTGACCAGTATTTAAAACCAAAAGGATATTCTGAATAATGGCCAACGATTTTTTTAGAACTAGCATCCCAAGCAGCGTGCCTAAACATTACATTGCATATGGAAATAAAAAAAAGAATCAAATGTTTAATGCCTTATTTCTTATTTACTTTTCCATTGTAAATGGTGTAGAAGTTGTGTGAGGCCTCCCAAGGCTGACCTAGCCCTCCAGGACAGTGGAGTCAGCGGTGCGCCCTGGGACGGACGGCACGGGCGCCTCACTTGGCCTTTGCACCCCTCCTCAGGAACCCTTTCTGTTGGGAGCTCCTCCCAGAAGAGACTGTCCTCGTGCATCCTCCTCTGGAACCTAGCGCCACCTGGGGACAGGGCTCCTTTCGCTGGCCTCAAGGATGCTGACTCTGTGACAGGGGACCTCGGGGACCGCCAACGGCGGATACGCTCTTGTCTCGCCTGGTGGAGACTGGCCCCCGCCGGGGATGGTGCCAACTGCCTCGGCGCCGGTCGGATTTCGTTGGCCTCTCCATCCCCCTCCAGGTAACACAGCGTCCTGTGTCATCCCACCCGCTGCTGGCGCCCGGGCACCTGAGGTCTGTCTTTGGAGCAGTGTTTTATTTAGCTCGTCTTCTGGGGCGGGGAAAGGACACAAGGGTGCAAAGAAGAAAGTCGGCGGTCCAGCCAGGGGCCAGGAGCAAGTACACGCTCATTTAGTCTCGACTTCCGTTTCCGTGTGTCAGCCATACAGAACCGCGAGACTGACCCGTGTCTACAGTGCAGCACCTGTATTAAAAGTAACTACAGCGAAAATAAAGCCTGATTCTTTGTTTCTAGAAATCTCCTCTTGTACCTTGCATAGGCTTTCATGACCAGACAAGGTATGTGGGGGCACCACTGATTTTCTTTTTTTTTTTCACTGTTTTTGTTTAAATTTAAATTCAATGTAATAAACCTACAGTGAATTACTAGTTCCGGAAGTAGAGCTCAGTGACTCATCAGTAGCATACGACATCCAGTGCTCATGACATCACATGCCCGCCTTCCTGCCCGTCACCTAGTCACGCCAGCCCCACCCGGCTTCCTTCCAGCGGCCCTCAGTTTGTTTCCTAGAGTTGAGTCTCTTATGGTTTGTCTCTCTGATTTCGTCTTGCTTTATTTTTCCCTCTCTTCTCCTATGCGCCTCTGTTTTGTTTCTTAAATTCCACATATGAATGTGATCATACGATCGTTCTTTCTCTGACTTACTGCACGTAGCGTAACACCCTCGGGTTCCCTGCATGATGATGACTGAGCAGTGTCCGTGGTACACACGTGCCGCATCTTTACCGTCATCTGTCGGTGGACCCGCCAAAGGCTCGTTTCTGTGGTTGCCTGTGGTGGGCGTTGCTGCTGCCGCGTGCTGTCCTTAGGGGTCAGGGCTTCCTGACAGAAGCTGTCGGGCTGTCTACCAGATGCTGCGTTTAGCGAATGTCCTCCTTAGGGGCAAGGACTCGTCTTGCCCGCAGCTGCTGTCATCCGATCACCCGGAACTGTCCGGGTCTGACACCCAGCTGCTCCGTGGGTTCGCTTCTGACCGACAGCTGCCGCGCGCGCGCGTGTCTCCCGATGGTCGGTCTGTCCTCTGGCTGTTCGCCTGCTCCTTGGTTCCTCTTCTCCAGGCTGCGTTTCTCGGCCTCCGGCCCTCCCAGTGACTCTCGGTGGTGCGATTTCTCAGGTGTTCACAACGGTGTTTCACGGGAGGTGCTACTTCACAGCTGCTCGGTTTTCCCCGCTCCTTCCCCTGTTCACATAAGCGAGTGTGGTTCCTGCTCCCCAGAGCTCCCCCCGTCCCTAGGGCCACCCGTGCAGCTGCGGGCACCTGCCTCCGCACCCCAGCGCCGCGCGCCTCACACTGGGTGGTGGGGGGCAGGGCTCCGGGGCCGGGGGTCGAGTTCGCATCCCACCTCGCCCTCTCGTCAGAGCTGACTTCTCTCTGTCTCAGCTGCTTTTCCTGCCTGAGGGGACTTAATAAGAACAAGTTTTTAGGCCTTAAAGTAGACAGAACAGTTCTCGCCTGTGCTCAGTGCTTTATAAATGATAGAACTCACTTCTCGGCTCCGCAATGTCACGGGCGAACCTTCCGGATCCTGGCTTCGAGCCTGTTTGACCTAGAACCGCCGCCTCCTGAAAACTCCAGCAGCTGCCGTCCCGTCAGACGGCTCCAAAGTCTGCTCCGTGCCACGGGTCCGCCGGGTGCCCCCCCCCCCGCCCCCTGTGTTCACAAGCCGCGCTGTCCCGTGTGTGTGTGCGCGTGCGTGTGTGTGCGCGCACCCTGCACGGCCGCTTCTGCGCGACGGGCAGAACTGGCAAGTCCCACTGCTTTGACTCCTTGGCCGCCCCGAGGTCCTTCTTCCCCTTGATGCACTTTCTTCTCCGGATCCTTCTCCCACCCGTGTTCATCCCCTTTCAGTCATTGCGGGATTCAGTCATCGCTGCGCTCGTCCTCGCCGTCTCCACCGGTTCCCGGTACTTAACCCGCGGCAGGCGGCAGGCGCTGCTTGGCGCTTACCCCTCCACCCCGCCGTGTGTCCGCGCGCGTGGAAGGTGAGGACCGCCGTGCCCGGCAGGGCCACACGCTGCCTTAGGTGAGGCGCCTGGTGTGCTGTGGTTTGGCTTCTCCTGTAGGGTTCTCTACTTGTTCACAGAAATGGGGTTCTTACTCTGCCGGGCTCTGTTCTAAGCATTTTATACGCGTTCGCTTCACTTCACGCTGATTTTATGAGCTAGGAGGCGGCCTTCGTCGTATTTGCGTACAAGGGAGGTTCTGGGGGGGACTGATTTCTTCCAAGGACGCCTAGCCGGCAAGTGACCGTCGCGAAGACTAAGTGTGACGCGTTTCAGCATAGAATGCAGCTTGACCGCACACGCGTGCCTGATGGTAGCTGTCACCACAGTACACTCCTGGTCAGAGACTTCCGGTGGGTTTTTTCCCCTTAGAATTTGACAGTTGAACGTCAGAGTAGCGCGAGTGGAAATGGGCTGCATGGAACGTTCGGTAGCCAGTCAAACGGTAGGAACGTCAGTTGACAAAGACTGAGGAATAGTGCTCAGAACAGTTCCGACGCAGCTGGGCGTGCAGGGACAATTAAACTTGGACTCCGCCAACAGGAGTAGAGACCTTTGGGCAACTGCTAGGACTGTACTCACTTGCTCCCGGCCGTGACCCCCCAACGACTGTTGGGATCCGCCGGCAGAGTGGAGTTGTTGCAACAGAGACCATGTGGCCTGCAAAGCCTGGGACACTGACTGTTGGTCCTTCGTGGAGAAAGGTTTCCGGGCCCTGGAACAGATCAAGGAGATGGAACAGAATCTGCAAATGCACAGTCCGGTGGCTCTCAGCAGCTCTGCCACAGCAGCGACGGGAGGACGGTCTGTTCAGCCCAGAACTAACGACTGGGTATTTGTGTGGAAGGAAGGAATGTTGACTCCTGACCACCTTATACAAACACTAATCTGAAATGGGTTATAGACCTAAACAGGAGCCCTTCAGCTTCTAAAAACTAAGAGCTAAACCACTTCGGAATGGGCAAGGTTTTCTTGGGACGCAGAAGCACAAGTCACCGAAGGAAACTCCGTGGGCTTCACCACAGTGGAGTTTTTCCGCCCTTCACAGTGAACAGGTCGGCCCTGGACTGCCGTGAGGAGAGTGTACCCTGACGGGGGACTCCTGCCCTGACGATAGAGAGATGCAAACCCAAAATAAGATGGAAAACCCAGTTTAACAAACGGGCAGGAGACCCGAACAGATCATCACAAAGACCGTACGTAAGTGGCCAAGAAGAACATGGGAAGTTGTTCAGTGTCACTGGTCATCCAGGAATGCAAATGAAAACCACAAAAAGTTACCATGTCCCATCTGAGAGAACGGCCAAGATTTTAAAGAAAAAAATAAAACACAAAAAACCTGACAATACCAAGTGTGATGAGAATGTAGAGCCACTAGGCCTCACCGCTGTCTAAAATAACGCACCCAGTGGGGCGATGTGTTGGGCAAGTGTCCAGTTTTTTAAACTGGGGATACTTCCGCCTTGGGACGCTGCAATTCTACTAGACATTCACGCAGGAGAAGTCTATGTCCACAGAAGATAAGCAAGTGTGTTTGTTGTTGCTTTATTCGTAATGACCAAAGATTAGAAAAACCAGGAAAATGGATAAGCAGGTTACGGCGTATTAACAGAACAGAATATCGCTCAGCAATAACGAGAATGGACTGTGCTAAATGCAACATCTCGTCATCAATCTTGAAAATGCCGCGGGAATGGAGGGAGCCGTCTAAGCCAGAGTACCTCCTCCTCACGGAGCTCCGGAGCGGGTCCGACTGACGGACAACGCCGGAAGTCAGAGCTCCGTTTGCTCCTGAAGGGGAAGGGAGGGGTTGGCTGTAAAGCGGCCCGGGGAGACTTTCCGGATGATGGAAACCAGCACCTCGTGCCGGGGAGGTTGCCGGAGTGCAGGCATTTGTCAAAACTCCCTGGACTCGACACCTAAAGCCTGTGCACTTTAGGACCCGTCATTTATACCTTGAACAGCTTCTTAGATAAGGAAGAGGAGCAGAGGAGAAAGCAAACGCGAGGTTGTCCGGGAGGACACGTGGCCCGTGTCACACGGTGACCAGGGAATTGCCTTTCCTCCCCGGCCGAGGAGGAGAGGCCAGATCTCGGGGGATTTGGGAAGGGATCTGAGGGCGGGCTTGGGTTAGCGTTCTCCAGAAGCCCGCCGGGGTACGTTCTAGACGTCCCCCCTCCGTGCGGCCAGCCTTCTGTCCTTGCGCAGGGAGAGGTTTGCCCTTGTTCCCTGCTGCCTGGTGCCAAGCGGCTGTGTCTAGCCCGAGGGTCAAGTGTTGGGAAACCGTGTCCCTTGAAACAGGTTCATTAATAAAACGAATGTTTTGAATCTCCGTGTTTGCTGTGTCTTCTCTCCAGAGGGGTACTGCGTACTGGTAACCTCGAGGTTCGAGGGGCCGGGCAGGATGGATTGCCGTCACTAAAACTGCACGGCCCAGTTCCAGGCACAGGAGGAAACGGGGAGCAGCAGTTTGCGGGGGGGGGGGGCGGGCTTGGAGGTGGGGCCAGGCGTGCCTTCGCGGCTTCCCCTCCCTGGGGCACAGCCACACCCGCGGCGGACCGGAGCTCCGTGGCTCAGTCTACGGGGTTAAAAGGACCCACAAGCGGGCAATATTCGGGGTAATTACTGTTCCTCCTGACCTTGTATTTCTCTGTGGGATCTTACAGCCACACTGACACTCCTGGCCTCTCTCTAACTAATCTCACTCTCAGGGGAGGAGGGACCGATTCATTTCATTTGGGAAAGAGGCGCATTTTTGGTTCCGTGCAGTGTCTCACCGTTGCTGGCCCTCCAAGGAGTCCGTTCTAGTCTGTGTAGCCGCGCGTCAGCTGTCCCTCCGGACCAGACCTGTGGTTGTCCTGCTCGGCAAGCCATCAGCGAAGCGAGTCTACGTCAGGACTGAAGTGTTGACACCCACGTGGCCACAAGTCTCAAACTGGACTTCTTTCTTTCTTTTTTTTTTTTAAAGATTTAATTTATTTATTTGACAAAGATCAAAAGTAGGCAGAGAGGCAGGCAGAGAGAGAGGAAGGAAAGCAGGCTCCCCGCTGAGCAGAGAGCCCGATGCGGGGCTCGATCCCAGGACCCTGAGGTCATGACCTGAGCCGAAGGCAGAGGCTTTAACCCACTGAGCCACCCAGTTGCCCCTGGAGCTATTTTTAAAACCCACTGAGTCCGAGGCGGCCGTTTAATCGACAGCCATCAGGCGCCCCTCAAACTGAACTTTCTAACCAGGTGTTCTTCCATTCTAATTCTCACCTATTTCTGAACTTGCAGGCAGAGAGGGATCGGTTCCCCTAGTCCTCCTCCCAAACAAAATTAAGAAAAAGATGTAAGTTGCTACATCAAATCTAGATTCTCTTTTTAAAAGACAGATGGTCAGACTCGGGTAGAAAATAAAACCAGCAATATGTTGTTTATATGAAAGTCATAAAAGTGACAAAAGCTGAAAACAGAAAGTAGAGGGAAATGCAAACAAAAGACAGTATCAAGGAAAGTGGGATTTAAAGTTAAAACTACTGGGTAGGGCTGAGGAACGGTGCATCAAACCATAAATACAGCCGCTAAACAATTATTAGAAATACAAGGAAAGGGACTTCGGTTTTCAGCTATAGGAGTGATTTTTTATCAGTTTAGACATCCTGTAGACAACAACAAAACCTCTAAAAATCGCGCTGTTTGAAGGCAGTGAGTGGAGAGCACATAGGCTACATGTGCTTTGAGGGCCAGGGTCCTAGAGAAAAAAGAACCACATCTAAGTAAACCTGACATTCGTGCCACTTCCCATCTTCCGAGTTTGCTGATTAAGCCGCACGAGGCACAGCAGAGAGCAGAGGCTCGGAGCCGTCAGCGCTTGGAGAGCTGGGAAGACACACCCGAGGAAGAGCTACGGAGGAGGCCACGACTGAAGGCACAAGGTTGGAGAAAAGAAACATAAGTGAGCCTGACATTTATTACTTACCTCTCAAGGCCTTCGGTGATTCCTAAGTCATGCAGGGAGAGATGCTAAAAAGCCAAGTAGAAGACAGCAGCTGAGAAACTAGGAGGCTAAGAAGAGTCTAGGCAGCTCGGTGTTGGGGAGGCAGAAACCGGAGTGTAGGGACTTCAAGGGAAGAGGGACCCACAAACGTGTTGAAACCACTGGAGAACAACACTCTAAGAGGACGGGGACAGCAGAGACAGAGCGGTCTCTTCTACCCGGAGAACTCTTCCCAAGGACAACCGAACCATCCAAAGAGCCGCTACCATTTTCCATACAGTGTTGGCATCGAATAAAAACTTGGATGTGCTGCACGGCAACATGTGCCAAGGGACTGAAAATTGGAGAAAGGTGAGCCAGATCTTGGAGATTTTAGATTTTAAATTATTAATATATTCAGGATAATAGGGATCCAATTGGAGAATTTTACCAAAGAAATTACCTATTACAAAAAAAAATCAAATGGAAATTCTAGGTATAGTAATTGGAATTAGAACTGCATAAATAAATTTAAACACAGATTGGACAAAGCAGAAGATAAGATTTAGGAATTAACGCTAGGTCTGTAGAAAACATGGAGACAAGTGTGGAGAGGGAAAGGATAGGAAATGCAGAAAAGCGCCTAAGAGAAATAGAGAACAGAGCAAAAATGTAACACACATGTTTTTGGAGTCCCAGAAAGCAGAGGGGAAAAGAGTAGGATGGAAGAAACACCAACAAGAATTTTCCAGAATTAACCAAAAGACGTAAAGCTTTACGTTCAATAAACTCCCCGGATGTCAAGGACGATAAATGCAGAGAACCACAACCAGCAACGTCATGGCGACGTTGCAAAACCCCAGAGCGAGAGACATCGCCTCCGGTAGACACGGTGCTTTTTAATAGAACCGAGGCAAGAGGGCGTGGGGTGACATCGTGCGCTGAGAGGAGCGCCGGCCTGGAGCTCTGTGCTTTACAAATTACCCCCCAGAATGAAAGCAAAATGAAAACGTTTTCAGAAAAACAAAACTTAAGACACTTCAGCAACAGCAGAGCTGCATTCAAAGGAGGGTTCCCTCCCGGGGGGAAGTGAGAACATCAGGAAAGGACGTAAGTGGTAAAAAGAAATGAATGTGCCTGTGTCTCGGTGGCTGAAAATACCCTTGGGTTAATACAGTGTTGGGACAAGCGGATGTGCACCAGCAAGAACGAAATTGGACCGTCGCTTTACATCACGCACAAAAATAAACTCAAAAATAGATGGAAGATTTAAATGTAAGACCTGCAACCGCTAAAGTCCTAGAAGAAAACACAGGGTAGAGTTGGTGACACTGGTTTTGGCGATGATCTTTGTGGATAGGACACCAGAAGTACAGGCAACGAGGACAATAATCACAAGGGGGATTACATTAGACTAAAAAGCTTCTGCAAAGAAACAAATGAAAAGACATCGATGAACGGAAGGAAGCGTTTGCAAACCATGTATCTGACAAGGGGTTACTCTCCGAAATGTATAAGGAACTCCTACAACTCAGTAAAGAGACCTAATAACCTGATTAAGACATAAGCAAAGAACTTGAATAAACATTTCTCCAAAGATGACGCGCAAATAGGTTTATGGAAAAAAAAAAAAAGCTGACCATCACTCATCCTCAGGGAAATGCCAACCAAAATCACAATGAGATTCTGCCTCGTACTGTCGAGATGACTCTTAAAAAAAAAACAACTAAATCAAAGGACGACTGTTGGAGCAGTTGTGGAGAGACTGGAACCCTCTTCCCACGCTGCCTGTGGGAATGCAACATGGTGCAGCCACTATGGAAAACCAGGTGGAGCTTGTTCAAAAACAAAAAACTAGAGCTATCATATCATCCAGCAAAGCCACGTCAGGGTATTTATAAAAAAAAAAAAAAAATGAAATTAGGACCTCACAGTGATACTAGCGCTGTCCTGTTCACGGCAGCATTACTCACAGTGGCCAGTATGTGGAAGTAAAAAATGTCCCTTGACAGGTGAATGGATAAAGAAGCTATGGGATATGCATACCATGGATACTATTCAACCTCTTTTTTTTTTTTTAAAGATTTTATTTATTTATTTGACAGACAGACCACAAGTAGGCAGAGAGGCAGGCAGAGAGAGGAGGGAGGAAGCAGGCTCCCCGCTGAGCAGAGAGCCCAGATGCAGGGCTCGATCCCAGGACGCTGGGATCATGACCTGAGCCGAAGGCAGCGGCTTTAACCCACTGAGCCACCCAGGCGCCCCCTATTCACCCTCTTAAAGCAAGGAAATTCTGCCATCTAGGACAGCATGGATGAACCTCGAGGACATTGCACTAAATGAAATAAGCTGGTCCCATAAAGTTACCTGTCAGCTGATGCTCTCAGAGAAGGTGGTGAAAATTGTTGGAAATATAGGAGCAAAGCGTGGGATGGTTGCCGGGGGCTGCAGGAGGTACTGGCCAATGGGTGTGTTTCAGTTGAGCAAGACAGACAAGCTCCAGAGGCCCGTGCAGCGCTGCCTTCGGGCCGCAGGAGTGCTCTGCTCGTGAAGGTGTGTGAGGAGAGCAGCTCTCATAGTAAGTGTTCTTGCTGCACATCCAAAACTGTTTTCAAGCAAGTCAATGTCTAATTTCACTAGTAAAGAATGTCACATTTTTTTAAAAAAAGGAGATGGATGACCACGACACCGAAGGCAGAAGAACAGTTCGCTATTCAATGTCCTGGCATTCTCTGTTTCGTGTTGAAAATATTCATTATCCTCTGATAAAGATGCAGGCTGTACTCTCTAGGGTCACCACCATAAAAACCAAACCAAAACAAACAAAAAAAACCCAAAAACCAAAACAAAGCAAAAAACAAGTGTCTAGGGCGCCTGGGCAGCTCAGTTGGTTGGGCGACTGCCTTCGGCTTGGGTCATGATCCTGGAGTCCCGGGATCGAGTCCCACATCGGGCTCCCTGCTCCATGGGGAGTCTGCTTCTCCCTCTGACCTTCTCCCCTCTCATGCTCTCTCTCTCTCTCTCAAATAAATAAATAAAATCTTTAAAAACAACAACAACAAACAAACAAGTGTCTAAAACTAGAAGTTACTAGAAGAGGGGCACCTGGGTGGCTCAGTCGGTTAAGCATCAGCCTTTGACTCAGGTCATGATCTCTGGGTCCTGGGATCGAGCCCCGAGTCAGGCCCCCTGCTCAGCGGGGAGTCTGCTTCTCCTCCCTCTGCCCCTCCCCCTGCTTGTACATTCTCTTTTTCTCCCAAATAAACGAAGAAAATCTTATTTTTTAAAGTTACTAGAGTAAAACAGAATTACACTGGACTATGGCAGGCATAGAGACACTCCACTTGGCTCCCCTCTGACAGGACTCGATGTCCATCTTTAGGGAACAGGACTGGATGACAACCTGCGGCACACAGCTCCCTCACAGCCAGCCTCACCTCCTCTCCTCAGCCCTGCTCTACTGGCCCTCAGCCCAGTGGTGGCACCAGATCCTAGCCTTCTCTGCCGAAGGTGGGACCTCTCTAAACAACGGTCCTGTCCCAGGGCTCCGGCTCCCAGTGGGCGGGAAGAGAGCCCATCCAACCTCACTCCGTCCTTCCTTTCCTGGTCAGTAGGCCCTTTGTGTTCCTACCTCCACCTTGGTGTTGGCTTCCTGGAGAACCCGACAGTCAGAAGCAGGCGTGGTCCAGGAGCGCAGGTGGTGAGATGGAGTTTAGGGACCGGCTCACCCCTGGCCTGGCCGGGGCGGAGCATGGACCAGTGGGGCCTTGAAAGAACGAGCAGGTGCAGGGAATGGGCTCGCAGAGTGATGTCGGCGCTGGAAGTGTGCAGGGCAGTGGGAGTGGGAGCTCTAAGGACCACGGAAACAGGCGGATGTTATGAAGCTGCATTGTGACCCCTCGGCTAAGTCATGAAAAGTGGGGACCCTGAATAAGTTAAGCGTGAGAGCCAGAAGGTCTTTTTAGTGGCTTACACAGCGGGAGGTCAGCCAAAGCCAAGTTCAGAACAGGTACACTTGAGATGATTGAATGTTGGTGGAGGCAGATCTTTCATGCCAATATCAGGGAAAATCTGGTTGGGGAAATCTGGTTGGGAAAATCTGAGATCCTGATGCATGAATGGGACACCTTGGTGGATCCCTATGGAGAATCTGACCCCGCAAACTTTTCTAAGTCTGTAGAAGTGGCCTGGCCACATTTCCTCTCCTGGTTGCCAATGCTCAGGCCTGGATTAAGGTGCAGCGTAACCCACTCTGGGCTGCGCTGGGCCTGATGGTCCAGGAGGCTGACAGAGTCTGGGGACTGTCCTCGAGACTGCATTCTGGGGTCATGTGAGGGAATCAGAACAGAATGCTAGAGAAGGGAGCATTTATTGGCTTGAGGCCATTCCTTTGGGATCCAAAATTTCACACCCTGTCAAGGGATGTGAATTTCACACCCCTGCAGAGGGTGTAAGCTTTTTAGAAGTCTGTCGGAAGCAAGGACCCGTGCTGAGAAACGGACTTGAATTGGAATGCCTGGGTTGCCATGCACGTGGCAGAGAAAGGCTTGCAGACAAGGACATGCTGGCACCTACGTGGTTCCAGGAAGGCCCAGAGATCCCACCATTCAGCACGGCCAGGGAGGTAGTGGCTGATGACAGTAACTTGGCTCCACGATGGCTGTGAGTTGTGATGACCCCAAATCGATGGAGCCCGGTGGCAGCATTTAACCACCAGAAGCCAGGGGATTGCAATTACAACAGCAACTGGGAAGGTCAAGGGATGGCCTTGGAAGACAACAGCAAGGGAAATCTTCCCAGCGAGGTGGCGCTGCTCATTTACTTTGTGTGGAAGACATGGCCCGGGGTTAGAAGATGCATGGACTCATGGTCGATGCCAAATGTCCTGGCTGGCTGGTTCAGGACCTAGAAGGAGGAAAACTGAATGATCAGAGAGAAGAAGGTGTGGAGTAGAGGCATGGGATGGGCTTTTGGGAGTGCACACAAAGAGTGAAGATGTCTGGACGGCTTGGTACTGCCCAGCATCTTCAGGGGAAGAGGTACTGAACAACCAGACGCAGTAACTCAACTAGTCGATGTTAGCCATCAGCAGCCACACCAACACCAAACACAGGAATGAAGAGGCCACAGCAGCAGGGATGGGGACATGCATGGACCCAGCAGCGTGGACTCCTATGTTCCAAGGCTGACCTAGCTCCTACTCCATTCGCATGTCCAACCTGCCAACAACTGGAGACTGCCACTGAGCCAGCAGTGTGACACTATTCCTCAAGGAGACCAACCAGCCACTGCGTGGCAAGTTGACAACATTGGGCCGGTGGTGTGCACAAAAATAGACACCTCTTCTGGGTTTGACTTTCTTGGCTCCAGAGCCTCAGTCAGAGCCACTCTCCAAAGGCTTGTGGCATGTCTAACCTAGAGGCATAGATTCTCACAACATAGCTTCTGACCAGGGAACCCGCTTTATGGTGAAGGAGATGTGCGAATGGACCCTTGTCCACGAGACCCACCGGTTGTATCTTCCATCCAGGAGCTATCAAATGGGTAGAACATTGGACTAGCCTTCTGAATGGACAACCAAAGCACAAACTTGGAGGCAGGAGCCCATCAGGTTGGGACACCACCACCCAGGACATGGCATACACATTGAATCAAAGATCTTAATACAGCACTGTATCCTCAAGAGGAAGAATATGTTGTTCTGGGAACCAAGAGGTGGGAGCAGGAGTGACTCATCCAGCATCACTCCCAGTGACCCACAGGCGACTTTGTGCTTTCCATCTTCACAACTCTTGGCTCTATAGCTTTAAAGGTTCTAGGCCCCAAAGGGTGGTGTTCGCTTGCCAGGGGATAGACTACGTGTCCCTCTAAATGACAAGCTACTGCTTCTGTCTAGGCACTTTGGGGTGCTTCTGACCCAGGGCCAGCGGGCTATAAAGGCAGTCCCCACCGAGATGGATAAATCACTCTGACTAGCAGGAGGAGGTGGGGCCACTGTTGTCAAGGTGAGTGGGAGAGATATGTGTGGGATTCTGGTACCCCACGGGAGCTCTTCTCAGGGCTTCCTCTTCCCATTTGGACTGTGAACAGTGGGTGCAGCAACCCTACCCCAAGAAGGACATGGTTACCAGGGACTCACAATCCTCAGGAAACAGGGTTTAGATCAGGCCACCAGAGAAGCTTGAGGCCAACAGGTGGTAGTTGAGTATAGGGAATTTAGAATGAAGAGTGGAGGAGGGAGAGGCTAGCAACCATGGCGGCCCCAGGACCACTGCAATGTTTGGTCTATAATTCATCCTACTAACTTCCCTCTTGTAAGTTTCCCCACACAAAGAGGCCCTCAAGGGGTTGCTTCCTACCCATGTACGAAAAAGTGGATCCCTGCAGCACAAGGAGTGGTCAGTGGTAGAATCAGAGCTGAGTCAGCAACCTCTTTAAGAAAGTATGATCTGCTGACCAGCGGTGGGAAATGGGGTTGGGTGGGTGGCAGCCCTCAGCTTACAACGGGGCCAATGGTTGAGCAAGGGTCACGTTTTTATTCGTGTGCTCCCCTACCCTCAGTGATGATGAGACAGTGGTGTGTGAGCTCAGCCACTTCAGTCCAATGTGAAACCATTCTACGGGGCAATGTTAAAAAATTTTTTTTATTGAGGTATGATTGATATGTTATATTTGGTTTCAGGTATGCAGTGTAGTCATTCAATATTTGTAATATTGGGCAATCTTTGCTCTGAAATGCCTAGTTGGGCTGGGTGGGGGGATTTTATCGGATCTGAATCACGGTCCGCTGGCCCCGTTCCTCTCACAGAGTTAGTCCAACAAACCTCTGTCACTGTAACTTCACTGCAGCCCTCTGCTTCTCATCAAAGAGAACTGATGCACTGGAGAGCAAAAACAAGAACAGAAAACAGAGAACAAGTAAAGAACAAAGGAGGCACAATGGATGGCAGATTTAAATCCAAACATGATTAATTTAATTTAATGGACCCAGTGCCACCAATGAAAAAACAAATATTGTTTGATTGGGTAAAAAATACTAAATTCAATTGCAGTGCTACTTACAAGGACACCCGGGGAGCGCTGGATGCTACGGTGTTTTAGGTAGCTTTAAAAAATTATTGGAACATCTAGTCAAGTTAAAGAGTACATTTGACACAAGATAAACTCAGTACCCCAGACAGAGTTGAGACACTGAAAACGAGACACTGAAAAGGCATTGCCGGACCCAAAAAGAAGGCAAACATCTCCCAAGACCAGAAACAGAGCAAATGGGAATCAGACAGAGGGGCAGTGGCCCCAGGATGTCCAGAGTTGCTACTGGCAGAGCTCCGTGCAGAGAGGAGGCTGACACCAGAGCTGGAGCAGACTCACTCACTCATGAACCAAGCGGGAGAGGGATGCCAGCCTCTGCTTCGAGCTCTGGCTTTCACAGAGCAGCTGCCATCAGAGACCAGAAGGCACACGCTGGAGACCCGGAAGGCGACCAACCTGATCCACCCCTGGGGGGTGACATCCAGAATCTTCTGGGTCCCCTAGACAGGGCAGGCACTAACACCATCATAGGAGTTGGTGGGAGCTGGGAGGGACAACCACAAAACCGTCGGAACAGGGAACACAGGCAGGAGAAAGAAAAAACCATGCCACTTACAAACCAAGTTTCAAAAGACGTGCAGAATTCTCATGCTAACACAGAGTTATCCAACTCAACGTTTAGAATCCATTTCAGATGAAACTGATTTTGTAGAACCGCCTGGAAAGACCGAGGTAAGTATGCTTGGGAGACTCAAGGACAGAAATGAACATACTCCTCCACCCCCAAAGAAACTGATTTACGAACAAAACCAGCAGAAGAGGAGGCAGAGAAGGAGCTAATTAGAAATCGTGGAAATGAAAACTATGTTCTTTGACATTTTAAAAACCCTCGATAGGATAAACGGCAGACTCCAGGGAGGGGGAGCGCTGGTGAATTGAAAGATGGTACCAAGAAACTCAGCCGGCACCTTGCATGAAGAGAAAAGCGCTTTGAGAGCTGCCGGGAGGCTCGGAGGATGCCCCATCAGGCTGTAGCACAGTCTATGGGGAGTTCTAGAAGGCTGCGGAGAAGTGGTACCTGAAGAAATATTAGCAAACACCCACTGGCAATTTTCCAGGGTTAGAAAAGACACGATTCCTCAGAGTGATTGTGTTTTGGAGGCTACACAGGATAAAGGACAATCCCACCGCCCTTGCTCGGTTGACTCAAAGGGATGCCTACAGGATCTCGTTGAGACAAAATAGTATTTTCTAGAAAGTATACAAAATAGGGCCTCATGAAAGAAAATATGAATGACCAAAGAAAAACATATATGCAATGATTATATGACTGTGTGAGCATGGGGGAGCCACACCAGATATGATTTACCACATTAAGAGAACACAGGGTAAAAATCATATGATCATAGATGCAGAAAAATCATTTGATAAAACTCAACATTTTTCATGCCTCTCAATAGGGGCGTCTGGGTGGCTCAGTCAGTGAAGTGTCCAATTCTTGATTTCAGCTCAGGTCATGATCTCAGGGTTGTGGGATCAAGGCCTGCATTAGGCTCCATGGTGGATGTGGAGCCTGCTTGAGATTCTCTCTCTCCCTCTGCCCCTCCCACTCCCCCATCTCTGTCTCTGTCTCTCTCTCTCTCAAAAAAAAAAAAAAAAAAAACACCAAAAACCCAAACCCCAAAACTCTCAATAAATTGGGCATAGAAGGAATGTACCCCAACATAATAATGGCCATCTATGACAAGATAGGGTTTTCATTTCCTTTGGATAAATTCACCCAGAAGTGGGATTACTAGATCATAGTTTTGTTTTTAATTTTTGAGGAACCTCCATACTGTTCTCCAGAGTGGTGCACCAGTGTACGTTCCCACCAACGGTGCAAGAGGGCTCCCCTTCCTCCACCTGCTCACCAACACTTACGATCTCTTGTCTGCTTGGCGACAGCCATCAGAACAGGTGCATGGTGACCGCTCACTGTGGATTTGGTTTGCATTTCCCTGATGATGAGTCATGCGGAACACATTTTCACGTCCTCCTTGGCCATTTGTATGTCTTTGGAAAAACATCTATTCAAGTCCTTTGCCCACTGTCTAAGTGGGTTTTTAATTATTTTATTTTATTTTTGCTACTGAGTTATAGGAGTTCCTTAAATGTGCTGGAGAGTAACCCCTTCTCAGATATATGGGTTTGCAAATATTTTCTCCCACTCATCAGTTGTCTTTTCATTTTGTTGGTTGTTTCCTTGGCTGGACAGAAGCTTTTTAATAGGATGTAGTCCGTTTTTATATTTGCTTTTGTCATTGATGCTTCTGGTGTCCTATCAAAAAATTCTTGCCGAAACCAATGTCAAGGAGCTTTTTTTCCTGTTCTCTTCTAAGAGTTTTACACTCGAGTCTTACATTTAAATCTTTATTTCTAGGTGTGGCAGAAACACTTAAGACCCTCTGAATGTTCATGTGCTCTCCCCCCGCATTTCTAGCCCTTTGGCACAAGGTAAGACCATGTAACTTGCATCTAAGTTGTCATGTACATGTCAAGTTAATTTCTGTGAGCAGCATGAGGTAGGGACCCAACTCCGTTGTTTTACAAGTGAATATCCAGGTTTCCCAACACTGTTCATGAGTGTTTTTGGTTCCCTCGTCAAATATTTGTTGACTGTATATGCGTGAATTTCCACCATCATTTTCAATCTATTTGTGTCTTTATATTTCAAATACATCTTTTATATGTAGAATATTGTCGCTTCTTATTTTATTCTTATTTTTTTAAAGATTTTTGTTTTTGGGAGAGAGAAAGCACACACAGAGGGAGAGGGGCAGAGGGAGAAGGAGACTCCCCACTGAGCTGAGAGTCCCACGTGGGACTCAATCCCAGAAACCCAGGATCATGACCTGAGCCGAAGGCAGACGCTTAACTAACTGGGCCACCCAGGCACCCTATTGTTGTTTTTTAAAAAATCTCATCCAGCAATGCCTGCCTTCCGATTAGAGCATTTAGTCCAGGAGCTGGCTTATTTCCTGTATTGGTTAACATTTCAGGATCATTGGGCCAGTGTCTATCATAACCACTTAACGTTGCCTCTGGGGCATGAAATCAGCCCCAGACAGTAAGCGAATAAATGTGTGTGGCCGCGCTCCCATAATGCTTCATTTATAAAGATGGGCAGCAGGCAGTATGTGGCCTCCTGGCCACAGCTGGGGGACCTTTGGTTTCATCCATTTATGTTGAATGTCATTACCGATAGGATTAGATTTATTAACGTTATTCCTTTTGTCTCCCCCGTTTTTTGTTGTTGGTGGTGTTCCTCTAACCCTTCTCCAAAGATCTGAGCAGAGGCTCACCCCCCAGCAGCTCCCTTGTTGGGGAGGTCGATGCCTCATTTCCCGGCTGCTCTGCCCGTCCCTTACTCCGTCCCCCCGACACCCCAAGCCCGCAAGGCTTCGGCCCTCTGCTACCCAGGCTGTGCACGCGTTGGGAGAGTGCGTAGACCCAAAAGAGTAGAAAACCCACACACAGCGCCCAGCGCCGGTGTGTCTTTCAAGGGCAAGCTCCTCTCTCCCACCCGCCTGCCCCCGGTCTCCTGCCGACGCGTGCCGTTTGGTTGATCACCCGGGGATTTGGGGCAAGCTTCCATCCAGACTCTGGGCCTCACTGCTTCTGCAGCGATCTTGTTTCCAGAATTTCTCTCCCCACACTTCCAGGTCCTCTGCCAACGCCAGGCTCTGCCCGCCCTGAGCTGGGCAGATCGAGGCTTTCCAGCACCATAGCTGTGGGGCCGGGGAGCGTCCCAAGTCCGGGGCCGGGCTTTTATGCCTGTACCAGTCTGTTTCCACCAGCTGAGGGCACTTCTCCAGGAAAGGGGCCTCGGCGAGAGGTAAGCCACCAGCCGCTGGGGCCACCAGCCTGGGAGAGGGCATGTGGGCCGGGCGCTTCGGGCAAGCACCCACGAGAGAGGCTGCATTCTCCCGCTGCCTGGGAGATGGGTTGGGGCCAATCTTCCAGGAATTAGATGCCTCCAAAGAACCCCTGCTCTGCACACCCCATCGCCCTCCTTTCTGCTTATCTCTCAGCAAATTCTTCTTAACCCCGGCGCGAGCCCATGATTTCTCTCTGCAAATGCTCCTGGGTTTTCGGGCGCCCGGGCGGCAAGGACCGCCCCGGGAAGATTTATTATGGATGCTCTGACTTACCAGCCTCACCTGCCCCGAGTGTTTTACCAACGTCCTTCCTCAGGAAGGAAATCTGGTGCCAAGCTCTTGTTCCGCAGGACCCAGCCAGAGCCTCGCACTGTCCCCAGGCCTTCTCCCTGCAGGGGTGGGGGGGCGCGGGGGTGTATAGCCCCGTGCGAGGCTTCCTTGAAGGGAATTTTAAAGACTTGGCTTTCATAGAATTTCTGATGGTACGAAAATATATATTGATTGTTTTGCTTTCTTTAAAACACATACTAGAGGGGCGCCTGGGTGGCTCAGTCCCTTAAGTGTCTGCCTTTGGCTCAGGTCATGATCTCAGGATCCTGGGATCGAGTCCCATGTCAGGCTCCCTGCTCAGCGAGGAGTCTGCTTCTCCCTCTCCCTCTGCCCCTCCCCCTGCTTGTGCTCACTCTCTCTCTCTCTCTCAAATAAATAAAATCTTTTTTAAAAAATTAGATTTTCGGGGGCGCCTGGGTGGCTTAGAGGGTTAAAGGCTCTGCCTTCGGCTTGGGTCATGATCTCAGGGTCCTGGGGTCGAGCCCCACATCGGGCTCTCTGCTCAGCGGCGAGCCTGCTTCCTCCCACCCCGCCCCCCCACCGCCTGCCTCTCTGCCTACTTGTGATCTCTGTCTGTCAAATAAATAAATAAAATCTTCAAAAAAAATTAGACTTTAGGATCTTTTTCTATCATATTTCTTGGGTGAATCTTGCCTCCAAGTTTGGAGCAGCTGACTCACCCCTGACATCAGAGGATGTCCGTGTTCATAATCTCCAAATCTTAGAATGTGCTGGTGACTTTGGAGCTGACATTTTTTATTTTAAAAACTAGCCAAATGGACTGTTCAAGCCCAACCCTCTGTTCTCCACCTTTGAAAAGAGAACGTGGTTATTGAATATCAGGCAAATAGGGGATCCTTTGGAGAGAAAAGGACAACCCAGAGTCCAAACCCTGAAAGCAGGCAGACTGAAAAGAGATGTAAAAACCCCTTTCATGGAGAAAATGACAGGCACCAGTGATGCTATTAGACGCCTGTGACTAATCACGGCTGATGTTGGCTGTTGTCAATTAGCCTGATTAGCCGGATGGGGGGTGGCGGGGGTGGGCGCGGGATGGCCTCGCCGTCGGGCCTGCCGGCAGCTGTACGTTTGCAAAGGGGGGCGGAATTTCCGAAATGTTACACTCTCCGGAACTGAATCCTAACCTATACATTTTGGGAAATTCAGGAAAACGGGGCAAAAAAGCCATAAGCAAGCAGAGAAAAACACAAGGGCGATGAATGTTGCACCGTGATTTTTACGGTTATTTTTCTGTTTTGTTTTCTCCACTCAGTCCGAAGAGGACCATTGTATGATTTTTTCCCCTGAAATCTGTGAGTGGGAGACAAGATTACTCACATTAGAATTCAGCCAAGACATTAAGTCCATTAGGGAGCCAATGCAGCTCGTCTCCGGAGCTCAGGAGAGAGGCCAGCCAGCCCGACCTGCCGCAGGGCCCTGGGCCACCGCTTCCCCGTGGGCCTTCCTGCCTGAGAGCTCCAAGGCTCTAGGGACCGGTCCACAGGCCTCCCCGGTGTGGACGGGGGTCCCTGCCGGAGAGCTGGAGGGGAACGGCAGGGGCTCACACACTCCCTGACCCCCCCCTGGAGCCGGGAGGGGAGAGAGCCAGGTCCTCCCCAGGGAGCTGCTAGGGGCCAGAGTGCCCTGCAAACAGGGCTGACTCAGACGGCCTGCCGGGGCGGGAGCAGGCTCTGCCCCCGCCCCCCCCCCCCCCAGTGAAGCTCAATTCTGAACCCTCCTTGCTCACTCGTGCCCCATTTCCCATCTCCCACCAGGGCCCGTTAGGGGCCATTTCTGAGCCCCGGGGGTTGACCTGGCTCCCTCGCCACGGGTCCGCCCTCCGAGGCAGGTGCCTCACAGCTGGGTCCTGCATTTCCTCCCGGCGCTTCTCCTGGGAGTGGCCTCGTGGGTAAACATGGGGTTGGCGGTGCCTGGCTACCTTTGACCTCACACCCCCAGCAGTGGTCCGGCTGGGCTCTCGCAGCAGGCCCTGGGGACCCCATGATCCTCGAGTCCCTCGAGCCATCCCTGCAGATGGCTCTGTGCACGGGGTAACGGGTTGGAACACACGGAAGTCAGCATGAGCACGTGGTGGGCTTTGTCATCGGCCTGGAACCACAGACCCGAATATTTGCAGCATAACCTAGAAACAACGAGGCTGGATTTTGTAAGAACCCCCTCCACACTCCCGCGCCCCCACGGGGCCACACCCAGAGCACCTCGGCTTCCCTTCCAGCCCACAGCCCCCCAGAGGGTAAACTGAGGTGGGGAGGATGGGAAGGGGTGCGCCCTGCTCACTCCCCTCGGGCTCATCCGCCACCCCCGCGGCTGCGTGTGGCCCTCGTTCGCGGTGTTCCGTGCCCCCGCGGTATTCCGTGAACGAAGGACCACAGTTTATGTGGCGTTTGATGGATATTTGTGTCGCAGAAACAAAAGAATTGCCGCTTTCATGCGGCGTATTGAGCCGGTTTCAGGATGCTGCGGTCTGATGCGAGGGTCCCTCGGGGAAGACCCCCTTGATTTGAGAGCCCCAGTGTCACAGCCCACAGAGCTCTCCCTACCCCCTGCTCGGCAGATCTCCACGCCTCCCTCCTGCTCCCCGTTCGGGTCCCACGTCCCAGGCCAGCTGTTCGGTCGGGGTGGGGGGAGGGGTGCCCTGCGAGGCTGGGAGCGGGGAGACACGGTCCCCCGGGCACACTGACTGTCTCCCCCACTTGCATTTATCCTGCGAGGTGACATTTGAAGGCCCAGACACAGTTTTTATCGAGCAAATGTCATCGTGCTAGACAGGAGTTTTGTGGTCTCCTGCTACACGACATCCCTGCTGGGGACACCGAGTCCCAGAACAATTTGCTCTGTTCCTTCTGCTGTCTCACGTCGCGGACCGGCCTCGGGAGAGGCTGCTCTGGAAACAAAGCTTAGTGGGGAGGCACTGGGAGGGATTTCGGGGGACAGTCCCTGCCCCCGCAGCTGGGGTGGGCTCAGCAGGTCGGCACCCTGTGCCTGCGGACCCCAAACAAGAGCTGCCCAGGACCCCGGCAGCCCCGGTCACCGAGGGGCCTCTGTCTACCGACCTGTGACCTCTGACCTGGTCTGAGGTGTGTGTCCCCCAAGGCAGGAGCAGGCGACACTGACCCCTCTCCCGGGAGGAAGTCTCCAGGCCGGGCCCTGACGGCAGCTGGTCCGTCGACCCTCCAGGGCCTGTGGTCTCTGCCGAGGGTGCGGAGCCGCGTGGCAGCCCCTCCCTTCTCCAGGCCCGGACGCGGGTGCAGGGACCGCCACATGTCCCTGCAGGGGACCGGCGACCCTGCGGTGTGAGCGCTGGTCCTGCGCGCTGGCTTCGGGCTCCACGCCTCCGCCCCGCTCCCGTGTGCCCCCCGTGCCTCTGGGGCCAGGGACCCCATCGCCCCATCTCGGCCGGACTGCGGCTGCAGAGTCACTCCTGCGTGGTGACGGCTGTGGGCGCAGGGACAGCCCGCGTGCATTTGCACGGCTGTGTCCCCCCACGGAGAGGTTCAAGCCCCACAGCCCCGCAGAGCCGAGTCCTGCCCGTGGCCTGAGTGAATGTGTGGCCGCCGCCCCTCATGGCTGAGCCTGCATTTTGATGGCGGCCCACGGGCCAGAGTTCCATAAAGTTTTATTGGCACGCGGTGGCGCCTCTCCAGGCACACTGGCGTCAGGCTTGCGCGATTGCGGCTGACCCCGGGCGCCCCACGACCCTGGAAACAGACCCTCCCTGACCCCGACGGAAGGGCTGGCGGGCGCTGGGCTTGGCTTGCGGTGCGCCCCCGGCCGGCCTCCCCCGGGGTTGGAGCTTGTGACCCCTCAGTGCCCTGAGCCCCTCTGTGCACAAAATTGCGTCAGGGCCTCCCAGCCCAGCTCTCCTCCCGCGAGCTAGCCCTCGCTCCGAAGGGTCAGTTCTCTAGAATGTTCTCAGCTCAAGTTCTTAATTCTGGCAAATGGTCTTGAAATGTGTTTCTAATAGCTTCAGATGAAACTCAGATCTTGTTAGGTGACGTCAAAGCAAATTCAAATATAAATCTCCATTTGCCTTAAATGTTTTCAAATATTAAAGTCACCAACAGAGAGGCAAGTAAAGGAATAAAAATGCAAACGAACGCGAGAGACTCGCTCCCAGGCGGTGGCGGGGGCCCTTCCCCGGAGTCCGGCCCCCGCGGCAGCGGGTTCACCGGGTCCGAGGGGAAGCATCCCGGCTCTCTGCCCGAAGGAGCTCGCATCTCGGCTGCGGACACATTAAAGGAAGAAAAAGCCAAAATATAACCACGGAAACAGCTACTCGGAAGAGCTCATCTTTAGTCTGTGTTCAGGAAGAGAAGTCATCTGCCATGAGCTTCGATGGCCCAAATTGCTGATAATTTCAGCATAAATTAGGCCATTATGTGCTGCCCCAACTGCTCTCTTCCTTGTTGATGAAAAATGAGGGCTGAGTCTTGTTCTCCTTTCCAGGCACGAGGAGTGTGGGCTGGGGAGGGGGTGTCCCTGGCCGGGGCCCCCCAGCTCCTTCTTTACTCCCCTGGTGAGACCCTGGGCAGACACCCCCCGTGGGCCCCAGGGGCCAGTTCCAAGACGCCTTCGAGGGACGACAGAGCAGCTGGAGAGAGGCTCTGAGCCCTGACGGGACGTGTGGAGCCCGTGGCGGGGCCCCTGTCCTGTAGGGGCCTCTGGGGTGCGGAACCCAACACACAGATCAGGCATCCACTCGGGCTGCCTGGGCTTCTGGGGCACGGCACAGGGGCAGGAAGGGCGAAGGTGCCACGGGCCAAATCTGAGTGTCCCCCAAAACATGTGTCAAAGCCCTAACCCGCCCCTCCCACAACCACGTGACAGTGTTTGGAGGCGGGCCTCTGGGAGGTGGTTAGGGTCAGTGGAGGTCGTGGGGTTGGGGCTGGGCTGGGATCAGTGTCCTTGGGGGAAGGGACCCCCCGTAGCTTGCCGGTGCTCTCTCTGGGCTGGTCTCGGGCGAACACGTAGCGGGAGAAGAGGGCTCTGGCTGGACCCGTCCTGCCGCCCCATTTCTCAGGGACTTCCAGCCTCAGGGACACAGGGACATACTGTCATTGTGGCTGCCCAGGCTGACCTGGGCACCGCGCCTCAGGCCAGCCACTGGAAGGGCATCGCTGGGAAGGAACAGCATGAGCAAAGGCGGGCGCGGCAGGACGCGGGAAGCCTGGGTGCGAAGGCGGCCCCGGTGCGGGGGTGGGGATTGCGGGGACCTGAAGGCCAGGCTAAAGGGCTCAGCTTTTAGTTTCTGGGTGGCGGCCAGCACCGAGCCATTTTTGGAAGAAACATTCAGGGGCCGGCGGTGCTGTAAGCAATAGATTCCAGCACCGCGTGGATTCGTTCTCATCGCCTGCCTCTCCCCACGGCTGTTTCCCACCCGCGTCTGGCGTGTCAGGGGCAGGTACACCCCCTGAGCCACCCCCGCCGCCCCGCTGGGCAGGCTGCCCAACCACAGCGCGGCGGACGTGGGGGCCGCTTCTGGTCCCCACTTGACGGAGATCGGCTCCTCCTCTCCACGACAGCCGGGGGAGCTGGGGACCCTGCTCACCCGCTTATACAGCTGTGTTGGGAGAGTGGGGTGAGGGCACCTGCTGGCCGCCCCGGGGAAGAGCCCAGAGTCCGAGGCCCACTTTGGCCACCAGGAGACAGAGGCTAGAGTGCCTGGAGACCCAGTGGGGGACAGCTGCCAACCGGGGACTGTCCTGAGAGGCCACCTGGGAACCCTCGACGGGCCAGGTGGGCCCGTCGAGGGTTCCCAGGTGGCCAGACCAGGCCCAGCCCTCCCGCGTGTGCGTGTGTGTGTGTGCGTGTGGGTCTCTGTGTGGGTCTCTATGTGTGTGTGCGCGCGCGTGTGTGTCCGTGTGTGTGCGTGTGCGTCTGTGTGTGTGAGCGTGCACATGCGTGTCTGTGTGTGTGTGTGCGTGTGGGTCTGTGTGTGCATGTCTGTGAGCGTGTGCGTGTCTGTGTGTGTGTGCGTGTGCGTGTGTCTGTGTGAGTGTGCGTGCACGTGTGCATGTGTGTGTATGTGCGTGCGTGTCTCTGTGTATGTGTCTGTGTGTGCGTGTGTGCGTGCGTGTCTGTGTCTGTGCGTGCGTGTCTGTGTTGCGCACGTGCGTGTCTGTGCACGCGCATGTGTCTGAGTGTGTGTGTGCGTGTGGGTCTGTGCGTGTGTGTGTACCTGTGTATGTGCGTGTATGTGTGTGCATGTGTGTGTGTGTGCGTGTGTCTGTGTGCGTGTGCGTGCACGTGTGGGTCTGTGTGTGGGTCTGTGTGTGTGTCTGTGCGTGTGTGCATGTGCGTGCGTGTCTGTGTGTGCGTGTGTGCGTGTGTGTCTGTGTGTGCGTGCGCGTGTCTCTTTGTGTGCGTGCGTGCACGTGTGTGTCTATGTGTATGTGCGTGCATGTGTTTGCGCGTGTGTCTGTGTGTGCGTGTGCGCGCGTGTGTCTGTGTACATGTGTGTGTGCGTGTGCACGTGCATGTATGTCTGTGTGTGCATGCGCGTGTCTGTGCGTGTGAGTGTGCGCCTGTGTGTGTGCACGTGTCTGTGTGTGTGTGCGTGTGGGTCTGTGTGTGTGTGCGTGTGTGCACGTGTGTCTGTGTGTGCGCGCGTGCGCGTGTGTATGGGTCTGTGTGTGTGTCTGTGTGTGTGTGGGTCTGTGTGTGTGTCTGTGTGTGCGTGTGTGCGTGTGTGTGTGCACGTGTGTATGCGTGTGTCTGTGTCTGTGTGTGCGTGCGTGCATGTGTGTCTGTGCATGCGTGCGCGTGTGTGTGGGTCTGTGTGTGTGTCTGTGCGTGCGTGTGCCTGTGTGTGGGTCTGTGTGTGTGTCTGTGCGTGCGTGTGCCTGTGTGTGGGTCTGTGTGTGTGTCTGTGTGTGCGTGTGTGCGTGTGTGTGTGCGTGTGTGTGTATGCGTGTGTCTGTGTCTGTGTGTGCATGCGTGCATGTGTGTCTGTGCGTGCGTGTGCCTGTGTGTGGGTCTGTGTGTGGGTCTGTGTGTGGGTCTATGTGTGCGTGTGTGTCTGTGTCTGTGTGTGTGCACGTGTGTGTGTCTGTGTGTGTCCACCTGCAGAGGCGCTCTGCCGCGTGGCTACCCTGTGGTTCCGCCTCCGACTTCCCTTCCCCGTTTCCCAAACTGGGGTTCAGGGTGGGCAGCCGGGAAGGAGCTGGGATCGGAGCTGACGGGGAGGGGTTCTCATTAGCCTCTCCCCTTGCTCGCTGCGGTGGCTGTCCCCGACCAGCAGCCCCGCTGGCCACCGCGGCCGAGAAACGCCCCAGACGTGCCCCGCTTTGAGTCGGGGGTGAGCGGGGCCCCTTCTGCCCGGAGAGCTGGACCTTCGCAGCACGATGTGCCTCTAGCCACGGAGGGTCCTGCTGCTCTGAATGACCGAGACCGTGACCAGGGAGCAGCCAGCCCCCGGTGGCCTGCCGGGCCCTGATGTGTGGGGGCGGCTTCCCCGCGAAGGAAGGGGCTTAGCCAGCAAGAAGAGAAGGCAGGCAGGGGGCTCTCCCCGCTCCAGAACATTTTCATGGGATTGGTTTGTTTTTGAAGGAAAGTTCATTTACTATACATTATTCAATTAGGAAAACTGCCAGGCGCATCGAGGGTTTTTAGAAACGCCAAAAATAACCCAATCAAGTCAAACTCGATCAGCAAACTAGTCTGTGTGATTTCCAGAGTGGACGCCGGCGCGGCTGACGTCAGGAGCAGGGACAGAAAGGCGGGGCAGGGTGTCCTGATGGAGGGCCTGGAGCAGGGGGCGTGAGGCTGAGGCGGGGACAGGACTCCAGGCAGGGTGGGCAGATGCCCCCGGGCCGCGCAGGGACAGGAGAGGTGGGCCCTGTGTCACCAGCTGGGGGGAGGACAAGAGCCACTCAAGACGGCAGCCCCGTCCCTCCCTCGGCAGGTCCCTGCTCGGGGGCTGGAGCTCAGGAGGCCGACGGCCCGGCCGGCGACACCTGCTTCCTTGCCGTGAGGACAGCCAGGGTCTGTCACCCGGAGGCAGCAGAGGGACGTCCGACAGTCAGGGGGAGCAACCGTAACCCAGGGGTCAGGTTATCCTCAGAGACGTGTGCACACTCTCACAGACACGCCTACACACTCGGACACCAGCGCACGCGTGTGCGCACACTCATGGGTGTGGATGCTCACACACGCATCCGTCGCCATCGGTGCGACGGTGTGTATGTGTGCACACTTGCACGCAGAGCCGGCACATGCTGGCTTCGTCTGAAATGACCCGCTCGCTGAGCTGACGCCTTGTACCTGTCGCCGGGTTTTACTGGGCGGGGAGCTGCTGGGGCTTCAAACACACACGCGTTCCCCGAAACGATGGGAACCGCTCGTCCCCGCGGCTGGCCTGGAGGCGGCCTGGAACTCGGCGGTGGGAGGAGTCCGGGGAGCTCCCAGTGAGGAGGTGGGGCGGGGGATCGGTCCGGTGACCCCCCAGCCCGGGCTGCTTTGGACCTCTGTGTCCCCGGGCCAGGGGTGGGGCCGGCCTCAGCTTCCCCACCTGTAACGCAGCCCCCAGCAGGCTCCCAGGGTCCCTGCAGCCTGGAACAGTCTAGAAGGTGGAGCAGAGGTTCCTCCCACACTGGGGGCTACGGTGCCCCATGTCGGTGAAGTGTCTGACATCGGTTCTGGGAATGTCTGGTCCAAATCAGTGGCTGTTCCCAGATGGAACAGAGTCTGCAGAGACTGTCACTTCCCCTGTGGCTCTGGCTTCTGGGGCGGGGGGGGGGGGCAGGCCACCTGGGCTAAAGCAATGGCTCTGGACAGGTGGGAGGTCAGCCTTGTCCCTGGGCCAAGAGGAGGGGAGGAGCGGGGCTCCGGCGGGAGGCAGACCCCTGAGGGTGAGAGCAGGGAGGGAATGCTATGGGGGGAGGGGGTCACTCTGGTCTGTTCACGGGGGCCCAGCTGTCCTCGTGCTTGAGGGCCCATCTCTGGAGCCCAGTGGACCCGGCTTCGATCCTGGCTCCGCCCTTCCTGGCTGGAGGACTTACCCTTCTCTGAGGCTCTGTTTCCCCCCCAGTTGAAGGAGGTTAACGATTTCAACTCTGAGTTACTCAGGAGTTTTCGGTTAATGTAATGGAAATCAACGAGATGAGCTAAAAAGGAGAATCCATTCAGGGGCAAGAGAGCCGCTGGGCCTCAGGTAGCCCTGCTACGTGGGCCCGAGGACTAGCTGCCCTCGCTCTGTCCCTGGCCTCTTGCTTTCCGCCTTGTGGCTCTATTTCTGTCTCTCCTCCTGGCCTCCCAAAGGGCAGGAAGTGACATTCCTAGTAGGAAGCTTTCATTCTTCAGCCCTCAAGAGTACTCTTTCTTTGTTCCAAATTCTGAGGGAGGAGGTCTGACTGACCCAATCTGAATCAGGGGTCCGAGATACCCAGACTGGTCCCATAGTTCTTGCGGGGGGACCTCCTGGTACAAAAAGGCTGCCAGGTACCGGCCCAGGCAGATAAGGAGGGAGGATACGGTCGCTGTGAGCTGGTGGGCGGCTCACACAAATGGTAAGATTCAGGACTTGAGCCCAAGTCTCAGTAACTCTAAGCCCTTGGTTTTAAACCCCTGCTCTAGGTTGGGTTCCCTTCAGCAGAGCCTGAGACGGGATTGTTCTATAAGTGGATTATTGAGGGAGTGACCTCAGGAGAGGCCTTTAAGGAAGTGAGGGAAGCAGGACAGGGCCAGAGAAGGAGCGAGGAGAGTGCCAGCCTGGTCCCGTGGGAGCCCTGGGGCGCTTCTGGCCTGAGCTGGGCAGGTCCCCGTGGCAGAGGGCGATCCTGCAGGACGGGGGCGGTGGGGAACCCTGAGCGCTTAGAAGGGCCTGGAGTGCCCAGGGGGCTCTGGGCACAGCACAAGGATATCCACTGCGCACGCTCTGCTCGCCGATCTGGGTCCTGCAGTGGCTGATGGACAAGGGCCCGAGTGGGGTCGGGGACTCGGGCACAGATGGGTCAGTGCCTGAGCAGGAAGGGAGAAGAGGGGAGGGGTCCCCGCACACTCATGTCTGCCTGCCCCCCAATTCAACATGCTCCCCAAATCCCTAGGGAGAGCGATCCCAGGGGAATGGCTCAGAATCGAGCCCACGAGGGCAAACCACCCCCAGAAAACCACGACCCACACCCCACGCTGCGCGCCGTCCGTATTCAGCCGGATTTCGGACGGGCGAGAGGCGCGCGTTGCAGTCTCAACTGTGGCCCTTACTCACGAGCCCTTCCGTTCCGTCACGATGACCCAGAAATGCGTCTCCCAGAAGTTGGGATAATGCCATCAAAAGGGTCACGCCGCCCTCATGATGCTCTTGACAGATACAAATTTGTATAATAATCGGAAAGCATTTTCGACATTAAGGGGCCCAGCAGCCCAGCCGCAGACGTCTCGGCTGGCCACGCCATTAGTCACGCCCGCCAGCCCGTCACCTTGTCACCGAGGCTTCCAGCCTCCCCGGGAACACAGCCCAGCAGGGAAGCTAACTTGTGAAAAAGCGTCTCCCAGATTACTCCTCGGGGGAGTTTATAAGGAATTACATTACTTTGAGGATAATCATTGCCTCTGGCCATTTTTTTCCCCCACATTTTAAAGACGGTGGTAAAAACGTACGTAAGGTAACATTTGTCATCCTCTACATGCAGTGTGCAAGTCATCGGAGTTCCGTGTGTTCCCAGTGCCGGGCAACCACCGCCACGACGCATTTCTAGAAGTTTTTCCTCTTCCCAAACAGAAACTCCGTCCGCTGTTAAACACCGACTCCCTGCCCTTCCCCCGGCCCCTGGTGGCCTCAGTCCCACTTTCTGCATCAGTGGATCCGACCCACGTGCGTGGAATTGTACCGTATTTGTCCTTTTGCGACTGGCGTCTTTCACTCAGCCTCATGTCCTCAAGGCCACGCATGTGGCAGCAGGTGTCGGAACGTTCTTCCTTGTTAAGGCCGGAGGATATTCCGTGGCACGGACAGGCCGCAGCTGCTCATCCTTTCATCCACCGATGGGCACGTACATTGCCTGTTGTGAATACTCCTGCTGTGGACACAAGCGCACACACCCGCTCATTTTGGCAATAGAACGTACTAGAACGAAGTCAGGGGGGCCCTTGCCCCTACAATGGCTCAGCTCTGTAGGCCTGTGTCTCCAGGCGGAGCCCCAGGAAGAGGCAGGCTGCACGGAGCTTTGCACCACAAGATGAAGAACCGCATGAGTTAGGACACGAGTCACAGCTTTCGAGAGTCTTAACCATACTCAGACTGTTTGATGGTAATTCTGTTAGGAATTTGTGCCGGGAGAATCAGGACAGACTCCGAGAGGTGGCTCGGAGCTTATCGCAAGCAGAGGTACTGGGGACATTAGTTAAGAGACAAAAAGAATTTCTTCTCTGCAAACCAAGCTGGGCAATGAATTCAATTTCCTCCCTGCCGTGTCTGTAATGATATGATCTAGATCTTTCCTAATCTGACCTCTGTAAATCGAGTAAGAGAAAAGCATCAGCTAAAACCGATAAGCGTGAGGGAGGAGAGGGGAGGGTGAAAGCCATATGGGGAAGTAACAGTCAGATTCGGGGAGCCCCCCCTGTGCTTGCGTCCCTCCCCTCTCCACCCTCTCCTCCATCTCCCCCCTACCCCGGCGGGTGTGCCTCGCAGCTGGGGCCATAGCCCAGCCATCTGCTCTGAACTCCGGTGAGTCAAGACCACCTCCCCAGGGGCTCGACTTCATGGACCCCCACCTCCCAGCACCCCTCTCTCACCTGGAGTCCCCCCGGAAGGGGCCTGCCCACCCTCTCTCCCCACCTGGAGGCACTCTGTCAACTGAAAAGAAACATTTCTCCAAAGCACTACAAATGGGAACCCCTCTCTGCGCCGGGAAGAAACACTTCCCGCATTTCTTGAAGAGCCGCACGCTCGTGTCCCCTGGGACCGGGAAGGCAGCCCCAGGCCATGAAAGCTCCCTGCCGTGTCCTCCCCGGGGCGCCCGGCCCCCCAGCCCCACTCCACGGGGCAGGGCCAGCCAGCGGGGCCATGGAGGGGGGGCTCAGAATCAGAAAGCGAGCCCAGATGAAAGTCCCTGTAATGGACCCTGTCATGCTCCACGGAGGCGGGGAAAGTGACCAAAGGAAGCAAATTACTGTATTTCAGACACAGACACAGACACAGCCGAGAAGCGGCCTCTAATGGGACCCGGGCAACGGCCCCCCGAGCGGGAAGTGGGTCAGCCCTTCCGACTTCAAGCAGGACAGCGGCTTTCATCTGTCCCCAGGCTCAACTGTGCGCCTGGGAACTGCTGCTCTCCTAATGGGCCCCCTGCAGTCCCCCCCACCTCCTGTCCCCACCGCCCCCCCCCCCGCGGCCCCCACCCCTCGGAGGCTGCTGGCTGCCCTGGGAGGCAACAAGTCTCATCGGGTGCTCATTGTCATTCGTTCTGCTTTTAAGAACTTTCCTTTCTGGACATTTTATTCTTGGTGAAAGTACGTCTTTATTTCTCTATACTGTTCCTTGGGAAGGGAACATTTTAAGACAGTTTCCAAATACCTTCTCAGCGAACTGCCTGTAACACAAACAGTCATTTTCCCGGAGGAACGAGTTTCAAAAGGAAAGAATAAAGCTGTTTTCTCCCTTGTCACAGTATGAGACTTGGTGACTGTCTTCGTTAATCAAAACCAATCACCATCCTTATGACATGTCCTTTCACTGATCAACACCGTAGAAGGTGAGCGTAACTACCCCCGGTGCCATGAATCTCACCACGTTTGGACCGGATGGGCACTCTGGGGCCGGCTGGGGCTGGGGGCTTCTAGGGGCCCCGCCAGCCCCGGGGCCCGTCCTCCCAGGCCTGGCTGCGAGGTCCCTCCTGTCCCACCCTCAGTGGCCCTGATCTATGTGACTGCTGACACTGTCAGCTTTCTCCCATAGCAGGTGCTGAGCCTGAAGGGGTCACATGCTGCACTGGGGGTGGCGTCACCTTGCCAGGCATCCGGAGGTGTCCAGCAGCACCAGCCCGATGGGAGTGGGGTCAAAAGGAGTTAGGAGCAAGCCTGGGTCCCCTTGCCATGCCTTGACCCACACCAGCCCTCCGAACTGCTCAGGGCTGAGAGTGTGACATGTCACCCCTGCCCTGCCTACGTGGCTCCATGGGATCAGCCCTGTACGTGTGTGTTGGGGGTTGGGGATGACAGGAGGTTTTGCCGAAGGTGCACCATGTGACAGTCCAGATACACTCGCGAATTCGGGAGCTTGCGTGGTGATTCCTAAACAGATGGTACGCGAGGGACCACGGGAAGAAACCTGGGGAAAGCCCTGGGCGTTTCTGCACTTACAGGTAAGGGCATCTCATCCCCCGGGGCCTCAAGGCAAAGAATGATTCCTTCCCTGAACCAACAGATGAAAACAAACGCAATCAACAACACGAACCAGGACAAAACCAAATGCCGCACAGGGGATGTGGTGTTTATTAACGTGTAAAACCATAAAACTTCATGCCTTTAAACAACAACCAGATAGAAAAGTTTACGGGAGAAGACCCCGTCACTAATGGGAGCAGAGGGGGCGGAACAATCAGGATTATGCGCGCCAAGAAATGGATAAAAACCGCGTGGGGGAAACACGCAAGTCCACATGGGAGTTCCCACCGCCACCCGGAGTGGCAGGATCCGTGTCACCAAGACGTCGGCCACGTGCCCGAGTTAACTTACGTGTGTGCAAAATCTCAGTAAAGTACCAAAAGGTTTTCTCCTAGAAAAGCTAAGTTAAAAGTTTATACAAACAAATAAACTGAAAACTCTAAAGGGAGAGGAACAATGAGCAGAACTTCGGGCAGTTCGCAGAATACTGAACGGAGTACGACGGCGTTGTGGCTATGCTCAGAACAAGAGACCTTGCCTTACAGAGATCTTTAGAGCATCTACAGAAGTTAGAGATAAAATGACAGGATGTCTGGATTCTCTTCAAAATGTCCTTCAGAATGTCTTGGTGGGGAGGAGGGAGGGGCAGAGGGGCAGAGGGGCTGGGCGTGGACAGTGATGGAAGTTGGGTGTTGGGGACTTAGTGGCTCATTGGACAGTTTTCTCCACCGTGGCCGGGTAGACTGGCCTCCAAAGATGCCCACGGGCCTAATGCCCCAACCCAGGAATACGCCGTCTCGCCCGGCCAGATGGACTTTGCTGATATGATAAAGTCACGGACCCTGAAGTGCGAGATGGTCCTGGCGTGTGCGGGTGGGCCTGGACAGCACAAGGGTCCTGCAAGACGGAGGCAGGAAGTGTGGCCACGGAGGCAGAGGTGCGAGTGACACGCAGAAGGCACGCCTGTAGGGGCTAGAAAAGACAAGCAACCGATCCTCCCCTAGGGCCTCTGGAAGGACCCAGCCCTGCCGACCACTGGCCTCCAGAGCCGTGGGACTGTCCCTCTGAGGCAGGCGGCTCAGTCTGCAGCGCGCGGACGGCAGCCACGGGAAACTCACACACTGCTTTTTGCAATATTTGGAAATTTTCCATAATACAAAACTTTGAAAAACATATGATCAGCCTCAATAGTAAGACTGCGGTTACTGGTCCACGAGCAGCCGGACAGCCCGTAGCACAGAACTGAGAGGCTAGAAAAAAGCCCAAATACACAGAGAGAGCTGGTGGATGAGGCAGTTGCATCTCAGATCATCGGGATAATCTGAACTTCCGAGAACGAGCGAGGCCACTGTTCTATACAGTAAACTATAAAAAAACGGAAGCACAAAACGTTTTTAGAGGAAAACACGGAAAGTTTCCTTAACAACCCTGGGGCGAGAAAGGACTTTCTAACGGACTCAGAATCCGAAAGTCATGAAAGATTGATAAATTCTACCAAGTCCCTGCATGCAAAACCGACAGAAGGAAGCTTCCGTCAGCAGAGCCCAAAGACAGCCGGAAAACAGAACATAGTCGTCACTCACAGTACGGGCCAGACTCCCCTTCCTCCTACAGAAAGAGTTTCCCGAGGGAGAAAAATACCAGCGTTAAAATAAGAGGGAAACAGGCGGGCAAAGTACAGGAACAGAGTCTCCGGAGCAGAGTGGAAATGGCTCGTACGCGTGCAGAAGAAACGCACGGGGTGCCCGGCTGGCTCGGTTGGAGCGTGAGACTCTCGATCTGAGCTGTCCCGGGATCAAGCCCCACACTGAGGGCAGAGATTATTTCAAAATGTTTAAAGGGGCACCTGGGTGGCACAGTCGGTTAAGCGCCCGACTCTTGGTTTCAGCTCAGGTCATGACCTCACGGTGGTGGGATCTAGCCCCGCACTCGGCGGGAGGCTGCGTGAGATTCTCTCCCTCTCCGTCTGCCCCTCCTCCTGCTCGCCCTCTCTCCAGTAAGTAAATAAATCTTTAAATATAATAAAATCTTTAAGAAGGAAGGAAGGAAAGCAAGCAAGCAAGCAAGCGCACCCCAAGCCTGTCCTGAGTTGCCACCTCTCGCCTGGCATTGGCTCGACCACACTCCTCCAGGGAAACTGGGCGGGAGCACGAGCAAAATGGTGCAGCCCGGAGGAGGGTATTTTAGCAAAATCTATCAAAATGCCAAGGGCGCTCACCCATGGACCTGCCACTCCACTCCTGAGAATCCTCTACGAATTCCGCAGGGGTGTGTGGCGACCACGGGCCAGGATGCTGGGCAGCCTCATCGGACCAGAACCGAGATGAATGCCGTCCACTGGGGACGGGCCGGACCCGTCCGACACGGCCAGAGCGAGGCATGGACGAGCTGCCCTCCGCTCACTGGGAAACGCCCCAGGTCCTTGGGATGGGCGACAAACGGCAGAGGACAGACCAACGTAGACAGTGTTTCCTTTCGTTTTTGCTCACAAATGCACAGTCCTCTTTCCGTGTGTGCGTTCAGATCGTGTGTAGGCCGAGAACTAAAAACAGACAAACAAAACTAGAGTGGGGGAAACCCACAAACACCAGCATGTCATTTCCCGAACGTGCACCCAAGGAGAGCTGGCTGGGGGGCGGGGGAGAGGCTGGGAGGATATTTTTGACCAACCTGAAAACAGAACGTGGTTCTTACGACCCAGCTCTGCTAGCCTTAAGGAGCTGAGCCCAGCAAGAAAGTATCCTGTGTGTCTAAAATGTCAGGTTTCCAACAAAGGACAACGTCATCCCGGAAAACATCTGACTCAGGCGTGTGGACCAGATGTTTGGGGAGGGATGCAAAGATGGGTACAGGTCAGACGTGGGAGAGCCTCAGGTGCAGGACAGAATGTTCGAACCTGACTCCTCGGTCAGGAAAGGGCCACCAGGTGCCCCAGAAGGAAAGAGGTGTGGTCGGTCGAAGCTCCCAGTGGCGGCCACAGAGCGGCCGGGACAAGGAGGGGTGCACGCAGCTGCACCGTAGACACTCTGACCCTTGGCCCACGGAGCGGCGATCTGTGTCCCTCCCCACTCTTGCATCTGGGCCGATGCTGTGACTTCTCTGACCCCTGGGACGCAGCAGAAGGTCCAGGCCCCTCCTGCCTCTGGGAGCTCAGCTGCCACCATGTCAGGGAGCCCAAGCAGCCACGTGGCGGGGCTCCGGGCTCCAATGTGGGTGCAGCCCCGGGGAAGCCACTAGGTGGTGCTGTGCACATCGGAAATGAGCCGTTCCCGCCAGATTCTGCCCCCATGGCAAGGCAGTGACCCGGTGAATGTTTTGGACCCCAAGGTTCGGAGGCAGTTTGGTACCTGGTCATGAATACCTGAAACGCTGGCCGCGGGGAGGCTGGGATGGAGGACTTGGCTGGACTCCACGGATAGACGCTTGGTGGGACTTGGCTGCGACCAGTGCCGTGGGCAGGAAAAGCCTGGGGCAGGTTCTACAACTGCTCCCGAGAGTCGTTTCCCGGGAAGATCACAGCCACCCCCTCCCCGCCCTCACCCCCAAGCCAGCAGTCCGTGGTCTTCCTGGCAATGCCGCCAGCAGGCTGGGGGGGTCAGCTGTCAGGCAGGGGGGCCGCTCTCTGGGCACCTGGCAGGACAGCTGTGCTCCCCGGAACACGATGGCCCTGGTGATGGTAATTGGCAATGTCCTTCCTTTGGTAAGGCAGCCTGACTCTTGAAATATAATAACAGGGTTTGAGAATTTAATTTTTTCCCCGCGCTCATGATCTGTTCCATTTTCAGGGCATTGCAGGGGAGGAAAGCTCTTCCCACGAAGGACCTGTCAACCTGATTTCCTCTTAATTACCGTTCATGCCCGCTATCCTATCCGATCTATGTCTTCTTTTTTAAAAAATATAGAATTCACAGAGGCCTTTTGTTTTCCCCAGAGCCAAACTTGACCCCAAACTACTTGTCAGTGGAAATGAGGGAGCCGTCAGTCTTGAACAGCTCGTCTCGTGGCCGAGGGTCTCCGTTCTGAAGGACTAACCCCAGCCGCTAGGGAAGCCTGGTAAAATTTGGATTTCGGACAACAGCAAGTAACTTTTTAGCATAACACGTCCCACATAGTGCATAGGACGGGCTTACACACAAAATATATTCGTTGCTCATCTAAAATTCAAGTTCAACTGAGGGTCCTGTGTTTGTATCTGTTGGTCACACCTGAGTCAACGAGGGGCCCCAGCACAGTAAGCCAGGGGGCTCCGTGTGGCGGGAACCAGTAAGGGGGAGGGGAGGAGTGATGGAAGACGTACAGAGTCCTGGGCAGCTAATCCAGATTTGCAAGGAGGGAGAGGAAGCAGAGAAATGGTGGGGATCGGGTGGCCAGTGGCCCTCCTTGGCCCAGGACTCCCCAGCAGCCCTTCAGGGTCCTGCAAACTGGGACGGTTTTTCGCTCTCAGCAGGACGCATGTCCTAGACTAAGGAAGCAGGACTTGCAAAATCATGGAGGTGGGTTTGCCTCCTGTAAATGGCCTCTGTCCACCCTCTTCCCCCATCTGCCCCCACCCTGCAGGACCAGCACGGGGACAAGGCGAGCTGTGGGTACAAAATGGCAAGGACACCACTAACACAACAGTCAAGATATATATATATATTTTAAGATTTTATTTATTTATTTGATAGAGATCACAAGTAGGGAGAGAGGCAGGCAGAGAGAGAGAGGGGGAAGCAGGCTCCCTGCTCAGCAGAGAGCCTGATGCGGGGCTCGATCCCTGGACCCTGAGATCATGACCTGAGCCGAAGGCAGAGGCTTAACCCACTGAGTCCCCCAGGCGCCCTGGGATACATATTTCCAGGCAAAACTTAAATACCAAAGTAAGCGTCAAAACACCCACGGTGAACAAAATATCAAACATTCAAATAAAGTTCCTCAAAAAACTTCAATAATGAATTACCGTATGACCCAACCATTGATTCCTAAGTGCGGGCCCCAAAGAACTGAAAACAGCTATTTCCGACAAAAACTCGTACACCAGTGTTCACAGCAGCATTGTTGGCAATTGCCAAAAAGGTGGGAACGACCCAGCGTCCATCCACTGACGAGTGGATGAAAATGTGGTCTCGCCATAGGATGAGATAACACTCGGCCGTGAAAGGCACGGGGCACTGACACCTGCTACCCCGTGGAGGAAACTTACAAACATTCTGTCGGTGAAAGAAGACAGACCGACAAGGCCATGCATCGTGATGGCTTTATGTGATACGTGCAGACCAGGCAAACGGGACCACCTCCCCTCTCGGCTCTCAGAAGGAAGCAGCCCGCCCAGCGCCTTGCCCTGGGGTCGCCAGTTTTTCCCAGCAGCCTCAGCAAACAAGCACGCTCCCCCTTGTCGGGCTGGCCAGCGCTCTGAAAAAAATTAACACTGAGAAATTCCATTTTGCTCTCTCTTTAAAAAAAAAAAAGAGAGCAAAATGCTTACAGGTGAGGGACCGGGAGCACCGGGAGGGCTAGTGACAGAGTCAGAGCCACCCGACTCGGCGAATGTTGAGACAGGATTTGAACCTGGGTCCCACCGGGTGACTGGAAGTGTCCCCAGCACCCCAGCCTCAAATCACTTTGGCCAGTGAGCCTCCCCAGGGTGGGGGCAGCTGACCCCGCCCGTGGCAGGGACTCTCCCTCCGGGAGGGCATCATCCATCCCTGAATGACTGGCTGAAGGCAGTGAGGGAGGTGACTCTTGCCGACGGCTCCGCTCTCCCGGGGACATACATCGATAGTGACTCTCAGTGCCCAGTGCCTTTTAAGCGACCGAGTGGACGCCTATCCACCCGTGAGCTGGCCACCAACTGGACTCGGTCACCCCCTGACCGGCTCAGGGCAGCAGCTGGCTCGCGCCCCTGATTCGGGGTTTTCTGGGACACGAAGCAGCACAGGGCAAGGTCCCACCGACGGGCGGGGGGAGGAGGTGGAGCCCACTGAGTCCATGGTCATCCAGCTGAAAGCAGGCCCAGGGAGTCCCCTCCCCTGGGAGAAGGGTGGCGGGTGGGAGCAGCAGGGGCTGGGCAGCCAGGGACCTGGGCTGGTACCCCCTCAGCTGGGGGCTGTGATGCTGTGGGTTTGGGCCGACCCTCAGCTGGCTGGACACTCATTTGCGCCTTTTTTTGTAGGTGGATTACAACTAAGGTGTTAAAAATACTTACCGTTTTGAAGTGTCTTAAAGTATTTTGGGTCCCGACGCTGCTTGTCCGCATAGCTCAGGCCCCCAGGTGGAAATGCCTCCTCGCTTCTGAGGCGGTCCCTCCCCTTCGGCCCCCAGCTGCCTGCCGTCTCCCTCGGCATCCCCGTCCTGTGAGCCAGATGGGCTCCCACATGGCCCTGGGGGTGCTGCCCGGGGCCCGAAGGACCAGGAAACAGGTGCAGCTGCCTGGGGCTGAGTCACCAGGCTCCAGCCCCCCGAGGGCAGAAAACCAGCTCTTCCCATCCTCCAGGGTGAGCACCCGAGGGAGTGAGTCACCCCAGGGCCCAGATGGATTCTCAGAGCTGAGCCTCTGGCCAGCAGCTACGTCCAGGATACCAGAATCTCCCCAGATGGGGACGAGGCCGGGCGGGTGCCCCCCAAGCCCGGAGAGGGGGGACCGGCCAGGGGGGCAAGGACCCGCACGTGCAGGGCAGTGGTGGAACCAGCTGCAGGAGGGGAGGTGGAGGAAAGGAGATGCTTGTGGGGGGACTAGGGGAGAGGAAATCTCCGCGTGGGGGGCCAAGGATGGCTCTGGCCAAAGAGCCCAGGACTTGAGCGACGTGGGACCATCCAGACCAACCCCCCCAACCCCGCGTCTCATGGGTGTGTTTGGGCCTGGATGGGGGTGGGGTGCGGCTGGGGTGTGGTTGGGGACTTAGTGGAGGCCCGGTGGCCCCCAAGGCCCCCGCGGGGGGGGTGTCAGCTGATCTCTCAAAGCTGCAGTCTGCATCCTGCCAGCAGCCCGGGCTTGGCAATCTCGATGCCAGTGGAGGGGCCCTGTGGGCAGGGGCGTTCCTAGAAGCCATTCCCTCCAGGACCGCCTACAGCATCCAGAGCACACACTGTAGTGTCCTCCCCATGAGCCCGACAGAGTAACCCTACCGAACCCCAAAGAATTGCATCCCCGATCCAGCTTGCCCTAAGGGCTCCCAGATGTCCCAGCAGCCTCCCCAACACCACTTTGTGTCAGGGCAACCACAGCACAGGAAGGTGATGTGGAAAGTTCTGGACTAATTGTGCTCTTAGCTTGTTTCGAATTTTGCAAATATGTGCCATCATGCAAACACCTGTCTTGGACCCACTCAAGGCAGAGCCTGATAATCACTAACCCCTGCCCTCTTCCCTGTGGCCACAGAACCCCACTTTGTCGGGCACCAGCATCCCCCATGCCCAGAGACCACCCCACCCCTTCCGTCACAGCTGGGCGCCGCCAGCCAGCAGGATGTTCAGGGAAGTGGCAAGGTCGTGGTGGCATCTGTAGGTGGTGACCCTGTGTCCTTTTGTCTTCCAAGCCCGGCCTTTTCAGGAGTCCCTCTCGCCAGTGTTTGCTCCCTACCAGCACTGGAGGGGGCACAGCCCTTCGTCGGTTTGCATTCATTAATTCATTCATCAAACATCTGTTGACTGCTTCGTGTTAAGACACTGAATTAGTGAGGAGTCATTCCAGCTGCCTATAATAGAAAACCCCCAAATAACGTTGGCTTAAATAGGAGAGAAGTTCATTTCTCCTTGATGTGCAGTGGGCATGAAGGATGGTGGCCCGAGGACCTGGCTCCTCCAGCCTCGCTGCTGTCCAAAGTTGTCACCTCGTGGCGCAGAACGGCTGCTTGACTTTAGCCCTTGCGTCCACATTCCGGGCAACAGGAAGGACCAAGGGAAAAGGACCTGAATATGGGCTGACCCCAGGACCCCCTCCACCAGGAATGGGCTGCCCCCCACCCCCCAGACAATTCTGCCAACCTGTCAGGTCAGGCTCCCTGAGCCCACAGACCTCTTCCTTCTCATGATAACGAGGTGGTCGCATGTAGGACTGTTTTGCGTGTGGGTCTCTGCTGGACAGTGATCTCCAGGAGGGCAGGCCGGGCCCCCGGGTAGGCAGCTTCCCTTCCTGGGGGTGCAAGCGGGGCTCCGGTGCGGGCCACGGCCGAGGTTTTTCTGGACCCTTGCTCTTTTTGCTTGTCAGACTTGGGCCGGTTTTTGGTGGTGGTGGTGAGCAGGGCTTCTGGGGGAAGATCGGCCCGCTCACAAGGCGGGGGTAAAATTATGCTTTCGGCTGTATTTCCATTACCCTAATGGTGATCCATTTTGTCTGCCACACACTGGGCCGTCCTCAAGATGACAGGTTGACAATGACTCCCACTGGGTCACTGCTGAGCACACGGAGCCCATTACATCGCTGGCTCTGGGTTCCAGCACAGCCTGTGCCGGCGAGCAGGCACCTGCCCTCCCAGGGGTGCTGTCTCTCCGTCTGAACGCATCCGCCGGCCTCGGGAAGTCACAGCATCTTCACGCCACCGCCCTGCTCCGCCCGCAGCCTCCCTGGGCGCCCCAAGGTCTCCAGGGCCAGGGTCACCGGCCCCCTGCCAGGATGGGGGCAGAATCCACCCCCCCGGGAGGGGTAAGGGAGGAGCAGCGACCGGGGGTTGGGGGGGTGTCCTCCCAAGGGCCATCTGGTGAAAGTCCTGACCAGCTTCGAGGAAGCTCATTTGTTCTGAGCTCATGTCTCCAAATGAGCAGTTTGTGAAGCCTGCTTACGTTCCCTGATGAGTTTTCCAAGAGATCCAGAAAAACTGGCCAAAGGACAGATTTTTTTTTTTTTTTTGAACGTTTGTGTTCTCAGTCAATGATCGGGTCGGCACCCTCTTGGGTTGGGGCCCGGCATCCCCGCTGCGTCCCCGGGCCGCCCTGCGCCCCTGCAGCCCCAGGCTTCCGCCTCCAGGAAGGTCCCCGGGCTGTTACGTGGATATACAGTCTGACGGCCCCCCAGGCACATGGCTTCACAAGGGTGACACGGCTGTCCCACGTGCCTGGAGGGCCGCCTTCTCCCCGCTTTGTGACCTGAGTGCTGGCTCCCTGGCTGGGCCGTTTTGGTCCCCAATTTGCCTGTGGCCACATGTTTCCTTTAGGGACGTACGAGTCACATGCCGGGGAGATGTGCGTCTCTGCCGGCTCACCTTATACATTTGTGAGAACGATGACTTAGAGGCAAAATGTCTTATTAATAAAGGCCTTCTTGTCAGAAAAACTACTGTGACGTTCCTTTTAAAGTAAAAGCAGCGGGGCGCCTGGGTGGCTCAGTGGGTTAATCGTCTGCCTTTAGCTCAGGTCAGGACCCCAGGGTCCTGGGATCGAGTCCCCCATCAGGCTTCCTGCTCAGCGGGGAGCCTGCTCCTTCCTCTCCCTCTGCCTGCTGCTCCCCCTGCTTATACTCTCTCTCTGTCAAATAGATAAATAAAATCTGTTTAAAAATTAAGTAAAAAAGGGACAAAAAGAGCTCACCAACCCAAAGAAAAGGAAGCTGAACCAAACAGGCCTCACCTGCCAGCCCATGGGAGGATGGGCTTGGGGTCTGTTTTTTAACTAGTGCCCAGGACTTTGGTTTATAATTTCTGCTTCTTCAGACAGACAAAGCAAGTTGAGAACAGAAGGGTCCTCGAGCTCTCGTCACCAAAGGAAGATGCGGGAAGGCGGCAATCGGCCAAGATGTACCATGCTCCGGGACGCGCTCCTTCTCCGAAGCAGAGGGGGTGTTCCAGAAGGAAAGCAGTCTCTCCAGCAGTCGTCCGAAGGTGGTGGCCCTTCTCAGGTAGCCAGGGACACCCGTGGCCTGGCACGTGCCCACTCCCCAAAGCCCGCAACTTCCGAGCGACCCAAGCAGCCAGGGCGACAGCCGGCACGCCCTCGCCCCTCCCCGGGTCAGGCCTCCTGCCCCTTACTCTCCTCTCACCCCAGTCTGTGGAAATAGGAGTGACAGGAAGTCAAGTGTGCCCTTGAGACCCCCCTAGGACCCCCATCACAGCCAGAAGTCTGTCAGGAGACCCCCTCACCGAGTCAGGTCTCCAAGACAACACCCCTCCTCGCCCTCCGGTCAACCAGGGCGAGCACTGAGCACCCCAGGTTGGGGCCCTGCTCCTTCCTTCCCAGCCAGCTGGCCTTGACCCCAGCCCTCCAACGCCCCTGCGTCCCTCCCCGTCCGGGCAGAGGCAAACGGCCCTCCCGCTGTGTGTAGGAAGGTTCTAAGACTAAAAGTAGGACGCGGGCCGGGTGGGATCGTCACCGTCCTCTGTCCTGTGTGCTGTTCACTCCAGGGTCCCCAGTGACGTCAACCAACCTAATGTCCAGCTTGGTGGGTGGGGAGAGGGTTGCGGCTTCCTGGTAAGTAACTGGGGCCTCCAGGCACCTACAGGCGGGGCCCCCTGGGTCGGCCACTGCCGAGGATTTCAGTGGCCAGGGATGTCCTGCCAGGTGGCGGGAGGAGCTCCGGCTGGTTTTTAGCAGATAGCCTCATCCTTCCTTGGGAGCCAGGAGGTTCCTCTCTTGTGTGTGCGTCCCTTGATGTCTGTGAGCGGGAGAAAGGACAGTCTGGGCCTGGCCCAAGCTCAGGAAAGATTCACGGGGTACGCCTAGGAGGTCCTGGCTCCTGCGTGCTTTCTGTGCCCGCTGCCACAGGACAGTCTCCTCCGCTGCCCCGCCGCCTGCCCGCCCCTCGGCTGCCTCTAGGAGCTGGGGCTTGTCTCCCTCTAGGTTCCCCAGATTCCCCCCCCCCCCCACCAAGAGCTCCACCACTACCTGACCCCGCTCAAAACAGCTCTGTGTCCAGGACCAGGGAGACACAGGGAACATCGCCAGGGACTCCTTCTGAGACAGCAGTTCCTGTGGGATGTTGGGGAGGGGGACACCCACCATTCCCAGGCTGGAAGTCAGTCAGCCCCCCAGGAGACAGCCCAACGGCCCTGGCTGGTTTGCCCCTTCTTAGCAAAACAGGGCAGGCCACTGGGCCCTGGAGGCGGGGAAGGGAGGCCTCCTGCCTTCCCGCCATGAATGGCTTCTGAGGCTGAACCCAGGCTCCAGCCAGGGCACACCCGTGAGGGCAGGGGGAGCCTGCTCCACACCCCACCCCGCCCACCCCTGCTCCAGGACCACCCCAGGGGGCCACTTTGGACTGTGGGCTCATGCTGCAGGGTGTGGCAGGGGAGGACCCTGCTCTCAGCTTTGGCAGCAAGAGAATGCGGTGTGTGGGTGGGGGCCTCTCTCCCCGCCTAGGACCTGGGTTGGGGGTGATGGCGTGGGGTTCACTGACTTAGTAATGACTCGGGCCATTGAGACACCCCCCCCCAGCTTTTGGCATTTCCCTGTGTGGGCTGATGGGGGCTCCCTATTCAGTGTATGGGGTGATGGAGACCATCTGCGGGGTGGGGGGGGAGGGGGAGGGGGGAGGAGGGGAGGGGGGAGGGGGAGGGGGGCGGGGGCCCTACCCGCAGGGGTGCCGGGCACTCTGCAGCGGTGATGGGGGTTCTGTGGGGTGACAGGCGCTCTCTGTGGGGTGGGGGGGACTATCTGCAGGGGTGATGAGAACCCTCTGCAGGGTGCCGGGGGCTCCCCCGCGGGGTTTGGGGTCTCTCCGCTGCCCCCGCACCTCCACGGGTGCTCAAGACCACGGCGCAGCCGCCCCCGCCGGAGCCGCGCTACGGTCCCTCCCGCCGGCCTCGGGGCTCTGCTCGGCGGGGGCGCGGGGCGCGGGGGCGCGGGGGGCGGGCGCTGAGCCCGGGGACGGTGACGCGGCGCGCGCGCTCCGCGACGATCCGCATAAATAGCGGCGGCAGCTCCGGGCCGGGACACGTCGAGGGAGCCCCGCCGCCTCGCTTCGTCCCCGTGGTCCTGCGGCCGCGCGATGCGGTGAGCGCCCCGGCCCGGCCAGACCCGACGGACCCGATCCCGACCGGACCCGCCGCCACCTCGGGACCCCCGCCGCCCCGTGACCCCCGCCGCCGCTCAAGGTACGGCGCGCCCTGGGGGCCCCCAGCGGGCGGCGGACCCCTTCCTCCCGCCGCTCCGCGCCTCGCCCGCCCCTGGACGTTCCCGGGGGTCCCTCACCCCCGTCCCGGCTCGGTTGCGGGGGGCGTCGCCCTGGCCCCTGCCGCCGCTCCAGCCCCGGGCAGCGCCGGCGTCCGAGCCTCCGCCCGAGCGCGCCCCGGGGACGCGGCCGCCGTCCCACGGCCGCTCCGCGCCTTCCCCCGCAGATGTCCGGCGGCGGCGCCCTCCTGCTCGCCGGGCTGCTCCTCGCCGCGGCCCTTTCGGCCTCCCCCGGGCTCGGGTCACCGGTGAGTGCGCGGCGCGTGTCCCCGCTGAGGGGGGGTCGCACAGACGCGGACGGGCGGGGGCGGGGGAGGCGCGAACGCCGGTGCGCGGGGCGCGGGGGACGGGGGGGGGCGGCGCGGGGAGGCCGGGGTCCTGCAGCCCCGGGCGGGGGTCGCGCTGAGACGCCCCCGGATCCTCCTGGCCTGTCCCCTCTGCCAGCGCATGACCAGCTCAGGATCTAAACCAGGAAAACCAGACGCGTTACCGGCAAATCCCATTTCATTCCATCCGCAGCGGGTCAGTGACCCCGGGAGGAAGCCGCGGTACCGCGGTGCCCTCAACGCCTGAGCGTCCCCACCAGCGCTCAGAAGCAAGTGGACGCCCCATGTGTTTGGGGGTTGAGCTCCAGAGTGAATTCTTTGGAAAAGCAAGCAGTCCTGTTTTCCTAGCTTACTGGGGGGCAAAGCTGAAATTCAAGGGGGCCCGGGCGTGCAAATGCCCGCGTCATGCCTGGAAAGCCTGGTGCGCCTCCTGTCCTGTCCATCTGGCTCTCAGGGTTTACATCACTTGGCCCATTATGTGACAGAGTATGAAAACTCTGTGATGTAAATTCTGTGAGTATCTGCGTTGGGCAGCCGCTTCCCAGACCAGCAGGGTGGGCTGTGCAGAGGCGGTCTTCGAGGCTTCTTGGGGCCCCGGAAAATGACCCTTTTCTCCCTTTTAAGGTGAAGGAGAAGAGAGGCTGGACCCTGAACAGCGCCGGCTACCTTCTCGGTCCACGTGAGTGACACATGGGCTGTCAGAGCCGCCCCCGCTCTTGTCACGCTGAGCGTTTGTGCGAATCCCGCTCTTCCTGACGTCCGTGCCGCCAGTCCCCACGCGGACACACGGATAGTCCGGGTTTAGTCAGGTCAGGGGCGGTGGGGGGCTCCATGAGACTCAGGCAGGATGGATTTTCATGTAGGTTGGGGATCAGTGGATTCAAATCTTTGCCGCATCGGTCCGTGGTGCCCTTTCCCGTGCCCTGCCCCCAGCCTCCTCCGAGCCCTTACCCCTGACACGCAGCAAATGGGCAAATTCCTGGGTCCTCGAAACCACAGCCCCGCCGTCTGTCCCTCCTCGCCTGGCTCCTTCTTGCTCAGGGAGCTGTGTGGCAGGGAGCAGGATGCAAATGCCCAGGTTAGGGGGAGAGCGGCGAGAGGGAAAGGTCTGCGGGACATGGATCGGTGGGGTCCGGTGACGAACATGGGACAGTCCCGCTGGGCATGACTGAGTCTGGGTCCGGGGCTAGGGGCAGGGACTTGCATTGACCCCATGGAGCGTCAGGAGGAGCCCACACCCCTCACCAGGGCCTTATGCGGACACGGGTCAGATGACCCGAGTCCTGGGATGTTTCCAGAAGGGACCTGTGTCCCACCGTCAGCCTCATTAGCACTTTCTCTGCTTCAGAAGTTCAGATCTGGGCGGTGTGGAATGGGAGGACACAGTCGCTGACTTGTCATAGTCCCTCAGGGTCCCAGACCACCCTGGGCCTTACCTCTGTGCCATGAATCTACCAGCTGGGAAGTGTAGCCGGGCGGGGGGGGGGGGGTGCGCGTGCGTGTGCGTGTGTGCACCTGCGAGTGTCCCGGCGTGCAGAACCGGGGTGTGGGGTTTCACCGCTGCCATCAGTTCCCAGACTTTGCCAGCCTGTGGGTGGACTGGGACTCGTCGCCCTGTCCTTGATTGGACACTGTCTGGACATAGTGTGACTTTAGGGCTTTCACGATGCAGAGAACCCTGTGGGCCGAGCGATCCCCAGGGCGGCGGCGGCATGGAGACCAGCTGCAATTCTTAGTAAGGGCAGGAGGCAGCAGGAGATAGACGGTGTGCCCACAGGTTACGCCTCCAGATGGCCCAGGCCCTGAAGGGGACAGGTCTGGGGCCCCGTGGGCTGTGTGTGGATGCCTCCCCCTCCATGCTCCTTGCTGGCACTCTGCTTCCTGCTTGCGCTCGCTCTCTCCTGGCACCTGCAGATTTTAATTATCCTAAAGGAGGGCACTGGGGGGCGAGGGGGACGTTTTACTTTCCCTTCCAGTCACTTTCACACTCATAGCTTTCAAACTTGCAGGCATGGTTGGTTTGGGGACAGTCATCCCCCCTAAAACGAAACAAAACGAACCCTCCCCTATATATTCACTGCCTTCTGCACCAGGAAAGGAGGCAAACGCGTAGGGCATATTCCATTCCCACCGGCAGGGCCTCTGGGTGCTCTGGTCTCAGGTCTAAGGCAAGGCGGGCCCCCACACAGTACTGTCACTGTGAGTGGAGTGGCCTCGCCTGCAGGAGGGACAGAGGGGCTCCAAAGGCACACGTTTTCCCGAAGCCTTGGAACCCTGAGCTCCGCCCCTCGGAAGGCATCTCGTCTCTGCTTTTGGCCCCAAAGGAGGAAGGAACCTTTAGCAGAGACACTTCTGTGACTTCGCAATACTGAAGACACAGTCCTCGGGAAGACAGGAATCCCGAGTTAGAAACAAGCCCTTGTTTACTCTCAGCTTTCCGTCTGTCAGGCTGGATCAGCAGAGGCTGCACGTGTAGACGAGGTCGTGGGCGCGCTTTGCGAGGTGCCGGGGTCCGTCGGTGCGGGACACGGTCCGACGGCGGCCGCGGGAGTGTGACCTCACTCGAGCCATGGCAGGGATTGCGGTTCTCCCCCTGAGGGCCGCGCGTCCCCCCGAACTCCGGCTCTGGGGAGAGGGAGTCAGTTTTCTTTGGCTTAGCCTTGCGGATGCCAGTCCCCCAGGCGAGCGGCCACAAGCCCCGAGCCACCCTGACCCCGTCCTTGTGGCCTCATCTGCTTCACCCCCGAAACACCCCAAATTGGCCGCCTCTCTCCCTGCCGGGCCACTGGGTTAGGGCCTCATGCCTTCAGGCTGCGTTTTTCGAGGGACCGCTCGGCTAACAGTCACGATTCCCTCCTTTCACACCAGCTGACACACGCACGAGCACACGCATGCGCAGGTAGGTGCACGCACACTTAGCCCCCTGCTTGCCTCCCTTCCTGTCCCCCTCTGTCCCGCTGTCTTGGTCTGTCTCCTGCTGGCTCCAGTCCACCTCCCACACGGCTGCCAGAGAGGTCTTGGAGGGTAAGTCTGATCAGTCCGACCCTCATTCCTCAGTGGCCGTGTTCACGGGGACACAGGACCCCACCCCCTGTGGTCTCCGTGAGAGGCACCCCGCTCAGACGCCGGCACCTCTGGGACCTCCGTGGCACTCCCCCGGGCCTGGGCAGCCCTGCTGAGCGCCGTGCTCCCTCTCGCTCGCCTCCTTCCTCCGGCAGAGGCCCAGCACCTGCGGGGGATCCACGCCTCTGGCCCTGGCCCGAGTTCGTGGGTCCACAGAGAACAATCTTTCCGCTTCTCTGGTTCCCCTGCGGTGATTTTATTCTCACAGGCCTGTCGTGTGTGTGCTCTGATCATCACCAGCCAGGGGGGTCTCTCTTTGGGAGGGGGGAGGGTGTACCCGCGGTGAGGAGGAGGACAGTCAGGGGCTCTCCTCTCATTCCACCTGCAAACAGATGCCATTGACAACCACAGATCGCTTCACGAGAAGCCCGTCCTCGCCGGCAAGCGGGAACTCCCTCCCGATGATGAGACAAGGCCAGGTGAGTGCGCCTGGGTCACCTCACTGCCGGTCACCTCCGGGGCACACGCGGTGGTGGGGGATCGGCTCCTGCACACCTCCTGTGCCCCGGCCTGAGCCTGGCCCGGCCACGCCCGCCATCTGCTGGAAGGACAAGTCCAAGGCCCAGCGTCACGGCCCAGCGCGGCCACAGAGGCAGGGTCACTGGGCTCAAGGCCTCAGAAGCGTCTGGTCTTGACCAGACGTGCCCACACCCCGCTGTGCTAAGCGGGGCCCTGGGGAGGGGTCCTGGCCGGCCCCCGGGCTTCCGGATGCCCAGGCCGCCGCCGGTGGGGCCGAGAGACCCAGAGCGCCGCGCGGCAGGCGGCAGACGCCGATTCTGTTTCCCAGGAGGCTTCGCCGGGTCGCTGGCCGAGAACGCTGCCGCGCGCACGATGATGCAGTTTCTGACTTTCCTGCATCTCAAAGGTACGTGAAATGTTACCAGTTTTAAATTCCACTTCTTAGAACCCTGCGCACGTAAAAAGCCTGTCAAAGAAGGGTTCCGTAGAATTCTCTGGATTCTCCTGGGAAGTCACCAGCCCTCCACTCCCGTTCCTCAAGTCCCCACTGCTGGGCGGGCGAGCGGCCGAGGGGCGGGGGCTGCGGCGGGCCCCAGCACCGGCCCCGGAAAGGGTCCTCAGAGCCGCAGGGGAACCGGGGAGAGAGAGGACCTCCGTCCCACTCCCTCCGCGGGAGCCATTCCTCCTGGCAGGGTAACACGTCCTGGACATTTTGGGGCCACAGTTCCCCGTAGGCCATCGTACACCGTGACCCGAAAGCACGGTCCGCTAACCCGTACTACAGACGGGTTCCTGGAGCCTTCCTGCAGAGTGGGCCGCACGCCTGTCCCAACAGCCTCTACCCTAGACCTGGTGCCGTCCGTGGATACGTAGACGGCGAGGCCTCCCGCGGCCCGTTTCCACCCAGCACCTCTGCCTGGTGTCGGGACGGAGGCCGCAGTGCCCTGGGAACGGAGCACGGGGCGATGGGGGCAGGGGACGGTGGGGGAGGGGCGCTGGGATTCTCCGGGAGAGACATTTGTTCGACAAGTTTTGTACTTTACAATTTTTGTGTGAGTTTGGCAGAGCCCAGACTAATTCTTGGGTTTTTTTTTTTTTTTAAGATTTTATTTATTTATTTGACAGACAGAGATCACAAGTAGGCAGAGAGGAAGGGAAGCAGGCTCCCCGCTGAGCAGAGAGCCGGATGCGGGGCTCCATCCCAGGACGCTGGGATCATGACCTGAGCCGAAGGCAGAGGCTTTAACCCACTGAGCCACCCAGGCACCCCTTGGGTTTGGTTTTGATCCCTGCGCTTTGCTGGCTGGACCGGCCACCTTGGGGGAAGGAGCTGAGGGTGGGGCGGGAGGGAGGAGGCCGGAGGCTTCTCCCTTGGAGCCATCTGTGGGGACAGAGACTGTGCAGGAGGACTGAGAGATCTCAAAACCCATAGGCAGGTTCAGTGGGTCGGAGCCCTGCCGAGCCTGCGGCGAGCTCTCTGCCGGGGAAATCTGGCGCGGACATTTCCCGCGAGGGGCAGAGCGACTCTCCCGGCTCCTGCTCTTTGGTTTGCTCTGCTTTGAACTTTCTAATATGGAACTTCCTTCACTCGGAGATCCCGATTTCTATTACTCAAGCAGGAATTATACTTCTGGTAGTTTCAAACGCGTAGTAAGTGGGAGACTTGAGTCATCAGGAGTGAGACACAGGAAGGGTTGCTCTCGATTTCGGGGCTGATCCTCGGGGAGACCCTCGGGGGGGCGAGCTTGGGGGCTCCGGCGTGTGTGCCAGGGGCTGTCACCGTCCCTGGTGCAGACGTCAGGGCTCTGCTAAGTGCATTCCTCTGTTGCAGAGGCCGGGGCCCTGGAGGACCTGCCGGACCTGCCCGACCTGCCGCCCGCAGTCTCTGCAGAGGATGAGCAGCAGCCCTGACGACGCTCTCGGCCGGGCTCCTCTGTGCTCCGGCGCCTACAGTCAAACTTGGACCCGATGGAAAATCTTGTGCCAACTTACGTAGAGTGACCAGTCATGTCCCCTCTGCTCTGATGCTGTGTCGTTAGGGTTTTGCTGTTAAGACTTTCTCCCCCTTTTGGTCATTCTTTTCAGCAGCAGAATAAAAAATAGCAATGGCTTTCAGTTGTCCTGTCCTTCCATGTGTCCGTCTGTCCCCACTGTCCCCAGTGCGAGTTAGCAGGTGCGGCTTGATTATAATCACGTGCAGCAGACGGAAGTCTTAAACCCGCGTCCCACCTTGCAGAGCAGGTCCCAGACGCCATCTGCGGGCGTAACTCAGTCCTCAGTGAGTCAGACGCAGCCACGGGCCTGTATCCTCTCTGGATCTTTGGGTGTGATCTCTGTTTTGCTTGTGTTGGTGACGGACTCCCCCGTTGTGGCTGCGCTTGACCGGCAGTTTCTTTAAAAATGAAACATGTAGCTACCATTCAACCCAGCGATTACACTCCTGGGCATCTAACCCAGGTGAATGAAAACTCACCTTCACACAACAGCCTGCACATGAATGTTTACAGAAGCTTTATAACAGCAAAAAACTGGAAACAGTCAGATACCCTTCAGTGGGGGAAAGGCTAAGCGGCCGTGCATCCACACCACGTACCTACCACCCAGCAAGAAAGAGTGCCAGACTCCTGAGACGTGCACCAGCCCAGATGAGTGGCCAGAGAATTCTTCTGAGTGAACAAAATCCTAGAAAGTTACATACTATGATTCCATTTATACAGCATTCTGGAAATGACAGAAGTGTAGAAATGGAGACTAGGACAGTGGCTCCCAAGGGTTAAAAGGGATGGGGAAAGGAGGACGATGGGTGTGGCTCGGGGTTCCTCAAAGTGATAGAAATGTTCTGCATCTTGACCATATCAATGTCAGGATCCTGGTCGTGATATTGTACTAAAGTTTTGCAAGATGTTACCATTAGGGGGAACCGGATGAAGGATATGCAGCCTCTCTCGGTATCATTGATTACAAGTACCCGAGAATCTACAATTATCTCAAAAGGAAAAGTTTAGTTTTTTAAGCTATTAAAATATATTTTAGGGCTCTGATATGTTCACAAGTGAATTCTACCAAATATTTAAGGAAAACATTATTCCAACTCTACAATCCCTTCCCAAAGACAGAAGCAGGGGGAACATACCCAACTCATTCTAGGAAGCTAGCATTTTCCTAATACCAAAACCAGAGACATTATAAGAAAATCACAGACCAATATCTCTCATAAACATGGACATAAAATGTTAGCAGATCAAATCCAATAGCATTATAAAAAGAATTACACACCATGACCAAGTGGAATTTAACCCAGGTATGCAAGTCTGGTTCAACATTCAAAAATCATTCAATGTAATCATCACATCAACAGGCTAAAGAGGAAAAACCACATGATCTTATCAGTCAGTGTATCTACTGAGCTCTTTCTGTAGCCAGAAAAAGCATCTGGCAAAATCTAACATTGATGGTAATTTTCAGCAAACCAGGGGTAGAGGGCAGCTTCCTCAGCTCGAAGTGGAACATCTACCAAAAAACCCCTATAGCTAACATCATACTTAATATTACAAAAACAAAAGCTTTCCTGCTAAGATCAGGAACAAAGCAAGGATGTCCTCTCCCGTCCTTGGAGACCTTGTAGTTGGAAGTCCTAGCTAATGCCAGAAGACAAGGAAAGAAAAGGCATATGGGTTGGGAAGGAAGAAATAAAACTGTCTTTGTTTGCAGATGACATGACTGTCTGTAAGGAAACAGAAAATCAACAATAACAACAGGGCGCCTGGGTGGCTCAGTGGGTTAAAGCCTCTGCCTTTGGCTCGGGTCATGATCTAAGGGTCCTGGGATTGAATCCCACATCGGGCTCTCTGCCCGGCAGGGAGCCTGCTTTCCTGCCCCCCTGCCTGCCTCTCTGCCTACTTATGATCTCTGTCTGTCAAATAGATAAAAAAAAAACCAACCAAACCAAAAAACCCCTAATAACAACAACAATAAAAACTCCTGGAACCAAAAAGCAATCATAGGGAGGTTGCAGGATGTAAGGTCAATATACAAAAGCTAATTGCTTTTATGGATCCTGGGTGGCTCAGTTGGTTGGGTGACCGACCCCCCCCTTTTTTTTAAGATCTTATTTATTTATTTGACAGAGAGAGATCACAAGTAGGCAGAGAGGCAGGCGGGGGCGGGAAGCAGGCTCCCCGCCGAGCAGAGAGCCCGATGCGGGGCTTGATCCCAGGACCCTGAGATCATGACCTGAGCCAAAGGCAGAGGCTTAACCCACTGAGCCACCCAGACGCCCTGGGTGACCGACTCTTGGTTTCAGCTCAGGTCATGATCTCAAGGTCCTGGGATCAAGCCCCGTGACGGGCTCCCTGCTCAGTGGGGAGCCTGCTTGAGAGTCTCTCCCCTGCCCATCGCAGCCCTTCCCCCCTGCTCTCTCTCTCTCAAGTAATAAATAAATTTTTTAAGACCCAAAAGTTTATTGAGTTCCTATATAACACCAAGAGACAAGTGATGTTTGAAATTAAAAATATGATATCATTTATGTTAGCACCCAAAAAAATGAAATACATTCAAAACCTGTATAAGATCCACATGGGAAAACCACAAACTTTGATGAAAGAAATCAAAGAAGAGCTAAAAATAGAAATATCCCATGTTCATGGATACGAAAACTCAATATTTTTGAAATGTCCATTCTTCCCAGCTTGATCTATAGAATCAATGCAACCCCAATTAAAACCTCTAAGAGTTATTTTGTGGGCAAAACAGATTCCAAGGTTTATATGGAGAGGCAGAAAACCTAGAATATCCAACACAATATTGCAAAAAAAGAACAAAGCTGAGGGACTGACAACTACCTGAGTTTAAGACTTACCGTGAAGCTATAATTAGGGCAGCGTGGTCTTGGCAAAAGAACAGATGAACAGATCAATGGAATGAAACACAGAGCCCAGAAATAGACCTACATAAATACTGTTAACTGATCTTTGAAAAAGGAACAAAGGCAACACAATGGAGCAGAAACAGTTTTTTCCAAGAAAAGCTGCTAGAACAGCCGGACATCCACATGCGACAAAAAAAGAAAAAAAAAGGAATCCGGACACAGACCTTACGTACTTCACAAAAATTAACTCAAAATAGACCATCTACACAAATGTAAAATCCAACACTATAAAACTCCTATAACATAGAAAATCTAGATGACTGAGCATGGCAGTGAGTTTTTAGGTACACCAAAGTCATGATCCGTAAGAGGATGTCGGATGAGCTGGACGTCATTAAAATTTGATTCTTCTGCTCTGCGAAAGCCACTATGGAGAGAATGAGAAGAAAAGGCCCTAAGAGAAAATATTTGCAAAATACAGATTTGATAAAGGACTGTTATCCAAAATATACAAAGGACTCCTAAAACTCAGCGACGGGAAAGTGAGCAACCCAATTAAAAATGGGCAAAAGGCCTGGACAGACACCTCACTAGAAAGGGTACCCAAAAGGCAAGCAAGCACCTGAAAATGACATCCTACGACGTCCGGGAAGGGCCAAACTCCAGAACAGCGACAGCGCCACGCTGGTGTCCCACGTAACTCCGCCCACAGGTGCCGGGGGCCTTTGTAGGGAGCGCGCCCCGCAGAAGGGGCCGCCCCTTCCCCTTGGTGGCTCTTCTTCTCCGCAAACTGACGCCCTGGGCACCACCTCGGTCTTAGAAGAAACGTCCATCTTCCGTCCCTCACCCGTGCGCTAGCCCGGCTCGCGCATCCGCTTGTCTGCTGTGGTCTTCAGCCGCACCCCCACTGGGGGTCGGCAGGACTTCAGGGGACTAGCGCAGGGTTGTGTATGGGAGGAAGAGCTTCGGTGCCAAGAGAAGGACCAGAGACAGGCCCCGCCGGTGTTCTCGGGGCGGCAGAAGGTTCTTTCTTCAGGATGATTCATAGGTTCCCGGGTTCTGTGCGTTGTTTACAAGCGCACGGTTAACCGAGGAGAGCACTTCCAGCATGTGTAACATAGAAATACGGATTTGGTCGCTGCACTGGTTCCCGACGGGGCTCCCAAAACCCTTGTAATTTCTTGGGTGGCCGGGGTGTCTTTTGTTCTAATGAGGGGACGCTGGGTGGGCTCCTGGCTGGGGGCTGGTCACCAGAAAGACCCAGTCAGATGCTCCAGGGAGGGGAGAGGGGCTGAGATCGAGCTGATACTTGTTTGCACCTCTGACGTGAAGCGACCATGCACAGCCCGACAACACAGGGTTCCGAGTCTCTGGGCTGGTGACGGCCACCTGCCAGGACGGTGGCACCCCAGCTCCCCAGGGACAGAGTGTGCTCCCAAACCTTGCCCTGTGGCCTTCTCAACCAGCTCTTCCTATCATCCCTTAACAGCCTTTACGCTCCATCGGTAATAGTAGGCCAAGTGTCCCCCCCGAGCTCTGTGAGCGGTTAGAGCGAAGCCGCAGACTCGAAGAGGGGCCCTGGGGACCTCCAGTGGCGGCCAAGTCAGACGGAAGTGTGCGGGTTCCCCCGGGGGCCCAGTACTGGCAAATGGCGTGCGAGGTTGGGGGCGGTCTGGGGGGACCGAGCCCTCCCCCGGGGACTCCGACACTGACTCCAGACAGTCGGTGTCGGGACCGACGGAAGGAGTGACAGGACATCCCGCCGGTGTCCGAGAAATGGAGAATGCCGGGCAGAGGGGAAATGCCACGTGTGGTGTCAAAGTGTCCTGAGGGGACAAGCAGCTTTCTGTCAGCACGTCCTGTGTTAGGAATTTCTCTCAGATTCTTGAAAGGGCAAGGTTTAGGCTAAGCTGCGTTTGGGGAAAAACCAAACCAAACCCCAGCCCTGAAAACCCAACCATCTCGCCCTGATCACAGAGGTGGCCGGGCACAGAGAGAGAGTCACTTTGCACAGCTACAGCCTGAAGTGGGGACACGCTGTGTTTAGTTTTATGTGGTTTTCAAAAGGCAGTGGCTCTTCACGAGCAACAGAAGAGCTGTTTTCTCCCCTTTTAGCTGTCCCTGTAGCTGTCACCTCTGGGTATACACACTGGCTTGACACACAGCCCTACTTGGCTTTCCCTTCTCATACTGAATTTCCTCTAAGCTGTACGGGCTTACGAAATTCTCCGTGGCGAGAGACTCTCCAGGGGTCGCGCCCTTTTCCTAATTTTTAGGCTTCGGCTCGGTATCCCTGGCTGCAGCCAGAGTCTCCCGGCCCAGCCCCGCAGGTCCCTCGCCCCACGTGAGCCTGGGCTCCAGGCAGCTCCGGGGTCATGCCGGGTCCCCGACCGCAGGTGGATGCTCACCTTCCTCCCTGGCCAGGACATTCTCCGGGCTCTGCAGGTGGGCCACGCCTGGCTTCAGGGCCTTTCTGGGCAGCTCTTGGCTCCGAGCGGTTCTGGAGAACGGCGCTTCCTTTGCCCCCCCACCCCCCGGCGCCTGCAGCTCCTAGCGTGTGCTGAGATGTGGCTGTAAAACGTGTGCTGGTTTCCAAAGATTCGGTCCATACAAAAGAACGCAGACTATCCCCATCATGTTTATTTGATTACATGTTGAGATGACAGTAGATAAAGGATAACCAAAATAAATTTCGCCTACTCCTTTTCACTTTTTAAAATGTGGCTCCCGGAAAATTTTAAATTACCTGCATGGTCTGCAGACGTTGCCACTGGCAGCTCTCAGGAGAGACGCAGAGGGAAGGCCGCCTCCCAGGACGGGGTCACGAAGCCCTGTTTCAGGACCCGCCCCCCCGCCAGCCCCAGGGGTGATGTGGATGCGGCTCCAAAGCACCCGGGGCAACAGGGCACCCAGCCTGGTAGGACCCCCCTCCCCATCCAGCGCGGGGCTCTGCCTCCGGCTTGCCGCCACGACTCTCTACCCAAAGGAGCCAAAGGGGGATTGAAATGGTGAAGAATTAAGTGTTTTTCTTCCCCTCCGTGGTTCCCCGTCAGAATTTGCTGTTCCAAACACAGCTCTAAGAAACACCAGCGGCCGTGGGGCTCCGTGCTGACCACGCTGCACTCGGGAGAGAGCTTTCTAAACAGACTCCAAGGGGCCGGGGCTAATCATAAACACGGAAACGTGACCAATACATTTCAGCTACTAAGTTAGTGACAACAATGGAAGACATTTGAAATTTTTAATCCTCTTTGCTTTTCCAACAGAACCAAAAGAGAGTCAACTTAATAACTAATCTTACCTGCTGGTTTCTGCAAACTAGTTATTTTAACAAACAATAATAATATTAGAACAGTAATTAGGGAGAAATTAATTGGACAATAGAGCTTTCCCACACTGAAATGAAAACACCTAAGAACCTAGATCATTTGCAGTCACAAGCATGAGCCCGCTGCCTGGGTTTCAGGGTGGCCCGAGGGGAGTGGAGAATTTGTGGGACTCTGGGAAAACGTCCGCACTTGGGAATTCCTCAAGGTTTTCTGTACTTTTCTGGAGATTTTAAGTTGTATCTTAGCAGCCCATCTGGAGAATTTATTTCAAAATACTTTTAGTGAAAAATCATTACGGGTTTTTAGGTGGAGAAGCCTCCAGAGGAAAATTTGCAAGACAGGGTGAAGGCATGGGGACAGGCCGTGGCTTCCCCAGAGCCTGCCGGCACCCCCACTGCGGTGCGCGCGGACGGGGCTCCCAGAGTCGCGGGGAGCCACTCTGTCCCCGGGGCCAGATGGCCACCGTGAGCTGCGTCCCGCACTTCCTCCAAAAGGGGGTCTGTGATCACTGAGACCCTCACCGAGACCCTCACCAAGAACTCTGAGTAGATTCCCCCGGCCCCCGGATGCAGAGGGAAAGCCTGACCTTAGTGACACGGCCGCTGACCGGGCCCGGCCTCGTGTCCCTCCAACAACCTTTCTAAACTACGCATTCGTTTTGAAACAAAACCTACGCGCATTCCGCCGTCACCACACTAACTCTACTCGAGCTTCAGGCCTTTGGACTTGAACTCAATGCGGAGAATCTGCGACAGGCACCTCCCGAACTCCTCCAGGATCATCTGCTCCGCCAGGCCGTCGGGGCAGCGCGCCTTCTCGGCCTCTTCGCCCTGGGCCAGCAGGCAGGCGCACGCCGCCTCCACCACCTCCCAGGAGATGCACGAGGGCGAGCGCCTGGCGGAAACAGAGCGGTTACAGGCCCGTCCCCCGCGCCACGCTTTAAGTTCCTTATGGGTAAGGGGACATCCTGGTCACGGGATTTAAAGCGGGGCACCGGTAGAGTCTAACGCTAGCCTCCTCGTACCGGAAACCGTGACGGGACGCAGCATTTTGCTTTTAGGGGTAACCCGTCCACTTCTCGACTCCTCTGTCACGGCGGGGTCTAAGGACGGTCCGGAGGAGATCCCCTGCGACGTGCAGGGGCTCTGGGGTGACAGCATCCAGCCCGGGGCCCGGGCAGGGGTAGAGGCAGGCCTCTCGGGTAAGACAAGGCCCTAGAGAAGCGCCGGGCAGCCTGCTCCCAGCTCCGGACCCGGGGGGCACCTGAGCTCCCGCCCTGAGGACTCGCCCCCGTGGAGGGGCGCTGTCGGCGCAGCCCCCCCCCAATGGCCCCCCGGGAGCCCTGAACAGCAGGAGTCTGTCGTGCAGGACCGGCCAAGCCCCCTCTGAGCTCGAGGGGCAACTGTGGCTTCGCTCCACGGCTGCCCACGTCGCGCTCAGACTGCAGGAACTCAGGAAAACTTCCCGAAGTGCTGGCAAGTGTTGGAGGACGAGAACAGACACAGGGGGGTGGGATGGGTTAGAAGCTCTCGGTGCAGACAACACGCAATGACTTGTTCAAGATGAATGACCAGGCCGACCGGGAAGAGCCCTAACGCCTAGAAGCCAGACTCCGACCTCCGGAGCCTTCATCACATTGGGTGGGACACACAGGGTCCCGAGCCACGAGAGAACGTCTCCGCTCCCCCGTTCACAGACAATGAGGCCGTGTTCGGTGGATTTTTACTGGTGAAGACCCCTGCATGCCCAGGGACGAGGACCTCTGGTGTCTCTGACCAAATAAGCACGAATTCGGCTTTGCAAAATGATATGAATTCGTGACATCTGGTACTTTATCATGATAGCACTCAAGGCATTGAATTGAAAGGTACTTTTTTAAGTGGATAAACCTAGTCTAATACATAGTAAAATTATCACCCAACCTTTGAGATCTGCTGGGGTTATAATATGGCCTCAGCCCAGCTCAGTGGGGCGCTACCCATCTAGTGTGAGGTGCTTCACCGCCCCCGGAGGAAGGAGCGCGGCCGACAGGCTGTCTCCCCACACGGCCAGCAGCCGGTCAGGTGCCTGCGGTCCGGAGATCGTGCCCTCGCTGCCCGGGAGCGCTGGCCCATCGGCGATCCCCACGGGGCCCCTCTGCTTGTCCACAACGTGGGTAGCTCCGTCCGTGAGGACAGACAGCACAGAGTGGTCTCGGTGGTGGGGGCCCCCGCAGAAGCAGCGGGTGGGATCTCAGGCTGGTCCAGCAGGGGAGCTGTCACCTCGTGCCCACCCCTCCCCCCCTCACAGACACACACACACACACACACACACACACACACACACACACACACTCTTTCCAGTATATAGACTGACTTCCTCAAATTAACCTCTGTTTCCGCTCTTTGGAGGGCGGGTTCACAGTACCTACCTATCTTGTCTGAATTTTGGTGGTCCTGAGAATTTAGTTGGTGACAACTGATGGCTGCCTTCAAACCCTCCAATTTCCATATAGTTGGGCATGTTCATTAGGGTTTTCCTTTCTGGGCTTTCTTCATAATTTTTGCAACCAATGCATTTGCAAATAGAAGAACACATAATTTTGGCCTGGTAACACAAAATGCTTCAATAAAATTAGACTGCCCTATAATTCACCAAAAAACAACATATTCTATTTGGACCTTAAATAACTCTGTGTGTGTGTGTGTGTGTGTGTGTGTGTGTGTTTAATCTGCAGTTTTCATACAGACACAGGGAGGGGTTTGGAAGGCTGGCGTGTGAGTGCGGGCATGAGTCCCGAGCAGAGAGAGGGGGTCGGAGCGCTGCCTGGACTAGAACACGGGTCCTAGGATCCCAGGCCACAGCTTTCAGCTCACCCCCCTTTGCTGCGCTTCGCAGATACTGCGTTTTCACACATGGGGGGTTTGTGGCTTCCCCCGCGTCCAATAAGCCTGTCGGCACAGGTTTCCCAATGGTCTTTGCTCACTTCGTGTCTCTGTCTCATTTTGGTAATGCTCTCAATATTTCAAACTTTTCATTACTCTTACGTTTGTTCTGCTGATCTGCGCCCAGCGATGGCTCATCAGAGGGGCTCAGTATTTCTAGCGAAGGTGTGTGCCTTGTCTTTTAGACGTCGTGCCACTGCACACCTAGCGGAATCCAGAGTCCGCACACCTTCCCTGGACCGGCTTGAATGCAGTGTTTGTTTTCTTGCGGTGCCCTGGAGCCGAGCCCATGGCATGTCCCAGGGGGGCCTGTGTCCTGCCGGCTCCGCTGTTGCAGGGAACGTGGAGCTGGGGAGAGTCTGAGACCCACCGAGGGCCGGCCTTGCGTGGCTGTCCTAAGGGAGGCCCTGGCCACTTGCTTGTGGGGGGAACTTGGCTTCTGGGCACAAGGCAGCGTGCCTGGCAAGCCAGGGACTCCCCCTGGCTCAGGCTCGCCTCCCTCTTTGTCTCAGCTGCTGGGGGGGGGGGTCCCTCAGAGATGCACATCAAAGGGTATCTCTTGTGTTTTACTCTGCCCCCCTGGATGTTTTGAGCAAAAGGCCCTTTGAGGATTTCTAGTCTACTCTCGAGAGCACAGGACACCCGCCCCTCATGTGGGCTGCGGCCTGGCAGAGGCTCAGCCTCCGGAAAGTGGGTGAGGATCAGGCAGAGGTGCTGTAAGACCATCCGAAACCTGCTCTGCGGTAGGGGGTGTGTGTGTGGCGCTCACAGCTTGAATCCCGTATCTCGGCATGACTTATGACTGCATAAGGGGGGTGGCTGGGCCTGCTCGCTCAGAGCTTCCGGCACATGTCCCCAGAATCACGAGGACTCTTCTCAAGCCCGACCGTCTGGGACAACATTGTCCAAATAAAATTCACAGATCCCCTCGAAGACCGCAAGCGCACCAAGGAAGAGCCTTTCCAGGAAGGGCCCTCCCGGCTCCTTCCCTGCTGGGGCCCGCGGGCTCCTTCCTCTGTCCCTCCCTTTCCTCCAACACCAGGAACGGAGGGGGAAGCTGAAGGGAGAGAGCGAGCCCCTCCACGGCCAGTGAGTCCCCAAGGAACTCCGGCCCGGGAACCGCTCCGCCCCGCTGTGTGCTCAGCCCGGCAGCCCCGCGGTCCGCTGTGGCCTCCGAGCTCCGGCCTGGGGACGAGACTCCACACGGAGGAGGCAAGACCCACCTCCGGGAGCCCCCGACCTGCTGCCACGGAGCAAGTCGGGCCGCGCGGCAGGAGCCTCTGCTGGGCGCCCACGGTGGGCTCGAGGCAGGCGACGGGCTCCCGGAGGGGCCCTGGGGTCATCAGCGGGTCCCCCTGCACCCGGGCCAGGGCGGCTCACCTCGTAGCACTCGCAGTAGTTCTTGAGGCAGCCGGAGCGCCGGCAGTTACAGCCCTTGTTGTGCCGAGGCTTCACGTCTCCCAACCTCCCTTTCCCGATTTTTGGTTGGAAAGCTTCTGGATTCCTATCAAGACATGCCTACAAGACAGAAAACACAAAACTCCATCAAAATGTACTTTATTATGTAAAACTCATGTTCAGCGAAAGGTATCTCGGTTGTCCGCTACGTTCATCCATCTGTTGCTTTAGGACAAGTCACAGGACACGCAGGACTATTACGCAGCCATCAAAAAGGATGACATCATTTGCAACCATTTGGATGGAACTAGAGGGTGTTATGCTAAGTGAAATAAGTCAAAGGCAATGATCATATGATCTCACTCTTATGTGGAATTTAAGAAACAGAACAGAGGAGCATAGGGGAAGAGAGGGAAAAATAAAATGAAATAAAATCAGAGGAGGAGGCAAACCGTAAGAGACACTGAGCCCTAGGAGAGAGACCGAGCGCTGCTGGAGGGGAGGCGGGTGGGGGCTGGGCTCACTGGGTGACAGGCATGAGGGAGGGCAGGAGACGTGATGAGCGTCAGCTACTATATGCAACTGGCGAATCCCTGACCTCCACCTCTGAAACTAGTAATACGTTATTTGTTAATTAAAATAACAGAGGGAAAGCAAAGAGAGAGAGAGAAAGCATGAGCGGGGAGAACCTCTAGCAGACTCCCCACTGAGCACAGAGCCTGATGCAGGGCTCGATCTCACGACCCTCAGATTGTGACCTGAGCCAAAACCAAGAGTTGGACGCTTAGCTAACTGAGCCCCCCAGGCACCCCATATCTCAAGCACTTTTAGACACTTTTAGAATGCATGTATTTGGTGGAAAAATATTACCTTAATGGCCTTGAACCGCTGGATTTCGTGACGTAGGTTGTTGCAACAATTGTTGCAGTTGCAGTTGTTGCAGAAGTCCCCGCTGGCGAAGCAGTCGCAGTACCTGGGAAGCAAAAGCACAGCGCGTCAGAGGCGCGGCACACGGGGACAGCAGCGCGCGTGGGGACTCAGCTGGCCGGCGCGCTGGAGGCCACCGCAACTCTTATTTAGAGACTCTGACTCCTTGTGTGTGAAAACTAGAGCACCTGGGAGGATGCTGTCCTGGGACTGACCGGGAGAACGAGAAACCAGTTCAAGTCCCGGCTGCGGCTGTCCACCGTCCCCTGCGCCTCGTGCCCCCGCTGGCCCCGGCCACCCACACGTGCCAAGCCGAGCCCTCTTCTTGGCCAGACCGTGACTGTGAGTGGAAACGAATGCGGCCTGGAGGCTGAGCCTGGCTTGGGTTTGATCTTCCTTTCACTCCCTGGCAGTGTGTGGAGGAGGAGACGAATGGGGGAAGAAACCCGCGTGTGAGGCCACCACTATCAGACTCTCTTATCGTGAAAGGGTTGTTTGTGAATTCGGAGTCTACAGAACAGCTTTTAGCCCAATCTCTCCCCAGACGTGTCCACTGTGCCCTGGGATTCCGGAGGTCCTAAAGGCACAGAATGGGTTTTCCTGAAAGACCTGTCAGAGTTTATGGCTACGACACCTGCCCTCGGCCTGTCCAGGAGGGGTGCGCAGAGGCCTGTGGCTTACGCGGGTTCAGCATGGGGGAGGATAAGACACTTTCCTCAACTCACGTGAAACGTCAACGTTGAGACAAGGACTCCCAGTTTCTTCCCTATAACCTGCACCCCAGAGAGGTTTCGGGAGTTCATCGGCCACTCCGCACTCCCGCTTGTGACTGGACAAGACCCACGCCGCTCTCTTGTGAGAGGACGAGTCACTGAAGAGAGCTTCAAACCAGGCCCCCTTGTTACCTGACAGAGGTGATGTGTCAGCGTCCTGAGCTGTAACATGGAAGTCGTGGCATCTAACCTGCCCATCTCAAGGGGCCATCCAGGGGAGCTCGGGACATCACATGGATGTATCTCCTATACAAGTGTCGTGTGACGCCAGGAGGGCTCATGGCTGGCAACACGGTAGACTGGATGTTTGTAGAAACCTCACTGTTACAGAATTCCTGAACACTTTTCTTTTAACATTTATTCTTTGAATTCTTTTAAATAATATAGTAAAATACACGTCAAGCCAAGAGGAAAGCAAAGGAGATTATCAGAGATGAAATAAAGAAGAAACTGTGAATCCAAAGGGGAGAGTTCTGCAGCTGCCAAACGTCATCCTGGGGCGTCCGCCGGTCCTGGTGACCCAGAGTCTGCTCCTGCGGGAGCCAGAAGACAAAGTCTGGGCTACCAAAGGTGGGGGTCGCACCATATAAAGCAAGGATCCTTGAAAGGCAACTTCCCCACAAATCCCCTTTGTAGAAGCAGTGGGGATACATGCCCCTCCCAGGCACAGGGGGAAATAGGAGAGCATCTTCTAGGGCTTCGGAGCACTGGGATGGACAGTGGGATGGGCAGGAGCGGGAAGAGACGACAGAGGTTTGGAGGCTGGAAAGCAGAGGGAGGGTCATGGACACCAGACTGAAGGACCCTGAGCCCTGGGCCAGCGGGAGAGCAAGGAGGCGGCTCGGAAGGCTCTGGACTCGGTGGTTCCAGGCTGCTCTGGAGTGGGGTGGGGGAGGGTGGGATGAGAAGAGAATTGGTTGAAATTCTAATGAGGCGGGAGTAAGCCCCCAGGTCCTCCCCTTTCCAGCACCCTCCTCCTCTCCACCAGCCGCTGTGGCAAGAGACTGAAATGACTCTCTGGGGCAAAATGATTGAGGGCGGGACTATCACAACGCACCAAAGGCAGAAAGGTGACTGTTGAGACCCACAGCTTTCTTCCACTTGGCGCCTGGAATCCTAACACCACATTGCAAAAGGCTTCTCTGGGGATGCCGACCAGCCCAGGAGCAAATACAGAGAGTCCCACAGTGAGGCTTCCCAGTAGATGGCTCAGTCTTACCACCAAGAGTCTGTAGGAAGCTCAAGTCTCATTCTTAAACGTGAGCGGAGCGACAGCCAGAGATCCGCAGACATTTCGGGAAACCTGACATGAAAGACAGAGGCCTGAAGAAACAGCCTGTCCAGAGAAAGGAAACTGCTGGACAGATTAAGAAATGAGAAAATGATACTTTACAAAACAGAGTATAAAAATGATGTTCTGGAAAATAAAGTAATCACAGATAGGATTATCTTAACAGAGGATGTGAAAACGAGGAGAAGAGAAGGAGGTCCAGAAAGATAGAATTTTGAGAAGGAAGGGCAGAAGATGATTTAAGAACATTTCTCAGAACTAAAGGGCATGAGTTTGCAGAGAAAAAGGACGGCCAAGCGGTGAGAGAGTCCCAAAGCAAGACTTCACCATCCAGTTTCAGAGCGCGGGGAGCCAAGAGAGGTTCCCACGAGGCTCCAGATAGGGTAAAACAGGCTTCGCACAAGGAGCAAGAACAAGAATTATGTCAAATTTTCCACAGCAGCACTGGAAACGAGAAGGAAATGCGGCAAAACCTTCAAATTTCTGAAGAAAAATTCAGCATTCGAAGCTGAACTGAAATTGGAAATCCAACTATGTGACCCAAAATAAATGGGATCCAGGCACCAGGCACTCGGACTTGGGAAGGAAGCAAAGGGCGCCCTTGGTGTGGGGGCAGAGGGAGAGTCCGCGGTCGCGGCTGGTGCGACACCGTCTAGACGGGGACAGGCGTGCGGCTCTGAGAAAGGCTTCCTCCATCAGTACAACCGAGCATGCAGCAGGTCTGAGCGTGATGGGAAGACAGCTGTCCAGAGGGCAGTTTAGGGTTAAATTAGTGTTGTGCACGTAGGAAGCGCAGTATCAACTATGACCTCCAGGGAAACGATGAAGAAGTGCAGGAAAGGAAATTAATCTCGGTCCAGCAGGGATGGTCCAGCAGGGAGTAGCGTTTTCCCAGTTGTGAAACAGAAGCACTTACTAGTGATCTAACCACATGCGTCTGATGTCTGGGGTGGGAGATGTGTGGGGAACAGACAGCAAAGCCCACATCGCCCATGGTACGAAAACAAGAGCAGATGCCCCAACTGAAAAGCCAAGAAGATAGCAAAGCAGGCATGTTATTTACATATGTGGAGACAAATATTAAAAGAGTCTGTTTAAAGAGTTGAAAATTCCTGGAGATCAGAAAATAATGGACAGTTGTCAGGGAGCTACCATTCTTTGTGACAAGTCTTATATAATTCCTTGGCTTTTAAAACTGTGTGAGAAGGTGTGTGGCTGGCTCGGTTGGTGACACATGTGACTCTTGACCTTGGGATTGAAATTTGAGCCCCACGTTGGGTGTAGAGATTATTTAAAACTAAATTCTTTAAAAAAGATTTAAAAAAACCTCTTTGGGTGTATTATCTGGATAAGAATAACTAAATTAAAAGTGAGAAAGGGTAAACTGAAAGATAAAGAAATCAGATCAAGGCACATCATAAAAATATGAAGAGATTAAAAACACAGAAAAGAGGTTAAGAGGAGCAGTGCACAGTTAGAGGGGTTAGCACATGGCAGATCGGCATTACAGGACAGAAGAGAGACAAGGGAAGAGGCTATGGAATGAAGATACCTCTGAGTGTTGAAAGTCGTGTGGACCCTCTGACTTCAGAAACATAATGAACCCCCCAAAAGGTAAATACAAGGAAAAAAGACAGAAGGAAAATCTTAAAAGCCCCAGAGAGGAAAGACAGCTTATCTAGACTGACAGCTTACTTCTTGCTAGAAATAATGGGAGGGATGTCTGGTTGGCTCAGTTGTTAAGTGTCTGCTTTCGGCTTGTATCATGATCCCAGAGTCCTGGGATCGAGCCCCGCATCGGACTACTTGTTCAGTGGGGAGTCTGCTTTTAACCCTGCCTGCCTCTCTTTCTGCTTGTGCTCTTTCTCTCCCTCTCTCTCTGACAAATAAATAAATAAGATCTTTAAAAAAAAAAAAAAAGAAAGGAAGAAAGGAAAAAAGAAAGAAAGAAAAAGAGAAAGAAAGAAAGGGAAATAGTAAAAACAGAATCTTCAAAGCTCTGAGAGGAAAACCAACAATCTAGAATTTTATACCCAAACTATGCTTATTTACCGAGGTCCAGTTCAGGCACATCTCTTCTCTTGTTCTACATACTTTGGTGATTGGTTTGATTGATTCACACTTGCCCCTCTGATTTTTTAAATTTTATGTTGAGGGGTGCCTGGGTGGCTCAGTGGGTTAAGCCTCTGCCTTTGGCTCAGGTCATGATCTCAGGGTCCTGGGATTGAGCCCCGCATCGGGCTCTCTGCTCAGCGGGGAGCCTGCTTCCCCCCGTCTCTCTCTGCCTGCCTCTCTGCCTACTTGTGATTTCTGTCTGTCAAATAAATAAATAAAATCTTTAAAAAATAATAATAAATTTTACGTTGAAAATTTTTAAAATCTTGATTGCCAAACCTAGTCTGTCTTCTACCTTAAAATGCTTGTTTTCTTCTTCCACCAATACCGGGAAAGGATGATCTACATTGGCTGCTTATCCTTCCTCGTCACTCGTCACCCTTCGTCCTACGGCACCCCGACCTTCTTCTCTGCCCTACTGGCTCTCAGAGGCAACCAACGACCTCCTTGCTGGAGGTGCAAGGGCCTCTTCACTGCACATTTGTCTCAGTAGCTGTGACTCTTCTGTTCCAGAACCACATTCCCAGCTTCCTGTCGGACATTTCTACCTCCGACTCAGTGTGTCTGGCCTTAACTTGCGATCTTCTCCCACTCCACTCTGCTCAAGCCGTGCTCTCTCTCTGCATCCGTGGTGCCGTCCACCGCTAACAGAATCCCAAGTCCCTTCTGACCGTTACCGTTCTCTCTTCCCCCACACCTGAGGAGTTATCAAGTTTACCAATTCTGGCTCAGAAATATCTTTTTTTTTTTTCAATTTTAGCTTTATACAAGTAAATCACATTTGTTGAATAAAAGTTTTAGATATAAATTAGCAAAAAGAAAAAAAAATTACAATCACTCAGAATTCCACTCTCTGGAAATGATCATTTGGTGAACAGATTTCAGATTTTTTCTCTAAAACTATACATACTGAAATAAACATGTTGTTTGATTATATATTATATACAAACAAAAACAAGATCCTATTCTAAACATTGTTTCAACGTGTTTTTATTACTTATCAGTATCAGTAATCACTCTAACAACTGGTTTTTATTACTTATTGCTATTATGAGCGTTTCCCATGTACACAGATTTAGACAGTTTCAGTGACTGCACAGTGTCCCCTTTTACAGAAGCAGCGCAATTGAGTTAATAATTCTCTTCACACTGAACATTTAGATTATTTTATATTTTTTGGAATGTAAACAATATTACACCAGTGACACTGGCCTCCTTTCTGTTCCTAGAAGCCTGTTCCTTCCCTCTCTTGCCACAGGGCCTTTTCATGGGCTGTTTCCTCTGCCTAGAACGTTGCAGCCACCCACTGTCAACCCAGCTCCACCTGATGAACTCTCCTCATGCAAACACCCTCCTCAGGGAAGTCTTCCCTGGCTTTCACACTTGGTCATCTACCCCCCCCCCAACACCCGCTATCACTCCTTTGCCACATTTTCCACATCTCCACTCTGACCTTTACCTATACGATTATTTTATTCATGCCCATCTCCCACTTAGACTGTGACTGCCAAGAAGGCAGAGACCGTGACTATCTTGTTCATCTCAGTCTTTCCCATTCCTGAAATCTCAGAAATTAAAAAATATTTGTGGCATGAATGAGTAAATGTATATCTGAAATATCTCTTAAGTCTCCGTTTTGTTCTACCATCCCTGCCTCAGTTCAGGTCTTTCTCGCCTCTTCTATACTCTCGTGATAGCCTCCTAGCTCATCTCACTTTCAGCTTCCTCTACCTTGCCACCATTGCGGAAACATATACTAGGCAAAAAGAAGCAAAGAAAAAACTAGAAACAGAAAACACAAAATAGCGGTTCCTGGGTGGCTCAGTGGGTTAAGCCTCTGCCTTCGGCTCAGGTCATGGTCTCAGGGTCCTGGGATCGAGCCCCGCATCGGGCTCTCTGCTCAGCAGGGAGCCTGCTTCCCCTTTTCTCTCTCTGCCTGCCTCTCTGCCTACTTGTGATCTCTGTCAAATAAATAAATAAATAAATCTTAAAAAAAAAAAGGGGGCGCCTGGGTGGCTCAGTGGGTTGAAGCCTCTGCCTTCGGCTCAGGTCATGATCTCAGGGTCCTGGGATCGAGCCCCGTATCGGGTCTCTGCTCAGCGGGGAGCCTGCTTCCCACTCCTCCCCCCACCTGCCTCTCTGTCTACTTGTGATCTCTTTCTCTGTCAAATAAATAAATAAATAATCTTTCAAAAATAAAAAAAAAACAAATACAAAATAAGGTGGTATGGTGCATTCCCGGTGAGAATGTAAGATGGTGTAGCTGCTGTGGGAAGCAGAATGGCAGTTCCTCTAAAAGTTAAAACACGGACTTACTGTATGACCAGGGGTTCCATTTCTGGGCGTCTCTCCCCTAAAGGATTGAAAGCAGGGACTCAAAGAGGTGCTCGTCCACCAGTGCTCACAGCAGCATTATTCATGGGAGCCAAAAGGTGGAAGCAACCCATATGTCCATTACCAGAGAAAGGGCTAAACGAAATGTGGCCTACATGTACAACGGCGTATCTCCAGCCTTGAAAAGGGATGAAATTTTGACACATTTTGCTACAGCACGGAGAAACCGGGAAACGGCGGATGCTGGGTGAAAGATGCCAGACAGGAAAGGACACATAGTGTATGGTTTTTCTTACATCAGGTCCCTAGAGTAGGTAAATTCAGAGACACAAAGTAGGACAGAGGTTGCCAGGGATTGGAGAGAGGGGACAAGAGCTACTTTCCGGGTATAGAGTTTCCAACTGGGATGATGAGGAAGTCCTGGAAATGGATGGTGGTGGTGGCTGTGCAGCCTGGTGGGTGTAATTAATGCCACTGAATTGTACATAAAAACAGTTACAATGGTAAATTTTTTGTTAGGTACAAAAAAAAAAAACAAAACCAAAAAAAACAAAAACCAAAAAAAAAAAAACAAAACCAACCAAACACGAGGTATACAAAGTGTGTATGGAATGCCACCATTTGACTGAAAAAAAAAAGAACTTAAATAAATAAATTTAATATAATAAAATAATAAATAAATAAATAAATAATATATTATATATAATATTTAATCTATTATATATGATATATGTAATACATTTAATATAATAAAAATTTATTTTTAAGTAGATTTTAAAACCTCAAAAAAATAAGGTGGTACAAATAAGTCCACATATATCAATAATAACAAAAGGAATGCAAATGGATAGAAGCCTATTAAAAGACTTGGATTATTAGATTTGCTTTTATAAAATCCACCCACAGTCAGCTTACAGAGGACACACTGGAACTAAAAGCACCACCCACAACGTGTGTGCAGAAAGGGGCGAGAGGGAGCGCGCCCGCTAACACCAACCTGAGAAAACACGGCGGCAACGTGAGTATCAGCAAGGGAAGAACTCAAGGCCAAAAGCAACGGGAGACACAGGTGTACGTCACGGCTGATGGAAGTGTTCACCACCAAGACACAACAAGCGTGGGTTTGCGCGCCCTGCACCACAGACCCGATACATGTGAACCAAAATGGAAGTATAGGAAGACACAGGCAAATCCCAGCGAGTGGGCGGTCTTAACATACTTTTATCAAAAACAGGTAAATCACACAACATCTAAAGAGCATTTACGAGATTTAAGAAACAAAATGAACAAATCTGACCTAATACACAGTAAATACATCCAACACATAGAGAATATACATGCTTAAGTTAATATATCTTAAAAATCAATTGAACATTAAGTCATAAAAAAGAAGTCTTCATTAATTTCAAAGCATCAATATCCTATAGACCATATTGTCTAATCACGGTGTACTCAAAGTAAAAAATTAACCATTAAAATGTCGTTTCAAACACATATCTACATACATAGCTGATACTGGGAAGTGTGACCTGAGCAACCCATGGGTGAAGAGAACATTATGATGGCGATTTAAAAAGCTTTCAAGTGAGTGACAGCAAAAGCGTCTCATACCAACTCTTGTAGGTACATTAAAGCAGTGCAGGGGGCTAATCTAAACCTTTACAGGCATTTCCTAAAAAATAAAAAAGATAGAGAATAAATAAGCATTAGCACAAAAAGCTAGCAAGACAAGAGAGTAAAATAAAACAGGTGTGCTGGGGAAATAATAAAGGGCGAAACTTACTGTACCTCTGAAATAGGAACCAGAAATCTTAAGCAAGAAATCCAGAAAACCAAAAGCCTTGAAAAGGCTGGCAAAATAGACAGATCAAGAAAGAGAAAAGAAACAAGCAATGACAGCAGAAACTTAGAAAATGTACAAGGCCGTAACCACTGATACAGAGACAATTTTTAAAAACAACATAAGACTATATAAATAGGAATATACAAGTAGATTTAAAAGCTTAAGAGAATTCAGCAATTTTCAAGAGAAATGCAAAATATCAACATGGGGGGCACCTGGGTGGCTTAGCCAGTTAAGCGTGTGCCTTTGGCTCACGTCATGATCTCAGGGTCCCAGGATCGAGCCCTGCATTGGGCTCCCTGCTCAGCGGTTCGTTTCTCCCTCTCCCTTTGCCTCTCACCCTGCTCAAGTCTGCTTCTCCCTCTGCCCCTAACCCTGCTTGTGCTCTCTCTCTCAAATAAATAAGGAAAATCTAAAAAAAAATACCAACATGGACTCCAGAATAAATAAAAACCTAGAAAAAGCAGTAGCAAAGAGAGAAAGTGATTGGGTAGCCCATCCCCTTCTCCAGCCCACCAAGACACCCAGCCCTGATGGTTTTACGGGCAGTGGGCGCTCACCCTTCAAGGAACAAACACGGGCCACCCTACCCAGACTTTCTCGGAAGCGTCGCAGAAGAGGCTGGGGTGGGAGGAGGGAAGCCTGACAGCGCACTGGATTAGGCAACACAAAATGCTGGTTTCGATACCACAACCACATTCCAGACACGTGAGAAAGGGAAATCTTAGCTCTACCCCACTCCAGAAAGGACGCAAAGTCCTAGGTGGAATATTAGAAAACCAGAACCAGATCTTGCAGTGTTTACAACAAGGTAAATAGGTACATCATGATCAATTTGGGTTCAATCCCTAGCCTACGGGGTGGATTAACATTAGAAAATTTATTGTACTAGAACATATTATAGGATTAAAAGGAAAAAAAAAACAGTGATCATTTCCATAAATGCAGGACAAAGACTTTGATAAAATTCACCACTCATTTATAATACAAATAAAGCAGAACGCCTGTGTAGGAAGAGAAGGACGTGGAAGGAAGCCTCCTTAGCGGGCCCCGGTGTGCGGGGGAGAAGCAGCCCTTCGGCAGGAGCCACTCTCCCCAGATTCCGGCCGCAGCAATTTCAGCTGAGCACGTGGGAGGCTCCACTTGGGAGACATTTCCCAGCCTCCCACCCAGCCTGGTCTGAGCACAGGATGAGGCACTGGCCCGGGCAGTGTGAGTGGAAGTGATTTGGGCAATTTCTGGTTATGCCAGAAAGGAAGGGGAGACGTGGGCCTGCCTCCTCTTTTCTCTTCCTCAGTGGATGGAACGAAGGCGAGGGCGGGAACTGGGGGAGCATCCGTCTCCCCGGCGGGGGAGGGGGATGGCAGAGCAGCTGACGGGACCGACACACTAAGGAGATGACTGTAGGTCACGGTCTTGGTCCAACAGCTTCTAACAGCATTACGCACGGAGGGTCTCTCAAAAACCTACCGCGAAGATCTCACTTCGGGCAGGGCAAGGGAGGGTTAGAAGTATTACCAGGAAACCCAGGAGCAGACTAGCGAGTGCCCAGCACGGCGGAGGCTACGGGAGGGGCCCTCACTAACACGACCTGGAAAAGAGGACGGAGATGCGGAAAGAAGTCGCGGTCCCACTCGCAGTCAGGTCGTTAAATACGGTGGTGAAGGACGTCCCCAGACGAACCACTGAGCGGTGGGATCCACCGTGGAACAGCGTCAAGAACCCAGGACCAGACCCACGCACAGACGTCAAACCCTGGCAGCCGACAGGAGACGCGCTGCACATCGCTGGGACGATACTGGCGTTCTGCGATAAACGGTGCCGGACAATTAGTTGTGTGTACGGGGGAAAAAATGAAATTAGATCCCTACCTAACGCGATTCATAGAAATCAATCCCAGGTGCATTGATGCCGCAAAGGACAAAAGCAAACTCTAAGACTTCAGAACAAACTCGAACAGCACGACCATTTGGACTTGGGCGAAGGCTGGATTTCCCCAACAAGAAGGCAGTAATAGTAAAGACGAGTGACCATTCTGACGGCATTACATTTAAAACTTCTGTCCACCAAGAGTCATGCTTCCCGTCAGCCGTGTGCACCGGGTGCCCGGCAGACATCAGAACTTGGGCGCGGTCCTCAGCTTCGTGACAGTTCCAGCCGTCCGTGCCCTTTCCTCGGGGGCAGAGCGCTGTCTGGGTTGAAAACCCCTGTGTCGGGGCAGGACATACACCTTGGTCCCTGAGCGAACTCCCACTCCCTTTCTTACCACTTAGGTGGACTTGCCCCTCTCTGTAAAATTGCCTTCCTCTCCGATAAGGCCTGAACTGCTCTGTTCATGTTGGCAGCAGTAAGAGAGCTCGCAGAGCACCGTCCTCTGTGGTCTCGGGCTCCCATACTCCACGGACTCGGTGGACACAGACCTCAGGGTTCCAGGTCTCTCGTGGCAGAGAGTCTGACTGCCGGCGGGCTGAGGGATCGGCGTGGACGGTGACGTCTGGGAGTGTCCACAGTCCACGCTTTGTTAGCTCCACTGTACGCAGTCTATGTGTTCTTGCTCTGGGGACGTGCACTGTCCCCTTCCACAGTCCACTCCCACCGTTGCCTAGGAAACCCCTGCCACTGCCACCGTGGGAGGTCCGGTGGCCCCTCTTTTGTCTGGGAAACGCACTGAAGGAGCATCACTCTGTTAAAGGCGCTGGCCTCGAGGTAGAGAGTGTGTCAGGGCTGGCAAACTAGCGGCATTTCAACACTTCTGGGTAATCCTACTCTGGGGCTCAGCAAGAAGGTGGACATACTGTCCACTGTCCACGCATACACCTTGGACCCAGGCACGCTGTGTCCTACGATTTTTAGAGTCTCAATGTGTTTGAAAAGACCTACGATGACGTGTGTTCTAATCTCAGTCTTAACTCATTGGCCATCCTGACAAATTCTTTAAAACATGGCTATTAAATATTTAAAACCTTTCCAGATGCATATTTGAGCCTGTAAAATATTTAAGGAAATCCCTTCAAGGCCAAGAAATAAAAGAGAAACAGAAGTGAGCCATATCAACGCTGAGGCCGACAGCCCTCTTCGGCATCTACTGACCCCAGCGACCGACGGCTTTGATTTTAATGGCTGCGCGGGGGGCGGCGGAGGGAGCGACGCCCACAGGGATGGCAAACCCTTCTAACAACAAGTAGATATGCCGGCCATTGCTCTAAGAGCTTTCCGTGTATCCACCCGAAACCTGGGGCCCACCCAGGCAAGGGCTCGACTCCAAGAGCTGTACATCAGGCAGAACAGTGGAAGGTCCCCACCCGATGGCAAGCGCTCTCGGAAAACCCGTCCGAGGCAAGCAAATGCATCCGTCTGGGCACTGGCTGGGGAGGAGGGGGCCCATTTGGGTTTGAGAGGTCTGAATTCACGCTGTGGGTCCTAAAAAAATACCTTAGGAAAACTTTTGAGTTGTCTAGATTGGAAGTGTCATCAAGGCCAAGCATCGGCAAACACAGTTTCTCTGCAGGAACGCGCCCTCCGGTCAGCCTTGGAATTCCCGCATAGCAAGTCCCAGGGACTATAACTTAAAATTTTTAAAGATTCACAAACTACATGAGGTAACAAACAAACATAATGATTGAAAAATCAAGAGAAGAAAACACCAGAATCAGACAAGAAAGACTTTAAATATTAGAATTATATGCTACTGGGTATGAATTAAATATTTAATATTTTTAAATATCAAAGAAGGAATCGAAAGCAGAAGTAAGAAACAAGAGACTAGACAAAATGATCACCCAGCTTTGACCTTCTAGCCCCAGGATTCTGGTTAATTAATTATAACTAATTAACCTGTCTAATCAGAGACTAAAGGCCATTTGAAAAACCAATATTAGAGCCTGCCCGGTCTATGATTAAAATCTTGATTTAGATTTGATTCGGGTAAAAACACTGTGGGTAATATAACGCTCCCGACAAGTCCCACCCAGTATCTCAGCAAAAATGGAATTGGAATGGATACTTAAAGAACTTTGCTTGGATTTGCTAACATATTTCAGAACTAATTAAAACTGTCCTGGAAAATATCCCACTCGTAGAGCTGGTGCCTCCTCCCAGAGTGTGCTCATGGCACGGGAAGAGACCTCCCTCTGGCCCCGAGAGCACTCCTCCGCACTCGGCACAGTTATGCCCAGAGGTCTGGCATACCATACCTATGTCACCGCCTATACAAAAAAATCCTGTTACGAAAGTGGCTTTCACAATCAGAGCTTTTATAAACTAATTATGAAGCAAATCCATGTTTAAAATGCATAAAAAATGTTAAGAAAGTCCTATGTAGTGGCAGCAGAAAAATAGAAGAGAACTGCTTGAAAAATCTTTAAAAACTTAAATACTAAGTTTTCAATAAACTAATAACTAATGCTTATCTACTTTTTTTTAAGTTTACATCAATACCTTTTTCATTATACAGACTAATTTCATCACTTCAAAATAATACCCAGCTTTTGCTGGCTCATGACACCACCAGAAAATGCTGAAGTCCATTATCTGATGCTTTAAGTGGGACTGGGAGAGGAACTAGCAAGGGTGGCTCCAGCCCTGTCTGGAGAGGGAGGGAGGGACGCCGGTCAGAGTGAGCACTCTCTCTACGGCAGTGACAAGGTGTAGATGATCCCCCGAAAGCCTGAAGACAGAAGTCATGAAAACAGTCGCTTTGAGGGAGGAGTCCAGAGAATGGGAGGCAGGGGCCAGCGCTAGGACTTCCCACTCAATGTGGCTACAGTCATTGGTGTTACCCGTGTGCACGTGTCACAATAATGTGTTTCTCTCTTCGTCGATGGTCAATGAATAGTCATCCCCCTTGACCTTAATCCTATAGATACTCTCAATAAAGCAGGACAATTGACCCAAAGAAAACTATATTCCATCACTTCAAGAACACAGCTTAGTTGTGCGGAGAAGAAGAGTAAAGAAACCCGAAGGCTCTTCCTGGTCATCACGGCACGTGCTCACGGAGCAAGCGATGGACAGTCCACTCCCGACACCTGCTCCCTGCCGAAGCTCCCCGCACTCACGCACAGACGGCTGTGTCGTCGCCAGCACGCTCTGCACCGAGAGGCCTCGCGGCCGGCTCTGCGTGGGCGGGGGTGGGGTGGGGTGAAATCACCCACTCCTTAGCTTTCCCGCAAACAACTTTCCGGAGATCATTGGTTTCTCAGTGGTTGGCTGATGCCAACAAACCATGATAGGCTGATCGGGATGCCACGGGTGACTTTCCGGTGGCACTCACATCCTTCCAGTGCCCACAGTGCCCCAGGCCCCTGGCTTCCCAGCACGGAGCCACCGAGGAAGCTAGAGTTCTGGCCCGATGCTGCCGTGTTGAGCGTGCAATCGGAGGTGCGGCTCCCCAGGTACGCCGTGAGGGCACGAAGCCTCTATGGACGGCGCACACGCTTCTCTTGAGGAGGCGGAGCCCGTGGCCCACAGAGACGGCGCCTCCTTCCTCTGGACAGCACGGGACACACTCTGCACCTCTTTTCCTTTGTTCCGATGCTGACCAAGCCCCCCTGGGACGACTGAGGAGTGCATCGGGCACCTGTTCATCTGGAAAATGGCTTCTAGGCAAGTAGCTATCTCCGTGGCCTTCCATTGCGGGGTCATCAATAAGTGAGACCCTTCTTGGAACCCCACCTTACTCCTGAGTCCATGGGGTACCTCCCTCCACCCCCAGTGATTGTCTCTACCCTGCTCTCGGCCTCACGGGTCTTCTGGTCTCCCCAGTCCCGAAACACAGCTGCAGCTTGGCAGCCCCGTTGGACAGGACCTGCTCCCCTCCTGACTCCGTCCTCCCTACACGCTACCACCTTGTCCTCTGCCGCATTGGTCGTCTTCACCTGGGTGGGCCACTCTGGCTCGGCAAGGTCATGCGGTCCAGGCTTCACCCTCTGCCCTCCTTCCTCCTCACCCAGAGCCGCGTGTTAGTGGTCTCAGGCGTGCCCGGCGTTCAGAGGGGCGTACGGCTCGCACTCACAGACTAAGCCAGCGACCGCTCAAATGCTTTCACGTAGCCAACCCTAGTTTTCAGCATTGCTTTTTAAAAAATGAACGTGTCTTTACAGTGAACCAAGTTTCTCAGACTTCTGGATTTGGGCCCACTTGTGCACCCCCAAGTCCCTGTCCCATCAGTGGAGCCCTCAGTGACTTCAGCAGGAGCTCTGCAAGGGAAAAACCACGTGGAGACAGTGTGAGCCATCAGGACGAGGATGTGTGCCCCCTCCAACTGGTCACTCTAAAGCTAGGCAGGCCTTTGGGGCAGACACCTGGCAGAGCCGAGAGCTGGGCAGACGACATGAACAGCGTCCCCGTGTGGCAGGCCCGGAGGGGATGCTGGGGCCACCTCCTGCGTCAGCCACACCACCCACACCCCCGCCCACAGCTCTGCTGCACGGCCAGCCCCACCATCCCCCCACCGAGCCTCCTGCGAGCTGGCATCCCCGGGGGAGGATTTTTCTGAGAAAATTCACTACTGAGTGAACCAGTCTACCGAACCAGTAAAAACTAGGATGCGGCAATGTCCCAGTGAACGCCCCGGAAGGGTGCCACGGTTAGCACCCATCCCAGGGGCGGAGATGCAAACCCAAACCCAAGAAAGTCACACCACGCAAGGGGCAGGCGGGGTCCTTTGCTAAGTTAGTCGGTCAAGAGAATCCCAGGAGACCCGAACCAGGCTTGGGCAGAGGGTGCGGCGACTCGCTGCTCTGGCCGGCGGGTCTCAGCTGCGGCCACGCGCTGCTAGTCGCTGACGCTCGTCTGGACTGTGCGCCACTACTGACTTCTAAACAACCTTATTTCTATTTAATAATGAAGGATTTGTGATTACTTACAATTTCAGACACTGGGATTTGGTACAGTTACATGGCTTTTTAGACTTTGTGTCCCATGAACTAAGAGTTACTCTATAAAGATTAAAAAAGAAAATATTCAGATCGTTACTCTTTAAAAGGAGAATTAGCTAAGCATCTGGTGTTTTGAACAAATACTGAAAATCTCAGCACCAGGCGCTCATAGGTACTATTTATCGGCGCCCGATCATGAAACGGAGTTGCTGTGCGTATTACCACACGATGGGAGGAGCCTAGCCGATCCCAGCTTGCACGCCCACAGTCCCCACGGGGTGCACAACAGGACCTAACTGCTGTCCCCTTCCCAGGAAGCCTTCTGGACGCTCTTCCCTTGATCTGTTTAAACCCCTATTACATGGGGACCCTCACGCCAAATAGCTCCTTTAGTTCAACCTTTTTGCGTTTTCCCCAATCTGAACACTAACGGATAATATAACTTAAATCGGCCAATCATCGTCTTAAATCGTTCGGGCACTGGCAGAGCTGTCCACGCTGCAGAGCTACCAGCAATGTCAAAGCAAGTTTCCAGTGGAGACCTAACTGCTCTTGGGATTAGCCCAGGAGCCATCATGGGGGCATCAGAGGGGGACAGACGAGCGAGTCGTGGAGGCTAACCATGAGGGGCAGCGGGGGATTAAAATCGGGGAAGGCTCCCAAGCGCTGCTTTCCAGTACCGCTCGCGGAGGGAACTCCGCGTCCTCGTTTTGTGAGACGTCTACTACGCTAAGGTGAAAGGAGGGGCAAGTGCCCAAAGACAATGACGGGATGGTGACAGGACTCTGCTGGGTCACAGGGATGCCGCTTGGCCTGGGGGTCCCTACAGAAACCGCAGGGGAACTTGGCACACAGGTAACACTTGCCAACAGTCTCCTGCCACCGCACAGAGCGCGGAAGCACTGCGTGCCACCTGTCCCGTGGTTCTGATACAAATGCCCCGAAGACGGTGTGCCAGGCGAGCCCCTTTGCCTGTGCGCTGCACACTCACACACTCAGCTCCCTGGAGTCTGGACTGGGGGCACCTAAGTCCCAGCTCAGCCCGCCATTCTCTGTGCCCTGCGGTGGATTCCTCCTGCGTGGGCGCGCTTGCCTTAGCAGCCTCCAGCACAGCCCCACTGTCTGGGCTTCTGTTTAGCGACATCCCCACCCCCTCAAACACACTTGGCACCTGACCCCTGGACGAGCTGCTGACTCTTCCTTTTGGAGATTCTCCCATTTTAAGATAATGTCCCCAAACTATGTCACTGAATGCTATATTAACTTATTATTTGTCTAGTCTACTTTTCCCCTTTGTACCTAGCAGAGTGACAGCTTTTTTGTCCCCACAGGTGCCCAGAGGTGCGCCTTGGAGCAGACGTGGGCTTTCAGAGGAGGGCGCGTGCACACCTACTTCACTGCTCTCTCTTGTTCTCGGCCTCTCAGACCTCCCCCTACAGTGGGACACAGGGTGGCCTGGCACTGACTATCCACAGGAACCAAAATTCTTTCCTCTAAAAAGGGGTGGGGTGCATGGAGACATTCCAGGCGTGACCTGCCACGACTGGGGGAGGACAGAGCACAGTTCAACGAATGTCCTGTATCAGGAAGATACCAACAGGCATTTCCCGAGAGATCAGCAAGTGGTCAGCATGGTGATAAGAGCTTCAGGGGCAAATAAAAAAATATACGTGTAAAAATTTATAGTCAGTCCAGGAGGAATCCCGCAAAGAACTTGGGAATGAGATATATACGTATATATAAATATATAAATATAAATGAGATTGTAAAATTGGAGGACAAAAGATATAGTAAAATCAGATTATTTGATACTGATTGGCAATGATATAAAATCCAGAAATGGTAGTTTAATCTGGATGGAAGAAGTTAAACTACTTTCGAAGGAGCTAGAACTCGCCACCACCGGTTAGGGCTGTGAGACTCGCTATCCACCCCAAGGGGGTTCCAGCTGAGGTAGCAGCATGAGCAAAGGCGCCGTAGGGGCGAGCACAGGGCACCAGGGCGGGAAGGGACGGGAACCGAACCGGGGAAAGTTCCACGGCTCTGTGGACACTGTCCACCCTCTCATGCCAGTCTGAATACTAAGGAGTCGGGAGCGATCCTCACAATTCTGCCTCAGGAAAGCACGAGAAATAAACTCCACCGCACGAGATATGACCTCATCTTTATGAAAAAAAATTTTCAGAGAAGGAGACTCGTGACTGTTCTTTATTATGACATTCATTACGTTACCAAAAGTAATAGCATCAACGAAGTGTCAGAATTCACATTAACATCCGACTGATGACAAGATGACAAAAGCCATACGGAGTGACAGGACATGAATTTTTACTGAAAGGGCATCTTCATGAATCTGATAAGCTAGTTAATAAGTTAGCCAGTTCCCCACCCAGCTCTGAAGAGCGATGACAGGGTGGGTGACACCTGAGGACCACGCCCCGAGGCTCCACCGACGGTCACTCGGCGTCTATGTCACCCCCGCGGTTAGAAACCTCTGAGCCATCCTGGGCCGACAGAGCTTCCTTTCTGAGGTCATCAGACCTAGTCTGACCTTGTTATCTTGTGGCAGTCAACAAGACGGGGCGGAGCACCCAGAGAGGCGAGGGGGTACGGCAAATCAGTCGCAGTGGGAAGTCACACAGGACGACGCACGAGGGAACGGGCTTCTGCGTGCGCCCTTACCACGAGTCACACGCTGCTAGATTCAGTTCACCATCTGTGCTGCGGGGGCTGAGATCAAAGTCATGCGGCTGATTCAAGGGAGTGACATCGACTCAAGTAATTCTTTGGAGCAAAACCCCACAAACACAAGGCTCATGTTGTTCCTGGCACTTCACTTATAAGAGAAAAATGTTTTACGACCCGCGTAATTATGCCAAAATAAAGAAAACTATGTGACCGAGAAAACCGAGGAGAGCCTGGGGACAAGGCGGAGTGACACCGCATGGCAGCTCCCTCCTACTGCTCGCCCGCGAGAACGTGGGTCAGCCGTGCCACAGAGAAGCCGCAGGTCGCGCCGGGGCTCGAGAGCGCACGCTTGGAATGAAGCATTCGAAGTGCCAGATTCCCTCGGATGCTCCGGACACTAACACACACGGCGATCCTGCACTGCTCGCCGATGCGCCCAGATTCCACGGGAGAAAAAGGGGTGTCTTCTGGATGGTGACATCGTAGGTCACGCAGTGTAACCAAAGATGGGGGGGGGGACCTGCCAGCAGGATCTAGCAGTGACTTATGGGGCTTCTGTTTGGTCCAGAAGCGGGAAAAGCCATGATGGTAGGACTGAGTACAATACCAGCAACGACACACCCTCCCTGATGCGCGCCCAAGAGAGTGGGCAAGGAGGATGCCCGATCCCATTAAATGAACCGAAAGTCACCTGCCGAGGCTCCGGGCGACAACCACCGAAAGACGGACTGCTAAAACCGCAGCAGCCGCGACCCACGCGAGCCCCCGACACACTCCCGCGGCAACACAGGGGGGAAGGCATCGATACCCGCCAAGTGGTTCGCGGGGCCTTTCCCGCGGGCCCCGGCCAGCCCTCCTCCCCCTCACTGATGCCACAACCAGCACCGCAGGGGCCCGGAGAGCCCCAGAGCCCGCAGTGGACGCTTCACAGACTGCTTGACCCGAGGGGGACGTCGGACCACTGCGCGCCGCAAACGCACGGAGGCGGGAGCGGACCGATCTCCATAACCACAAGGATCCACGAGCGGAAGGGGCTGCCCCGTCCACCGTTCGCACGTGAAGGTTAACTCAACAAGGAGTTCCAACCAGCTTGGTTAGTTTAATTAGTTACATTTATAGATATGGACTTTCAAATGGCAAGACAAGGCCCCAGCTAAGGGCAGCCCATGTCCTCGTGGAGACCGTGAGCCTCAGCACCTGCCTCTGAATGCGGGCTGACCCAGCAGGGGTGCAGCGGCCGGTAAAGGCACACTCAGACCACGGTCAAGGTTAAGTGGTTGCCACACCACGACTCATGTTACGATTGCGAGAAAGACACAGAGCATCTGTTTAAACTGATGTGAGACCAAGACAGAGCTCCGGATGGCAGTGGGCCCTGAAACACCGGCGCGGACAGCGGACAGCGTGGAAGCCCTTCCAGCAACAAACCAGACACACACGGCGACACGGTGGGTACCACGACTTCATATAAAATACAGTTTTTAGAGGTCACGAAGGTTTACTGGTAAAGCTGACTTTAGAAGTTAGAAAAAAACCACCACAGCACCCAAAAACCTCTTAAACTCTTCTATTAAAGTAAGTGACAACTGATTGTTGTTAATCCTTACCCAGCCAAGGTTAGTTTTGGTGGTCCCGGAAGAGCAGATCCCGAAGGGAAAGCAGACCCGTTGACGAGGGATGGTAGGGCTCCGTTTTCAAGCTGTAGAAAGTCAAAGACAAACATATTTCTAATTAGAACATGTTTTGTAAGTTCTATCCAGTCCACATCTAGGTCCAGACAAAAATGACTCATTTTCTCCTGGAGGTTTATATCACAATGGCCTGACGTCAGGCTCTGCCACCATGACGGTTCCCCTCACCCTGGAGTGGGCTCCGGCCCAGGCTTCTCTGCAGCAGTGGGCGAGCCCAGCCCAGTGTGTCCCAGAACCACCTGGCCACTCCGGCCCGGGGAGGGGAGAGCCCTGCCTGTGTGGACCGGGGGTAAGGGGGTAAGGACGCGGGGCCCAGCCAGCCACACACAGCTGTTGGGCACTGGCCGTGGACACTGGAATGGACAGTTTTTTTTTTTTCATTTTTATGACTACAAATTGTGAGTTAAATTAAATCACAAACTTCTGTACACTGAAACTGTCCTTTAATTATAATGACATTCCTGGTATAATGTAAGAGCCCTGACATCTAAGGTCTTGTCAACCACTAGTGTCTCATCTAGTCAAAAAAAAAAGAAAAAAATGTGTAGCCGGTTCCAACAAATCCAAAAGCCGTGTCACAACCTCTGTCCCTTCTGTGTCCTTTGCTTTCCCGGCTCTCATTTATCTTTCTTTCTGTTACTCGTTAGCATGGCTCACAGATGATCGTCCCGAGGAAAGGAAAGTGTAGCAAAGTCATCAGTGACCCACTGCTCTTCCTATGGGAAGGCTGAAGACATGTAAAGAATTGCATAAATTCAGGTTTTGAGATGACTTGCATATATCACACTTCAATACCCTATCCTTGTCCCTTCATCCCCCGAACACTTGAAATTTCAAAGTCAGTTTTATATAAAAAGTATAGTCTTAACCAGCGTTCATGTACTAGAGGCAGAACGGTCTCCCCCCAAGATTATAGATTCTAAAAAAACATCAAGGCACCTGATAGTAAAATTGAGAAATCATAATTGGAGATACAATCTCTTGAAAGCCGCTAAGACAAAGAGGCTCCTTATGTACAGAGGAAAGCCCATCAGAATAACGTCAGACCTGTCCACAGAGACCTGGCAAGCCAGAAAGGGCTGGCAAGATATATTCAGGGTACTAAGTGAGAACAACATGCAGCCAAGAATACTTTATCCAGCAAGACTGACATTCAAAATGGATGGAGAGATAAAGAGTTTCCAAGACCGGCAAGGCTTAAAAGACTATGCGACCACCAAGCCGACACTGCAGGAAATATTAAGGGGGGTTCTATAAAAGAGGGAAAATCCTAAGAATAGCATTGAACAGAAATAGAGAGACAATCGACAGAAAGAAAGACTTCAAAGGTAACACGATGTCAACAAAAACGTATCTCTCAATAATCACTCTCAATGTGAATGGCCTAAATGTGCCCATCAAATGACACAGGGTTGCAGATTGGATAAAAGGACAGGACCCATCCGTATGTTGTCTACAAGAGACCCATTTCGAACCTAAGGATACACCCAAACTGAAAGTGAAGGGATGGAGAAGCATCTTTCATGCCAATGGGCCTCAAAAGAAGGCCGGGGTAGTGATTCTCATATCAGATAAATTAGATTTTAAACTAAAGACTGTAGTCAGAGATACAGAAGGATACTACATAATTCTTAAAGGGACTATCCACCAAGATGATCTAACAATTGTAAATATCTATGCCCCCAATATGGGAGCAGCCAATTACATAAGAAAACTATTCATCAAGATAAAGAGTCATTTTGATATGAATACATTAATAGTAGGAGATCTTAACACACCTCTCTCAGTAATAGACAGATCACCCAAGCAGAAAATCAATAAAGAAACAAGAGAATTGAATGACACATTGGACCAGATGGGCCTCATAGATATATACAGGACATTCCACCCTAAAACAACAGAATACTCACTCTTCTCAAGTGCACATGTAACCTTCTCCAGAATAGACCACATACTGGGTCACACATCAGGGCTCCACCAATACCAAAAGACTGAGATTATTCCCTGCATATTCTCAGATCACAATGCTTCGAAACTGGAGCTCAATCACAAGGAAAAGTTTGGAAGGAACTCAAACACCTGGAAGCTAAAGAGCACCTTGCTTAAGAATGCTTGGATCAACCAGGAGATCAAAGAACTTAAACAATTCATGGAAACCAATGAGAATGAAGACACTTCGGTCCAAAACCTATGGGATACAGCAAAAGCGGTCCTAAGGGGGAAATACATAGCCATCCAAGCCTCCCTCAAAAAAATTGAAAAATCCAGAATACACCAGCTGTCTCTACACCTTAAAGAACTGGACAATCAACAACAAATGAAACCAACTCCACGCGTAAGAAGGGAAATAATCAAGATTAGAGCAGAGATCAATGAGGTAGAAACTAGAGATACAGTAGAACGTATCAATGAAACTAGAAGCTGGTTTTTTGAAAGAATCAATAAGATCGATAAACCATTGGCCACACTAATCCAAAAGAAAAGAGAGAAAGTTCAAATTCATAAAATTATGAATGAAAAGGGAGAGATCACAACTAACACCAAGGAAGTAGAAACAATCATCAGAAGTTATTATCAACAGTTATATGCCAATAAGCTAAGCAACCTAGATGAAATGGATGCATTCCTAGAAAACTATAAACTCCCAAAATTGAACCAGGAAGAAATTGACAACCTGAATAGACCGATATCTAGTAACGAGATTGAAGCAGTGATCAAAAACCTCCCGAAAAACAAGAGCCCAGGACCTGACGGATTCCCTGGGGAATTCTACCAAACTTTCAAAGAAGAAATAACACCTATTCTCCTGAAGCTGTTTCAAAAAATTGAAGCAGAAGGAAAACTTCCAGACTCTTTTTATGAAGCCAGCATTACCCTGATCCCCAAACCAGGCAAAGAGAATTTCAGACCAATATCACTGATGAATATGGATGCCAAGATTCTCAACAAGATCCTAGCAAGCAGGATCCAACAGCACATTAAAAAGATTATCCACCATGACCAGGTGGGATTCATCCCTGGGTTACAAGGATGGTTCAACATTCGCAAATCAATCAATGTGATAGAACAAATCAATAAGAGAAGAGAGAAGAATCACATGGTCCTCTCAATTGATGCAGAAAAAGCATTTGACAAAATCCAGCATCCGTTCCTGATTAAAACGCTTCAAAGTATAGGGATAGAGGGAACATTGCTGAACTTCATAAAATCTATCTATGAAAGACCCACAGCAAATATCATCCTCAATGGGAAAAAGCTCACAGCCTTCCCGTTGAGATCAGGAACACGGCAAGGATGCCCACTCTCACCACTCTTGTTCAACATTGTATTAGAAGTCCTAGCAACAGCAATCAGACAACAAAGAGAAATAAAAGGTATCCAAATTGGCAATGAAGAAGTCAAACTCTCTCTCTTCGCAGATGACATGATTCTTTATATGGAAAACCCAAAAGACTCCACCCCCAAACTACTAGAACTCATACAGCAATTCAGTAACGTAGCAGGATACAAAGTCAATGTACAGAAATCAGTGGCTTTCTTATACACTAACAATGAAAATACAGAAAGGCAAATTAGAGAATCTATTCCATTTACTATAGCACCAAGAACCATAAGATACCTAGGAATAAACCTAACCAAAGAGGTAAAGGATCTGTACTCGAGGAACTACAGAACACTCATGAAAGAAATTGAAGAAGACACAAAAAGATGGAAGACCACTCCATGCTCTTGGATCGGAAGAATAAACATCGTTAAAATGTCTATACTGCCTAGAGCAATCTATACTTTTAATGCCATTCTGATCAAAATTCCACCGGTATTTTTCAAAGAGCTGGAGCAAATAATCCTAAAATTTGTATGGAATCAGAAGAGACCCCAAATTGCTAAGGAAATGCTGAAAAACAAAAATAAAACTGGTGGCATCACGTTACCTGATTTCAAGCTTTACTACAAAGCTGTGATCACCAAGACAGCATGGTACCGGCATAAAAACAGACACATAGACCAGTGGAACAGAGTAGAGAGCCCAGATATGGACCCTCAACTCTATGGTCAAATAATCTTCGACAAAGCAGGAAGAAATATACAGTGGAAAAAAGACAGTCTCTTCAATAAATGGTGCTGGGAAAATTGGACAGCTATATGTAGAAGAATGAAGCTCGACCACTCTCTTACACTGTCCACAAAGATAAAATCGAAATGGATAAAAGACCTCAACATGAGACAGGAATCCATCAGAATCCTCGAGGAGAACATAGGCAGTAACTTCTTCGATATCAGCCACAGCAACTTCTTTCAAGATATGTCTCCAAAGACAAAGGAAACAAAAGCAAAAATGAACTTTTGGGACTTCATCAAGATCAAAAGCTTCTGCACAGCAAAGGAAACAGTCAACGAAACAAAGAGGCAACCCACGGAATGGGAGAAGATATTTGCAAATGACAGTACGGACAAAAGATTGATATCCAGGATCTATAAAGAACTTCTCAAACTCAACACACACAAAACAGTTAACCATGTCAAAAAATGGGCAGAAGACATGAACATTCACTTCTCCAATGAAGACACACAAATGGCTATCAGACACATGAAAAAATGTTCATCATCACTAGCCATCAGGGAGATTCAAATTAAAACCACATTGAGATACCACCTTACACCAGTTAGAATGGCCAAAATTAGCAAGACAGGAAACAACGTGTGTTGGAGAGGATGTGGAGAAAGGGGAACCCTCTTACACTGTTGGTGGGAATGCAAGGTGGTGCAGCCACTTTGGAGAACAGTGTGGAGATTCCTTAAGAAATTAAAAATAGAGCTTCCCTATGGCCCTGTAATTGCACTACTGGGTATTCACCTCAAAAATACAGATGTAGTGAAAAGAAGGGCCATCTGTACCCCAATATTCATAGCAGTAATGGCCACGGTTGCCAAACTATGGAGAGAACCAAGATGCCCTTCAATGGACGAACGGATAAGGAAGACGTGGTCCATATATACTATGGAGTATGATGCCTCCATCAGAAAGGATGAACACCCAACTTTTGTAGCAACACGGATGGGACTAGAGGAGATTATGCTGAGTGAAATAAGTCAAGCAGAGAGAGTCAATTATCATATGGTTTCACTTATTTGTGGAGCATAAGGAATAACATGGAGGACATGGGGAGATGGAGAGGAGAAGTGAGTTGAGGGAAATTGGAAGGGGAGGAGAACCATGAGAGACTGGGGACTCTGAAAAACAACCTGAGGGTTTTGAAGGGGTGGGGGGTGGGAGGTTGGGGGAACCAGGTGGTGGGTATTATGGAGGGCACGTATTGCATGGAGCACTGGGTATGGTGCATAAACAATGAATTCTGTTATGCTGAAAAGAAATAACAAAAAAATCACACACACACAAAAATCTCCATTTGTTTAAAAAAAAAAAGTATAGTCTTGGGGGATGCCTGGCCTGCTGAGCTAGAAGGGCACGTAACTCTTGATCTCAGGGTCATGAGTTTGAGCCCCACGTTGGGTGTAGAGATTACTTAAATAAGTAAAACTTAAAAAAAAAAACACCACAGTTTTGGGGAAACAAACATTTTATTCATTCTATTTCTTTTCTCTCTTCTGCCTCTTATTGTGCATCATCACCGCCTGTGGGACTTGAAGACCCTGAGTAGCCACCCCGGGTCCACGTCCTTGAGCACAAAGCCCCACCCCTCTGGGGAGCCTCACCCAGGAGCCCCTTTCTCCTGCTGGGGGCTCTGTCCTCCCCACACAATTGACAGGAGGGCAGCGTCCACAAGTTACTTGAAACCATCTCTTTCCCGTCACCCAGACTCCGGTGGGGCCCATGTCCCCAGAGGTGGTCGGAAGTTTGGGATTCCTTTTGAGAAAGGATTTCACAGTTCTCAGGTTTGAGTTAATCCTTCGCTAAACCAGGGTACAATTTCTCCTTTTCCTTTTGCTTATTTAGTCCCAAAGAAAAGCAGAGAAAAAGGGGTGACTTCAGGACGGCATAGGTAGTTAATCTAGAGTGACTTTATGCTGGAACCCATGACCCTCTTCAGCAAGGCTGGCCACCTAGGAGCAGAGGCTGAAACTCTCGGGCAGTCTTCCCAGTCACATCACCTGGGCTCTTGCTAAAACTCAGGTTCTGGGTCAGCGAGTCTGGGGCAGGGCCTGAGATCCTGCATTTCTGTCAAGTTCCCAGATAATGCCCAGGCCCCTAGTCCATGCACCACACTGTGAGTAGCAAAGTGCTTAAAAACTATACAGAATTTGGGGGAGCGTGCGACTCTTGATCTCATGGCTGTGAGTTCAAGCCCCACGTTGGGCGTAAGAGATTACTTAAAAATAAAATCTTTAAAAATATACAGAATTGGGAGTTTGGCAAGGAAGCAGCAAACGCATGGCTAAAGGGATTGCCTCAAGGTTGCACCGGGCAGAGGTCAGAGGCAGCCAACACCGGGATAAGAATAACACAGCCAAGAAAAGATGGGGAGGAGGTGGAAAGCAAGGAGGCTGCGGTCCGAGGGAGCACGTCTACGGCACAACCTTCGCGGTAGAGCAAGTCCGGTGAGAGCCTGCCCGGTTGGGGCTGACACAGTGGGGAAAGGAGGGCGGGAGGAGTGGAGGCGGCCAGGAGGCCGGAGGCTTGTGTGCAGGAACCCCAAGAGTCTGCCTCGGGCGCTCCCGGGGTCACAGCTCGGGATCTCCTGCACTGACAATACAATATTGAGAAATACTTATTTACCCACTCGACAGACATCCAACTCTGCTTATACCCGCTGCCTCACGGGTCTCCTCTGGTCTCAAGGCCTTAAATGCCATCTACGCCCTGGTGACTTCTACCCTGCAGCCCAGACCTTCCTCACACTGATCTCCAGGCCCACGTGTCCCACTCCTGCCCGCCACTGTCACTCAGATGTCTCAAACGTAACACATCAAGGCCAGGGAACTGCTAGTCTCCCTCATAAGACGTGCACTACCCCCAGCTCTCCTGATGAAACACCATCTTTCTGTTTGTTCGGGCTGAAACCGTGGGGGCATCCGTGCTTCCTCTCTCTCTCTCGCATCCCACATCCAGCCCATCATAAGCCCTGCCAGCCTGCAGGGGACCCGGACAAGCCGCTTCTGCTCCACTGGCCCCACCTGGTCTGAGCTGCTGTCATCTCTGCCCCGCCCCCCACCCCCCCCCCCACTATGGGACTCTCCCAGTGGCAGGTTCCCCTACACCCACTGGCCCCCACCCTTCCCCCAGCCCTATGCTTCCTCCTCCTCCTCTTCCTCCTCTTCCCTCTACCTTCCTCCTGCCCACTCCATTCCCTCCCCGCCGGCCGCCTCCTCACTGTCTCTACAGCAGGTCGGCCCTGTGTTGGGCTCTTCTGCTTGCCTGGAATGTTCTCCCACATAATGGTCACGCAGCTCACCCTCTCCTCTCACGATTTTCCTCAACTGTCACCTTCTCGATGGCGCCACCCGTGGCGGGCATCCTGCCTTGCCCCCGAGGAAGCTCTGTATCCGATGCCTGTCCTCTGCTCTCCTGGCACACAACATAGTTTACTACATTTGCTCATCTTGTCTGTCTCCCGCACTAAAATGTAGGCTGCAGGGGGCAGAGTCACATGTTTTTTTTGTTTGTTTGTTTTGTTTGGGGACATCACTTAGCATTGGCTTGCTGATGTGGTCCGAGTGCTCAGATCAGCACCGGCCCTGCTGAAAGTCACTCTATGGGACCGCCCTGTATGTGCCAGTCTTCGTTCCAGGTCTCAGTTTACAGAGACAAACTAGGCTCACAAGATCTCTACTCCTGCGGACCCGGCATACCCATGGGGAGATGCAGACAAACAGACAAACCGGAAAAACACAAGACCGTGACAGTGCTGGGCAGAGAAGCAGACAGGTGCAGTGACAGTGACTGGTTGTCGACACTGGGGAGTCACGAAAGGCTCTTCTGGGGTGGTGACATTTTATATCAAGACTTAGGGAAGAGACCACATTTGTCTTATATTTAGTATATGCATATTGTGGTACAATCATAAAAGCATTTTAAACTCTAAAAAAGCATTTCCATTCTACCGAGGAAGGGGAGGAATGTTCTACACCAAATGGGCGGTGTGTCCTGGTGGATGGACAGCAGCACTGCAAAAAAATGAGTTCAACAAATAGGGTGGAAGGTTGGTCTGACGGCTGTAGGAAAGTGCAAGAAAGCCCACAGGGTTGGCCCAGAATTGCCTTGAACCTGTGCCATTGCCTCCCAACCCCCAGTGTCTGACCCAGCAGCGAGGGTATTGGAACACTTGGTAAAGGTTTCACTGTCGATTTTAAAGACAGAGTTTAAATTATATTTCCTGACTAATTCCAACTTCAACAATTGAAATTTTAAGAGAAAATAGTGCCCAATTGTATTTTTTTTTATTAAAACAATGACTCACTTGTTGTGTAATGAGATTTAATTTTGCTGGTACTGGCAAAAATCTTCCTACTAAAGTAGTCATTGGTTTAGGGACATCTGTAAGGAAGACAATTAAAATTAATCGATAACATATATTGTTCCTTTTCTACCTGCACATGGAAGAAAGTACAAAAATGATCATGTATCATGGATTTATCATGTGCAAAACCATTTAAACTTATCTTGATCCTATTTGTTTTTGTATTCTGTAAAAACTTTTGAGTCAATATTATTATTTTTACGTATCACACCTTTTTCTTGGTCCTAAAGCTGCTTAACTTAGGCTTCCAGGGAGAGTCTACTACGCTAAAAACAAAACGAACAAAACAAAACTGTGGCTAGTGCCCAGGTTCCCACGCCGTGGCTCTGGCCAGGGGCCCTCGGGAGCGGCCGCAAACTGGCCAGGGAGGCCCTGGATCCGTCCCACTTTCAAGGACGGCACAGCGACATCTGTTGGACGTCGCGTGAACTACTTTCAATTTGTGTGCATTCTTTTTTTCAAATGGTTACTAACTTGCTAGGATGTAAATACTTATTAGGCTCTTTGGACCAAACTATTTAACTAATGGAACGGATTCGTGTATCTTTGGTGTACATGTGCCGTGGGAAACACTCCCGACACACCGAAGGCCCTGCAAACCTCAGTGCTTGCTCGTGAGCAGAGGCGGAGGGAGAAACGTGTCAGCGCCTTCAGTCACTGGCCAGCTGCACACGTTCCCTGCTCCGGGCTCACGCATCCCTTGAGTGATGCTACCTTGACACTTCGGTAACCGGGGTGCGTTTATCTTATGCTGGTATTTCATATGTCCATGGTGACATATGAAATGATTCTATGACAAGGAAGTAGGTTTGGAGAACACCATGTAAAGCCTTTCCTTTTGTGGATCTAAAGGCATTAGGATTGGGTCACGTTCCAGAAGGAGGGGAATTAGGAAAGAAGCCTTCCCTGCCGGTGCAGAGGATCAGAGGTCGCTCTGACCCACAGGAGATGAAGCCAGAAGGCCGTGGTGGGCGTGGACAAAGGGCTTCTGGAAGACTAAACTCCACCCCTGATTCCGTATCACAGGAAAGCAAATGTCTTGAAGGCATTTTATCTGTCCCTAAATAAAGAGACTATCAGGATGGAACAGGAGTTACAGTATTTCTTCTAGCCCTGAACTCTGTAGTGCCACTGAAATGACATCTGTATTTAATATTGATTTAAATTACCAGCAAGTACGACATGGGGGACCCAGTCAGTAATATCGCATCAACTTGGTGTAGCAGCAGACGGTAACTAGACTTACTGTGCTGATCGGCTCCCGTGTACATAAACTTCAGATCACTATGTTGTACAAACGAAACTAATATAATGTGGTAGGTTGATTATACTTCAACAACAACAACAACAAAAACAAAAATAAATAAACCATTGGCTAGATCAGCAAAACATCTGATAATTAAAATATTCTGATTAACTCAAGATTTAGACTAACATGATTATGTATACAATCCACACAGAGATACCTAGTTTTCAAGCATTAGGGTCTAACTTTTGTAAATACAATCCTAAGACTCTGTTATTTATTCTTTCTTTAATCACTTAAAAGTAATTTGAGGATAATTAAGGACTTCTAGGTCGTATATTATTATTACATCAGTTTAAAGATGTTTCTGAGAGAATGGCAGAGAAAAATCAGCATTTGATATATTTTAAAACTCAGTGGTGATTAAAGCGTAGTCACAGTTCTCACTGATTACACGAAAATGTTTCCATTAAACTGTATACAGTGTAACCACACCTGAACCGTCAACCGCCTGCCCAACCTAGGAAAGGCTGACATCCCAACCCAGTCCCTTCTCGACACACGTACATGTCGTAACAGCAGTCACCTGTTAGGGTCAAACGCTCTCTGCAGCTAGCCGAGTGGAGGATAACTATCCAACAACACAATGTGCATAAATGAGTCTATAAAGATTTTAGTTTCTATTCTTAGTTCACTCATAAGGGCAGATAGATTCGCCAAGTTGCCTAGTTAACCACCTAAGCGCCTACTTTACTTTTACTCTATATACAAAGCCAAACATTATCACTTATCAACTTACATATGATATGCGACGTAAGTTTTTATTAAAGTACTCTGTACCTGACTGTAGATAATTACTTTGGTCTTGATACTGAGGAACCAAATGAAGTGCTTTTAGTTCTCTTGTGCCAGAATTGTCTATACACAGCATTTGTGTACCCCCTTTCAACTGACATATCACCTAAAATGAAAAATAATGATCAGGTTTCATTTTTAAAAGATATCCAGGAATATGCATCTAAATGAACTTAAATCTGAGAAAATAACTTTAATCCAGAATTTCGGTTTTAATGGAAAACGGCAAGCTATATAATCTGTTCTTGATTTCTTACTCTACAGTAATACGTTCTCTGGAGGAACCACAGAGCAAACCTCCCCCCTCCGGAATTGTTTTGTGAGACGTGTTCTGTGTGTGCATGCAAGTTCCTGCTCATGCCTTCCTCTACAGGTGTCTGCCCGTGGAGGTTTAGGTCTCGGTGACTATGCACCGAGCTGCCTTCCCCATCCTTACACTCCACTGTCTGCCTCAGCGAAGACTGTGGTGATCTGCCCCACCCCAGCCCCATTAGATCCAGTGAACTGGAGGAAAAGACTTTGTCCCCGACTCCAGCTCTGGAGCTGGTCACATCCTTAGAATAATCTTATATTTTATGAGGTATCTTTCCTGCTACACACACACATTATTATTTGACACATGGGGTTTTTATTAAACGTCCATTTATTATATTTCCTACAAGTACAGGTTCTAAGGAGCCTAGTCTTCCTGGGCCTGACCGGCACTCTCAGATCCCCTCGTTGGATTCTGACCATAAATGATTCCTCAGTGAGCCAGGTGGGTCCATGAGTCAAAGAAACAAGTCAAGCAACGCACGGATGGAACTTTCCCTGGGTGCAGTCCCGTCCCAGGCAACACAGCATGCATGTGAAGGCAAGAGAAATCAGAGTTTCTGCCCAGACAGCTTCTAATTCTGACGGTAAAGCCACGGATACCCAGAGAAACTGCGGTTTCCAACTCTAAGTTGCCTTTGGGTTTCCCAGACAGGAAACCCCAAGTAAGCACCCAGGATCGATGTTAGCAGAATGACACCTGTAGAACCTGTGTTAACAAAGGGCTGGTCAGTGGCTCAAACCTTCGCATCACCCTGATGTTGGATAAGAGGCTAGGATTCATGTTTGGTTGGCATTTTATTTGTAGTCAGAGGATAAAGTTATAGCCACACACACACAGAGGTACACAAAACTGGGAGAAAGAATGGGTTCTCCTGGGCTCGGCCATGCCCTCCCCAACCAGGAGCGTGTGCACGCTACCCAGTAGCCTGATGTAACTAGAAGAATTATCCTGCTCACTTGGTCCAGGCGTCACAGACAAGCTCTGCTCTCAGAACCCACAAGCCCGAGCAGAAGCACAGACAGACAGGCGGTACTGGTACATGCCACCGCTAAGCCAAAGTTGGTGATGAGCTCATTTTCAAGTTAACTCCTAGTTAAAGGATGTGCCTTAGAGATTAGGTCTCCCTTCTTGGGATAAAGAGCTGACAGGGAAAAGGCGGCCTCTGGTTCTTTGGACTGTTCGCTAGAGGAAGAGTCAGGGCCTGATTCTCTGGCTCTCCTCCTTCCTAGTCCTCACTCACCACACTCAGACCTGGGGTCCCAGATGCACCACCTACAAGCAGACCATGTAACATCTCTCTCTTCTTATCCATGAAATGTAGACAAAAATAATGGCTAGCCTACAGCATTGACAGGAGGATTAAATGAACCACACAGGTTACGGACTATGTCATGCGAGTGTCACTTGGTATTATTAGGAATTTGGAGGCAGGCAGGAAGGGAAACAGCCACAGAACCCCAGTTCCCTCTACCCGCACCCCTGCCAAACCACGCAGTTCTAAAGGCAGCCCGATTTGGGGCTACCCTCCTTAGCAAGGACCGCAATGTCCTAATCTTTGTTTGGTTTGCGAAGACCCAGGAACTGGGAATTCCAGAGGTGAACGGAGCATTACATGTTTTTAATTATGTTCCTCTTTTGATAGATGAGGCGATCAGAACTGCGGACTCAACAAGGAAACGGAATGGAAAACCAGTGACTGAAATCAACGATTCCTATTGAATAAGCAATGATCAGAATCAAACATTTAAGATAATGTCAGTTAAGACACATTTTCTTTGGCATCATTACCATTGGGTTAGAGTCTTTCTTGTGAGAGCAGCCAGAGGCGTCCTCGGCTTCTTGCGACGGGGGGAACTTGCAACAGGATTCTGGACCAAGAGGGTTCTGAAAAGTTGCTTCCTCGGGATTGTTACTTATAATTGTACCACCTGCTTCCTTTATTTCCACCTAAAAAAAAAGCAATTGTTATTTTAGAAACCACACTGTGGACACCGGTTTTCACGGTTGCATACTGTTTGTAAAGGAAAGAGCACCCTTAGCTTTACTTCTCTCCCTGTCATTCTCCCTATGGGGGGGCGGGCAGCGAGGAGGAGTGATAAGTTATCTGATCAGCCTCACAGGGGAGGAAGGACCCTGAGGACCAAACCATCTGCCCACGAAATATGTGGGTGAACTTTCAACGCGGTGCTCATACTGCTTCCAGCCCACGGCATAAGGAACTGAGAAGATGCCCCAGCTGGCCGCGCACCCCTCGAGGGGCCCAACAGCCCTCCCTTCTCTAGGACCTGGCAGACTCGAGGGACCTTCCTTAACCTGGCCTCCAAGCTGGCCCTTTCTCACCGTTCTTAGAGTGTGCTCATTAAGTTGTATGAAATGCTCCAGTTGATTTGTTTTCTTCTCAAGAAGCCTCCGATCCTTGCCGACATATCAGATTTAACATTGATCGTGTATTTACAGCAGAGCTCACAATTACATAACCGCGGTGTCCCGACTGGGCGGCAGGACTGTAACGAATGCTAAGGGCACGGGGAACAGCCTGCTTTGTCTCTAAGCCGTCTTCTGCAACTCACCGACACACGGCAAGGTCACCAGCAAGAGGGCAAAATGCCAGTGATACTGCCGAGAACTGGTGAAATTTAAAAACTAAAGACTCAATGGTTAAAAAAATACCATCAGATTTGAGGGTTCCAAAATTGTGAGGATTCTTTCAAAATTTGCTAAGAATGCAAGGAGGATTGGGATGGCATTGGCCAACCCCTCCTGAACCTCCATTGGCCCAAGAGTGCCCATTGCAGAGTGCAGGGGAGCTCCCCAGAGGCCAGGAGGCAGGTCCTTCCAAGAAGACGGTGATTCCAGGGTAACATTCTGAAGACCTCATTTAAAATCACAGCACGGGGGCGCCTGGGTGGCTCAGTGGGTTAAGCCTCTGCCTTCAGCTCTGGTCATGATCTCAGGGTCCTGGGATCGAGCCCCGAGTCGGGCTCTCTGCTCAGTGGGGGTCCTGCTTCCTCCCCTCTCTCTCTGCCTGCCTCTCTGCCTACTTGTGATCTCTGTCAAATCAATAAATAAAATCTTCAAAAAATAATAAAAACAATAAAATCACAGCACAGATCATGATCTTTCTAGGTGTGGCTGTGGACACAAATGTGGAGACGTCCAACAAATAGTGAAATCAGCGACCCACACAGATAATAATTACTGGCAGTTTCCTTAGCACAGCAGACTGGCATGAAGGTATAAATCTTTAAAAAGAAGAAGGTTTAGCTGTGTTTCAAGTTATGGCTTTATTTTGATAATTCACATTTTATAGAAAGAGAAAATTTTAAATTTTCTTCTGCTTTCTGCTTTGAGGAACTTGCCAGGCAGGTGCCCTCAGAGTTTAGATTTAATTTACCACCCTATAATTAACAAGTACTTGTACAGCAAATGTATCAGCTCCTCTGCTGCAGGCGACTATGATCTGAACTACTTATACTCCGCGAAGTCCCATTTTTACAGAAGAGATGTGAACAAAGGTCAATGTGGGAATGAATTTCTAGAAAAAGGAAATTAGCAATTCATCCTCAATATTTACTTTAAAACAATCCCATTCTGTTTAAACGATAAACATGTCCATGCTGTATCTTTTTCATTTTACTAGTTAACTAGGAAATAGGCAATATCATTTTCTAAAAGCAAAGAAATATCATCCAAATAGCCTCTCCTTTATTTTGTCCAACCTACATTTTGTTAAAATTGGATTACATTAGAAGAGAATGTTGGGCGCCTGGGTGGCTCAGTCGGTTAAGTGACTGCCTTCAGCTCAGGTCATGATCCCGGAGTCCTGGGATCGAGCCCCCGCATCAGGCTCTCTGCTCAGTGGGGAGTCTGCTCCTCCCTCTGACCTCCTACCTTCTCATGTTCTTACTTGCTCTCTCAAATAAATAAATAAAATCTTAAAAAAAAAAAAAAGGAGAGAATGTTATGATTTTTGAGATGAGCCAGTTCTGTTCCTGTTCTGGTGAATTCTCACCGAGTCCACTTTGTAAAGTAGTCGTCCTAGACGCCCAAAGGGCAAAAGGTGCCAGGAACCCCAGTCTGGCCCGGAAGCCAAATGGAGTGGCTGACACTGCAAACCATCCGAAGAAGAGTCAAGGAAGACCTCTACGGTGGGTGATGGCTGGTAGGACCGGGGGAGCTCTAGGGCTCCCGTGTGTAAGCCGAGAGGGTGGTGGAGCCCCAGCCTCTCCTCCCCATCTTTCCTTTACACTAAGGAGCAGCAGCTGCACCAAAGGGAAACCAGAAAGGCAGAAATCCAAGCTCTGGAGCTATGACTCCTGATACATGAAGTCAGGCCACCCTCATCCCAACACCAGCTCCAAAGTGCGCCTCCGACGCTTAACAACTTACTACAGTGATTTAAGGGCTGAGTGATCTAGCTTTTCAAACTCGATCCTCTTAGGGGGCCAGTACCCATTTCCTTGGGATCCTGTTTCCTTTAAAAACTGATGTGTTTCATTCCGGCAAGAACAAAGCAGAAAAATCACCAGTGGTGACAGCAGAAGAGGGCCGTTAGCCCAGAATTAGCAGGAATTTATGTAGACTCTGATTTATGTTACTTATGCTTGAGGAACACGCCCTTACTAGCAGAGAGAAGCTCTGATGTCTTGATTTTAGGACTACGTGAAAACAATCACACTGCATTTCCCCAGACATTAGCGACTCTAACATAAAGTGGGGGGGGGGGGACTCTCCTAAAGCCAGTGATAGCAACAGGCGAGGGCCACACACTTCCTCTATGTTTCCCTCTTCCGCTGTCAGCACCCCCAGGACCTAATTCTCCTGCAGGGAGAACGGCCTGGCTGGGTCCGCTCGGTCGGGGCCTTACAAAGGGAGGTGCTCAGTTGGAATGAGTGACTCCAGCTCAGGATGCTACTGACCCCGGGAAAAGCCTTGTGAGGGAAATCTTGGCCCGGGCCAGCGGTCTCACTTCTCTGTTCCAGACCGGGTGACCGGGGTCCGGCGCCCGTCTCCCACATGGATCTTATTGGAATCACCCGGACCCCAGGGTGGGCACCTCCTTCCCTGGCCCAGGCGCCCAGGGGCACGACAGCAGGGCTCCTGTTCGGGGCCAGCAGGGAGGACAGGAAGTGCACGTTGTAGGCCTGCGGCTGCGGGGCCACCACCGGCAGCGCGGCGTCCTCCAGGGGGCTGAGCTCCGGGAGACTCGGGTACTCCGGGATCATCTCCTCGTCGTCGCCGCCGTCCACCGCGAGCTCCACTTTGACTTGGCTGTCACAGTCCACGTGAAGCGGGGGGTTGAGCGCGTGCAGGAGGGGCTCCTTGGGGTCCGCGGAGCTCAGATACGCGTCTTTAAACACGTGGAACTCGTCCTCCTCGTGCTTCACCACCACCGGGGTTTTCAGGGTGAGGTTCTCCGAAACGAACGGACTCTCTGCCCTGAAAAGGTCGGTCACGATCTCCTCCTCGGGACCCGACATCCCTCCGAGCAGAGGGGCCTCTTCCATGTCCACTGAGGGGACCTCGGGCCGGGCATCGCCAGGCACCCCTCGCCACGCGGATTCCGGCCCAGAGCCGAGCACCTGCAAGGACGCGGCCAGGTGAGGCGGGCACGGCCCCGCCCCGGCCCCGCCCCGGCCCCGCCCCGCGCTCCCCGGGGGATCCCCCCGCGCCCGAGGAGGCTGGAGGCTGGCTGGGGGCGGGGGGAGGGGGTCCCTCCACTCCGGAGGGTCTTCCCGGGGCCGGGGTCCCTCCATTCCCGAGGGGCTGACCGGGGCCGTGGTCCCTCCACTCCCAAGGGGCTGACCGCGGAGGGACGGGGGGTCCCGCTGTCCCCGAGGGGCTGACCGGGGCCGGGGTCCCTCCATTCCCGAGGGGCTGACCGCGGAGGGACGGGGGGTCCCGCTGTCCCCGAGGGGCTGACCGGGGCCGGGGTCCCTCCATTCCCGAGGGGCTGACCGGGGAGGGACGGGGGGTCCCGCTGTCCCCGAGGGCCTGACCGGGGCGGAGGTCCCTCCACTCCCGAGGGTCCGACCGGGGGACCCACTGTCCCCCTCCCCGCCTGCAGATCCCTAGGCCGCGCCCGGGAACCGCGGGCAGACCCGACGGGGGCCGGACGGGCGCGGGGTCAGGCCTCCTCAGGGGCACACACCTGGGGCCGCCGCGGCTGCCGGAGCGCAGAGCGAGGATGCGGGGCAGGGGGCGGAGCGAGCCGGCCCCTCACGTGCCCGCGGCCGTTGGCGGTTAGGGGCGGAGCCCGCGGGGGCGGGGCGGGGTCGGGGCGGGGCCGAGGGGGGCGGGCGGGGGCGGGGCTGGCGGGGAGCCAGGTGACCCGGGCGGGGGCGGGACGGGCTGCTGCGGGGAGAAGGGCCGGCGAGGGCGCTCGCAGCGTCTTCAGCTCCAGCCTCACATGTGGCAACTGGGGCCCCCAGACCGGCCTGACTTCTTCAGATCAAAACTAGAGCAGATTTTTTTCTCTCACTGGGTCATAAACTCTACCGAAATATGTAAACATTACAGATAGAGCCAAAGTTCCCTTAAGAAACGGGCCGTCCCCCGTCGCGCTGCGGCCGAGGGGACACTGCAGTCCGCTGTGTGTCCTTCCAGCCCTCGCAGGGCCCCACGGACGGATGCGTGCACGGACGGCCTTTAGGTTTAGGGCGGAAACAATCTCATCACGGTTGAAGTCCGTTGAGTTCGGGGCAGGGCTGAGCGAGCAGTGTGGGCTTCCCAAACTGTAGGGACGGTGCGGGCAGCGGACACACGCTGAAGGGCCCTCGTGAACAAAGTCTGGCCAGCTTGAGCGGCCGGAGCAAGAGCACCAACCCGCAAGGCTCCTACCATTCCCACATTTTCACAGAGCAGCTCCCATGCCATCGGACACGCACAGCCACCTGGGCGAGTCACAACCTAGCCAGACTCGAAGGCTCAGGACCTCCGGGACACTCCGAAATGCTCTTCCAGCCGGGATCAGCCGAAGCCAGCGGTGTCACGACTCAGGCCTCCCTCAAATCAGCCGCCTCTCGCCGCCAGCTCCCTCTGCCCACACGTGATCCTCTCATCTGCCTTGGGACACCGGAGAGCCTTGGAACGGCTGTCTTGGTTCTGTCCTCCTCCCGCCAGATTTGAGCTCCACCACAGCCGGAACCTTGTGGGGTCCCCGCTGTACCTAGCAGAGCTTAGCACACAGTAGGTGCTCGAGAAAGACTACCAAGAAAACTGAATTCACGCACCCACTTAGCAGATACTTGAGAACCTACTACGTGTCAGACACTGTTCCGGGCGTGGGAGCAGGGAGAGAAGGCATAAACACAGAGTGGAAACCCACAGCCCATCCCGGCAGCTGCCCTTCTCAGCCAGGTCAGTGAGTCTTGTGAGGTCCGCCCTGCCCAGGCTGGGCCTCCTGCAAGCCGCCTGCGGTCTCTCTCCAAAGGTCTCCAGCTCCTGGGCTTCCGTCCCTGACTTATAACCTCCTTGTTCATATCACAAAAGAGCCAGGAACAAAGGCTGGGATTAATGTTTTATTAATGATAACATTCATACTGCAGTTCTCAGATTTACATCCAAAAGAGCATCTGTATTTACATGCAATGGACAGTCCGAGATAACAAATTCAAACCACAGCTCCTTTAAGACTATGGCTTACTCCAAATTAAATTAAATACATAATACTCTTCCCTCCTCCTTTCAACATGTACAATAAAAACCACTCTTCCTTCTTTTAGGAAATATAAAATTGCATTGATAACTGCACTGGTTAACAACAATTAATTACATTTGAAATAGTTAAACCTGAGAGACGAGCCCAAATGTGTTTGAGTGCTACACGGCGACACTGGAATTCACATGAGAACGCTAAGGTCAGTGGTCAGTATTGCAGGGTTGGGGTGGCTCTGATGGCGACTGATGCCAGCTTTGACTGGAGCCACGCCTGCCTACCCTGCGGGGCAGAGTGGGCGAGTCCCCCCAACACCTCCTTCACTATGAACCATGAAGGGGGGGGGTAGGGCTTGTAACTGTAGATGTTGGTTTTCATTTTAACTTTTTGTGTGTGTGTTTTCATTTTTGCTTTTAAGAGGAAAAAAAAAATCTTTGGCCCATTTAGGTGGGACTCTGACATTATCACATGTACATAAACAAAACATGCATACGCCCTGTAGCGAGCGCCCGTCTCCTCCGACAGTCCGGCCTGGTCATCGTATCCCGGCAGTGCCCCGCTCTTACAGAGGCGAGCCCCACCAGAACAAAGTGGTCAGAACAATAAATACAGTTTTAAAAATGGACAGCTAAGCTGGTCGTTATGGCCGTGGAGGCCGTGGGGCTTTCCCATTCCGTGATCCTTTATTTTTTACATTAAATCCTGGAGACGACTCAGTGCATAATTGCTTTTTGGTCCATCGGACGCTTCCAGATGAAGGCACGCCGCCCTGAGGGCAGGCTGTGTCACACCTAGCACCTGTGACACTTGGGTCCGTCACTGAGATGACGTGGCCTACGGTCTCTGTCGCCCTCCCATCTCCTCTGGAAAGGACAGTGGTTCTGTCTCTTGCCAGCTGGAACTGGAAAGCACTCCCGGGGCCTACTGGCCCTGCGCTCTCCTGACCATTTTGGGGTTATTCTTCCCGTTTCTCAAGCTTTGTTCCTTTGTCAGTGGTAAATGTCACGCCCCGCCTTTGCTGTCAGCGGGGGTGAGCAGCTACCCGGACGCCCAGCTCATGCTTTCTTCTCCAGACACATCACACTTGACTGTGACATCTCTTGCTCCCCATTTCTCTCTCCCTCTCTCTCTCTCACACACACACACACACACCCCCTTTCTTTCATTGCTTAATGATGTAAGGAGGGCCGTCTGACGCAGGGGCATCCAGCCCAGCTGCCCTCAGGAGGGAACTGGTCTTTCTAGGGGCAGGGAAACTGCAGGAAACACTTACTTAGGGTTTAAGTTGAGGAGAGAGTAAGACACGATTCCACCTGAAGACCCGACCCAGGAAACCTCTCCCACGGTCTCCCTCTCGAGAGGCTCTGGGTTTCCACGTTTAAGGCACTGGGTATTGAAGACTTGCACGGTCAGTAAAAGTAGAGATGAGGCGGACGGCACGCTTCCAACACGGAGAGGCAAATACGGGCTACCAGATGACGGACGGTGACAGAGCGACCCACAGTGACAAGAACTGTTTCCAGAAGCACAGTGTTTCCGTTAGTGCGTTACACGCGCGTCAGCTACGGACGGTGAACGTCTCCAAAACTCGAACGCGTTCCTCTCTGAACAAAACGAGCTCCGGTAGGAGTAAACGCCCGTGAGTACCAGGTGTCCGGTCGCCCCCCCTCCCCCCGAGGAAACGTGCCACTTGCGCTCCCAATGCGTGAAGTCACAACCCCACCAGTCCCTTCGATAGCTCAACCACAGTCTCGTCCCTCAGTCAGCACAGGCAGATGCAAACACTTTTGGGGGCGGGCGGGGGGGGCACTTGATGAAAAGATTCCCGAAGTCGGGACCTGCCAGGAAGTAGTGGAGTCGGACTTCACGTGGTGGAGACCTGCTGTTCTCGAAAAAGGAAAACACCAAACCCTTGACGGAAGGAAAACTGAGTTTCGTGGGGCAATTCTGCATCCTGACCTACACTCGGGATCGGACAGCTACTCTTCATTTGGTTTTGGCAGATGAGCTCGTTCTGCTTCGCGGCGGCTCTAGTGGAGTTACTTTTTGGAGTTGGCGCCGAACCCAAACAAACCGATGATGTCCGTCATCGCCCGTCGCAGGTGCTTCCCAAAGCGATGCGAGTCCTTCCGCGCAAAGACAAAAAACAAAAACGCACGTTACAACGTCAAAATCCCTACGCTGGAGCCTTGAACCTGACTCAGAGGACAAACGTTCCTTTTGGCCAGTTCTCTGGGCTTTGGGTGAGTGGCTGAATCAGGAAGTGACATGTTCCGGAGAAACGCCGCAGGTTCAAAGAGGTAACTGTTTCTAGGTTCTCGCGGACGCGGCCCTGATGTAAGGCTTCCCCGAATATCAACGCGTTACACAAAGCGCGATAAATAAACGAATTCCAATCCTCTCTGCTAACGGCGAACTTGGCCGTGCTTTCAGGTGATACACAATGTGGAAAGGCAGAAAAGAAACCAGGATTCAGTGTGCCACACTTGGAAGGAGGCCACACGTCCCACTCCCACAGAACACCGCAGACACTGCATCATCTCATTATTATTATTATTTTTTAAAGATTTCATTTATTTATTTGAGAGAGAGAGACAGCAAGTGAGAGCGAGCTCAAGCAGGGGGATGGACAGAGGGAGAAACAGGTTCCGCATGGAGCAGGGAGCCCGGTGTGGGACCCGATCCCGGGACCCCAGCATCATGACCTGAGCTGAAGGCAGCCGCTTCACCAACTGAGCCGCCCAGGTGCCCCCCATCATCTTGTGCTCGTCCTCCCTCACACATGCACGCTGACCTCCATCTACCCTCTGATATTAGGGTCTGAGAGTTACACGAGCACTCCCACATTAGGATTTAAAGCCAGCGCTATAGGCCAAGACAAATATTTGCAACCAAAGATCATTTCTTTAAAATTACTTTAAAGAGGGGCGCCTGGGTGTCTCGGTGGTTAAGTGCCAGCCTTCAGCTCAGGTCATGATCTCAGGGTCCTGGGATCAAGCCCCATGTCTGGCTCTCTGCTCAGTGGGGAGCCTGCTTCTCCCTCTCCCTCTGTCTGTCCACTGCTTCCATTCATGCATGCACATGGCCTCGCTCGTTCTCTCTCAAATAAAATCTTGAAAAATAATAACAATAAAATAAAATTAGGTAAGAGAGTTCAAAAATTCTTTTATCTCAAAATGTCCAAACCGAGTAAAAAAGCATGTCGTTAAACTGCTACTTCCTGTCAAATTAAGGAAGAACATGTCTGTCAAGTTAAAAAGAAAACGGCAAAAATATGCCTTTAGGAAAGGCGACTTGGTTTTGTACTTACGGTCTCGGGGCTGGAGAACTTGGAAGATATGTGGAAATTGATGAGGTTCTCTCCCACGAGGATGTAGGACACGCCATAACCATCGTCCGCAACCTACAGAACCAGGTAAGCCGACGTTTAACCTCGGGGAAGGAGACGACGGGGAAACGGGACTGTCTCACATTCTACATACAAGACAGCATCAGCGCCTGCACTAATCATCTGCAGAATTTCTGGTGGGGCGGGGAGGGACCCGCAAGGTACCAAGGAGTGCTCAGGGTCCAGGAAGACCCCAAGCGGAGGCAGGCGGGCACAGCCGGTCCCTGGGCACGCAGCTCCGTGCCCACCTACCCTCGGACACTTACCGGCCCGAAGCCCCCTCCGCTGGACACGTACTCCGGGTTCCTCTCCAAATCAAACAGCTCTACCTGCTGCTGCGGAGTCTGGCTGGTCGATAACCTCCACGGCTCAGATAAGACCTGCGGCGTCGAACAAGGACGTTCTCTAACGACACCTTTCCCAGTGCCGTCCTCCTCTGTCCCTGCGCAGCAGCCCCGGCGGGAGACGGGAAAAGGCTCGCTGGGACCCCGGGCGGTCTCAGACACGGGAGGTCTGCGCCCCGGCAGGCCTCTTGCTGGCTCGGGCCACTCCATGTGCAGAGAGGGCGTCTGGACCAGGGGGGCCGACACCCCCAAAAAAGGGGGCGGACAAACGAACTAAGACTCGGGAAGGGGGACGTGCTGGGCTGAAGCTAATTTTCAGGAATTTTTTCAAGCTGCCTGTTCAACACAGCTTATTACAAGTTAAATTTCACACCTTTAAAAGTAAACGGTATTCAAAGCAAGACTGATAAATACTCGGCTCCTCACGTCCTAGCCACCTGTGTGCACCTTACTATGGTCCGAGCTCAAGGTCGCTGGCATCGAGGAGGTCGGGAGGGCATGTGTGACGCACGGTGTTCCGGGGGGCTGAAGGGACACAGCACTAAAATCACAGCTCGGATGGGACACTGTGATGACAGCGGAGCCCCAGGACCCATTTGGGGGAGGCCACTTCTCACTGGCGAGGTGGCCCTGACTTCGTCCCAGCTTAGCCAGTGAGCCGGGAGAGCTACCGCTGGCCGTGGCAACTGACCTCCTTCAGGAAAGGGGACTCCACGGCCAGGTATTTGGACACCACGTAAAGACAGAAGAGGTGGCGGTCGATCCCGGAGCCGGTCATCGCCAGGCGGTACAGGTGCTGGTGCTTCTCGGAGGCGATCTTGAACAACTTGAGCCTCTGCTCAACCTGAGCATCAAGGGGCGGGACAGTCACACCGTGTGGGATGGACCCCACAAGCTCCGAGACACACGTGAGGGGCCCTATGGCACCATTAAAGCAGGCGAGAGAGACGTGCCAGAGCGGAAGCCCCCCTGAGGGGCTGCCCCCTCCTCAGATTCATGCTGCTGATGGGGCCACCCTAGGGAAAGCCGGAGCCCCGAGCCTGTGCGGGGATCTTGGGTATGGGCAGCGGGCTCCGCTGACCCCAAGTAGAAGGTTCTATGGCACGGTTCCAGGCTTCTCACCCACACCCCAGCTCCTTGGATTGTCCCACTGCACCAACTCCCGTGCCTCCCCGTGCTCTGTGAGGTTCTAGACTCCTAGGGAGTCCAAGCGCCAAGCGGATTAACGTTAACCTCTCTGTGCGTGTCCCGACCACGTTCAGCTCCCCTGAAAGGTAGCGGGGAGAGAAGCTGAATACGACACCCCAGGAGAAGGCGTGCACGGGGTCTCCGCGGCCTGGCGCCACCTTACCGTCTGGGTGGGGTCCACCATGGCTAGCACGAAGTCGCATGACTCCATGGTACAGGAACGCACGGTCTCCGTCCTCCCCTCTCGGAAGAGCCGGGTCATGGAGGCCTCGTACGTGAGGCAGAATTTGCCCATGTCCTGGGAGAGGAAAAGTATTTTAATACAAGGCAGAGCCCGCTGATGGACTCTAACGCACAAGAAGGGATGGGTTACGGTCAGCTTGAGCTTTTAGTCATTATCAGTCTTCACACGGGGTTGTGCAACAGGCAGATGGAGACGTCATTAGCTTTGGAAAGGCCCGGGGGTGGGGGGTCAGTTTCTGGGTAGCCCAGGGTCCGTTTCCAGGTGCAACAGATGCCACGGCACAATTTCCTGAGCTTCACACACCTATCCGAGTGCAGACACACTTATGGAAGGAAGACATGACAAGGAGACGGCCATGCAACAGTTGGAAATTATTAAAAGACACAAGGTGTTGGCAGGGAATGTTCCACCGTGTTTGGATGACAATGAGGATGACCCGGGAGAGAAGAGACAGGTCAGGAGCCGTGTCCCCCAGCAGGAGGGCAGGTGGCCAGCTGCCCCACTGGACAGGAAGGGAAATGAAACAGAAGGGGTAGCCGTCGGGGGAGCCATCAGGAGGTCTCTTTGGAATGCTCTCGTGTTCCTGCTGAACCAAGAAGGCAGCTCGGCCTGCTGAGGCTGGAGAAGCAGGGAGGGGCCGGGAGCCGGAGAGAAGGCGTGGGGAACAGGCACGGAGGGGCACAGAGGGGGCTGCCCAGGGGGCTGCCCGAGCCAGAACTCGGGATTTTGAAGTGGAGAAATCAGTCTGAATCCAGCCACACCAGCGTCTTGGGTGCGAGGCAGAGCAGTCCATGCCCAGTGAGGGGTGGGGAACCAGGCAGGCAGAGGCCCCGTAGGGTCTAGGGACTAGAAGGGGGACAGGAGGACAGAAGAGGCAGCACCTGAAGCTGAGACCCTGCAGGTGACGGGAGGACAAGTCAGCGGGGGCTCCAGGGAGAAGCAGCAGGAGGGGCAGGACAGGGTCCGAGAAGCACACAGCGCCCTGTGCATGCGCTGCGGGAGGGAAACACCTGCAGACGCCCCTGGCCGCCGGGCCCGCCCCGAGACGCCAGGTTCCCCGTCTGGACGGGCAAGTGGCCACGGCAGTCTGTGGACCCCAGTCGTTCCTGCGGACAACGCCTCTCGGCGTCTGGGCCCCACTGACCCCAAGGAGACAGAGGACACCCTGCCACCAGCGGACACCGTGAAGCAAAACCCAGTGCCAGAGTCAAGGCTGAAGTCCCTGGCGAGCGGGCCATGCCTGTGAGTGGCCTTCGGGGCTCTGTCCCTCCCCCAGTCCTGCCTGTGAAGTGACGAGGCGAGCAGGCCACGGGGTGAGGAACACAGGCCAGGAGGTCTGCGACCAGCCACCGCTCACTGCCGTCCACCTGCGGCGCCCCCCACGGGAGCCTCCGCGCTGCCCCCGACGCCCGGCGCGGGAGCCGCCGACTCATCACACTTCTTCCACACACCAGTCGTTACTTTTGCCTGGGGTGGGCTCCGAGAGGGGCTCCACCTCATTCTACTCTGAGCAGAGTAAGAATAAGAACAGAGCAGGTAAGCAGGGGGCCCAGGTCGTTCATCAAATATGCCTGGGAGGATTCAAAGGGGCACGTGACAAAGCGGGAGGGAAGGGAGAGGAGGAGGTTGAGGAAAAAGGACGAATCTGGCATTTAGGCATTCAGTAAACGTTAGCTGGGGATCTCGGGTGCACTGGTTTATGCGAGGTCCACTCTCCAACACCAAACTTTAACTGTGTCAGCGGTCAGCACGGTCATGCAGGATACCCACGGTTTTGTAAACGATCGTCTGGAAACCTCTCGGCAAACGCACTGGATGTTAGTGTGCTCGGGCCCCCCGAGAGCCAAGCAGCCCCACTCCACCTGCCGCAACCAGCCACCATCCGGAGATCACCTCCAGTTTCTAACGAGCTGGATCAAAAGACATGGTCGGTGGGGATACGGACATGCACGGTGTGAGAACACAAACCTGTCGCACCCTGGGATGGCTGCCCCGGGGCTCAGGGTTCAGGCTGGTGGCACCTGGGGGAATTTTTCACCTCTAGGTTCTAAATGAAAAAAAACATGACCCAAAAGCAGGAAGCGAATGGCTGTGGACTAAAATTAAGATCTCCGCGAAGTGTCTTCACTCAATCGGTCGTGACTTATTTACCGATGCCTATCTACTCCTCTGTGGCTAGCACATTCCTGGCACTGGGGACCAATCATGTTTCTGCCCTCAAGGGGCAAAGGTTCTAACAGAAGAAGTGGGGATACAGGATATTACACAGTGACAGGGCATCAAACAGGAACGAGGCAGGGTGACAGAAGAGCGAGGGGTCAGGAGCCATCTTAAATAGGAGACGGGGGACTTGAGCAGAGACCTAACCAACCACACCTCAATCTGAGACACAGCAACCACTGATGGAGAGCAAGTGCAAAGGCCCTGAGGTAGAAAAGAGCTGGACATATCTGAGCACAGCAAAAAGGCCAGTGCGGTGAGCGAATGACACCAGGTGTGTTATGAGAGGAGGTTGGAAGGGCAGACAGGGATCAGACCAATGGTCACTAACCTTTGGAACATGTTAACTCGGAAGGGAAAAATAGACACATTTTAATTTCTACTAACCTCAAACTGAAATACAGCACGTAGAAGCACAGCCAACAAACCACAGTAATTACCAACAGCGCGGTGACTTTGAAGAGAAAATCATAGCTATTTGCACAACAAATTATGGTTGCTGCAGATGTCCCAAAATACCATCTATGCTTATCACAACTTCAAAATTACAGTAGTCATTAGCTCTGCCACCCCAAATTTAGTGCATAATTACACTCACTGTGCTACAAATTTACATTTAATATTTTGATGTGCATTTTTATTAACTGATTATCTCCGTAACCCTACGTAGTTCCTTTCATGCTTTATACACATTATGCTGAGATGGGATCCCCAAGGCTTCCCCAAACTTCCTGCAGGGTCCAGGGCACAGAGAAGGGTCAGAAGCCTGGAACAGAGACCCCCCAGGACACACAGGACATCTGCATTTACACAGAGCCAAGGGAAGGCCCTGCAGCTCTGAGCTGAGCCAGGAAGGGTCAGAACCACAGCTCCACAGAGTCATGTCCCTAACACAGCTGGTCCTCAACTGGGCCTGCACATGAGAACTTCTGCATGGAAAGATCTGCCTTATATTTTTCATGGGTCGTACGTGGCACCTGCTCAGTCCACTCGAAACCCCCGTAGACCATTCGTCCGACTGAACGCTAAGCAAACGTCCTCTGTGAACGCAGAAATGACATGTGATATACAGTCGTCCGAGACAGCATTCTTCTGTTTTTTGGTTTTTGGTTTTTTTTTTTCAATTATTAACAATACAACACCATCCTTAACTCAAGGGCCATGTGAAAACAGGTGAAGGGCGGGAAGTGGGCCGTGGGCCAGAGTTTGCAGATCACCATAGTAAAGAAATAAAACTTTCACATGGTGCCGATGGCCAAGTGTGTTCACAGAACACACCACAGACACATTTAACGGACACACAATTGTCCGTTGTACAAAAATACGATAATCTAACATTTCACACTGATAATCTTCTTGACGGATTCAAACTTTTACTGAGAGGCCTGTTTCAGCTCATCTTTGCGATCCGGGCCTAGAGAGTACAGTTCTCGAGGAAGAATTTGCCAGGTTAGGGTCACGCACATTTCCCACTGGAAGAGCCTCGCTGCCGCACGCGCGCTTCCCTCTCTAAACTGCCCCTGTACAAGCACGGACTTGAAAGGCCTTTGCAAATCGCAGAGGCAAACATGCAGTCTTACTTACGCTGCATTCATGGGCTTCCTAGCAAGATTAAATTTTCCACGCACATTCCCTGACAATGTGTAGTTTTCTGCTCTCATGAACTACCACCCTCTGCTGTCTCCGTTTGCCTACCGGGCTGTGTATTTGCTTCCCAAAAGGAACCACTTGGCCCATTTTTCCAAGCCCATTCACTCACCAACTCATGCCCTCCCCATGATGTTAAATCCTGCCTTTATCCCAGAAGTGCCCAGGACTGCACCTTGCTCATTACTAAACTCTTCTAATTCCTACATTTTAGGCTTTGAAAGAAACGATGTCCACCTTGTTACTTTTATTTTTCAGAATGTTACTGGTTATTCTCAGACGTCACATCTTCTAAATGAACTCGAAAATCAATCGCTTGAGCTCCCTTTGGAAAATCACCTCCAGACCTCGGACTGTGTCCACACTGGACGTGTGAACTGGGCACACTCGCCTCTGTGGGGTCGAGATTTTCCAGCCAAAACCACAGCCTCGTCTTCCTTTTGGAGACTGTCTCTGCCTTCCTCCCCAAAAGTCCCAGCTGCTTTACCAACGTGTGCCTGGACCCCAGACTCCTGTCCCTGGTTCCCATTCCCCTTGCCTGTTGTACTTTCTACTTGGCCAAGTGCTGGACAAGGGAGATTCCGGTCTTCATAGAATTCTGCGCCGGGCTCCTTCCTGAGCACACTCCTTCATCACGAAAGCTTTTCTGTCGCCTCCATTCCCATCAGAAGACGTACTGATCGCCCTCCTGCCCAGTTATCCCATCAGCTGTGCTCACTGTACTTACGGAAAGGCCTTCGAGAGTGCTGGACCTGCTGGGGTGGAGGTAGCCTCATCCTTTCCTTAACAGGGCTACTCATCCGTTCACCCTTCAAACCACACGCTGGCTACGGATCCGTGACGCTACTTATCATGTTAGGGAAACAGCTTCCGTTACTTAGAGCCGTTATCGGGAATGCACGCCAAGTTTTTTAATGTCTTCCCAGCATTTGTCGAGAGGACTGTCCTTTTTCTTCTCTGATCGAAATAATAATTTAATCTGTCTCTGGGTTTATTAATACCAAACCATGCCCCTGGCCACGGGCCCCATAAGCTGCTGCTTTTACACGTTGCCTACACTGCTGGATTCTCGTTGCTAATATCTTATTTAGGTTTTCTGCACGTTCGTTCATGAGCAAAACTGGTCTATGGCCCTTTCTCGCCATCCCTCCAATTAAGACACGAGCTCCAGAAGCAGCCTGCTTGGATCCAAGTCCAGCCATGCCACTGCGAGCGGCGGGTCTCGGGCAAGGAGTTCTCCTGCTCGTGCGAGAGGCAGAGATCAGCAAGGCCTTCCCCAGCGGCTCTGAGGACTAACGAGCCCCCGCGAGGCACTCCGCACCCGCTGGGCCGCTCTATCCAGCTCCGGATCACGCCCAGGGTGAAGCTGGTTCTGGACATCACGCGGGCGGCCCCTCACTTTCAGGAGCCTCTGGAACCCTACGCTCGTCCAAGCAACGAAGCCACTTCTGAGCAGGGTCCCGCTGCCGGGCAGGCCTCCGACTTCTGACTTTCATCGTGGGGACTGACCTCCTCCTGGCTTTTTACCTCGTCTCGGGCCAGCTTCACTAACTTCTATCGCTGCAGAAAATCATTTCGAGATCCGCAAACGTATTACCGTGGAGCCTGGCATCCCCTTATGAAACTCTGTGTCTGAAGTAGCGCCTCCTTTTATGGCCCGAACGCGGTGCATCTCCGTGCTCAGCAGTCTTTAAGGTCAAACTTGCTAATTGCAAGATCCAACTCCTCTATCTAGCTACTGGGTCTGTAAGTCCCTCGCTCCTTCGGACAAAGCGCCCCTTCGACGATGGCCCTTTCTGCTAATGGCTCCGCATGCACACACTTCAGTGAGTATGTTCCTCGGGGAAAGGAAGCTTCGTGACTTGATTGTCTCTGTGAACAACTACCGCAGAGTCAGCTGGAAGTCTGACTCTGGCCTAACTTCTCCCGGTGTCTCTGATTTCGAGACCTGATTTCTAGACCTGCCCCACACCCACCGAGAGGGTTTCCGCTCACCGCATCCCACCCCGCCTGTGGCAGACGGCCTGAGCCAGTGGCCGGCCCCCGGGACAGGCGTCCGGCCTTCCCCACGCCCGGGGCATGCGGCTCCCGGCAGGTGCTCAGACCCTGAGTGCTCGCCACAGAGCCCCAGCTCGTACCTTGTAGTGAGCCAGCTGGAGGGCGAGCTGGACGAAGGCATCTGGGCTGGTCTTGCATTTCTTGATCAGCCCTTTACCAAAGGTGTGGAACGGGAACGAGTGGAAATCTACGTCATTTGCCAGAATGCTGGCGCTGTTCAGGGAAGTCTCTATCACCTCTTGACACTAGAGGAAAAAGGAGAAAGAGATGTGAGCCTGGGCTGCGGACATACCTCGCAGAGACGAGATGTTCGTGCGGCCAACAGGGCTGTTGCTTGAACAGACACACGTCCCATCTTCTTCCCGGTCCTCCCCGGAAGCGTCATCCTGGAGCAGCAGTCCGGGAGGGACAGGCCCCCCGCTCACCCAGATGTGCCGGGGGGACCCTAGCAGGAGGAACGCCCGTGGGGGACTGCGGCTTCCTGGTCCACGTGTGACCCCACAGGGCATTCCGCACAGTCCAGAGTTTAGTTTTGTGAAATCCACTGTGGCGACCCAGCTCCCAATTTTAAAAAACGAATGGGCCGTGGCACGCCACGGCATGGAGATGAGCTCCCAAGCCACGGAAGGACGTGAGAGGAGCCCTAAATGCACGAGACTAAGGCAAAGCAGCCGGTCTGCAGAGGCCAAGTTCGACAGGATTCCACGAACGGGACACTGTGGACGAGGCCCACTGTGGCAACTGTGACAAGACCTCTGGGTGCCAAGGGCATGGGGGCGGGGGACAGGGAGGAACCGGCAGCGCCCACATGTGGGGCCGTGAAACTGCTGTGTGAGGCTGTGCGTGGACACAGGTCGTTGCACATCTGTGCAAAGGCCAAGAATGCACTAGGCTGACACTGACCCCGCGTCGGGGATGGACGCGTGTGTGCTGGGTCGGGGGAGGCAGGCGGGAGGGATTTCTCTGGACTTCCTGATCCATTGCGCTGGGAAAACTAAAACTGCTCAAGAAAGTTAAACCTACAGAAATATTTTAAATACACGGGGACCGACTTGGTCAGGTACAAGGACCCCGAGCCCATGCACCTCGGCAGCGGTGACACTGCTCTGAGGAGCTCACGCTGGCCCCTGGGGACGCAGGCGGAAGGCCTGGCTGAGACGGCAGCCCCACGCGTGGCATTTTCCACTACGAGAAGTGTTTCTCGGGCCCCCGAAATGCCTGCTTGGATCGGATGGGCAGAAATGTGGTATTTCCGCCCCTAAACTTCCTTCCCCAAAATGCTTCCTTGTATCGAGTGGCCTCTGTATGAGAATCTTGGAGAGAAACAGAAATAATACGTTAGTGATCGCAGAGTATTTCTACCCCAAAGGAAGTGACTTTGCTTTTCTCTTGTTCACTGCGCTGTCCGGCCAAACGTGAGCTGAAAATCTCGCCGACAACCTTTGCCAGAATGTGAAACAGAACCACCTCCTGGGGCCGGAGGCGGTGGGAGCTGCGGCAAGCAGCCCTGCGGCCCATGTGTGGACACAAGTCTGTGTGCGGCCTCCAGCTGAGCCGGTGCCCACTCAGCAAGGATGCGGCAGGGGGGCGGAGGGGGAGGCCCAGGCTCTGACCGGTTCCGTTCATCCCCACCCCAGGTCGCTGGGACTCACTTCCTCCGGGATGTCCCACTGCAGCCGGGTGGGGTACGGAATGTTCGGGTTGGTGTCGCCCTTGCAGTGCCCATCCTCTGCGTAGCCCAGCTGAAAGCAGTCCGTGGCCAGGACATACTGTCGCAAATGAAAAGATACATGCGTCCGTCAGGGAAGAAGAGCACGGTGAACCGTGTTACCTAGAGCATCTTGGAGATGACCCCCAGGGGAGACAGACCCTCGTTCTTCACAGAGATGTAATGAAGACAGCAGGACTGCCTCCCGGGGTGTGCCGGCAGGACGCCCGTTCGCACCTCACCCCCTCCGCACAGCCACCCGATGGGAAAGTTATTTCCATTCCAGAGGGGAGAGAAATGGACGTGAGGCGGCTCCCCGGCTTGCGGGCTGGCAAGCAGCTCGAGCCAGGACTCCAGCACATGCCGAGCCCATTTCTAGGTCCCGGGTGCCCGCTGGGGGCCACCCCTCCCATTCCCCGAATCTTTACAGCAAGCCTGGAAGGCAGGCCCCATTATCCTCACTGCGTAAAAACGAGGAGGCTGAGCCACCCAGGGAGGAAGCCGTGTGCCCCAGTCCACACTCCCCGTGAGCCAGGCTCCAGGCGTAGCTGGGGCGTTCTCTTGCCCCGGCGAGGACACCCACACGGATGAATTCAGTTGTATTTACGGAGCAGCTACTATGAGCCAGCAACCCTCTGCGCACCAGTGAGAGAATGGGGAACAAAACAGACCAGAATTTCTGCTTTTCCTCAAGACGTTAAACCTGACCATCTGACCTCCCCAGGTCCCCAGCCTCCTCCAGGGTGCACGCACGACAAATGGAAACACGTGTTTGCCTAAGATGTGTACACGAACGTTTCCCAGGGGCAGTGTTTACAGTCGTTGGAGTGTGGAAACAACCCATGCAACGGCCAGAACAGACAGTCCGAGATAGAAAGTAGACCTGGGGTTGCCTGGCGGGGGTGGGGGAGAGGAGCAGGAGTTCCCTTCGGGGGGAACATCCTAAAAGTAGATGCTGGTGTTGGTGGTACACCACCTTGTAAATACCCAAAACCCAGCAAATTGTGTACTTTAAGATGAATGTTATGGTATGTCAATTTTGTCTCCATAAATAATAAGAAGATTTTTTAAAAAAAGAAATCCCCAGGGGCACCTGGGTGGCTCAGTGGATTAAGCCTCTGCCTTCGGCTCAGGTCATGATCTCGGGGTCCTGGGATCGAGCCCCGCATCGGGCTCTCTGCTCCGCGGGGAGCCTGCTTCCTCCTCTCTCTCTGCCTGCCTCTCTGCCTATTTGTGATTTCTCTCTGTCAAATAAATAAAATATTTAAAAAAAAAAAAAAAAAAAAAAGAAATCCCTGTACTCAGGGAGCTTACATCCTAGTGGGGGAGGCGAACACACACACACACACCCCCCAAAACCCCACCCCAAGTCCGGCTGGGGGCGCCGTTGGGTGCGAGGGGTCGGGGCTCCAGCACAGGGGTGGTACATGGAGGCGGCCACGCGTGCACGTGTGGTTGGTGTCCACGCAGATCCGAGCAAGCGAAGGAGCCAGCCTACTTGTGTCTGAGCCGCTCCACATCAGAGACCCCAGAGGGCCCGACACATGGAAGCTTTAGAAACATGTGGGCGGCACATGTGGGCGGCAAGCAGGACCCAGCTCCGACCAGATCTGCTCCTGACCGCCTCACCATGGGCAGACAGGCTCCCGGGCCTCCGGGACAAGAGAGTGCGCCGGTTCCCATCCCTGCGGGGAGCTCCTGGGACCCACGTCCGGTCCCTGGAGCCCCAGGCCATGCCGTCTGCTGGTAGGAACCCGAGTGACCGCCTTGGGCTGTCCATGCAATCTCTTTACCCTTCTCTCCTCCAACAGCACTTAAAATAGAAGATGGCCTTGTCCACACGCAGGTTTCTCCACCTGGCTAAGTCACCCTGTGCCGTCCAGACTGCCCGTGGCTCGAGTGCTGTCTCCTTCACGGAGACCAGCTGTCATGCGCTCACGACTCAGGGTGTCCTTGGAACAGGTGCCGCAGGTCTGGACGAGTCCGCTGTGTCGACGGACCCCTCCGGACTCCAGCTGCTTCGTCCAGGGACCGAAGATAGCTGAGTCCTCGTGCAGTTTCAGCTGAACGGATCGCTCAGTTTTTGTTAGCATCGGCAGACGGGCGGCGGCGAAGACCCTTCTCAGACTTGACTGCTTTTATCGTATGCTCGAGTCTTGGGACCAGACCGCTGTCTTAGACTGTTCAGGAACACTGTTTTCCCACACAGAGAACCTCACTTGGCTGAAGGAAGGGCAGGTTAGGTTTTGCACGGACCCCAGCCAGGGGTAAGACGGTCAGGAGAAGTCTTGGAGGGGGCATCCAGGGCTCCTAACCCAGGACGGGGAGAAGGCAGAGGGGCCTGGAGGGACTGCGGTGAAGCGGAGACCCGCCGGGGCCAGTGGCCAGGGAAAGAGTGTTCTGGGCAGAGGAGGGAGCGCGTGCATAGGCCTTGTAAGAGATAGCAGGACATGGCCTAGGATTGGTGACTCTAGGGAAAATACGGACAGATAAAATATTTTAAAAATAAAGATTGAGATTCAAAGCCTTCAGAGGAATTTAAAAAAAAGAAAAGAAAAGAAAAGAACACGGTCATGCATTAAGATATCTTCACAAGTTCATGACAATTTCATCACGTCCGGTCCTCGAGTGAGCGCCACGGCCCGTGAAGGACGGTGGGGGCCTACGGTCCCGTCGTCCAGCTCCACCTGTTAGAGCAGCAGACTGCAAAGCACAGGCTGGGCTTTCAGGGTGATGTCAAAGGGCCTTGTTGCTTTAACAAAGTTACCTTGAGCTTCATCAAACCAGGATAATACGGAAATTTCTGGATCAGGTCCACTGTTGACAATCCCGGAGTTCAGAAATTTCTCCAAACGAGAACCGGGGAGGGTAAGTTAAGAAAGCAAAACCTTCCTCAACAGTTCGTGCCAAACGCAAAGAAGGTTCCGGCGCTTCAGGGAGAAATGAACTTTTTAAAGTTTAAAGCAGTGGCAGGGCCAATCCAACACCACATTTTAACGAGCTGGGCAGAGGGACCGGGTGGCCGGGGCTTGGCAGTTTTTAAATAACTTGGTAATTTTAAGAATGAAATGACGCGGCTGCATTTTTATCAACCAGGATTTAATGCACTTGCTTCTAGTCGGCCTAACACCTGGCACGTGGGAAACGTCTCGAGAACACAGCAAAGAAGGGATGGTTCCGCTTTAGCTCTGCCCTGGAGTCCCTGCACGAGAGCCAGCCGCCGTTCCGTCACTTTGGTCCCACCGGAGACGGCATTAAATGTGTTTCTATTTAAGGAAACTTAGTTGTAGGAAGTGCAGACACGAAGGCCTTTTGTTTAGCTAACCCATGTTACGCGAAGCGCCGATGTGTGTCACGAAGCCTTCTGTAATCAGATGGGTACTGCACGATGAAACGCCGTCTGGGGTCGGGACTGGCAACAGTAAGCGCCACGCTCACGTCACAGCTGCGCCCACTCACCTCCCACAGGTGCGCGACAGCTGCGCTCACTCACCTCCCACAGGTGCGCGATGATGGGCGCGTCGGCCCAGGAGTGCTCTGCGTTCATGCCCATCTTCCCGTTCTTGAAGACAATGAACGTGAAAGACTTATCGAACCACCTATGGGGGAAAGAAACATTCACGGGACTTAACTGTTTCAAAAAGACAAGAGCAAACGAAAGTCACGTACTTGTTTTGTTCGGGAAGGGCTCCTCTGCCCCCAGCCCCCCAAAGGCTGGCCCACACTCTTAAATCTCTGCAGAGCGCTGGTAGGAGCACACAGAGAACTTAGATGAGTCACTTCTCTGTTATCAGAGACAAAGATAAGCCGTTGTGAGCTGCGGACCAGCAGAATGCAATTATGTTATTCTAACGTGAAGGGACCCATGAGGCAAGGGCAGGGAGCAGGGGGGCCATGCCCCTGCACACACCCTCCCCCACGCACGCTGGGACGAGCCTCACCCCCACCTGCAGGGCAGGCGGGACGGCTCCGCAGACAGGGAAAAGGAGGCCACAGGAGTCATGAGCTCAGGGAGCAGGCCAGAGCCGATACCCAGCTCAGCCCCGTCCACCACCTTCTGCCTGGTTCCAGGCGCCCGAAGCCACCCCTCTCGCCAGTACCTCCAGTCAGAGGTGGGTGGGAACAGAGAGGGAAAAAAGTCTGCCACTGTGTGCGTGCGCGTGTGTGCGCGTGCAGAGAAGAGAACCAAAGCTGTGTTCTTGTGCGAGCCTCATTCCTTCAGGGCAGACACACCTGAGGCTGGCAGCCACGTTACCTGTCAGAGCACTTGCCGTGGAGGAGAGACTTGGCGTAGCTGTCCATGGACGCATCTGGGTCTTCCTTCCTGTACCCCTGCTCGCTTTCGTCGAGCGTCACGAAGAACGCTGCCTTCTCCACGGCATCGAGGGCCTGTTTGTTCTTCCCACGTCCAAAATAGGCCTGGCGACACTTGGCCCAGGGTACTCTGAAACAAGACTTAGAGTCAAACCTACAGGAACGTGGGGACGTCTCACATGCGATGTTCAAAATGGCATTTTTCAGTTTTGTAGGAATTTAAGGGAAACTACGCGTGTATGACCCTGTCTGCAGCGGACAGCACCATCGGTCGGCAGACCCTCCAGAGCAGGGCACAAGCACGGCGCGTACCTCCGCTCACTGAATGCTGGGTGGGCCACGAGAATACAAGCCCTGAGCTTCGTGACCGAGACAGGGCTCCCCGCGCCCGTGCCAGCGACCATCCTGACGACGTCGTGGCAGGTGCTGTGAGCCCGTCCCTCCGGCCCGGCTCCCCTCCAGCCCTTGTCCACGTACGAGCTCACTGACCAGCACTACCATTCCCATCTTTTGGGGGCGGGGGGGGGGGACAGGCACACAGACGTGATCACAGCTATTTTGTGGCAGGGAGAGCTTCCAACCCAAGTCCATGCTACTAACAGCCACAGGACACCCTGGGGGTAAGCGGCACCCCTGGGAGTCCAAGGAATGGGATTCTCTTCATCCTACCTTTCCTGGGATACAAGGAGCGGACACGACACCCTCGTCCTGAGAGTCGCCCCAGCCACGGCTCCTTCGATGGCCGCTAGGACCCTCACTCGGCCCTCCTCTGGTCCTTCACCCACCCACCACTCCAGATCAGGGTCATCTGGCCTGTCTCCTGCCCTCTTCTCTCCCGAGTGCTCGCTGAGGTGGCCTAAGGTACCAACACCATTGTCGTCACTGTCTGCCAGGGGCCACAGTGACAGCAAGGATGGTTACCAGTGCTGTGTGAAGGGACAAGAAGGTGACGGGCCAGCACATACACTCAGGGAGCCTCAGGGCCGGCCGCCCACGGAGCCCCTCGGGGCAGGGGGTCCCAGGCAAGCCCACTCCTCAGCTGCGATTTGTGCCCACCTGCCACCTGGGCCACAGATGCTCGTGAGCCCACGGGGAGGGAGCTCGTCCCCCGAACACACTGCCCTCCGCGGCTCCTTCCAGCCCCGGGGAAGCCGCGGTGACGCCCTAACACCCCCGGGCTTCCGGGACAGGGCCTCCCCTCCAGCTCCCGCTGCCCGCTCCAGCCTTCACTGCTCGAGGAGCCCCCGGACCAGAAGAATCTCCTACACCCGCTCGGGGCCCTCGGGGGGGGGGCCTTTTAAATGGCCGAGTCTCGCCCCAATGTAGGCGGGCCCACGGGACCCTCTCTGCCGCTCCCAGCACCCGCACCCCCGCGGCAGAGCCTGTGTCCCGAGTTCAACAGGCCCGCAGCCCCGCCGCAGAGCCTCACTCCTGAGTGTCTGGAGCCCTGGCACCCCGGGCACCTGGATGGGCCGCCGGCCAGCAGGGGCGGGACTCGGACTCTGCGCTCCAGCCCCGCCCCTCAGCGCCGCTGCCCCGCCCCCACGCACCCCTCCCTCCGGCCGTCCCAAGTCCACCGGCCAGACCCCTGTCACCGAGGAGCCACACACCTTTCTCCAGCCGTGAGGGCCGCCAGCTTGGCCTCCCCAGGCTGAGGCTCGGAGGGGTCGTCCAAGATCCGCTGCATCTGCTGCTCGATCTCCCGGGGCTTCAGCAGCCTGCCGTCGTGGTACAGCCAGACCTTGAAGTAGCGCCCTTTGTGGAACACCACGATGTGCTTGCTGTCCCGGACGTGCTGGATGGTGTCTGCGGCGGGACACGGAACCCAGAGGCAGCGGTTAGGGAGAGCTGAGCACGGCCCTGGCCCCCCCGACCGTCCTGCGGCCCCAACCCTGCCCCCGCCGTGTCCCTCGGCGGGCCCCATCCGTCCATTCCTCAAGAGTCTGTAGACAGTTCGGTACAGATCAAAGCTGAGAGATTTGACTCCGTCTCAGCTCCGCTCAGCCACTCACTGCCCGTATGATCTCGAGCCAATGACTTTGGCCCGTTCAAGGGTTACTACAGAAAACTACAGCAAACACGCCCTTCGAGCCTTCAATCAAAGTCAGATATAAGAAGCGGCACACTAGGATCACTTCCGCTCAGATGCTACACCAGGTCCTGGCCAGTGCACGGTAAACTAAGAAAGGAGAATCAGGCCTCTTGCAGCCACGATGAACCCCAGAAAACCCAACCGGCTGTTGAAATTACTGAGAACACAGCTGGGTAGCCGCTCAGGGTCCACATTTGCATTCCTCTCCCCTAGAGTTCTGGCCCGACTGAGCCCCTTCCACTCACATGCTTGGATGCCCCCCTCGGATGCGACTGTATTTGGAAGCAGGGCCTTTAAAGAGGTAATTCTATTAACACATTGTGATTAAGATGGACCTTAATCCCACACGACCAGGGTACTTGTAGGAAACGATCAGGACACAGAGAGGCACGGAGGGATGACCCCGTGAGGACACAGGGAGCGGACGGCCGTCCGCACGGGAGGTGAGAGGCCCCGGGGGGCTCCCTGCCTGCACCTGCGTCTCGGGCTTCGGCCTCCAGGATGTGGGGACAGTGAATGTCTCTCAGCCCCGCAGCCTGCGAGGTTTTGTTACAATGGCCCCCAAAACTAATATATTCAGGAGCCAACAACTCAAAAAGACACTTAAAACAACAAAAATGGAAAAGGAGTTAGGAGTAACTAACAGTTGAGGCACAACTGGGCAGAGAAAAGTACAGAAGCACCCCGTGATCCGAGGGGAGGTGTTCTGAGACCCCACAGGTGCCGGAAGCCGGGGAGCACATCAAACCCCAGCCGCACGCCTGCTTTCCCCAGCCTACGGGCCTGTGATCACGTCTGACTTACAAACGAGGTGTAGTACGACGTTAACAACAGCAAACCCGGAGCGATTACATCCTGTGCTAACAGAGCTTATGTGGACGCGGTCTCTCTCTCAAAACACCTTTCCTGGCCCTTCTTCTTGTGATGACGGGACACAAGTCACACGGGTATGACACAGGGTTAGGCGGAGGTCGCGGGGAATCACCAGCTCCCACGCCGTGGCTGGTCGTGGGTAACCGAGACCATGGAACATGAAACCACGCATAAAAGGAACAACTGTATGGCACTTCATTAAAATCATTTTTTAAAACGCTATTACGGGGGCCCCTGGGTGGCTCAATCGGTTAAGTGTCTGCCTTCAGCTCAGGTCATGATCCCAGGGTCCTGGGGTTGAGCCCCACACTGGGTTCCCTTCTCTCTCTCTCTGACAAATAAAGTTAAATTAAAAAAAAAAAAATCTGCTTGAGATTCTCACCCCTTCTGGTCCTCTGCTCTCTCTCTCTCTCTAAAAGAAATAAGAACCTTTAAAAATTTAAAAAAAAAAAAATGTAAGCATGCTATTATGGTCCCAACTGTCCCCAAACTGTTTTTTTGCCAACTCATCTGCTTTTCACAAAAATCTGGCCACGGATCACTAGACTCCAGACTGAGAGAGACAAAGGTTGACTTTTGAGCCAGAAACACGCAGGCTGGAGTGAGTTTTCAGAAAGCCTCTGGGTCCCGGATCCCAGGAGAGCTGAATCCGCTTCCAGAAGCTCAGCCAGAGGCCGGTTTCGGTGTCTGAGGACCCCCACGCCTACCATCATGGGACAAGTTCCCACCTGGGGCTCATAGTCCGGAGGTACCTGCTGTAACGACACCCCTCAAAAGCCAGATCAGCTCAGGACTCTGTAAACAATCAGCTTCGAAAGTGGCAGTGGGTTAAAAGGAACAAAAAAATAAAAAGCAGCTGTGGGTTCATTTTAACGCCCACCATAAGGGCTCAGACGGGGCCTGGTTTGTCTCTTGGCGAGTGACCAGTGTTTGCCACCTGCAGGGCCACCCGGAGGCTCACAGGTGGCACAGCCTGAGCCCTGGCTGGCCCGGAACAGTCCCAGGTGGTGCCATGTCTCTCCCTCTTGTTCTTGAGGGCGTCCTGGCTCAGATTACGTGGCCTCCTGGCGTTCTGCGACGGCCGGGGGTGGGGATCAGCTGTCCCAGGTCAGGCCCGGCCTCCTGAGCACACGCCAGCGTGTGTTACACCAGAACCGTGAGTGTGGGCCAGAGCTGCACTCCCGAGGGAGCCAGACGAAGAAAAGAATGTTCCTAGCCAGACCTGGGAGAAACAGCCCAGGAGACAGCCTTCGGCCAAAGAGAAACTGAGTCTGAAGGTAAGTCACTTGTCCGGGCCTAAGAAAGACCGAGGAAACGTTCAGGAACGTTCCTGAGCCTAAAACCTCACACTGTTAGGAAGGGTCAGTGTGAACCCGTGTGCTGCCCGTCTGTGACCCCGTATGCAGCGAGCACGGAGTGAACGGGCTTCCCCAAGGGGCCCCACTCACCCGTCTCCTCGCCTGGGATCCGCGAAGTGTTAAACATTCGCTCCCACTGAGCAGAGCAGAGCGGAACCGTGGATCCCAACAGAAGAATCTACAACAAAAATGCATTTCAAACAAACAAACATTCCTTGGGGGGGCGGTGGGAGGAAGGGGGAAAGGAGCAAAGGAAACACTCATCTGTCCTCCGCGCACACAGGGCCTGACTCTCTCTTCCAAACGGCGAGGGCAGCTCTTGGCTGGGCCATGACCTCGACCTCTAAGACCCGCCGGGCGCGGCCAGGGCTTGGGGCCCCGCACCCCTCCTGCCCAGAGGTCACGCCTTCTAAGGGATCATTTGTCACCTGACACTTACACCACAGACCTTTTCCAAACTGGCGCTTCAACCAAGGGCTACCTAAAGAAAGAAATGTCTTGTTCTCCCGGACTAATTCACCAGCTCAATTGTTTTCTTCCAAAGGTAAACAAGAGCTTCTTCCGGCTGAGATCACGGGGTGACGTACAGTAGGAATTTAGAACACACCAGGAGCATTAAATCTCACGGTAATTACGGAGAGTGAAAGAGGCAAGACCAGAGACAAAGAGAGAGCGAGCATACTGCACGGTTTCATTCGCATCAAGCTTTGAACGGTACAAGTGACCCAGAGACAGAAGGCACAAGCGAACTTTTGGGGGTGACGGATATGTTCACGCCCTGGACCGTGGAGACAATGTCAGGGGTATGTTATATAGATACAACAGGACCTAGCGAAGGAGGCCTCGAGTATGTGCACGAGATCAACAAAGCCGTCAGAAAAGAAGTTTCTAGAGCAGTGAGCCTGCGTACCGGCTTGATCTCCTCCCGGTCCAGCCGTCGTCTGTAGAGCAGGATGGCGTGGATGGCGTTGCCCGCTCTCGCTGCCTGGATCTGGGTCGGCAGGATGTACAGCAAGTCCTGAGAAGGCAAACCCGTGTCGGCACAGAGGACGTCCGTGGGCAAAGCCACGCTCACTTAAATACACGGGAGGGCACTTCCGCACTGCTAAAATGTTTCCATCGGTGTGAGATCACCCCCGCTCTGATAGAAAAAAAATTGGAACTGCATTTCCTACGCTTGGACAGTTTTGTACTTTACAAGCAAATAAAAGTGACGAACAGGAAGAAAAAGAACAAAGAACGAAGCTGCCCGGTTATTAAGGCTATTAAATGCCGGTTCCCGAACCCCAGCTATGAGGCTTCCAACGAGACAACGGGAAGAGCCCTCCCAGGCCTCGAAGCCGCCGAAGACAAGAACCTCCTGGCGTCCCAGGGCTGGGGGAGCCGTGGCCACCTGTCGCCACGCTCGGTGGAGTGGCACAGACACAGCCCACACGTCACCGCGGCATCACAACGCAGCGCCCAGCTGAGATGACAGGCAGAGGGGCCACCGATGGCCTTGGGAGTATTTCTGCGGCCCTAATCTCTCGGCAGTGGCTCGGGGCCAACACAAAAGGACGGCCACGCGCAGCTCTCAGGCGTAGCAGGCAGGGGCTGGGCCCCGGCAGAAAGCCTGGGTCCGCGGGAACAGGGGCAGGAGCTTCCGGGGCGGCCTGCGGGCCTGTGGGGACGCCCGCTACGCCCGCCGGGGGCACTCACCATGGCATAGTAGTTGCTGTTCACCATCAGCGGCCCCCGTCCTCGCAGGTAGATGTACTCCTCCCACCAGTCGCTCACCTGCGGGGGGCCAAGGGGACAGAGCACCGACGAGCTGAGCGGGAGCCACACGGGCTGGCGGGGCCCCCGGGGTGCAGGACGGCTCGCGGGCGCGAGTGTGTATGTGGGACACACGCCACGGCCCGTGTGGGAGCCTAAGCCCAAGTGCGAGCTCAGCACACCCCTGCCGCCGGCGCCTGATTTAAACAGCACGTGCGCCAGCCCGCCTCCGGCCCCGGCCTCTGGCTCCCTCCGGTCACAGTGAATACCTCCTCCTGCGCACCCCACCTCGTACGGCCCGCCAAGCGGCTCCTCTCGCCCGCCCCACGCGGGGAGGCCCGGCTGATTCGCGGCACGAACTGGCACACGAACGCATCGACGGATGGCGAGCACGTGCACTTACATAGTTGGTGGCCCACCAGGATTTTAACTTCAGGTACCACTGCAGTTTGGGCCCAAGGGTGACTGCAAAATCTTCTGCCAGAACCGTCATCCGTTTGAAGTCGGACTCCTTCATCAGAGGCTTCACGGACTCTAGGTACTAGGGTTGACACAGGGCACACCCGCCAAGTTCACACACAGGCCCCCCATCTGTGTCTTAGGAAGAACGTAAACGTATTTACAAGATTTAAAAATCTTCCCCAAGGAGGGATGCCTGGCCGGCTCAGTCGGAGGAACGCACAACTCTTGATCTCGGGGTTGAGAGTTCAAGTCCCACGTTGGGAAAAGGAGATTAATCAAAAATAATTAAAAAAAATTTTTTTAAATTTATTTGACAGAGAGAGAGACAGCAGGAAAGGGAACACAAGCAGGGGGAGTGGGAGAGGGAGAAGCGGCTTCCCACCAAGCAGGGAGCCTGATGCGGGGCTCGATCCCAGGACCTGGAATCCTGATCTGAGCCAAAGGCAGCCGCTTAACGACTGAGCCACCCAGGCACCCCTAAAAATAATTTTTTTTATTTTAAAGATTTATTTTAGAGAGAGCGGATGAACAATTGCGGGGGGGGGGGATAGAGGGAGAGAGAGAATCCCAAGCAGGCTCCACGCTCAGGGGAGCATGATACGGGGCTTGATCTCACAATCCTGAGCCAAAACCGAGAGTCAGTCATTTAACAGACTGAGCCACTCAGGCTCCCCTTAAAAATAAAATCTTTAAAAAAAAAAAAAAAAAAAAGGAACAACTCCACCAAGCTGGTTTTGCGGGTCCTTGAACAAGTTAACCAGACGGCTTTACGTCAGCAACAAAGACACAAACACACTCCTTCGTCCCTTAATGTCCTTCCGGCTCTCCAGACAAGCATCACCGAGATCACCAGAGTGACAAGATCACGGCTCGCCCAGCAAGGACGTCTCACTTGTCTTTACCCATCATTTGGCCCTTAATGAAAGCCCTATTCCCACCCACTCAACAGTGACTCAGGACAGTGCTGGGAAGGTGTGTGGGATGAGGCCTGGATACCAGGGCACGAATGAGGAGCCAGAACAATGAGATGGGGAGGGCCCAGCCCCGGGTCAAGGGCAGGTCTCCAGGGACAGGGCTGTGGGGGCCGGATTTTGACCAGCCCCGCCCTGAAGTCAGAGAGCCCAGGTGGCAGGTCACAGATAGAGCGGTGGGCTTCTGAGACCATCGTCAACAGCTGCTGCCACGTACACAAGCGATCTAGAAAGTAAGGCCATCATCTTATCAGGAAATGCATCCACCTGCCAAGTTTTGTCTGCCGTGAACACAGCTTTAGGGTGGCAGAGAGATCTCCAGGACCCCTCCTTAAATATTTAAAAGTAGCCACCACTCCTAAAACAGAGCAACTGCTCAGGTTTTCAAGTTTACTCAAAGTGAGACGCGCAGGAGTGGGACTGAAAATTACATTCCGAAGCACGTCAAGCCGGGCGCTGGGTTCCGGCAGGCGGCGCGGCAGGTGGCTTGGCTGCCCTCCTGCGGGATGGGGCTCCTGGCCGTGGGGCCACAGGTCAGGGCACAGGAGAGCAGATATGAGAGGGAACTTGAAAAGGCCAAGAGGGACGAAATAAGGAGGCTGGGATTCAAAAGCCAAGACATGTCCCACTTAGGTTTTAAAATGAGGCCACGGGACAGGCAGAAACAGCCGCCCTCGCCGGCTGCAGTGGGAACGTGTGTGCTGTGGGATTCAGCCTGGCGGGGCCTCCCACGTGCGAAGCACAGGTCCCATCAGACCCCAGGGCCCCGGTTCCAGGCTCACACCCAGCAGAACGGCAAGCAGGTCCTCGAACAAAACCATTCACAACGGCCAGAAGGTGGAAACAACTCCAATGTCCAGCAACAGGTGACTGCATGAATGCGGTGGGGTCCAACCGTCCAGTTGGATATCACTCAGTCATTAAAAGGCAAGATACAGGGACAGACACTACAGCAGAGACACAGCCTCAAAACAGTCTAAAAGCCACATGTCGTGGGATTCCATGTACCGGAAACATCCAGGAGAGGCGAACCCCCAGAGACAGAGAGCAGGCTGTGGGTACTGGGGCTGAGCCGGGGGAAATGGGGGTGTGATGCTGACGGGGGTGGGGATTGGGTGATGGAAAGTTCTAGAACTAGACCGTGGTGGAGACGGCACTATGAGACTGAATTCAGTGCCACACAACGGCACGGTTTAAAGTGGTTAAAACGGTCATATTCGTGTTATATACGTATACACTGCAATTTAAAACCAGTCACATAACATACCAAAGACCGTTGAATCGGATGCTTCCAGGAACTGTATGATATGTGAATTATATCACAATAAAGCTGTGTAAAAAAAATTGTGCAAAACTATCAAATGTGATGCTTTTAAAAATAAAAAACAGCTCACGTGTGCCGATACGTCAGAAAGGAAGAGATCTCCGACAACGGCCGGATGAGTCCACTGCTGAGACCTAACACGGCCAACTGACAACCGGCCGCCATCGGGTCATCAGCCCTAAACCCCGGACGCCCGGCGGCTCGGAGGGGGCGTCCCAGGGAGCTCAAGGCCACACCTACCCTGCTCACGGTGTCCTTGACGGCCGGGACCGGCAGGCGTGGCAGCGACGTCTGGAAGCTGTACAACATGGGTTTTCGGCCCGAAAAGATCTTGACCATACTCTTAAAAAAAAGCGCATTTGAAAATGAGAGACCGTGTTGAAGAGGTAGAGCCCGTTCTCAACCTGCTGACTCTTTCCTGATTATCTGCGCTTCGTGTCTCCATCTCCGGTCCGTTTTCCACCCCGTACCTCACAGGCCTTTGCCAACAACCAGGTGACCCCACCCAAAAACCACCCCAAGTCTGGCGGAGGCGTCGAGATGCCCCGGCCAGGGTGGGCCCCCGGAGGTTGCCGGCCGACTGCGCTCCCGCCCGCGGGCAGAACAGCGAGGGACACCACGGAACCCCCGCCTTGGAGCTAGTCAGAGAAGCTGCAGTGCGGGCGGGCGCCACCCTCCTTGGATGGAGAACCTGGACGGCAAACCCAGCTGGCTCCGGTACACCGTGTTCAAAACTCCCCAGCGCCGTGAATCGGCCTGTAGTCACGGTGACTCAACCCCCTGCGGCTCTCAGGTCAACCAACCCCACGTGGAAGGGCAGAAAAGTCCCCGAGGATCCCCCTTTCAAAGTAAAAGCCACCTGCATAAGAGCGGGTGCTGAGTGAGACGAGCCAGACCTGGAAGGGCGAATACGGTGGCGAGGGAGGTGGCAGCTGTCGGGGGCACGGGGCTGTCCCGGTGCACTTAAGCCTCCGCTAAGACGGCACATTTACCTACGAGCTCTCACCGCAAAGGAAAGGCGGGGTGGGACATAAGGAAGCCCGGGGGGGGGGGGGCGGCGCGGAGCTAAGTGTGCAACACCGATAATGGCCGTGGTTCCACACATGCGTACTGACTTCCAGGCCCAACCAGCCGCGCACACCGCGACCAGCTGGGCGGCCTGGCGCGCACCAGGCGTACCCCAAGAAAGTGCTCAGAAACCATCCACAGCGGCTGGGTGCCACGAGCACAGTGGGGATCCCTTACCATCCAGATCTTGGTGGCGCGGCTCATCTTGCCGTGCTGGGCGAACATCCAGCCGTGGTAGGACAGCAGCACCTTGAGGGAGTAGCGCATGGTGACGATGAGGGCCACCCACAGGCCCGTGCCGAAGAGGAGGCCGCTCACCACGTTCTTCGTCTGGCTGGACATGCAGCTGCTGGGGAGACAACACGAGCCGAGTGCACGCTAGTGGGGACACCACATGCCACCAGCCGGAGCGGCCTTCCCTCCACAGGAGGGGGACCGCAGACCCCGAGTCCAAGACAGGATGCCACATCCCCTGAGCGCCAACCCGGCTCTCAAAGGCTCAGGCATCGCTCTCCCGTCCTCGGGACAAACCAAGCCTCCTGCGTCCTAGGGGGGAAACGCACAACTTCCTCCAGGGTCTGGGGACGGGGATGGGGACAGGGGACGTGTGAGGTGGCGGGCTGTCCACGGAGAAACCCACGGCCCGGGTCCACCGGCACACCACCATAGCCGGGCGCCCACCACGCCTCTGGGCCGTTCCCTTCCTGCCCCCTCTCCTTCCTCCGGCATCGCTTCGGATATCGCCAGGACTCACAGACGCTCAGGTCACTCGGGGAAACTGGTGTGGCTGCTTCTACCAAAAGAGCCTGGTTTGGATCCAGGCAGGAAAGAAACTGATGCTACAAAATGACCATTTATTTTTTTTAAAGATTTTATTGATTTATTGAGAGAGAGAGCGTGAGCAGAGGTCGGGGGAGAGGGAGAGAGGAAATCTCAAGCAGACCCCCTGCTCAACGCAGAGCCCACTTGGGGCTCGATCCCAGGACCCTGAGATCACGACCTGAGCTGAAATCGAGAGTCGGACACCAACCGTAAAACGGTCATGTAAGTGATAAACTTCAAGAGAGACAATTAATTCCTCACTTGCTAAGGAAAGAGACACCCTGTATGGGAAAGATGGAACCGTACAAAACCTCTGCAGTCTTGTTTTCCGTTTCAGTTGTTTTGGAAACCACAAGCTAGTTATAAAATAAAAGGGATTTAAACACCAAACGTTGGCAAGGACATAGAAAATAGGGAACCTTCGGGCACTGTTGGGGCAGCCGCTGTGGAGACCAGGATAGAGCTTCCTCAAAAAAACTAAAAACAGAACTGCCCTATGATCCAGCAACTCTACTTCTGAGTATTTATCGGAAATCAGTCTCTCTCTCTCTTTTTTTAAAGATTTATTTATTTATTTGACAGAGAGAGAGAGAGAGATCACAGGTAGGCAGAGAGGCAGGCAGGAGTGGGGGGAAGCAGGCTCCCCGCTGAGCAGAGAGCCCAATGCGGGGCTCGATCCCAGGACCCTGAGATCATGACCCGAGCTGAAGGCAGAGGCTTTAACCCACTGAGCCACCCAGGTGCCCCAGGAAATCAGTCTCTTGAAAACACACCCGCATCCCCAAGTCCATCTGGCAACATCCACGACAGCCGAGATATGAAAACCACCTACGTGCTCACTGACGGGCGCATGGACAAAAGTGCGCCACATACATGGGATGGAAAGTTATTCAGCCGTAAAAAGGAAGGAAATCCTGCATTTGGGACAACCATGGACCTCGAGGGCATTATGCCAAGCAAAGTGGGTCCGACAGAGACAGACGGATCCCGTAGGATCTCACTTATATGTTGAATCTGAAACAAAAATCTAAATTCCTAGATCCAGAGAGCTGGGGGATGGGCAAAACGGGGGCGGGTAGTCCAAAGGCACAGACTTCCAGGCCCGCTGGCTGGCTCCATTAGGAGGGTGCGTGACACTTGATCTCAGGGCTGTGAGTTCAAGCCCCATGGTGGGTGTGGAGATTACTGAAAACAAAATCTTGAGGGAAAAAAAAGGGTATGAACTTCCCATTGTAAGGCCAAAAAAAAAAAAAAAAAAGTTTAGGGATCACAGTAACTATAGTTAGCAATACCATAGTGTATATTTAAAACTGCTAGGAGAGGAAATCCTAAAAGTTCTCATCACAAGAAAAATAAATCTGTACCTACATGTGGTGACGTCACTTAATTACTTGTGGTAATCAGTGTGAGCTCCATACATCTACCAGATCATTATGTTATACGCCTAAAACTAATATAACGTGGTATGTCAATTATAGCTCTTTTTTTTTAATTATAGCTCATTTTTTAAAATTATTCTGGCATGCTTCAAATTATAAAAATGACCAACAGACGTAACCTAGAGATACCTCCCATATTTAAAAACCACCAAATTAATACCTTCTGATAGTTAAGTAACACTGAAAACAAATGGTCTTCAAAGTAAAATACTTTTGCTCCAGAACTTACTTATCAAATCTCGTGTTGTGACTTTTCTCTGTAATAGACACATGGGCGTGCCAATGAACAGCATTAGCAAAAAAAAAAAAAAAAAAAGAACGAGTTCCTTCCGAGGCGGCAGAGGCCAGACGGATGCAGAGCAAACCCAGCCAAGTACGTCTGCGTTTGTGAAAACAGCCACCTGGGACGGTCAGAAGGTGCTCTCCGGAGAGCCGCTTCCAGAACGACCCTCGAGCCTGGGAAGACGCTGACCCCTAACCTGGTCTTTCTAAATTTGGGCCAGGCATGGCCCAGTTCACCGCAGTTGGTTTAGAGGGACAAAGAAACAAATCGTATAAAGACCCAGATTATAAAGGGCTTTAAATAGCCAATACTTCTAAGCCTAATCCAGTGCTAAGAGCCCACAGTGGAGAGTAAATTAAAACTGTGTTAGACCCACCAGAGTCCGAAAAGCACGCACAAACACCACGACCCAACGCACAGCCGCCCAGCTATCTGCAGGGGTCACAAGGACAGGAGGAGCAAGGTTTCCCCAGAGTGTCAGGGAGTGTCGGGGTCCCTGCCTCGGCCTCCCCGGCCTCCAGGCAGGGCAGGGAATCTGGCAGGGGTCCAGCCCAGACACGCTTCCCCTGCAATGATGGAATTTTTATTCGAGGACTTGCAGACGCTTATAAAGGCACAAGCCAGTGCTCTCGAGGCAGCGTGGAGGCCACGAGCGACTCAGCCGGATGGGAAATACTCAGAAGCGTGGGGGTTCCCACTGGGTTTCTAAGCCACTCTGACAGGGAGCTAAGGGGCTGAGGTCCCCCCAGAGCAGTCAGTTCTCAGGGTCACAGACGCCAGTGCAAAGAGCTGACCATGTCCAGGACCAGCACCTAGAGCAGAAATTCCTTTTGAGCATTCCCCAGCCAGGCAAAGTGCACTGACCACAACCGTGGGCCCCGACGCGACGTCCCACAGCAACCCAGGACCAAGGCCATCTTCGGAGAAAGGGCCAGGAGGGACCCCAAACTCCCTGAGGGCCTTATTCACAGAAGAAAGCCTACAGGAGAACAGCCAAGCAAGCTTCAAATGGAATCAGCACAGTAACGGTCCTTATATTTGAAAAGACATAAAAATACCAGCAGCAAAAATCGCTAACTTCCTAGACAATTGGAGATTTGAAAAGAGTACTTACGTCGTGTCCAGGGTCCGATTGATTTTTGCAATTATCCCCAGCGAGGGGTCGATCTTGGCATACATGGTTGACATCACACCCACCACCACGATAAGCCAACTGGAGGGGCTCGCCGGGTACACACCAGTGATGATGCCATTCTAGAAACAGAACATGGACCATGAGTACTGTCCCACCCACTAAGTCCTCGGGCCCTGGTGATGGGGGCAGTGGGATGACAGCAGTGGGTGGGGGGCCTTTGTAGCTCATGGTGGCTAAGTGACCACTGTAGAAAGTCTTCCCCACAGCCTCCAGCCCTTTCTCTTCCTCTACTTCTGAGCCAAATCCCTCCCTGAAGCAGATACCCTGAGAGTGACCCCAGGACATTTGAATCACCCGAGGCATGAGTTTAACATTGATTCCTGAGCTCCACCCAGACTAATTTACGACACCTTTGAGTTAAGGAAGTCACTAAGCCAACCATGAAGTCCTCCCCCCAGTCCGCTACACTTGGGATGCCCCAAGACCCCCAGCCCCAAAACCACCCCTCCTGCCACTCCTGAATCAAGAGGCTTCTCAACCTCCAAGTATTTTCAGGAGACCTCTCTCCACATTAAGAATTTGCTGTATGGGGGTGCTTGGATGCCTCAGTGGGTTAAGCTTCTGCCTTCAGCTCAGGTCATGGTCTCAGGGTCCTGGGATTGAGTCCCGCATCGGGCTCTCTGCTGAGCGGGGAGCCTGTTTCCCTCCCCCCCGCCTCCTGCTCTGCCTACTTGTGATCTCTGTCAAATAAATAAATAAAATCTTAAAAAAAAAAAAAAAGAATTTGCTGTACAATCCCTCAGCCAAACCCCCCTACTTCCCAAACCTAAAAACCACAAAGAAGTGGCAGGAGCAGAAGGCGGATATGAAACAAAATTCTGGAGCCCAGGTGAGCCTTGTGGTTCCTTATTCTCTTTATTTCTGTGTTTTAAAACTTCTAATTAAAAAAAAAAATCCTTTCTTAAAGAAGATTTTTATTTATTTGAAAGAGAAAGAATGAGACAGAGAGAGCATGAGAAGGGGGAGGGTCCGAGGCAGAAGCAGGCTCCCTGCTGAGTGGGGAACCCAATGAGGGACTCGATCCCAGGACTCCAGGACCATGATCTGAGCCAAAGGCAGTCGCTTAATCGACTGAGCCACCCAGGCGCTCCCAAAAAATATATCTTACTAAAGCCATCTTAACAAGCGATTTGACCAAGACAACGGATTTAAAAACTCTCAAATCTTATCTGAATTCTTTTAGGAGCTACGTGGACCCTCACATGTCATTCCCCTGGATTTCCTATTGTCTAAAAGTGTAAGAAAGACATCTTCTAAAAAGTAGGGGTTCTCCTGGTGTTCTCTGATAGACACATACACCTACTACGTGACGTTACATTAAAGTGGAGGCAGGAAGGGCCCAGATAAAAGGTCTCCCGCTCACCCCAGCCCTCCCCCTGCAGCCGCTCTAAGCTACGAGCCATGCAGCGCTCTGTAACCACGCGGTCAGGCGTGGCTGTGAACCGTTTATCTTCTCTCCTCCAGCCTACTGGTCCTGCCCCCTCAGCACACCAACGGATTATTTTTCTTTTTAAAGGAAAGTTGCTAAGAGTGTAGATTTTTTTTAAATTTTTAAATTTTTTTAAAGATTTTATTTATCTATTTGTCAGACAGAGATCACAAGCAGGCAGAGAGGCAGGCAGAGAGAGAGAGGAAGCAGGCTCCCTGCCAAGCAGAGAGCCCGATATGGGGCTCGATCCCAGGACCCTGAGATCATGACCTGAGCCGAAGGCAGAGGCTTAACCCACTGAGCCACCCAGGCGCCCCACAACGACAACATCTTTAAACGAGCATTTCCACTGGCTTCCAGGGACTGACGCCACAGCTCTGCCCCCAAGTCTCCCTTTTCCGGGCTCTGAGGGTGAAAAGGATTTGCTCTGGGCAAGGTCAGGTGGCAATGCGGGCTTCCTCCTGTAGGTGGCGACTCCTCCACCGCGGGGGCCGCCGTGGGGGCCGCTGGCGCCGGCTGTGCGGGCAGCGCCTGTCCGGCCTGGCCTGTTACCCGCCCGGGGCGTCCCCCTTCTCTGACTCACTGCTCCCTCCGATTCTGGCTCCTCCTCGTAGCCACGAGGAAACTGGAGAACAAATGCAGTTCGCAGTTTTCCTCATTCCCCGGGCAGGTAACGCTGAACTCTCTCCCCGCCCGAATTTCTAAACGCGCCTCTTCCTCCTTCTGCGACTTTCAAAGTCGATTAAACCACGAACAAGTGAAAAACAAGACTCGTGCTGGACTAAAAACCGTGAATACCCTTCCAGTCTTTCAGGGAAACAGAACTGAGAACAGGGGAAGTTGCCTCTGCTTGGATGGACGCCGGATTTCGCCACCCGGCCGTGTTATCAGCGAGGCACCTGTTAGATAAGGTCGCCGCCTTCCCCCGGCTGGGAGACCGTCCTCTTTCCAGAAGGCGTCAAGAGTTCTGGACTCAGAGACGTGGGTTCTAGTCCTTCCTCCGCTTCTCTGAGCAGGTCACTCGCCCTCTCTGCGCCCCACTCACCCCCAGAGCGAGCCGACGCCCCGGCCCGCCTCCCAGAACGTCTTCCAGAACTCGGGCCGCGGGTGTGTAAGCGGACGCGTGTCCTAAGTGCGGCGGGAGTACCGACCGCGCCCCCGGCTCTCCGAACGCGCCCGCCCCCCTGAGCCCCGCACAGACTGAGACAAGCGCTGGCCCACCTTGAACCTGATGAACTTCTTCTTCCAGGAATGCAGTCCGGACAGGTAGATCTGCTTGAGGGCTTCGTGGCTCAGCCGCAGGTCGATCCCGTCCGGGGTGACCGTGAACTGGAAGGCCACGGCTTGGTGGGCTTCCGCCATCTTCAGCAGCGTCCTGGGAGGGGGAAGGGGGGGGTGACGCGGCCGGCACGTCACCGGACATTAGGAAACCCCTCACCGGGACACGGGGTTCGTGCCGCATGAAGTCTTTCCCAGCCTTTCCCAAACTTAACGTTCCACTCACAGACCCAGGTCCGCACGACGGGCCCCGCCGCCCCCTCCGGTCCAGCGCTGCACAGCCCACTGTCGCCTCTGCTGGGAGGCCCGGGGTGGCCAGCGGAGTCCAGGAGTGGAACCCCCCCCACCACAGGGCTCCGGGCCCCAGGCCCATGCAAACCCCTATCCCTGCCCCCGCCACCCCACTGAACCACCCCTCCAGGCCCGCAGCCCCCGCCACACCCAGCCGACGCTGGAAGCTGGTGGCCATTTCACCGCCTGCCAATGTCATCCCCACCCGCCAGCCCCCTGGAGGCTGGCACAGAAGAAACCCAGAGGGTCCCCAGATGAGTCCACGATGGCCCTAAACCCCTTATCTCCAGGCAGGAGCACTGGACTCTGGGGTGCGTGGGGGGCTCTCTGGAAACCATCTCAGGCGCCACAAGACTCCATGGAAAGGAGACGCACGGAATCTTCAGGAATAGGTGTTTGTGGGCATCTACGGACAGAGCCAAGCCCCCTTCCTCCTCCTCCTCCTCGGAGGCTGTGACTGACGTGGGTCAACAACCCAAGGGGTGGAACCTTAACTAGGGGGGCATTTACCCCCTGCAGGCAGGCCCGCTGGGGCTACCCGCCCCACCCCAACGACTAGAAACGCGTTTCCTTTCAACAGCTTCAGAGCCGGGTCTACCCCCGCTCCCCTCCTCCTGGCTCCCATCTTCTTCCTTGGGGACTCCCGAGCACCTCACGGCCTCCCTCCCGCGAAGCCGGCCCCTCTGCCACCTTCTGGAGCCGTGGGACCGAGCCGTCTCTTCCCAAACTGTCCCGGAGCGACCCGCCCTCCAAAGGAAGCGAACAGAGTGGGGGGAAGCCTCCAAGAACCATAACAAAGATCCACAATCATGTCTGTGTTTTCTTATCACCGACTATGTCTCCCATTCTCACCTGCTGACGCCTGCTGAGCGCCACCGACATCAGCAGGTGCCGCGCGTTCAGACCTGCCCAGCAAAAAAGTGAGACCTGCTTCGCTTCGGCTGATTGGAACAAACGCCCCATCAGAAGCCCCGAGGGGCACAGCCTGCGTTCATTTGCTCCTCCTGCAAGCGTGTGTCGAGTGCCTCCCACGTGCCAACATTGCGATGTTGGCAGAAGAGTCATCCTGCCCCCAACAGCGCAGACAGGGAGGCCGAAGGAAGAGGGGGTGTCGGATGGGACCTCCGGGGTGACACAGAAGCCCAGGAGAGGATCGGCCACAGGGCAAGCCTTTCCGGCCCAGAGGTAGAACACGACTCTAGTAGAGGTCAAGGGCAGGTCAAGGGCAGGCAGCCGTGTAGGAAGGAAAGCTCGGAGACAGCCAGGGGAGGCAGCTGGGTTTTACACGAAGGGTAAAGGAAAAACGTCCACGGGCTTTAAGTGACTGTTTCTGTTCTCATGAAGACCTCTCTGGGGGCGCCCGGGTGGCTCCGGCGGTGAAGCGTCCCGCCCGTGGTTGCTGGGTTGTGAGATCAGGCTCCACGCCGGGCTCCGAGCTCAGCGGGGAGGCTGCTTGGACTCTCTCTCTCCCTCTGCCCCTCCTGCCCGTGCTCGCTCACTCTCTCTCTCTCAAATAGATAAATCTTTAAGAAGAAAAGAGCTCTCTGGCTGCAGTATGGCTGGTGGCAGGGCAGGGAAGCAGAGGCCGCCGGTCCTTTAGGAGACGATGGCCCAGAGGGGCATGAGTGGGGACGGGGAGGACAGCCCACCCCAGACAGGCTTCAGCGGCACCCTGGGGCTTCTGGCGTGAACTGTCCGCTCAGGGGAGCCCCTCCCCGACACAGGAGAGTCGCTGCGTGGGGAGGACAGGTGGGGGGTGGGAGGGGAGAAGTGGCATGTGGACCCACCACATCTGATGTCGTTGGGGGCGGAGGGAAAGGCTGGGGTGGGCAGCCCTGGGCAGTGTCCGCACACAAACCTATGAATCTACTTGGATCATTATGAAGGGAAGGAGCAAGTCAGCCAAACCGCAATCCCCTGGGAATAACCTCAGCTGAACGGGACCCGCAGTGTGTCCCTGGTGACCCAGGTGTGACTCAGCAGACACAGGGCCCGCCACTGTAGCCTGGCCAACGTCGCGGAAACAGATCCTGAGCCCGAAAGCAGCAAGACCTCCAAGCAAATGCCTCCTGCAGATAGTTCAGGATGTGAAGAGGGCGCCCGAACAGCTCTGAATCCTTTTCTCGAAAAGCTACCCAAGTGGCTCGAGGATCCTGCCGGAGCCTCAAGGTCAACCCTGGACCCCTCTCCACGTGCCATGGGAGGTGGGCATCACAGAGATGATTCTGCTGAGCGGGAAGCAGAGCAAAGTTACAGACTGGCCACCCTTTCGATGACCTGTAAGATCTTTCAAGGGCTTTATATGGACGCGCGGGATTATTAACGGCAGCAGACAGAACCTAAACAGAGCGTCTGCAGTGATTCGATCCGAAGGCGGGTCTGGTGCTCGCTCACGGATCTACGCTCTGCTGGGGACCACGGGCAAGGCGGGGGATGTGTAGTGGCCTTGTCAGAACCCTGACTTTACTAAGGATTTGCTCTTTGGATTGGTTCACAGTAAAAACCAAAGATAAGAGTCCTAAATGGACAATCTTCCTCTAGTTCTGCAGTAGGCAAACCGCTGCCCTGCACCGGCCTCCTGCTTCAAGCCATCGCAGTCATTAGTGAACCGGCCGACAAAGGTTTGAAAAACTCCCCCTGCAAATCTAGCAGAGGGAAAATCCCGCTCCCTTTCCCAGCATCCACAGCCCCCGTTTAAAAACGTTAACGGTTACAGGGGCACCTGGATGGCTCAGCCGGTTAAGTTTCTGACTCTTGATCTCAGCGGGGGTCTTGATCTCAGGGCCACGCGTTCACGCCCCACGCCAGGCTCCGTGCTGGGCATGGAGCCTACTTTGAAAAAAAAAGAAAAAAAAAGAAACAATCTATGCTTATGATGCCCCCTCCTGTAGCCGTTGGAGAAATGCAAATCAAAACCAAGGCCAAATGCCACCACCCGTCCACCAGCACGGCCAGAACCCACGAGACCGAGGGTAACAGGTGCTGGCGAGGCCGCGGAGAACCCGGAACCCCCACGCACCATGGGTGGGGATGTGCGATGGGCCGGCCACGCTGGAGACCGGTCTGGCAGTTTCTCAAAAGGTTCTGTTAGCACTCGGCCCCGCGCTTCCACTCCCGGCTGCCCAACACGTGTCTGCTCAGAATCCCACACGCGGAGGTCCATGAGACGCCATGACGCACAATTGCCAGAACACAGAAACAGCCCAAACGTCCTTCCCCTGACGAGCAGCGCATAAAACGTACCCATCCACCCCACAGAGCAACAGAGCGTTCTTTGTAACTAAGGAACGAAGCACTGTCACGGGAGACCAGAGCCTCGAGAACCTTCTAGTACGGACAGGCCACCTGCTGCACGCGTCCATGTACGCGGAGTGTCCAGAACAGGGGGGCTGGGGCCCACGGGGGAGGGGCACCACGAGGGGCAGATGGCTGAAGGGAGAGATGGCTTCTTTCTGGGGTGATGGAAATGTTCAAAAGAAACCCGACCACAGTCCTGGGTGCCCGTCTGGGAACAGACTCACAAGCACGCACGCGTGCACTTCGGATGGGCGTCGGACGGCCCGGTAAGTCACCTCGCCATAAAACCTGTTACTAAAAAAGAAAGCCACCTCCTGAAACTGAAGTATTGTCTATTCAACATTAATGCACCTAAACCTTCTCTCCTCAAATATATAACGCAGGTGGGCGGGGCCGCCGGTGTCCCACTCAGTGAGGACTCACTCCTCCCAACCACCGTCAGCTCACGGCATCCGAGGAAGACCGTTAAATATTTTTAGGGGGCATAGGATATGGCGGTTATTTGTTAAAAGACCGGCACATAAAGGGGCGGGCAGCTGGGTGGCTCAGTCAGTTGGGTGTCTGCCTTCAGCTCAGGTCATGACCTCAGGGTCCTGGGATCGAGCCCCGTGTCGGGCTCCCTGCTCAGCAGGAGTCTGCTTCTCCCTCTCCCTCTGCCCGCGCCCTGCTCGTGCTCTCTCTCACTCACTCGCTCTGTCTCCCTCGCTCAGTCTCTCTCAAATAAGTAAATAAAATCTTTAATAAAATAAAAGAGCCACTATCTTTTAGCAATGCACACCGAAATATGTATCAACACAAGTTCATCCTTCATCACGTGTAGGGTCTGCTTCCAAACCCCTGGGCGTGGAGGGACAGAGGGACGGACGGGCCATGCGTGGGAACTGGTGAAGTCGGGCAGTGGCCATATGGGGGGGGGTGGTCTGTTATGCTGGTCTCTTTTCTTCTGTAGGTTTGTGATCCTCTCATAATCATTTCTTTTTAAGATTTTTGTTTATTCATTTGACAGACAGAGATCACAAGTAGACAGAGAGGCAGGCAGAGAGAGAGAGGAAGCAGGCTCCCTGCCGAGCAGAGAGCCCGACACGGGGCTCGATCCCAGGACCCTGAGATCATGACCTGAGCCAAGGCCAGAGGCTTGACCCACTGAGCCACCCAGGCGCCCCCCTCATAATCATTTCTTAAAATATGTTGAACGAAATAAAACAGCTGTCCGCTGTAGCTCAGTGCTCCGCCCGACACTCGGAGACTCACTTCCAGACCCTTCCAGGGTTTGGCAATAGCCGCCTTTCTGGGCACATCTCCCCCCGGTGAGCCCCACGAGCCACAAGCCAGCCCCCGCAGAGCAAGGGGAGGCCCCAGGCCCCATGCCCGGAAACCAAGTGAAATCGGGAGAGGGGTCTGTTTCCAGGGCCGCTGCCTGCCCACTAGCCTGCCCTTGCATTCTTCGGCATCCACAACATGGGGGCATCTACCCGACCCACCCCACGACACCCAGAAAAGCAACAGCAAAGCTTCTCTGTAGGATCACAGCACCCCTGACCTACCGCACCCTGGCGGGACTGGCAGCCTCAGCCCTGGACGCGGGGCACGCCCTCACCTTTCACCCAGGAGGGTGTGGGTGAAGCCACCTAGGCCACCTCCCCCACCCCCGAGTCTCCCCAAAAGTCCAGCCAGAGGAACTGATGAAGACACAGCGACCGTCGCTGCCCATAGGCTGACCGCACGGAGGCTGGGGGAGGAGAGAAGCCACCTGCCTTGGGGGGAGGGAGGGAAGCCATTCATTCATGCTGGACAACCGGACAACCGGGAATGAGGACGACCTCAAAAGAGCCCCAGGGAACCTTACTGTACTACAGAGCAGGGCTGTTTTCTGTCCTTCAAGTTCTAAATCCTAAGACGGTGGCGCGCACAGCTAAGTACAGAACAGCAGCTGTGGACAGCCCACGAGGACTGGACGCTGCCTGGTCTCCAGCTCTCTGTTCCCGGGTGGAGTCCCTGGCCAGGCCTGGCTGTCCTGTCATTCTGTCAGCACCGCTGGGAAGCCCAGCACCCTGAGGAGGAAGAGGGAGGGCCCGGGGCCAGCTGGCAGACCAGGCCTGCGTCTGGATGCAGGCCACTTACACGGGACGGCCTCTTCTCTGTGACCCTTCAACCTTCCAGGACACAGCGAAGGCCACGGCACAGCAGCGCCCTGGGGGGGCCTGGCGAGCAGGCAGCATCCCCTCCCTGCCTCCTGGGGCTGTCAGGGGGCTCTGTCATGTCCCACCTGCGGGGCACGGCCGAACCGTTAGTCTCCGAGTGCTGACCTCCCTTCACTGTCCTCTTCCTCCCGGATAAGGTGACCCCTCACGTAGAGTCTCATAGTTTCCCAGCTCCGGCCACTCCCCCTGCGCCAGGATTCTCGGGATTCTGAGCAGGGGGCCGCCAGCTCCTCTTCCAGCCCCTCTGCACCCCAGGAGTCAGCCCCCCCCCGCCCCCGCCAGAGCCCCTGCTGGGGCTTTAAATTCCACCGGCACACACGGCTCCGCGTTTCACGCGCGTCTCCACTGACACCAAAGCGAATGGACGGCACGTGAATCCCGTCCTTCATACCCCGCCCCCGCCCCGCGGCTTCTGCTGTGACGCCACCACCGGCTGCCAGGCCCGGACACACACAGGCTGGAATGTCCTCGCTCCACGCCTCTCCCCTGTGCTGGGTGCAAGCAGCAGAACCCGGTCATCTGGAAAGGTCCGCTGTGCCCGCCCACCCCACCCCTGCAGAGCACCCAGCGGACAGAAGCGGCTTCTCCTGGGACCAAGTCTACACGGCATGCCCGCTGGGAGCCACCTGCGCCCCGAGTTCTCAGATGGCTGAAGAGAATGTGGGTAAGAGAAGCAGAGAAGACAAGGGGGAGGCAGAGGTGGCAAAGAAAACATCTGCGAGGGGAGCTTAACCCCCCCTTCAGTCACTCATTTCTTCCCTCGAATCATCACCGAGGAGCAACTATCGATGCATCAGAGGCTTTTGGACAAGAAATCTGAGTGGGAGGGAACAGACTGCCGGCAGAAGCACGTTCCGGGAGCGCAGGCTGGCTGCTGGGCCACGGGGAGGGCCCCTGGGGGACGGTTCTGGATGGAAGGCCACCGCTTACTCTGCACCTGCCAGACCCGCTCACGGGTAAACCGGAAGCGGCAGCAACCGCCAGCAGCCGGGACGCGGGGAAAAAGACAGAAAACCCCGTCTGCACGGTCTGGCAGGATGTGGACCTGCTGATTTTCCAGCGCCCTGCAGACATCCCCTCGGGCCGCGTCGGGTGCTGCGCGCCCACCTGGAGTCCCAGCCGATGGGAGCTTGCAGGGACCTCCTTGCCGGCAACACCCCTGGGCGCCCCACCCCCAGGCTCAGCACAGCGACCTGTGATCTTGCGACTCTAGGAGTCACGAAGGCCACTACAGGGGAGAGGTTCCCCAAGGTCTGCCCCAGAAGGTTTAAGCACCTTATCCTAATCCGCTCTCGGACAGACACCAAGATCCAGCGCAAGGCGCTCTGGTTCAGAGCAGCGACCTATTTATCGCAAGCTTCATTAATTCACACGGCTGGTCTATTACGTGGCTGTTCCTAGGGCTTCCCAAGCCCATTGCCCCCTTGGGCCAGCCCCACACCCCACCCCCTCCCCCGCCCTGCCCATGACCAAGGGGCCTGCTAACTCCAACCCAGAGCAGGGATGCCTTCTGCTCTTTTCCCATTTCCATCCCCTGGCTTCACACCTAGCTTCAAACTCCTCCTGTTGGAGCCCATGTGCCCGGAGAACGGCTTTCCACCAGCTGCATCGGGTTATTCTCCCAGCCCTGGCTGGCCGGTGACTTTCAACCCATCTTTCATTGAATCTCCCAACGGAAGTGGGGGGCGTCTCCGGGACGCGACTTCTCCCACCCTGAATCCAGTGAGGAGCACCGACACTCAGCCTCCAACACCAAATGCCGTGTGAACGATCTGGAAGGGGCGACGTTACACCACCTTGTTCCATTTCAGTACGATGAGTTTTGATAACTCCAACCAATGCCACTCACTGAATCTCTGGCCAATAAATTGGTCTATTTTCCAGAAGAGCCTGCTTTGTCCTCCCATCCTCCTCCTCAAACAACTCTTTTTCGCCATAACTCTTTGCCGACAAGGTCAGTGGCCCGCCAGTCGTAACACCAGCCATCCCCGAGCCGGGTCCCCTGCCCCTCCAGGAGAAGACTGGCCCGGCGCCACCCCCACCCCTCGGATCCTGCAACAGGCAGCTGGCTGAGGAATGGGGTAAAAGGTCGGCATGACGCAAAGTGCTTAGACAGCTTCTAGAACAGGCCCGGGGAAAATTCAGATGTGGAAATCACCCCCGTAATAAACAAACAATAAAACCCGCATGGGACACCCAACTGAAATATGTAATTACCGGCCGTCCCAGGTCTTTCAACCCCGCCTTAAAACCAACAGATAAGGAGAGAGGAAGGTAGGGAGGCAGATGGACAGATAACGGCATACAGGTGGTGTTCTGTGCTTTCAACAACGAAGGTGAAAAATGTTCCTCCGACCAAACTGTTTGGCACAGGCTGGACAAGGTGACAGGCATCTCACCCACATGACCCATGTCACGCCCACTAGAAGCCAGGGAACGCGCACTCGTTTACCAAGGAGCGGACCAGCGTGAGGGTGTCAAGACACCTGCCCAAGGTCACAGCCGGCAAGCCGCCCAGCTGGGGATGGGACCCGCGTCCAGCTCCAAACCCCACGTGCTCAACCCGCCGAGTTCAAGGGTAGGGACTCCGAGAAAAATTCCACGCGAGAGTCCGAAAGCTGCACACATACAAAATTAGGTCACTCTCTTGTAACCGACACGATGTGATTGCAGTCAGCAATAAAACTACAGTAACTACAAACACGACGGGTGCCAACGCTAAAATTATTCACAGGCACCCGCCTCGCCACGAGAATTGCACAATTTACTCGCACAGGGGAGCGGGCCCTGCCTGCTACCAGAATCCGGGGAAGAGCGGCGCATCTCCTCTAGCGGTCGGCAGCGGCCGCGTGGGGACTGCTCTGAGGAAAGGTTCCCCACAGGAAGCAACGGCTTAGCACAGCATCAACACCAGCCAGGGTCTCCAGGAGCAAAGCCTAGATCCCTCAACCAGGGAGGAAGCTGGGGCTGGAGGACACTGAGGCCACCGCCCCCCCGAAAAACTCTCAGGAGGAGACACCGCGGGCAGAGCCTGCAGCCTGGTCCTTCCTGGAGGACAGAGCCGGTGTCATCGACGCCCTAGTCTTCTGCGTCCAGCAACCGGGGCCTGGGAGGGTTCTGCCCAGCTGCACAAAGCTGCTTCTGCCTCCAGGATGGCTAATGTTCCTGCCAAGTAGGGCTATGAGGTGGCACCCAGGCCAACCTCAGTGTTGTTCCCCACGGCACTTCAAGGGAAATACCTGGAAGGTTCTAGAAGCTTATTGCAGCGCCCAGGAGTCTCCCCAGACCTGCATGTGGAGCAGGGCTCATGACTTTGCTCAGGTTCCTTCTTGCTCCTTCGGCATTCAGCATTCCCGCTATCACGTCCACAGTTAGGGTACGAAGTTAGGTACAGGCACAAATTAGCACTAATGGAAAGATACGCAAAAAGAGGCCCTCTCCACCTATATGCAGGCACATACACGCCCTGAGCTGTGTCTACACGGGATTCTCCATAACTGTGCTCTTGTGTTTTCTCAGTAAGTGTTATACCGATACACGTCATCTCCCTAACCCGACGGACGCATCTTAGAACCAAGAATGTGAGACTCAAAACTCACTTGATGTCTCTGGGAAGGTTTCATGAACAAGAAAGGTACAGGAACAGTCGTTAAGGAAATGCTGTCTCTCTCTCTCTCTTTTAAGATTTTGCTTATTTATTTGAGAGAGAACACAAGCAGGGGGAGTGGGAGAGGGAGAAGCAGGTTTCCCGCTGAGCAGGGAGCCCGATGAGGGGGCTCGATCCCAGGACCCTGGGATCATGACCTGAGCTAAAGGCAGACGCTTAACGACGGAGCCACCAGGTGCCTGTGAAATACTGTCTCTTGAATTTGTGACAGAGCATTCAATATTTGCATTAATTAACCGGGCATACAGTTCATGTATTGCGGTGAACTTATCATAACACACCACTCACGTTTATGGGGCAAATATGCTGAGTCAAGGCAGGTTACAGAGGGAATTCTGATTCATTATACTCTGTTTTAGAGCTCCAGGTAAGACGCAGCTTCTGCCCACCGAGCTACTATAAAAATACAGCAAGTTCAAATTTTTTTTTTTTTTTAATTTATCTGACAGGCAGAGATCACAAGTAGGCAGAGAGGCAGGCAGAGAGAGAGGAAGGGAAGCAGGCTCCCCGCTGAGCAGAGAGCCCGATGCGGGGATCGATCCCAGGACCCTGGGATCATGACCTGAGCCGAAAGCAGAGGCCTTAACCCTCTGAGCCCCCAGGCGCCCCCAGCAAGTTCAAATTTTCACATGCTGTTGCCCCACTTCAGTAAGTCAGGGCTGATCAGATAAATACTGAGAAGCAGGAGATGAGCCAGAACAAAGCATTCAGGAAATGTCACTGCAGGTCACATTTTTTAAAAACATTTATTTGAGAGAGAGAGAGAGAAAACACAGACGGTGAGGGGGCAGAGGAAAAGGAGAAGCAGACTCCCCACGGAGCCCCGGTGTGGCTCAGTCCTGGGACCCTGAGATCAGGACCCGAGACAAAGGTAGATGCTCAACCAACTGAGCCACCCAGGAGTCCCGCCAAGGGTACATTTTTATAAAGAACATACAGGACGTCTCGGCAGGCCCAATTACCTGCACTACGTGCTCAGATATTTTTCTCCAGGTGCATACCCAGAAACACCTGCCTCCAGCCACACTGGCGGCCGTCGTCCCACGGCCAGGAAAGACTCCTGAACCGCAACTCACACCAGGACATCGTTCTCAAAAATGTTCCTAAAACCAGGGGCAGGGTGGATGTCCCATACGTGCCCTTCACCTCTGCACCCAGAAGTGCAGCTGAACTTGTCAAGCCCCAGGTCCAGTCCAGGGACTGCGGGCTTAGTCAGGTCCATAAAACCCGCCTGGGGCCACGGTATTATTTGCTAGAACTCACGCCCATTTTGCACCCTTGAAGCCTCTCTTACCAGATCTCCCCTCCCGTGAGACAGAACGACAGGGGTCAGAGGCACCACTCGGACAGATGAGGAACTGAAAACCGAGAAACACACATGGCTGATTCAGTGTCACATCCAGCCGGCTCGAGGGCGGGGCGGGGGGTGAGGGCTTGGCCTGCACCGGGGTCTGGGAGGAAGCCTGTTAGAGGGACGGAGCACGAGCCTGGGAGAACACAGATCTGGATTCGAATTCCAGCTCTGCCACTTACTCAGGCCTGTGTGTGTATGAGAGAGAGAGAGAGGCCTTGAGCAAATGTCATCACCTTATCGTAAGACTGTTTCCTGGCACATAAAGCATGTAGAATGTCCACCCCTCACAAAGTGATGGGCCCAACACCACATGAGGCCTTTAAGGCAGGAACACACTGTACCTTCCCAACGGCAGTCCCATGCTCCAGGAACGTGGGTTTCCGTGGGGATCTGCCTCCTCCTTTCCACCAGACAACACCCCCCCCCCCGCCGCACCCCGCTCACCCTCCTGGCTCCCCCCACGCCCTGCCGGATCTGATACCTCCTGGAGCATTTAACTTTGGCATTCAGCTTGTAGCAGTGCTCCTGGTTCATCTCTAGGACACCTTATTGTACCTCCCATGATGCAACAGGGCGCTTTTGAAAAAGCAGAAAGAAACCAAAACTCTTCATGTTAAATCTTTTTAAGGGCAGTAGAGGAGCTGACATTTAGAAAAATTAGAGACAGATGCATTATCTCATAAATGAGGAAGCCGTTCATAAAAAGTAGAGTTTGGGTTCTAGCCTAAGACAATTTCTTAAAGGCAATTCTGTGTTTGCTTTTAATATAAGCATGTGTTGCTTTTTAGTGGGGCAGTGGGAGCAGGTGGGAGGAACTTCTATATTAAAGGAATTAACCCCTAGCTTGACTCCTCAGAAACTCGACATCCCCGGTCCTCATGGGACCGATTTCCCACCGGGGCATCCTAACGGAACAGAGGTGTGTGTGCTGGAGATCAAGAACCCTGAACCCCAGAGGAAGCCAGTATACTGGTGGGGGGAGGGGGTCACTGGTCCCTTGATGTGGGAAGTAGCGAGCTTTCAGGCCTCCGCCAAGAAGCCCCCAGCCATGGTAACACCGTAGGGCAAGGGTCCCAAGTAGAAGACCCCAAAGGCTTCCTTCCTCCGCCCCTCGCTTCCCTTGCACGGCCCAAAGGACCCCACCGCTGTAGCTATCCATCCGAGAAAGGGTCTCACACCTTCTTCCATTAGATAAAATCGGAATTCCCACTTTGGCTCACAGGAATGAGGACAAAGGTGAGTTTAAGAGCCACATGGGAAGCAAAGGTAGCAGGTGGGACTTAAGGACAGTCAGAAAAAATCCAGGGTGACACTCGGGTTCCTGGGATGGGTGGGTGGACCCCCGCCCTCCGAGTGTGAAGTCCTCTCTGTTTTACCTAAGTAACCTGGTGTCTGACAACTCCTGGATAATCCCTCCCAGGGAGAGCAGGGGCCACCCTATGTCCCAGCCCCCCACGTGCAAACACCAGGAGCCCCAGGCCTATTGCAGCAGCAACATTTCTTTCAATTATTAACTTCAAAAACATTCCTCCGCAGAAAAACAACCCAGACAACATTAAAGTAAAGGTGGACATTCCGGAGAACTGAGGGTCCGAATCACTTTCACGCGAAAAGGTCAGTTGGCTTCGGCCCAGGGTCTGCTGGGAACCCAAGGTCCTCCCCGTATTTGCACGGGGTAAAAGGTGAAGTTCACAAGAGGCAACAGAATGTCAGAAATCAATAGAACATACTCTCACCTGCGTTAATTAACAGACCTTAAACAACAAGCAAACAAACAAAAAACCCGCCCTGTACAGCCTAGAGTCCTCCTGCAGGCATCAGAAGGACGGTCAGGGCGGTGGGGTAGTTTCGGGAGCGGGGACCGGGCGGGGAGGCCAACTCTGCGCCTTGACGTCACTGCGGACCCCTGCTTGTATTACTTCTCTTTAAAACAGCAAAGTCTCCGCAGCAGAAGCCCGGGGTGGCTCAGGCCATTCGGAAAAGAGGGGCCTCGCTAAAGGAGAAGACCGAGACTCCGAAACACAGCCTGACCAGGCCGATTTTCTTCGAACCTTTGAAAGCACCAGCCGCTCCGGAAGCGAAGTCGGGCTTGCACCAGCAGCCCAACTCCGGCCCGGAGCCCCAACCACGCAGAATGACGAACGCTTTTCTCCAACAAAGGAACGACTGCCCGGGATCAAAGTGCAGAAGCAGCCCCCGGCCGCGGCGCGCGCGCCTTTCCGCCTCCCACCGCCCCACCGCCCTCGGAGCTCGGGCTGCGTCTTTAACTGCTCGCCTGGAACGCGTCCTCGAGGGCACCGCCGGCAGCTGCGGCGGGCGCGCCCCGCCCCGCCCCCACCGCGGGCGTCACGTGACGGCTGCGAAAAGTAGGGGAAAGGTTACCGCGAGCCCCGCCCCCGGCCCGGCGCGTCCCAGGCGCTCAGATCCTGTTCCACCCGCCGGGCTCGGAGAGACCTTCCGGAGCGAGCTGGCGCGCGTCGCCGGCGCTGCCAGCCTCCTCCCCCGGCGACACGCAGCGCCTCTCCGTGGGAAGGCCGAGCCCCGCGTGGCCAACCCTGGGGACAGGGAAGGGCTGAGCGCGCCCGATGCCGTCCCACGGAGGCACCGCGGCACCGCGCCCCCGCGCGCCCGAAGCGTGCCCGGAAGGGACTCGCAGGGAAGCCCAAGGAAACATTAACAGTGTTTCTATGAATGGGCACGAGGGGCCGGGGTTGCATAAGCGCGGGCCCTCCCCGGGGGCTCCCCGGAGGCCCAGGCTTGACCGCCGGGTTACCACGGGTTCCAGGGTCGGGCCAAGGGCGGCCGCAGCAGGGACGCCAGGTTTATTCCCTTGGCCTCTGGGTTGGGCCACTTGTTTTCAGTACAAACTCGAAAGGTTATTTCGGCCTGTGCGTGATGCCAGTTCTGCCACTCTGACCCAAAGTGTGTGCATGCCCAGAGGTGGCCCTTTTCTGGGTTTCCAACAGATGGAGTTCAGCGCGCAAGGTCAGGTCCAACCGTGCATCACCGGAAGGAAACCGGTCGTTTCTGGGCGAAGAGGAGCCCCGAGGCGCGCGGAGGCACAACCCCCCTAAAACCCGCGGTCTGAGGGCTGCATCCAGCTCGTCTGAGACACGATGGCCCCCGATGACTTACAACCGGGCACTGCCCCGCCTCACGATCTGCATTACCGTCCTCCCCGAACGCCAGGCTTCCCGGGACGGAGTCACCTTCAGTGCTCCGGGCAGGGGGTGTGATGCTTGCTGGCACAAAAGACCGGGGAGCTCGGCCATGTTTTAGTCACTTGGTTGGAGGTTCGGAAGAGAAGAAACACGCCCGAATGTCTGGAGTGACCAGAAACCGGACGCCGGTGCCCGAGGGGGTGTAACACAATACACGTCTCACAAGGTTAAACGGATTTTCATTTTGTCCGGTAACTTACAAAGTTACCAGTTTCCCACAACAGTCTGCCCTTAAAATATGTTTCCAACACAGGGAGCACGAGAGGGACCGCGAGCCTGGTGCTGAGTCGCGAGTGGCCGATTCCTCGGGGTTCGGCCCGGCGTGGAAGGAGTAAGGCCGGCCCCCACCTGCGTTCCCGCAGCGCGATCGAACGCCAACCACCAATTTACATCACAAAGACGCTGACCCACGGCCTTTCCCAGCAAAACGAAAGGAAGTGGCCCGGCCGTAGGCTCGCCGAGGGAGCGGAGGCTAGGGGCTGCGTGCGTCGGGGCCGGGGAGCCCGGGTGGCTCCGCCGCCCTGACCGCGCCGTCCGGGCTCGCGGGCCGCGAGGGAGCCCAGGCCTGGTCACGTGACGCCCCTCCCCCAGCCCCGCGCGGCGGCTCGGGGGCCCGGCGCGACCTTGGGCGGACTGTCCGCGCCCACCTGCCCCGCACCCAGCGCCGCACCAGGGGACGGGGAGGGGGGAGGCGCTCGCAAGCGGGGACCCCGGCCGGGCGCCCCTACCTCGTTCCCGGCGGGCTCTCGGACCGCGCCGGGAGCCCCGCATCAAGGGCGTGTCCCGACGGCTGCAATGCGGGGGCAGCCCCGAGGAAGTGGGTGGACGGCGCACCGGGGAGTCCTGAGGCTCGAGAGTCCCTCTAGCTCCCGCTTGGGACCAGTCCGTGACCCCAGCACGGCCCCCCAGACCCAACCCACCCCCAGGGGGGAAGGGATGCGGAGGGATCGAAAGGGGGTTGGTGGCGCCCCGCCAAGTCTGGAAGGCCGGGCATCCCCCCCTGCAGGCTCAGCGACCCTCGGACGGACCCCCAGACACAATCCACTCCTAAGAGAGGGGTGGGCTGAGAGGAAAAGGGAGCCGGCGTCCCTAGTGGCCCCAGGCCGAAGGCATCCTGCCCAATCCAGAGACCCAAGCATCCCTCCAGCTCCCGCACTGTAGCGGCGGGCGGGCCGACCGACCCTTGGACGTACCCCAGACCCAATCCACTCCTGGGAAGTGGGAGTCCCGAACTTGGCGCGTCCTGCCAAGTCCGGAGGGCTGAGCATCCCTCCCGCTGCCGCACCAGACCCGCACGGGAGGCCCGCGAGCAGATCGGCTCCCGGGCGGACCGCTTCCCCCCGCCCCCCGACCCAATCCGCGGCGGAAGGTGGGGAGTTCCTGCCGCGCTCCCATTTTGGGCTCCGGACGAACCCAGCCGTCCGGGGGGGTGGGTATGCTGGGGGTTCCCTCTCCGCGCCGCGGCCCGCGGCCCCCGCTCCAGCCTGGGTCCGGGCCCTGGCAGTCCCCGGCCGCCCCACCCGGGAGCCCGCCGCAGGCCCGCGCCCGCTCGCCCGCCCTCCCCGCGCGCGCAGCCCCGGCCCAGCCTTACCAAGTCAGCGAGCGGAGGCGCGGCGCCGGCGGCGGAGGCTGCAGCGGACTGAGAGCGCGGCCAGCGAGAGCCGGGGGCTGGAGGGCCGCGGGCGAGGCCCAGTGCACCCGACGCCGGCCGCCGCCGATTGGCTGAGGCGTGCGGGGCCGCGGTGCGGGCGGGGCTGAGGCTCCCGGCGCTGGGCGGGCGGGGGGCGGGACCCGGGCGGGGCGGGGCCTCGGCGGCTCCTAGGGGAGCCTGTCAGGTGAGGAAACTGAGGCTGCAGAGGAGCCAGCCACCTCCGCCCCCTGCCAATACGGGGCCCCGGGTGAGATTCCTCACCCTGGAGACTCTGTTTTCTCATCTGAAAAATGGGCCAACTCGTGCGGGCCTAGCCCATAAAAGCGCTCAGCACGGTGCCTGGATCAGGCCAGCCCTTCACAGCCATTGCCGCCTGTAATCCTCAAAGCAGCCCCTATAAACAGCTGATCCCAGGCCGCGCTCGCGCACGACCACACAGCTAAGAAAATGGATCCGACGTTGGGGCCAGGTCTGACTCCAGAGCCCACGCCCCAAACCGAACCCGATCCCCGGAGTGACCGCTGAGGCGATCCCGAGGCCGCGTGGCCGGCAGAGCCAACACGCTACTGCGAATTCCGGGGACGGTTCTGGGCCTCCTCCTTATCTAACTGGGTGAAAAATACCTCCCTCCAGGGCTTTGATAAGATTTGGTAGATTAATTATTCAGGCGCCTGGAGCATTCTACCTGCCGGGCAAAGACATGCCTGAAGGTGGGGACAGAATGACCGAGAGACCCTTGTATGCGACACTGAACTCAGGAGAGGGGCCAGGAGTGGACACTGCTCACTGGCAGATCCCAGGAGTCTAGGCCTGGGGCACCCGCCGCGTGGCGCTCAGGGAAGACCGGGCAGTGTTTCCCCTCCAAGCTCACCCCAGCCCCTTCCCTCTATTTGTCTGAAATGTTCCCAGGCTCTAGCTGGTGGTCCCGCATACAGCAGGTGCTCCATAAATGCACCAGTTTTAGGAACAGAGAACCCGCTCTCCTAAAGGTCAGTGACTCCTTCTGCCTATTAAAAACCCATGCTTGCCTCCATCTTTCCGTCTGCATTATTTGGTGGCTACCACTGAAAGGTTTAGAAGAGAAAATGAAAGTTCTTTCTTGTTCCCGCCCCCCTCACTGCCACGGCCACGGTTAACTATTGGTGCACGCTCTCCGGGCTGTTTTCAATGAAGTCTCAGGATAGGTGCTGTTTCTAACACTCTTGTTTTCACTTGGCTTATGTCGTGCACAGAGTTCCCTGCGGAGACGGAGATGATTTCCCCTTTCGCAGGGTGTAGCCCGCCCCATGGACGCTTAACCCCCCTTTTCACTATAGCAGGTATAAATAAAGCAGCACCGGGTTGTCCCCGTGCCCCTCTGAGCTCTGCTTTCTTTCTGTAGGCCCCTAGAGGCGAAGCAACCGAGTCAGAGAGCAGGCTCCTGCGACATTAGGGTGACATACTGGTGTCCCCTGCTGAGCCACCCTCAGAAACGCTTACTAACTAACATCTACTCTCACCCAGGCGTGGGAATGCAGCCGTCTCCGGGAGCTCGTCAGCGCGGTCCGTCACTATCAGTTCTTTCCATCTCTGCCCATCTTTAAGGAGAGGGCGGGAGATAAGGCTCCTTATTTTAATTTGCATTTCTTTGAAGTTAGAAATTGGAGATTTCCTGCCTCTGCGGTCTGTTCCCCACCCCCCACCCCAGCGGTCCCGGGCTGCGGCGCCCTCCCCTCCTCTCCAGACTTCACCGCCCAAGAAAGCAGGCGGACTGGGCCAGGGCCCACCTGCTCAGAGCGCGCGGCAGCCGGCACCTGCGTCCTCGGCTCCACGATCATAACACTTAGGCCTTCCTGGCTTGTGCCTTGGGCTCTTACCCTCACCTCAAATGCCCTTCCCTCCTTTCCCCGGAACCCCGGCCATCAGCCTGCAGGTCCCGGCCCAAGGTCACTTTCTTCCTCACTGGAGTCTCGCCGTGCTCCCCTCTGGGATTAGTCCCTCGCCCTGTAGTTTCCCAGGGCTCTGTGGCCTTGAATGTGCACCCCTCCCCTCGCGCCGCCTCGGTGCCACCTGCAGGCCGGGTGAGGCAGGGGCACGGGCGGGACCGCGGTCCTGGGGGCCACCGGGTCGCCGGATCACCTGGCGAGCCCACCCCCGCCGGGCAGCGGCAAACATTTCCAGCCGGAGCCTAGAGGCTTCATTCGCCTGCCCGGGCTCTGCTCCCCCCGGCATGCAGCTCTCCAGGGCGGCTTAGCAGCGGCTATTAATAAAAACCCCAGGAACTAGGCCTCTGGGGAGCTCCAGGCCTGTCGGATCCTGTGTTCCTTTTGGGCCAAAAAAATCGCAGAGTTGTCCTCAGAACCTGGAGTAATCTTTCTCAAGCTCCGTTTTTGTTTGTTTGTTTGTTTGTTTCAATTCTTCCCCAGTTTGAATGGAACATCGTGTAGCCTGGCGATAGGGAAACTTTTTTTTTTTAATGTACCTACTGTCGGGGCGCCTGGGGGGCTCAGCCAGTTCAATGCCTGCCTTCAGCTCAGGTCATGATCCCCCGAGATCGGGCATGGAGCCCCACATAGGGCTCCCTGCTCAGCAGGGAGTCCACTTCTCCCTCTCCCTCTGCCTCTCCCTGCTTGTGTGCTCTCTCTCACTCACTCTCTCTCAAATAAATAAATAAAATAAAAATGCACCTACTGTCTTCATTATCATTAAGAAATCTGCTTTTTTTTAACTCTATAAATATCCTTTTATGGAAAAAAGCAAGCATATAAAAATTAACAAGATCAGTATCATGCAGTTTTGGATACTTGAACAAAACAGGTTCAACAATTACCAAGTGAGGATCAAACTTGTTTGTTTGTACCCCGGCCACTGCCTCTGGGATTTCTTTAAAGCAAATCCAGAAATCCTACTGTTCTGTCCTCACGATTTTTTTTAACTTTCTTTTTTTTTTTTTTTAAAGATTTTTTATTTATTTGACAGAGATCACAAGTAGGCAGAGAGGCAGGCAGAGAGAGAGGAGGAAGCAGGCTCCCCGCTGAGCAGAGAGCCCAATGCGGGGCTCGATTCCAGGACCCTGGGATCATGACCTGAGCTGAAGGCAGAGGCCTAACCCACTGAGCCACCCAGGCGCCCCTGTCCTCGCATTCTTGAGTAAAGATGTCTAAAAGTTAAAGGTTTCTTTTAAAAAAACATCCCCCCCCACACACAAAATATACCCTCAATGCCATTGTCCAACCTAAAATAGCAGAAGAATTCCAATACAGAACTTGTAAGGCCCTCTTGGGCTGCCAAGGGCACAGCTGAGTCCCACTCTCCCGCCAGCCCCTGTCACTGGCTGGCAGCTTCCAGCAGATTCTGATTTCAAAGCACGCAAGACCTTCTGGAACTCAGCTCTCGCTTCCCATAGGAAACAATTTTGTAATCTCAGAGTTCTGTGCTTCTCGCTCCTCTCCAGAGCTTTGAACCCCTCTGGACTTGAACCTTGAGCGGCTGTAGGTAGCGAGGGAAATAGCAGCGGTCCCGTGTCCGGCGGCGGCAATATTTGCTCAGCCGGCATCACTGGGGTTTGATGAGAACAGAATGAGGTCACGCAGATGCAAGCAGACTGGGCCAAGGTAGCTCGACCGTGCGCCAGCGATAGGAACTCCTAGCAACAGCCAAAGGGTAATCTTAATTCAATAGGCTCGTCCTATGACCCAGGAATCCTGTCCCCGAGTACCCCCTGGGAAGAAATGAGAGCATTATGTCTGTGCAAAGACCCCAGTCTAGGAATGTTTACAGAAGATTCGCTCGAAGGGACAAAAATCCAGAAACAACCCAAATGGCCATCAACATCGAACGGATAAATACTTTGCGGTTTCTCCATAGAGCGGGATAATAAGCAGCAAGAAAAAAGAGAAAGCCGCTAACAGCACGAGGGGACCGATCCTACAGATCCCAGGTTGCGGGAAAACAAGCCAAATGGACACACGACATTTACGTGCTGTCTGATTTCTATAACAAGGGGTGCCTCCTAACTGCCGTGATGGGTCCTGACTGAGAAACACAGGAAGGAGCTCACAGGGGGCCTCCGTGGGGTAATGGGAAATGTCAGGGCTCCTTGTGCCTGAGCACGTGGTCCTCCCTGCGATCGTGTGTTAGGCCTTAATTCTAAAAATTAAAAAATCTCGCGGCACCTGGGTGGCTCAGTGGGTTAAACCTCTCTCTTCGGCTCAGGTCATGATCTCAGGGTCCTGGGATCGAGCCCCGCATCAGGCTCTCTGCTCAGCCTGCTCCCCCCCGCCCCATCTCTGCCTGCCTCTCTGCCTACTTGTGATCTCTCTCTCTGTCAAATAAATAAATAAAATCATTTTTAAAAAATTAAAAATCTTGGGGCGCCTGGGTGGCTCAGTTGATTAAGCGTCTGCCTTTGGCTCAGGCCATGATCCTGGGGTCCTGAGATCGAGTCCCACGTGGGGCTGGCTCCCTGTTCAGTGGGGAGCCTCTTCTCCCTCTCCCTCTGGCCTTCCCCACCCCTGCTCATGCTCTCTCTCTCCCTCTCACTCTCTCTTTCTCAAATAAATAAATAAAATCTTTTTAAAAAATTAAAAAAGCTTTCAAGGTAGATGGGGCACTGGCCCCTGGTGGCAAGGGTGAAGCTATCCGGGGGTCATGAAATGAAGAGGACTGACGAAGTTGGATCACCTGGGGAGACGGCAGCGTTAGAGGGGAGTGGAGGAGAGGCTGGCTGCCAGCCTCTTGCTGGTGTAGGGGAGCAGTGGGGAGAGCACCAGGGACAGCATCCAGAGCCCAGGAGGCAGCAAAGCTGTAGGCGGGAGTGGCAAAGGAGGCCTGCACACCCCAGTCCCTTGCCTCCCTCCCCACTGTTCCTCCTGGTCCGGCTGCCTATGCCTCCCCTCCAAGGCCAGGACTGCATCCTGTTCCCTCTGCACCTAGAAGGAGCCAGTGCCCTGATGGGCCCGTCGGGGGCACAAGGAAGGCCGGCCAAAGTTTGCCTTCTTGGAGAGTCATCACAGTAAAGAAGAAGTGGGCACACCTGGCCACCAGCCTGGGTCTGGGCGTCAGTTCCCTCACCTACACGAGGACATGGCACTCGGGCCCTAACGCACACCCTTCTTACTACCGCTTGGAGAAGCAGTAATTCTAGCGGCTTAGGGGTGTGAAGTCCAGAACCAGACATGGCCTGGGTTCAAACCCTGACTCTGCCGCTCATCTGGCTGAGTGATCTTAAGCTCTCTGTATCCTCATCTGTAAAATGGGGAGAGTATTGATTACTCTCCTTGGAGAGTCTTAGTGAAAATGACATGTGTAACTGATGGGAGAAGGGCTTAAGCGTCCCCAGGACTTGGTAGGTGCCATGAACGTGTTAGCCACGAGTATGAGTTTCCCCCGTGGAGCCTCTGTTTTAAAAGCCTTTGTTTATAAACAGTAAAATGTGATCAATGAATAACTCATTTCCTGGTTTATTAATCAGAAATGCAGATACGATCACCAGCCAGAGCTCGCCATCAGCCTGAGGTCCGGCCACGCTTTCAACAGATGTTTATTCCAAAGTCCAGATTGCCAACACCTGACGCGTTGCCAACCATGGGCAAAAAAAAAAGGGCCTTTTGAACCACAGAGTTTCATTTCAAATAAATGAAACCTCTTTAAGGTGAAGCCATTTTATAAAGGTCAGAATAGTTCAAGGGCCACCACTTTGACTTCAGCTCCCAGTCATCTCCGAGGTCCCCGCTAGCCCAGCCCGCCCGGAGAGTGTGTGCTGGTGGAGCTGGGATCTGAGCTTCTGGGTGTGACCAGAGCAGCGTGCTGGGCACAGAGCAAGGTGAGAGCTCAGAGGGCACTCCTGGGAGTCGGCGGCTCGACGCATCCCCAGCTGGAGCGGGGCCAGCCTGGACACTGGGACTTCAAGGGTGCCGAAGCGGTGAGCGTCCCATAGCAACTGTTAACAGGTGCCTGAGCATCCGATTGGGAGCACTGGCTGAAGACTTTGGTGTCAAGAAGCAAACTCCCTTCCCCAGCATCTTGTGTCAATAGCTTTTATGCTCTGTGGGGAGGGTTCCTAATGAACATCTGCTCACAGCTGCCAACCTTTCCCCAGGAAAATGCATACAACACAAGCAGTGGGAAATAATTTCAGTCTTCGACCTTCCCAAGCCCATTGACAAACGCCCCGCTCAGATGGGTGAAGAAAAATCATCTGAAACTCAGAAATAAAGCAAAAGGATACTTGATGGTTCCTTCACGGGCTCATTATGTAACTGGGGTAGCATATCTTGACCGGGCCCCAGACTCTAAGAAGTTACATGTTAACCAGAAATGCAAAGTATTTCTGTTTGGTAGGGGGAAAAAAAGTATTCCCCCAAATTATGGTTTCATTGCCCTATAGGATGTTAAGTGGTTTGGGACCTATTTAGGAAAAACTCGGATTTGTGTCCGCCTTCCTCTGTAGGGGAAATGCAATGCTTGCTGCTGTGTGTCCCTTCCCCGTGCATCTCCTTTACCCCCCAGCAGAGCTCTTTGCTTCTGACACTTCCAGTCACCAAACCGCCACTGCCCAGAGAGCATCAGATCCCTCTGGTTAAGGGCTCGGTCCCACAAGATGCGCCCCCGTCCCCACCCCCTTCAAATGACAGGTGACAGGTCACCTGTGTTCTGACCAACCCACTATGGAGGTTCCAAAGACCTCTCCTCGGGCCCGGAGAATCTGCTGGAGTGGCTCTCAGAGCTCAGGGGAAACTCTTACTTAGCTTTACTGATGTCTTAGAGGGTGTGACAAAGATGCCGATGAGCTCTCTGAGAGCAAGACATTGAGACAGCTGCTGGGGGGTGGGGTGGGGGCACCCTTTTTGCCCATAGCATCCTTCCGCAGCAGGGCAACCCTAGGGGAGACCTTCCTGGGGAAGAGTTGGGGGCACCCACACCCATGAGCCTTCCCGAACCAGCAGAAGCCACCTGGTAAATCGTGGAACCGTGTGTACAAGACCCACACTTTGTACGGCGCCTTTCCACTCACACGTGCTGTTATCCTCCCGATTCCGATATATTCTGTATTTTTCTTTTTCCCTAAAAAAGCCGTAGGGTGCCTGGAACTTTCAGGACCTGAGGAAAAGCACGGGCTCTACCCAGCCTGGTGCTGCCTTTCTTTGGTTCTCATCCCAAGCAGGAAATAACTTGATTCTGGGTTCAGGTCAGAGCACGCATTTCTGCGTCCTGCGCTCCACAGACCAAGCTGGGCTCCGAGTACTGCCCTGGCTTCTGCCCCGGGCTAGTCCCTTCTTGTCCCTAGCAGGCCCTCCTTGTTTAGAAAAGGAGGGTCCAATAACTCATCAGTGGAGACTTCTCCGGGGGGTGGGAGAACTTTCAAGCATCTATCGAGCACCTGCTGTATGCCAGGCAACAAGCCAACAAGAGCGTGACCGCAGAATGTGAGATCCTCAGAGGCTCCTTCCGTCCTGCTTCATCTCCTCTAGAGCCTCCTCTTCCTCCTCCTCCAGCACGAGTCCTCCCGAAGCTCACCAGTGACCCCAGTGACCCACGAGCCTCCTGGGCCAGCAGAGGCCGCTTGGCAACCCACATTTGCCTCTTTCCCTAGATCCCATCCTGTTGGAACCCTGTGCTGCATTTCACAGTTGCCTCATCTTCCCCTCCCGGGGACCCTCTCCTCTTGTAACCTGAGAGTCACCCTGGCCCCAGGTTCTCCTTCTCCCCTGGGACCTGTTCTCAGACGCCTTCCCTGGCTCACTTCCTTCTTTCCTTCCCAAACCAGATGTGGCTCCAAGCTTCTTGCTTTGGCCCTGCCTCGGTCACCAGCCTCGCTCTCCTGGCAGCTCCCACGTGGCCACGCGAGCACCCCCATTCTGATCCTCCCAAATCCTCACCAGCGGGGCCTTCCCCAGGGACAATGATGGACTCACTTGCTTCCTGGGGCTGAGTGGCCCACCAGGAGGAGAATGCTGGCTTCAAGTGCCAGTGGGACAGGGCCACAGAGAAAAGTGTGTGTGTGTGTGTGTGTGTGTGTGTTATATTTTCTATGTCACAGAAAGCAGCAGATAGTCATTAAGGGGAAAATTAGAACTTTGATGGATTTTCTTATACTTATTTTAGTCCAGTACGTACTTTTAAGTTATATATGAGGAAGTCACCCTAATTCCTTTAGCAAACAGGGCTCTCAAAAGATCTGAATCTAGGGGTGGCTGGATGGCTCAGTCAGTTAAGTGGCCAACTCTTGGTTTTGGCTCCGGTGATGATCTCAGGGTCCTGGGATCAAGCCCTACGTCAGGCTCTGTGCTGGATGTGGAGTCTGCTTAAGATTCTCTCTCTCCCTCTGCCTCTCACTCTCCCTCCCCTACTTGGGCATGTGTTCTCTTTCCCTTAAAAAAAATCTGAATCCAACCCTAGTCCTACCCATATTCATTCATTTGTTCATTTATTCATTAATTGGACAAATGTGTTCTGAGCACCTCCAAAGTGCCAGGATTGTTCCAGGTCCTGGAACGCAACAGTGCTAGAGCCTCAGACCAAGCCCTGTGCTCAGAAGCCCACATTCTGGTAGGAGAGACAGGCAGGCAGCAAATACTCTTTCATGTGAAAAGAAAGGGCAAAGGAGGAAAAGCAAAATGGGGAGTGGAACTGAGGGTGTATGGCCTGACACGGGGTAGATGAGACTAGCTTATATTTTCAATAGACCATGGTGAGTGGATGGGTGGATGGATGGTTGGGTGAGTGGATGGATAGATGGATGGGTGGATGGATGGATGGATGGATGGGTGGGTGGATAGATGGACGGGTGGATGGATGGATGGATGAGTAAATAGATGAGTGGATGGGTGGGTGGGCCTGGAGGATAGGCTTCCTCTTGCCCCTCCCACCGGGCCCTTCCTTTGTAGGCCCTCAACCCATCACTAAGCCTTCTTCAGGACGCTCTAAACTTCACTCCTACCTGTTCTTCTTCACGGTGTGCCTAAGATCACCTTTTGAGTCATAATACCTTTGATACACCCTGTGGCCTCAGGCAGACCTAGCTGCATAATTTGTCAGGTTCAAGGCAAAATGAAAATGCAGAGACTCTTGTTCAAAAATTATTAAGCATTTCAAGATGGTGACAGCTGAGCATTAAACCAACCACAGGGTCCTTCTAGACATTATTGGCTCTTGTGACTGCATGGGTGACGCACCCATGAAACCGGGCCTGCCCCGAAGGTCTTCCTAAATATGCACTTGAAGGGCCACCCAGCCCGGGCTTACAAGCCTCACTGACTTCTGTGCTCCTTCCCTCAAGACTTCACCCCACTCCCTGCCTCCGGGCAACTGTTCCCACTTTTCCTGCTGCCCAGGATGCCTTCCCCACTCACCTCTTGTCTTCGTGCTCAGCCATGGGCTAGATGTTAGGAAAGGACACGGGGTAAATCAGACCTAGTCCAGACTCTCCAGAGAAAATGCTCAGAGGGCATCCGAGTTCTGGTTCGGCTGTGGCCCTGCCCACCTGTGGGGCCCCAGGTAGGTTCCCGTTCCTTTATTACAAAGTGGGGCTCTGGTCACAGCCCTCCTCCTTTTTTAAAAATCTAAGATATAGGCTGCCTGGGTGACTCAGACAGTTAAGCATCTGACTCTTGATTTGGGTTCAGGTCATGACCTCAGGGTTGTGAGATCGAGCCCCGTGTCGGGTTCTGTGCTCAGCACAGAGTCTGCTTAAGATTCTCTTTCTCCCTCTCCCTCTGCCCCTCCCAGCCCTTGTGAGTGCTCCCACTTAAAAAAACAAAAAAACCCAAGATATGACTCCCCTGTACTATAACACACATCCCTTTAAAGTGTACAGTTCAGGGGCGCCTGGGTGGCTCAGTGGGTTAAGCCTCTGCCTTCGGCTTGGGTCATGATCTCAGGGTCCTGGGATGGAGCCCCGCGTCGGGCTCTCTGCTTGACGGGGAGCCTGCTTCCCCCCCTCTCTCTGCCTGCCTCTCTGCCTACTTGTGATCTCTGTCTGTTAAATAAATAAATAGATAAATCTTTAAAAAAATAAAGTGTACAGTTCAGTGGTTTTTAATATATACACGAGGTCATGCACCCATCACCACAACGCAGTTCCAGAACATTCCCCACACATTCCTCCTTAAGGAAACCCCCTTCCCAATAGCAGTGCTCTTCCCAGACCTGCAGCCCCTGGCAAGCACCACTTTACTTCCTGTCTCTACAGATTCGTTTGTCCCGGTGATTCGCATGCGTGGCACCCAGCCCTATGTGGCCTTTGTGTCCGACGGCACACGTGTTCTCACCCCTCAGCCATGTTGTAGCAGGTCTCAGGACTCTTCTCCTTTTTGTGGCTGGATTAACAGTCCATTGTGTGTCCAGACTTCATTTTGGTGGATGCCCACAGCACCCACACATCAGCTCCCCATGCCTGGAGGCTGCAGGTGCCCCCTACTACTCTGACCTTGACCCTGAAATACAACTGGTTGTCTTCTTTCCTGCCTGGGAAATTTCCACTTTGCCTTCAAAGTCCAGTTCCGAAACCACCCGCTCCAAGATTTCCCTGCTCCAGATCTCTCCCAAAGAGACTGATAGTCCCTCCTTCTGGGTCTTCCAACAGGGTCCGGTTGCAGGACAGTCCGCCTTCCCCAAGACCGGAGGCGCCTCCCCGCCCCACGGCAGATCCCAAAGCGCAGCCCCGGGCCCTCGGCAGCTCGCCGGAGCTTTTGTGGAATGGAAAAGAGGGAAACTGGCTGGACGCTCACTGGCCGCCAGATAAACTATGTCCTTGAGATCACTCGCTTTGGATGGGAGGAGACGGGAGGAGACGGGAGCCGGGAAATTCGGGGGTGGGATGGGGTGCGGACGCGGAAATGACCGGCGCGGAGGAGACGGGGCGGGGGCCGCAGGCCGGAGGTCGCCGGCAGTTGCAGGACGCAGTTTTCGGTTACAAACGCCCAGTCGCGCTGTTCCCCGGAATTTGTGCTTTTCGCGCAGGAAGCTCGGGGGACCTACAGACGCGGTGGGCCCCGGAGGGTGCCCTGGGAGCGGCGGGGGCCGAGGGCGCGGTCAAGGTCCCTGACACCCCGCGTGGCCCGGGGAGGGGCGTGGGGAGGGTCCCGGAGGCCGCGGAGGGGCGCCCGCCCTCCCTCCCTGCCACCCGAGGCTCCCCTCGGGGCCCACCCGCAGCCCCATTCGCGCCCCAGGGCCCAGCCGGGCAGCTCCTCTGCGCGCCGGTGGGGGTGCAGCGGGCGGGAGAGGCGGCCCGGGCTGGGGGCGAGGGAAGGGGGCTGCCCGGGCCTGCGGCGCCGGCGGAGTCTGGCGGGGACCGGAGCGCGGGGACCCCACGCGCAGAGCCGCTGGCAGCGCAGCGGGCCGGTCCCGCCGGCGGGTCCGCCAGGTGGCTCGGGTGCGTCTCCACTACGCTTTCCGGTACCACAGTTACGGCGCGTTCGTCGTGGAAGCACAGGGAACGCTGAACGGTCAAATAAGAAGTTTTGCGACTTTGCTTGGAATCTCACTACGTCACGCTGGGCGGCATTTCCTTTCTGTGTGTGTATTTTGTTTTGTTTTGAAGATTTATTATTTATTTGAGAGAGAGCGCGCGCGCGCACGAGTGGGAGCGGCAGAGGGAGAGAGAAACTCAGGCTGACTCCCAGGGAGCCCAGAGGGGAGGCAGGGCTGGACCCCGGGACCCCGAGAACCATGAACCGAGAGGAAACCCAAGAGCCCAGTCGCTTAACCTGCTTAACGCACCGAGCCCCCCAGGCACCCTCCTGCCTTGCTTTCTAGGGATCTTTGTCCTGTCCTTCCCCGCTTGTCTACAAAATGCAAGTTGTAGGACACAGAAGTGCTTCTATTCTGGTTTTCTTGATTTGACGTTTTTCATCCTCCCCAATAGATGGATTCTCTTGGGGACAAATGACAGCTGTCCCGAAGCCCCCTTGTCACCTCCCTTCCTGCCCCCATCCAACTCTCCTCTGTGGAAGTAACCAAGATTGAGTGGGCTGTATCTTCTTCCAGCCCTTTTCCACGTCTTACATCACACCTTATATATGTATCTAGAAATACATGGTTTTATTTTAGGGAGATCAAATTTGGTTGTGTATATACTTCCGGAACTTGCTTCCCACTCTCCCCCTTAACAGTATGTTTTGGAAATCAGCTGGTCTGGACCTACCTCCTAGCTTAATGATATGCCACAGTCTGAACGCACCTTTATTTATTTCAAGCCTTCTCTGTGGTTCCTTGTGTTCGTTTTGTTTCCAGTCTCGCTCTGTTCCAAACGTGCTTCGTAAGCATCGCTGTGTAGTGAACAGGTGCACTGCATGTGGGTGAAGACGGGATATTTTATTTTTTTTTGAACAAGGAATATGCTCGAATCACTAATATGGTTTGAATATCAAATCAATATTTTAAAAAATATCTAGAGAAAAGCCGCACCCCTGTGCCATCTAACACACAGGTAACCACCCTTATGGCTTTCGTATTATCCTTCCTGTATTTCCTTATAACAATATAAGGGGAGGGCGCCTGGGTGGCTCGGTGGGTTAAGCCTCTGCCTTCGGCTCAGGTCATGATCTCAGGGTCCTGGGATCGAGTCCTGCGTCGGGCTCTCTGCTCAGTGGGGAGCCTGCTTCCCCCTCTCTCTCTGCCTGCTTCTCTGCCTACTTGTGATCTCTCTGTGTCAAATAAATAAATAAAATATTAAAAAAAAACAATATAAGGGGAGAAAAAAACAAGCAAAAACTAGTATGTATGTTACTTATCACCAGGGTAACGCAAATCAAAACTGTAATGAGCTATCACCTCACACCTGTCAGAACGACTCAGATCAACAACACAAGAAACAACAGGTGTGGGGGGAAAAGAAAAAGAAACAACAGGTGTTGGCGAGGATAAGGAGGAAGGGGAACCTTCTTGCACTGTTGGTGGGAATGCAAGCTGGTGCAGCCACTCTGGAGAACAGTATGGAGGTTCCTCAAGAAGTTAAAAATAGAGCTGCCCTATGATCTAGCAATCGCACTGCTGGGTATTTACCCAAAGGGCACAAAAATATAGATTCAGAGGGGTACATGTACCTCACGTTGATAGCAGCATTATCAACAACAGCCAAATTATGGCAACCGCCCAAGTGTCCATTGACTGATGAATGGATAAAGAGGATGTGGTACACACACACACACAAAATTGTGCAATGGAATATAACTCAGCCATCAAAAGGAATGAAATCTTGCCATTTGCAACAGCATGGAGGGAGCTAGAGAGTATAATAAGGCAAACCATGAAACAGACTCCGAGTTTTCGAGAACACATGGACGGTTAACAGAGGGAAGGTGGGTGAGGGAGTTGGGGGAAACAGGTGATGGGAATTAAGGAGTGCCCTTGTGATGAGTACCAGGTGATGTATGCATGTGTTAAACCACTACATTGTACACCCGAAACTATTATTACACTGTAGGTTAACTACTTGAGATTTAACTAAAAACTTTTAAAAATCATGAACAACAACAAAAAAATGAGAAAGTATGTGTATTTCCCTTCTTTCCTTAAAAGATTTTATTTGACACAGAGAGAGAGAGCACAAGCAGGGAGAGCTGCCGGCAGAGGGAGAGGGAGAAGTAGGCACCCCGCTGAGCAGGGAGCCGAATGCTGGGCTCGATCGCAGGATTCGGGGGCTCGACCCCAGTACTCTGGGATCATGACCTGAGTCAAAGACAGACACTTAATGACTGAGCCGCCCAGATGTCCCCTCTGCCTTTTAAAAAATGTCTTGGGTTATTTTCCTATAATTGCATAGAGAGCTTCCTTTAAATTTATTTATTGTTTGAAGGTACACAGTGTTCCATTGTATACTTTACTATGATTTATCTGTGCCCTGTGACATTTAGTGTTTCCTGCCGTTTGCTTTATAAACCTTGCTGCAACGAACAGCTACACAAAGGTCAGTCCTTCCACCGGCAAGTTTAACTTTTGGTTGGATCCTCAGAACTGTGACAGCCGGATCAAGGTCTTGTGTGCCGACAGTTGATGTACGTCATTGAATTGCCTTCTGTATGACTTAGGGTTCTTTGGAGACACGGAACCAACAAGATATTATACATCCGCCTTAATATGATATAGAGATTTATTGTGAGGGATCTGCTCATTCAATTAGGGAACCTGACAAGTACTAAACTGTGCAGGAAGGCCCAGATGGAAACCCGGGAGAGCTGAGGGTGTACTTCCAGAGTGGGAAGACCCCAGGCTCAAGACCTAGGAAGAGGGTCTGAAAACAGAGGGGAAAAAAAAAAAATCAATGTCCCAGTTCCAAGGCGGCTAGTTCTCTCTTAGGCAGATAGGAGTTCCCTCTTATTCAGGGGAAAGTCATCCTTTCAAGCTTTAACTGATTGGGTGAGGCCCACCCCCAGTAGGGAGGGCAATCTGCTTTGTTAATCCACTGACTCAAATGCTAATTCAGAAGCAGCCTCACAGACACACCCAGAATCATGTTTGATAAAATACCTGGGCCCTTCCTTGGCCTAGTGAAGTTGACAGATAAAATTAGCCCTCGTACCCTCCTTGGAGTTCTCCTGGTTTGCCTTCCCCTCGGCTCGGGATGAGAGCAGTGTTTCTCCAGGTCTCCCCAAATGTTGGATGTCAAAATGTTGGACGTTCCCCAGTGTGAGAAGTGGAAATGGTCTCTTCATGCAGTTTTAATTTCCATTTTTTTCCCATTATGAGTAAGGCTGAGGAACTTGGGGGAATATTTGTATTTCCTTTCCGTGTACTGCTCATATGTTTTGCCTATTTTTTCTGCTAGGTCGTTGACCTTTTCATAGGTTGAGCTGAAAAAAATAACTTTTTAACCAGCATGTCTTTTTATAATGAGCATTATCAATAAAATTCTGTATGATAGAATTCAGCCAGCTAATGTATACATTGAAAAAAAATAAGAAAGTGTATATTTCAGTGGTTTTTAGTATATTTACAGAATTGCGCAACAATCACCACAATCAATTTCAGAAACATTTCATTACCCCAAATGTCACTTGTCACTTCCCTCCAACATTCCCAGACTTAAGCAACCACAAACGTCCTTTTGGTCTGTGTGGATTTGCCAGCCCAGGACATTTCGTACAAATGGGATCTGATACTATGTGACCTTGTATGTCCGCCTCATTCCACTTAACGTGTTTTAGAAGTTCATCCATGCTGTAACATGTCAGTTCTTAGTATCTTTTATATGACAATGTCCCGTTGTATGAATAGACCACATTTTGTTTTTGCATTCGTCTATTGAGAAATATTTAGCTTCTTTCCTCTTTTTGGCTAAGCCCCATTTTACATTCCCAACAGTGATGCACGAGGGTTCCCCTTTCTCCACATCCTCACAAACACTTGTTATGACCTATAACTTTGATTATAACCGTTGTTAAAAAAGGCATGACAAGGCCCCAGGGGACCCCTGGGTAGCACAGCCCGTTGAGTGTCCGACTCGCAGTTCTGGCTTAGGTCATGATCTCAGGGTTGTGAGATCGAGCCCTGCATGGGGCTCCAGGCTCAGCGAGGAGTTTCCCCCTCTTTCTCCCTCTGCCCCTCCCTGCTCCCACTCTCTCTCTCTCTAAAGTGAATAAATACATTAAAAAAAAGGGGGGGCACCTGGGTGGCTCAGTGGGTTAAAGCCTCTGCCTTCAGCTCAGGTCATGATCCCAGGGTCCTGGGATCAAGCCCCGCATTGGGCTCTCTGCTCAGCGGGGAGTTGCTTCCCCCTCTCTCTCTGCCTGCTTCTCTGCCTACTTGTGATCTCTGTCTGTCAAATAAATAAATAAAATCTTTAAAAAAAAAAAAAAAGACATGACAGTTCCCAAAATGGAGTCACCTGTGCTAAGCCCCACATCAACCAACTAAGACTTAACTCCTAACACCAGTTTCAGCCCCTCCCAGAAGGGGAATTTTGAACAAACCCATCTAGACTTTCCTGATCACTACTAGAGAGGTCATCTGCTTGTTAGGCCCCTGCCTTCTCCCAAAGGAAGGTAACCTTGCCCGAGGCAATCCACTCTTTGCTAGAAACTTCTTTTTTTTGCCCCCTTCTGCCTGCAAAAGCCTTCCATGGGTACAGCTTTCCAGAACTCCTTTCTATTTGCTTGGTGGGATGCTGCCTAATTCCGGAATCATTTAACAAAGCCAATTAGATCTTCAAATCTACTCTGTTGAATTTTGCTTTCTTTCTCTTATTTTTTATTAAAGATTTTATTTTTTTGTTTGACAGAGACACAGCGAGAGAGGGAACAGAAGCCAGGGGAGCGGGAGAGGGAGAAGCAGGCTCCCCACCAAGCAGGGAGCCTGATGCGGGGCCGGATCCCAGGAGCCTGGGATCAAGACCTGGGCGGAGGGCAGACGCTTAACGACGGAGCCACCCAGGCGCCCCTAAATCTATTTCTTTTATGGCTTCTGCATATCGACTCATGGAGAAAATTGTCCCCACACTAGGATTATGCAAAGAAATTTTCCTACACTCTCTTCTGGCACTTGTACACTTCCAGATTTTGCATTTGAAACTTGGCTTGGGGCACTTGGGTGGCTCAGCTGGCTGGGCGTCTGCCTTTGGCTCAGGTCATGATCCCAGGGTCCCGGGATCAAGTCCTGCAACGGGCTCTCCGCTCAGCCGGGAGTCTGGTTCTCCCTCTGCCTTCCGCTCCCCTGCTCATGTGCGCGCTCTCTCTCTAACAAATAAATACATAAAATCTTTAAAAATAAATAAATAAAACTTGGGTCCATTTGGATCTTATTCTGGTAAATGATGCAAAACATACATCAGCTTCTTTTTTCCAGAAGCACGCTGTGTCCTGGCACCCCGGTGGGGAGGCGTTTTGAGCAGGAAGCCCAGCGCGAGGAGGACATTTGCACGGAGACCCCCGGATGGTGTGAGGAAGCGGGTCACCCTCCAGAGCGTGCCAGCGTCGCAGACAAAGACAGCTGCAGAGGCCGAGGTCTGAGGGTGGAAGGGGCTAGGCCGGTTCTGAGAACGGCAAGACCCGGGCGGCTGCAGGTGGCGGCTGTTCAAGTCGTAGAGGGCCTTGTAGGTAACCGGGAAGTGAGATTTTGTTTTGGGTGTAACGGCACTGGACTGCTGCAGGGGCGATCGTTCCAGCCATTTGGTAAGATAATGCCAGGAAAGGAAACTGTCTAGGTTAGGGCACTCCACATGTTCCAGCAAATCACCACATGGCGGGGCGCCTGGGTGGCTCAGTGGGTTAGGCCGCTGCCTTCGGCTCAGGTCATGATCTCAGGGTCCTGGGATCGAGTCCCGCATCGGGCTCTCTGCTCAGCAGGGGGCCTGCTTCCTCCTCTCTCTCTCTGCCTGCCTCTCTGCCTACTTGTGATCTCTGCCTGTCAAATAAATAAATAAAATCTTTAAAAAAAAAAAAAAATCACCACATGGCTCTGCAAAAAGTCTGTACGGAATCATTTCCCCACCGCCTTCATCTTGTTATTCCAATCCCATGTGCCGTTTCACTAAATATTTTTGAAACCTATTTTGATGAATGCATGTTTCTTTTTTTAATGGTTCTTTTATATAAATTTATTATTTTTTTAAAAATTTTATTTATTTTTTTGACAGAGACACAGCAAGAGAGGGAACACGAGCAGAGGGGGTGGGAGAGGGAGAAGCAGGCTTCCCGTGGAGCGGGGAGCCCGATGCGGGGCTCAATCCCAGGACTCTGGGATCATGACCTGAGCCGAAGGCAGCGGCTTTAACTCACTGAGCCACCCAGGCGCCCCAGATCAAAGTTTGTGAATGCTAATACTTTCGAAGCAATTTGCCAAATCTGCTCCATAAGGCTTGGGAAGTATGACATTCACTCTGCATTTGATTTTCTTTTCAAAAAGTTGAATGTTTTTAACACACACACACACACACGCGCGCACGCACACACACACACGCCCCTACTTCTCCAAGCGCGGTTGCACTGTTTCTGCTTGCAGTGAGGACTGGCTGTTTTTGGAGAGGTTTTGTGGCTGGAAAGGAAACAAACATTAACCTCTGATGGGATTGCCTTTTTCCTGGACCCCTAAGGCACCCTGTGCTTTGGGGGGATCCAGCCCAGAGCAGGCTGCAGTGGCCCCAACAGCCGTCCCTCAGCCATGCAAGACCCTACACAATTCGGGACACCGTACATCAAGGATAGTGAGATCAATACCTTGGGTCAACTTCTGTAGGCCCAGGGTCCTTGGAGCACAGTCCTGGGAGCAGTTCTCAGGATGCTGGAGGTTGGGGGGGGTGGGCAGCAGGGTTGGGGCCCCAGCGCAAGCCACCCCCAAATAGGCCTCTTTGGCCTTTGGGTTATTTTGAGTCAGATTAGCTCAAAATCGCCATTGAAACCAGCGGACTCACAGAAAGCTCTAAAAATAGGGCACGAGGGGGTTTCTGTACAGGAAATTTACATGTATAAAGGTAATTTCCATTTGTAAAGAGTCTCCTGCTCTCCCACAGGAAGGGGAAGGTTCTCTGGGCAAATCAGTGGGAGGCTGGGACTCTGATCTGCACAAAAACCTCGGAGCTTGAACCTCGATTACCATTCTCCACCCCACCCCCCACCATGTCCCCCCTCCCCCCTGCACCCGGTCCCCCACCTTGCAGCCCAAATCCCCTTCCTCTTAGTTTTAACCTAGGTGGTTCTTATGGTTATGATAAGGTGGTATATTTCAGCCCAAATTCCAACCACTACACTGGCTGATCTGCCATACGTCCGCACTCGATGTGCATGTTAGCAAACTTGTTTGATTTTCTTGCCTTCATCTGTCTTTGCCAGTCTCATTCCCAGGGCCCCAGTTGCACAACCTACAATGGGTGGAGGAGAAGACTTTTTTCCTCCCCTACAGGCATTGTGAAAAAAAAAAAAAATGTGGGGCGCCTGGGTGGCTCAGTTTGTTGACTGTTTGACTCTTGATTTTGGCTCAGGTCATGATCTCAAGGGTGGAGAGATCGAGCCCTGGTCAGGCTGGGTTTGGAACCTGCTTAAGGTTCTTTCTTGCCCTCTGCCCCGCCCCCCCCATGCTCTCTCTCTAAAATAAATATAAATAAATAAAATATTTTTTAAAATGCGTATTATATTATATTACACTTAGTAGGCATAAATGGGTTGAAATAAGTCTGGAAGATTTTGCCATCAGCTATTACCTCTTGAGAAGGATTTAGCGTTTGGGTAATGGGAATAAAAGGGATTTTTCTTTTTCTTTTTCTTTTTCTTTTTCTTTTTCTTTTCTTTCTTTCCTTTTTAAAAAAAGGGGGCACCTGGATGGCTCATTGAGTTAAGAGTCTGACTTTGGCTCAGGTTGTGATCTCGGAGTCCTGGGATCGAGCCCCATGTTGGGGAGTCTGCTTCTTCCTCTGCTCCCCGCCCCCCTTTCATGTTCTTTCTCTCTCAAATAAATAAAATCTTTTTAAAAAGATTTTTTATTTTTTATAAAATATAAGATTTTTTATTTTTTATTTGACAGAGAGAGAGATCACAAGTAGGCAGAGACAGACAGAGAGAGAGGGGGAAGCAGGCTCCCCGCCGAGCAGAGAGCCTGATGCGGGGCTCCATCCCAGGACCCTGAGATCATGACCTGAGCCGAAGGCAGAGGCTTAACCCACTGAGCCACCCAGGCGCCTCTAAATAAAATCTTATAAAAAAGAAAAGAAAAGAAAAGAAACAACAGAGACAAAACGGAGTCACTTCCACTCATTGTCGCGACACCCCGCCAAGACTTCACACCTACCCTAACCCTAGTTGCAGCCCCTCCCAGGCCTAGTGAGGTCATCCTTGATAGACCCTCCCCTCACCCTACCCTCAAAGGGAGGTGACCCTGCCTAAAACAATCCTTTCTTTTCTTTTGCTAATAACCTCTTTGTCTGTTCCGTTTCCACCTACAAAATCAATCCTTCGTTTTGTACAGGTCCCTGGAGTCCCCTCTACCTGCTACAGGGGCTGCTGCCCAATTCACGAATCACTGAATAAAGCCGATTAGGTAGGTGGTTTGCTCTGCTGCGTGTTGTTACCTCCCCGGTGGGCCTCAGATCCAGGTGCCTCCACTCTGGGCAGTGTGTGTGCGTAACTTCTCCCGGTTTCAGGCCTGTCGCCGGGGAGACAGGGATCCTGGAACCTGCCTTGCAGGACGATTGTGGGAAATTCACGGATGTGATGGTTGATTTTACATCAGCCTGACTGGACTGAGGGGTATACGGAGAGCTGGGAAAACATCATTTCTGGGTGTCTTTGAGGGCATTTCCAGAAGAGATTAGCCTTTGATGGGAGGGGCTGAGGGAAAAGGGTCGCCCTGGTCCCCAGCGATGCGGGCTGGTGCCGTCCCATCCTTGGGGGGCTGGATGGAGCACACCAGCAGAGGGAGGGTGGGTTTGTCCTCTCTGCTGGGCTGGGGCCGCCATCTTCTGCCCTGGACTCGGCCTCGGGCCTCAGGCTTGCCTGGAATCACACTTTCCTGGGTCTTCAGCTGGCGCGTGGCAGATGGTGGGACATCTCAGCCTCGGTACCTGTGTGAGCCGGTCTCTGACAATACATCTCTGTCCGTGTACCTCTGTATATCCTGTTGGTGCTGTTTCGCTGGAGACCTACACTCGTATGGTGCGATCCTTTGGGGATGGAGTGGTAACTCACGGAAGGGCTGCGGGACGTTCCGGATGCGAGGCGGTGAGAGTTTGCTCTTGATTCTTCCCCGCATGTGCACAGAACCTCCTTGCGCCTCTGCACAGAGAGGCTACGAGTGCCGCGTCGTGAAGCTGGAGTCACATGATGGCTGTTCTGAATGAGTTCAACGTATTCTGTTGCACAGGTAATAATAGTTGCCCATGGCTCAAACCCCAAAGGTGCAAAACGTACATGAAAAGCACGCGTCCCCGTCCTCTGGCCTCCCAGCTCCCCACTCTGAAGAGACGCGCTCGTGTCTTCTGGAGACGGTCCATGGTTGGACAAACATATACTTTTCTGCAATTTTTGCCCAAGTGAAATGGTATCTTAAGATAGCTCATTCGTCGTGAACAAACATTTCCTGATAATTAGACGAGACACGGGCCAGACCGGATTGGGAGACCCTCAAGGAAGAAGTGTCCTGTTGCAATTTGAAGACCCTTAACCCTGAATGAAGTGTGGACACGGCCGCTTCCCCTGCCGGGAATTGGGTAAGTGTGTGTTGGAACCCGTCACAGACACGGTCCTCGGTGATGAGAGACATCAAGACAGGCCCTCTCTGCAAGCTTGGCTTTGTCCCCAAATATCCCATGTCTGTCTGTGGCAATGAAAACAACCAGAACGAGGGCCCCGGGGGGGTTTCCGTTGGTCCAGCGTCCGACTCTTGATTTTGGCTCAGGTCATGACTGCAGGGTGGTGAGATTGAGCCCTGTGTTGGGGTCCTTGCTCAGTGGGGAGTCTGCTTGGGATTCTCTCTCTCCCTCTCTGACGGCCCCTGTCTGCCCGCCACCTCCCCCCCACCCAGCCCGTGCATAGGTGCGCTCTTTCTTTCTCTCCGTCTCTCTAAAATAAATAAATAAAATGTTAAAACAAGAAACAAAATGAACAACCAGCACGATTGTCTTTGTTCTCAGAAGGCATCCCCGCCCCGCCTCCCTGCACCTCCACGGTTGCACGGCGGGGACCCTACCCAGGAATTTGGTTGCGTCTGTGTGCGAGTATTTTCCACAAGCGTAACTGGACTGAGAAATCAGCTGGCCAGGACTCTCTCTTCCAGCATGACGTATCCGTTGTTTAGTCGCTCATTCTGCCATTTATTTACACAGACTTCACAGGGATATATTTTTAACTTTTTATTTTAAGTAGTCTCCATACCCAATGTGGGGCTTGAACTCAGGACCCTGAGATTAAGAGTTGGATGTTCTGGAGCACCTGGGTGGCTCAGTGGGTTAAAGCCTCTGCCTTCGGCTCAGGTCATGATCTTGGGGTCCTGGGATCGAGCCCCGCATCGGGCTCTCTGCTCGGCAAAGAGCCTGCTTCTCCCTCCGTCTGCTGCTCTGCCTGCTTGTGATCTCTCACTCTGTCAAATAAGTAAATAAAATCTTCAAAAAAAAAAAAAAAAGAGCATGAGACTCTGATCTTAGGGACAAAGGTTCCAGCCCCATATTGCACGTGGAGCCTACTTAAAAAAATATATGTGTGTGTGTGTGTGTGTGTGTGCGTATATAATGCTTTACCCACAGTTATTTTGCCCATTTTGCAGACAAAAATCTAGCCAGAGACAGGTTAAGCCCCTTTGTCCCAGCTCCTACAACTTACGAGGGCAGAGCTGGGGTGCTGACCTTGCAGGTAGGCTCCGTGGCCGGTGGCGACAGACAGCAGTGGGCTCCACCAGCCCGGGTTGGCCAACAGCTTGTCACCGGGGTGGGGCGCCCGGCCAGGCTTTCCGAAGGACGCCGAAGCTATGATTATGTTGTCCTCGTCTGCTGGTGGCTCAGCCTCCCCGGGGGATAAAGAACAAGGCTTGGAGAGACCGAGTGCGTGGGCTGGGGCTGCTCCTGCCGAGGACAAACACTGGAGGCAGGAAGACTGGGCCGGAGGCTCTCGCAGTGCTCAGGCACCAGCTCGCCGTTGTGCTGCCAAAGGAAACAGGTCCGGGAGGAACCATCCAAGCACCGCTGGGAAGGGTCGAGTGAGTGGCAGAGCACATGCCAGTTGGTCCAAGCAGGAGGAGGAGGGGCGTGCCGGGCCCTGGCCGGGTTGCTGGAAAAGTACATGGCTGGGGGCCCGGGGCCATGGTCCTAGAATGATTTCCGAAAGAGCTCCTGATCCCCTGGGGCCCCTGACCCCCTGGCCTCGGGTCCCTACGTTTGCAAGGTGACCTTTCATTACCAAGGGTGGACTAGAGTGCATTCAAGCACGCGCAGCCTGGGCTCCGTTCGGGACACCCCTGCGGTCCGTGGCTGCCGTCGGGGTTAAGGGATCAGCAGGGATGGGAGTCAGAAGGAAGGAAAAGCGGCTGGGACTGGAGTCTTTGCTCTTAGTGGCCTCTAGGAGGTCTGACGCGAGGTGATTTGGGTTACGTCTTAGTGGCTTGGGCTGGTCGGGGCCACACCCTGTTGAGGTGAAGAGCCGACAAGCGGGCAGGTGTGTCTTTGCGACTGATGGGTTTGCTCGTCCGTGACTCTAGCCAGCTCACGCAGGGCAGTCCCTGGAGGGGCACAGGCCACCAGAGCGAGGAAGAACCAGGTCTCTGCGAGCCGGCATGGCTTTTGAAGGAAAACGAAGAACACGTGTGGCTCAAGTCCACGGCTAGACGCGGGGAGCCAGGTGGGACATCAGACGGTGGGAATCGGAGTTCCGGGCTCAAGGATGTGTTCACCCCCTCCCCCCGATCTTCACCACTGTCTTCGTTTCCTGGGGTTGCTGGATGAAGGTCCCGCAGACCCAGGGGCTCAGCCGAGGGCGTCTGTGGTAGCATTGGGGAAGGAGGCCGGGAGATGGTGCAGGAGGCCGGGAGTCTAGGATCACTGGGTGGGCAGGGCTGGGCTCCGCGGCAGGCACCAGGAGGGGCAGTCCCAGACCTCTCCCCCGACACGGCTTGTGGCTGTGTCGCTCCTGACGTCACAGGGTGTCCTCCTAGTGTGCGTGTCCACATTTCCCCTTTTCCTAAGGACACCCGGGCTCGAGGGATCAGGACCCACCCTAGTCCAGTGCGACCTCATCTGAATGGGTCACATCTGCAATGACACTGTGTCTAAATAAGGCCACATTCTGCCGTGCCGGGGGTAAGGGATCGAACATAAGAATTTTGAGGGGACACAGTTCAACCCAGCACGACCCCTGGTGGGCCTGCCTCCCTACTCCGTGTCGGCCCTGGCGGTGGTATGCACCTGTGCGTGGTCAGGGCCGGGCTGAGACATGTCTTGCTGCCCCGAGGCCGCCTGAGCTTGGACTTGGGCTTCCCTTGAGTGGCCAGAGGCCCTGGACTTGGCTTCTGGGTGACGATAGGATGCCTGAGTCCCTCAGGAGCAGAGGCAGAGCATGCGGTCCGAGAAGCACGTACACGTAGGTGGCCTTCCTCCCGCGTGGCCGTGAGCGGAGATCAGGAGACTCCGACGGGAGACCGACACGCCGCGGCCGCTGCTGTCCCATGAGCAGCCAAGAAAGGCCAGAGGTTCTTTAATCTCTGTTGATGCCCGAGGCCCGGGTTACCCAACAGGTACTTACCAAGGGTCCGCTGCGTGCCAGCACGGACTTCGCCAGGAGCCGGAGGCTTCTGCATGCCACCTGGACGCCCTTGGCAGGGCTCTGCTCTGGGAAACCGGCCCCAGGTGGCAATTAGTTTGACATGAGGCACAGAATGTGGCTCAGCTGCTTCCCGAAGTAGAGAAACAGCACGAGACACATCAAAATGCACTTGCATCAAAGCCCATAGTTACTCTTAAAAAAAAAAAAAAAGATTTTATTTATTTGAGAGAGAGCGAGAGCAGAAGAGAGAGCAACAGAGGCAGAGGGAGAAGCGGGCTCCCTGTGGGGCCTGACGTGGGGCTCCATCCCAGGACCCTGGGATCATGACCAGAGCTAAAGGCAGAGGCTTAATCGACGGGGCCACCCAGCTGCCCCGCCCGCATTTACTGTCGCCACAGACGGATTTATTCTCTCCAGTCCAGCTTTTTTTTTTTTTTTTTAATGGTGTCTCTCGGCCTCTCGCACCCTCTTCCTCTCCTCCGCAGTGACCGCCAGATGGACAGTTCCCAGAACCTTCGAGCTCTTTCCTTCCTCTGGGGCGCTGGGAACTTGGTGCTATTTATTTCCTCTGAGTGGCATCACGGTCAGTGTCCTGCTGGAGGGTCCCCTCCTGGCCCCACGCTGCTCCTACCTTGTCGGTCGATGGGTCGACCGGTGGCCCAGCGGACTGCAGCGTCCCTGGCCTGGGCCTCCTGCATGACGCCGGGTCTCAGCAAGGACTTGAGAGATGAGGGACTCTCGTGGCTGCTGTGTACGCTTGTGTGTGTGTTGGACTTGGCCCCAGTAGGCGAGGGGGTTGTTTGCTCTGATTTGTGTGCAGGGACTAGAGGCTCACAAATTTTCCGTGCTGTTGGCCTGCGTGTGTGTCTACCGCGTCTTTTGTCTTCTGTGTTTCTGAGACTCTGGCGCTGGGGGCCTTGCTGACTCCGGAGGGACGGCCCCTCCAGGGTTAGCGATTCCTAGAGACAGCAAATAACGAGCCTGAGAGGGCGACTTTCCAATGCCAAGAAGCCCACGTAGAGCCCTCCCCCCCACCCCGTCTTACTGGGCTCTCACGCTCGGGGCCTCTGTCTCCCGCCCTGAGGAGCCCACGGCAGGTCCAGACAGCCAGGGACAGCCTCTGGGTCCCAGATCCCCTGAAATTATCCAGACTAGCCAAGCCTCAGCCTGTTGATTCTGCCTCCGCCCGTTTGTCCTGCAGAAACCACAGGGAAGGCTCCTGCCCGCAGCTCCCGTCTCCTTCTGCCTCCTGACCGACCCCGGTGCTTTCCTGTGTGTCCCCCCGTGGCAGTGCGCCCCCGCCTCTCGGGATCTGTGAGCAGCACACGGTCTTTTCAAGGACAGCAGACACCCGATCTGTCGGCCTCGCTGTACCTCACCGGTAATGAGTCCGGGGGGCTCCGTCGGTGAAGCGTCTGCCTTTGACTCAGGTCATGATCCCAGGGTCCTGGGATCAAGTTCTATGTCAGGCTCCCTGCTCAGCGGGGAGTCTGCTTCTCCCTCCAACTCTGCCCCTCCCCCCTGCTTGGGCTCACTCTTAAATAGATAGATAGATAGATAAATAAGTAAATCTTAAAGAAAAGAGCCCTATTTTTTGAAACAGTGGGATGCAGACGAGGGGAGCAAGGTGGTGGCAGCGTAGGAGGACCCTAGGCTTGTCTTGTCCCATGAGCACGACTAGATAATTATCAAATCATCCTGAATATCCCAGAAACTGACCCGAAGACGGACAGAACAAGCCCCACAACTAAAGACAGAGAAGAGACCGCCTCGAAGAATGGTTTTCACTCCGTAGAATCCCACTCTGCATATTTTGTTACCAGAGAGTATGATGCATAATTTAACAAAATCAGTTATAAAAGATTTAAACCATATGCCAAATAGAATAAAATAGAATAAAATAAAACAAAACAGAGGGCTGCAGCTCCCTGCCAGCCAGGAGCAGAGGCTCGCCCAGGTGACCACCGGGCACGTGCCCTGAGGTCCTGGCCAAGTGGACTGAATGGCCAGGGAAGGGCTCACGTGTCCTTCTGGAGACTAAGACTGATGACTCCCTGAGCCAAATAACTCTATGGCCCCATTTGGCCGAGGAGGAGGCTGAGCCTTAGGAGGCGAAATTGTTCACCCGTGAGAACCGGGACTCTTACAGGGCGGCCGGTCCTGAGCTGGTGAAGGGATCCCAGCAAGAGAACCCCGCCCAGATCCTGCATCGCGAGCACGGTGGACTCAGCAAGGCTACGTGCTCACATGGTAACATTAACCCTGTGGTCACCGGGGAGGGCACAGGAACAGGGGGGTGTTAGTCGGAGGCGAAGGTGCAGTGGGGGGAGGTGATTTTCTGGGGTGGTAGAGGGGTCTGAGCCCAGGCCTCAAATCTTGCCCCTTGAAATGGCCCTGCTTCGAGAATCTTCTCTGGGCATCCTAGTTTTTTTGTTTTTGTTTTTTGAAAACAAACAAAAGTAGGCTCTACAGCCCAGCGCGGAGCCCAGTGTGGGGCTCGAACTCGTGATCCTGAGATCATGACCTGAGCGGAGATCAAGAGTGGGACGCCTAACCGCTGGAGCCATCCTAGGACATTTTATCCCAGTCCAAACATTCCAGGAGAGAGAACTCTGCAAGCCTTAGCTGAGCTCCAGAAAGTTCTGGGCAGCAGATGGGGGCGGGGCCTGGGGCTGTGTGCAGAAGGGGGGACATCAGAAGACACACTTGGCTCCCACGTCCAGCCTCAGGGCGTTCAAGGGAACAGGTTCCCTTTGGCCCCTTCAGAGACTTACAAGGTTTTCTCAAGGAAAACATCCCTTACCAGTGGAAATACCAGTTTCTTTGCAAAGCCCGGACTTGTCAGTTTCAGTGGAGACCCCCCGGAAGGGGTGGACATACCAGGTGTGCCCATTTGCATGCACGGCGTCATCCCTGGAGAACTTTTCTGGAAGGCCAGACACGGGGCGCACCACGTGCGTCCGCCGTCAGCCACCCCCGTGACAATGAGGACGTTTCCCCCAGCACAGGCACTGGTGCGAGGCTAGGCAGGCGCTGCGCCTGTCCCCCCGGCACAGACAGGAAACCGAGGAGTCTCCTGGGCTCACTCGGGGCACAGAGGCCGACCTCCCCGGCCGACAGACCCTCCGCTTTGAACGACTCAGAAACCCCCCTCGAAAAGACAATTATCGTATGATCTCACTGATACGTGGAATTTCAGAAACAAAACAGAGGATCATAGGGTAAGAGTGGAAAAAATAAAACAAGATGAAACCAGAGAGGGAGACAAACCATAAGAGACTCTTAATCATAGGAAACAAACTGAGGGTTGCTGGAGGGGAGAGTGGGGAGGGTGGGGTGACTGGGGGACGGGCATGAAGGAGGGCACGTGATGTCATGAGCACTGGGTGTTACATGCAACTGATGAATCACTGACCTCCACCTTTGAAACCAATAATACGTTATATGTTAATTAAAAATAAAATAAAATAATCCTTGCCGATGTGCTCTGTCCCTCAGAGATCGTTCCTGGAGACGATCTGATAGACTCTGCCGGCCCTGAAGTTTGGTTAGAAGCTCGGGGGGCAGGAAGAGACCCCCACCTCACCATTCTGTTCTCACGTGGACCTCGAACTCTTGGCCAGGCTGAGAAGGGGGCGCTGCATCGCCTGGCAGCAGGAGCAGGAGCAAAGAGAGAAGACACCCAGAGGGCATCTTTAGGGGATGTTAGGTGTCCCCAGTTAACGTGTCCTCAGTCCCCACAGTGTCGCCACACAGGAAGTGGGTCAAAGTGCACCCAGCCTTCCAGGCGTGGCACCGGTCCCCTCGAGCCGTGGGCTGTGCCCCGCCTTGGCGGAAGTGGCCCTTGGCCCCTGGAGTCTGAGGCCGGGGGTGTGGGGATGTCGGGAGGAAAGGTCAGCGTGGCAGCCACGTGTAGCCTTTCCTGCGGGCTCCCGGGAGCCGTGTGCCTCCCTCCATCGCTGAGTTCCTTCTGTACCTACGCGGTTTACATCTCCGATGCTTCTAGAGCTCGGTCTGAGCGTGGTTCCGGTAGACACGGCTCATCTCTTCCACGAAACCCCTGGGTCCTCAGCCTCGCTAGAGAGCCAGGCAGAGTCATCCTCGTCCTGGGGCTGGCCATCCAGGGAGGGGAGGAGGGAGGCCAGCGGGGAACCTGGGGCAAATGAATACGCATGCACTGACCCCAGGAAGAAGGTGGGGATTAGAGTGACCCGGGGAAGGGTCTTCCCGGGACGGGATGGCCCAGCAGCCCCATCCAAGCTGGTGACTCATAACCACAGCAGCCAGGCATGCGGGTTGGTGGTGGAGGGGACCCCCAGCCCTTGTGCCTAACCTCGGGGCTGTCCTGCGTCCCACTGGCCCCTTCCTCGGTCTCCTTACAACACCTGATGCCCCCCTGTGTTCTTGGGACATGCTGGGATCGGCCGGGAGGTCTCGCGGTGGCCAGGAGAGGGTGAGCGCGCTCTGCAGGCCCGGGGAGCACACTGGGGCGCCAGGTCGAGGGGCAGTGGTCAGAGAGGGTCAGGCCAAGGTGGGTGCCGCTGTGCAGAGGGGCTGGGCTAACAGGTGAGGCGGGCGGGTGCTTGGAGGCCCTGGGTGGAGCCCAGGCCGTTCCCGCAGCTGCAAGGCGTTCCCGCGGAAAAGCACACGGAAAGCTGGCCTGAGGGAGCTGGGGGGAGCGGGATGGGGACAGAGCAGGGGCAGGGCCAGGGTGCCTGCCAGCCCTGGGGCGCCCGTCCACCATCTGCTGCCAGAACAGCCCTGCTGTGTCGCAAAGAACCCACGAGCTCATGTTCATACTCTGCAAAAATACAGACGTGGGTCTTTTTTTTTTTTTTTTTTAAAGTCAACTGATGTCATTAACCTAGTCCAATTTTCTTCTTCTTCCTCTTTTTTTTAAAATTGTGGTATAATCTACATCACATAGAATTTACCATCTTAACCATTTTTTTGGGAGAGAGAGAAGGTGGGAAGAGGGAGGAAAGGAAGCAGAGGAAGAAAGGACCTCAAGCAGACTCTGCGCGCTGAGCGAGGAGCCCGACATGGGGCTCGATCCCAGAACCCCGACATCAAGACCTGAGCTGAAACCAAGAGTCCGCTGCTTCGCTGACTGAGCCACGCCGGCGCCCCTCTCCCCAACCATTTTGAAGATTATTTATTTATTTGACAGACAGAGATCACAAGTAGGCAGAGAGGCAGGCAGAGAGAGGGGGGAAACAGGCTCCCTGCTGAGCAGAGAGCCCAATGCGGGGCTCGATCCCAGGACCCTGAGATCATGACCTGAGCCGAAGGCAGAGGCTTAGCCCACTGAGCCACCCAGGCGCCCCTCCTCAACCATTTTAAAGTGACAATTCAGTGGCGTTAATGACATTCCCAACATTGTGTAACCTTCACCCCCGTCTGCCTGCAGACTTTTCCATGACCTCAAACATCAAGCAATAACTCCCTCTTCCCCAGGGCTTACAGCCCCTGGGAGCCTCTCTCCTGCTTTCTCTGCAGATTTGCAAATTCTAGGTGTTTCATTCAAGTGCAATCACACAATACGTGACCTTTTGTGACCAGCTTCTTTCACTCAGGGTCACTCAAGGTCCATCCACGCGGCGGCCGCTTGGGGCTTCATCATCTTGTGGCTGAACAACGTCACCGTCCCACCGTATGAGGGGCCACCTACGTCTCTCCACCCGCCTGCTGACCCTGGAGTTCTGTCTGCATTTTGGCTGCTGTGAACAAGCCTAGTCCAATTTCTTGTGTGTTTTTCTTAGATTTATTTATTTATTTGAGGGAGAAAGAGGGGGCGTGCATGCATGAGTCAGGGGAGCAGAGGGTGAGGAACAAGCAGACGCCGGGCTCGAACCCATGACCCTGAGATCATGACCTGAACCGAAATCAAGAGTCGGATGCTTAACTGAGCCCCCCAGTCGCCCTAAGCCTAGCCCAGCTTGTAAAAGCAGTGAATGTTCACGAGCTCAACAGCCCTACTGATGCCCGGAAGGCCCATCCCCCATTTCCTAGAGCAGCGGCCGCGCCTCGTTCTGGGTAATGCGCTCGGCGAACACTGACCCGGCACTGCCCATCGCCCGGCGTCCCCACGGTGGTCGAGTGAAGCGGGTACTGCGATCTCCCCCATTGGACAGGGGAGGCAGTCGAGGCCCAGGGTACACGGGTCTGGGGCTCACACCCCAGCTGTGTGGCTCCAGAACCACCCCGCAGCCCCAGAGCTATACTGCTGGCTGGAGCAGGCTTTCCGGAACCTACTCGATGCTTCCAGCATGTGGATGTGCCAGAGGCAAAGAACGTGAAGGTGATCCCTGCCGGCATCAGGGACATCCGCAGAAGTTCACAGCGTGGCCTTGGGGGAGAGCAGTCCTGGCCTGGGGGCTGGGTCGCGCCACCCTCACACCCCAGCATCACAGCCCCCACCAGCTGCCTCGGGCCTCCTCGTCCTGCGGGACTGCGCCCCCTGCCGTCCACGGAGGGTACTACAGGGGGGGAGTGTCTCCAGGGGCCACCCACTTGGCTGCCACCATGTCCACGTGGCAGGGACAGCCCCCTGACCCCTATGGGACTCTCCGAGGACTCCTGCAGAAGGAAACATCCACTACGGCCCCACAGAAGGTCCTCTGTGTGACTCGCAAGCCCCGACTGTCCTCTGCGAGGAAGGGCCTGCCTCTGGGAATGACACAGCTCAGAGGGCCTGGCCGTCAAAGAGCCCCTCGTCCCTACCCGCTCCCCTGTTCCTGCAGCCACTCGGGGCTCAGGACCTGCTGCCCCTCCTTGCCTGCCGGACCCAGAGCAAGGACAATAAGGACTCCGGGCCCAGACTGGTTTGAATCCAAGCTTCTTAAAAGAGCAGAACACTAGCAACCAGCCCGCTCAGAGACGGGGTTCGCTCAGGCTTTGGGCACCCCACCATCAGCGGAATCCAGACTGTGTTTCTCTTGGCCTTAGCTCCTGGGTACCAGCTGCGCCCCCCGCACCACGCGCTTGGGCCCGCAGCCTTCGGTGGGGTGGAGGGCGGCCAACACGACCTTGTCTCCCGAGCGAGCCTCCGGTCTGCAGCCCCGGGAGGGCCGGGCTTGTCATTCTTCCCAAATTCCACGCTTCTCCGGCTCAGGGAGCCTGCTGCTTACGGAACGAAGCTCACAGACACCGTGCTCAGGTTCAAACAACCAGACAAAGGAAGGCAAAGCTTTTTGTATCAGAACTCAGAAACACGGTCTCCAGAAAACAGGAGTTTATTTTTATATTCTGTAAACATGGGCTTCACGGTCAGCACAAACGTGGAGCGATCTCGATGGTGTTTATCCGGAGGACAGTCTGCGGGTTCACGATCACTGGGGGGGAGAGAGAGCAGGGTCACAGCCTGGCCGCATCTGGTGTGCTCATGAGCCACGGTGAGACCCTGCTGCCGGACCGCCTGCTCTTGGTGAGGGAGTGCGGGCCAGCCTGGCACCAGCCCTCCCCAGGTGGCACCCAGACCCTGTGTGGGCCCTGCCGGCTACGTGCCATGAGGGCCTCCTGGGGGACCCCCGTGCTCCGTGAGCCCCCATCAGAAGCAGCACAGGCTGTAAGACCCGGAGCCTCAGAGGCCGGGAGCAGCCTGGCCCTTCTTCGCCCGGCTGCTGTGAGACCCGGGGGCTGCCCGGGGGCGACAGAGGGCGGAAGAGGGGCTCCTGTGGACCCGACCTGTGGCCACCCCACGGCGTCAGGGTATTTTACTAACTCCCCACTACCGGTAGTTCAGGCCAGCAGGTCCGTGGTGACCAAGGACTATGAGGGTACAGGTTTCCCCAGACAGGCTGCCGCAGCCCACGAGCCCAGCCTCGAGCAGCTCCCACAAGGTGACTTCCAGCAGCAGCTCCTGCAGGGTCGGCCCTGAGACGGTCCTCCCGTCTGAGGCGTCCCCCACCGTGGGTGCGCCGAAGGCCACGCTCCCCACCCCGGCCCCCAGGCACCTCTGGCTCTCTGTTCTCTATCAACCAACAGCCCCCATCTTCCGGCCTCCCGGCTCCCCTGGAGGCTCTGCAGACGGGCTCCCTCTCCTCGCCCTCCCATGCTCCGTCACACACACACGTGTGGGTACAAGCGTCTGTGGACGGACATATGTGCCCGGAGGCATGAGATCAGGGGTTGCTCCGAGATTTGTTCTCGGGCACAGCGGCGGTTCACTCGGCGCACTGCTGGGTGACGTTGTGCTGAGAGGACCCCCTGCCAACCGCCACGTCCCGTTTCTCTGTCCAGTCTCTGTGTGGGACGTGACTGCTGCCTCTGGCGTCTGCGTCCGTGTCTCCCGGGGCATGCTGCGTCAGGCTGTGGCGAGGGCCTGAAGCTCCCGGGGCCCTCTCCCTCCACGCCTCTGGCTTAGTTAACAGGGGCCTCCATCCGCCCCTCCCCACCGGACCCAGAGTACTGGGGCAGAGCTCTCTCCCCCACATCTGTGGCCGGCGCATCCCGGTGGCCCCAGGCCCCCAGCAGCCGCAGGACCATCCAACGGAGCAGAGTGGGGACATGACACCCACCACGCTTTCTCGAACTTACCTTTTTTCCTCTTGTAGTTTTTCCTTTTCTTAAATTTCATATTGATTTTTGGCCACGATTCTGTCTTTTCAATGACTGTGGCCTCTACACGAACGAGATCCTTTCTAGAAGGGAGAAAGACAATCAATGACATACCTTCTCGATTATTTTTCGATCTTACTAATGCTTTATGTAAGAATTTCCAAAACAAAGCTTTACTTTCTTTTTTGCTGATTATAAAAGTAACACGTGCTCCCTGCAGATATTTTGAAAACCACCAAGAAGCATGATCAAGCCCGGTGTAGAAGGAAGGGGCGAAGGCTGAGGGACGGGGCCAAGGGGTGTGAACTTGTGGTCATGGAATAAATCAGTCACGGGGATGTGACTTGGCTCGGGGAATCCAGTCAATCAGACTGTAATCACTTTGGGAGGGAACAGAGGGTAACCAGGCCGATGGAGGTCTGCAGGTGGTAACGTACAAAGAATGGATATGATACTGTATGGGAGCTGTAATTTAATAATAATAATAAAAAAACAGGGGCGCCTGGGTGGCTCAGTGGGTTAAGCCTCTGCCTTCGGCTCAGGTCATGATCCCAGGGTCCTGGGATCGAGCCCCGCATCGGGCTCTCTGCTCGGCGGGGAGCCTGCTTCCTCCTCTCTCTCTGCCTGCCTCTCTGCCTACTTGTGAGCTCTCTGTCTGTCAAATAAATAAATAAAATCTTAAAAAACAAAAAAACAAACAGCACACAGGCCCTTGGCTCTCTCAGTTGGAAGAGCACACGACTTGATTCTGGGATTGTGAGTTCGAGCCCCACGTGGGGGAGGCAGTACTTACTTTAAAACAAAACAAAACAAAAAAAGAACAGGATAGTCTGTCGACAAATCTTAAGAAGCCCCCACAGTAATAAATTAGCAGCACTAGTTGGGCCCCGGGCGTCCTCTGCCTCGCCTCCCGCAGCCCGCGTGAGTCCCAGACAAAGCCCCGCACAAGTGCGCGCGTTACCCGAGGAGTGGCTTGCCGAGTAACGTGAAGTTGTCAGCTCCAACCAGCAGGACCTGCAAACAAAACGGGCGTGTCACCAAGTGACAGGAAAGTCGGCGGCGCAAACACCGGAGCAGGAAGAAGGTACCGGCCCCCTCGCCGTATCCGGGATTCGAAATGCCCCGGCCCCAGTGCTGGGTCTACCTTCCTGTGCCGGCCCGACGGCAGAGCCCGGGACCGCTGTCCCTGAGCACTTGACATGCTGGTCGCCCGCCCAGAGGACAGTGTCAAACCTCCCGGGCAAACAACGATGGCTTTTTTTTTTTTTTTTAACTTTTTATTGGAAGTTACGATGTATGCGGGAAAGCCACACCGTGGCGTCTTCTGAGGCAGTTCATGACTGCTGACCCCGCCGAGACTGAGACTCAGGTGTGTTCTTTTAAAGACTGGGAAAGTCTACGTGGACATTCCAGAAACCGTCCTCGGCGCGGCCAGGCGTGGCCTCAGATGAAGACATCTTTGCATTGCAAGGGCAGCGGTGTTTTTAGCAGATGTTGGAAGGCCACCTTAAATTTTACTGTTAAGAAAAATACCCGATCAGGGCGCCCGGGGGGCTCAGTCGGTTGAGCGTCTGCCTTGGGTTTGGGTCATGATCCTGGGGTCCTGGGATCGAGCCCCGCACCGGGCTCCCTGCTCAGTGGGGAGCCTGCTTCTCCCTCTGACCCTCTCCCCTACATGCTGCCTTGCTTTCAAGTAAATAAAATCTTCAACAACAACAACAAAAAAAAAGAAAGAAAGAAAGAAAGAAAGAAAGAAAGAAAGAAAAATACAAAAGAAAAATACTGGATCGTATAAAACCTAAACATCTACAGACGAAGCATACTTTATAGCGACATCAGCAGACTCTGACGACAAATAACTGAGACACTGTCTCACAGTGACTTTCAGGCTGACGTGTTCTCTGCTACTCAACCTCCTAAGTGAGGAAAAGCAATCAGGATCACGTGGTCCTTTCGAGAATGTTTTCGTTCATGTGACAGTTTTTAAAACCGTATCTTTTTGGGGGGCGTCTGCTGGCTCAATTGGTGGAATGGGTGACTCCTGATCTTGGGGCCGTGAGTTCAAGCCCCACATGGGGTGTAGGGATTACTAAAAAAAGCAAACTTAAAAAAAAATCTTTTTAGAAATCCTCTTGGAGGGGCGCCTGGGTGGCTCAGTGGGTTAAAGCCTCTGCCTTCGGCTCAGGTCATGATCCCAGGGTCCTGGGATCGAGCCCCTCATCGGGCTCTCTGCTCCGTGGAGAGCCTGCTTTCTCCTCTCTCTCTGCCTGCCTCTCTGCCTACTAGTGATCTCTGTCTGTCAAATAAATAAATAAAAATCTTTAAAAAAAAAAAAAAAGAAAAAAGAAATCTTCTCAGATACACTCCTCGAGTCTCCTACTTATTTTATTTTTAAAGATTTTATTTATCTGACAGAGAGAGACACAGCGAGAGAGGGAACACAAGCAGGGGGAGCAGGAGAGGGGGAAGCAGGCTCCCCACTGAGCAGAGAGCCCAATGCGGGGCTCCATCCAGGACTCTGGGGCCATGACCTGAGCTGAAGGCAGATGCTAACGACTGAACCCCCCAGGCGCACCCCCCTCCTACTTTAGATGTCATGGAGTAAACGAGCCCTTGCTGAGGAGCTCACGACAGAGCCCCCGTGGCATTCGGGAGAAGGGAGCTCTGCTGGTTCTTGTAGTCCATACGGTCAGTCAGTGCGGCTCGGAGCTCAGACCATAGGCTGGGAGGACACCATCTTAGAAACAGAGTTTAGGGGCGCCTGGGTGGCTCAGCCGGTTAAGCTGCTGCCTTTGGCTCAGGGTCCTGGGATCGAGCCCCACATCAGGCTCTCTGCTCAGCGGGAAGCCTGCTTCTCTCTCTCTCTGCCTGCCGCTCTGCCTGCTTGTGCGCGCTCTGACAAGTAAATACATAAAATCTTTAAGCAAAACAAAACAGCGTTTAATGCTCTCTTTGGTGTACAGACGCAAAAAGTCTGCAGTCACAAAGGAAGAAAGGTATAGAAAGCCAGTGCAGAACACTTGGGTAAGTATACATTTTAAGCTTTATTTGAGAGAGAGTGAGTGAGCTCGAGCGAGTGCATGGACGGAGGAGTCCCAAGCAGACCCTGTGCCAAGTGGGGAGCCCAAGGCGGGGCTTGATCCCGCGACCCTGAGACCATGACCTGAGCCAAAACCAAGAGTCAGACACTCAACTGACTGCGCGTCCCAGGCACCCCTGAGAACTTAGGCTTTATACAGTTTCATAAACAGAGTAAAGGAAACCAAAGAGGGCCGCCCGAAACAGCAGGAAGCACTTTAAGTGGCGGTTGGAAACGCCAGGTACGCAGACCAAGGAGCGTGGAACGGCCGCTGAGGCCCATCAGTGCCAGCCAGACGGCTCGGGAGCAGCGGCCGCCAATCCGACGCCAGCGCAGCCCTCCCGCCGAGACACTCTCCGCGGCCACGCCGTTGAAAACCCTCTGCCTGCACCTGGGATGCTCATTCTTTTCTCCGGGAGAACGTTCCCGAGACGTGAGACCTCCGCACACGCATCTTCCTCCACGGAAGTCTCCCGGGTGGGGGCCAGCCGCCCGCACCTCCCCCCCCCCCCCCCGCTCCGCTGGCCGGCCACACCCGGGGGAACACCTGAGCTCCTGCCCTCGGCTCTGCTCGCCTTCGCCCGCTGACCCGAGAAAGCCTCCTGGGGACGAACCCGGGGGCAGGAGGGCACATTTGGTGACTGCGCCCCGAGACGTGGACGGTCTCACCTTCTCCAGCCGTATCCTCTCTCCACACGCGATGTCTAACTTGTTGTTAATTAAAATCAGGTCCTCAGAGGTCACTTTCCACTGCTGGCTGGCGAAGTGGACCACGGCGAAGAGCCGGCCGTACTGGCCTGTGGCGATCAGCTCGTTCACCTTCCCCACGACCTCTGTGGGGAGAAAGCCAGGATGGTGGCGGGCCGGTCGGCCACTCACACCGGGCACGGCGGCCACGCGGCCCCACGCAGCCCAGGCCCGCAGCGATGGTCATATGAGGCCCCGTGCCCCCTGCTCTCCCTCAGCAGGACGGCAAGCTCCAATGGCAGCGGGGGTGGGTGCGACAGCTGTCACCGTGCCTCCCCGCAAAGCTGGGGCTCAACCTGCCCCTCCCAGGAGCACGGGCTCCTCGGCACGGGGGGCACCTAAAGACACGTGTCCCCCAGACCTCATGGAATGCCCCACGGCCGCCTGTGTTCTCTGGCCTGAGCACTCAGCGTGCCTGGCTCCGTCTCTCTGACTGGGCGGGGTGGGGGGAGAACTTCACCCTGCGGGATTCCTGGTCTCTATTAAGAAAAAGCCAGAGGACTGGCCAAGTGAAAGGAGACGCCTTTCTGCCAGTCAGGAGAAGCTAGAATGACGCCCCCGGTGCTAGATTCTACCTTCAAGCTGCTGCCTGCACAGCTCTGGGCTCCCACGCCTCACCTCGGCTTATAACCCGCTCTCTCCCGCCCCCGTCACCGTCTGGTAAGCCTCCGTGAGCCCTGACCCATCCCGCCTGGCCTGGGGCTGGGCGCTTGGAGAGGAACACACACTTCTCGTCCCCGAAGCAGAGTCAGGCCAGAGCCGCGGCTGGAGAAGGGGCAGAACACCGCTGATCTCGCGCCGCATCTCAAATGGTACTTTAAACCTGGAAGATGGGGGCGTCTGGGGGGCTCAGTCGTTAAGCCTCTGCCTTCGGCTCTGGTCATGATCCCGGGGTCCTGGGATCGAGCCCCCCATCGGGCTCCCTGCTCAGCGGGAAGCCTGCTTCTCCCTCTCCCACTCCCCCTGCGTGTGTCCCCTCTCTCGCTGTCTTTCTCTATCAAATAAATAAGTAAAATCTTTCAAAAACAAAACAAAACAAAACTGGAAGATGCCCCACGCAGACCTGCATCCCCAGCCCTGTGAGGAAAACGGGACCCTGCACTCGCTCATGGCAGTGGTGGCGGCCACCTTGTCCCTCCTCGTGTCCCAGCAGCCTGACAGTTTCTCCAACCCCCGGGACAGCACCAGCACCCACTGCTCTCCTCACTGTGGAGAAATCTTTCCTTCCCCGCATCCTGCCAACAGCAGGGAGATGGGGAGGGACCAAGGGCCGCTCCCTCGCGCACATTGTCCACCTTGACCTCGGTGGGCGCTCGGGAGTATCTGCAAAATGAACGAGGGTTTAAATTTGTGTGTCCAGTGGCAAACATGAGCCTAAGCGTTCACACCATTCTGGGGCTCAGGGCATGTGAAGACGTGAGCTCCTGTTCTGTGGCCGGGGACAGGCCCTCCCCCCCCCGCCCCTCCCCCCAGCTTCCGCCTGTGTTACCTGCGTGGCGTCTGGTCTCCTCAGCGGGGTCTGGCAGGACAACTTCTGGCCAAGGTGGTGAACTCAGCGATGTTGTAGGAACGTATCTGTAAAACACGGGTGACGCACGTGTGGCACGCCCGCGGGGAAAGACAGCTCAGACTCTGTAAGAGATGGCTGTGCTCAGGCCGGAGGGCCGTCACTGCCCTGCCGACATGGGACTCTGGTACAGACCCACCCGCTGCTGGCCCTGGGGACAGCTCCCACATCACCCCGTGTTTCAAGAAACACCCACTTATCCCGCAGTAATCAAAACAGGAATCCCAGCCATTTTATTCCAGAAGAGTCCCTCCTGGGAATAACTACCACCCCCCGCCCCCCAGGCCATCCAACATCTCCCACCCCCAGAAGTTCTCTGCCTCCCAGCCGGGCTCCTGCGCCTCACCCGACATTCCAGGGCTCTGTGGGCAGGGTTCCCACAACAGGAACACTTCCCCTGCTCTGCCCCAAGCCGGTCTGCCCTGACCCCTAACTCCTACCAGGCAGGTGCCCGCTCGGCCTTCAGGCCCAGACAGGAGCCCCGGGACTGAGCCCCGCTTCGGCCACCAGGTGAACATGACCTTGGCAAACACCTCACGACTCCGCGCTCCAGCTTCTTTCACGGAGCAAACGGGCATAAAAGCACCTGCCCCCAGGGCCGCGCGGGGTCAGGGGCACGCTGCACCCAGAAGGACTGGGTGGTATGGGGACGTGCTCAGTGCTCGGGGGCCACGGCACCGCCGTCACTCGTCTGTCTGTCCCGTGCTGGAGCAGAGGAGTCAGCTGTGCATGGAGGGCAGCCCACGGGCAAAAGGAGGAGGCAAGGTCTGTCTCACTTCCTGCCCTCACGTGGCCTTGCATTTCCAAAGACCTCAAAGAGGGGCGAGCCCGGGAGAACCCACATCGGATCAGTTACTCAGAATCATTTTAGAGCTTCTGTTGCTGTTTGCCGCCAGAGGGAAAGGTCGGTCTTTGTGCAGCAGAGCTCCTGCAGGGAACAAAGGCAGCCGGCTGGGAAGAGCCGCTTCCGCAGCCGGCCCAGGCCCCTGTGCCGCTGCGGGCGGCCAGCAGGTGCTCACCACACCGGAGCTCTGGGCACCGTGGCGTCAACCAGCCAAGGAAATGAAACGGAGCTCGTCCGCTGCGCTCATCTCAGAGCACCTGGAAACACGCTCCTGAGCTGTGGCCTGGGGACCTCTGATGGACAAGGAGGAACGGGGTCTGACGGGGGAGCCCCAGCCTCCTCGCAGGGCCTGGCCATCCCCCGCTACAGACGGCAAAACAACGGACGCCGGAAACCCGAACTCTACGGGGAAGAGAAAGAAAGGGCAAAGTTACGGACATTCCCCCTCAGGATCTCTCTCTATAACCTGATTCTGTTTTTTGAGAAATGTAAGAGCCCCCTGAATCTCCCCACTTCAGAGCCTGCGATGCAGGAACAGCCAATACTCTTGACAAGTCACTGCCAGGCGCTGTCCTAAGCTCTTCAAATGTAGAAATCTACCGCAGGTGCACAGAACCCTACAGACAGACGCTAACAACATCTCCATCTGGCAGGAGAGGAAACAAAGTTCAAGGACCCTGGCCTGCAAGGGGCGGGGCCAGGATAGGGCCCAGGAGCTTCCTAACTCTTAACTGCTATCCTCCACTGCTCCTGGATATTCCTACTAGTGGGTGTGATTTTTCTTCCAAATGATATTTAAGTTCTCCCTAAAAATTCTGATCCAACCTTCCTGGGATTCCATCTTCTCGGTTAGAAGTCTATAATTAAGGGGGCGCTTGGGGGGCTCAGTGGGTTAAGCCTCTGCCTTCGGCTCAGGTCATGATCTCAGGGTCCTGGGATCGAGCCCCGCATCGGGATCTCTGCTCAGCGGGGAGCCTGCTTCCTCCTCTCTCTCTGCCTGCCTCTCTGCCTACTTGTGACCTCTGTCTGTCAAATAAATGAATAAAATCTTAAAAAAAAAAAGTCTCTAATTAGGAGCCATGAACTTTCCTTAACAAAATCAGCTGCGTAAGGCCTAGCAGCACATTTTTCTGGACGCTTGATAACCTGTCTACGTTTATGTCAAGGGTTTTCTAAAAAATACTATCAAAAAATTAAGAGAAAATTTAGGTGTTCTCGAAAACCCATGCATTTGCCGTTTTGACTTTAGAAAGACAGTCCTACATGAACAGACATTTCTGCAAAGAAGACATCCAGATGGCCAACAGACACATGAAAAAATGCTCCACATCACTCGGCATCAGGGAAATACAAATCAATACCACAATGAGATACCACCTCACACCAGTCAGAATGGCTAAAATTAACAAGTCAAGAAATGACAGATGCTGGCGAGGATGCGGAGAGGGGAACCCTCCTACACTGTTGGTGGGAATGCAAGCTGGTGCAACCACTCTGGAAAACAGTGTGGAGGTTCCTCAAAAAACTGAAAATAGAGCTACCCTATGACCCAGCGATTGCACTACTGGGTATATATCCTAAAGATACAAACGTGGTGCTCCGAAGGGGCACGTGCACCCGAATGTTTATAGCAGCAATGTCCACAATAGCCAAACTGTGGAAAGCGCCTAGATGTCCATCAACAGATGAATGGATAAAGAAGATGTGGTATATATACACAATGGAATACTATGCAGCCATCAAAAGACATGAAATCTTGCCATTTGCGACGACGTGGATGGAACTAGAGGGTATCATGCTTAGCGAAATAAGTCAATCGGAGAAAGACAACTATCATATGATCTCTTTGATATGAGGAAGTGGAGATGCAATGTCGGGGGGTTGGGGGGAGGTAGGAAAAGAAAAAAATGAAAGAAGATGGGATTGGGAGGGAGACAAACCATAAAAGACTCAATCTCAAAAAACAGACTGAGGGTTGCTGCGGGGAGGGGGGACGGGAGAGGGTGGTGGGGATATGGACATTGGGGAGGGTATGTGCTATGATGAGTGCTGTGAAATGTGTAAACCTGACGATTCACAGACCTGTACCCCTGGGGATAAAAATACATTATATGTTTATGAAAATTAATTAATTAATTAAAAAAAAAAAAGAAAGAAAGACAGTCCTACAAAGGACAAGTCACCCAAACCCACATCTCGGTATTACCCTTCTGGAACTGCGGTGCTCTGCGAACCGAACCTTCGGGAAGCGGACCCCAGGGAAGCTGAAGGAACAAGAAACAGCGATCATCACCGGTAAGAAATGCCACCACACCTCAGAAAGCAAAACACACAAGTACTGCTTCTGCGGGTGCCCGTGTCAGGGCGCCGGCTCCTGACACACCTGCGGGAAGACCAGGGTCAGCAGTGCTGGGACAGCAGCGCTCACTGTCACTGCTCGTGCGTGCCGAGATGTGTTCATCCCGCCATCGGAAAGCGCCTAAAACCAGAACCGCTCACCCACTGATCTCCTTGACCACCACATGCCTGGTGGGTTAAGATCCAGCTCTGTTCCCCCGGAGACAGCCCGCGGAGCCCACCTCCTGAACGGAGCTGGTTTCTGTGGCCAATGGCATGTGGCAGAAGGAAGGGCATGCTTTTTTTTTTTTTTTTTGAAGATTTTATTTATTTATTTGACAGAGAGATAGAGAGAGGGCACAGATAGGCAGTGCGGCAGGCAGGGGGAGAGGGAGAGGAAGAAGCAGGCTCTCCATGGACCAGGGAGCCCGATGCGGGGCTCGATCCCAGCACCCCGAGATCATGGCCTGAGCTGAAGGCAGATGCTTAACCGACTGAGCCACCCAGGCGCCCCAAGGGCATGGCATTTCTGAGATTAAATTCTAAGACTGGAACGGAGGCCTCCTGCCCACGGCCAAGGTGTGAGCTTGGAAACAGAAAGCCCAGCCCCAGCGGACGAGAGTTCCAGAACCATCTAGCTAAGCGGCCCCCGTACTCCTGACCATTGGAAATGGTGCGCACGACAAACGCTGGTTATCTCAAGCTGCTAAGTTTTGGGGTAACTCTTGTTCTGCAGCGATAGACGACTAATACGCCCAGGGACAAAGGCGATCACGGTCTACCCAGCGAAGGGCCCAGAATGCAGAGCTTAGGAGTGAGAAGCAGAGGACAGCAACTCAGGAACTGTCGAGGGTTTATTTATTCATTCATCTGTAGATGTCCTGTTCCTGAAGTTTCCTTCGTGGGGCCTCCTGGCTGGCTCAGATGGTAGAGCACGTGGCCCTTGATCTCAGGGTTGTTCGAGCCCCATGCTGGGCGTGGAGCCAACTTAAATTAAAAAAAAAAAAGTTTCACCTGTATCTATCTGAGTTTTTGTTATGAGTGGATGCTGAATTTTGTCAACTACTTCTTGCATCTACTGATGCATTTTTTAAATATTTTTTTAATATTATATTTTATATATATATTTTTTATATTTACATTTTCTGAAATTCACTTTTCTACAGTTACCTGTTAGCAAATGTTCCCAATTACTGGTGTCTCGGGCTGGTTTCTCCTGTACTACCTTGCCGTGCCTGGGGTTCAGACCTTCGGCCTTCTCTCTTCTTATTCTATGACCACTCCTTTGCTGATCGCACCCAGAGGAATGACTTTAAATACGTCTACACTGGCGACTCCCAGGTTTATACCCGCAGCCTGGATTTGACGGTTCACTTGTGTATTTGCTATCACACTCGCAAGTCTAGCAGGCATCTCAAACTCTACGAAGGCTTTCTTCGCCCCACCTCACACCACGGTATCTTCATGCTTCCGGTGCACAGGCCAGAAAGCTCAGTCACTCTTGACCCTTTCCTCTCGAGCACCCTCAGAGCTATCAGCAGATCCTCCCGGCTCTCTCTTCAAGAGGTCCAGGCTCTGCCCACCTACACCCTCCAAGCCGCCACCACCACCTCTTGCCTGAGTTGGGAGAACGCCCTGCTCTCCCCATTACGTCCTTTCTCTGCAGCCGCTAAAGTGATCCTGTGAAAACTTAGGTCAGATCCTCTCATTATTTTGCCGAAACTCTCCAAGAGCTTTCTATTTAATTCAGAGAAAAAGCCAAAGCCCTTACAGTGGTCTACAGGGCATGGGCAGCATGACGCACCCCACCCCCCAGCCCATCTCTCATGCGCTACTTCTTGTTCATTCTGCAACTGCCACTCGGGCTTCCTGGCCCTTCCCAGAACGTGCCAGGCACGCGCCTGCCTTGAAGCCTGGGTGCCTTGACTGCTGTTCCTCCGGCCTCCCTCCCCTTCCCCTATCTTCTCTTTGTGTCCACTCAAAACACCGTCTCGGTAGAGAGGCCTTCCCTGACTGTCCTATTTAAAATTGACCCCCTATTTAAAATTGACCCCCTCGCTCCCACTTCACGCTTTATTCTTCTGTATAAGACTTAACGCTTCTAACACACTATGTAACTTATTTTTAAACACTGCCTGTCTCGCTACATACCCCCTCCCCCATCAAAATGCCAGTTCCATTAAAGCAGGGCTTATTTATGTTTATTACGTGTGTATTCCACCCCTCCCCCATCCCTGCTTGACCCATAAACGGTGCTCAATAAATGGTGGGTGAGTGAAGGAGGCCCACCCTGCTGAGCCAGCACATGAAGCAAGCCCCGGTCGGAACATGCTCTGACAGGGGACTCAGCGCCTCTCCTGGGGGCCGTCCTGCTGCTGAAGGCTCAGCTGGAAAGTTTCTGCACCTGATCTGCTTCCCTGTAACTCTGAGCTACGGTCCTGCCTGAGCCCTGGACCCCAGGAGGAAAAAATGTGCCCTTTCCTCTCCCGTGGGGGTCATCCTTTAGCTCTCTAAGGACTGTGCTGTGTCTTCCATCCCGTTTCCCTCTCTCACTCTTCAAGGTCCCATCCGCCTATCACTTCGGTCACCTTCTCTGTACCCCCATGTTATTTGTGTTTCCGAAAGTGGAAGTCTGGAAGCGAACACAGCATTCCAGAGGTGGTTTCAAGTCGGGAGGCTACAGTAACTTCCACTGCTTTTGTGAAAACATCCCTTCCTACTTAAACCCAAGCTTCACTAATGGAAAACGTCAAGCACACAAAAGTAAAGAAAATAGAATCATCCGTCTAGAGCCCCCTCCAGCAGCTGATGCAATAGTTACCAACTCACGACCGGTATTTTTGATTCACACTGCCTCTGGCCCAACTTTGAGACTATTTTTAAGTAAATCACAGGTATATTGCTAAATCAGTAAAGATGCCAGCATACTTCTATAAAAAGTAAATACCCTTACTAAAAACTACACACAACGGAGGCACTGTTCTCACATCTAAAAAAGAGAACAATTCTTTAATATCGAATATACATTTAGACCTAATTTTGAAACACAAACACTTCTATATACAAATACACACGCCAATCATTTCAAGCAAAAATACACTGTCTTTGACGAACGCAGCTTTTCTGAACTTCATAAAAACAAGGCTGCTGCTCTTGACGAATGGGTTAAGATTTGGCAGGGACGTTCACCACCGGTTTCCAGAGGCGGCCAACGGAGGGTCCCCCGAGCGGCTCGAGGCCGGGGCCACGGTCCCGCACAGCTTCGCCGCCGGACAGACGTGTCTGAATCACGAATCACTCTCGTCCCACCGGTGGCCCAGCCGTGTGACCCTGGGCAAGTCACCCAAGCTGTCCGAACCGAGCCCCAGGCCGCTCCCCCGGCAACACAGGCACTGAAGCGAGTCGAAGCGCTGACGTCTGCAGCGAAGCCGCCAACTAAAGGAACCAGGATCCGAACCCGGGGCTCCCCAGCTGCAAAGCGAGGACGATACTCGCGCACCAAAAAAGAGGGGTCCACACCGAAGGCATCGGGGCGGACACGAACCCGCACGCCCCGTTCCCTCTTCTCACCCCGCCACCAGGGTCTCACCTGCTCCGGGCCCTGACGCTCTCAGGACGCCGCGGCTGCACGCGGACACCAGTCGCCCGAAGGCGACCGTCACGGCCCGCGTTGTTACGGCCGCCGCCATCTTCCCGCAGCTTCGGCCGGAAGCGGAAACGGCCTCGGCTCGAACCTTGTGCGTCGACGCACAGGGTCCGGCCCGAGAACTCCGCCCCGCGCGGCAGCCCGACCTCGGTTCCCCCGGGGCCCCGGCCGGGCGGCGGCCATGGCGTCGGCGGCTGTGGAGAGCTTCGTGACCAAGCAGTTGGACCTGCTGGAGCTCGAGAGAGACGCGGAGGTCGAGGAGCGCAGGTACGGGGTCGGTCGGCAGTTCCCCAGCGCGGCCGGCCTGGGGCAGAGACTTTCCCTCCCGCCCTGAGTCCCGCCCGCCGCGCTGTGGGGGTTCGGCCGCCGCTGGAGCTGGGACTGTCGCCTCCCGGGCGGCCCGTCCCCTTTCCTCTTCGGCCTGGAGCCCCCCACTCCCGACCTTTCCGTCCTAGGTCTTAACTCTGCCCTCAGCGCGTCCTCAGCCCTTTTTCCTGCTCCGGTGCGGGCGGGTGGGAGGGCGCGAGGATGCGGCCGCCTGGGCCTGGCCGGGTGGGGGTGGGGGAGGGGGAGGGGGAGGGGGAGGGGGAGGGCTTGGGCCTGGCCAGGGGACCTGGGCAGAGGGGTTGGGCCGGGCAAGGGTCCTGGGCAGGGGTGGGTCTGGCCGTGGGCAGAGGGGTGGGCAGGGGTCTGGGCCCGGTCAGGGGACCTGGGCCAGGGGGTGGGCTTGGGTCCCTGTGAACGATGCCTTCCAAGCCGGTGTGCTCCCGCCGTGAGTGCGCGCGCGGACAGGGCAGCGCGAGGGCCAGGCGTGGGGACAGACCAGCCCCCGGGGAGGGTGAGGCTAAGGCTGGCTTCAGGGACGGGTGGCGCCAGGCTCACAGAAAAATGGGTGCGGTGGGTGGAGGGGGAGGCTTCCTGGAGGAGGTGTGGGGACATGGGCTCGGGAGAGAGCTCTGCTTGCTTCCGAAGGTGAACATTCATTTAGCTGAAATAGTGGCATCGAGCGCTGACCGAGCCCCGCAAATGCTCTGTGTGTTCGCTCCTGCAGCCCTCAGTGTTGTTCTGATTTTGTGCCCGAGGAGCTGTGACTTGCCCAGGGTGGCAGGTGGCGTCGGGGTTGGAGGTGAGGCGGTCTGATTCTGGGCCTGGCAGTGAGTCGCTGCACTGCAGACGTGCGGGGGTTTGTGCGAGAGGCTTTGGGTCCGAAGGCTCAGAGCTTTTGCGGTCCTGACGACCTACGTAGAACCGCAGCGCCACGTATGGCTGTGGGACTTTGCAGGGTACATCCCTGAGCGGCAGCCACGTCGCCTGCGAAGTGGGACCGTTCCCACCCCGCAGGTTTGCGGTGAGCGCAGGACGGGCTGCGGTCAGGCACTCCGCTCAGTACCCAGAGCAGTGAGCGCCCGCGGAGAGGTCGGCAGCGCTCAGATTGAGCGGGGCCTCGTGGGCGAGCTTGTGTTGTGTTCCGTGCCCAGCGGATGGCTCTCTATGGGGCTAAGTGCTGGGGTGTGTGTGTGGGGGGGAGGCGTTAACCTTAAAAATAAAACAGCCGTTTGTTTTATCAGCAAGATGGGCTTATCCGTCATAGCAGAGAATTGCAGTTCGGCCGAGGGAGCTGTGGCACAGGCTCTGGGCTAGCGTAGCAGGTGAAGGAGAGGACCTTTGTTTCACGGAGAAGGAGGGCGTGGGAGGGGTCTCTGCACGGAAGCCCGTTAGGGAAAGGCAGGAGTTCACGTTGGTGACTGTTGCTCACTGGCTGAGTTGCAGGGGGGCAGGTGTCTTGTAGGGTGTGCCGTGTGCTTCTCTCCCTGTTGCGTGATTGAGGGTTCTGCCCTGTCCGGGTCTGTAACTGACGGGACGGTGCTGCTCCTCCTTCTGGTCTCCCCCCTGCACTTTGGTAAGGTGTCCCTCTATTAACTTCCAAAGGGGAGCAGATAGATTTGTATTTTAGGTGGATCGTGTGGGTGCTGCTGCTTGTGACTGGTCGGGGCAAGTCCGCGAGGTCAGCCAGTTAGGAGGCAGGAGGCTCTGTCTGGTCCAGAGGGTGAGGGGTGTGGCTTGAAGCAAGGGTATGGTGGTGAGGATGAGAGGCAGAGTGGATTCGTGCGGGTACAGATGGCAGGCAGTGGGGTGGGAGGGGCACCGATGGGCTTAGTGACACGGGGGAACTGGGGTGCAGAGTGCGGGTAGAGCAGGTGAAGAGACCAGCTGGACCAGCAGGATGGGATGGGGAGGGGCAGGACGCCAGGGGCAGATACGGAGCCCCTTTGGGTTTTATTTAGAGCCTGGGCACAGATCTTTGTCTATTTTTCTCTCCCTTTTACATTCATCCCGGGTGGGTGGAAGTAAAAGCTGGTGGAGTGTAAATATTGAACCCTCAGTGTTGGGTGTCGTCCAGGTCTTGGCAGGAAAACGTCTCCCCGAAAGAGCTCCAGAGCCGAGGCGTGTGTTTGCTGAAGCTGCAGGTGTCCAGCCAGCGGACGGGGCTCTACGGGCGGCTGCTGGTCACCTTGGAGCCCAGGAAATGTGTGGCGGCCGCGGTGCTTCCCAGCAACAGCTTCACGTCAGGTCTGTGCGTTTGCGGCGGAGGCGCGTGCTGCACCCTCTGGCCTCCGGGCCGCGCCTGGCACTCCGCGAAGCCCGGCTTGCACGGGGCTAGTGGGGAGTTAACGCGTGACAACGAAGAACCCTTAGAGAAGTTCACCTCTTACATGGCTTCTCGGTAGTCTAGGTCAGTGTGTCCAGGATGGCAGCCGCGAGCCGCAGGTGGGTCTGGGCGCTCGGACTGCGGGCATGAGGGCCGTGTGTGCGGTGCTCGTCGGATTTTGAAGCTCGAGTACAGAAAAGTTCAGACTATCTCCAGAGTCATTTCTGATACATGTTAAAATAGTATCTGTCATGTATTGGGTTAAAATATGTTGTTATTAAAATCAATTTACTGGGGCTCCTGGGTGGCTCAGTGGGTTAAAGCCTCTGCCTTCGGCCCGGGTCGTGATCCCAGGGTCCTGGGATCGAGCCCCGCATCGGGCTCTCTGCCCAGCGGTGAGCCTGCTTCCTCCTCTCTCTCTCTGCCTGCCTCTCTGCCTGCTTGTGATCTCTGTCTGTCAAATAAATAAAATTAAAAAAAAAAAAATAAAATCAATTTACTTGTGCCTTTAAGGAAAATTTTTTTAAAAAATTTTATTTATTTATCTGATAGAGCATGAGCAGGGGCGAAGGGTAGAGGGAGAAGCAGGCTCCCCGCAGAGCAGGGAGCCCTACACGGCTCGATCCCAGGACCCTGAGATCATGCTGAAGGCGGATGCTTCACTGGCTGAGCCACACAGGCGCCCCTTAAATTTTTTTTATCGCAGCTGCTAGAAAGTGCAGAACTCCATGCGACTGCCGTCACATTTGTCTTGGACCGCCGTAGTGCAGTATGCAGTTCTGTCTTCCCGGCTTCCTGTGCCCAGCACGCCCGGGGGCCGCTCGTGCCAGCCCTGCTGGAGAGGAGCAGCAGCTGCGAGTAGCTGCTGAACCCCACACCAGGGGTGCCTGGTGTCGCCCTCAGACCTGGAGACAGCAGCCTTGCCACCGCTGTACTTGGCTCTAGAAAACTCTCCATCTTGTTTTGGTGGTGACGGGGGTTTCTCATTTCCTGTTCTGATTTTTCAAACTCTTGCGCAAAGTTGTAGGAGTACCGGCTGGATTCGGAGACAGAGGGGATGGAGGGGGCCGCTGGTTGGAGTCCAGTCTTCCCCGTTCTTGTTAAGTGAGCTAGAGCTCCTCGCCGCTTGCGTCGGTAGGTGGGGCTGGGGGCAATACCGGGGCATCTTTCCGATTCACCGTCAGGGTCGAATGTCCGTGTGAAGGCAGGGGGTCGTACACTCTGCAGTCCGAGAGTGGACGCACATTCAGTAGCGGATGCAGCAGCCCGCACTGTGCGCTGTGACCGCAGAGACTGCCGAGGGGCTCATAAACGGGAAGCCGAGGAAGTGGCATTTCTGTGGAAATCTGGTGTGTCACTGCGACTGTTGATCAGATCGAGGTGGGTTGTCACCTTTTCATCTTCTGAACAGCAGTTTGCGGGCTCGGCTTAGAAACACGGACCCCTTGCAGGGCGCTGATGGGGAGGTCCCAACAGGCGTGGGGTCCTCTGTGTTCAGCCCCTCACACAGAACCAGACCCTGCCCCAGGAGCCCTGCTGCCGCCTGCTGCTTGTCTCTATAACGCTGGGAAGGAGCCTGAGAAAGGTTCAAGGTGCAGATGAAACTGTGGTGTTCGCTTTCTGACGCGGAATAAGGGGGGTGGAAATCTGTAAGTAGCTCTGGCTTTATCTCAGAGTGGAGTCTGTTTTGGTCTGAACTGTCGTCTGTTCCAGGTGATGAAAGCCAAGCCAGGGACGCCTGGGTGGCTCAGTCCGTGAAGCGTCTGCCTTCGGCTCAGGTCATGATCTGAGGGTCCTGGGATCGAGCCCCATATTGGGCTCCCTGCTTAGCGGGCAGCCTGCTTCTCCCTCCGCCAACCGCTCGTCCTGCTTGTGCTCCTTCTCTTTCTCTGACAGATAAATAAATAAAAATCTTAAAAATTTTTTTTTTAAAAACCAAGCCACACTGACTTGGGGAAGGAGGATTGCGTTGGTTGCGATACTAGAAAGTTGACTTCAGGGCTCACGGGAGGTCGCTTGGACTTAATTTCTCTCCATTTCTTGGATTTGCCCTCTTCTGGGTTGGCGTCCTTCTCAGGCGACACATGATAGCACTTATGGCCCCGACATGCCCTCAGGTTTCTGATCTGGCTGGGCAGACGGGGGGCCTCTTCCCAGGTGCCAGCACAAGTCTCACTGCATCTCGGGCAGGCTTGGTCCCGTGCTCATCCCTGAACAGTCACTGTGGCCGGGGATGTGGGACGCTGGGACTGGCTCAGGCGTAGGTTGCGTGTTCCTTCCCTGGTGTCAGGGTCACCTGGCCGGTGAGCGAATCACCCAACAGTTACCATGGGAAGTGGGGAGATCCGTGCCGAGTGGGCAGCAAATGACCTCCCTCCCTCCTTCCCTCGTTCCCATTCTGCTTGGAGTGTTCCTCCCTAGATGTGCTTGTGGCCCCCACTTTGTTCAGGGCCCTCCTGCCTACTCTGTCATCACTCAGAGGGGCCCTTGCCATACCCTGTTTCTAAAATGACGTCCTCGTCTCTCCCCATCCCCTCCTGGGCTTCATCTTTCCCTAAAACCTCTGGTGTGGATGTCTGTGTCCTGTTGCCAATCAGACCCATGCCTAGAGCGGTGTCTGGCACAGAGCGAGCAGGCCCGTGAAGTGTTCTGTTGACTAGTGTGTTTGTCTTAAATAGTTCATTGATCTCAAGTCGGTATTCATGTTTAATTGAGGTATTGGTTAAAAGACTTTTACCGCTACTGATTTCGTTTCTAAAGAAAGCAGTAGAGATGGGATGTTTGAAATATGCTGGAATTCATTACATAAAATAATTCACGGCTTAAGTCTGCTCAGCGTTCGTGTAACGTGAATCTGTGTTTCTACAGGCGATATAGTGGGTCTGTACGACGAAGGGAGTCAGCTGGCCACGGGGATCCTGACCCGGATCACGCAGAGATCGGTCACGGTGGCCTTTGACGAGTCCCATGACTTCCAGCTGAGCTTGGACAGGGAGCAGACCTACAGACTGTTAAAACTGGCCAATGATGTCACATACAAGCGACTGAAAAAGTAAGGGTGTGTGTGCGACTGGGAATCACATGTTCCTTTTCCTCAAGCATCACTCACCCTGACCGCTTGTCCTGCTGGACACAAGAGAGCTGTTGCGCTGAGTGTGGAGTCACTGGCAGCCGCTCGTGGGAGGCGGCGGCTGCGGTGGCCGTGCTGGGTGGGGGCTTGGGCAGGGAACCCATGTCTGGTTTTCACCAAGCTCCTAATTCTAGTGTTCTCCCTTGGCAGGGCTCTGATCACGCTAAAGAAGTACCATTCTGGCCCTGCGCGCTCACTCATAGACGTTCTCTTTGGTGGCTCCGCCCCCAGTCCTGCCAGTGAGATCCGTAAGAACCGCTGTGTTTTCTTTCCTGCTCAGAGTCACTGTGGAAGCACTGAGAACAGCAGGGCCTCGGGTGTTGGAGCGAGAGTTCGAGGACGCGTAGTTAGATGGCATCTCTCTTTGTGTCTTCTATAAATCTGAGTGACTCATGTGGACTAGACTCTCACATACGCGGTGCAAAGAAGCAGCTCGTTCTGCTGACTGTACAATGTCCTCTCGAATGAATCTGTGTTCTATTAAGATGGAAGGATGTTCTAGCTCAGTCGTCTGTGGAAGTAGGATGGCTGAGCACAGTCTATGCTTAATAGTGTTTTTGTGTTTGTTTGAGAAGTTCAGATTCTAAAGGCATTTGATTATTTCTCGGCATCCTTCAAATTGAAGATCCCTTCTTTCTGATGAGAAGAGTATTGTGATAGGTGTCAATTATAGAATATTTGGAAATACAGTCCTGTGTTAATGAGGGAAACAGAACCCTTGTGAACCTGCCATCTGGAGTTAACCTCCCTATGTTTGTGTGTGGTCTAGTCTTTTCCACGTGGAACACCGGGTCTTTTCTCATACAGACACGTGTGCACACACGTGCACGCACGCACCCCTTCCTTGTCGGTGCGCGTTCTCCCAGCCCTCTGTGGTCTTGAAGAACTCCAGTTTCGAGGGGAGCATGTTGTCTCCTCAAGCGGCTGCCGTGACTTGCCAGTCGTCCACATTCTGACTTTGCCACTTTCCCAGCACGGCCTCAGTGACGGCTTCAGTCTCTCCTGCTGCCTGGGGGGCCGGGGGTCATCCTGCGCCAACGTGATGTGCCTGTGCCAGCCACCCAGGGTCGTGTTGGCTTTAAACACAGGGCTGCTGGGTGGTCCCTGTCCAGGTTCTGAAAGCACTCACGTTTCAGTGTTTTATTCTGTCAGATATTTATCGAGAGGCTACTGTGCAGTGGAAGCTGAATTAGAAATTTATATACCGTGTTTTAGGGAGCACCGTACGTTATGGTTAGGCGGGTGTCTGAGGAAAAGGGAGGCAGTGTGGAGTGGGACACGCTGGGACTTCGGGTCAGGTCTGCTGCTGCTTTTCAGCCTTGTGTCCGTCTGGCCAGCCCGGATGAGGGCGCTGTGCCGGGGAGTTCTGCTCCCTCACGGGTCCGGTGTCTCCACGAACAGGGTCCCTGCAAAGCTGGACACGCAGTAGCTACTCTCAGAGCATCGAGCACGGGAGGCAGATAATTGGTCTTCATCGTGGAAGATTCAGTGGAGAAACATGATTCTGAAATGTGCTCCTAATTCTTTTTTGTCATTTTGTGGGCACTTAAAAAGGGGCAACATGGTAGAAATAAATAACTTATTTTAATTTTTGTTGATTTTTTATTTTTTGAGAGAGTGAGCTGGAGTGGGTGCATGAGGAGGGGAGGGACAGAGAGAAGAGGGAATCCTAAGCAGGCTCCCTGCCGAGCACGGGGCTCATCTGTCTCATGACCTTGAGATCATGACCTGAACCGAAATCAAGAATCCGATGCTTAAATGACTGAGCCACCCAGGTGCTCCCTGGTAGAAATAGATTCCAAGAAACATTTACTTCAGGAAGGTCTGTTATCGTGGAGCATGAGTTGGCAAACTTTTCAAATAAAGGGATGGAGTGTACGTATTTTCGGCTTTGTGGGCGCTATGGCAGCCAGAGACCGTGGGCCAGTGAACGGGCGTGGCTGGGCCCCCGAACACTGCACTCACGGAAGTGGGCAGCCGTCTGCATTGGGCCTGTGGTCCGTGGTCTGCCACTTCCTGTCCTGGGAGAAACCCTTGGGAGACCAGGCAGGTTGCTCCTGTGTCGGCTGCCTGGCTCCCGGGGAGGTTCCGAGCCCCGCGGGCGGCTCTTCCTTCCACCAGCTCCGTCTGCCAGGAGGAGTCACCGGGCGCACCCAGCCAGAGCCTAACACTGTCCTCTCCCGCAGAGCCGCTGCCGTTCTGTAACCCTTCCCTGGATGCCTCCCAGAAGGAAGCCGTCTCCTTCGCGCTGTCCCAGAAAGAGCTTGCCATCATCCATGGGCCTCCCGGCACCGGGAAGACCACCACCGTGGTCGAGATCATTCTTCAGGCTGTGAGGCAGGGCTTAAAGGTGGGCCCCGTGAACACGCATGAGCTCCCGTGCTGGGCTCATGGGTGCGCGGCTGGGTCCCAGCCTCGTCAGGACGGCTCCTGCCTGTGTGCCGTGCACAGCTGTCCGACCTTCCGAGACGAGCGTTGTATGTTACCGTTCACTTACGTTTTTGTTGGCTGGGAAAGGGTTTTTTCTCCTCATGCGTCAGCATGAGTCATCATGGATTCTGAGCACGTGCGAAACTTTTAGAAAATCTTTCTTGTTTATAGGTGTCAGATCGTGGTAAGAATTAGAATCCCGTCAGCATTTTACTGGGTGTTTTTTACGAAACAGTTCCCCTTCTGAGTGCTGTGAGGTAATCCTCACAGAAACCCCGGGTGCTGGGGGCTGCCGGTGCCCCCCGTTTCTGGAGGACACAGAGCTCGGGGCACACGCCCCAGTCCCGAGCAGCGGGTGGCAAGGCCAGGGATTGCGCTCAGGCCAACCCATCTCCAGGGCCCCGGCTCCGAGCCCCACGCTCCTCTGCAGGCGGAACCGCTGCTGCTTCGGGGTGAAGGGGGGTCTGGCGCTTGGTCACGGAGCTGTCCACTAGTTCTGTACGAGTGAGTGACTTGGTGGAGGCGTTTGAGAACTTGAGGAAGTGATGACTGGTAGGACGCGGGTCTGGAGGTGTGACTGGATGGCCTCTGTTTGCACAGGCAGAGACAGAACACGCCCCTGTTTCCGCTCAGGCCCTGGGTGGGGGATGGCCGCGGCCGCTGCTTCTGAGGCTCGTGTGCGTGGGGCCGTGGGTGGGGGGGGCTCCTCCCTGCCGCCCCTGCCCCCCCTGCCAGCCGTCACCTGCTCCCCCTAGTGGCACTCGAGGCTTTTCTCTCCTGACTGACATCACTGCAGAAAATAGTTTCAGGAGCAAGACTGAGCCCACCAGAAAGATTTTTCCTTCGCTCCACTCTGTCAGATGATGACGTGATGTCACTGGTGGTGGCGCTGGTCGCCGGACGTGGTCACTTCAGGGCCTGCTTTCACCTTCGAGGCCTTTCTTCCCTGGCTGCGGATTATTTAAGCTTCTGGTGCCTCGTGGCTAGTTCTTCAGACCCGCGGTCCAGCTCGCGTGGAGTCCGCAGCTGTGCGAGTCCTCTAGGCCGCGCCCGCCCTTCCCTCCAGCCCCGTGTTTGCGCTCTGACCACTTGTGCACACTCTGGCCTCCTCTCTGCCTTCAAGGCTGTCTCTTCGTTTTCGCGTGAGCTTAAGTCGTTAAGTCGAGCTTTGCTCCCCCAGGTTCTGTGCTGTGCTCCCTCCAACATCGCCGTGGACAATCTGGTGGAGCGTCTGGCCCGCAGCAAGCAGAGGATCGTGCGCCTCGGGCACCCTGCCCGCCTGCTGGACTCCATTCAGCAGCATTCCCTCGACGCAGTGTTAGCGCGCAGTGACAGCGCCCAGATTGTCGCAGACATCAGGAAGGACATCGATCAGGCCTTCGTACGTACCTCCTACCCGCCACCGTTCTGCGTGGGTTCTGGTCCGCAGTCTTTCCTAGGAGTCACTTCGGTGTTCCTCTCGCTTTTTTGGGTCTCCGTCGGTTCTTTTAAGGATTTCAAATGTCAGGGAGGCTCAGTCTATTAAGTGTCTGGCTCTTAATCAGCTTAGGTTTTGGTCTCAGGGTCATGAGTTCAAGCCCCGTGTTGGGGTTCACACTGGGCATGGAGTCTACTTCAGAAAAAAAAAAAGAATTTCAGACTTCAGGACTGCTCATTAAAAAAAATGTTTCCCCCCAGTTTTATTGAGCAATAAAGGACTGTCCACTTTTTTTTTTTTTTAAAGATTTTATTTATTTATTTGACAGAGAGAGATCACAAGTAGGCAGAGAGGCAGGCAGAGAGAGAGGAGGAAGCAGGCTCCCCGCTGAGCAGAGAGCCCGATGCGGGACTTGATCCCAGGACCCCGGGATCATGACCTGAGCTGAAGGCAGAGGCTTAACCCACTGAGCCACCCAGGCGCCCCAAGGACTGTCCACTTTTGATAGAAACTTGTACTCAGCATGTAATAGGGGCTCAACTGTTTTCTGAGTAGTTTCGTGAGTAGGCAAGGGATCGTCTTCAAGAAGATCTCTCTCTAAGCATCCCCTGGGTCTGGTCATGGCTGGGTAACGTCAGCAAGAAAAACCCCAGCAGCTTGAAAGTGAAAATTCAAAAACTCGTCTTCCCAATTTTTGGTCCATTTTACACTCTGCCTGTGGGACAGATGCAGCAGTGACGGGTTCCTTGGAGACATGTTCCATCTTGCAGTCCAGTACTCAGGAGCTCGCTGGTTCTCTGAGTCACACGACCCCTCTGTGTGCCCGCCGTCCGCTGGTCTCATGGCCTCACAGTGGTGCCCCTCCGCGTCCTGGACCCCGTGGGCGCGGAGTGGCGGGGTGGCGCTCCAGATGCCCTGTGGGCCCAGCAGAGGTGGGGACAGGATGAGGGCGTGTCACGCCAGGGTACAGGGGTTAGCGGTGCGCACGGGTGGTGTTGCCTCCGCCACAGTGTGGACGACTCTGCCTCTTGTCCCCGTCGACCCGGGTCTTCTCCGGGAGGGAAGACCCTTCCGGCCGACCCGGCCACACTCTGTCCCCCACAGTAGAAATCACCCTTAGGAAGGGGGTCTTTTTTTAGTATTACAGAAGGTCGAGGCTTGGGTAAGAATTTTATAGGCTGAAGATTTGTTGTTCTCTTGGCAAGTGTGGGTTCCCCGCTGCAGGGTGGCCGCACTGGGAAGCCACGGGAACCCAGATCCGGGACGGCAGGGGCCCTTCTTGCCCAGAGCCTATGTGGGGACTGCGCACGGGAGCGTGGGGCCCGGTCCCTGGTTTCGTCTGAGTTACAGCTCAAAATGCCTTGCGGGTCGAGGGCCTGGACTCCTCCCCTCTGCCTGTCCCTGTGCAGGTGACACTGGCTGGAGGGCCACATGGGGTGTCAGGCACGTGCTCACCTGTGTGGGTCTGTTGCTCCTTCAAGACAGGTTTTGGACATTTTAGTGCCTCTCGAGAAACTTATGAAGTGCACCAGCTGGGCATGAGTAGAATCGCTTCATGAGCGTGAAAGAGCTAAGTAGATGCAGAGTTAGTGCACGTAGGTACGTCTTGGCTTTCCTTGTAGGCGAAGAACAGGCAGACACAGGAGAAGAGATTGAAGAGCGGCGCTTGGAGTGAAATCAAGCTGTTGAGGAAGGAGCTGAAGGAGAGGGAGGAGGCCGCGATGCTGGAGAGCCTCAGGTTGGCGGCGGTGGTGCTGGCGACAAACACAGGTGAGGGGGGCGGGTCCGGGCGGGCTGTGGCCCCGAGGGGCCGGGACGCGGGCTCCTGTTTCCTGGGGTGGGCTGGAGTGGTGTAGGGTCTGGAGACGGTGGGTGGGGCTGGCCGGTGAGCTGTCCTGGTGAGGAAGTTTTGGTAGCGATACAGGAACATTCAGGTGTCCTGTTCTTGAGCGAACTGCTGTCTTCGAGGAATTTGTTCGTAATCTCGCCCATCGAATGCGCAGGTCTGAAGCTGTTCGTATCATCTCCCAGTTGTAAGAACATCTGTGATGTCTGTAACGACGTCACTGGTTTGGAAATCGGGGCCCCCTTCTCCCCGGGGCTTGCTGTGCTCCATGTTGAGTGACTTTGCTGCGCTGACTCTGAAAGGCCTGTGTTGTCCCACGCGGCCACTGACGCCGCCAGCTTGGGCAGGAAGGACCGAGCGGAGTCCCTCCTCCAGAAGCAGCACGTCTGCTGGGCTTGGCCGACGGGCTCAGTGTGCGTGTTGGGGTGCACTTTTTACAACCCTTAGGCCTCACTTTCTGTTGGTGAGGAGCCAGGGGTGAGCCAGCTGCGAGCGCTGGGGGCCTCCTCATGTCTTACGTGTGCACGCGAGTAGTGTGTGGCCCTCCGGGTTCCCCAGGGACAGGCTGGAGCTTTTCTTGCTCTGCGACTCTTCCTTGGGAGCTTTTTGGTTACCTCTTGCTCTCTCCAACTGTTCTGCGTTGCCTCAGAGAGGGATGGTTTTGGGCAACTGCCCGGAGGAAGGGCTGTCTACATTGGGGCAGCTCCAAGTTGAGGGAAATAAAGACAGTCCTGGGAGTGGGATCGCCCGGGGAGCCGGCAGACAGCCCCAGCTGTGGCGTTTCTCGGGGGATGGGACTTAAGGGAGTTCTGCCTCCTCGCTGCAGCTTTTCCCCATGATTGCTGGCCCTTGGCTTCAAGGTTCCCACAGAAGTCGGGGCACAGGCAAGGCTTTTCCCGTAGGAACACTGCAGAGCTCGCTGTTTTGGCCCAGAATGAGCCATGGCTTTTTTTTTTTTTTTTTTTTTTTTAAGATTTTATTTATTTGAGAGTGAGAGAGCGCAGAGAGAGAGGGAGAAGCAGACTCCCTTGCTGAGTGGAGAGCCTGATGTGGGACTCAGTCCCAGGACCCTGAGATCATGACCTGAGCCAAAGGCAGCTGCTTAACCGCCCTGAGAGCCGTGTCTTCTAAAACAAACACTCCCGGGTTGCTGCAAGCCGTTCGCTACTCTCTAGAGTTCTGAGAACGTGGATTCCGGCAATGCTGCCAGTGTTCTTGTTGCTTTCCTGGAGGGAGAGGGTTTCCAGAGGTCCTTCTCCGCCGGACCAAATCTTTAAATATGGTGCTTCCTGGAAATCACAGTGCAGCCTTCCCCCCGCCCCAACCCCAACTCGGCAGGGTCAGCTTGTGGCCTCTTAAGTTTTCCCATCCTGTTGGGAGGGGAGCTGGACTGGGTCTGGACTGGGAAGCACGTGCTTCCCTTAGCACCGTGAAGTTGTGTCCATACTCTGGACCCACCAAGTTCTGCCTCTTCCAGCAGTTTCTCCAGCCGTCCCTGCAAACCCTGTCCTGCAGGGTTCATCAGGACATGCGCCTGAGTCTCAGAGTCGTCGTTGAAACCCCCCAGCTTGCGCCAGGCACCTTATGTACTTTGTGTCAGCTCCTGTGGTGTGTTAGGATTTGGTCATCGTAACGGGCCTGTGCAGTTCAGGTGGTGCCCACGTTTGTAGATGAGGAACAGGCTCAGGCGGGCGGCCTGCCTGGCCCACTGCTGGTCATGAGGCTTGCGCGGGGTCCGGGTCTTGCTCGCGCGTGAGCTCTTGCCAGGGCACGGTTGTCCCAAGGAGGAGCTGGGGCTGTTGTCAAGTACACGGACTGATGCTCGGTTAATTGTTCTGTGTGTCCAAGAGGACATCTTACGGGGGAATTAATTAAGGTTTAGATTTAGAAAATGGTATTGAAATAAGACTTAGAAATCAGACGCCCTTCCAAGGCCTTGGTCCCAGCCCCAAGGGGTGATGGATTCTGATGCTTGGAGTGTTGGGTTGGCCCTTCCTGGGGGGGCACTGCCCCACACTGAAACACAGGTGGGCTGGAACAGATGTTCTTAATGTTCTCCCCAGATGTTTATTCCAAGATGTACACCTGTTACACACTCTGAATGCCAGACTGGGTTCTGAACCAGCTGGCCTGTGGTGTCTCTTTCGGTGAGGTTGCGGCGGTAGGACGCAGCCAGCACCTTCGGTGAAGGCTCACAGTCCGATTTCCCCAGGTGCCTCTTCCGACGGCCCACTGAAGCTGCTGCCCGACGGCCACTTCGACATGGTGGTCATCGACGAGTGCGCGCAGGCCCTGGAAGCCAGCTGCTGGATCCCTTTGCTGAAGGCCAGGAAGTGCGTCCTGGCTGGAGATCACAAGCAGCTGCCCCCCACCACCGTCTCTCACAAGTAAGGGCCCTGCCCATGGAGCCCTTGTCCGCCCTGCCAGCCACCCCTTTGGTGCGACCTGGGGCGTGGTGACCAAGAAGCCCTGACATGCCCTCCCCTGCGGGTCTCCTGCCCGTTGTACTGTGTGCGCCGGTGTAGGAGTCAGTGGGTTAGGCCGCGTGCGCCCGAGCTCGGGGTTTGTAGTCACCATGTAGGTCTCTGTGGTCGTGGCTCCTGGCACCGTGCCCAGTCCGGGCCAGTTGAATGGAGTTTCCCCGGCGTGGCCGGCAGGTCGATGTGCCCGTTCCTGCCGGGTGGGGTCTGAGAGGTGGTTCTGTGGGCCGGCCAACTGGCCTCTGGGTTGGTCTGCCCCCGGCCTGGCGTCAAGTCTTCGAGTCCTGTCCTGTAGGCACATCCTGCGACCTTGGCCACAGGGAGCGATTCTGTAGGCTCCAATCTCACGTGCCGTAGACGCAGTGGCAGTCCCTAGCGTGAGTGAGCTCAGCCGCCCCAGCCCCCTCCTCACCTTGTTTCTGCCGTTCCCCTCACCCACTGCTCTGGCCACACTGGTCTCCTCTGCCCTTGCTCTCCCCATCCGGACAGCTCCTTCCCAGACACAGGGGGGCTGTGCCCTCCTTCATTCAGTAGTGTCTCAGGTGAGCCTCCCCGGGGTGCCCCGTGGCCACCCTGTCTCAGCGCCTCTCAGTGTTCCTGAGCACCTCCTGGCTCCCTCGCAGTGGCGCATGTCGGTCTGTGGGTTCCTGGCCGTCCCAGCTAGGATGTAAGTCACAGAGCAGGGACGCCCCCTCCCTCGCACGGGATGCGTGCCGCCCAGTCCTGTGCTGTGGTTGAGACTGGCAGCTGCTTCGCCTATATCTTTGGTGCGACTCGTGTTCAGCAGGCGTCCGTGTGGGAAGAGGGTGACCACGAGTCTTACGAGCTCATGGAGTGAGCCCCTGAAGCCCCGGGAGCTCTCGCGCGGGTTTATCATCCCCGGCTCGGAGGGAGCTGGTGTGCCTTCGTGGAGAAGACGCTCCTGGCTCTGCAGCTCCCTGGAGGGGTGGCCTTGGGCTGGTCCCGCGAGCTCTCTGTGTCTCGCTCCCCTCCTGGGGCAGTGGGGAGCACGACAGTAACTACCTCCTGAGGTTTTGTGGGCTCGGGTGAGTCGGTAGGGAGGAGCGTGCCCGGGAAGCGCGGAGGGAGCTCGAGCTGCAGTCGCCCCGAGCTCGGCCTGCTGCGGGGCTGCGGGGGCCGGTGCGTGCTGCCGTGTTAAGAGGCCGTCTGTAGCGGCTTGCCGTTGCTGCTGGAACGGATCACCAGCGTAAGCAAGGGAGGTTGTCTCCGGCCCTGGACGTCGGAAGTCCAAACTCCGCATCCGTGGGTCACAGGACGATGGCCGGAAGCTCCAGGGGAGGGTTCATTTTGGTCGCGTCTTCTGCCCTGAGCCTGACTCCTGCCGTCCTCTGAGAAGGAGCTCCGTGAGTCTACTGGGCCCAGCTTCACGTCAGGTCACATGGTCGCAGGTCCTGGCGTGAGGCCACGGGCATCGCTGGGGTGACCACACCCTTAATTTTCGGTCAGAACGTGGCGGGGGTTGGGTTCTGAGGCTCTAGCACTGCCTTCCTCCCTGGCCTTTGGTTTCAGGCTGGACACGGGCACTCAGGCCTCTCTCCCCGGTTGCTGTCTTGGCGCAGGGCCGCGCTGGCGGGGCTGTCGCGGAGCCTGATGGAGCGGCTGGCGGACGAGCTCGGCGCACAGGTGGTGCGGATGCTCACGGTGCAGTACCGCATGCACCAGGCCATCATGCGCTGGGCCTCGGACGCCCTCTACAGCGGGCAGCTCACAGCCCACCCTGCCGTGGCGGGGCACCTCCTGCGGTGAGTGGCCTGGTTCTGCCCACCCGGCCTGCCCTGCGTCCCCCGGGGCCCAGTGAACTGCGTTCAGGAGAGATTTTAAAGTCACCCCTGAGGCTGATATTCAGGAGGGGAGAAGGGCCTTGCCCTGGAGGGCTGGCTTGGGGTGCTCGGTCTCTGACACTCTTCACGCCTCTCGTGTTCCCTGTGGAGCAGCCTTGGTCTGCTGTGGGAAGAGCCCGGGCCCGGAGGGTGACAGGAGACGCGAGTTCTGTGGTCAGACCTCGGCCCCGCTTCATCGCCCTGACCTCAGACGCTCAGTCTCCCCCTGTGTGCAGGGACCTTCCCGGAGTGTCTGCCACAGAGGAGACGAGCATCCCCCTGCTGCTCGTGGACACGGCCGGCTGCGGGCTGTTTGAGCTGGAAGAGGAGGACGACCAGTCTAAGGGGAACCCTGGTGAGCTTGCTCGGACGGGGCCAGCTTTCTGGCTGACGCAGACCCTGAGCTCCTCTTCGTAGAAACCGCAGTGTCTGCAGCTGCCCACCTCAGAGGATCTGAGCGGGGCGGGAGGAGAGGGGCGGTGGGAGCCCGTCCCTGATGAGCTGGGGAGTTTGGGGCAGACAGGAGCCCTCACAGTGCCCTTCTCGGCTGGCAGCACTAGTTCGGGGGAGCAGTAGGCCTGGGAGCTCTGCCTGCTCAGGCTTGGGCGAGACCCTTGCTCCCCCCAGTACCAGCCTGCCGGGTTGCACCCTCAGTGTTGCTGGGTAAACTGAGGCTTAGCTGCATGGCCTGCATCTTCGTAGGCTGGATCTGCAACCCTGCGGCTCAGGGCGTTACCCCAGGCGTGGTGTGAGAGCCGTCCAAGTGGGCGGCGGGCTGAAGGAACGAGCACAGGTGACGGGACACCATGGGATGACCTGGGCCAACAGCCTGCTTGTTGCCCCCCAGGTGAAGTGCGCCTTGTCAGTCTGCACATCCAGGCCCTGGTGGACGCTGGAGTTCCAGCGAGTGACATCGCCGTCATCACACCGTACAACCTCCAGGTGCGAGGGGCTGCTTTGTCTGTGTGTCGGTGGGTGCGGTCACCCCCGAGTGCCTGAGGACGGGCCATTTAGCGTCTGTGGCTGTAAACTCCAGGTGGAATCAACCGTCTTACGGCTGCGTCTGGGGCTCATGTGACACTGGCGAGCATCTCTGTCCGCCCGCCCGCCCCTTGTTCTTGCTCTGCTCCTCCCCCGCTTCCCTGGTCGGCTTCGTTTCCTGGCCACCTGCCTGGTGGCCCTGGCTGCCTCGGGCATCCTTACAGGGCGGCCCTGGGACCACCGGTCCCTCCACGGCATCTCCCACAGGCTCTCAGCTTGGAATCTTACGAGTCCGGCTCCAGCCCCCTCGCCTGAGCTGGTTGCTGTGGCCAGAGCAGGATCCTTGCCATCGCTGGGTCAGCGGGAGCACCCGCCAGCTCCTTTCTTTCCAGGGTTTCTCACGTTTTCTCTCTCGGTGCCTGTGTGCTTATCAGCGAAGCCTGCCTGTTTTGGTGGGAAAATGAAGCCGCAGCAAAATACCGTGAGGTCTGTGGCTCGGTCGCCACTTCTTCCTGGGTCACAGGCACCACCCACCAGGGCATCTGAGGCCGGTGGCTCTGCGGGGCCAATGTCGTGCTGGGGTGCGGGGTCCCATCTGACCTGTCCGTGTGCTGCCCTGTGTGTTCACTGAGCTGTGAGACAGCGGCGGGGACCGCGCTGCAGGGGGAGGCCCTCCGCTGAGTGTCGAGGCCGCCTGGGCCTGAGCTGAGCTGAGGACATGGCTTCCTTGTGTTCCAGGTGGACCTGCTCCGGCAGAGCCTTGCCCATAGGTACCCTGAGCTTGAAATTAAGTCTGTCGATGGCTTCCAAGGCCGAGAGAAGGAGGCTGTGGTCCTGTCCTTCGTCAGATCCAATAGGAAAGGTATGTGGGGCTCAGCAGAGTCCCATTGGGTGGCACAGAGGGCGGACTGGGGTTCCGCTGGGGGCCGTGCTGGGCCCCAGCAAGAGAGCAGGCAGGGAGCGGAGGGCACTGGGGCCCCATCCGGAGCCCCCTGGGGGCCAGGGCCGCGGGAGGTGGGCGTGGTCCCTGGGGTGCTGCGGGAGTGGGGCCTGGTGCTCCCGGCAGAGGGAGCAGAGCATGAGGCCAAGCAGCATGGGTGTGCGGGTGCGCTCTCGGGGACCGCCTGGACGCTGTGCCTGCGACAGGGAGGCCCCTGCAACACAGAGCTCGGTTTTTGGCCTCAGGGCGCCGTTAGCCTCAGGGCCCAGCTCCTGTGCTGCTGCAGTTTGCGGCTCTTCCGGTCGGTGTTGCACCCAGAAACGGCTTGTCTGGGCTTTGTAAGGCATCGTCGGGGAAGAGCCAAGGACAGCGGAGAGAGTGGGGTCGGCTGGGGGAGTTAACGTCCTGTAGCACCCCTCGTGCTGTCCCTGCTGCCGGCTGCAGTCACCCCCACAGCTGGGCTGAGGGAGGAGGTCGTACTTGGAGACAGACAGTGGTTTGGTATCTGCCGCGCCCAGACCACGTGCGGTGGGAGCCAGACTTGGGGAGCCCTGGGTGGGCAGCAGGATACCTGGGCAGGCTGCCAGTTGGGGGTGGGCTGGTGCTCGGTGGAGGAGGGGTGTTGGGTGATCCCCTCGGTGACCCGTGTGGCTCGGGTGCAAGAGTCCATTTCACGTTCCTTAGTCTTGGGTCCACTCTGCCACTCACCCCCGGCTTGCTCCTAGGTGAGGTGGGCTTCCTCGCTGAGGACCGGCGGATCAATGTTGCGGTCACCCGCGCTCGGCGCCACGTGGCAGTCGTGTGCGATTCTCACACCGTCAGCAACCACACCTTCCTGAAGACCCTGCTGGGGCACTTCACGGAGCACGGGGAAGTGCGCACGGCCTTTGAGTATCTTGACGACATCATCCCTGAAAACTACTCCCACGAGAGTTCCCAGGGCCCCAGCCAAGCGGGGGCAAAGCCCCGTGGCTCTGCGGTGTCAGCCAGGAAGCCTCCTGGAGGCCGGCCGCGGGAGGGGACCCGGGAGACCAGAGCAGCCGCAGGGCTGGAGCGGAAGAGGACGGGTGGGAAACCCTCGGGCCCTGAGGTCCCTTCTCAGCCCAGCCTCAATGGAGGCAGCCCAGAGGGAGCGGCGACCAGAGACCGTGCAGAGCACTTCCGGGCCAAGATCGCCGAGTTTGTGGCGAGCGAGAAAACTCAGCTGGAGTTTCCTGCTTCCCTGAACTCCCATGACAGGATGTGGGTCCACCAGATAGCTGAAGAGCACGGGCTGAGGCACGACAGCTCCGGGGAAGGGAAGAAGAGGTTCATCACCGTGAGCAAGAGAGCCCCGCCAGCCCCACCGCCTCCGGCAGGGGCCCGCAGCCATACCCCTGCGGGTCCTATGGACCCCGGCCCCACCCAGACTGAGCCCCCTGCTGGGGGGCAGAGCAGCCAGGAGCCCCTGAATCTGAAGGCCCTGCACCTGGAAAGGCTGCAGAGAGCAAAGAGCAAGCAGGAGCGGCCCGCCACGGACGGGGCCGCCACGGACGGGCCAGTCAAGGACGGGCCCACCAAGGACGGGCAGCAGGCCTCGCGCTCTGGACTGCGCACGTTACCAGAAAAGAAGAAGAAGAAAGAAGCAAAGGGTAAGTGGGTTCACCTAATGGGGGTGGTACCAGGTTGGTGCCCCCTTCAGTGTGCCGTTTGCCCCACTTGAAGCCCGCCTGTCACCCTCGGAGAGCCTTAGGACTTCCCCTGGGTGCTCAGGCCCTGATTCTGCAACTTGTTACTTGTTTTTAACTGGTTTGATGTGAGCTCTCTGGGGGCAGTGATTGGTTATGGTGACCATCGCGTCCCCAGATCCTCAGTCAGGGCCTGGCCTCCTCTTTAATCAAGAAAACATCTAAACACGAGGATGCTCCTCATGATGGGAACCGCACCAGGATGCCAACAGCGTGTTTGCATGAATCCCGGCATACTCACGGGTCACAGCATTAGGGTACCTCAGCATTCCTGACCAAGTACACGGAAATGCAGGAGGGCCTTGGGGTGCGTGCACTGCAGGGGAAGAGCCTGGAGGAGGAGACGAGGACAGTGGACAGGAGCTCCCAGGCAGTCAGAATCCGTGCTGGATGACAGCTTTGTTCTGCCGGACCTGATCGGGCTCACACGTCCGCTGGGCTGCGTCCCGGCCCCGCATGCACTGTGGTGGCTGTGCGCTGGCGTGTCCCCTGGGGCTCTGCTCCGCCGCCCCCATCCCTCATTGTGATCGCACGTCCACAGGCACTGAGCTTGGAAAACCTGGGTTTTCTGAAGCCTCTGGGTGACCTTTTACTCCAGCTGTTCCTGTCTGAGCACAACCGTGAAGCCGCTCGTGTCTTCTTTCTTTCATTGAGTTCCTATGAGCAAAGCTGTACACACGTGACTCTTGGTCTTGGAAAGCAGCCTCGGGCCTGAGGCTGTAGCTGATCCATTCTGTGGACAGAGTAAAGAAATGTTAAGTGCTTTTTTTTCTTTCTTTTTTTAAAAGATTTTGTTTGTTTATTTGACAGAGAGACACAGAGAGAGGGAACACAAGCAGGGGGAGTGAGGGAGGGAGAAGCAGGCTTCCCTCTGAGCCGGGAGCGCGTTGTGGGCCTCGATCCCAGGACCCTGGGACCCTGACCTGAGCTGAAGGCAGACGCTTAAGGACTGAGCCACTGGGGCGCCCGTTAAGTGCTTCTCTAAGCCGCACTGAGAAGATGGTTCGTGCTGTGAAGGCAGGTGCTGGGACACGGTGATGGGGGTCCTGGTCTGCGCTCTGCGAGGTGTATGGTGTGCTCACCGGACGACAGTATCCTGGGGAGACTCCGCCCCGTTTAGGCGATGGTAGCTGCGCTGCGCTGAGTTTTGAAGTGTTTGTTCAGGCGCCACCTTCAGAATTCACCTTGTCCCTCAGGCTCAGAACGTGACCCTGTCCAGTTGGTCCCCGGGCTCTGCCGAGGTCCTCGCAGCTGAGAAGCAGAGGCCCGTCTGAAGAGGCCCCTAGGGCCATGGCGATGGCCCCCCAGGAAGGGTGCCGCCGAGCGCATCGAGGGCTGCCTGCTGCTCGGGACGGTCGGGGGAGTGACAGGCGCTCGGTCTCGCGGGAGAAGCGGTCGGAACACTGAGGTCTCATTCTGGCTTGGGGCCCGAACACTGTGTGCCTGGTCCCTGCGTCTGTTTCCTGAAGACGCCGACGAGCTGTGGGCACCTCGTCAGGCCTTCTCCAAGCTTCCTGCCGCTGCTCCTGGGTCTCAGCATGTCTGTCTCGCCCCTGCCTTCGCCTGCCCGGCTGCTCGGCACGTGTGAGGGGGTAGAGCCGGGCTCCGCAGCCTGTCTTGGGGGAGGGGGGAGGGGCGCCTCCCCATTTGCTGGGGACCGTGGCAGAGTTGCACCTGTATGGGGGGACCGGCGTGGCCACGGCCGGCTGAGGTGCCAGGGGGGCTGAGGTCCCGGGTTCCCCTGGGTCCCCTCCGCGGCCGACTGTCCTGACCTGCGTACCAGCCAAGTATGAAGAATTCACTCAGGGAAACGTCTCGTCTGTGCTGTGTCCCCAGCCATTGGCGGCGGCCGCCTGGCGGATGCCTTCCTGGCGTTCCCCGGCCGGCCGCGTGTTTGGGTGGCGCGTGTCTGTTTCACAGAGCTTCGCCTACACGCGATCTCGGGTTTGTTTTCCACTTGTGAGCATTTTCTACTCACTTCAAAAGGTTTCTGTGTACTTGGTCAGGAACGCTGAGGTCCCTGGCCACTGGGACGTGGGGGAGTACGCCGGGATTCATCCAAACACGCTGTCGGCTCCCTGGTGCGGTTCCCGTCGTGAGGAGCGTCCTCGTGCTTAGATGTTTTCTTGATTAAAGAGGATGGGCTTTTCGGGGGCACTTTCCATGCCAGCCCCTTCTAGGAAGTCCGCGTGCTGCCCACACCTCCTGGCAGGGACCGGTTATTAGCCCGCTGAAGGGGGGCTGCTCTTGGCCGAACGGACACCAGGCTTGGCTGAGGCCCGTTGGCCTGATCACTGTGAACCGAGAGCGGGAGCTGCGCGCGGCAGCTCGGGGCAGCCGTGGGTCCGACGTCCGTGTTCTTCCCTGTTTGAGTGACCCTTTCATTCCCTAGGAAACACGGCCATAGATTTGCCCGGCAAGGAGGACTTCGAGGCCCTGGTCGCGGCTGCCATCAAGGCTGATAACACCTGTGGCCTCGCCAAGTGCACAGCCAGCGTGGCGACCCTGGGCCAGCTCTGTCTGCACTGCGGCCGCCGGTTCTGCCTCAGCCACCACCTGCCCGAGGTACGGCGGCGGGGCGGGCGGCGGGGCGGCTGTGTCTCCAGGGCTCTGGGCAGACGTGCTCCACGCACAGATGGGAGCTGGGGGTGAGCCCTGGGTTTTTCTGAACGGGTGTAGACCCATGCTTTGTTTCGAATGCATCAGGGTATGAGAAAGTAAAATGGCACATTTGCCAAATTGTGAGAAAATTGGTGGGAATTCTGGACAGAGAGGACTTGGTTCCAGTGTCTTTGGGGTGCGTCAGTGGGTTAGGCTAGGGGAGGTGGGGTGTCTGGCTTTGGGTCTGAAACGGGCCGGCTGCCCGGCTGCTTTCTCATTCATTTCTTGAGCTTGTGTGGATGGGAACGTCCTGTGCCAGGCCTGGGGAGCTGGGGGCCAGAGCAGGCCTCATCTCTGCCCCGAGGGGCGAGGACCTGTGGGCACCTGGGTGTGAGACCACTTCTGCTGCCACGTGCCGACCGTGGTGAGGGAGGATCCGGGGCCAAGCTGGCAGCAGGGGCGGGGGCTGGGCTAGGGAGGACACGTGTGAAGGCCCCAGGGAGGGGGTGCCCTTGTCCAGCTGGGAGCAGAGCGGGAGGCAGGGTGACGGAGTGGAGGCCGAGAAGCCTCTGCCCCGAGCAGCTGAGCCCTGGTTCTGGAAGCCGCGGGGGTACTGGAGGGCCCGCCGTGTTGCCGGAGCGCTGGCTGCAGCACCGGGGAGGCTCAGGGCGAGGCTGGGACGTCCTGGGGTGGGTCGTGGAGAGCGTGGGGCGGTGGGCTTTGGGCCCTGAATGGGTTGTGGGTCACGATAGCACAGGAAGGAGGACCCAGAGGGGCCATTGGGTTTCTGCTTCGGGCCGATGGGAGGCGGTGGTGGGGCTCTTGGAAGCTGGTGAGGGCTGGGTGTGGGGAGGGCATGTGGCACCTGGGGTGGCACTGTCCCAGATGAGCTGCGTGGGGGTCCGGGTTGTGCCCCCTCTGGGTCAGGGGGTGCAGCTGCCTACCCACAGGGAGCTCTGCTGCCTTGGAACCTAGACGGGGCGTCCCCCCGGGACAGGGTCTCCTCCCCCTCCTCCTCCCCCTTCCCCTCCATGCTCACGCCCGCGCACACTTTCTTCTCTTCACACACGTGCACGTGTGCACGGTCCGTATTTGTTCCTGTTGACAAAGCGTGTGGTGTTTTAGGAATCTATTTATCTAGAACGTTTAGAGATTGTCAAGTACGAGGTTTGGGCGACCAGCTCACGTTACTGGCACAGCCTGCGTGGGTCTCTGTGCAGGGCGGTGAGAGGCGGCAGCCCCGGGCAGCTCCCGCTCCCGACCCGAGAGCACGCCCTCCCCGTGCGGCTGGTGGCAGTGTCGAGGGGAGCACTGGCACCGTGTCCTGTCTGACGAGATGCTGGCTGCGGGCAGGGCCACAAGTCCCCCTGCTCTGAGATGTTCTGTGGGATGAGGCTGTGCAGAAATGGCGCGGGGCTGGGCCGCAAGCACCAGCTGTCACCTGCTTCCTCTGTGACGTGGGCGAGTGAACTCTGCCTCAGCCCGGGGCCGCTGTCCCCACATGTTCTGTGGGCGCTGTGCCTCAATCTTTGCCCCCTGAGCGAGGTGCGGTGAGGAGCGGGGACACTGCGTGTGGGGTCCTGGGCCGCGTGGAGGGCATGGTGCCACACGACTGTCTCTGGGAGAGCTGTGGTAGGCAGCCTGTGGGCCCAGGGCTGCCCAGGAGGGGCGGGGTGGGGACACCCCGTGAGTGAGGGAGGGAGGGGGACAGGTGCTGCGCGGGTGGCGGGCCACAGAGGTCTTAGCCGGGCACAGGGCTGGGGGCGCCGACGAGCAAGGTCCAAATTGGGTCCCACCTGGCAGTTCCCAAGGGAACACCCTCGGTCTGCAGAGGGGAAACACGAGCTTTCTAGAAGGCCCCGTGGCCTGCGTGCGGGCTGTCGTGCCTGGTGCTGGAAGTGCTCGGAGGGTTTCCTTCCATCTTCCTTCCCTTCCTTTCAAAAGGAGGAGCTCCATGAGAGTTTCCTGGAAACTGCGGCCCTTCATGGGGTCAGGCACGTTCCGGGGCTCCCGCCACAGGCCTGGCGCCGGGGACAGACTAAAGAGTGCGGCCTTTGGCCCGGAGGGGACGGCGGTTGCACGTGGGCTATGAGCTCACGGAAGGGCAACGTGGCTGCAGGGACACGCCGACGGCGCGTTGGCGTTCTGCTGTTGTGACACCGCTGCCGGTGGCCCTGTGTGCGCGTCACCCCCCGTCGGGAGCTCGTGGGGATCTGGCCGTGCATCCACGTGTGCTCAGAGGATGGTTCGGGCTGAGCTGAGGGCAGGGGTGGAGGGTGCTCCCTCATGCCCCCCACCCTGGCAGCCTGATGGGGAGGGGTCTGGCTGCAGGAAGAGGAGGGAGCCCCTCCGAGAGCTCGTGCTGGGACTTAACGGTCCCCGGACTCTGCGATGGGTGACGTTGCAGGGCCTTTGTTCCCGTTTGACTTGGCGCTAACTGCTGTGTCCCCCCGCAGATCCATGGCTGTGGGGAGAGGGCTCGTGCCCACGCCCGGCAGAGGATCAGCCGGGAGGGAGTCCTCTACGCTGGCAGTGGAGCCAAGGACAGGTCCCTGGACCCCGCCAAGAGGGCCCAGCTCCAGAGGAGGCTGGATAAGAAGCTGGATGAACTGAGCGGCCAGAGGAAGAGTAAACGGAAGGAGAAGGAAAAGTGACGGGCAGGCTCTTCGCATGCAGCTCCAGAGCTGCTGGCTTAGAAAAAAATCTGTGAGCGCAAGCAGGGCTGCTTTCTGCTTCCCTGCGGCTGCTCTGTGACAGTGTGCAACCTGACCCACCTGCCTGTACCGGAGCCGGGTGGGGCACGGTGTCTGGGAGGAACGGTGGGGTTCTGGACCCTGGAGATGAGCTCTTCCACCCGGACAGCTCTCAGAGGAGGGTGCCCAGGGCATGTGGTCATTGCCGCGTGGCCCTCCCTCTGGGATTGGTGTGGGTAGGCCTGGGTGTGCCCCCGTCCCCCTTCTCTTTCCTGGACCATTTCCCGGTCTCTTCCCAGTCAGAACAGAAATCCCTCCATCTGAACCTTGGGGTGCTGCCATGAGGGTCCCCCTGCGCTGGACTAACCCCTCAATCTTCGTACAAGGAAATTCCCGCTGTCCGCGGCTGGCCAGCTTTCAGGCCGCCGGAAGAAGGGAGCGCACCTGAAAAGTCAGATCATGCGTCCGAGGACGCCGGGCACCTCTCCTGTGCGTCCCCATGTAGCTGACTTCGCTGAGGCTCGTTTCCGTCTGTGTCCTGTTCCCTGCCGGCTGTGGGGGCCTGTCCTGGTCGCGTAGGGCAGCGGACACAGCTCAGACTGCTCCTGCTCCTGCGAGGTCTGGAGGTCCCACTGAGGCACATGGCCCAGGTGAGCCCCCCGCGGGCGGCGGTCGCAGGGAAGAGCTTCCCCAGAGCGGCGGTGCGGCCGAACGGAGCAGGAGCCCTCCCACAGGTGCTCTCCGGTGTTCGCCACCAGCTGCTCCAGGGAGGACGGCCTCAGACGGATGTGATGTCTTAGTCTCAGAGCTTTATTTGTGTAAGTGGGACATACATTATTTAAGAGGAAAATAAAGATCTGTGCACACCGCCCGCAGTGTGTGTCACGTGTCTGCGGTGAACGCGCTTTCCCCTTTCTGCTCCCCGTGCCTTTCCCGGAGTGGCCTGGAGCTCAGGGCCAGCCCACGTTTGCTCCGAGTGCTCGGCATCTGGAAGGGGCTGGCAGCACTCGGAGCAAGGAGGTGGGCATGCGGGGCTCCTGTGGGGGCCTTGTCCCCGTTCACAGACGACAAAGGGGAGGGAAAAAGTCCTTGGCATTTTTATCAGAATGGAAGTTTGAAGTCGGGAAGGCTGGAGTTGTAACTGGTACAAACCAGGGCAGCCTCCGTGGAGAGATGGCAGGAGAGAGGCTGCCGCCCCAGGGAAGAAAGGCAGGTGGCAGAGACCGTGGCCTCCTGGGGGCTCGGAACCCAGGGTTGACCCGCCTGCCCTCACCAGACGTGGTCTCACAGACCTTGAATCTGCTGACCCAAAATGCCATTCGTGTCCCTGTGACCTCAGCTTCCCTGACCAAGCGTTCAAGATGTCTGTGTTGTCCTGGGCGCCTGGGTGGCTCTGTCAGTTAGGTGTCTGCCTTCAGCTCAGGTCATGATCCGGGGTCCTGGGATCGAGCCCCTCATCGGGCTCCCTGCTCAGCGGGGAGCCTGCTTCTCTCTCTGCCTCCCCCCATCACCTGTTCATGAGTGTTCTCTCTCTCTCTCTCTGTTTCTCTGACAAATAAAATCCTTGAAAAAGAAAAAAGATGTCTTTGTCGTTCTTAGGAGCCTTCTCTGTCTTGTGCTTCTGCCGCTGGTCCCTTAGTGCCCTTTATTCACCTCGTTTATTGACTGTGTCTTTGGCCCCAGGCCCATGCACTCGGACTGTCTGCTCTCGCAGGTGCTGCTGGGCCACCATCTTCCAGGGCCAACCCGTTCCCCTGCCTAGGGCGGACACCCTCTCTCCCTGCCCAGGTGGACCATGGCCCCCTAACCTCCTCCTTATGTGGACGCCTTCCTTGCTCCTGTTAGCTGGCTTTAGGACTGAATTGTGCAGGAAGGGGAAGCAGTGGGGACCCCACGGCAGTGTGTGTGTGTGTGTGTGTGTGTGCGCGCGCGCGCGCGCAGATGGCTAGCTGAAGTTCTCGCTGCCCCCAGCAGCCGGTGGCTGGTGGGAAACAAACGAGATTTCAAGGAAGCGAGATCTGCGCACACAGAGCAGTGTTTCACTGTCCTCGAGGGACACAGTGGCAACTGTCTCGTGTGCTGAGGATGCTTGCTTTTTCTCCCTGTCTTTGTGGTAATAAGCTCTGATCCTCTGGCCACGGCAAGGCCTGGTTCAGGGACAGGCCAGAGTCCAAACAGGGCCCATCAGGTTTCTAGCCTGGGGTCCACATGCAGATGCTGAGATAAAGATGTTGGCTCTTTTTCCTGAGAGTGGCTGGCAGAGAGGAAGCCCGTCTGTAGGAGGGAAGGAGACCAACACAAACAGGTAAACAGGGGTAGGAAAATAACACAATCATGTGGTTTGAGCACCTGGATCCAACCACACCTGACCTCCACCCCATTCTTCCCAGTGTCCTGAACTAGTGTCTTTTTTTAGCTGAAGAAGGTCTGCTTTAGGTTTCTGTTACTTGCAGCTAGCACGATCTTTGCTGGTCCAATCATGCCTTTGTCTGTACGTCTTACTGGGCATACTCAGTCCCAGCATGGAGGCAGTATCGAATAAGGACACCTCTGCTCTAGAGAGGATGTGGTCCTGCACCTTTAGCCACGTGCTCTTCCCAGGGGCCACCTTGCCAGGAAGAGCTTGAAGTAGGGGAAGGAAGGCGATACAGCATGGGCTGGGCTGGTGGGAGGCCTCTGGAATCAGAAGGCGCTGGGTGGGCTTCCGCAAGTGCCCGCCTCCCTGAGCTGCGCTCATCGGTGATGGGGTTGACAACAGCCTTCACCTCTAGCCAGGCCAAGACATCCACAGAAGGATCTGTGGGCAGCGTCGTGTGTCCTAAGCCCTGGGTCTAGGTTAGGCTCCGTGGCAGTGCCGGGCACGGGGTTTGCTGTGGCCGCCACGCCCACCTGCCCCTTGGACGGAGCCTTTGCCCTCCCCTGCCAACCTTCATTCAGGCTGTTTTTTTTTTTTTTTTAAAAGATTTTATTTATTTATTTGATAGAGATCACAAGTAGGCAGAGAGGCAGGCAGAGAGAGAGAGAGAGGGAAGAGAGAGAGGGAAGCAGGCTCCCCGCTGAGCAGAGAGCCCGATGCGGGGCTTGATCCCAGGACCCTGGGACCATGACGTGAGCTGAAAGCAGAGGCTTTAACCCACTGAGCCACCCAGGCGCCTCCATTCAGGCTGGTTTTGACGCATTGTTAAAATGTCAGAGTTGACTGTTGCAACACAAAAAGTTTCCGTTTCTCATCCCAGGGAGACCTTGTTAGGATGATGTTTGTAACTGGTTGCTTGAAGAATGTTCTACATTTGCCCCGGACAGGGTAGCCCAAAAAAAGGAAAAAAAAAAGTGCCAAGCCAAACATCTTCCCAGGCAGTGGGGGTGGTCTTGCTGGTAACTTGCGGGCCACAGCCCTTCTGGAGGAGCCGCCCGGTGCTGAGGATGCCCTTCTGGGTGGGCACTGAGCAGGGAGCCCTGTCGCTTCTTTTGGGGTGAGGGGGCAACATGGCACAGGATGGAGCCCCAGCGTGGACCGGGTCAGTCTGGGGGTTCATTCAAGATTCACCCCATATGGGCTGTGTGGCTCCTGCCTCTGTTTCCCCATCTGTAAAGTAGGTGAATGACAGGACCTGCGCCCCCCTAGTTGCTGTGCCGGTGAAAGGCTTTAAGGTCCCAGGGCCCCCAAAACCGTGCCTGGCACGTCCGTGCTCAGGGAATGTCCGCAAAGCTGCAGACGTCAGGAGGGGCAGGTGCCTCGTGAGGGTTTGACCCACAGCCTTGCCCACTCGGGGCCCTGGGGAGGGCGCCCCGGGCCCCAGGAGCCAGTCAGCTCTGCGTGGGCACACCTGGCTTCCTTGGGGACAATGGGGCTCACCCTCACCCCCTGCTGGTGGGCCAAGGACGGGGCCAGCCCCGCTCTGTGTTTACCCGGGTTGTTTGGACCGTTACCCGAGGGACCGGCGGGCTGACGGGCACCGTGCTGCTTTGGGACGTTTGAGGCCCGAGTTATAACCTGGCACTTAAAGGGAGCTGTGGTACGCGCTGGGAGCATTGCAAAAGCTGCAGCCTTATTTGGTCTGGAAACTTCTCCGCTTGGAGGAAAAGGGGGACGAGGAGGCAGACCGCTCATCTGGGCAGGCGGATCTGTGACTGCTGGGACACCGTGTCCAGCGTGAGGATTGTTTGGCTCCCTTGTCCTGCGTGCGGCTGCCTGGCCGCTCGGCTCTCAGCCCTGCCCTCACGGCCGGGGTGCCGCCGTCGTCAGATCATAAATCCACCCCTGCAAGCCTGTGGCTCAGTGGGCGGCGGGGGACACAGAAGGTTCTGCCGGCCGCCGCCCCACCCACTCCCTCGTACCCGGCTGTGGCGATGAGGCCGGCACGTTCCCTGCCGTCCTGGCTTTGCTGACACTTTATGTATTCATTTAGTTATTTACCTGCTTTTTTAAGACTTTTTTAGGGGCGCCTGGGTGGCTCAGTGGGTTAAGCCTCTGCCTTCAGCTCAGGTCATGATCTTGGGGTCCTGGAATCGAGTCCCACATTGGGCTCCCTGCTCAGCAGGGGGCCTGCTTCCCCCCCACCTCTGCCTGCCTCTCTCCCTACTTGTGATCTCTCTCTGTCAAATAAATAAATAAAATCTTTAAAAAAACCTTCTTTAATTAAGTTTTTTGAGATGGCACAAGTTGGGGGGCAGAGGGAGAGGGAGGAGCAGGCTCCCCACTGAGCAGGGAGCCTGATGTGGGGCTCGATCCCAGGACCCCAAGATCATGACCTGAGCCGAAGGCAGATGCCTAATGACTGAGCCACCCAGGCGCCCCCATTTACTTGTTTATACAGGTTTTATTAGACTTCTTATTTTTTAAATCATGCATAGACTGAGACTTCATCAAAGGTTTTTTGTGCCCTTTGAGATGGCCATGTGGGATTTGTCCTTTATTCTGTTAATATGGCCTCTAGTACATTAATTGATTTTATTTAAAAGATTTTATTTATTTTTTTATTTATTGGGAGAAGCAGACTCCCCGCTGAGCAGAGAGCCCGATGCGGGGCTGGATCCCACGACCCTGGAATCATGACCTGAGCTGAAGGCAGAGGCTTAACCCGCTGAGGCACCCAGGTGGCCTGCATTAATTGATTTTTGAATGTTAAACCAACCTTGAACTCCTGGATAAATCCCACTCGGTCATGGTGTTTAAGTACACGTGGCTGATAGGCAATGTGGTCGGGCGTATTTGGAAACCGTCGTTTTGGGGTCTGTTCTGAATCGGAAGTGACTCTCCTTCTGTGGGACAGCCACGCTTGGGTTCGTACCGTCAAATGAGACAGGGATTCTAGGCCTTCGAGAAGCAGACCCCGAAGGGTTTCTCGTGCCCCTTGTTCCCCACTGAGCGCAGTGCCCAGACCGTCCTCGGTGGGAACGCACGCGTGTTCGCCCTCGCCCCGAGCTCGCACCTTCCGCGTCAGGCCCCCGCGTCTGGCCATGCAGGGTGGGCTTTGGGGCCGAGTTGGGGCTGCTGTTCTCCGTCGAGTCGCGCCCTCAGGCTGCGGCCACTCAGAGGACGGGATGCCGGCTTCCAGCTTGCTCAGTGCCGCTGCGGGGGCTGCTGGCGGCCCTGGCTGTGGGCTGGGAGGGGGTGCGAGAGGGAGATCGCACAGCCCGCCCCGTGCAGGGCGTTTCTGCTCCAGCCCCTGTAGCAGAGGAAGGAGCGTCCCGGTATCTCTTACACTCGTCCCTCGAGTCGAGAGGACAGAGTGGACAGAGCTCGTGGCTTGCTCCTCCCTGTCCTCCTCTGTGCCCTCGTCACTGAGATCTTCGGGGCGGAGCCGTGGCAAAGCCCCTCCAGCCCGCCTGCTAGGCCTCCGAATGTACGGGAAAACACGTTCCTGCGGGTGGCCAGGGGGTCGTTGAGCGGGGAGGGCCCCGGGAGCCGGGAATGGCCTTTCCTCTCCCTTCCACCGAGCCCACATGCAGCTGTCTTCCAGGCCAGGCAGCCGTCCGCCATGGCCTGCGTGGGACGACGGTCGCGCTCTCGTGGTCTTCATTCCTGAGCGGTGAGGCAGCAGGAGGCTCACCCCACGGCGGTGTCCCCAGCCCCCAGCATGGAGGGCAGCTCGCTTCATAGGAGGTCAAGGTGACATGGCAAGTTTATGCTGGGAGGCACGGCCCCCCTCCGCCCCCGTCTGACCTGACTCAGACTCAGCAGCGACACATAAAATGGAAAAAGTTTTAAAAACACGGAGCCACATTCCAAAGAAGATAAACATCTCCACGTTCCAGAAACCCAGCAGGGCAGGCAGCGGCGTGGACACCGTGGGCCTGCCAGGTGCTTCCCCGTGGGTGACAGGGACAGACAGGGCCGATTCTCAGGTGGGCTCAGAGCCCAGTTCCCACTCTGGAGCTAGGAGCTGGGGCAGGATTTCCTGACTCATCAGAGGAGAAAAGGCTGTTTCCGTTACCATGGGTGCATGACACGCTTACCCGAAACTGTGGTATGAACAACCATTTCCCGTGCTCGTGGGTTCTGCGGCTCAGGAACTCGGACGGGGCAGACTTCCGAGGCCAGCCCTTTGCCTCCTGTGGGATGAGCAGAGCCACCATGCTGATGACACTGGTCTCCAGCCAAGACCGTGTCTTCTCCTGTTTTGCCCTGAGTTCACCCTGTGTCCCTCCTTCTCCTCCCCCGTGGCCTCTCCCAACAAACCCGGTGCACTGGAGTCCGGTCCCAGGCTCGTATCCCGCAAACCAGGCCTGAGCACCCCCGCACAGCCTCGGGGCTCTAAGTGCCCGGCGCTTGCTGAAGGCCCCCGGCTGTGGTCTGCTGGGCTGTGCTCCCCCAACTCCGAGTGACCACCTACTCACATCCCATGTAGGTATCTAAGAGGCATCTCAGACTCACGTCCGAACCTGAGTGGCCTGGTGTGCCGCTCGGCCGTGGGCTGAATCGTGATCCCCAGGAGATATGTCTGCATCCTCCTACCCAGCACCTGTGTGGGCGACCTTCTTTGGAAAAAGGGTCTGCAGGGGTAGTTAAGGGTTTTGAGATGGGCTCGTTCCGGGGGCCGGTGGGCTCTGGATCCAATGACAGGGGTCCTTCTGAGAGACACACAGGGGACAGACACGTGAGAGGAGGAGATGCCCGCGTGAGGTCAAAAGCAGAGGCCAGGGGGCGCCTGGGACCCCCGGAAGCTGGAAAAGGCAGGGAGGACCCCGCCCCCCACCCCAGAGCCTTCGGAAGGAGCACACCCACATCTTCATTTCGGATTTCCAGAAACCACGAGCGAGTAATTTTCTGTTGTTTTCAGCCATCTCGTCTGTGGTCATTTGTCACGGCCGCCTCAGGACAGTCACACCCCTTCTAGATCTGCGGCTCGTCCTCCAGGCCCCCAAATGCTTGTGGTCACTATGTACCTCTCTGCCCTGCACCCCGATCCGCCAGCCGCTCCTCTTTGCTCAGGCTTCAAAACGTGGTCGCCTGTCCCCGGACCCCAGCAGCGCCCTCACCCCAGGGCCACTGGTGTTCCCACCACACGCGTCTGCTCCAGATCCCCCTTTCCTCCTCTGCTCTCTGACTCTGGACTGACGCTCCGGAGGGGTCTGGGAGTTGGGAGGAGGCACTGCGGTCCTGTCGTTCCCTGTCCTTCTCTGTGTCCCCCCAGCAGTGGCAGCTGCCTCCTGTCCGGGCCCCTCCTGGTGCTTCCCAAAGCAGCCTCTCGCCCGACCTCAGAGGCCGTACGGTCCCCCTGGAGTTCTGTGGGGCCCGTCCTGTGAGCTCCTGAGTTCTGGACACCCTCCCTGTCCCCACCCGTCCTCCCCGTGCTGAAGGTTGTGGCTGCTTCCTATGGTGATTCTCTGTGAATCTCAGTGTCCCGGATCAGATCCTGTGGTACGAGGCGCCTGCTGTGGCTTCCCCTGCTCCTGACTAGATCCCCGGCCCTCCAGCCTCCTGCCTTCGTTCTCGGCCAGGCAGGCAGAGGGGTCACCCTGGACGCACGCGGAGCGCGGAGCTGGATGGGAACCGCCCGCCCGTGTCAGCCGGCACCGCCAGCTTCGTGCTCGGCTTTCGTCTTCCCCGTGGCGGGCCGTGAAGTCCACGTGCTAGACGGCGGGCAGGGCGGTGACCGAGAGTGCAACGAACGGACTAGAAGGTGTGCGGGAGCAAGGTGCAAGGTGCAAGGAAGCCCTGTGGGGTGAGGCCTCCGTGCAGGCGTCCGCGCGCGTGGTGCCGTGTGGCTCTTTCGTGACCCCCACCCTGGGGCGGGAGTGTCCACCTCTTGCAGCTTTCCAGGCGTCCCTTGTCGAGTGCGCCACTCGGGTGCCCCCTCGGCAGCTAGGGCGGCGTCTCTTTGTGCTTCTGCAGCTGTTGTGCTGATTCCTCTCCTCTTTTTAACTTTTTTTTTTTTTAAGATTCTATTTATTTGAGAGAGAGAGAGAGCGAGAGCGAGCGAGCACAAGCGGGGTGGGGGGAGGGGCAGAGGCGGGAGAAGCAGGCCCCCCGCTGAACAGGGACCCCCCCCCGCCCCGACTTGGGGCTCGATCTCAAGACCTGGGATCATGACCTGAACCGAAGGCAGGCGCTTAACCGACCGAGCCACCCAGGCGCCCCCTTCTAATTAGGCTGTAAACAGACATTTGCCCACGTTTTTACAGTTGAAGAACTATTTCCTTGTGTCCCTCTGTGTCGCGCCCTCTCTTCGGTGTGGGGGGGTTGGTGTGGTGTTTGAGGTCTGCTGCTTCCTGCCTCGTTTTTGTTCCATATTCCTTCCGTCTCCCGTTGGCACGAGGACTGTCCCCAGATACCCGGTAGTCACGTGCTCGTGCCCAGGGAGGGACCGGACTCCGGGCGTGCGCACGGGCCTCACCGACCACTTCTGTCCTCCCTCCTCTTCATGCCACCGCACCCCGCCTCCCGGCCCCCGGGGTCCCCGTCCCCGAGGCTTCAGGGAGCGCGTGGTGCGCGTCTGTCTCGCGAACCTCCGTCGGCTTGGGGGTTCAGTCCGTTGTCTGTAGCCCGAAGCTCCTCTGTGATGTGAAAAGTCTTCTTCTCGCGGACACTGTAGAGTCAACCAGTAGAATCATTTTATCATTGCAACACACAGTCACGAGCGGGAATGTTTACTGGTGACGGTAGGACGTAAAACTATGCATTCAGTCTCCAACTTATTCGGAACACCTGTCTACGCACAAAAGAAGGTGACAAGGCGTAAGGCCAGATTGTGAACGTCCGTCGCCTTAGGGACTTGGTGGGATTCTTACCGTCTTGTTGTACCTCTTGTCTTCCTCCAAGTTTCCGCCGTGGTGAGCACTGGTTTTGTCGCTGGAACGGAATGACTCCCTTTGGCTGGCTTTGTCGGTGGGACGGGTCACAGGCAAGGGCGGGCAGGATTCCCGCTGGGTCTGGGGTCCACACGCACCATCTGGGGCCCCGTGAGGTCCATTGACTGTGGTCGTGGGTCTCACACGGGTGGGAGGAGGGGAAGGCAGGTGGCGGGGAGGAGGAGTCAGGCCCCAGTTGTGTTGTAGGAAGATGACTCTGGGGAGGCCATGAGGAGCGGGTGCCCGGGGTGGGCGGGGATCGCATAGGGGACCCTGCCAGGAGGGCAGCAAGAATGTGCGGGGGCGCTGGGCAGGGCGGTGAGGCCCAACTGCAGAACGTTCGCGACTTCGGGCATCAGAGCTCACTGGCTGACCCGCGCTGGGCGTGATGGGGTGGGAAGATCTTCACGTTTCTGGCCCAGGCGACCCGTGAGTGATTCGGGAAGGGCCCCCCAGTGTTCTTAATAATAATAATAATCTTTCGCTTTTACTCCCCACGTTCTGCCCAGAAGTTCTGCGGACTCAGGGATGTATGCGTATGAGGAATTCTGGATTTTCCAGTCCTGTCGGGCCGCGTGGCACCTGCCGGCAGTCTGTTCTGCGGGAGTCCCTCCGGGGCTCACCGTGGGTGGCCCGGGGCCGGGGACAGACGCAGGGAAGGCCGCAGCGTCTTGGTGGCCGCAGAGCTTCCTGGAAGCTCTTTGTCCTCTTCGGGGAGAGGGTCCCCAACCGGCTGGACAGCTCTGAGCTCTTCCCCTCGCTGACCCAGGGTCTGCCTCCTGGGGTGCCGGTGCGTGTTGATTGGGTGGCAGAGCCGTGTGTGTGTGTGTGTGTGTGTGTGTGTGTGTCTGTGGGAGGGGCTGGTTAGGACACCTGGCCTGGCTCTTGACAGCCCCCGACCCCCAGGCCCGCTCCCCGGGCGCTGCTTTTTCTGTGGAGGTAAAATTCACAAAACCTAAAACTAACCGCTATAAGGCGAGCGGTTTGGTGGGCTTTGTGAGGATGTACAGCTATTATCTGTAGCTCCAGAACATTCTCACTGCCCTAGAAGGAAGCCCGGTATCCGTTAGCAGTCACCTCTCCTTCTGCCCCCGGACCCCATAGGCCTGCCTTCTGTCTCTATGCATTTGCCCAAACTGGACATTTCTCATATACGGACTCGTACGCTCCGTGGCCTTCTGTGTCTGGCTGCTTTCACTTAGCAGAGTCGTTTCAAGGCTCATCCACGCTCAGGATTTCATTCCTCTTCACGGCTGAACACGATTTCACTGTATGGCCAGACCCCACTTCATTTATCCATTCCTAGTCATCCACTCAGTTGGGTACATTTTTGGCTGTTGTGAGTAATGCTGCCGTGGACATTCGTGTACGCGTTTTTACGTGAACGTGTTTTCACTTTTTTCGGGTGGTCAGTTTGGGTCCCCTTGACTTTTTTTTTCAAGATTTATTTATTTATTTTAGAGAGGGGTGGAGGAGAAGAGGGGGAGGGAGAGAGTCTTTTTTTTTTTTTTTTAAACGGTTTTACTTATTTATTTGAGAGAGAGAGAGTGAGAGTGAGAAAGCAGGAGAGGAGGGAGGGTCCAGGGAGAAGCAGACTCCCCGCTGAGCAGGGAGCCCCATGCGGGACTCGATCCTGGGGCTCCAGGATCATGACCTGCACTGAAGGCAGTGGCTTGACCAACTGAGCCTCCCAGGCGCCCGGGAGAGAGTCTTAAGCAGACTCTGTACCGGGCACAGAGCGCGGTGCGGGGCTCAGGCTCAGCCCCGAGATCAGGACCCGAACCGAAACCGGGCGTTGGATGCTGGACTGATGGTGCCATCCAAGTGCCACCGCCCCCCCCCGCCACCGTCCCCTGACTTCTTGAAAAGCGCACCAGACTTCAGCCCGCCTTGTCCGCCAGGTTCTTCGGAACGTCCACTCCTTTGGCCCTTATTCTCCTCGGTGAGGGGCGTGTGCTCGCCAGCTCCATATTTCAGGTGAGGAAACTGAGGCACGGGGCAACGAGAAGACTTGCTGACTCTCCCTGGCGGGTCTGGCCTCCCCGCCTCGGCTCCGCGGCTCTGAGGCCGCCTCCCTCCGAGCGAGGAGAGCGCGGCCAGCGCCTGCGTGGGCTGGGCCGGGCTTGCTGGCGGGCTGCGGGACGCGTGCGGGGCACTTGCTGACCACCAAGACACGGGAGACCGTTGTCCGGGAGGTGCCCGTGAGGGACCGTGACCGAGGAGGACACCGCACACTGCAGGTGAGGCTCAGAGGAACGTCCCCGTGGGAGAGGCGTCTCTGCACCTGCTGTCCCGGTCGTGCCCATGCGGAGGGGGCCTGCCGGACGCTGGTGCACGCTTGTGCACGGGGGCATAGCCTCGGCAAGGTCCCAGGAGGCTGAAGGACCAGAGCCGGGTTCAAATCCGTTCCCAGCCAAAAGTTAGGATTTAATCACCGGCTACACCGCTTCCCCCACCTCCGAAATCTCATTTTGCGACAGGAACTGTGACTTGTTATATTGGTTCTCCTTGGGAAAAAAAAAAAAAAAAGAAGTGAAGAAATCGTGACAAAAACTGCTCAGGATGTGCTAACTCAGCACAGCTATTTTAATACTTTGCAGATTACCCTCCGTACGCCTCACACGTTCGCACGGTTGCCATCCAACTGTCCAGACCCGTGGGAGCTCCGCTATTTCTCACCAAATGAGACACAAACATTTCCCATATTGTTTGTACTTGTCACAACTGTCCTTTTAAATAGCCTCCTGGTGTTGCAGCGTGAGGTTCCCCATAATTTTGTAAACCACTCCCCCTGGTGTTTCTTATTTAGATGAATCAGCACGTAGAGCCGTGGAGCCTGGGCCAAAATCGGGCCCCCCCACCTTTTCTATATGGCCCACAAGCTAAGAATGGGTTTAACTTTTTTTTTTTTTAATTTTTTTTTAAATTTATTTATTTGTTAGAGAGAGAGAGCAAGCGAGCACAGGCAGACAGAGTGGCAGGCAGAGGCAGAGGGAGAAGCAGGCTCCCCGCCGAGCAAGGAGCCCGATGTGGGACTCGATCCCAGGACGCCGGGATCATGACCTGAGCCGAAGGCAGCCGCCCAACCAACTGAGCCACCCAGGCGTCCCTGGGTTTAACTTTTTTAAATGGTCAGGAAAATAAAAGTCAAAAGAAGACCTACAGTAATGGTGTTAAATGCGAATGTCAGTGTCTGTTGGCAAAGTTTGATTCCAGTTTGTTTACCTGTGGCTGCTTTTGACTGAAATGGCGGTGCCAGGTAGCTGTGTGGGGACTGCGTCGTCCTCAAAGACTGCAATGTTTCCTATCAGTCCTGGACGGACTCCTCACTCCTGGGTAAGACCATTTACGATTTTTTTTTTTTGATTCTTTATTTCTTCAAAATATATTGTGAAGGGGCAGGTGCTGTCCAATCCTGGGGTACAGTGGGGCGTGGAGTGAACAAAACATCAGGGTTCCTGATGCCCTTGGGACTGGAATGTTCTGGAAGTGATGTTGGGTGGGGTGGAGAGAGGGACAGTGGAGTCCGATTATCTCAGAGAGTGACCAGGAGAAAGTCAAGGGGTCTAGGAAGACCTCTCCGAAGAGGTGACACTCGCAGAGGGGATATTGGGACTGAGATCTAACGTTGAGAGGGGGAAGCCATGCAAAGAGCATGGAGAGGAGTGACCTCGATGTTAGCCGACCGAGTGGGGTAATCATTTCAGGGTATGTGTAAGTCGAACCATAACGCTGTACACCTGGCACTTGTATAGAGATGCATGTCAACTGGTCCTCAGTCCAGCTGGCGGAGGAAGAGTAAGTGCAGATGCTCTGAGACAGGAACCCGATGGGCACTGTTGAGGACTCAGTGGGAGGGAAGTGTGAGTGGGACACAGTGATTGGAGGGTCCAAGTGGGTGGGACCTCAGAGACCATGGAAGGGAGCTTGGATTTTGCTTAGAGCCACCCTGTATGAGGTCCTTGGCAGACCCCCAGGATTGTAGAAAACAGCCTGTAGGGACAGAGTACAGGTTTGATGGAGAGAATTGGGCGGATGCAGGATATTTGGGGGGTTGGAACCTACAGGATTGCTGAGAGGGTGTGGGAGACGAGGGGTTGAAGAGAGGGGTGAAGACACCTCCTCAGTTTTTGGCTTAGGTGGCTGGGGATTAGGCGGATGGGTTATAATTCCTGAGATAGAGCAGACTAGGAGACGAACGGAGTTTTGGAGCTGGGATTTACACAGGACTGCAAGGACTCTTCTAATGATGTGTGAAGTTTGTGGAGCCTATTAGACACCCAAGGAGAGATTTTAAGAAGCCAGGTTGCTGCGAAAGTTGGAAGTTCAGTAGGCAGGTGCGTGATAGGGTACTATAGGGGACAGGGGTATCACGACTCTCTAATGCTAACAGGCCATGGGACTAGATGGGCTCATGCGGGAGGACAAATCAGGTTAGAGGAAATAAATATGATAAATGCTGATTACGTTTCCTTTCTTGGACGACCCTTTGTTTTTACTAGTTATTGATTGCCTTGTTTTTCTCGTTTGCTTGATTTTTTTATGCACTTTCTATGCACAGCCTCAAACACTCTCATAAATTTACAAACCACTCTTTCTTGCTTTTTGCTATTAGTGGCTTTCAGAGAGTGAAGGTATGGTAGATTGTTGTTGTTGTTGTTGTTGTTGTTTGGAAGACTTTTCTTTATCCAGTCTCAGACTTGGGTTCATGGTCGGCTCGTAGGCTGAGGAGCGTTTTCAGCCTGACACTGGAGGCAGTATTTTCTGCTGCTTCCTTCGGCACCCTGCATGGTCTGTCTCCCTGGAGTTCCTCTCTCCATTTTGTTTTGGCACCTTGTCTTTCATGTTTAAACTTTCCCTGGAGATCTTTGACTCTATTTTTTATTTAAGAGTACAGTACTAAGAGCTGATGGACAATTCTGTGGATGGGGGGCAGGGTGAGTTGATTACTGGCTTCACTATCAGTTTATAGAGAAGGGGCCACTGGTTTCTGTAAGAAAGCACTACACACACTCTGTAGGTCTCATCTCTTGGATAGGCCATTTTGCAGGATGGTAGACAGAATAATGGTCCCCAAGGATGTTTGTGTCCCCATCTCAGAGGCCTGTGTGTATGTGAGTGACCTTAATGGTGAAGGGACTTTGCAGATATAATTGAGGATCTTGAGATCGGGAGGTTATTCTGGATTGTCTGGGCGGACTTAATAAATCCTTAAAAGAGGGAGGCAGGCAGGTGAGAGAAGGGTGATGGGATGGAGCAGAGAGAGTGATGTGAAGGCGGTAGCTGACTGGCTTTGACGATGGAGGAGGGCGATGGCCTCCAGAACCTGGAAATGGCAAGGGAGCAGATTCCCTTCTACAGCGCCAGGAAGAACTCAGCCCTGCTGATCCGTTTTAGATTTCAGACCTCCTAAACCGTAAGATTATAAATTTGTGTTGTGTGAAGCCTCTAAGCTTGTGGTCATTTGTCACATCAGCCATAGGAACCCTAACACACCCGGTGAAGACCCTCCCACCTTCTGCCCAGGGAGCTGGGTTGGGGGGGGGGTCTCTGCTCGGACCAGGGTGTGCTTTCACTGTTTTCTCCTTTTAAGAGCGGCGCCACATTCCTGTTCTTGGTCTTGTCGCCGGATACAAACCTGAGGTTGGTTTGTTTTACTTTGGAGAATACTAAGCATTTGTCATTTGCTTAGTGTTTCCCAACGTGAATTTGGGCCGGGCTCTGAGTTTGCTGAAGAGTGTGAGCTACGGCCACGGCGACGCCCTCTCCCACGCTGGTGCCCATCCTCCGGAGGCAGGACAGCACGTGGGCTGAGCTCAGGGACTCTAGAGCCGAACACCTAGCCTCAGGGCCTACTTCTGCTGCCTCCTGGTTCTCCGACAAGCCACTCAGCCGTTTCCCACCTAAGCTGCCTCAGCTGGTAGAGGCACCTCCCCGTGCTGCGGGGGACTGTATCGTTCATGGCTGTATAGTGTCAGGGGCGGCACCGGGCCCGTAGTGAGGGCTGCCTGCCTGCAAGTCATGGCTGGTTAATAATCACATGTTGAGCCCGTATTCTGTGCCTGGCCTTATGCGGTCCTTCCCCTGCGTTATCTCATTTCATCTTCACTGTAAACCTGTAGGGTTGATTCAGTGAATTCTTTCCCTGGAATGGGAAGTCCTGGGTCAGTGTTGCAGCTGGGGATGGAGAAGGGGGTGGCTGCGGTCGTCATGCAGGGGGGACTTTACTTAGCACACAGCTCCCCCTGACCAGCTGGGTAAGGGGAGGCTGTCTCAGGCGCCCCTGGGAGCCAAGCTCAGGCGGCAGGGACTCCAGGGTGGGGACGCGACTGCTGGAGGCAGTGTGCATGAGAGGGGCTCTCGCAGGAGCCTCTGGAACTTCAAGGGCTCCCTGGTACTTGCCCTTTCCGCTCCAGGCAGGCCTGCTGCTCTGCACCCAGGCAAGACACTCCAACCCTTGCTGGGGGAATCCTTTTTAGGAGGCTGAGGGTGGGGAGGGGGCACGGTGGGGGGAGCTCGGGCCGGGTGTTCTTGTGGAGCTAGGCAAAGCTGGACTGGGGGTGGGGCTCGGGCGCGGCCTGGGAAGGGCCCGCAGTGGGCAGAGCGGGAGTGTGTGTGTGTTGGGGGGGGGGTGTGGAGCCTGGGGCATAGCTTACATGGAGGGGCCTGCTGGTGCGGGTGCTGGGTTTGGGATGGGGCTTGTCTGGGTGGGGCCAGGGCTGTGCCCTATGGCAGGGGCGGGCGTGCACAGGGGCCTGATTCATATCCCTGTCCTGGTGATCAGGTTCTATTTGTGCAGGATGAACAGCCGGGCCAGAGGACAGGCGGCTTCAGGTCACTCTCGGAGTGAGCACTCTGCAGGGCGGTTACGGTGCCACGGCCCCCTGTGTGCCTCTCTTGTGGGGCCAGAGATGTTTCTCTACACCTACTGCAGGGGCTCGGGGCTCTCTTAAGTGGCCCTTTCTCCCCTCTTCCCCACTCCCTCATCGATGCTTGAGAAGGGAGAGGAGTCTGGGGATGGAGGAAGGCTTAGTGAGGTGACAGGCCATTTCTCTTTTTCCTTTCTGCATTTCCCTCTTCTGCGTGCTCCTGGCTCTGCCCCAGACAGACTGTAGGGAGCCAGGTCTGGAAAAGGCAAATGTTCCCTTTGACAAAAGGGAGGTGAGAGGAGCCTCTGGGGGGAGGGGACCTTGGCAGCAGAGTGGACTGGAAGGGAGGTTGTGTACTATCAACCCGACTGTCCCTGTCATCTTGGCCTCCACCGGTCATCTTGACTTCTCTTGTCCTCCTCGTGCCCCTGGCCATCCTGACCGCCCTCTGTTTACTCTCCCTGAGTAGGCCCTGGGCTTTCCAAGTTTGAAGCGGAATGCCCTGGTGAGGGAGTACAGCCCTGCCACAGAAAATGCAACATAGGAGACGCAAGAGCCAAGTAAGTCATGGCCTTATTTGAGAGGAGAGTTCATCCTTTGGGAGCCTGCAGGTCCCCTTGGGCTGACATCTTTTAACAGACCCTGGTGGCCCTGCGACAGGATAGAGTGGCCTGAGATAGCTCAGACAGGGCTGGGCTGTGCCCATATATCTCTAACCCACCACAGGGCCCTTGCTGGAAAGTCCCAGGGCTCCACCTTTGGGATAGTGCTTCTCAGTGCCCAGTGATGCATGGATGCGAGACCTGCGTGTCCTTTCCACATAGAAGATTGGTAGAGGAGGGAGGTGATTGTCCCTATTATACAGATGAGAAGACAGCTCAGAGAGGGTGCAAGGTGGGCCCAAGGGCACCCAGGACAGTGGTGATGGAGCCAGGATTAAAGCCAGAGCCAATCCTTTTCCTCATTCCCTAAAACAGCTTAGTGAGGACTGAGCTTGTCTACCTGCACACCTGTACAGCTCTTTAGGACTGACAGCTGGGAGGGACGGAGGACCACAGGCCTGCTCACTGTAGTGTTGGGTTTAGTGTTCAAAGGTGCAACCCAACCCAATTCTCAACTGTTTAAAAGTGATAGATCTAACAGGTAAGAATACCAAAGGTTGAAAGTCAAAGAAGGCAAGAAGAGGCAAGTGCCATGCAAAAGAAAGCTGGTGCGGCCAAGTTAATATCAGACAAGATAGATTGTAAGGCATATCATGACTGGGATCAATGACAGTAACTTCATAATTTGTCACCAAAGCTCCAACTCCCCAGGATGATATAACACTCCTAAATTTGTACGCTCCTAACAACATAGTCTCAAAATAGATAAAGCAAAGTGGCAGCTCATGCATGGACTTGTTTTTTCATTCTGAAAGTCAGGTTTTTTTTTTTTTGACAGATGTCAGTCTTTGCCATTAGCCTTGGATGAGGCTGAAAATAGCCAGGCCCTCCTCACAGGGAGTTTGCCCTATAGAGAGAAGAAAAAAAAAAATATCACAGATTCATGAACTGGCTGGAGACTAGTGGCTGGCACCAGCAGAGGAGGGTGTGGGTTGTGTACTGAAGACACACTCAATACTCATAGATTTCTTTCCACAGCATCATAGAGAGTCCCTGAATTTCAGTCCTAACCTCAAAACAAGACATTAGAGTTTTGAGTTGTCATTCTGTTCACATGAGGTATCCCGGGCCCTTGGAAGCAGCCCCCTGCCCTGTGGTCCTGGGCATCCTCCGACTCATGGATGTCTATGGCAGTAGCTCAGTGGGCACCCCTTTGGGTCCTGCTGACCATCCTGGAGTTTGGTAATTCCTCTGTCCTCCATCCAAGGACAGATTTTGTGGGGACCAAAGCTTATCAACAAGAGGGGGCTGCTCCTTAAGAAAAAGAAAACAGAATCATAAATGCAAAGTTAGATACAACAGTGAATATTTATTTAGAACAGGACAAGAAATCATCACAAACTGCAGATTTTTAGAAGTGACAAATGCCACACATAATGCAAAATGCAGGAAAACATCTGCAATATTTTTTATACCATTCTTGCTGCGTACTCTTTGACATTTTTTCATATGTAACAGTTTTGAATATTTTCCATAAAGGGAACTGAGGGTTAATACAATCTTTTTAGCATGGTTGATCAAAAATTGTGTTGTATTGTAAATAGTTTAAAGATATTACTTAGCTTTACAACCCATTCTTTTTTTTCAAAGATTTTATTTATTTAATTGAGAGAGAGCAAGAAAGAGAGCGTGAGCAATGGCCAGGGAGGAAGGGCCGAGGCAGAGGGAGGAGCACATTCCCCGCTGAGCAGGGAGCCTGACATGGGGCTCGATCCCAGGACCCTGGGATCATGACCTGAGCTGAAAGCAGACACTTAGCTGACTGAGCCACCCAGCACCAGTCACAACCCATTCTTGTAATGTCACTAACATCCTACACATTTTTAGGACCAGTATCAACTCTGGGAAGACCCCTATCCAGTTTTTTTGCCCCTGCCTCCTGGGCACAGTCCCATCAAGGTGCGTTGTGCATCTCCAGGGGGCCAGCAGGGGCTCTCCTGGTTCCAGGGCAGCCTCCCGGAGCACAGCAAACAGACTTGCCGTGGTTGCCAGGCGTGGTGCTGCACAGCGACCCGAAGGCAAAGGCCAGGGGTCGAGTGCTGTCCTGGGCCAGGTGGAGGACGAGGCCGTCTCCTGGCTTATGGCCAGTGAGTTTGGTCAGTGATGGACGCGGTTGGCTGGCCAAGGACTGCAGTCATGGAAGGGGTCAGCAGGACACCCGGTGGAAGGCAGACCATGGGCGCCCCCCTGGCGGTCAGCAGATGCCACCAGCACGTGCCCAAGGACCAGCATCAGGCCGCAAAGTCACAGGAACCACACCCTGCCTCCTGCACAAAGATGTCCTTGGAAGGGAGCAGGAGGCTGGGAGAATGTGCTTCCCCGTTCCGATGGAAGCAGGCTACCCACCCGCAGAGCCTGGGAGGACAGTCAGGTTGCACAGGCCAGGCCTCAGCGAAGGAGAGCCCTCTGACACCCAGGGCAAATTGCATTGTGTCTTCCCAGCTGAGTCCCATTGTGAGAGCCAGACCACATCGAGGCATGGGGGGCTTTGGCATAGAAGAAAGAGACCCCAACAGGGCGAGGGGCAAGTCTCTGGGGCTGTTAATAGCAGGCCGGACAGACACTGGGCAGGGAAGGCATGCAGATCCACGGGGCGCCCAGGCTCTCAGGCCCCCAGCTCGTTGGTGCCGGTGGAAGGTGTCTCCCTCCCCTCCCCTTCAGGCTCCTCCCTCAGCACCCTGCGGAGCATGGCCCCCAGGGGCTCCCGCAAGCCCCAGCGTCCCTGGCTGCCCACCACGAAGTAGATGACGGGATTGGCACTACTGCTCAGGGCCGAGGAGAGGCATGCCATGTGGTGGAAGAGAGTCTTCCGGTCCTGGGGCAGGTCCAGCCAATAGAGGAAGTACCAGCTGATGCCGAGAGGCAGGGCGCAGATGAGGAACATCGTGACGGAGGCCAGGATGACCACGTACAGCCGTGTGGGCTGCGGCCGCCCCCACTGCTGTGAGCTCCTCCGCACCCGCACGAAGAGGGTCACGCTGGACAGGGTCATCACTGGGGTGAAGATCCCCATAATGAGGAAACTGAAGACGGCGTCCACCGTGTAACACCGCCTTACGCTGAACCAGAACTCCCTGCAGAAGAGTGAGACCAGCACGTTCATCAGGAGGGACAGCACCCAAAGCAGGGCACACACCACGGTTGACAGGTGCTGGGGCCGGTGACACTTGTACCAGATGGGGAAGAGGACAGACAGGCAGCGCTGCATGCTGATGGCCGTCAGGATGGTCAGGCTGGTGGTATAGGTGAAGGACCTCGCTCTCTCCATCACCTCATAGGCCAGCAGGGTGGGGTCGAGATAGAGGGTGACGGCCGTGCAGAGGAGGAAGAGGAAGTCAGCCACGGCCAGGTGGAGGATGTACGTGCAGAACTGGGTCCTCTGCTCTGGGCAGCTCAGCAGCCAGACCACCAGGCCATTGCCCATCATGCCGCACACGCAGACGAACGTGGCCAGGATGCTCAGCACCTCGGGAGCGGTGTCCGGTGTGTTTTCCCAGAAGGGGTTATTGGTGAGTATCGGGGAATGCAGAATCTCGTCCATCCTGTGGAAAGAATATGGACCAGCTTGAGGTTCTGTGTTGCTGGAGCCCCAAGGGACTTCTCGGGGCCCCACACCCCGACTGTCCTGCTTCAGGGGTGTCCCCCGGGTTCTGTTTATAAGAAACATGAGCCGACGGCTTGGCCCGTCCCCTGCTTTTCTGGCTCCCATCCCGCCAACTCAGCCAGCCCCGCTGTGACATACCCAAAGTTGTCCTAGATGCCCTTTGTCAAGTGAAGAGGTTCTCTTGTGTTTTGAGTTTATTTTTAAATCATGAAGAAGTATTGACTTTTATCAAAGGCTTTCTTTTCCCCGTTGACTTACCAAGTTCCCTTTACCCATGGGACCCTTAAAATTCTGTTCTGACTTCTCTGTTCCTACACACTGCTTTTATGGACATGTGTGTTTAAATTGTGTAAGTGTTTTGGTGTGAGCTCTGGTGTTGCGTGGCTGACAGCCACTCAGTACTCATTCTGTGCCCTTTTCATGACGTTTCGCCCTTCAGGGAGACCCCTGGGCTCTGGCTGGTTTTCCCCACTTCCTGCCACTGTCCGGAGAGCACCTTCAGGTGCAAAGCTGGGGTGATCACAGGGCTCACCTCTTCTCTTTCCCTTTTCTCGGAGTTCACACTCCTGGGATGCCTCTTGCCCAGGATCTGAACACAGTTGAGTCTTCTGTTTTCTCCAGTTTTCTGGTTGTTGACGGTGGGAGGGCTGGTCCAGTACCAGTTCCTCCCTTGTGGCTAGACACAGAAATGCCTCTGTTGTATTTTCCTCTTGATCATTGCTGGTGTGGAGGAACCCTGTTGATTCTTGTAGTTTTTATTAATCAGGCAAATGTCCTAGTATAGGAGACCATACCTATCTGTTTTTCTGTTGACCATTTTGATTTTCTTTGCTGTTATCCTTATCCCTCTAATTTCTTTTTCATGTCTTACAGCATAGCCCAGAACATCTAGTAGTCGGCCGAGCAATGGTTGCAATCAGGTGTGCTTATCTTCTCCCTAAACTTAAAGTTTCTTTATCAGATGTGATGGTTACTCTGAGTTTTTGATATTATCTTTTATCAGGGTGAGAAAATTCCCTTCCTGGTTTTCTCAGAGTTTTTATCATAAATGATGGAATTTATCACAATTGTTTTTCTGCATCTACTTAATCACTTTCTTTTTTTTTCTCCCTTTGTCTCTTTATGTGGTGGATCTATAGTGGTAAGTTTTCTGGTATTTACTTATTGTTACATTTTTAGGATAGACCATTTCTAGTTTGCTCTGGTCACTCCCCCCACCCCTCAGGTATCCTGATTTTATTTAGAAACTTCCCCGCCATGTTCATAAGTGAAATTAGCCTATAATTCCCCCCTCTTGTACTATCCTTGTCTGTTTTTTATTTCAAAGATATAAGATTATACTGGTTGCATAAAATGACTTGGAGAGATTGCCTTTTTTCTCTACCTTCTGGAACAATTTGTAGCATGTAAGGATTATCTTTCTTGGAAGATTTGGCAGAAGGTAAAACCATCTGGTCAGGTTATTTTTATGTGATTGTTGTTAGGAGACAGGCACGGCTTTGTAAAAAGAAAATTACAAGTCAACTATTTAATATAATAGGTTTAATCAGATTTTGAATCTCTTCTTGAGTTAGAGTAGGCAATGTTATTTTTCTGGGAAATTATTCATGGTTATGGTTTCACATTTATTGGTAGATACTGTAAATAATCTACACAATATTCCCTTACAATTTTTAAAGCCCTAATTCAATCTGCCATTTTAAATTTGTGTGTTCACTTCTTTTTTAAAAAATCAGTTTGCTAGAGGCTCAGTTTTATGAGAACTTTTTCTTAAACGTCTCTATTGTTTCTTTGTTTCCAGTTTTCTGTTTTAAAAAAAGATTTTATTTATTTATTTGAGAGAAAGCAAGAGAGCATGAACAGGGAGGAGAGGGAGGAGGAGCAGGGAGGAGAAGCAGGCTCCCCGCAAACAGGAAGCCCAATGGGGGACTCGATCCCAGGTCCCTGGGATCATGACCTGAACTGAAGGCAGATGCTTAACTCACTGAGTCACCCAGACACCCCCGGTTCCAATTTCAATTGATGCTTTTACTTCTTTTACTTTCTTTGGATTTACCTTGTGATTGTTTTTCAGCTTCTTGTGTTGAACTGTTAGGCAACTGTCAAAATTTCTCTTTCTAATGGGCATTTTGGGCTCTAGATGACTCCTAAGTATTTCTTTAGCTGTTTGATGCGTTTTGGTTTGTAGTGTCTTCATTGTTGTTCATGCCTCAATATTTTACTGTCGAAAACCACTGAGAATATGTAAAATTTAAATTTCCATAAATTAGTTAGAGATACACTTCATAACACTACGAATATTTTTATCTGCCACAAATAAGTTTTGTCATTTTCTCTTCGGCTTTTGGAATCTTTGTTAAGTGGGGACAAATCCAAGATATCACGGTGTCCCTGTCAAGCGTACCTTTTATGTCATGGCCCTCTTCATTTTATTTTTTATTTTACTTATTTATGAGAGTGAGCAAGAGAGAGAGGGAAAGAGCGTACAAGCCAGGCAGAGAGGCAGTGGGAGAGGGAGAACCAGACTCCCCGCTGAGCAGGGAGCCTGATGGGGGGCTCAGTCTCCGGACCCTGGGATCACGACCTGAACCTAAAGCAGACACTTAACGGACTGAGCCACCGAGGCACCCCAGTCCTCTTCACTTCCAATGCTGAGATCTGCTACCAGGATTTGGCCCTGGCTTCTGTTGGTATCCACAGGGTGTCACTGGTTCAGGAGCAGGTTTGTGGTGGGGCTCATGGGGCGGAGATGTGGCATCGTGCAGATGTTTGTAAATTCAGACTCTGTAACCGTGAATGCTGCAAATCTGGGGCTTTAGTTCCTGACTCTGCTCATGCACCCTTCCTTCCCCCACAGTCTCAGGCAGGGGGAGGCTCCAGAGGGCATTCGGGGCAGAAAGCTGCTTGTCTAAGCAGCAGGGACCTCCTGGGCTCCGGCCTTGTGGAGGCCCCTCTGCTCCAGCTCCAAGGGACTTCCCCGCCCCACAGCCCTTCCTCATCCCCGCCCCACCTGAGCCCTGGCTCCTGGAGCCTGTACCGCATCTGATGTTCTCTGGGCCATCGGCGTCGCTCTAGGACCCAGAGATTTCCCTCCCTACCTCTCCCGGGCTGGGTGGGAGGGGGATTATGTTTTCTCCCGAGTTTCTCTGCATCCACAGTGGGAGCGTGGGACCATGACCCACACAGCCTCCATAGGTGCCCTGTCGTCACAGTCAGGCGTCCCTCCCGCAGGACCCACAGATGTTTAAGTAACATTGATCAAACTTCTACTATGCGCCAGATACATACATGGTGCTCTGTGTATCACGGGGTAGATGACAGCATATGGACATGCACGGAGTACATGTCCGCACCCAGGAGCACAGATGCACACACGGATAGTAGAGATACATATAGAAACACAGTACATACGCACACACGCGCATAGTCATGTGCACACACACACGTGGTCTGTGTACAGCAATGGCCAGGACACAGAAAGCCTGTCCTCATAGAACTCACGGTCCGGGGTGGGAAATGTACAATAGACACGATTATCCCCTGTCCCCCAGGGGGTACATAACAAGGCAGGGACCTGCTGGAAAGTGCTGAGGTTGGAGGGCAGCGGGGAGAGGCCCGGTGGAGGGGCGCTGTGAGGGACCCACTGCTGTCTGTGCAGGGGGCTGGTACCCTGCTCCCCTGGCCCCTCCCCAGCCGGTGGAACCCTTTACACACGGCCCTCCTGAGCCACTAGGGGTTGGTCCCTGCCCAGTGCCAGGCTCGGCGAAGGAGTGTCCTCGCAGCCCCATGCTAAGTAAGGAGTGTGTGGGCCGCACCCCAGGGATAGAGGACGTGGGAAGCACCTGCTACTCGGGCGGGGCGGGATGTACAAGGTCACCCTGTGGGCTGACTGACCCCCCCCCAGTCCAGTGCCCCACCCCACCTCTGACTGAGTGCATGTAGTGCCCCCCGACCCTCTGCTCTGGTCAGGGTCCCAGAAGCCTGGACAGGGGCCCTCCACACACCTGGGCTGCTTCTCAGCCGTCACCTGATACCCCACGGATGGGGATGGAGGGCGGACCAGGCCAGGGCTATTCTGGGTCCTGGGATACAGACCCTCCCGGGGATGCTGCTTGGAGGGGAGACCATCGACAAGCAAGAATATCCAGCTTCCGGGGTGGGAACTCCCAGAGGGGCTGACAGCTGCCAGGAGAGCGGCTTTAGTAGCCAAGCAGCAGGGGGGACAGCGCGCATGGAGGGAGGGGTGTGCTGCAGGTGGGGCGGCTCCCTAGACCCCTCCAAAGGGGCAGCTCTCGGCAGCAGAGACCCCGAAATGCGCCAAGGAGGTAGCTGTGGAGTCAGGGGTGTGGGTGACCCTTTGAAGGGGTGTGTTGTAGCGGGCAGGGAGGAGGTGAGGGTAGAGAAATGGGACCGGGCGCGGAGAGCGAGAACAGGAGCCACTCAGCAGAGGGAGACCTGAGGGCACAGGCAAGGTCACGGCTGCAGGGGGTCGGGGGGAGTGCGACCGGGGGCAGAGTCGGTACTGTGGGCAAGTGGCCGGGAGCTGGGCATTGGCCAGGAGAGATGGGAGAAGCGGGGAACCCACCAAGGTTGCGGGACCCCATGTGGGAAGGTTCCTCCTTTCCAGTGAAAGAAGGAAGAAGAGAGGAGAGATGTGGGGGGCTGAAGAGAGAGGGGACCTCCTCCTGACCGCTATGGGCCCAACTGTGTCCCCCTCAAATGATCTGTTGAGGCACTAAGCCGCTGTGCGCCTCTCAGAGACGGGCCTGTACGAGGTGTTCAAGGTGAACCGAGATCGGGAGGGTGGGTCGTGATCTGGTAAGACCAATGCACTTCTGAGCCTAGCTGCTGGAGCCTAATCTCCTCCCCGGCTGCCTCCCCTCTGCTGGGCTCTTCCCCGAGCCCCGACTCTGAGCTCCGCTGGTTGTCACTGGGCCTGTGAGCCCCTCGGGCAGGCCAGCATCTGACTAGAGCCCCTCCATGCCTTCCCCGCCGCTGGGCCCAGGCCTGCATGTAGCCAGTGCTCAGGGATGACACGTGAATGGTGATGGTTTAGAAGACAGCACCTGTCGAGTTAGCTTTAGGATTCCTGTCTTCAGAAGCCTTGTTTGAATTTCTGTCTACCCGCCTGAAGCCTTAGGGAAATGTGTCATTTCCAGCTAATACTGTCCACTCGCCTTGTACTTTAAACGCTTAAAAGGTCACCCAGATGAGAGAGTAAAACAGTCTGTTTAAAAGGTCTGAGGGTCAAGAGGACGTAGGTTTTGCTCTGCCCTCACGCTGCCTCCCAGTGTTAACGGTGGGATCACACCCTTGAAGGGTTTTTTTCTGTGCATTTCCATATAACGTTTTTACAGAAATGAAAACCTATTATTCGCTGCTTTCCCCAAAACAAAGTAAATGTCTTCTTCAGTTGTGCTCATCTGACACCTGCATGTCCCTTCTTTGTCCTGGCCTGGCTGTCACCACTGATGGGGGCTCCCCATGTGGCTGGCCCCCTGGGGGTGATCTGAACCACTTTAAATATGGTTGGGAGCTAGGCTTCTGTCATCCGTTTTATTCGGAAGATGCCAGCTCGGGGAAGTTGAGGCACCTCCCCGGCCATCCCGCCGTGCCTCGCCGAACAGGGACTCTCCCACCGGGATGTTGCTAGGCACCACCCGTCACCACCATGCTCTCCTCCACCCAGAGAGTAAAAATGTGAGGCTCCTACCTGCTCCCGATGTGGTGCTCAGTCCTTCGGGGAAGGGTGACTGGGCTCTGGTGCCCAACTCCAATGCCTGGAGGCAACTCTACTGGGCCCGCGCCCCCTAGCTGCTCTGGCCCAGTCCCTGCTCCCGGCTCTGCAGGGCTTCTCCCAGCTCACCTTGGCTGCTCCCCACCCTGGCCTCACAGGAGTCCTGTCCCTGGGATGCCCCCAAGTACTTTCATTCTGCTCTCTGAGATGCTGGAAGGGGAGCCTGAGGCATAAATACAGGAAGGCACCCACCCCACCCAGGAGGCCTGCAGACAAGCTGGCTGGGGACTAATGGACCTGGCTGGGTGTGGCCTCTCAGGCTCCCCATCCAGGGTGGGGGATGCTTTTCAGGGAAATGAGAATAAGGCTGGGGCTGTGAGGAGCCGCGGGAGCGTTCACGCCCTTCCTGTGCCATCCCGGCAGTGCCTCCCTGCCTGAAGGCCATCTGGGACAGCCAAGGAGGCCTCAGAGCGTCAGCAGGCCCTGTCATCTAGGAGTTAACACAGGGCTGTGCAGGAAAGAGGGGCTCTTGTGGGCCGGGAGAGGCCATTATGTCCACACAGCCCTCTGCATGGAGAGATGCTCTGGCTAATGGACCTGCCCAGGGCTCTGCTTGCCGAGGGGCGGAAAGGAAGGAGCCTGGACCTGGACTCCAGGGCCCCATTTCAAGTCTGAGTTTGCCCACCTATTAGCTGGGGAGCTTTGTGGTTTAGGGGCCCCCTCTGAGCATCCAGTCCTCACTGAAATTCATGGAATCCCTTCCGGTCTCTCTCAACAACTTGAGTACAGCACTCGAGGCAAGAGGGAGGGGATGATTTTGACCTCAGTTGGTGACCTTTCCCCACATTGGCTGAACCCACTTTCCTGCCTGGGAAAATCCTCAAAAACTGAGCCCCCTCCAGATTCGGGTGGAGGCTGGCCTCACAGCTGTGTAGCCTGGCGTGCCAGATGCCCCGCCGGCCATGGCAGCTGCTTGGGGTCTACACGCGTTGGCTGACGGGTGGCTGGCGCCTGGGGCTGTCAGGCTCACCCTCATGCCCGGTCCTGGACGGGAAGGAGAGCTCGGTGTGGGAGACCTCTGGCCTCAGCTTTGGGAAGACACGTGAGTGAAGAGAGGAGAGGCACCAAGCTCCGATGCCGAAGTGTCACCAACTCCCTACGTCAGGGACAGGTGATGGAGGACAGAGAGGCTCCATTGTGCTCATGGGTGTCCCCAGCGGACACAGAGCATCCCCATGTCAGAGGAGCAGCTCGGACTGTCCCAGGCTCTTATTCTGGGCTTGCTGAGCCGAGGTGGTGGACGTCTTACCCCGAGGAGGGAACACCTAGCCTGAGGAGGGGCGGGGACGCAGGTGACCCAGGGAGACACGGGCTTGCTGGCAGGAACTGTCTCGTTCTGGTACCTTCTGTGGCTAGAACTGGGCCTGGCAGGTAGAGAGGCTCACATTTCCCGACTAACGACAGGTGATGGACGGAGTCCCCGGATCCAGGGGCCCGGATCCACCTGCTCCTGGCCCGCGTCCGCACCCGGACTTCTCAGCGACACGAGCCAATCCTGTTCCAGGGTGAGTCCGCGCGTGCGCGTGCGCGGGTACGTGTGTACGCGTGGGGGAGTTGGTGCGCGTGCGGGAGTAGTTCGTGCGCGTGCGCCTGAGCGCGTGCGCATGAGCCTGCGCGCCTCAGTGCGGCTTCTGTCACGTGCCGCCCAGCATCCTAACCCGAGGGGAACCTGGTACCCGGAGGAGGCGTGTAGCGAACGCTGCCCGCACCCGAGCGCCGGCTTGGGCCCTGCTGGTGACACGGCGAGGACCGGCAGGCCCCGCTTGCCACCTGAGGCCGCGGGCGCCAGGACGCGGGCGACGGGCAGCGCCTTGGACGCCGGCTGCGGTGCGCCCTGGCTGAGCCGCGCCCGCCCTGCGCAGCCGGGCCGCACGCCTTCCGTCGGGTGTGGAGTGTGCGGTGCGCCGCCCCGTGTGCCTTCCGCGCGCCGCTTTCCCGGGTGGGATTCTGAAGGTCCGCGCTTGTGCCGCCGCCGGGAATGGTGAGTGTTGCCCGCGGCGGTGGCTGTCGCAGGGTCGCGGCCCTGGAGGACCAGTCTCTGGGTGGGAGGGACGGAGACGCGGACAGCCCCCGGGGCCTGGGCCCAGGGCTGGGGAGGCGGACCCCGGAATGGACTTCGGATCGTGTGTCTTCGGGGGGAGGGCAAGGGGCGCGCAGAATGCGAGTACACGTTCAGGTGGCAGCATTGGGAATGGTCGGCGGAAGGGAAGCGCGCGTGCGGGAAATGGCTGGTGCTCCCTGGAGGGGGAGTCCGTAAACTTCCCAGACACCCACCCGCTCCGCACCCCCGCCCCGAGGCCGACCAGACTCGTCTGTTACTTATCACGTGCTGTGCGAATCGGCCGGAAGCAGTCTGTCCTGTGTGACCTAGAGAGGCCTAAAGCACCGGGGTGCGGGCCGGGGGCGGCCAGGTGGGGGGTGGGGCGGGGGTGGGGGCCTGGGACTCTGGGGCGCTGGGATGTTCTTGGTGGGGGGGTGATGGAAATGTTCTTGGGGAGGACACAGACATTCCACGCAGCGATTTGGTGAGGTCGCGAGTGTACATACATGTGTCAAAGATCATCGGCTGTGCGTTAAAACAGTTCATTTTATTGTACCTAAGGTCAACCGCAAGAATTTTTTTTTACAAAATCTGCCTGAGTAGGTGAGCCTTCTCCCGAATTGCCAGGAAACTTGGCGCTGGCAGTCTGACTCACTGTGGTGGACTTTCCCATGAACTTTTGTTCTGTGAACGGAGCCCTGTTGTCTCCAGCCCCCAGTGGCCTCAGATACATGACTTCGGTGCTGGCATTCTGAGTTTCCCTGAATGGACCGGGTGGACCGGGGTGATCTCTGCGACGTGTTTTGGTAGCTCCCTGGTCTGGTCACGCATGCGTTTAAGAGCACATTTCCTTGGGCTGGGCTTCTTCCCATCTGGGGAGAGGTGACTGTTAATGGACCTATCCCTTCATCCCACCTTCTAGATGGATCCCACGGCTCCTGGAAAAGACGGGGTGTCTTGGCAGAGGATTCTAGACCGAGAAGTGCATGTGTGAAAGGATCTCAGGCTTCAGAATTCTGGCCCCAAAGAGAAAACTCCGTTATCTCACAAGCACAGCTGGCAGGGCGTGGGAGCCAGTGAGGCCGATGCCAGAGAGGCGTTCTGTTTGGTCTTAGGAAGACGGGAAGAGGCCTCAGCTCTCAGGCCGTGTGTTGTGCCGTGTGCCGAGCACGAGTCCCCGGCCCGTCGCCTGCCCGCTTTATCGGCCAGCTGCCCAAGCCTGGGCTGTGCTCTCCTTTGGTCTCGGGCGCTGGACTGTGGGCTCCAACAAGGCCTGTCTGGGTTGTCCTTGGACTGTGATGGGCCTGTCCTGTCTAGTCCATGCGGCGTCCCCAGGGCCCCTACTGCCAGTGCTTTGCTGGTGGGAACACGGACACCAGCGGCCTGGGTTCCAGGGCAAGCACGTGGCCACCAGAGTGGTCGGACTGTGACTGGTGCTCCACCCTGGGTGCGAGCAGGCTGTTCCCGGGAGCCCAGCTGTGCAGATTAAATGAGCTGATGGAGGTTTTAGCCCAGGGCCCACTGTACACAGTAGGTCCCCTGCGAATGGCAATCTGTGCCGTGCTCGCCAGGCGGGGTTTGGTTCTTTCCTTGTCCCTCCTTCCTGGCCACCCTGTTCCCTCTTAGAAGGGACCCTGTGCCCCTGCTCCACAGGCCTGTGCTGGGTGTGTGAGAAAACCCAGGCCCACGGCTTCCAGGTGGCAGTGCCCTGTCTCCCTGAGGCTTGCTCTTGACCTTCCACATTTGGCCGTGTTTCTCACGTGCATCACCCAGGAGTGTGCTTGTCCAGACAGCCGAGGCGGGGGGCACTGAAAGCAGGGCCCCACAGCCCAACCCTGGCGGCTCTGCAGTCCTCGCCCCGCATATCCGGTGGTGGTAGCAAGTTGTGCTTAGTAACAGCTGAAGTGGCAGGGAGACCAGTGTTTGTTCCTTGTGGGGCCACCTACGAGCTCCTTAGTAGGGATGGCGATATGCACCCCCCTGAATTCGACTCCTGTGCAGTGGTCAGGGGAGGGCGGCTAGACCCCTTGCTCCAGAGAGTTCCAGGGTGGAGATCTGTGATGCTCGGGTCTCTCTGCTTCCTGACTTTCCCAGACACCAGAAAGAAGGAGGCTGGGGGTGGTCCCAGCTGAGCAGCCTTTGGTGGGGGACCGCAGAGGCTCCCGTGCCCCACCCCTGCAGCCAGCTCCCTGGGCCCTTTTGTAACTCCATACCCAAGGAGGGAGGAGGAGCGTGCCCTTCTCTTCTCCTGCCCCTCCACGAGCACAGATGGGAGGTCGTCCGGGGTGTGGCCAGGATGTGCCGGCAATCTCCATGTGGCTGGGGACTGGATGGGGGAGGAGAAGCCTTACCCCTGGGGAAGATTGTAGGGATCCGCACCTGAGAAGGGTCCAGAGGCCGGGCAGGGCCGATCCTGGAGTTCACCCCCCACCCTCCCAGCCCACTGCCCACTAAGCATGGCCAGTTGCGTGTTCTTGTGGGGCTCCAGCCCCTCCCGACCTCCAGGTCCTGCAGTGAGTGAGGCTGCCCGCCCGCCCACTGGGCTGGGGTTCTGAGCTGCTGCGGCTGGGCCCAGGCAAGGAGGTCAGTTCATGCTCCCAGAGGGGTGGCGGGGGAGTAGCTCCTGGCATTAGACTCAGGGCTAAGGCCTAGGGTGGGAGCTCCTGAGGAAGAGGTGAACCCCCAGGGACTCGGATTCACTGGGTCCCAAGACAGTGGCTCTTCAGAGGCCCCCTTGGCCGTCTTCAGGACTAGGAGGCATTTCTTTCCAGTGGAGGCTTTGCTGGTAGAAGCTTTCCCGTTGAATGGATCCCGCCCCTCGTACGTGTCCTCAGGACCTGACTTGGCTTCTTTGAGTCCCCAGAAGTGTCAGAAGTGTCTCTGCTTTTTTTTGGATTCTTGGACTGGCTTGCAGGGGTGGGGGGATGGGTCAGGAGGTGGGGGAGCGTGTGAGGACGGGGAGGGTGCACCCCATGCTGGGAGTGGGAGAGGCTGGCACCCCGGCCTCTACTATCTGAAGCTCTTCTGCTTCCAGACACTCGGGGTCCTCTCTCTGCAGAGCAGGGACCTTGATGGAGGAGCTGCTGGGCCTGTTGGAACGGGGAGCGCAGCAGCAGAGGCCTGGAGAGGCCCGGAAGAACGAGTCCACCACCTGAGGACTGGTCGCCAAGAAATGCATTTGGGGGTTAGCCCACCCCAGGGTGGTCCTTCTGCCCTTGCTCTGGGTTGACCAGGGTAAGGCAGAGCAAGTTCAGGGTCTGCGGGTGGAATGCCGGGCACCCCTTGGGCCAGCAGGAGAGGCTGGAGGTACTGCCGCACCCTGGGTGGGCAGGCAGGTGGTTCTGTTAGCCAGCTCCCTCCCTGCCCTCTCCCTGCTTTCTGCAGATGAGGGCCTTCCCCCAGCCTGGGCCACTGGTGCCTCTGCTCTGGTCTGTCCTTGGGCCTATGTAATGAGCAGGTTCCCCCAGAACTTCCCTGCCACGGGTCTGGGGTCCCAGGCTGGACACCTGCAGCCCAAGACGGGCCTCTTTGGGGACTGGCTGGAGGCGGGCAGGGGGCAGTCAGGGAGCCTCTGGCCGGGCCCTAGTTGAGCTGTCTCTTGGGAGGGGCTCCAGCCTATTGCTGGGCATTGGGGAGGTGCTAAGTTCAGGGAGGCCAGCCCCAGGCCCGCCTCAGAGAGGGTGGGAGAGCGAGGGGCATTCTGGACGGGTAGTGGAAGAAGCAGCAGCCGTACCCAGGGAGCCTCTGTGTGGACACGCTGTGTTCCACGACAGGACCTGTATTGAGCAGCACAAGGACTGGCACTGAGTAGGCATAATGAAAACTGTTTCCAGGGGGACCAGAGAGCCCTGAGTGGATGAGAAAGGGCATAGGCTTTAGCCAAGAGGACAGGATGGCTGACCAAAGCTCCATTAGGCAGCGGGGTGGATACCCTACCAGGAGAGGGACCACTCCAGAGGTGTAGATGGACCATCCGGGAGAGGGAGCACCCCAGAGGTGTAGACGGATCAGCCGGGAGAGGAGCACAAATGCCAGAGTACAGAGCAGGTTGGGTGGGTGGGGCACAGCATGGAAAGGCTGCCATCTGGGCTGCTCGTCGCCGACGGGGCCTCACTGTGGAGCAGGTGCAGACAGGACAGAAGGCAGGAAGCCTTGCTCAGTGCACGATATAAAACGTTTATTGATCTACATTTATTGTCTTCTATAAAACTTGCATTGGCTACACGGGGCCCCTGTGCTTGGAGGTGGGCTGGGGTGGCCAGGTAGAGCCAGGGCCCACTCCCGGGTGGGGACTGGAGCGCAGAGACTCCTGGACAGTGGGCCGAGGCTTGAGGACCAGGTGCACAGCAGCATGGACATGCTGTGCTCTGGGAGGCTGCGCAGGGGCTGGCCCGCAGGGGATCAGAAATGAGAGTGACCTGCCCTATCTGCCCGAGGCAACTTCCTGTCTAGCTGCTTGCCATGATCGGAAACTCCCCCGTTAAAGTCACCAAAGGATTCGGGGCAGGATGTTGGGTACAGAAGGATGGAGCTGCGAGGCAGGTTAGCCAGAGCTCTCGTCCAGCTAGCACCGCTGCGTTCAGGTTGGCTCGCCAGTATCGCCCGGAGGGGGCAGAACGGAGAGAACAGGGGCCCTGACGGGGGCAGAGCTGCGGCCCCGAGGGGGGACAGTGGGGCTGGCTACATTGTTTTCAAGGAGGCCTGATTGAAAGGGGGAGGAGGGAGATGGGGCTGGGTGACCCCTCCGTCCCCTCCTTTCCCGACCAGCTTCTGGCCACGGAGGAGAACGGTGGGGGAAGCCTGTCCTGGCCAGGGGGCCTGCATGTAGGTGGCTGCTTGGTCTCCCAGCCAGCCACCCCAGAGCCTCCAGCCCACAGAGGAGGAGGCACGAGGAGCCAGAGCAGACCTTCCTCCTTGCACTTGGGCACCGTGGCAGCGGCCCAGCTCCTGTCTCGCAGCAGAGGGTCTCCGGAGGCCGCAGCCCCTGCCGCCCAGCCGGCACCTGCCTCTCAGGACGCGTTCCCGGTGGGGCACTGCATCTCCATGGTGACCGTGTTGGGCGTGCCGCCCCCGGCTTCCCCCAGCTCGGCGCCGTCCCGCAGGGCCCGCTGGAAGACCACCCGGAGAGGCTCCCACAGCCGCTGGGACTTGTCCCTTCCCGCCAGGAAGTAGACGACGGGCTTGGCGCTGCTGTGGATGCAGATGCAGAGGTCGGTGACATACTCAGGGAAGGGGGCCGGGATCTGGAAGACCCAGAAGAGGAACCAGTCGATCCCCAGGTAGATGGAGGACACGAGAAACACGGACACCATGGCCAGGATGACGTGGTTGAGCTTGGCAGAGCGCTGGCGCCGCCGGGCCCGGCATTCCACGTGCAGGATGAGCAGCAGGCAGGGCAGCACCATGAGCGGGCAGAAGACGAGGAACAGCAGGATGCCCAGGAAGGTATCCATGCGCCCGCAGGCGCCGCCGGAGCCCCGCGGGGCCAGGAACACGCAGCAGTAGTGGTGGACGCTGGTGACCAGGAGCGACAGGGTCCAGAGCAGGGCGCACACCACGGCCGACAGGCGCTTGGGCCGGCGGCGCCAGTACCAGACGGGGAAGACGACGGACAGGCAGCGCTCGGAGCTGACGGCGGGCAGGAGGCTCACGCCGGCCACGAACGCGCAGAGCCCCACGACCCTGGTCACGGCGCGGACGTAGTCGGCGAACGTGCCCAGGAAGCCACCCGTGTTCAGGACGGAGAACACAGCCTTGCTGAAGAGGTAGCCGACGTCGGCGCCGGCCAGGTGCAGGAAGTACACGGAGAAGGGGCTCCGCTTGATGGAGAAGCCGAAAAACCAGAGGACCAGCCCGTTGCCCACCAGGCCGCACAGACAGAGGAGCAGGAAGATGTAGTTCATGACGGCGGGCGGCGGCAGCATGGTGATCTGTTCGATGGTCAGGAAGCCGCGGCTGTAGAGCTCGGGGGCCTCACTCACGTCAGGACACATCTGGGCGGGTGCAGAGGGGGAGACACCTGTGATGCGGGCCGGGCCCCACCCCCAGACCTGCACCTGTGTCCCGGCTGATCACGGGGGCGAAGCCAATGAACTGGCTGGAACTGGAGCAGAAGACAGCCCTGCTCCCACCTAGTGGCCCTGCTCTGTGTCCCCAAGTCTGCAGCTAGCGGCCTGGAGGAGCGACAGCGGAGACCGTCAGACGGAATAGAGGCCCGGGACCACCCACCTGTCGGAAGAGACTCTGGTCCAAAGGTGTCTGTGTCATGAAAGATATGAACAACGGAAGAACCTTTCCAGGTTGAGGGACCGTGGTGAGCCACGGCTAGTAGGTACGACACCTAGATTTCAGAGCGGCCCTACGGATCGCTGTGAAGGATGTTAGCGGGGTGACGGGGAAACGCTCGTCTGGACCGGGTATCCTCGTGCTGCACCCGCGTTAGATTTTCTGAGTCGGAAGATGCCCTGCGGCCCTGTACCAGAAGCTCCTTGTTCTTGGAGGCCCCAGGCTATTCGGGGGCAAAAGGGGGCTTGATGTCTGCAATTTACTTTCCAACAGTTCTGGGAAAGAGTCTGTCATGGGAGGCGTAGAGAGAAAACACAGGCGGCAAAGGCGACCTGCTGGTGAAGGACACACATGTCTGCACTGCACTGTCCTTGCAAATTTTCTGTGCGTTTGCCATTTTTCACACCAAAATGTGAAAATATTTATTTTAAAAAAGTAGAATAAAATAATTGAAAAGGTGGACCCTGGTCCTAATTGGGGTGGGAGCCTGTCCCGTCGTGGGATCAGAGAAACTGGGGGATGTAAGAGTGGCCCCCTGCAGGGCTGGGGTGACCCTGGGTGTCTGGAACGTGAGGGATCTGGGTGTGGCCCAGGCCCCCCCTGGGGAGGTGGAGACTTGTGGCGGCTCTGGGGAGGCGCTCTGATGCTCGAACAGTCTGGCCGACTGAGGGCACGGGGCTGAGTATCTTGCCTGCAGGGTCTGGGCTGGGGGTGAATGTGTGACGCTGGGCCCGGTGCAGGACACTGGTTTGGGGGGCGTGCAGACGAGAGCACCTGTCCCGAGCAAAGTGGGCAGCTGCTCTGTTCCAGCTGGTGGGTGCTGGGGGGCGGGAGGGGGGGCAGTTGAAACGGGACCGTGGGCTGAGTGGCCCGTCATCCTCTCCCCCCTCCCCAGAGAAGCCAGAAAACCCTAGATCGTAATGTGAACTCCCCTGATCTTTAAATGTTCGAATTTAAAAAACATCGTGTGGGCCAAACATAACACATCCACAAGCTGGATTCCTTCTCAGGCTGTCACTTTGACCTCCCATTCCAAGTGACAGGGCTGCCCAGAGCACTATCACTCCCCTCCTTCAGCCTGGCAGACGTCACTAGTCCATCCCAGCACTCCTTCCCACAGAGCCTAACCTGACACCCCGACCCTAGTCCCCGCCAGAACCCCCCCCAGTCTAAGGCTGGGTATCGGTTCCCATTGCTCATGACTCTCCCCAAAAGGAAACAAATGGAAAGGTTCTTGAGGCTGGAACATTCCACCGCCTTCCAGATGGTCCCCAGCTTTGCCAGATACCCCATAACGGGGGGAGGGGGTTCTGTCAAGGGAGTCTGCAAGCAGAGACCGGAGGTGTTGGCCAGACTTTGGGGAGACCGTGAGGTCCAGGCAAGCACGTTAAGGGGGGTCTTATATACCAGGCACGCTTATTGGCTCAGCATCTCTGCCTGTCAACCTCCAAACCCCTTAGCTCGCTCTTTCCTCAGCCTTTTCTCTTGGTGGCTTTGACCACTCCAGGCCACGGAGCAGTGGTCCCCAAGACCCAGTGCCCAGACAAGCCCATGCCGAGGGATCTCTCAGAGCTCCTCACAGGCTGGAAAAAGTCTGCAGTTCCCTCCCCGGAGTCAGAGCGGGAGGGCTGGTGAGTCACTGGGCGTGTAGCTACCACCCCAGCCACATGCAGCCTTGGAAAATGCCTGTTCTCAGCCCGGCCCCCCTCCCTGGGCTCTGCCTTTTCTCTGGGGATTTCTGGAGACTTCTCCCCAGCCAGTCCCATCTCTTCCTTCCGTGGCTGCTGCTCTACAGTGGTCACCAAGGGAGAAGACCGAGGGCCACAGGTCCCGGGCAAGAGTCCAGGCTCTGTTCCGACCTCTGGGCTCATCCCAGTTGAGGTACCGTGCTGTCGTGAGCCTCAGTTTTCTCAAGTGTGGATGAGGTTGTACCAGATGAACTCAGAAGGTCCTTCCAACGTGGAGCGCGCTTTGCCCAGGGTTGAGAAGGGAGCTCCGGAGTTTTCCAGGAGCTCAGAGAAGTAGGGGGCTGGGAGGGACACAAGGGGTGGGTTGGCTTGATGCCTCGTTGGGGTCTTGGCCACAGCCAGTGCCGAAACGTGAACCATGACTATCAGACCCTGGCCTTCAGCCTCCTGGGCAGGGTGGCCCAGCGCCTGTGGTGCCCTGTGGGGGCCATGGCTTCAGGGACGCCTTGGAGCCAGCTCCTCGGGGTCTCCTGGCAGGGCCAGGATACAGCTGGGACATAGCTGACCCCCGTCTCTTAAGGGAAGACACGGAACAAGGCTGCTCGAGGTAGAAACGGCTCACACAGGGTATGCACAGGGAAGGGATTGGAGGCTGCTGGGGATGCTGGCAACCCGGGGGGCCCTGGGAGCAGGGCTGGGGCATAGAGCCCAGAGGGTCTCCTGCCCACCAGTGAGTCCTGAGACAGAGCATTGGTCTGGGTGGCAGAGTGCAGGGGGAGGGGATGCTGGGCTGAGCCTGCCTCTCCCACCCCACCCCTCCTGTCCCACCCCACCGCGCCCCACCGCGCCTGGAGCCCCCTCTGCTGCCCAGCAGCACTTGCCTTACTCCGGCTGCCAGGATGGGCCTCCCAGGAACAGTTCCCCACCATCTCCAGGCCTGGCGAGTCCAGACTTCTCACGGCTCTGCTCTCTGCGCGCCGGCCCGCACGCTTCTCCTGGCAGAGGCAGAAGGGGTGGCGTCAGGGCAGCCGTGTTCCCCACCCACCTGGAAGGCCCCTCCACCTTCCAGTCCCCCCGCCCCAGCCCCCACAGCTGTCTCCTTAGAGGAGAGGGCAGCAAGCAAGCACCTGGCTGCCTCAGAGGCGGGCTGTGCGGGGACATAGGACGGTCCTGCGGGGTCCGGGGCGGGTCATGTCTGCACACACTGCCCCCTCCTGCCCGGGCTCCACGTTCGCGCCTTCGTCACGGCCAAGATGCTCACTGCTGCTTGCTGGGGGAGAAGCCTCTCGCCTCACCCCTTCTTGCTTGGTCTGTGTGATTTCTGAAGCCGGCCGGCTTCTGGGGAGGCAGCTATGCCCACACGCACTGGCCTTGCGCGCCCTTTGTGCCAGCCCAAGGGGGCTCAGGGCTTCCCGGCAGGCAGTCCCAGCTGCAGGGTCAGGCCCCATGTTTGTAACACGCTACGGTGCAGGGTCTTCCCACAGTAGGTGACTGCAAGGCAGGACAGCCTGGTCAGCCATCAGCATCACGGACCCCACCATCACCCCCCGGGACAGTGACTCCCAGCCAGGACCTGGACACCACGCCAGCCAGCCAATGGCCATCGCCCCCCGTGGTCCTCGTTACCGGCTAGGAGGCAGGAATCATCATTCCCCTATGACGGGGCCTCCGAGGCTCAGGGAGGTGCGGCCACCTGCCCAGGGGTCCCCACAGTAACACCTGTGCCCACTGTAGCCCAGCAGATTTGCATATCATTGAGCCCCGAGGGGCTGCAGAGGAAGAACAGGTGGAGAGAGCCGGCCAGGAGAGCCCCGCGGCGGCCCCGGCCCCAGGCTGGAGGACGGCAGCTGTACTCAGCCGGGGCCCCAGGTCGGGAGGCCTGGAAGGGGTGACAGCCCACGGAGGGGGGCCTCCCTGCCTGACGGAGATAGCTCCATCCTGGCCAGGCAGAGCTTCTGGGTCCACGTGCCCCAGATCCCCTTTGAACGGACTCCTGCTCCCCAATTCGAGCCCTGCCCCAGCAGACAAGCACGGAGCTGTCCCACTGTGTGGGTGGAGAAGCTGAGGCTGAGCTGTAGGCCACTGGCCATGCCCTCTTCCCAGAGGGATCGCTGGGCTGCTCGGCCAGCATCCCCCAGAAGTTCTTCCCGGCCCGCCGTGGCCCGTGTCCCTCCGCTCCCCCAGCCAGCATGGGACCTGGGCAGGCGCGCCTGTCATCCGGCGGGGAAGGGTGGCCAATGGCGGCCTGCGGCCCCTCTCTTGGACAGCGCGGCCATGTGCCCGGTGGTGTGGGCAAGTGTGTGTGTGCGCCTGGCGTGTGGGTCACAGCGCGGCATGCGGTGACAGCGGGGCGGGAGCCCTTGTACTCCAGAGGACGTGGGTGTGTCCAGTGCGTGCCAGTGAGTATGCATCTAGAGCCCCACACCCGCTCCATACATCATCTTGACTCCAGCCGGGCCACTGGCCCAGCTGCCTCGGACAGGCCTTCCCTGCACGCTGGGCTTGCCCAGGCTCTCCCTGCTCTCAGGCTACCGGCTTCGCCCCCGTCCTTGCTGGTTCCCTTTGCCCCCCATTCACAGTGCTCCCGCTCTCCCTGGTGGTCCTCCTGATTGTGTGCCACCCCTGGGCCTGGGCCCTTGCGGACGTCCTGGCTGCCAGCCTTGTCATTTTACCTCAGCCAGGTGGACCCCCCGCCGATACCCACATGCCCCCCAAGGGCGGCCAGCTGGGGCCAGGCACGGAGTCAGGGCCCCCCGCTCACCTCTGCGGGTCGCTTCCATGGGTGGGTGTCCCTAGCGTGTCTCTGAGCTTTCCTCTTGCCTTGCCTGGGGCGGTCCGAAGGGCTCGTGCCCCCTGCAGAGCTCTAGAAGCCAAGGGAGCCCCGGAAGGGCCTTGAGAAGATAACGTGCGTGACGCGTGTGTGACGTGTGTGTGGCATGTGTGTGAGCATGGGTGAGTGTGCGTGAGCGTGTGTGCTCCTCGGGCTGGGATCCGGCTCCTGCTACAGCAGAGGGAAAAGCTGGCGGCTCCGTGCACTTCTGACCCCCCTTTCCAAGCGCCAGGCCTCCGAGGGCTCCGGCCACCTGTCCGCCGCCTCTCCTTTCAGCCCACCTCCCACAACCCAGCCCCACACTTGCCGGGGACGGGTGAGGCTGTCCTCCGGAAGGCCCGGGTGGGCACAGTCACACTGCAAGCCCCCAACCCGTCTTCCCAGCCCCTCTCTTCGCAGCTGTCGCCGGCCGCCCCCCACCACAGGGAGGCTGCATTTCTGTTCCAGGGCCGGGTCCCCTGCTCACGGCTCCGCTGGAGGAGGCTAATCTGGGGACACCAGGGGCTGTCTGCGGGGGACGGGATGGGACGCAGCTGCTCTGCCTTCTGTGCCCAAGCTCAGCGCCGCCGAAGGGGGGACGTGGGAGAGCCATCTCTCTGCGCTTGGGACGCGGCCGGCTGGGTGTTCCCTTCCCGCCCTTCCAGAAAGCAGATTTGGATGGCTGGCGTGGGTGGGGGTAGGGACAGAGCGGCCCGCCCCCCCCCGCCCCCCCCCAGCCAGGAGGACAGAGCAGGAGTTGGAAGTAGAGGACAGTGTGGGGGTCGGGCACTGCCACCCGGGACAGGGACTCTCAGAGCCACGGGAGTGTGCCCGAGTCCTCTCTGGAGCCTCAGGGTTCCTACTCAGAGCCACGTGACGTCGGGGGCCGAGTGCCCTGACAGCACCCACCTCGTTCTCCCTCCCTGCCTGGCCTTCGCCCTGCGGCCCTGCAGCCAGAAAGCCCTCCCCTGGGCCACAGCCCCGCTGCCCCCCGCACAGCTACCTGCAGCTGTCCTGACCTTCCGAGGTCTTTCCTTCGCGGAGCACGACACTCGCCTCTGGCCGCGGGTCCCCGGGGCAGCAGGCCAGCTCAGAGCACGGCCTGGAGCCTTGGAAAAGGCGAGCTCAGAGTCAGGACAGCCCTTGCCTGCCTGCCTGCGGAGGAGATGGCTTGGGGAGCAGAACCCGCCCCAAACCCAATTCCAGGCCTGGAGGGAGGGGGAAGGGGAGGAGGAGGGGAGGAGGGGCTGAGCCAGAGCTGGGATGAAGCTTCGGGAAGGAATGCCCCGCTCAGGAGCCCCCCCGCCCCCCCCATCCTCACTGGGAACTCATCTCCCTGCCTGGTGACGTCATGTTGGCAGGAGCACTGCTGCCGGAGTCCAGCTGTTCCTCTCCCTCCATCCTGCAGCTCCGCGGGGCTGCCCTGGAGAAAGCACAGGACTGTGCACTTGCTTGGTTCCTGCCTTCTGCTCCCACTGGGCATCTCGGGGCATGCAGCCCCGGGAGGGGCGAGTCCCCTCGTATTCAGGGCCTGATACAGAGAAGCCAGGAGGTAGTGAGGTGAGGGCTCCCTGGAGAGAGAGTTGTAGGCACTTTTGAGAGGTAGGCTGAGCAGCGGGACAGCGGCGCCATCCAAGGGCCACCCCATCCCCCTTCCCACCTGGAATCTGCCCAGGGCCCCCTGCTCGCGTATGGAACTGGGAACCCCCTTTCCCCGGCCCTAATAGCAATCAGATGGCGCAAGCGGAAAATCACAGCACTTGCCTGGGGATGGGGGGGGTGGGTGGCGGGCTGTGTGTGCCTGTTCCGCGGGGGATGAGTCAGGCTTCCCCCTACCCTTTGAGCCTTCTCAGGGTCCTGGGGCAGTGAGCCAGAGCCTGAGGGGGGGATGCAGGAGTCCCAGGGGTGGCTGCGAGGTCGGGGGTGGTGCACACAGGAAGGCCCCCCGCCCCTTGCCCTGCGCCAACTTTCTCATGCCTCTGGGAGCCCAAGGGAATTCCCTGCAGTGCTTTCCCTGTGGGAGCAAATGGTGCCCAGCTTGGGGGTGGGGTGGGCATCCGGAAGAAGACCCAGAAATAGAGCTTCCCTTGCACCTGCCCTGGGAGCTCCAGGCCTCCGGCCCCTGGAGGAACCCGGTGTCCCTGCCCAAGTGCCAGTCGAAGAGTGGATTTGTTCCCCGCAGGGTCCAGCTGGTCCTCTGGGGCCTTTGTTTTAAGGAGAGCGTGAGGGGAGGGCTCTAGGACACTGAAGCTCTTGGCCACGCCCAGGACGAGAGGGAGGCTGGGCAGGGAGCGGTGGTGACCCTCCCCTCCTCTCCAGGGCAGGCCAGCTGGGGCCCAGCTGGGCTGCTTGTTTACCGGGGGAGGTGGGGGTGGGGGAGGCCGGGGGAGGCCGAACCCAGGCAAGTTCCAAGTGTAATTGCATTTGGACACTTAAAAGGAATCGTGTGAAGGCAGCAGCTCCGAGGTCCACGCCTTATTTGGTCTGGAAATTTGTTTCTTTCAAAACTAAGGAGAGGTGCTTGTAAATGGGAATGCCATCCTTGGCCTGAGTTTGCTGGGGTCCCCTCGCCACCCAGTGTCCCCGGCTGGTGTCCCCACGTGGAGCAGCACGTCAGGGCCGTGGGGGACAGGTCTGGAGGCTGGGCTCCTGCAGGGACAGTGAGAGAGCCCCCAGCTGGGCTGGCGCCCGAAACCGTGGCCTCAGGCTCCGTGTGTGGGCCTGGCGGCACGCACCCATTCATACCCGCCCTCCCGCCACAAGGTGGAGGACCATGCTGAGGTGACACGGCCATGGTCCCTGCTCTCTCACATCCTGTCCTCACGCTCGGAGCCGCTCCCACCCTGCCCTCTTCCAGCAGAGAGGAAATTTATTTTTAATGGTCCCCTGCCACGGCCCACCACACCGCACCCTATGCCCCCTCCCGGGGGTGCAGGCCAGGGCCCTCCTCCGCTGGGGTCCCTAGGGGCAGGAGGCGGGTTCCGGCAGGGCTAGCTCACAACAGCACCCATCTGGGGTCCCCCATTGCCCAGCTGCTCCTGGATGAAGGGCAGTTTGTGGTCCCTCCGACCCCGTGAGGTTGCCCAGCCCCCAACGGAATATTCTGCTCCCACAGATATTTGCTGAGCATATGCTAAGTGCCAGGCACTGGGACCCAGGCTGATGAACCAGACAGTCTGCGCCCTCAGGGAATGGAAGTCAGGCTGGGCGGCTCAGAGTCAGATGACCCAGACACGTATAAAAGCACACCTGGACAGGGGGCCAAGTAGATCAGGATGGTTTCTTTGAGGAGCGGACGATGGAGCCCATGGGAATGTCAGGCAGGGGTGACTCCGGTGAGAAGGGGAAGGGAGGCATCCCTAGCAGAGAAAATGGCACGAGCAAAGACCCTGGGGTAGGGAGGCATGCGGCACAGGTGAGTTGGGGTAGATGAGACCCCAGCTTTGAATGGCCCCTCTGGGCCCAGGACCTGGCCCTCCTTGTGCTGACTTCACTTTTCTGCTGCCATTTGTGCCATGTGCTTGGAGGACAGGTGCAGGGCTGACTGACAACCACAGCTGCCCCCTCCTGCGTCCTGTGGGCCAGGGCTTGCCTCAGTTCCGTCATTCAGTCCTTACAGCATCCCCCATTTTACAGATTCATTCAGCGTGTACATCCTGAACACCTACTGTGTGCCAGGCACTGTACTAGGCTCTGGGAATCCACTGATGAATGAGACAGATAGTGACCCCTGCCTGCAAGGTGCCCAGGCCGTGGAAGTGAGGAAACTGAGACCCAGGGAGCAGCTCTGTGTTTCCCTTGGGCCCCTGCATCCCCACTGCAGGGCCTGAGCCGGGGCGGGTTCTGCCTCTGCATGCCCAGTACTGGGCGAGAAGGTGTCAGGAGAGATGAGGAGAGATCCAGAGCCCTAGGATCTAGTCCTGGCTTTGCCTCTGATGAACCGAGGAAACTAGGCCTCAGTTTCCCCAGTTGTCCCATGGAGTGGGGGAGCAGGGACCAGTTGATACCTTGCTCCGTGCCCCATGCTCACCCTTCACTCCAGCTCTCGAGGCTGGTTCTTCTTTTTTCACAGAGGGCTACTGAGATACATTTCACATACCAAACAATTCACTTCTCTAAAGCATACAGTAGTTTTAGTACCTTCACAAAGTTGTGCAGCCATCACCACAATCTCATTTAGGAACATTCTGTCACCCCCAAAAGAAACCTGGTACCCACGAGCAGTCACTCCACATCCCCCTCCCCAGCCCCTGGTGGCCAGGCATCTACTGTCTGTCTCCGGGGATTTTCCTGTTTTGGACATTTCCTAGAAGTGGAATCACACACTTAGTGGTCTTTTGTATCTTGTTTATTCCATTCAGTAAAAGTCTTCAAGGTTCATCCACTCTGGGGGCACGTGCAGTGCTGTGTCACTTTTTATGGTCATAGGCTGGTTCCTTAGGGCCATGTGCTCTAGGACCTGTTCTCTTCCACTTGACTAAGATCCTCCAAGAGACAAGGCCAGTATAGACTTGGTCTGCATCTCCCAGGTTAACCCCTTTGCCCTTTTGGTTTCAGCCCTGGAGATAAAAAAAAAAAAAGGTCTCTCTGAGGTCTAGGTGGCTTTCCTGATGGGCAAGGGTGAGTGGGGTCCCCTCCTTCACTCTCCCCCTTCTCCAACCAGGCGGCTACCAGTGATGGAAAGTGCATCTCGGGAATCTATGCAGAAGCCTACATTCTCCTTTGTCCTGCATGTGGGAGATTATTCATTTCTTCATTCATGCATTTGTTCACCCATTCATCCATCCATCCACCATCCATCTATCCATCCATCCATCCATCCATCCACCATCCATCTATCCATCCATCCATCCATCCACCATCCATCTATCCATCCATCAATCCATCCATCCACCCATCCATCTCTCCATCCATCAATCCATCCACCATCCATCTATCCATCCATCCATCCATCCACCATCCATCCATCCATCCATCCACCATCCATCTATCCATCCATCAATCCATCCATCCACCCATCCATCTCTCCATCCATTCATCCATCCACCCATCCATTCACCCACCTATCCACCCACCCATCTACCCATCCATCCATCATCCATCCATCCACCCACCCACCCATCCACCCACCCATCCATCCACCCATCCACCCACCCACCTATCCATCCATCCATCCATCATCTATCCATCCATTCAACCACCCACCCACCCGTCTACCCATCCACCCATCATCCATCCATCCATTCATTCTTATCTACATTTAACACATATCTTCTGAACACCAACAATGATGCTGGGAAGAAATAGTGGATAAATCAGAACAGGAGGAGGGGAAGGGCTCATAAAAGAAACAATTGAAGATGAATTCCGAGTGAGATCCAAGCGGTGCAGAGAATGAACAAGGATGGTGATAGCGAATGATGTGGTGAGAGGGTGGGTAGATGTAATTAATGTAAGCCTGAAATACTGACATCCTAATACCCAGGTCTGACAGTTTGTGACCTTACAAAGCAAAAGAGACTTTGAAGAGGTGATAAAGCTAAGGATCTTGAGATGGGAGAAAATCCTGGATCATCTGGGTGAGACCGTGTGGTGACAAGGTCCCTATAAGACGGAGGCAGGAGGCTCAGAGTGATGTGTGATCACTGGGGTTGGTGGGGGAGATGAGGTGGGAAGTGTGATGACCGGGGTCAGTGGGGAGAATCATCATTAGTGATGACTAATGAACAAGGTCGGAGGAATATGAAAAGGAACCTCGAGCTAAAGAATGCAGGTAGTTCCTAAAGGTTGTAAAAGACAAGGAAATGGGGTCTCCTCTAGGTGCTCCAGAAGGGACAGGCCCTGCCTCCTCCTTGGTTTTAGGTTTCTGATCTCTAGAACTAGAGAGAATAAATGTTTGTTGTTTTAAGCCCCTGGGTTTGTGGTCCTTTGTTGCCGCAACCATCCAGAAGTAATACAGGTAGTAGGCAGCGCTTTTGAGCAAGGTCAGTGCCTTGGAAGCTCTTTCTGCTTGAGTGAGACCTGCAGCATCCAGGATAAGAACGGCAGGTGCAAAGGCCCTGAGGTAGTAAGGATTTGGTGTATTAGCAGAACAGAAAGGGTGGCTGGAGGGCAGGAGTGTAAAGGTGTGTTTGATGAGGCTGGGGAGGCGGGTGCCGCCTCTAGCCCCCTGCCAGCCCAGGTGAAGAGCTGCCTCCTGGAGCCCAAGGTCAGGATGCTCGTGGGCACAGCATCTTGGCCAGTTTCCCATCTTTCCAGTTGGATACTCTCTGCCTAGTTTCCAATTCCTCACTTCCCTAAGGCCCAGAAATTTCCCAACTTTGCCCTTCTCTCCCTCCCCATGGCCTGGACTCAGGGCAGGCTTCTGGCAACTCTGGTCTGGCCTCCCTGTGATTCCCCTCCACTTTAACTATACTTAAGATTTTGGGACAGTGGAAGCAGTTGACTTGGGTGATGATCTCAGGAAGCACTACAAGGCAGTGGGGAAGCGAGCCGAGGAGGAAAGGAGTCATGAGAAGACCCCACCTTGTTAGAGGGGGTCTAGTCTTCAGCCCACCATGGCCTCAGCCTCCGTCATTGGCTCATTGTGACAGTCAACACCTGCAGACCCAGACAGGAGCCTAGGGCGGGTGGCTGGAGGGTGAGGAGACAGGCTGAGACCAGCAGTCAAGCTGGCCGTCAGACCTTCAGGGAGACTGGGGTAGACAGAACCCTGATCTGGGGGAGCAGCCTCCTGTTGTACTAAGTCCCAAGGTCATGTTCTGCATTCCCATCTAGGCTTGTGTCATGCATACGTACAAATACACTGAAAGTGTGTGTTGGTGCCCACATCAAACTGGTTACGGTTTTCCCTGGGGCGAGTGCAAAATCGTAGTGTCTTCTCAGGTCTGGGTGAGCTGGTGTCTTCTGTTTGTGGGAGGCTATGGTTTCTAAGCTTTCTGGCACAAGTAGGTGTTTTCCAGAGAAAGCTCAAAATTGTTTTGCTTCTGGTACATCTGTTTGATCTGGAATTTTCCCTGAAGCCTGGTTCCATCTGCCATATGAACAGATCACATTGGTTGTGTGTATATGTGTGTCAAGTCATTCTTTTCCATTTTTTAGAAGATTTATTTATTTATTTTAGAGACGGGGGGGAGAGAGAGAGAGAGAGTGAGTATGGAGTGGGGGAGGAGCAGAGGGAGAGAGAAACCCAAGCAGACTCCGAGCTGAGTGTGGAGCCCGATGCGGGGGTCGATTTCACGACCCTGAAATCACTTAACCAGCTGCACCATCCAGGCATCCCTCAAGTCATCTTTTTTCTTTTCAAGAAGTTTTAAGTTCCAGGATATTCAAAACATGGTGGTGAAATGCACCTAATATAAAATTTGCCATTTTGATCATTTTTAGGTGCCCAGTTCTGTGGCATGAACTACATTTATTGTACTGTCTGTCTCCAGAACTTTCTGTCCTGCAAAATAGAAACGCTGTGTCCATGAACCATTCACCCTCCAAGTCCCGCCCTCCCCCTGGCACCCGTTGTCCTACTTTCTGTGAATTTCATGACTCTAGGGAACCTCACAGAATTGGGATCACACAGTATTTGTCCTTTTGTGACTGGCTTGTTTCACACCAGTTAGGGTCCTCAAGTCCATCTGTTGTAGGAGGTGTTGGAACGTCCTTCCTTTTTAAGGCTGGATACTGTTCCGGTGCCGGGATGGACCCCATTTTGCTTGTCCACTCATTCGCGGAGGGATACTCGGTTTGCTCCCACAGTTGGCCGTTGCCCATCCTGCTGCTTTGAACACACCAAGTATCCCTTTGCAAATGTCTCTTTGACACCTACTTTCAGTCCCTTTGGGGATATTCTGGAAGCAGAATTGCTGGACCCTGTGATAATTCTAGTTTGATGCTTTTGAGGACTCACTGTCCTCAGTTAGTCCCCCAGACAGTGCCCAGCAGAGGCTGTTTCTCCACGTCTTGGCCAACACATGGCATTTGCCATTGTTTTCCTAGCCGCCTCCTGACGGGTGTGAGATGGGCTCTCACTGTGGTGACCTGTACTTTACTTTTGAACAAAGAAACAGTACTGTCCTACCCGATAGAACCCAGCTGTCCCTTGACAACCAAGGACACACTGACCCTCCTTCCAGAAGAGGAGATGCAAACTCCTTTTGGCCCCTTACCCACGTCTGGGTGGTGTTCATTCCTTCTACCTGTGCCATATCTCTTCTGGATCTTGTAACTTGAACAGTAGACACTGGGCAGCCACTATGAACACATTTCCTATGAGCTAGAACAGGAAGGGGAGAGGGGGGAAGAGCATATCCACACCCACAGCAGCCCTTGTTCCTGTAGCTCCGATGAAGAAGATGAGACTTCCTTTTCCTCTACCCGTCCCAGACCATTCCCTTGGCCTTCTGCACTCATCTCGGCTTGGCTTGGTTCTTTGGCAAGGGGCTCTGAACCTGTGTCCTTGAAGGTTCCATGCCCTCAGGGGTCTACCAGGACCTGGGAGTTCTGAGAGTATATGCTCCCTACTGCCTGGTAGGTCCCCAGTTTCTGCTTGGAACCAGGGCCAGTCATGCCAGACAGCATAGCAAAACCCTTCTTTGCCTCTTGGTTCAGAGCCTAGATGGCATCCTAGGGTCCTGCTGAGCTCATGCAAAGCAGGGCAGCTGGGGACACAGGCTGGGGACACATCGGGGCCGGTCATCTGGTCCACCTGATTGTTGAGAGTCTCCTCTGTGAAGCTGGCCTTTAGGGAGGCTTTATGTGGGACCCAAATATCTCTCTGCCCGCTCGGTGCCCACTAGAAGAGAGTCTTCCCCAGACCTTCTGTGACGAATCTTGTGTCTTCCGAGTCCCTCACCCTCCATCAGGCGCCGCCAACAAGGCAGTGTAGACCCTTATCTCTGACCATTACTCCCTCCAAGTTAAATGAAAACCCAGGGGCGTTGTTGGAAATTCTGTCCTTATAGCCACTTCAGCACGCCCTCTGACCACCTCCCCAGGGCTGCAGAGCCATAACTGTCTACTTTCTCTTGGGTCAATCAGCCCCAGCTGTGGAGAAGCGGACGTGGGTGCCTGGACGAACCACAGAGTCTTCTCTTGTCCTGGACCCTGCTCAGACCTGGCAGGCATCATCTGGAGGGGGGGGGGCACATGGCATGACACACATGTTACATCCCGAGTGTAAAGAGATCCATTAGGCATCATGCTGCTTGCTTCGTCATGGGAGCTGTCTGGTCCAGCAGCTGGTACTTCCTCTTGGAGGAGATATCGCTACGCACCCCAGACAACTGTAGCGCTAGCCATTTCACTGAGCTCACAGACCCCTGTCTTTTGTGGGGTCCACTTCCCACTTGCTGGTAGGCACATGTCTCACCGAGATTTCTAGAGTATTTATGCCTCTGGCTCATTAGGTCCGAGCTGCACAGTGTCATCCGTACAATGAACCAGCATGTTGTCCTGTGGAATGGCGAGGTCCCCAAGTCCCAGAGTGCGAGGTCATGACGCAGGGCTGGAGAGTTGACGGGCCCTAGGGAAGATGGGGCAGGGGCACTGTTGTCTCTGCCCAGTGGAAACAAACTTCCCATTTGCTTGTGTTTTATAAATAATGAGTTTGGGAAAAAAGGATTTGCTGGGTATTGGGAGCATGTTGATTTGCTCTGGTGGAGACCCCCCACATCTGGAAGAACGTGTGAAACTGAATTCACCACTGATGGAGTCCACAATATTTGGTTTTCTATTTTGTGTGTGTGTGGGGAGAGAGAGAAGCAGTTCTGGGGGATTCTACTCAGCCATTTCTGCTACAACAGCCCTCCCCCTGCCAGCCAGGGGACCACCACCTGCTGAGGTGGTCTATCCCACCCTGCTTTCCAGAACAAGGGGGATGAGTATATGGGGACTTGGAGGACCCACGGAGCTTGGTATGAGATGGGTCAGTATCAAAACCCTGTTCATTGCTTGACCTCCATAAAGAGGACCACCGGGGTGATGGGAGTTTCCCAGAATTCACATCAGCTCGGACCCAGGGTGCTCACTCTACCCCTCACACATCTGGATCCTTCCTTTTCTCCATTACAACTGCCCGAGTAAATGGCCTTTTTGGGGGAAGGCAAGGAGATCTGTACATTATACATTTTTGGTAGACAAGCAGGGTCCTTTCTCAGGGGGCTCCGTAAAATCCGGGGCCTGGAAAAGGGGTCGGGACTCAATACCATCGTGATTCAGGCAGGTCTGTTGATCAGATCTAGAGGGTTCTGGCTTATTCTAGTCGAGGAAGGTCTCAGTAGGGCTGTTCATCTGTTTGTGAATTGTGTTAAAATTAGAGTCATTAGGGGCGCCTGGGTGGCTCAGTGGGTTAAAGCCACTGCCTTCGGCTCAGGTCATGATCCCAGCGTCCTGGGATCGAGCCCCGCATTGGGCTCTCTGCTCGGCAGGGAGCCTGCTCCCTCCTCTCTCTCTACCTGCCTCTCTGCCTACTTGTGATCTGTCTGTCAAATAAATAAATAAAATCTTTAAAAAAAAATTAGAGTCATTCAGGTAACAAGTGGTTGACTCTCAGCACTTTTGTGTGATTAAACCAAACATTGTGCTCTCAGATACTTCACGATTGAGTAGCCGTTGTCAAAGATCACCAGGGGTCAAGCTTTTCTGGTTATTACTGTTCTTATTATGGCCGTTACGTCCTCCTTGGCTCCCTGGCCGTGGGCCATGTGGGGCTCTATCATCTCCGTTGAGTTCTGGAAGCCCATTCCTGGGAAGCCCCAACATTACGTTTCTCCCACCTTGGTCCAACACCCTGGGGGTAGGGGCCAGTCCCATACATATTCTTGAAGTTCCCGCCAATGGGAACGGAAAACACCCGTCGGTTCTTGTGCGGAGTATGTCTTCCTGGGTCGGATGTTGTTGCCATGCTCCCGGACTGTTCTGCGGTTTGGAGGTAGGTGCAGATCCAGAAGCAGGAGGTAGAGGTGGGCTCCTGAGGACGTGTCTAGCTCAGGAGTGACCCTTACAGTTTCTTCAAGTTAATGACCTTCGAAAAAGGACAGGACTGTTTTGACCAGCAAGAGAGTTTCTGTGGAATTTGGACATTCAGCGTCTTCAGCTGCATTGGAGTCTTTCCAAATGGAATTCATTCCAGTGTTCAAGGCTCCCCTCTTCCCCGTTTGATGCCCTAATGTAACTGAGGAGGGGCGCGTGGCCACGAGTTGAAATGGTCGTGTCATGCGGAGTTCAGCCGCCCCACTGGGTCAGAATTTGGGTTTGGATTTTCGGAAATCTGTGGCTATAAAAGATGGAGGCTTTTTTCAGGCAGTCGTGGAAGTTTTCTGATACTTTACCTTGGCCGTGCACTGAATAGTTAAAGCCTTGAGCTCATTTTTTTCTCCCCTCCTAATTTTCCTGCGCAGTTAGAAGAGGCCCACCAACTCCATATCATGTACACTCTGCTGGGCGTGATTGTCACTGTCAAGGAAAAGCGTTGTCGCTTGACCCTCTATGGTACGTGCTGGAAGCCTGGTTTGGGCAGAGCACACCGTGAACACCCCCGTTCATCACTCACTTGAGAAATTACAGCTCCCATCCTCCCACCAAATGCCCACCAAGCAGGATGTGGAGAAGTACGTATTATTCAGCCTTCAAGGTCAGGGGCTCTGGAAGTGGCCAATCCAGGGCATCTCCCTTGTAACGAAGAACGTCGGGTGTCAGGCCTTGATCTTGGAGTGCTGGCCATCAAGGAGGGAGGGCCACAGAGAGTGGCATCACTGTGGAGGCTCGCTGCTCGTGGGTCCCCACCGAGGTTGCCTGTCGTGGATGCTCTCTGTCCGGTTCCCGGACACCCTGTCCCGAAGTCCCCCCGATAAACCTACATTTCCATCGCTGTCCGTGGGCCTTTTCTTCAGTCTCGCTGGGTTATCACCCGGCGTTGGCTTAGAGTCTGCTGGGTGTGGCCGCACAACCTCTGTGGGGCTCATGGTGATTGTTTAAGTAATTGTTTTGGCCCCCTGGGTACGTGAACACTGGTGTCCCAGTCACCACTGGCAGTTAGACGCCTTTAAATAGAATCAGGCCGGAGACCACATTTCAGATTCTCATCTCCAGACCTGACTCCTGTTACAGAAAATGGTATCCATCTGAGTTTGATCAAGAAAACAGAATCTCTCCAGGTATTCCAGAAATTAAGGTCTTATTATAGAAACCGGGGCTTCTCTGAATAGGAGCTTTGGGTAAAGGTGTGGAAATCCCAGAAGATCAGGGAAACAGTCACTGTTCACTTTGATCTGGAGCGCTGGAGCAGAGGGGACACACAGGTCAGGGAGTGGACCAGAGGCAACCACCTTTGGCCACTATGGGTGGGAGGGAGGAGCCTGGGAGAGGTGTGGAGACCCACTGTTCACTCCTACCCAGAGCCAAACGGAAGCTCCTGGAGACATCTGTGAAGCTGTTGTATCTGGTTGGCACAATGGCTAGAGAATTCTGCTTTACAGATAACTTACACATCCTTTGAAAATGCCTCTTATTGGTAAAGTCTTACTAGGAACCGCTCAGAGAAGGTGATTCTGGGACATGCCGTTCTCAGCCTTAGAAGGAGTGGCAGTGGCATGTGGTGAGTATCAGACAACCCACATGTCAGCCAGGGCTACCATGACCAAGCACCATAGGCCAGGGGCTAGAACACACAGTTCCAGAGGCTGGGGACTTCTAGAGCAATGTTGACAGCACCTTGGTCTCTGGTGAGAGCTTTTATCCTGGCCTTTGGATCACTGCCATCTCGCTGTGCCCTCACGTGGGCACAGACGGCACTGATCCCTGCACAGGGGCCCCACCCACATGACCCCATGTAACCCTCACCACCCCCAAGGGCCTGTCTCCAAATACCACATGGCAGGGGCAAGCGCTTCAACACAGGAATTTGGAGGGGGGGACACATTCAGCCCACCACACTGGCACACCCTCTGTCTCTTTTTTCTATTTTAGTGCGTATTTTTTTGTATTTATGATATTCGTTTCTGTGGGTGCCTTCATGACCTTATATAACATCCACAGTCACTCATGTTTCTGGTCTTTGTCAATTGGTTTCCTACTCTGGGTGGTGTGCTCTTCCATTATGTCATTAAAATTTTACTTAATTTCACAAATTATAGTTTTCGATACTTGCTCTGTTCCGTTGCTGGTGTTCTTTGTGGGATTCCTCTTACACATCTTTTGGATCTTCTTTGCCCGTCTTCTGTGCCTGTAATGTGATTCATAAAGTTTCTTGTTTTCCTTAAACCTCGTAAACCTCATTTGTGCTACTTGTTGGCTCATCTCGGTTCTTTTCTGATTCAGCTCTCACTTCTTAGGTTCCTCTCTGGTTTTAATTCTTTTTGGTTCTGCCGCCTCCTTCCAAATTTTCCTGTTTTTCCACTTGCTTCACTTTTGTGTTCGTTCTCATTTTTGCTCAGGCTATCGGTCACAATATTTCTTACTCTCTAAAATAACAGACATTATTCAGCCATAAAAAAAAAAAGAACGGAATCCTGCCAGTTATGACAGTGTGGATGGACCTGGAGGATGTTGGGCTGAGTGACATCAATCAGATGGAGAGAGACAGATGTGGCGTGATCTCGCCTACCTGCAGAATCGTAAGAAAAACAAAGTCGCAGACACCGAACAGACTGATGGTCGCCAGAGGTGGGGGAAGGAGGGCAGGGGACATGGCTGAAGGGGTCTAAAGTACAGACTTCCAGTGAGAAGATCAGCTAAGCTCTGGGCATGTAAAACTTCTGAAATAGCAAATGTATAGTTTTTATCTGTTTGGAGGGCACGTCTTTGCAGCGTGTCTTCCGGGGGTTATCACTCGTCCTCACCCTCTCTTTTATACAGTGTTTACTGTGTGTGTTTTAAAGATTTTATTTATTTATTTGAGAGAGAGGGCAAGACAGAGAAACAACAGTGGGAGAGGGAGAAGCAGGCTCCCCGCTGAGCAGGGAGCCTGAGGTGGGGCTCGATCTCAGGACCCCGAGATCATGACCTGAGCTGAAGGCAGATGCTTAACCTACTGAACCGCCCAGGGGTCCCCCGTGTCGGTTTTGACTATAGTTCTTTTCTGCTGCTCGGGTTTCTCCCAGGAGATGAGTTTTTGTGAATATTCAGGGGAGGTGGGCTGTAAACTGTGCCTCTTATCTGGACCTCTGCTTCACTCTCCCCCGTCCCTGTCCATTGGACGCTTTCCCTAGCAGCTTCTTCTCTGCATAGGGCTTTGTCCTAGAAGGAGGTTTCGCTTCATTAGCCCCAGAGTTCACAGGGCCCAGACTGCTCCAGCACCGGGTTCCTGCTCCTGCCTCCTTGTGCTCACTGCAGACGGAAGCCTGTGTGTCCCCCTCTAGTCATTGACTCCTCTCCTGCAGCCGATGGGGCCACCAAGCTTGCCGGTGAGTATCTGTCAGGGACCCAGAGGGCCTCCACTTCTCAGGCCCAGCAGGCCTGGCTGGCCCCCCTCCCTGGCCTCTCCTGCCATGGCTGATGGCACGTAGGGTTGCGGCCCTTGGCGCTCTGTCCCTACCCGCTTGCACGTTCTGGGTGCCTAGCTGCCTAGTTGCACTGCGGCTGGTGTCCGTGAGTTTTGAGTTTTGCTATCCTAGGCGCTCTGTGCATTTTTAATGGGGCATTTGGGGAGATCACAATCCTATAGCATCAGCATTCCTTCTTCTCCCAAATGCCTTCAGGCCCCACTGACTAAGCAGCAGCAGAAACATCTGCTTGGGAGTCAGAGGGTTGATGACAGCTCGCAGCCGACCGTTCTTTAATGTGAACAAGCAGAGCCAAAGATCGGAACACAAAATGCTTGGGGGTCTTGGTCTTTCTAGGCCTCCATTGCCAGGCTGCAGAGGCCCTATGAAGAGAGCAGCAGGGAGGGCCACCATGTACTGTTGCTGGGTTGTACACTGCTTCGCTGTTTGATGCAGGGTGAGTGTCTCCAGGGTGGCATGCCCGGCCAGCTCTGAACCACTGCCTCGGTCCAGCTGCCAGGATGCTGCTGGTTTTCTGAGGGGCCTGTACGGTCCATTGATTGGTCACTGGAGATGGATGAGGGCTTCTCCTCTACCCCACAAAGCAAATCTTGACCATGTACCTCCAGGTCCCCTAGCCTAGCTTGGACTCTTGCAGGTCAAGGCAGGACCAGCCCTCCCCAGCCTGGATGACCGCAAGTGCCTCCTTGGCCTTGAGTCCAGGGACCTGCTCCCTTTGAGACCCCAAGCATTGGGTTTCCTGGTTCTGGTCTCTGCCCCTTGGTCCTGGGACCAGCTGAGGCTGGCCTGGCGGCGAGTTCAGAGTCCAGGCTGTTTTCCAGGTGGTTGTGGGGTCTGCCTCCACCCCTGCCCCACGGTCTCTTGCTCATCCACTCTCACCTTCCCTGCAGCCCCGAGATGGGCCTTCTGCAGAGCTCCATTTCTGTGCGGTGGCACCCCCAGCCTTTTCTCTCTCTGGCTAGGATTCATCATCTGAGGGCAGGGATGCAAATGGCCACCCAGAACAGGGTTTCCCACCCACAGTCCTCTTAAGGCCCAGGAGTGAGAACACATTCGTGCCAGGAATCCCCCAGCACTAGTCCTAAGTGATTCCCAGGAGGCATCTGGTCTCCTGATGTTGGTGGGGGGGGGGCTGCCTCCTGCTCCCTCTAATCCATCACCCCAAGCCCAGCCCACCACCCTTCAAAAGCACAAACCCCATCGGGTCTCTATCCCCTGCCTAGATCCTCCAGCAGCCTGCTTTGCTTTTAGAGTGAGATCTGTACCCCTCAGTATGGATGCCTGGCCAGGCGGGTCTGCTGCTTCCCCCTCACTTTGCCTCAGACCCCTCCTCTCAAGGTCCCTGTCCTCAGCCTGCTGTCACCTACGTGCTGCGCTGCCTCCTGCCCCACTCTGTGGCCAGCTCCTCCTCATCCTTCGGAACTCAACTAAAATGTCACCTCCTCCCAGAAGCCCTCCCTGACCATCTTATCTGAAGATGGCCCCACTATGTGTGTGCTTTCTAGAATGGAGATATAATTTACCTACTATAAAATTGACCCTTTAATTTATTTATTTTGAGAGAGAGCGAGAGAGAGAGCGAGCGCAAGAGAGGGGGGAGGGTTGCAGAGGGACAGAGAGAATCTCAGGTGCGGGGCTTGATCTCATGATCCCAAGACCATGACCGGAGCCCAAACCAAGAGTCAGATGCTTAACTGAGCCACCAAGCACCCCTTTTAAGTCATAGAGTTCGGTGGTTTTTAGTATATTCACGCGGTTGTGCAGCTACCACAGCTGTCTGGTTCTGGAACGCTTTCATCACCCCAAAAGAAACCTCGGGCCCATTAGCAGTCCGTGTCTACCCTCCCTCTCCCAGGCTCTGACTCCTCTAACCTGCCTCTGTCTCCGTGCATTTTCCTGTTCTGGACATACCCACAAGTGGATCTGGCTTCTTCCACTGAGCGGGCTCGGCATTTCATCCCTTTCTACGGCTGAATACCATCCCTTTGCTTCCGCACGCTCCTTTTGGTTTATCCGTCCTTTGCCCCTCTGTGCAGAATGCCCTGTGAGCTCCTGATACCCCCGCAGGCTCTCCTCGTTTTCCATTTCCTTGATGGGACACCACCTCTGAGAGAGAGAAGGCCTGGCCCGGGTGCTCCTGGCTGCACCTGGTGCCGGCACAAGGGGGTGCCCAGAGAGCAGGGGTGTGCGTGCCCATCACAGTGGCTGCCAGTGGGGTGGTAGCATCCGGGCTCCCGGATCTAAGCAGGTTGGTGGTGCCCCCTGCCCGTGCCTCGAGGACCGCACCCTCGAGCGGCCCCAGCCAGCGGCCAGTGTTGCGGGCAGTTGTGGGAACACCCGGCTTCCTCGCCCCTAGAGGGGCTTCTGGTTCGAGGTTCCCACTGGAACTGAGCCCGTTGCTATCGGCTGGGAATGTATCTTCTATGGCTTCTTTCCTGTCCCTGACCTGCTTCTCCATTCGCATCCGGACAAACTACTCCAACTCCATGCCAGGGACTGCACCCCGGGCTCCCCACAGGCCTTCACCGAAACCCTGCGCTCCGGGCTTGGCCTTCAACCCCACGCTCTCCTGCCCCGCCCCTGTCCCACTGACCCTCAGCCCCCCACCATCCCTCCCTTGGCTGCCACCCCAGGCAATTCAGTTCCCAACAGGACAGATGATCTGGGTCTCCCTGGATTCTTGTCGCTTGGGTCACATATGAGAGAACTGAAAATAGCAAGGGCAGCCTGGCCTGGGAAGTATCTGGTTTTTCCAGAGGGGGTTGTCCCCAGGGCGCTGCGGAGGGGTTAGCTCACCAGCACCCCTGCAGGTGGCTCTGGGCTCAGCTCTCCCTGGCTCTGGCCAGGCTTGGCAGACCCTGTGTCCCCCACCCACCGTGTGACCGCGGACGGAGCGCGTGGCCTCTCTGAGCCTCAGTTTCCCCAAGCACACCAGGGAGATAATTGCTGCCTTGTCCTCAGCAGTAGTTTCGAGACTGAAGAGTGACACGGGACTTGGGAATTCTTCGTGACCTTCAAACGCTGTTGTTTCTCACAGGCGTGTAAGACAAGGAAGTTGGGGGAAAGAGTGGGAACGGGGACCGAGGCCCCGTTGTGTGTCCCTTCTCCCTGCACGCCTGGGAGTCTGCGCTGTCTCGTTAACCCCATGTAATGGGTGCGGAAACGGAGGCCCAGCAAGGCGCCACTGAGCTCATGAGGTCGGAGCTGTGGAGGGATACGAGGTCAGACGCGAACGAGCCGCCGAGCACCTTCTGTGTTCCTGGGTGGTACCCAGGCCAGTCCTGCCCGCTGTCCGTGCTCCGCAGGAGGGTGAGTGAGCGGATGGATCAAAGCCTCCTTTAGAAAGACTGACGTGGGCGCCTGCTCACTGCCTGTGTGGCTAACGGGGAGCCCTGCCTCGTGGTGGGCGGTGGGCCGGGGGTAGCTAGGAAAGCAAGGAACATGACCCAGAAGCATCTAGAGCAGACCCAGGGAGCCTGACCTGTAATGGAGGGTGTCTCCAGGCTGCAAGGACATTTGGGTCCCTCTTGGGATCTCCCCTGCACCCCTGCAGCCTCACCAGGAAGTTCCCATTAATCTCCCTGTGAAATCAGTTGACTGACACCTTGCCCAAAGTCACAGAGTACCCCCCACCCCCGGCACGTGTTTGGGAACCGAGGGGACATTTCTGACATTCAAACCAAGTTTCAAGCCACCCCTGGTTGGGCGTCTTGGGGGAAAATGCTCTGTGTTGTTGGCGTAAGCCTCCAACAGTGGCCCTGGTGTGAGAGGCATGAAGCGATCCTTGGGCTGAGCCCGAGTCAGTGTCCCCACCAAGAGGACGCTTTCTCCACTGCAGCTTCCGGGGAGCACTGGCAACAAAGAGACATTGGAAACACAGCTGTGTGGTGGTGGGTGGGCTTTTCAATTCTGTGCACGGAGGGGGAGGCAGGAGAGCGGAGGCCGCTGTCCCCTGGTGAATCTCAGGTTTGTTTTCTTGCCTGGAGTTGGGCCAAGCACTCCCTTTCTCATCTGCTCTGCACACTACCGGCTCTGACTTTGCCCTGGTGCCTCCTCGGGGTAGGTCTCGCTTTACAATCCCAGCCGTGCCAGGGCCCAGCCCGGCCTTGCCCCGGGCCTGGTGTGCTGTGGCCTGCCCACCCGGGACTCCTTCCTCTCCCGCCTGGGGTTCCTGTGCTCAGGGACGGAGTGAATGGCTGGCCAGGGCTGTGTTCAGACATGGAGCTTCTAGCCCACTGGGTGAAGCCACCTCAGGAGGAATGCCACTGGACCCCCTGCACCCCCTGCCCTCTCCTTCATCCGCCATCGAGGGGCAGTGGCAGCTGTCTTGGCTCGCAGGATGGACATGAGGACAGATAATTGTGGTGTGGGAGATGACCTTATGGGCACAGGAATTAATGTTAAAGCTTTGTCACCTATCGCAGCAGGCATCCTTATTTTTAGAGAGAGAGAGAGGGAGCGTGAGAGTGAGGGGAGGGGCAGAGGGAGAGGGAGAGAGTCTCCAAGCAGACTCTGCGCTGAGCCAGAGCCCACCTTGGGGCTTGCCCCAGGCCCTCAAGACCACAACCCCAGCTGAAATCAAGGGTCAGTCACTTAACTGATTGAGACAGCCAGGCACCCCGGCAGGCGTCCATCTAAGATGAACCCCACAGAGCCCCTCCCCTTGAAGGTGGGCTGACCCCGGTGACTTGCCTCTCACCAGTGGGACCCAGCAAGGGTGAAGGGACGGGGCTAGACGGGATATGACTTCTACCTCGTTAGTCCTCTCACTCTCTCTCTGGCTTCTCTCTCTTGCCTGCTCTGATGAAGCTGGCTGCCCTGGCGTGAGCTGCCCTGGGGAGAGGACCATGTGGCAGGGAACCAAGGCCCTCGGTCCAACAGCCCACGAGGGACCGAATCCAGCCGACAGCCACTGACCGAGCCTCGAGCCTTGAGATGGGTGCAGCCCTGACGGACCCCTCAACTGCAGCCTGCAGGAGACTCAGTCCTGGAGGTATTCAGGTTCCAGTCTAAGAAAAAGTGAGAAATCACTGATGTTCTTTTAAACCATGAAGTTTGGGGATTATTTGTTATGCAGCAGTAGATAACCAACACACGTATTTATTTTAAAGGGCCTTAGAAAAAAAGCATAAGTAGCACATCGTTTGGGTTTGCAGACATTTATTGATTGCAATGAAACTCAGGAAATGAGTCCATTTTAATCAACTGGAAGAAGACTTAAGATAAATAAAAGAGTAAAAATAATAGATAAAAGAGTGAATGGATGGACAATGACCAAATTTCGATAAGATATTGATGGGACAATAATTTCAAGTCCTTTGTTCCTTTCCCACCTAAGGAGGATGTAATCTTTTTCTTAAAAAATTTTTTTTAAAAATATTTTTTATTTATTTGACAGACAGAGATCCTAAGTAAGTGGAGAGGCAGGCAGAGAGAGAGGAAGGGAAGCAGGCTCCCTACCGAGCAGAGAGCCCGATGTGGGGCTCGATCCCAGGACCCTGAGACCATGACCTGAGCCGAAGGCAGAGGCTTAACCCACTGAGCCACCCAGGCGCCCCCCCAATTTTTTTTTAAATAAAGATTTTATTTATTTATTTGCCAGAGAGAGCAAGCGAGCACACAAGCAAAGGGAGAGGCAGGCAGAAGGAGAAGCAGGCTCCCCGCTGAGCAAGGAGCCCGATGTGGGACTAGATCCCAGAACCCTGGGATCATGACCAGAGCTGAAGGCAGAGGCTTAACCGAATGAGCCACTGATCAGCTTTCTTACTGATTTTTAAGAGTTCTGTGGGAGGCAGAATTTTGGTTTCTGGTACCTTCAACCTCCCAGCATCCTCCCAGCATCGTACGGGTGGTTAAGGTAGGATAGCTGGCAAAAGGGATTTGCAGATGTAACTAAAGTTACTAATCAGCTGATCTTAAAATAAGAGTGTCCTGGGTTATCTGATGCATCCAGTATACTCACAGGAGCCCTTACAGGGAAAGAGATGTGGCGGAGGGAGAAGCTGGAGAGGTTGGAAGCATCTGGCTGCCTTTTGAAGAGTCTCATTGGAAGCATGAGAGAGGTTCAGTGCGCCCTTGCTGGCTTTGATGACGGAAGGGGCCACGAGGGAAGGAATGCGGTGGTCTCTAGGAGCTGAGAATGACCCCTGGTCGACATCCAGCAAGAAACAGGGACGGCAGCCCTAGCCAGCCCATGAGTGAGCCTGGCCCTGACAACTTGACTTTGGCCTTGTGAGGCCCCGACATGAGGACCCAGTCCGGCCACTGGACTTCTGACCTCCGGGACTGAGAGATGATACATGGAGGGTGTTTTTGATAAATTTGTGGTAATGTGTCACTGCAGCAACGGAAAACGGCTGTTTATGTGTTAATGTTGGAAACACTTCATGTATATGTTGCAAATATTTTTTTTCAAGTGTGTCAGTTGTCTTTTTAAACCTTACCCTTAATTATATTGACTCTTACATAGTTCATTACCAGAGGGTAAAGTCAAGTTCCATTTTGGGGGGATGCCCTTTGGTCGTGACCCCCATGAACCCAGTGCTTACAAGCAAAACACAGATTCCTGGGCTCTGTGCGGAGTTTCTGATTCGGCAGGGCGGGGAGGGCCCAGGAATCTGCCTTTCTAACCGGTGCCCAGGAGCTGCGGACGCCGCTCTTGGAGAAGGGTTTCCTCCCCGCCCCGCCCAGTCCTTAGAACCCCTCCCTGCGGGTACGAAGCTGAGCCCCACCCCTCGGGGGGCAGGGCCCGGGAAAGCCCCGCCTCCGCGCGATCCGTCCGTTCTTATTGGCTGGTAGAGAAGGGGCATTCCCTAACGTCACAGCGCCATCAGCTCCTCCTCCCGACCTCCAGGGGCGGGGACGCCACGCCTGCGCAGTGGAGCTCGCGCTCGGCGTCCTGCGCTCCCGGGAGGGCTCGAGCAGCGCGCGGCGGTTGCATGGAGGACCCCCGGGCGGAGTCGGAGCCCCTTCTGAGCCGGGCCCGGGGCGGCGGCGGCCGAGACTGCCCGGCGGGCTCAGCCTCTTGCCGCCCTGGTGAGCGGCTGCCCGGGAAGGGGAGCGGGCCGCGGGGGCGGCGCATGGGGTCCTGTCGGCTCCGCGCCGTTCGCTGTCGCCGCTGCGGTCGCGCCCCACGGGCCAGGGTCCGAGCGGGCGCGCGGAGCGAGGGGAGCCGTGCTCCAGGGGGCGGGGGCTGCGCCCTGCGGAGTAGCGGGCGCCCGGGCCGGCCACGCGCTGCCGGGTCGCACCCTGCCTCCGACCAGCCGGCCCGAGAGGCGTCGCCTAGCCGGCCGGCCGCGCCCCGCAGCCCCATGCAGCCCCCTGGATGGACCTCGGGTGGACCCAGGCCTCGCTGATCGCCTTGGGGGCCCCTAGGAGGTAGCACTTCCGTTTTCCTCCCGGTTATGATGGGGGAAACTGAGGCACAGAGAGGGCCGTTCCCCTGCCCCAGCAAGGTCACACAGCCGGGAAGTGGCTGGGGGTAGACTGGGGAGATCTTTCAGTCTCCTCTCTCAGTCTCGGTGCTGGACTGTCCCCAGAGGCTGGTCCCCCTTCAGCTTGTGGTTGGACGGTGGGGGCAGGCCTCCCCAGCCCAGCCCAGCCCAGCCCAGGGCAGCTTCCTCCCTTTGCCCTCTACAGCTCCCTCTTGCCCTTCCTGTTTACCAGCAGAGCTGCTGAATCCCGAGGAGGGCCGCAGGCGGGAGGGAGGAGTCCATCTGTCTCCCGCAGAAGTCAGGGGTTGGGTGCTGGGTTAGGGATGGAAGGACCTCAGCCTCATTTTACTGAGGAGAAAACCGAGGCTCAGAGCGTCTCCGGGACCTGTCCAAGGTCAGCGCTGGGCTGCCGTGGGGCTGCTGCTGGTGTCATGCTGGGTGTTCCTTCCGGGATCATTTTCCCTTTCTGGCTTGCTTGCTTTCTCTGTCCTGGAGGGGCCCGTAGCGTGGGGACCGGGAATGGCTCGCCTGCCCTCAGCTCCCATGGGGACTCTTAGGTGGGGCTGTGTGCACCGGGTTTTCGAACCCTGCAGTCAGATCCTCCTCCTGACGGGTCGGGGCATTGCTGCTCAGTGCCCCGCAGACCCTGCAGTCAGGTCCTTCTGACCCAGCCTCTCATCCACCCCAGGGGACAGTAGCTGTTTCCTCTTCTCTTTCCCGGTCTGGGAGTCACCCTCTTTCTGGTCATGGAAAAGTCAGAGGACGAGGGAGCGCCACACTGTGGAAGGGGCTTCTGGAATAAAAGCATCGGGAGCTACAGCGGCCCATGCAGTCTGCACAGCCGTCCAGTTGTGTCTGACCTGTGAGGGGGAACTGAGGCACAGAGGGGAAGCGGCCTGCTCAGAGTCATCAGGGAGCTCGTCGGGGCCGCAGGCAGGTCCTGCAGGGTGGAGCCTGGAACAGGAAGGAGAGGGGGCTCGGGGTGGAGAGACTGGCCCTGGGCTGCTGGGGGACACGGTGTTTGAACCCCTGTTGTCCTCTGCTCTCTTCGGCAGACGTCCTGCCCTGACGCTCTGACCTGGTGTGCCCGCTGATCGCCGCTTAGGGGAAATAGTCCTCCTGGTAGGGCCAACAGCCTGAGCCAGGGCTTGGAGTCTTGGGAGAACTTGGCCTTGGCAGAGCCGAGTGCAGGATGAGCGGCGTGGAGGGCGTAGGGTGAGGGAAGCCCCAGGACGAGTGGTGGGTGGGTGAGGTGGGCGCCGTAGTGCCAGCTGGGGGCAGTGTGGACTTTGTCCAGGAGCACTGGGGGCTCATGGGAAGCTGTGACATGCTCACGACCGAGGGTTTGTGACAAGGTTCCTCCGGCCTGCTGCTGTCAGAGTGTGCGAAGCAGGTAGGGAGGCCTTTCTGAGGTTTGGGGCCCCGAGGCCCAGGCCCGAGGTCTGATGTGTGCAGGCATTTCCCAGGGCGCCTGGCACCCCTGGCCTGTTACGGCTTGCCTGGACGTGAGCCCCTTCAGCGGCACCCCGCGTCTGCGCCTAGGGTGAGCCCACAGGCTTTTCTTGTCTAAGAAGCTTGTATCCTTAGAACTCTCCAGGTGGCGATCTCATCTTCTTACCTGGGTTTGGGTAACTCCAGGCCCCTTTTGGGGCCTCAGACCACCCTGCCCTGTAGCCTCCCCTCAGGGCCATTCACTCACCCCATAAAGAAGCTTTGAGGTCACTCTGTGCTGACCCCTGCATGGTCCTGGGCTCTGTGGGTACAGCAGGGAGTCGACCAGCGTGCCGTCTGATCCCCGTTCCCGGGATGCTGTCAGGGGAAGCAGGCAGTCAGCATCCTCACAGCCCCCCTGGGAAAACTTAACAGGGCTCCTCAGGGTGAGCACGGAGGTTGTATGTGGCGGGGGGAACTGAGGCATATAGAGGTGGGTGTTTGCTGTGATGGCAGAGCCAGGCTGGAGTCGTGCCTCCTACTTCTGTCCAGGGTCCCCTGTCTCCCTGATTGCCAACCCCACCCCACCCCCCTGCCAGGAGCCCTGAGGATGGGGGCAGCTGCTTCCCTGGGGGTGGGGGCAGGGTAGACGGTGGCCCGCCACCTGCCCTGCCGCTGGCTTCGGTAGCTCTGCTCTAGAGGCGTGCATGAAGCTGCTTCTCCCCGTCCAGAGCTGCTGGCGCAAAAGGACCGGAGGTGACAGAAGGATGTTCAACAGAAAGAGCTGCCCAGTTTCCAAGCCCCGCCCTGGGAGCTGCTGGGGGCTGCGTGCCTGCTCCCCCCCACCTCCCCCAGGGCCTGGGCTGCCCGGGCTGTACCCTCTCTCCTGGACCGCAGGCCGTGGGGTTCTTCCGTTGCAGACGTAGCACTTGGCCATGAGCAGTGGCTGGATCCCAAGGCTGTGAGGACTGACCTAGCAGCCTTTGGCTCCTTGATGGGCTAGGGGTGGGGATGTTGGGATGAGGCTTCAAGCTGCCCAACTTGTCCCAAAGGCCTCTCGTAGTCGGGAGCCTATGGGGGCCCCTGTGGGGCACATCCATCCTTCTGTGCCCTGGCATCCCCCGGCCGCTGGGGGGTGAGGACGGCAGGGGGGGGCCACAGCGGCCCGCTCACGGAGCACGCTCTGTGCTGGGCCAGGCCTGGGGCTTGCTCCTGTGCGAAAGGCATCTCACTGCAGAGCCTGGGGAAAGAATGCCTGCAGGTCCTTTCCTCGGTCTCAGTGGTCCCGTAGCAGGCGAGCGTCACGTGGTCCACGTTGTCACCCAGTGTGGCTTCTCTGCCTGCAGGTGCTGTGTCTTGGCGGGACCTCCGCTTTGACCAGGCTGCTGTCTTCATCGAAGATGCTATCCAGGTGGGCGGCACCTGCTCACAGTGGCTGGGTCTGGGCTGGTCTCCAGGCGTTTGTGGGGACTGGGTGTTGGCCGCCCTGCTGACCCCGTCCTTGCTGTCCTGGGGCAAGGGCCTTGCTGGCTGAACCATGTGGTCATCGTAGCCGTAACAATGGGGCCTTCCGGGATGGGTCGCTTGGAATCCTCCCTAAAGCAGGTGGGCGCCAGGTCCTAGAATCGATCACTTGTTTTGTTGAGTTCCCTCTTGCTGAGAGCCTGGCCTGTGCCTGCCTGTCCCAGGTCCTACGGAAGACGCCCAGGGATGGTCAGACCATGTCCCCTGCTGGAAAACAACACCCAGGCTCGATTCGGGAAATAGGATATGGAAGGGGCCATGTGAGGGGCTAGGCCGGGGGGCAGCCTGGAGAGTGACCCAGCGGGGGGCCTTGCACAGCAGAGCGGGGAGCCTCACTGGCAGGCAGCGGGTGCAGCTGTACGTTAGGAAGTGGGCGTCCGGGCAAGGCCATGAGGCTTCGGGTGCCCTGCGGGGTCACGAGACAGCCCTTCGCCCACGTGTGCCACCGAAGTAGACTCTGGCCTGCGGCACGTCTCCCTGCCTGGGGGCCTGTCATGGGGCCAGTGGGCACCCAGTCTGCGGCTGGCCATGTGTGTGGCTCCGAGGGGAGCCCCGCTCACGCCCCCCCGTGTAATGTTCACTTTCAGTATCGCTCCATTAACCACCGCATGGACGTCAGGTCGATGTGGCTTTACCGGTTGTATTATTCGAACGCGTGCCAATGGTGAGAAGGCCCACGCGTGCGGCGGGGGGTTCCCGCGGCCTGGCTGGGTGCGAGGAGGCCGGCCTCAGGGTCCACATGGGTTCCCCCTCCCCATGGCGGAGAAGGAGCCACTTTCCCCACCTTCTGGGAACGGAGCCCCGCCCAGGGAAAGAGGGGCTCTCCCGGGGGTGAGCTCCAGGCCGGGCCATTGAGCTGTGACCCGAGCACTGGCATGTGACCTCGAGGGAGCGGGCACAGACCGGGAGGTGTGGGCTCTGCCTGTTGAAGCCGTGGAGTCTGTCCTCGCTTCCCAGGCATCCCGCCTGCGGATCTAGTTTTTGGCCCAGAGCCCTGCTGGCTCGTGCATTTTAATTAGTTTTTGTTGGTTTTTTTTTTTTTTTTTTTTTCTTCCAGGATATTGAGCTTCACCATTTTCTTGATCCTGTTTTTGGCCTTTATCGAGAGCCCTTCCTCACTCACTAGCACTGCGGACGTCCGCTACCGCTCGGCCCCCTGGGATCCGCCCTGCGGCCTGACGGAGGGCCTCGAGGTGCTCTGCCTGCTGGTCTTTGTGGCCGATGTCTCTGTGAAGGTGAGGTGGTTGCTGTCAGGGGCCAAAGCCCAGGGGCCAGCGCCCTCCCGGCCTGTCCGCTGCTTTCCTGATTCATTTATCTTGCGGGAGCTAGCCGCCTTTTTCTCCGACTGCACTTTGAACCCATCCCCCCCCCCCCCAGCAGAGGCCTGGGTGGGTGGAGAGTTCTGGTCATTGAAACAGGCTCTGTCTGCTTCTGCCCTCTCTGGACCAGACCGAGTCTGGGCTCTGCCTGTCGGGTGCACGACCTTGTGGGACCTCTAGGGATGGCCGAGGGTCTGGCGGTGCCCCTGTGAGGAGAGACTCCAGTAGAACAAAGCAGGGCCGGTGATCTCTCTCTTGCCCAGCCTCCCACCCCCAAGAGAAGAGGAACACGGGAGGAGGTGGGCGTGGGGCGGAAAGGGGCCTGTTGCCACGTGGTGTGTGTCTGACTCTAGATTCTATCTGACCCGCGTCCTTCCAGAAGCTGGAGGTGGGCCCTGCCTCGCTCATTTGAGGTTCTGAGCCGTGTCAAAGGTTCAGAGCCCTAAAGGTTTCCCTGTGAGAGGCAGAGGGGCCGAGAGGCCTGGTCTGGCTGCGGGTCTCATGCTGCTTTTATCAGACAACTCTGGGGCTGGGCCCTCGGGACACCGCTGGCCACACAGTGCGTCGGGCTGTCCCCAGAGTCCGGGGTGCCTTTGCCCGGCCCCTGCTGGGCTGTCCTGCAGCTGACGCTGAGGCCGTGGGCAGCTTTGCATTGTTTCTTCAGCCCATGATGTGTTGAGGGGGTTTGGGGGTTTTTAAAACTGGAACTGAAAGTGGTGAGACGTTCTCGTTAGTGTTTTTGAACGGCTGGTACGTTTAGGAAGTCTCAAAAGTCAGAGCAAGCGTACGTTTTTACCTGCGGGCAGTGACGCCTGGGTGGCCTGCCGTCCGTGGGGCTCGTGACGGCTGGCCGGTTGGCCACAGAGAGAGATCTCCGGCCTGGCTGATTTTTACTGGTTTATTTTAAATTTTTTAAAAAAATATTTATTTGCAAGAGGGAGTGAGTGCACAAACGGGGAGGGGCAGAGGGAGAAGCAGGCTCCCCACCGAGCAGGGAGCCGGATGCGGGGCTCGATCCCAGGACCCCAAGATCATGACCTGAGTTGAAAACAGAGGCTTGACCGACTGAGCCGCCCAGGTGTCCCTCAGGCCTGGTTTACAGACGATTCTGGGTGTGGGCCGGCCCTAACCAGAAGTGGACCACGGGTGGTGTTACAGCCCCTTTTCCAGAATGATTCTTTTTTTTTTTTTTTTTAAAGATTTTGTTTATTTATTTGACAGAGGTCACAAGTAGGCAGAGAGGCAGGCAGAGAGAAAGGAAGGGAAGCAGGCTCCCTGCTGAGCAGAGAGCCTGATGTGGGGCTCGATCCCAGGACCCCGAGATCATGACCTGAGCTGAAGGCAGAGGCTTTAACCCACTGAGCCACCCAGGTGCCCCACCAGAATGGTTCTTTTCCAGAGTGGCTCTTGGGCATAAGCTAAGCTGATGGTTGGGATGGGAGGGACGGCTCCCCACCCCCCCCCCCCGCCCCCGCTTACGGACATGGAAGCAGGTGGGCGTGGTTAAGTGCTGAGCCCAGGATCACTGGCTGTCCGAGGTCACCAGCAGGCTGGGCGGGGAGCTCAGCTTCTTGCTCCCCAGGTCACATGGAGGCCACACTGGCCGCTGAAGCGCCCCTGCTCTGGCTGCCCTGGCCTCACCTGTGTGCGCCAACAGGCTGGGGCTGGCTGTGGGGCTGGCGTCTGCGGGGCCGCCTGCTTGCCCGCTCACCTCTGTCCCTCTTGCAGAGCTACCTGGTTGGGTGGGCCCAGTTCCGGACGAACCCCTGGCTGCTGGCCTACCTTGTGGTGCTGGTCGTGTCTCTCACGGACTGGATCGTGTCGCTGAGTCTGCTTTGCCAGGAGGTAGGTGGTGCGGTGGCTCGGAGGGGGTAGGGGGAAGCTCTGGGCGGCCTGCCCGCTGCCCAGCTCTGCCCACCCTCCCAGCCCTCCAGTCAGCCATCGGGCCATGGGGCCGTGTCCCGTCTTGCAGAAGGAGGCACTGAGGCCTGGGGAGGGCACAAGGACCTCTGATTCCTGCCTCGCCATTTTCCAGCTCAGCTCCTCCACTGGCTGGGTCCCCCGCCACCCCGGGGCCTCGCCCTGGCCACGTGCCCAAACCTCTGTGGGGGCTGCACTGGGAGAGTCCTTGTTAGCCGAGTGTCCCGTCCCGCCCCCCACCCAGATGTGCTGCCTGGTGACTGGATAGGACCGAAGCGGGGAGACTTGGTGTGGGGACACCCGTGTCCATCAGGAACAGTTGGGCACACGAGCCCGTCAGGTGCTTTAGCCAAGAGCATTTGTGTAGAAGCTTTAACGGGCGTTGAGTAACCGATGGAGCAGAACAGGGGTGGGGCGGAAGCTGCAGGAAACTCAGGGGAGGGGCCCCCAGAACTGGGACCCCGCCCTCCAGGCCCTGGAGGGGTGCAGAGCACCCAGACCCTTCTGGAGACTGCGGGAAAGGGAGGCTGGCAGCCCCCGGCATGGGCACCGCCCAGGGCCAGCAAGGAGACGGAGAGTAGTCGCGTATCCCTCTCCGGCCTCCCAGCCCCTCCCTGGTGCCGTCACTGGCAGGAGCGAGCGGGCTGCCTCGGGGGAGCAGAGCTGCTGGCAGGACGGCCGGCTCAGTGCCCGCCTCCCACTTCCTCGCAGGAAAGAGCTCCGTGAACATGTGCAAACCCGCGTCTGTGCAACAGGCAGGGGAGGCCGCGCGCCGCCCCTGGGGCTTGTGTTGTTGCTGGTTGTGGCCCTGACAGATCCTTCTGGGTTCCTCCAGCTCAGGCTCCCCGTGCCCTTGGCCACAGCCAGCTCCCCGCTCCTGTGGCTTCTTCCCCTCGAACAGGGACCCAGACCATTCCTGGCCAGTCCGTGTCCTCAGGGGTCCTGCCTTTTTGGAGTCCCGGAGTTTTCTGATAGTCTTTCTACTGGCTGTGCCTCAGGAGCCCCGACCCAGACCTCCCCGCGCCTCTGCGCGGCAGCACCCCAGTCTGTCCTTCGGAGTCGGAGTGGTGTTCCCCCCGCCACCGGCATCCCACCTTGCTTTTCGTGACTCTTACGGCATGTCTGTCCACGGGGTGGACATTTCCAGAGCAGCAGAGCACTGGACTGTGGCTGGGGAGTGGAGGATGGCCGTTCTGTTCTGTCCTGGTGCTTGGAGCCTCTGGTGCACATCCTGGGGCCACTGAGTGCTGCCTCCCAGGGCTGGTGTCCCTGAGCCTGTCTCGTGCCGTCGAACCCTTCGGGGTGGGGCGGTGTAAGCTGGGGAGTGCCGTGGGCTGGTCTGAAGCTGCATGGTCCCTGAGACTCAGATAGTGGTCCTGGGACACTCCCAGGCAGGGCCCTAACCCACATGCCTGGCTGTCCAGTGAGGACGGATCAGCGCCCTGCCCAGGGAAGGGGCCCAGTGCAGTCACCTGCCCAGCTGCCACGGCCACATCGGGGTGGGTGAGCGGAGCTGGGCTCTGCTTCTAGAGGGCAGGCCATCCTTGGTGGCCTTGGGGGCAAAGGCTTGGACATCATAGGACATGTCGTTCTGTCTCGTGGGCGTTCCTTCTGTCCGTCCACACACACACTTCTCAGACCTCGTTCCCACTGTTCGGGCCTGTTCCTTCTGTGCCCTGACCACCCCGTGCGAGTTGTTATCTTTCTCAGTACAGATAGGCTGGACCCTGCCCACTGAACTGCTTTCCCTTCAGCACCCCTTGTGGTGGTTTTTCCTGATGGAGGCCGTAGTGCCCCACGTGGTCCACTTCTGGGTGGGGTCAGCGCGTCACCCAGAACTGTCCATAGACCAGGTCTGCGGTCCTTCCCTGTGGCCAGCTGGCCGGTCCTAAGGAACTCATCATGGGCACCAGGGGAGGGAGGGCACAGAGGGACCGGGGGCCTCCCTCCTGCTCCAGCCTAGTCTCTCTGTTTCTACCTTGTGGCCCGGAGGTCAGATCACATGTGGTCTACGGGTCACTGGGTAGGCCATGGTCACGACTCTTTTCTCGTGGGAGGTGAGGCATCTGCCGGTTCATCGGCGGGCTGTGACTCTGGGGACCTCGTCAGGGGCTTCCCTGGTGCCGGGCCAGCTGCTCATCAGCGTTGAGTCCTGCGGCTGTCCCTCCCCGTCCTTCGTAAAGGTCACACGTCCCTGTGTCCATGACCCTGATGTGGCCCCAGCATGGGGTGGGCTCTTGGCGGGAGGCACGAGCTGCTCCCGGGTCTGTGATTACAGGTGAGGGTCCAAGACCCTGGGCGCTGGTGCCAGGAGGACCTTCGGCCGCCACTTGGGCTAGGGAGGTGGCCGAGACTCAGGATATGGGTGCTGAGACAAGGTTCCATCCAGGATGGTGGTCCCTCAGCCCACGGGCGCAGGGGGGCAGTGGGCAAAGCCCTGAGTGTCCATTTATTGATGTTTCCTGGGGCTTTCTGGACCTGTGCTGAGAGTGGGGCCCCCTTCTGACACTGTATTTAGCCCAGGGAGGTTGAGTCAGGCCTTACCCGTATCCTGCGGATGACCTGGAGGGTCTGCCGTGTGCCCGTGCTGGTGGGACCTTGTTCTCTTGAGAGAGAGCCCTCTAGAATGAGGAAACCCCAGGTATGTCGTGGCATTCGGGGTGCCACGGGTGCCATGCTGGATGGGGTGGCATTTATGCTGGCCTGGGAGGGACGAGGACAGTCCGCTCGCTGAGCAGAGGGGTGGCCTGAGGGCTGCAGGCAGCGGGACGGCGGGTGGCGGCCCCTGGATGGGCCAGAGTGGGCCTCCAGGCCAGTCCTTTGGCCTTGGGCAGGGAGGGGATGCGGTCAGCTGGGCTTCTACGACAAGATGCGCAGAGATTTAATGTGACACTTAAAACCATGCGGCTGAGGAGATGGGGTGATTGCGAGAGAGGTGTTAACGCTTTCGTATGAAAGGTACGAACCGCCAAAAAATCACAAAAAGCAAATAACCACGTGACTTGACAAGTTCCCCAAGGCGAGAGGCCACAGAGGGGAGGAAGGGGCTCCGGGTGTCAGCACTCGGGAGTCAGGTATGGGGGAGCTGGCCTGAGGCATTGGGCAGACCCAGGCCCAGAGGTCACGGAGGCTGGGACCAGCGCCCCGGACAGGAGGACTGGTTGGGCAGGGGTGGGGGTGTATAGGGCTGGGACTTAGAATGGGTGGTGTGTTAGCTAGTGGAGGAGGAGGAAGGGAAGCCCGAGGGAAGCCCTTGAGGGGGCTGGGGTGTCCTGGCGGACAGTGGTGGTGCAAGGGCCTCTCCTTGGTTCTGACTGGAAGGAAGAGGGGAAGGAGGAAACCGGGGCCTGTGTACGCGCCCGTGTGTGTGTGTGTGCATGCCTGTGTGCGCACCCGCGTGTGCGTGTGCATGCCTGCGTGCATGTGTGTGGAGGGTGTGCACGTGCAGGGTATGCCCACGGAGCGTGTGTGTGCTTGCAGAAGGCGTGTGTGTGTGGGTGTACGTGCATGTGTGTGTGTGTTTGTGGGCAGGGGCTGCAGGGTCCAGAGTGCGGCCTGGTGGCCATGTGTGCATGAGGGAGCGGGGCCACAGATGGGGGGTGGGGCGGGGGAGGAGCCAGGAGCGTGGAGCAGTCCCCCACCCCCACCCTGTGGGACAGGCAGCTTTGTAGGACGGTGTGGAGCCCCCCGTGGCGCTGCAGGGCTGATGGGAGCTGGGTGGCCCATTGGCAGGGGTGGGGTGAGGCTGCGGAGTGGGAGTTGGGGAACGCAGAGGCGGGGGGCTGGGGCCTGGAGCGGCTGGCCAGGAGGGGTCCGAGTGGGTCTGGGGGGCCCCTCGGCAGGTCCGGGTCCGGGCCCGGGCGCAGAGCCCCTTCCTGCTGTCTTGCAGCCGCTGCGGGTCCGCAGGCTCCTGCGGCCGTTCTTCCTTATGCAGAACTCGTCCATGATGAAGAAGACGCTCAAGTGTATCCGGTCGTCGCTGCCGGAGATGGCCAGGTGGGCGCTCTGTGCCGGGGCTCCCTGTGGTGCCATCGGGGGTGCCGGGACTGCGGCCTGGGGCACGCCTGGCCCCAGCCTTGGAGGCCGGGGGGTGGGTGTCCGGGGGCCTCCTGGCAGCCCCTCAGGGGTCTGGGACCCTCTGCCTGACGGCTGCGGGCCCTGCGGGTGCTCCCTGGCCATCCCCGCTGGGGCCGTGACCTCCTCCCCCCACTCTCCTCCCATTCCCCCCGCGACCTGCCTCCGTTCTCTGTCCCCTGGCTTCCCTCTGCCTCCAGTCCCCTCCGGTGGCTCACGTGGCTGGCCCTCGCTGTCCAGCCCAGATGGATGGATGTGGCCATCCCCTCTGAGAGTCCAGGGGTCCTTGGACCCCCAGACAATGCCCCGAGGGTACCGATGGTCTCTGCCGGGGAAAGCGATCCCTAAGGACAGGACCGGTAGTGAGCTCAGGTCAGGCTGGGGGGCAGGGAGCTCCCGGAGTGCTTGGGCGGCTGTCCCTAGACCCCGTCCCGCTGGGTGCGTGGGGCGTGGGTCCCGTCTGAGCGCCCGTGCCCCCTAGTGTCCTGCTGCTGCTGGCGCTGCACCTGTGCGTCTTCACCATGTCTGGGATGCTGCTCTTCACAGGCGAGAAGGTACCGTGTTCCGCTCTGTCCGCGCCGGGAGCCCGGGGCTTTGATGGACAGGTCGGCCCTGTCCTCCAGGTAGTCATTGGGCCTGCAGAGCTAGCGGGCCGGTTAGGCCGCCTGCCCTAGCCTCGAAACCGGGGCCAGCGGTGGTCCACCTAGACCCCAGGTGTCCTTTCAAATGGCCAGCCTTGGTGTGCCTGTCCCCACGGCCTCACGGGCTCAGGGCTGGTCGGCCTGGCTGCTGCTCCCTCTCCTCCCTCCTCCCCTCCCTCCTCTCTCCTCCCCTCCCCGCCCTGTCGGTGACCGAGATTTCTCTACACCCCTGTTAGGTGAGGCCCCCTCAGACTGGTGTTGGGGGCCGTTGGGTGGACTGCGCACCATCCGCCCCCCCGATCCCCTTCCCGTCCCACTTCCCGCTGCTTCTCGGCCCCCCAGCGGCTTGTTGCCGTGTGGAGGTGTCTGCCACCTCTCACCCCGGTCCCCCCACGCCGTGCATCTGTGGTCCAGCGTGTCTTTCCTCATGGCCTGGCTAGGGTCACTGTCATCCTCGGGGCTGGAGCTGTCCCGCCTCTCTGTCCCGGGAGTGTGGCCGAGGGTCAGCCAAGGCCAGTTTCTGTGGAGTTTGTGGCAGTATGCGGGGGCTCAGACTGTCCTGTCCACGAGGGAAGACGGGAGACTGTCCTGATTCTGGGAGAGCTGGAGCTTCCGTGTGTGTGCACACACGTGTGTGCGTGCTTGCATGTGCCCGTGTCTATAATCATCTTTTGAGTGTGTGTCTGTGTTTCTGTAATTGTGTGTGCTGCGTGTCTCTGTACCTGGGTGTGCACTGTGTGTGTGTGTGTGTGTGTGGTCGTGTCATTAACCATGTGTGCCATGTCTCTGTGTGTGTTCCAGCCAAAGTGGCTGAAGGCTTTTCCCCGTGGTTCCGAACAGACCTGCTTCATGGGCCCGTGGCCTGTGGGTATGCAGCCACCCTGGGCATTGGCTCTTGGGCCCAGAGGCCCTGAGTTAGGCTCCGTCTGGCCACGAGGGCAGAGCCTCCGGGGAGATGATGGGGAGGTGCAGGTCAGGGGTGCTGACCCCACAGTGGCTGGAGCTCCGCCGGCCACAGGCCGTGGCTGTTGGGGGACAGAGGCCCAACGGCCCGTCACAGCTGCCCCGTTTGCTCTCAGCAGGGCGATGGGCAGGACCGGGAGAGGCTGATCTATTTTCGCAACCTGCCGGAGGCTCTGACCTCCCTCCTGGTGCTGCTGACCACTGCCAACAACCCCGACGGTGTGTGAGGAGGGGGCGCGGGGCCCCGGGGGTGGGGGAAATGCGGTTAACCCGGAGCCTCAGCGCCGGGCTCTGGGTGGCCGGAGTGCATCAGGCTTTTCTATCGCTGGGTGGAGCGTGGAAAGGAGGACATCGGGTTCTGTCTGTCGCTCATTCCTTGTTTTTCTTTCCCTGTTTGTCTTTTCCCTTCTCCTTCCTGCCTGTTTCCTCTCTCTTCCTTTCCTCCCGCTTCAGCTCCTGGCTCGCTCCCTTCCGCTCTGTTCCCTTCACCTTGTCTTTCCCGACTCCCGTCTCCACGGAGAAGCTGAGAATGAGCGCGGTGACAAATGGTGTGCTTGGCGGGTTCCCTGGTGGCTTCCTCTTTGAGGCCCAGCCACTGTCCCTGTCGCCACTCAGGCGTGGCCGTGGGGTGCAGCTCATCCCTGAGGTGACCGGCCCTGGGTGTTTGGTGGCTGTGGTGCTCACGTTTGGGGCTGCTGCTGGGGCAAGGGCGGTGGCCAGGATGGGGTGCTGTGGGCCTCTAGGGCCTGGCTGTGGCCTGGCCGCCCTGGCTGGTGACTTTCGTCTTGGGCTCAGGGATGATGCCCCCTTCACGGAGACCTTCCCGGGAGGGCAGCCCCCGGCTTCCACACCCAGGGGGAGCTGTGCGGCGGGACCCTGAGCATTGTCCCCCCACGTCCTGCGAGTCGTAGCAAGTCACCCGAGGGAGAGCTGAGCTTCCGCGTGTGGGGAGTTCCCAGGGAAGCAGGTTTCAGCTTCGTGGAAGGGAGGAGCGGCCTCGTAAAGGAGCGAGGTCCCCGCTGCAGGGGTGTGTGCGCAGAGGTGTGAGGGTTGGCATTCGGACGGGAACCAGAGCCCTCCTGTCTGTTGAGGGCACGTGGTGGGGCCGTGATGGGGTCAGAGCGGAGGCCGAGCTTGTGAGCATGTTTCCGTTTCTCCATTTTCTTCCCAGTTATGATTCCTGCATATTCCAAGAACCGGGCCTACGCCATCTTTTTCATAGTCTTCACCCTGATAGGTGAGTTCCGACAGATCTGCGGGGGTCACTCGGGACAAGATCCTGTCCCTCGTGGCAAGATCCCGAATGCTCAGGTGTGAGTGTGCCCTCCCGACCCCGTGTCTTCACCTGAGTGTGTCCTCCTGTGACTTCTCTCCAGCCGCCCTCACTGCTGACCTTGCTTTAGTTTGCCTTCCCGACCATGTGACTTCGCTTCCGTGTGTCCTCCCCGACCCTGTGACTTCTCCTCAGCCCTCCCTGCTGACCGCGCTTCAGCGCCCTCCTGACCCCGTGACCCCATGTGCTCTCTGACCTGTGACTTCTCAGCGTGGCCCACCTCGTGGTTTTCAGTCGCGACCACGGATGGCCTCTGTCCTCGGTGCCCGTGGCTGGGGAGGCCCGGTGGCCGCATGTTCATTAGACGGGGACGGGGAGGCCCGCATGTTGACTGGCGCGCCCCAGGCCCCTGGCAGGAATGGCGGCCTCTCCCTGCCCTGGGCCCCTGGGTGTCGCCCCCCCTCACCTCGCCCTGGGCCCCCGCAGCTGCTGCTCCTTCCAGACTCGGCCGCCCCGTCTGTGGTGGTCCCCACTGACTGGCTTTCTCCACTCGAAGGGAGCTTGTTTCTGATGAACCTGCTGACGGCCATCATCTACAATCAGTTCCGGGGCTACCTCATGGTGAGCCGGGCTGCTGTCTCTGTGGGTCCGGGAGGAGCGGCCCCCGGAGGCCAGGGGGGCCACGACCAGCCGGGTGGCCCCACGGTGAGGGGTGGCCGGGTGGGGGCCGGGCCCCTGGGGTGCAGGGTGCGCTGTGGTGTCCGGCGGTGTCCGGCTCCCTCCTGTGGGGGGAGCAGGAGCCGCGTCCCGTCCTCCCTCCCCGGGGCCGTGCTGTCGTCACAGCCCCCCAGGGGCCACTTCCCTGCTGCAGCCGCTCCAGGGCAGGTGGCCCCGAGCCCCCCGTGCGGGAGAGCAGGGGTCCCCGGACATGCAGAGCAGAAACACATCCTAGCGAGTGCCGTGGGCCGTGAAGAGTCGGGCTGTTCCCCCGGGGCCTGTGGGGGTGAGGGCTGCTCCCCCAGAGGCGCGGGCACGAGGTGGGTGGGGGGTGTGGGGCCGGGACAGGCCCAGCCTCGCCGCTCAGAGCCCTTGTCCTCGCAGAAGTCCTTCCAGACCTCGCTGTTCCGGAGGCGGCTGGGAGCGCGGGCCGCCTATGAGGTGCTCTCCTCCATGACGGCAGAGGGAGAAGCCCACCCCCGAGAGTGAGTGCCGGGGCTCCCGGGCGCCCTGCCTGAGCCGGGGAGGGGGCTGCTGCTGGGAGGGGCTACCGGATGCTCGCATGGCGTTTCCGGGCAGCGCGGCTGCCGAGCCCCCCGCGGGCCGCTGCCTAACTCGAGCACCGCATCCCTCGTGCTGCAGGGCTCTTTCGCCCTCCCGGGTGACTCACTTGTGCTCCCGACCCCTGGAGTGGGCTGCCGAGGGCCGAGGGGCCCGCGCCGGGTGTGGAACCGGTGGGGCCTGGTCCGTGGACGGCGGCCACCCGCGCGGCCCGTGAGCCGCCTCGTCCTGTCGCTGTCGTGCCCCGCGCCTCCGCCGAGAGCCAGCACGCTCCTCTGGAAGGCGGGACAGGGTCGCCTGGGCACCTCAGATGACGGGACGACTGATGCGCGCGTGGCTGGCCTCACAGAGGCCCTCGTCAATGCTGCCTGCCGCGTGGCTCCGGCCAGAGTTGGGGGCACCGTGGCGTGCTGAGCTGGCGGGGCTCACTGGGGTGCGGGTGTCTTTTCCCCAGAGTCGGGGTGCGGCCCCGGGACTTCCTGCAGGTGCTTCAGAGAGTCCAGCTGGACGGCTCCCACAAACAGGCCGTCGTGGAGGTATTCGGGGCCCCCCTTCCCCGGCCCTCCCCAGCCCGTGCTTCCGGGCTCCGCCCAGAGGTCCCCTCAGCCACCAGCCGCTTTTTGGCACCAGGGTGTCGTTTCAGATCCGCCGGGGCTGGCCTGGGCTGGGTGGGGCTGGGGTCGGGGCACCGTCCTGTCCCGGGCCCTCCCTCCCCTCGGCCCGGCTGACCGGGGTGCGTTTCCCTCGTCCGCAGAAGGTGCGTTCCTACGGTGGCGACTTGCTGTCAGCCGGCGAGTTTCAGAAACTCTTTAATGAGTTTGACAAAAGGGTGATTAAAGAGGTAAACGGGGCCGGGCCACGTTATAGAACCTATTAGCTTCGATCCCTTGGGTGACTCTTAGTGACCAGTGCCAGGACCCGCCTTCCCAGGGATTCCGGCCCCTAGGATGGTAAATGGCTCTTGGAAGCCGGGGCGGTCTTGTCAACCTTATGCAATTCGCAGACCACAGGGACTAGCCTGGGCCAAGTCTGACCCAGAGGAACTGTCCACGGGGTTTTCCCTGTCTTCACGACAGAGTCTTACCTGCTTCCGTGTCTCCTTCCCCAGGACGGTCCTGAGTTTGTCTAAAGCCTTGTTTTTGTCCTTGACGCCGATTTGTCAAGTCCCCAGGTGGCCCTTGGCATCCAGCTCAGCCCTGTGTCCACTAGAGCCCTGTTCCGGGTTAAGCTTTCAGTCACTAGTGCGTCACTGTCCCGTACTCTTTCACAGACACTTTGTGTTGTGTGGGAAACACTTGGCGTATGTTCCGATGGTGGCCGCGTGTTCCTTCGCGGTTTACGGGGCGGTCCGTGGCCAGTTAGAGTCTCTCTAGTTCTCTTTGACGTTAAAAGGTGACCGTGATGGACATCTTAGCGTGTGCAGGGAGTTCCGCGTTTCAGATTATCTTGTTGGGCTGGCAGACGAGGATGAGGGAGGAGGCAGGAAGGAGCGGAATCCCAGAGCAAAGGGGGACGGGCCCTGCTGGGCTGCCGGCCGCCATGGCCCCCGCAGGCGCGGGCTGCTGAGCCCGTGTGCGTTCCCCCCCCAGCCCCCACCGCGGCCCGAGTACCCGTCTCCCTTCCTGAGGAGGGCCCAGACCGTCTTCAGCCACCGCTACTTCGACTACCTGGGGAACTTCATCGCCCTTGGGAACCTCGTGTCCATTTCTGTGAGTGCGGGCTCACCCTCGTGTGGACGTGGGAGGTGCCTCGTTGTCCCCTCCCGGACCATGGCCTCGGCCCCTGGGCGCCGGGCCGGGCTGGTGAGCCGCCTCCCACTCTGGCTCTGCAGGTGTTCCTGGTGATAGATGCAGACGTGCTGCCCGAGGACCGCGACGACTTCGTCCTAGGGGTGAGCTCTGGGGACATGTGGCTGGCAGGCGTTCGCCAGGGTGACGGGGAGTCAGCGGGAGCGAGAGAGCATAGCCTCCCCCTTCCTGGGGCCCTTCTGGTGCAGAGCCGCTCCTTCCACTGTGGGGTACCCCCACAGGATGGTGGAAGAGGTGGCCGGGCCCAGGAGGGGCTGGCGCGGCAGAGGCGGCAGGTGGGGCCCCTGGCGTCTTCTGGCCTTGTGTGGCCCTGGGATGGGAGCTTCCCCCACTCGGTTGCTGCTCAGCCGGTTCTCAGTCCTTTCTGGAATGGTGAACGCCCCCCTAACGCTACACAGTCTTTTCAAACTCCTTAAGGATGTAAAAACAGTGTTTTCGTGTTGAATTTTAAGCAAGACAGCCTCAGTACCCCCACAGTACTCAGTGCCAGCACTCTAACAAAGCAGGTGTTTTATATATTTATTTACTTATTTATTTTTAAAGATTTTATTTATTTATTTGACACACAGAGAGAGATCACAAGTAGGCAGAGAGGCAGGCAGAGGGGGAGGGTGAAGCAGGCTCCCTGCTGAGCAGAGAGCCCGATGCGGGGCTCGATCCCAGGACCCTGAGATCATGACCTGAGCCCAAGGCAGAGGCTTAATCCACTGAGCCACCCAGGCGCCCCCAAAGCAGGTGTTTTAAAGTTTACTTTGACGAAAGATCTTGTGAACAATTTTAAAACTGAAGAAAGTGAGTGAACGTTCTCTGGTTATGTAGGAAAAAGTTTTTATCCGATATACAACTGACACAGTGTGTCGTGCGTATTAAACATAGACTAGAGTTTATCGTGGCTTCGAAAGGGAAAAATGCCTTTCCTGACCTGACGCTTGGAGTTCCTTTGTATCATCCTTCAAGTCCAGTTTCCAGCTTTCTTACTTCCATTGTATTTCCTTCCTGGATGACCCCAGAAGGCTTCTAAGGCCCTGGAGAGGCGACTGGTTTTTATTCCTGATGAGTCAAGTTGGATACAGTGGACTTGTGTTTTATCTTCTTTAACAGCCGTGGTTAAGCATGGGGGTCAGCGTGGTTGTGAGAGGCGTGGGTGCCGGTGTGCGGGTTTGGGGCCTGCACAGTTCCATCCTTTTCTGTCCCTTGGTAATTGCTCGTGATACGGTGCCAGGAATGTTTTCCTGCCTTCATGGTGGCCTCGTCATGGGTGTGAGTGAGGTAGCATGAAGAATGTGGAGTTTAGGCTGGAACAGCGAGGCGAGGTGACTGCAGCAGCCATCTGACCCCACGTGTCCCTCCCATGGCTCTGTGCACGCTGGGGGAGGGTGCCGTGAGGCTCCCAGTAAGGAGGGAGCTCCTCTGTATTTTACTGACTGGCTTCAAAGGGGAGAGTGACACAGTGGCCTGTGGTGACCTTCGAAGCTAAGACCTCCTCTGTCCCCCCCCCCCCACCAGGGGCTGGGAGGACACTGCTGAGAGCCAGGCACGCCCACTGGGGGGGCCACTGCCCATGTGTGCTGTTAGAGGTCGCCCCGACGTTCTCATGGAGAGTGGCCAGGAGGGGTCAGGACAGAGAACTGGGGGCGTGGGCTCGGGTGGCAGCCGTGGGGAAGGAGAGATGTGGCCACACAGGGGCTGGTGGCGTGGGGTGGCAGGGGTGACCCAGGCCCTGCAGGCCCGCAGGGGATGGAGGGTCGGGAGGTGGCGGGCCGGGAGAGTGGCAGTTGTCACAGAAGCCAGCGTGGGGTACGGGTCACCTGAGGGGACGCTGTGGAGCAGGGAGAGGTGGGGTGCTGGGGTCGCCCCTTGGGGAGGGGCGGACGCGTGGGAAGAGCAGCCGCAGGCGCCCCGAGGAGCCAGTGAGGGGAGCGCGGGGGCCGGGCTGCCTGCTAGGTCCCTGCCTTCCTCTCAGATTCTCAACTGCGTCTTCATCCTTTACTACCTGCTGGAGCTGCTGCTGAAGGTGTTTGCCCTGGGCCTGCCGGGCTACCTGGCCCACTCCAGCAACGTGTTCGACGGCCTGCTCACCGTCGTCCTGCTGGTAAAGTCGGAGACGGGCCGGGCCGCCGGCCTCCCCGGGCGGGCAGTGTGCTCTCCGCGGCCGGCTCTGCGCCGTGTCCATCTTAGGCTGTCGCTCGGGAGTGGAGGGCCCCAGGGATTTGGGCTCCTGCCTCCAGGGACGAGGGGCTGGCTTTCCCCAGCGTGAGCTGCATGGTGGGCCGCCAGCGGGGGCCGGTAGGAGGCTGGGTTTCCGCGGCATCTGAGCGCGGCGGGGGCAGGTTGCCTCTCCCGCCCTGGAGCGGGGCCCGTAAGGAGCCCGGGGTCCTCGCCTGCTAACCAGCCCCAGCCACAGACCTAAGGACGGTGGGACCTTGGGACGGAGGGCGGGGTGGGGGTAGGTCTTGGGCGCCCTCCCAGAACCCGCGGGAGTGGAGGGTCACGCGTGGTGTGTGTGTCACGGCAGCCATCCTGGTACGGTGTTTATTTGTGTTTGCTGTGGACCCCTTGGGACAGGAGCAACGACAGTCTGAGAGAAGGGCCTTCCGTCTGCCCTTGACCTGGGCCTCCGCCAGCCTTCTCGGTGTCGCGCCCTCTGGGTGTGCAGGCCGCCGGGTCCGGAGACCTCACTGTCTTTCTCAGCCACAGGAAACCCCACGTTTGGAACCAACCCATGGGGGCAAGAACGGAGCTCTGACTTCTCCCCAGACCCCTCTGGTGGGGAGCGTGTTACACACGAGCTGTAGAGTTCGATCGAAAGCCGCCTAGATCAGTGTTGCTGTAGCGATGCCTTCTCTTCTTTTGTAATTAAAGGTTTTGGAGATCTCAACTCTGGCTGTGTACCGATTCCCACACCCGGGCTGGTATGTGACTGGAGAGAACCGAGGGAGGCTACAGCAACCAGTGCCCCACCGAGGCCCCAGGGGAGGGTGGCCCGCTGCCCGGGTGCCCCGGCCTGCCTGCTCGTGCTGCTCGGCTCCAGGGTGAAGCCCCGGGGTGTTAGGAGGGCAGACAGCTGGGCGCTTGGCCAGCTGAGGACTGTGGGAGCCGTCCCCTCCCCCTCGCTCTTGGGGAACAGGTTCTAAGTCGCCGTCAGAATGATAGCGTTCCCAGAGCTGGGACAGGCCTTTAGAAGGCAGCGGGCTCAGCACCAGAACCGGGATGGAACGTGCGGCCCCCTGTGTCCCGGGGTGTGGAGACCCGCATCTTAGGGCTGGGGTGACCCCTGAGCACTGGCATAGGGCTGGAGGCCGTGTGACTGACATTGGCGTGTCCCCTCCCACTCTGGGCTTGGGTTTAGCGTCCTGGAAGTTGGCAGGGACGGGGCTGCTGCACGAGCCCCACTGCCCCCACTTCTGGCCGCAGAGCAGTGTGGATGTCTGGGCCGGGGTCCTAGAGCGCCTCGAAGTGTGGCTTGTGGAGGCTGTCGGGGGGCGTTGCCCAGAACACAGTGGTGCCAGCCAGTGGCCTTGCCGGCCCCGGGCATCCTGGCAGCCCTGGTGTCTTGGCAGGTCTGTGGGCTGCCTCCCTCCTAGTGGAGCAGCTGGGAAGTGCTCGAGACGGGGAGTGGGGCCGAGAGACTTGCTTTAGGGTCAGCTGGCCCGGGAAGGGTCTACGTGGGGCAGACAGGTCGCGCTGGACCTGTCCTCGGTGGCGTGGTGGGGCATGGCGGCCGCAGGGCCACCTTGCCTTGTTTCGGAAGCGCAGCGAGAACCCGCCGCGCACATGCGGGAATCACAGGGGAGTGTTGTGCGGGAGAGCGAGTTTCAAGTTGGCTAGAAATGAGAGCGCACCGAGCCCCTGAGGGACACCCAGAGGGGCCGGGTTACAGGATGGGATCACAGGATAGGGGATGGGGCTCGGGAGCCAGGGTCAGGCGACAGGGATAGGAAATGAGGTCAGAGGATAGGACCGTGGCTAGGGGTCAGGGGTCAGCACGCCGGCTCAGGGACCAGGTCCCTCCTGCTTGTGCCAGGACCTGAGCTGGGTGTTCCAGCATTTGGAACCTGAGTGGTCTCCTGGGTAAGACGAGGGATGTGATGGCCAGTGCCATCCTGGGCTGGCAGGGGTGGCTGTCCGGGCTCTGTTCTGGGCCCGTGACAGAGGCCTCCCCCACCGCCCGCCACTTGCTCTCTGCATCTGTCTTTGTCTGAACGCGCGTCTCCCTGTCTTCCTGTTGCCCGTGTCTCAAGGCTCTCCCAACCGGTGTCCCGCGTGTCTCTCCAGGAAGCCAGAGATGCTGGGCCTGCTGTCGCTGTGGGACATGGCCCGGCTGGTGAACACGCTCATCGTGGTCCGGTTCCTGCGCATTATCCCGAGCCTGAAGGTATGTGGGCGTCTGACCTGCCGGCTCACCTCCCTGCCGTCCAGCTCCCTCTGCTGCATTGCTCTGGAGAGTGGCTGAGCCTGGGCAGGGCAGAACTGAGACCAGGACTGTCCCCCTGGGCACCCTGGTCCCCTTGGGCAGTGTCCCCAGCCATGCACTGCTGTTGGGCGGTGCTGGAGGGCAGTGTGAGCCTGCGAGCGGCCCAGCCCTGCTTGCACGGACCAGGACAGGGAGGGCCGGCACGGGTGGACGGTGTGGGGCACCTTGGGCAGCCGTAGGGGTAGCTCTGTGCTCTTTGAGGCCATTGGTGTTTGTGAGGGGTGGGGGTTGGAGCCCTTGGAGCCAGTGTGTTCCTGGGTGTCCTGAGGTTTCCAGGAGGCCATCGGTGTGGGCCTCTTGTGGCTTCTGGTACTGAGGGCCAAAGGCGAGATTGGCCCAGGCACTCCCCTCCAGGTCCCCCAGTACAGGAGTGGGCGTGTGACTGGTTGGGTGCCGGTCTGCTCGACTCCCAGTCCTGGTGGCTCGTGACTGTCTGTAGGCCTCATCGTCTCCTCATGTATCCACAGGGAGGGACACCAGCCTTGAGGGGAGGGGAGCTCGGTGAGCAGGGCCTTTGGGCCCAGAGCCCACCCAGCACAGAGGTAGAGTTCGCTCCTCCTGTCCGTTTTCCCAAGAACTTTTCTGGAGAGAGGAAACCAAGGACATCAGAGACCTTTCTGTGTGTCGAGGTCCTTCCCCCGGGCTCCTCTGTCCTTCCTGGGAAGCTGCACGCCTGTGCCATTGGGGGCTCCCTGTTAGCTAGTGGGCTCTCCCGTCGCAAGGTGGCCTGGTGGCCCTGGATGTGGATGGGGGGGCTGCGCCTAGCGGTCGCGCACGCCACACCCACATGTGATCACACATAAGCACACGCAAACACGCACGCCTACCCACGTTCACATGATGGTGCGCACCTGTAACCACAGGGACGTGAGCACACCTGCAACATCACCACAGACTCTAGCCACATGCACACGCTGAACATGCGAGTGAACTGTGCGCAGTCTCACATGTACACACACGCAGAACTGTACACGTGCGTGCCGTGCCCACACACTACATGCACACGCATGCATGTTGGCTGTATGCACACACAGTGACCCGTATGTCCACGAGCAAGCGTACACATGCTGGTTCTGTGTGTCGGCATCTGGGGTTACGGGCTGACTGGAAAGCCGTTCTGTGGGGCTCAGGTTCCCGTGTCTGGGGAGCAGCCCTCTGTAGCCGGGGTGCCTGGCTGGGTGTCTGAGCCCCTTCCCAGGCCTGACCGCGGGTGAGCTGGAGACCTCAGGTCTGTGCTTCTTTGGAGCCTCCGGACCCGAGAGGTGCTAACCCAGCCTTAGTGGGCGCTCGGCAGCGTGACCTGAGTTCTCGCGTGCGCGGGCTTCACCGAAGGGCTTGGCATTGAGACTGTCGGCGTTTGGGTGGACGGCGGTGTCTGTGTGTGCGGCGTATGTGAGTGTGTACGGTGTGTGTCTGTGCCTCTGGATGGATGGATGTGGGGGTGTGAGCGTGCGGGCGTGTTTATGGGAGGCCGTGGGGTGCACGTGTGGGCGTGTGTGCGGGCGGGGGGCCGTGGGGTGCGCCTCCAGGTGTGTATGGGCAGGCGGCTGACTGGCGTATGTGTACGGGTGTGTGGGTTGTTAGTTCACTGGTGGTTTTCCGGGTCAGGGCAGTGGGCACGGCTGGTGTCCCCTCAGTGGGGCCAGGAAGAATAGGGCCCTGCTTTCCTTGTGTCCTCAGCTAATGGCTGTGGTGGCCAGTACCATCCTGGACCTGATCAGAAACATGCGGGCTTTTGGCGGGATCCTGGTGGTGAGTCTGGCCGGCGGTGGGTGCGGGCACGAGTGGAGCCGCCTGTGGGTTCCGGTGAGTCTGAGCCCGAGGCTGGCTGGCCACTCTGGAGGAAGGAGGGCCCTGTGTTAGGGGCGGCTCTAGGGCTGTGTCGGCCCGGGAGGCTAGAGCGCTCCCTGCCGTTCCCTAGTGTGGACCCTGGGACTGGTCCCGACCACACTGCCATTCCCTGCCGGAGGTGCGTCGGTCACTTTATTCCTTCACGCGTGTTGATCGCAGGCCATACTGGGACACTGATTTTGAAACGTGTGAGAGGCATTAGGGATCCCCAAAGCCCACATAGACCCCAGATGGGGCTTTGGTCAGCCCTCCCTGCGCAGTGGGATCTCGGGAACTCCCAGCCGTGGTGGCCGAGAGCAAACCACGGCATCCCCCCAGCTCCACTGAGCCTCGCCACTGAGCTGCTGTTGGCTCTGCCCTGTCGCCCCGCCCAGGGGGACCCCTGGTGCTGCTCTAGGCGCGAAGCCCCACAGAAGAGACGGAGGTCCGGAAGGGCCTGGATTGGCCCGGCGCCCGTGCCCCGTGCTTTTCCGTGCCCCGTGCTGGCATGTTGGGCCTGGGTGGGGACGGGTCGGGGCCACTGGTAGCCTCTTCTCTATGTGGCGTGAGACTGCTGGGTGGTTTCCTTGCGCATCACCTCCTGGGGAAGCTTGGCCAGTTCATACCTGCCCCTCCCTTGGGACCCCTTCCCGTAAGACCACCCAGAGTAGGGGCCCTTCTCACCTCTCTGCCTGCCACACCTGTCCTGGAGAAGGGGTGGACAGCCTTGCTTCCTTGGCCCCCGTTTCTCTCTGGCTCGCCCAGTGGCGGCAGCTCCTCCCTCCTTCCCTCTGGGGCTGGAGAGGGGACTCGGGAGGAGAAGCCCCAGTGTTCCCTTGGGGGGGGCGGGGGGGGCGCAGCGTCGAGGGCTGGGAACATGCTGCCCTGCGGGCCCGCCTGCGGGGGGCGCTGAGCAGGCCCGGCCTGCCCCCCAGGTGGTGTACTACGTCTTCGCTATCCTGGGCATCAGCCTGTTCCGCGGCGTCATCGTGGCTCCTGGAAATGGCAGGTGAGGTGGGGCCTGAACATCCCAAGGGGAGAAGCGCCTCTGGCGGGGGCGGAGGGGCACGAGGCGGGGCGGTGGGGTGGGGGTGGGCTCGCAGGGGGTGGGGGGTGTCTCCTAGTCCCTCCTCCTTTGCCTCCCCTCCTTCCCCGCCCCGCCGGATGCCCTCACCCAGCATCTCTACCAAGTGTTTCTGAAGCCTTGCGGCGGCTCCCACTCCTGCACTCCCCAGGCCAGGCCACATGCTGGTGGAGGGGGGCCCGGAGCCAGACTTGGATCCCGCTGTCCCGAAGCCCCGTTTCCCGTGCGCGTCTGAGGCTCTCGGCTCCTGTCTGCTCTCACGGCACCTCCGGACGGGGGCCTCCTTTCCTTTCTGGCTTCTCTGGGCCCAGAGGGCTTCCAGCTGGGCAGGGGCTCAGGCAGGGCTGGGGTGCCGCGGGGTCCGTGCCCCGGTCCCCACCCCTGACCCAGCTTGCCGTGTCCCCGCAGCCTGAGCCCTGACAACAGCTCGGCACCCTGCGGGAGCTTCGAGCAGCTGGAGTACTGGCCCAACAACTTCGACGACTTTGCGGTGAGCCCTGCACCCCCTGGTCCTCGATGCCCTCGCCCTCCCGTCGTCCTGTCCCGGCCCCCCCGGACCCCGTGTCTGTCACCCTGCAGGCCGCCCTCATCACTCTGTGGAACGTGATGGTGGTGAACAACTGGCAGGTGTTCCTGGATGCCTATCGGCGCTACTCGGGCCCGTGAGTGGCCCCGCCCCGTCCCCCGCGCAGTGTGACCCTGGCCGGTGTGGCCCCGCCCCGTCCCCGCGCAGTGTGACCCCAGCCAGCACGGCCCTGCCCTGTCCCAGTACAGTGTGGCCAGCATGGCTCCACCCTCTCCCCCGTGCAGTGTGACCCCGGCTGGCACGCCCCTGCCCCGTCCCCATGCAGTGTGACCCTAGCCGGCACGGCCCCAGTCTGTCCCTGTGCTGTGTGACCCTGGCCGGCATGCCTCCTCCCTGTCCCAGTGCAGTGTGACCCTGGCCGGCATGGCCCCACCCTCTCCCCCGTGCAGTGTGACCCCGGCCGGCATGCCCCTGCCCCGTCCCCCGCGCAGCGTGACCCTGGCCGGCACGCCCCTGCCCGGTCCCCATGCAGTGTGACCCTGGCTGGCACGGCCCCAGTCTGTCCCTGTGCTGTGTGACCCCGGCCGGCATGGCCCCACCCTCTCCCTTGCACAGTGTGACCCTGGCTGGCACGACCCCGCCCTGTCTCCGCGCAGTGGGACCCCAGCCGGCATGCCCCTGTCCCCTGTCCCATTGGCACCGCTCCCGGTGGCCCACGGCTGGCCTTCTTGCCTCCACAGGTGGTCGAAGATCTACTTTGTATTGTGGTGGCTGGTGTCATCTGTCATCTGGGTCAACCTGTTTTTGGCTCTGATCCTGGAGGTACCCGAGATCCCTGCCCGGGCTGTCTTGGGGGTGGTTGCTGGCTTGCCACAGACGGCTTGAGGCTGTTGGCCGGGCCCGTCCAGAACGGGGCGGGAGTGGAGTTGTGCTGGGTCCCGGCTTGGTGCTGCTTGAGCTGGCTGCTGGGAGCCTCTTAGAATGTCCTTGACATTGGGCCTGTGGGGATATCAGCCTGTGGGTGGGGCTGGGGGAGACCTGTCCGGCGTCCGGCTCCTGCAGGAGTGGGTGGCCGTGTGGGGCCCTGGATCCCAGCGTCCGGGAGGGGCTTGGATCCCTGCAGCGGATGCCTGGCCCACACTGGAGGGGAAAAGGCTGGGTCACACGGGGCTTACATCCACTGGCCACCCTTTCCTCCTCCCGCTTGCCAGAATTTTCTTCACAAGTGGGACCGCCGTAGTCACCTGCAGTCCCTCGTTGGGGACCCGGACAGCACCTATCAGATGAGTGCGGAGCTCTTGTTCAGGTTTGTGGGTGAGGAAGGGGCTCTGGGGAGGGTAGGAAGGGAGGGCGAGGCAGGGAGTGGGCGGGTGGGTGTTCTCTGTGACAGCAGCATTCCTCCTGCCAGTTCTGAGTTGGGACCGGGCTCTGGGCTTCCTGTTCTCCTGCCGCTGGGGCTGGGACCTCTGTCTTGCCCTCTGATGCAGTTGTTTACGACAGCCTTCTCCAGTTCTGTTAGTCTCCGGGGGATGCTGTTGGTGGGTGGGTGGGTGGGTGGCCCTTACCTCCCCACGGTGCAGGCCCGTGGGGTCGCTCAGAGAGCTGCGGCCACGCCTTCCCTCCCTGCACCTGCTCTGTGTCGTCGAAGCCCCTCTGCACCGGCACTGGCCAGCCTGGAGGGCCACCCCCACCCACCGGCCTCCGACTCCGGGCTTCTGAACGAGGAGCAAGGCGGCCCGCCCTCCTGGAGCTGCCAAGTCTGCCTCTCCAGGGCTCCCTGCACATCTTCTCCCCGATTCCCCAGGGAGGTCCTGGAGGAGCCGACCGAGGACGAGCTCATGGAGAAGCTGAGCCACCATCCGCACCTGCGGCTGTGCAGGTGACATCCAGGTGCGCCGTCCCGGTGAGGGCGGCAGGGGGCCCTGTGGCCTCGGGACCGACGCCGTTGTGGGAGGAGGCGGCAGCCGCCCTGAAGGAGAGGAAGGAGAGACTTTCCATCGGATGGACTAACGGACAGATGGATGGACGGAACTCCTCTACCCACCCTAGGCTGGGGCAGAGAGTGGAGGCCCTGAGTCGCTGCTGATCTGAACCACTAACCACCACCAGCTGTTCTTGGTGGCACCTGAGTGGGCTGCTTGAGCTTTGTGTGGCGTCTGGGCCACGCCGCTCGCTTCGTAAGCTGGCTGCAGCAGGACTCCGACTTCTCGGAGTCCTGGAAGAGGGTGACTCCTCAGGGACTCTCAAGACTGAGAAGCGGGGAGCCGCGACCTTCCTTCCAGACCCTGTGATTTCCGTGGTGCCTTCACTGCTGGTGGCCTTCAGGGACCAGAGGCCCGCCTGGGGCCTGTGCAGGCCCAGCCAGCAGCTTCCCAGGGCATTAGGTTTGGGATCCTGGTGGTTTTACGTGAGGAGGATCTTAACCGTTTTATTATTTAATGGTTCATGTGAGTGTGATTGGGTGTATCTCTTTATGGGTCAGAATGCCAATAATTTTTATCCTGAAGTCTTGCAAAGAATGAGGTTGTCATACTTTACGGGGACACAACTCTGGTCCTGCTTCTCTGGAACAGGATGGCCAGGTGAGGTGGTTCAGGTTGTGCACTACAAACCTGGCTGCAAGGGTGTGTCCAGCCACTGGGACATCTCCCCATGGTGAGGGCTCTCTTTTTCTAATTTGTGTAAAGGCCCGTATGAGCCAGTGGTGGCTCTCCTTTACGTGTCCACAGGGGTGTGGCAGAAGAGGCTAGCAGGTCGGGGAGGAGGGAAAGTGAGTAATGTGCAGCTGGCCACTTTGTCCCTTGAGCCACCGTGGGTCCAGGCTAACAAATGGTTTTCTCATTTCAAGGGCTGACTCGAGGGATGGGCGGGAGCTGCTGGAGATCTGTGGAGAAGGACTGGAGTCCTTGCGGACAGTAACACTAGGAGTGGTAGTGGTGTCTGCTGTGGGTGCTGACCCCGTGGGGGCAGGGGGACGAGAGCATGGGTGCGGACTCCACGGCGGGGAGCGATCGCCTCTGTCTCCCCAGCTGGTCTGGGAAATGGGATTAGAGGAAAGTAACTAGAAAAAGGAGCTTCTCAGATGTCCAGAAACCCAGTGCCCTGGGCTGTGCTTCAGGGGCCCGAGAACGTCGCTGTTTCTGATGCTGGGGTTGGTCTGAGATCCGGCGTCTTGACGTTGCTGCCCTCCAGGTTTGGGGGCTCTTTGGGCGCTGCGAGGACTCCCAGACCTGTCCGCTCTGCAGCCTGCCTTCTGGGAGAGCTGGTTTTGGCTGGGGCACCTTGTGGAGCAGTGGGTTAGAAGTGCGCCCCCAGCCTGTCTTGGCAGAGCCCCGCTGGCCCTGGGGACGACGGTGAGGCCCCCTGGTCAGCTGCTGTGTGCACCTGCCCTGGGGTCATCCCTCCGCCCCTGCCCCGAGGTGTGAGCGCCATCTGGTGGCAGGATCTGGTTCACATTTAATGGAAGCTGGACCCCATGACCCTCGGGGAGCTCACGGCTTTCCCTGGGCCAGCGGGAGCAGGGAGCCTGGCCTCACTGTCTGGGCCGCAGGCTTGGCCACCTGCATGAGCTCGTTCCAGCGGCTGCTTGCCAGGTGGGAGGTCCCGTTCTCTGCCCGGCCTTGTGCAGTCCCTGAAGGTCTGCCTTCCTGTTTCCTGGCTTGTGTGCCCAGAAGCCCCCTCTGATCGTTACCGCCACGTGGCGCCGAGTTCTGGATGACCCACGTTGGACTCCGGCAGACTGTGCTGTTCCGAGGCTGGCGGCTGCCCTCAGGATGGGGTGACCGGTGCTGGGGCCATCGGGCTGGTGTCTTCTGACCTGATGTCTCTGGGATGCTCTGGGCCAGGGGCACTGACCGTCCCATTTGTCACTTTCAAATGGCATCGGCCGCCAGGCCTTTGTCCCACTGAGAATCGGGGCTGAATTCACAGTTGAGCTGGGGCTCAGGTTTTGGTTAAGGGGAGCAGGGCTGGTGGGGGTCTCCTGGTCTGCATTGGTCCCGGTGCCCCCCCGCCCCCAATCTTGTCCCCAGCTTGGGTGCTGCACTGGGTAAAACCCATTTGGGAAAGGGCACGTGCTCACGTGTCTCAGATGAGCCCTTGCAGCTCTGGTGGGGCTCGTGGTGTTTTTTGTGGCTGTGGGGGCTTGGGCCACTGGCCTCTGGAGTCCCCCAGGGCCATGCAGGAGTCTGGGACATCTGGAGTGGTATCACTGCCCCGGGGAGGTGGGAGGAGGCAAGAGCCGGAGGCCACTGTGCCCAGAGGAGCCTGTGGCTCGGGTCAGGCTCTGCGGAGGGCCCTGTGTGTCCACAGGCTGGGGAGCCCTGGGCTGGGTGTCAGCGAGAAGCGCCATGCAGGCAGCTGGCCTGGTGGGGCAGGCCCAGGGGGAGAAGGGCACGGGCTGGGGTGCTCGCTGGCGAGGGGCCGTGGGTGGGGCAGGGTGGGGTGGGTGCCTGTGGGCCCAGAGCTGCACAAATAGCAGGGCCTTAGCTCCTAGTCATCGATGGCCCTGGAGTGTGGGCGACGCTGGGACCTGGGTGGGCACCCAAGCCACAGCCTGCCTGGGAGGCCTGGGTCCTGCCCAGCAAGCACTTGCAGCCTCCACGTTTTGCGGGGGTGGGGGGGTGTGTGTGTGTCTCGCGTCCCCCCTGCCCAGCTCAGGGCCATCAGCTGCCCTGGGCCCCTGAAGGTGAGCTCCTTCCAGGTCCCGCACTGACTAGGAGGGGCTGTGAAGGTCTCGTGCTGAGCTTCCCCGTGGAGGCCCCTGCCCTCTCTGGGGAGCTCTGGAAGGACGCAGTTGCCGTTTCTGGGGCGGGCGTGGGGGTGGCGGGCAGAGCAGGAGTCGTCTCCTGTTTAACAACAGCACGGAGGGAGCTGCGACTCAGGAAAAAGTTGCAAGTAGAGCTTTCTTCCGGCGTCGGTGGAGGGGAAGCTGTGGTTCCGGTGCCGTTCACCCTCCCTGCTGCGGGGACGGCCTCGCGCAGGCGGCCGCGCGGGGACGGGGCCGCCGTGGGTTCCTGCCGGCCGCCGCTCACTGGGTTCGTGGCCGTTCTGAGCCTCCAGTCCGGTCCTCGGGCCCCCGGCGTCGCCGGTAACCTTCCCAGACAGGTGACCTCGGCACTCGTGAAGGCCGCCCAGTGATTGTGTGGGAGGGTCCCCAGGCTGGGTTTTCGCACGGTGTCCTTGTGAGCTTGATTCTGCGGTTTTCGTAGGAACAGCCCAGAAGCGCATCCTGGCGGGTGGTGTGAAGCTTCCGTTTGCCCCGTCGCGGTGCCTTCCCTGTCACTTGGTGGCGGCAGCGGCTGCCGGGCTGCCCAGCGTCAAGCTGCTCCTTCTCCTTGGGTGACGAAGGGGGTGCTTTGAAGCTCCGAGTGCCCACGGCTCCAGACTTCACGTAGTTCCTCCTCCTCCCGCGTTCCTCTGCGCACACCATGCTTCCTTCCGCTCGGTGGGCCGTGTGTGGACTGTCGCTGGATTTTACTTCTTGCCCAGATTCTCCCTCAGCCAGTGGGAACCACTTCTTCTGGCTTTTGTGTCCATTTGCCATCTTTTGAGCGCTGCTTTGTGGTCTGAAAAGATGTTCCGGGCTCATGCTGCGTCTTCTCCGGCCCAGCCCTGGAGGCAGCCGTTGCTCCAAGGGGCCCTGCTCCTTCCGGCAGGAATAGCATCGAGGAACCAAGATGTAGGTGTGAGCTGTGCCTCCTGCTATTGGGGTATCACCGTATGCAGGTTCTCCTGGTACATGGGGCTAGGGAAAGTATGCGTGCCTCTCTCTGTGTGACTGTCCGTTCGTCTCTCCATCCATCTCTTGGTTCGTCTATCTGTCCAACTGTCCATACGTCCATCCGTCTTATGGTCCATCATCCATTCGTCCATCTATCCATCTGTCCATTGGTGTGTGTGTCCATCTGTCCATCCATCCATCCGTCCATCCGTTCTTCCAGCTGCCCATCCGTCCGTCCATTCATTCGTCCACCCATCCATCCACCCGTCCGTCCATCTGTCCACCTGTCCATCCATCCATCCACCCATCCAGTCTATTAACAGCTATGAGATCACGCTGATACCTCCATTTTCAAACCAACACCACAGGGTGCGTCTGGTTTTCTCTCTGCAGGTTTGTAAGCCCTTTATTTCTGAATGGTCCCGTCCATCTGTGCACTCACTTGCTGAGTTCTGTAAATACTCCTCTCCCATTGCCGCTGCCGCCTCCTCCCCACAGAGACGCCCTCCTCATCCCATGTGGGCGCCCTTCAGATGCCCTCCAACCAGAGACCTCCAGGAAAGAGCTTTCTAGATGGAGATGGTACTGGCAGGCTTTTTAAAACTAGGAATAGCAAAATTAGAACCTGGCCAGCTCATTAAAACCAAATAAGTTAAAAAAGCAAACATTAGAAGAAATATTTCTATTTCTTTTTAAAGATGTTATTTATTTATTTGACAGACAGAGATCACCAGTAGGCAGAGAGGCAGGCAGAGAGAGGAGGAAGCAGGCTCCCTGCCGAGCAGAGAGCCCGATGCGGGGCTCGATCCCAGGACCCTGGGATCATGACCTGAGCCGAAGGCAGACGCTTAACCGACTGAGCCACCCAGGCGCCCAATGTTTCTCTCTATTCGCAAATAACATGATTGTCCAAATAGAAAGGCTAAAAATTATTGAACAGTAAGAATCCAGCAAAATAGCTTGCTGTAAGATTAATACACTGAAATCGGCTGCTTTTCTAAACACGAGCAACAAACTCACAAGTCTCCT